>NW_026694084.1:18375000-19736250 GCF_021218885.2 Marmota monax | reverse complement strand
ATATTTTTAATATATTGGAAAAAGCAGTAATATAAATCATAAAATTTTGAGTGTTTCTTTCTGCTATAAAATTATTTGTCCACATACAAATATTTCAGTGTTGAGTTTGCATGAAACTGTGTGAGTATAATATATTCAATTAGTACACCTGTTATGTGTTTCAGGCTTTAAATTATGTAAAACTTCATATACTTTAGCCCATTGTGTTCCATCATGCCAGGAGTATAAACCTTAAATGTAGTACCTATTATAATTATATAATAATATAATAATAAGAATATAGTTATGATATAAATTAATATTATATGTATGTTCTATATTATGTTTTTCAACCCACTTTAATGCACTTATGTCAATTTCATTGAAATATTTGCATTATGAAAAACTTGGGACCAAAGGGTGAAAGATTGGGGTATTCTTAAATTTATCTTAAATCTCTATACTATAATTTCATACTATTTTATGTTCAGTACAGATTGATAATTATTTATGGTTACCAGGTTAGGGCCTATTCATTGTCTAAATATGTTATTGTTCTTTTCTTTGACACTTAAACCAAAATCTTGCAATCTAATATGTATATAGTTGACAGTGAAACCAACCAACCATTGAACTTATGAGAATTTTTTTCTGTCTGAATAATCCTTACCAATTTGCCAATCATTCAGTGTTCCAGCAACTTGTACTGAAGTAATGACTCATTCAAGAAGGTTTTACATTCAAAGAATTTTGGAGTCCTTACCTCTTCAATAACACATTTCAGGATTAGTCTCTCTTACATCTATTCTTTTTTTTTTTTTTTTGGACACAACACAATGCCTTTATTTTTTATGTGGTGCTGAGGATTGAACCCAGGTTCTGCCCATGCTAGGCGAGCACACTACTGCTGAGCCACAATCCAAGCCCCTCTTACATCTATTCTTAATCTCTAGCCTTTGATATAATTTGAGCCACATTCATATACTTTATTTTTAGAAATTACTGATAACAGTAGATGGACTCCTTTCTTTAAAGGCCATCTGTGCGTTTGTAGATCATGATCCAGTACTCCTTTAGTATGCTATTAATTTAATAAATGTGTAATAAATATTTATTGGATTCTAAAAACATGCTGGTATAAATTATATATAATTTCTAAATGTGAAAATTATTAGACATGAATATATGTGATCAATAATAGATGAAAATTATTTTTCTTATGATTAAATGTCACGTAATTTCTGATTTTACTGGTTTTAGAATTTTATCTTCATTTAAATTTTAATTTTTAAAATACTGCTTCATTTAATTTTGTTGTGTATTTCTGGCTTGGAAATAAACCTGGGTGTTTAAACTATGTAGTTTTAGAACTTAAGCTTGAGAACTAAATACATTGATTTAAGCCACTTTATATTTTTCCTAACACTATACTGTTTATAGGTGTAATATTCAACATAGATTCTGTCTTTTCTTATTTTCCTTTTCACAGTGGCAGCAGTATGTGGGTAGCCCCACCCTCCATCTCACCTCCCAGTAGTTCTTGTAGTGATTTCTCAAATTTCTTTAATGTATTTCAATAATTTTAATATTAGATGTTCAAAAATTCTTGAAATACTGAATAAAATCATAACATTAAAATATTTTCAAGAACATAATAAACTTGTATTTCTTGATTTATTTTAATACCACCTATTTGCTGCTGAAAAACTACTTCTCCAAAATTTCATAATTCAGCTTTGGTAAGTTTCTATTCAAACAGAATACCCTAAAATGGCCTATTTAGCATATTTAAATTTTAGATTAAGTATCTCCTGTAACTGCATGCACAGATACATGGTCATGTTTATGTATTTATTCATAACAAAAATGTATGTAAATATGACAATATATCTGAATATTTATAAATACAAGTATATAAATCTAAATAAGATCAATATTAATAAGCACATAAATATAAATACTGTATAGGTTTATATAAACAAATATATAGGTTAACTATACTTTCAACAGGAAATAAACAGATCCATAAATTCAGATATAAATAACCATTAGATTTAGGATAATCTAATCACATTTCTGGTACAGGTATGGAGTAATAATTTTAAGTGCTGAAGTTTGAAAACTAAAAAACCTAGGTTCAAGCCCTATTTCCTCTATTATTAGTTATTATAAATGAACAATTTAAGATTATTTTCCTCATATGAAAAGTTGAAGGGTCATAGCACTTTACTACTTGATTAAATGAAAAAAAATGTAAAAGGCACTTAACTCTACATCTAGATTAAACTATGTGCTTCTAATTCCATTTTGGAACACCTTCCTTATCTACATGCTTACCAGATAGTATTTCCTACTGCTTTGCTGGGCCCATCATTGACAGACAAAAAGTTGACCATAGGTAGAAATACACTAGAATTTAAGAATTTAATTTTAGAAAAGGGATAGTGACTCCCATTCAGACTAGATCATTATGGGGTTGTCTGGTTTCAGATAGAATGTGGATATAAATTAAAATAATATAAAGTAAAATAATAGTTTTTGCTTCAACATTTTTCCATAGCTTTTGTTTCCCCAGGTAAACTACGTAGCACAAAAAAAAAATATGACCAATATTGGAATTTTCTTTTTCTTTGTCATTTAATGAAGGAGCAAATCCATCTAAGGGCCCCCAAAAATGGTGTGCCAGGATCTCGTCTTTAATATTTGCTTACTGTCCTCTTCCATTAGAAAAAAACAAAATGGCATCATTCCCATTACATTCCTGACCTAATTTACTATGGAATAGTATATCAGCATTACAAAACAATATTTTTCTTAATCCTGCCCTGTTTGAGAATTTGAATCAGTGGAATGTTTTTTTTAATTTTCTACCTCTACTTTGTCCAGAGATAGTTCATGATTCCAGAAGGTTCTTGCCAACAGATGTCTTTCTTATATAACAAATTTGTCTTGAAAATTAGAATAAGGAATAAGGACAGATTCTGATTTATCCTATATGTGATATTTGTGAGGCACATTTTCTCACATTTATAATAGGAATTCCAACGGAAACAGAGTATTCTGTAAATTATTCTTTTAGATTGCATTATTGATTTGTTTTATATTCATAGATTTATTTTAAATTTAATCCATGAATTCAAGGAGTTTTTTGGGGGGTGGGGTTCTGGGGATTGAACTCAGAAGCACTCAACCACTGTGCCACATCTCTAGCTCTATTTTGTATTTTATTTAGAGACAGAGTCTCACTGAGTTGCTTAGGACCTCGCTGTTGCTGAGGTTGGCTTTGAACTCAGGATCTTCCTGTGTCAGCCTTCCAAGCTGCTGGGATCATAGGTGAGGGCCGCTGCATGTGGCTCAAGGACTTCTTAAGGTTAAATAACTACATAAGCTACTCAAGAATTTTTGAGCATGAACACACAGTAAATAATATAAAACTATCAAAACAATTTAAATATATTGATTATAATAAACTGTTGCCATTATTACTATAATGAATAATATGGTTTAAATGATAAATGCTAAGCCAGCCCTTTAATATATTGTATTTTATATTATTCTACCATCTATAAATATACCATTTTCAAGTCATATTATGCTTACTTGTATTTACTTTCCTTTAAATATCTATAAGCATGAATTCCTCTTCGAATAAGTCATGGATCAGTTCTCAGACTGATTTGTTGAAACAGTGTGTGGCTAACAACTTAACTTTTAAGATGGTGTCCCTGAGCAGTATGCTTGTTTTCTAGGTGAGGGTTTTAATTTTCAAAGAAAACCAAGTATATAACTGGTGAGCCCAACATGGAATGAGTTGCTATTTCATCAGCAAATTAAACAAACCTGGTAAAAAATAAACAAAGGAGATATTTGAGATTGAGCATGCTACTTTTATTATAAATTGTAATATGTATTATAAATCCATATAGTTTCCAGAAGAATTCTATGAAGTGAGGATATGCTTTGAATAAATGACTTGTTGACAAAGAAATGACTCAGTGTTAGTTGAATAGAGAGTATTATGGAAGAAAGCAGATTATCTTATTCTAGTATAAATTGTAAGGGATATCAGGAAGTCTAAATCCTGATCTTAATTCTATCATTATAGGGTACATAGTTTTCTTTTGCTTTTTATTTGTCTAGTTGGATTTTTTTAGTAGAAAAATAAAGGAAAAGTTCAAATGTAAAGTGTTTGTAGGAAAAATGGAATTAGAACATATGTATATTTTTCTTTTTTAAAAATTATTTAAAGAGAGAGTGAAAGAGAGAGAGAATTTTTTAAAATTTATTTTTTAGTTTTCGGCGAACACAACGTCTTTTTATGTGGTGCTGAGGATTGAACCCGGGCCGCACGCATGCCAAGCGAGCGCGCTACCGCTTGAGCCACATCTCCAGCCCTGTATATTTTTTCTTTTTGAAAAAAAAAAAAAATAAGAAAGGAAAAAATGTTTAGGTAAACAGCCAAATTATTATGCAAACTAATTATTATTTGCAAGTTGGCTTTTAAGCAAAAGGCAATCAAAAATCATTAAATCTTGAGCAGTACACAATGTACACGTTTCAAAGCATCACATGGTACCTCAAAAAATGTACAATTATTATGTCAGTTAAAGTGAAACAAAAAAAACTTAAATTTATAATAAGGTATAATTGCTTCTCTATTTACATATGTAAACCCCGACAGAGAATTCTTTGTGTAGTTTCAGAATAAAATGATAATATATACATCTTTGAAAGCAAATTTCCAGACCATAAGTTAAACCATACTTAGTAGTTAAAGGTTTAAATAATGATCCAAGAAAACATGCAGTTTAAAGAAACAGTACAAATGTTTTATGATGTTAATTCTTTTCATTTCACAGTGTAGGAGAAACAAACTTTTCCCATACTCAAAATGAACTTTATTTAATGTGTTTTAGATTATCTAAGATAGTATATTCCCCCAAAAAATGGCTTTACAGGGTGTAAATTGAAACAAGTATTAAATTAGATTAAATAGTCTCCAATAATGTTAAATATAATGTTGAAGGAACTTTATGAGAACAGGTACCTTTAAATGTTCTCTTCCTCATCCTTTGGTAAAAATTTGCAATTTTCCCCACAAAATAGGCTATCCATCATTAGAGTCAGTAAAGTCATTTTCCTCTGATTGTTCATGAACAGTTACACCTAGTTTTTTGTCAAAGAAAAAAAGAATTAAATACAAAGTATATGTGCAACAATTTAATGGTATGGTCTATTTGGCTAGTCTGTGCATTTGTGCCTATTTGACTACTTCTTGATACCTATTGCTTTGTTCCACATTCTATATTTGTATTTACTTTTTATAGGAAGCAACAATTTCAATTGTACAAACCATCAGAAGCTGCCTTTTATTAGTGCTTTATTTAATTAACTTCCTGAATTAGCAAGCATTTTTTTTTAATTCTTTGACAAATTATACCTAATTATCTCAATTGAGAAATAAGCTCTTTTAATTATCAGACCACTCTGATTGTCTAATGATTTTGTTTCCACAAATTTATATTCATGCTTACTGTTACAGTTTGGATATAAAATGTCCACCAAAAAGTCTTGTTAATTCAGGACTATTCAGAGGTAAAAAGATTAGATTGAGAGAGCCATAAACTAATCAGAACCCTCTAGTTTGAATGGACTGATTGGTTGGTAACTAGTGGTGGAGCATGGCTGAAGGCAGCTGGTAACTGGGAGCCTGTCCTGGTAGATGCATCTTCCCTGTGACCCTTTTTTGTATCCCCCCACCCTCTGCTTCCTAATTTGGTCATGAAATGAACAACTTTTCTCTGCTGGGTCCTTCCCCAGTGATATGCTGCCTAACCTGGGCCCAGAGCAACAAAGTTGTCCATTTATGGACTGAAATCTCTGAAATTGTGAGCCCTAAGTAAAATTTTCCTTCACAAAGTTGTTCTTAGGTATTTTGGTCACAATGATGCAAAAGCTATCTAAAACAATGTAGAATCAGTTTTTTTTTTTTCTATTTTGAATGCTTTTATGCTTGTTGGAATTCACTTTAATATACACACATGCAATTTGATGCAATGTTAATTAATAAACAATGAAATTTATATTTGAAAAACTCAATCTGAATGCTATGGGAAAACATCAGGTCATTAAAAGTTCATTTGAGTAAAGTGTAGATATCTATGAAGATAGGAAAACAACAGAAAATAATTAAAAGCAGAATATAATGGTAAAATAATAGAGATAATAATAGTAATAAAGGCAGAAAAGATTTAAAAGAGGAATTGTTTAATAAGTATTTTTAATTTTGACTCAAATTCAAAGAATTTAGAATGATAAAAAAACTATGCATCGTGATTATGTATAAGGAAGACATAAGGATTGTAATTATATGCATTTAACTTATTTTCCCTGGGTCTATAGCAGAAGATTGGTGAATGAGTATATATCTGCATATCTTAAAATAAAATATTTACATGATTTATTTATTCTTTCACAGTTTTCAATACCCACTTTAACTTTTTTTGTTTAAACTACAATGACCAACCAATAATGTTGAATAAAATTGCTTTCATGGTAAAACATGCATAAATTTTAGAAGTTTAAATTCTAGAGTTAAAACAATCAAATAGTAAAAACACATGGGGAAATAAACCAGTCATAAATCAAAACAACTTTATGAAAAATTCCATTTGATATATGTGAATACTTAATTAAGTCCATATAAGCATGCTTTTCTTCTTATTACTTCCAAAACACAGGAAAATTTGGGGGCTTCCCCCAACTGTCTGCCTCATATTTCTTTTTCTCTAATCAAGTATCCAGATCATGTTCCTAGGCTTCACCTAGAATTTAACATACTGACTCACATATTTACTCTATATTGTAATTCCAACAACTTTCTTGGACTTCAGCTTTCAACATGTACATTGATTTATCAAGAATCCTAGTAAAGTCTCTTTTACAGTAAAGCTGATGTTCAATCTCCATATAAATATTGAAATAGTTAAAATGTTTTAGAGAGTGTGTATCCTCCAAAACATAATAGTAACAAATATACAGTTCCAAACAACAATACAGAACAGAGAAATATGGCAATACAAAAGACCTGAGAAGAAGCAGATATAGAGATGCAAAGTGGTAAGAGTATTGGCCTCAAGAAGAAAGGGCCTTGTTCCCAAAAGCCAACTACTCTGAGAAAGCAAGGAACATTTTGATAAAAAATCTCCAATTGGCATGTGTAATTAGTGATTCAACTGGATCTCAGTGGAGTTCTACTTCTTGAAGTCAGATCACATTGAGTTGAGAGAATTATATAGAGAAGAAATAGAGATGATTAAACAATAGACAATTCTTCAAGGGTATTCTTGGTAATGGTAATTACAGGGATTGTTACTCTCCTTGATGTAGCATATAGAGAAATTTCATTTATTTTTTCCCAAACCATGTAATTTGAAATATGTATACAATCCCTTTTCCTTTCTTAACTACTTTCTCTTAGAAAAGAATATAACTTAATAGCATTTCCTAATACTACAGAGTAGTTCTTACCAAACATACAAATATTATAGCTTAAAGGTAAAAATTTAAATAAACAACAAATAGAAAGAGGCACTTCTCTTTTTATCTTTATAGTTAATTGTATATTGTGACCAATTAAATAAGCTCATATTATGGAATTTAATCCAAACACCCAAAGTACCACAGAGTCCCGCATAAATCTTGACCTGAAAATAAAGTCCTTAAATCCTCAGTTCATACTCCTAGGTTTTAAAGTAGGTTGGAAAACACAATATAGAACTTACATATAATATTAATTTATATCATCATAACTATATTATTATTATTATTATATTGTTATATAATTATAATATATACCACATTTAAGGTTTATACTCCTGGCATGATGGAACACAATGGGTTAAAGTATATGAAGTTTTAAAACTTACATAATTTAAAGCCTGAAACAGGTATACTAATTGAATATATTATACTAACACAGTTTCATGCAAAATCAACACTGAAATATTTGTAAGTGGACAAAAAATTTTATAGCAGAAAGAAACACTCAAAATTAACTTATATATCTTATTAAAAAAAATATGTTATATTTGTTCCTATCTTCTGCTAAGTCTCAGGGTGCGTCTGCTTTCCTCTGAAGTCCAACAATATGTCCAGAGCTGTTTCCAGTGAAAATCCAGTAGAAAAAATGGTAGCCCCATCTATGCATTATTATCTTTCTTTCTTCTTTGTTCCCAACAGAGCAAAGTTCATTAACAACAACTGATATCCACAGAGTAATTAATTGTTCTGAAACTGAGTTAGCTGACTCTTACAACCTCAAATTCTTTTCACTGTTTTAGTCACTTTTAGAATTTATGAAAACACAAAGCAATTTTAAATAATTTTATATAATAGTTTTCTATTTAGCAAAAAATAATAGCATGTTCTATATGTTTAGAGCAGCTGTTACTAGGACATTATTTCTGGATAGTTCCAAATGAAGGCCACAGAATCTGAGACAAATCTTCCCTTCCTTACTTTTCCACTTGCCAGGTGCTAGATTTCTGTCTCAAAACAGAAGTCTAATAAGTTTTGCTTCATGCAGTGATGGAAATGTAAGTTTTATGTTATATAAACTAAATCACACAAAACAAAAACATCCAAATTGTTTTGAGATGCCTAGAGAGATGAGCATTTTCATATGCTTTTATTGTCTGTGTTTAAACTGTTAGAATTTTTTTAACCATTACAAATGTCTTTCAGGAGTTGTGAGCAGATTTTGTGCCATGTATTATAAAGCATTAATGTTACTTTATGTAATTTTCTTGAATAAACTTACTAATTTCCAGATGGCTATAGCACCACTTACCTTTTGTCATACTAGCTATAATATGTTTTGTTAGTTACCAATAAATAGTTACCAATAAAGATAAATAATAGATCATTTGTTGAACTCTGTATTGTCTCATATATATATATATATATATATATATATATATATATATATATATTACTTTATTTGATTGTGTAGGATTGTTTTAGTAGTTAGGAATGAATTTTTAATTAAAAACCAGCCAGAGAAAAAAAAGTATAATGTTGGCTCTTTCAGCATTTTAAAAGAACTAAGCTACAAGAAAGTACTGGGTTGCAGGTATCACTAGGGAAATTTATTCTTTATACTTTTGAAATAGTTTTAATTAAAGTATAAACAGTACCTCAGGGAATATTTGACTATAAAAAGTACAATATAAATACCTCCATGTTATTTATTTTCAACACGACATCTTTAATTGTATAATTTTTGTTATGCATGTTTAACACAAGGATTGAAATGTAAATAGATGAATTGACTTATTCCTTATTACATAATGTTAGACGAAACAACTTAATGGATGGGCTGTATTTCCAACAATTCTCTGTTTTATCCCAGATTATAAACTAATCTTTTTCCATATTGATTTTTTTATTTTGCTACTAGGGATTGAAATGAAGGGCATTTAATCACTGAGCCACATTCTAGGCCTCGTTTATATTTTATTTAGTGATAGGGTCTCACTGAGTTGCTGAGTTTGGATTTGAACTCCTGATCCTCCTGCCTCAGCCTCCCCAAATGCTGGGATTATAGTGGATTTGAAAAAAACAAAACAAAAACTTCAGGGACTAATATTTTTGCAGGAAAAAAACCATAATATTCAAATTTTAAGGTATGGATATTTCATTTGGTTTTACCTGAAAATATTTAAAATAGAAAGCAGTTACTAGATAAAAACAATAATAAAAACAAAGAAAATTAGATCATGATTCTTAAAGGTTTATCAGACAGAAGTAATGGAATGTATTTAAGTTTATGTACCTGATATAAATTTCCTATAGAATTTTAATTAAAACATTTCTATATAAAAATCCAAAGGATAATACAGAGTAAAACAATCAGGATATGGAAAGGTGTACAAAATATGATCATAGCCATGTAAAAACTGCATATTTATTTTCCAAAGTGCTTATTGTGCCTGGATTTCAGTGAAATAATTTTCATCTATTTCTCATATCTTTTAATATCATTATCATAATTTTTTTCATTAAAATGAAAAAATCTACATCTATAAAAACCTTCATTTTATGGACAGTTCATGTTTAATTTTAAAATTTCCTTTCAAATTTATTAATATTCTGCTTAGTAAGTTAAAAGGGACATTTTTTAAGTGATTCTTACATGTGAAAAATAAAAAGTACTTCCATTTAGTTTTTATTTAAGACACGTTTATTGCAATTTTATTCAATTCTTCAGTTATCCAGATAAACCAAGAAAAATGATTTTTGTTTTTAAAAGCTCCATATTCTACATATCTAATTTTGTAATACATAATTCTATACAACATTGCTTTTAACAGTACTGGTTATTTTAACATAATTCCTCTTTAGGGAAGCAAATAGAGTTTAAAAAAATGTTTTCCATTTCATACATGAAATATGGGAATGTTGATTACTGTCTTATCTAAATATATCTTTCTTATCTATTAATACTACTAATAGCAAAATTAGTTATTAGTAATGAAATTACTGAATATTAACTAGTGTTTTTAAGATTTGTGATGTGTATAACAGTAAATGATAACAATATTTCAAAATTATACTTACATAAATAGCCATGAGTTTTTCTGTATCCATACTCTGGTAGTTTTTTTTAAAATATAAAGAGTCTCACATTGATGTCCAGCACTAGTGATGGAGCTAATATATATTTGTTTGACTGAAATAGAAAAAAATTCTTTATTAAAATTTGTTTGGTGTCTTATTCTATAGTTCTAAAACTGCTAAATAAGACAAAATCTTTACTTGCATGAGCCTGACATTATAACATCCAAATTTCTTAAATTAGTATATTTACAAAATTTAAATTAATTAATAAATACAATATTTTCAAATACTGGAAAGAATATTAAAATTGATAAGCAGAATAGTGAGGATGTGTTTTGAATCAGAAATTTAAGTATAGCCATATGAGGAATAATAAACTTTTGACTGAATAATGAAAAATGAAATTGGTATCCAGAGGACAAACTCAGAAAGGGCACTCTAAGCTTAGAAAACAGTAACTGCAAAGTCCTGGCATAGGCAAAAAGAAATATCATTGTAGCTAGAGAGCAGTGAGGATAAGTTTGCCTTATGGGGGATGAGGTAAGAAAAAAAAAAAAGAGCAGAGATTTCAAGTTTTGTAAGGCTGAGTAAGGAGTCCAAATGTTATGAATTGAAGTGATAGTGGCACATAGGCTGTGAAAAATGCCTTGGCTACTAGGTGAAGAACAATTTATAGGCGTGCTGAATAGAATCAGAAGAATTTAGGAGAGACCATGGAGGTTTTGGTGGCATAATAACAGATAAAATAAAGAAAAATGAACAAAATCAGGAAGCATTTTGGAAGTAGAACAGGCTTTCAAAAAGGATTGAATATCTGGGGGTGAGGAGTACAGCACGTTCAACGATGACTCAAATGTTTAGGCGACTGGTGTGCAATGGTGCCATTTGATGTGACAATCAAGGATAGAGAAAGACCATAAATGTAGAGGAAACATCAAAAGTTTTGACTTGACCATCTTAGTCTTGAGACATCTACTAGAAACCCATATGGAGTTAAGCTGATAATTTGTTATGATTTAAAAATAGAGATCACTTAGACATTGTCAATAAGAAATTTTCTTTTAACATTTTTGGTTTACTGCTGAACAATAACTAGGATACTGCTCAGCTTCTGATATCATAAAAGACTTTCTGATACTGTATTCAGTAGTTTCTGGAATGTACAAAATGGATTCATATTGCATAGAGATTCTACCCTGTGACCACTGTTGCTTGGGTGTTCTATTTACTCTTCACAAAGATCTCTGTGACTTGCCATTCCTTGCTTTCTAACTGCAGAAGGAATACTTGCAGTTCTCTTTATAACAATGCCAAATTTCTTACCACCTCTATGCAGATGTAAATATTTAGAAACTGCTAAATTTTGAAATTTTGCTTGCTCCAAGAAAGTTAGTTTTTCTCCTTTATAGCTCTTTAATGTAAACAACAATAAATGCTACATATTTTATTAAGTTTTGTTTTGAGTTTGGAATCAAAATGATAAAAAAGTACCCTTTGTTCTGTTTTTTTTGATCTCTGTTTGCAGTAAACCAGGATGCTGAAAATAACTTTAATATGTAGTTTATATCATAATTTTACACACATCTGAAACCCAAGGGAAAAAATCCTCAACTAGGATTGAAGTTATATACTTGGAAGTCAACAGATGACATTTAAAGCCTCAGGACTTGGTGATACTACTTGGATTAATAATATACACTCAGAAAATAAGATGGCCCTAACAGTCATTGCAGTTGAACATTTTATAATGGAAGGAGTTAGCAAACTGCATTAAAAATAAGAGGTTAGTCAAACAGAAGTAAATAATAGCCAATGAGGAAAGATAGGATCATGTGAAACACTTCTCAAAGGATACATAGCAATTACATTAATCTTAATGAGGGGTTGAATAATATTCAGTTGAAAAGGGAATTTGGCAAGGTTGGAGTGTGATTTATTCAACTTAGTCTGAATCTTACAATGTTTGGTGATACGTGCTTTTTTACAACAAGAATATATTCCTACTTGAATAATATAATTTTAACAGGGACAAAGCTTAATTTAGGGAAAGTTATTCTGTATACCAGATGGATGCTGCTAGGCTTTTTTGTAGTTAGGAAGAACCAAAGGACAAAAGGAAAAAAAAAGTATTGCAATTATGGTACCAGGAAGGTGGAAGGAAAGAAGGAAGATATGCCCACCATTTAATTAAATTCTCTACTTGTCTTTTTCTTTCCTGAGAAGGACCTGGAATTATATCCTTTTGTATTGGGTTTAGTGGGTTGGGGTGGCAGTGAGCCAAGTAGTAGAGCCTACTTGGCAGCATTAGTCATTGACAGGAAAAAAAGGAAGCCTATTCTATTGATTCATTAACACAAATTCCATTAACTTAAAAATTAATTTGAAATATGAGTTTATGTAATATAATTCAACAAGGTGTACAATCAAGTGATTCTGGAAACTTATAAGGAAAATGTTAATTTCACATCAGTTTTATTATATCCATATATAGTTCTACCTTAGTAACACAATGTTAATAACGACATAGATCAGTAGAGTGCTATTTATCTTGATTAATAATATTTTTTTCTTATTATGCAATAAACATATTTGTAAAATTTATTTATTTAATTAAATTAAAATCCTTCTCAGTATATTCTTTACTTACAGATAACTAATTCCTCTTTTCCAGTTGGAATCCATAGGTTGTTAAGATTGAAAAGTAGGCAGGAGGTAAATCTCACTTTATTCTAATAGAAAATATTATCCCTAATTGAAATAAACTGAACTGGAATAATTTCATAGTTTTTCTTTGGACAGAATTTTTAAAAAACGAAGCTTCACAGACAAATCTAATTCTCATCTGTGGTGGGTAATTACTAAAGCGCTCATAGAAAATATATTTTTAAATATTTATTTATTAAACATATAATTATTGTAAATGAGCATTTATTAGAATTTTTATTCATAATCCAAATTCTAATAAGCAACAAATAAAATTTGACAAGTTATTAGAAATAGATCTCTAAATTTATTATAATATAAAAAGTGAATGTAAGTATAGAGTGAAGTACTGAAAAAATTCCTTCTTTCCATAGTTTCTTATTGACATATCATCTTGTCACATTTGCTCTTTTCTTTGATGGGAAAAAGTGATGGCTTTTTCTTGAAGGTTAGGTGTTGACATTTAATGCAATTCAGCACACATTTACTGAGCACCTGTTATGTGCTCATGCTATAAGCTAAGTGATGAATTTCAAATGAAGGCCTGACCTTCAGAAAATTGTAATACACTTGAGTGACCAAAGTGGTATATAGTGTCTTTATCACAAATACAGCATTTTTTCACTAAAGTTAATGTATTCGACTTTAAAAATTTTCAACTGCAAATTTACATTTAGGTGGTGGTCGTTCATTAAACATGTTTACCAAGTCTATGCATAAACTTTTTTGTGCATAAAGGTGGGTAACTGAAAAAGATTCAAATAGTACAGTTTAGTAATATGTAAATAGAGTTTTTAGAAAAAAAATATTAAGTGTTTTTTTTAATACCTTTATTTTATTTATTGTTTTATGGGTGCTGGAGATTGAACCCAGTACCTCAAACGTGCTAGGCAAATACTCTACCGCTGAGCCACTACCCCAACCCCTTAAGTAGTTTCTTTACCATGAAAACATAATATAATATGTCTATAGAAGAGTTTTGCTTTTGACACAATGGGGAGAACTGAAATGTGTGTGTGTACCTTAATAAATACCCAAGGTATTATTTTTAAAGATATCAGAATTTAATGAAAACAGTACCTCATTTGGAAATCAGAAATAGAATTGATAATAGTCTATCTATTCAGAAAATGTAGTGTTCTCACTGAAAATAGTAGGTAAAATGATATCAATCTTAGTATAATCTCCTAGGCTAACATAACCAAAAGTGTCTTTTTCAATATAAGACAGAAACATAGCATTTACTTAGCAAAACATCAGCTTCAAAAGATTTGTCACATTTTCAGTATATTATGGGAAAATTGTTAGTATTTTTCACTTTTAATGTTGAATCTTTCCTAAATTGTTGCAATGAAATTGGAAGATGACAATTTGGAAATAATCCTAATTCACAACACCCGCTTTCTCACTTCCCTTCTCCCAACAAATGTTACATCACTGTTGCTATATCTAGAAGCTTCATTGTTTGGCAGAATTTTAAATTGATAAAAAATGAAATATATATATATATATATATATATATATATATACACATATATATATATTCCCTTAAATTTTTACATTCCTTCATATATATATATATATATATATATATATATATATATATATATATATATATATGATTCTGTCCCCAAATTACACAGCTCAAAGAATAGGTAATCATGATTTGTCTGTATGTAAAGTATTTTGATTTGTATGTTTAGAATGATTTACATGCTTAATAGTTTTAATTTAAAGTGACTTCATGCATATTTATCTAAACAGATTTGCCCCTAAGACATCTACATTTAGAGAGCAGTCACTTCTGGGCTCAAATCAAAAACCTAAAAATACTCTCTCAGATTCTACAAGCTTAAAATAAACTTATAAATATGTAGAAATATATATTTTTAAAATTTTTCTTTGATTTTTAGCACTGCTCTGTAAAGCTTGATATGAACATTCTGGCTTTGACATGTGTGATTTTTACATCACTGGGATAGTTGGATAATTCTTTAATGCCATTTTCTTATTTAAGATGTGGCAGTCTTTTTGTTTCTGATACATTGCCTCTGAACTCTGCTGGCAAGCTTATAAATCAGATCACCAACCATACATAATTTATTTCAGTAGGTAACTGAACATGCAGTGTAGAATACAAATATGTTTCAACAATATTTCTGCACATTTTAAATTTGATAGTTTTAAAAGTTCACATAATAAGTCAAGTCATCTTCCTTTTATTGTTTTATTATTCCTTTTCCCTTCATCAATCATATTTACATAGATTATAGCAGGTATGTCTATCTCCATTTATGCATAATACATTATGTGCATTCATGCAAGTCAGATATATACATTTTATGCATTCAAAGGTGTATAAAACTTGTCTTACTGTGCTTTTGAAACTTAGGCTTTAAATACATATTTTAATTTTTAATTTGCATTAAAATGGCATGTAATTTCCTAAAGGAAAGCAAAATTGTTTTTATTTCCTTCAGAGATAACTAAATGTATCTACTCATGAAAAAAACAAATATTCTCATAAGAATGTCATTTTATCCATTGATAGTTTTTTGTAGATGAGATGTGCTGTAATGTTGGGCATCATATGATACATGCTGTAATGTGAAATAGTTTGGCCCTTTTTAAAACATCTTCCCTATTATATCATATGTGTAATGGATACATAATATACTCATATAATCTTTGAAAAACATTCAATCATATTTTACAAGGGTATGAACAGGAAATATTCCGAATTGCTTCCCTTAAATTTTTACATTCCTTCCTAAACTCATTTCAAAAATGTGTTGGCATCAAAATTTGCTTATTTAACAAAGCTTTGCATAATTCAAAATGTCAACATAAAAAACATGACATGTAAATGTAAACAAAGGATATAGTTGCCCTTTTAATTCTGTGATGTTCCTATTCACTTATTTGCTTTTGTTTTGTGCATATATTGTATTTGTATGTTTTCTGTTCTTAAAAAAATCATTCATGTCAGTTCATCCATCAATGTTTTATATAGTAAAAGCCAGTTCTGTACTAAGCAATGGATGGCTCATTACGAAAACTAGCTCAACTGTCTTGTCAATTATCTGATATTTTTTGAGAGTTCAGAGAGTTATACAAGTTGGAATGCATGCATCTTCTATTAGAGATTTCTGAATCATTCAATTCTGTATATTCCTTGGTTCTAAGAATGTCATAAAAATTGTGAGAGAAAATCTTCAGACTTATAGAATTTGAAGACCATTAATTCAGCTTAATTATTTATTCACAGTTTGGTGTGCTGACAGACAATAAAAAATGAAGGTAGACACAGGAGAAGGAAGAAGAACTTTGCCAAATCTTTCATGTTTTATGCTCCTGCTGTCATCTTAGAATTGAATCACAAATTAGTTTACATGTACTAAAACATTATATGAAATTTTAAGGAATATATATATATATATATATATATATATATATATATATCCATTTCAAGTTTTAATCCACAGTAACTTTTCAGAAATTTTTGCTTTGTGTCATAAAATGTTACTTATTTTTAAGACTTTACAATAACTTTGACAGAAATTTAAATTCTAGAAACTGTAAAAAAATTACCCATAGAAACTCCACTTGTGTTCACTTTATGCCACTTTTTGCCAAGAAGATAGTTACATCAAACTACTTCAGAGTATACTATCCTAAGTTGACTATTATTCTAGGGTTGCCTTATTTCCTAGGAAGTCTGTCTTTCCTATTTGGCAAACTGGATAACCATGAATATAAAACAGAATATAACCTTATAAGATATGGATCTAGGTTCAAAGACTGTTATGGCAGTATTTTGAAAAAAAATATTATGCATTTTGCTACATCAGTTATGATTCCTATACCATTTGGTTCTGTTTGCCAAGATGCACATGACACACAACCAGATGTATGCTGATTCTTCAAATATCACTAAGCAATAACTAATAATAACTTATTCCTGTATTCCTTAATTGTCTAGTACCATGTATTTAAGCACATGAGAGAGATCAATTCTCAAAGGAAATCATAAGTCATGAAATAACTACAAATCATTTATTTATAATTTCTAGGGTAATTCCCCTGATTGTCAGCACAAGGTACTGACACATCTTTAAACAAATGTTTCTAATTAAGGAAATTTGACAAACATTAAAAAACAGGATTTAGTTGCTCACCATTTTAAGTTTATCTTTTTTTGTAAAGTTAAAAATACTAAAAAGTTAAAAATTTTTAAAGTTTTTTTTTTTTTTTTTTTTTGGTATCAGGGATTGAACCCAGGGGCACTTAACCATTGAGCCACATCCTTCACATTTTTTTATATATTATTTAGAGACAGGATCCCGCTGAGTTGCTTAGGGCCTCCTAAATTTCTGAGACTGGCTTTGAACTTGGTTATTTTTCTGCCTCAGCCTCCTCCTGAGCTGGGGAGAGTGGGGGGATTACAGGCATGTGCTACCACTGCTCCCTGGAAGAATTTATTTTGACAAGATTTAACAAAGAATATACTGACCCTGGCTAACTTTGGTTATGTGGAATCAATTACCGCTTATGTTATTGACTTCCCTTTAAAACAAACACACACAATATACGAATTTATTCATTCTAAATTATTTATTAGTCACATTATTTGTGCCAGACGGTTCTAAATTTTAGGAATATATCCAGCAAACAAAACGGACAAAATCCTTCCAAGTCTTACTATTAGAAGACAATAAAAGCATAAAAGCATAACTAAGTAAATAGGTATTTAAATATATGCATATGATTATCATATATATGGCAAATAGAAGAAGATGGTGAGTGCTCATAAGAAACCAAGAGGACTGGGTGCACGGATAATGCCCAGACAGCCCAGTACTTTCTCTGCTTCCTGAGAATCCAGGCTTTTGTTGCACCTTTTGCCATTTTCCCGCAAGGCCCTGGGTAACTTACATGGACACCCCATCTCGGAGCTCAAAGACCAGCGTGGGAAGGAGAAAGTGAATTAAGTCTTCGGATACAGAGCTCTGTGGAGTTGTGCTGGCCAAAGGTGCTCTTGGTCCTCACCAGTCCTGCTGAGGTGAAGCGCCACATTCAGATTTCAAAAGTGGCCCCTTACCCTCGGTAAATCTAGGTGACATCAAATGTAAAACTTGAGAAATGGAGAAGAATACATGTCCTTCCAATCTTGGGACTTCAAGAATTCGAGGTTCCGCTGCCATGAAGTCCCTAACTTGCCAGTGAACCTCTTTCTTGGGTCTATAGGTAGTGCAGAGGCAGTAAAACTGCGGCGGCAGAGCTGCCTTTGAAAGCGGCCGCCTGAAGTCAGGGGCGGGGCTTCAGCAAGGCAATAGCCAATCAGATGTATTTGCGTGTGTTGTGGCGTGTACGGCTCCTGCTTGAGAAGACTTGGCAGATGTGTCACCCAATCAATGGTCGTATATGTGGTGTCAGAGGCGGGACCACATGTGATTGACTCAGAATGAAGAGGGAAAAAAAAGACCACCGTGGGGTAGGCGACCATCGACGTTCCTCTTGAGCTGTTTGGTCTCCAGGCCCATTTCTTAGCGGTACACTCGGATTCACGCTCCTGTAGAGAACGAAGATAAGGACTTCTTGGAAGCCATTTAGGCAAAAGGATTTTTCTTGCAAGAGGGGTTGAGGTTTCCTCCTTCCCCATGGCACCTGCTTCCTGTGAGGATTGGAGACTCCCTCAACCTGCATAAGGTCAGACATGTTTAGTCAGCATCTGACTAACCTGAGGAAATTACATGAGCAAAGATTTGAAGGAAGCAACTAATAAGCAATGGTGATGTTTGGTGGAAGAACTTTCTAGCGTGATGGTACCAGTATAACAAATGTTCGGAAGATTCAAATTTCTTTTCTTTTTTTTTTTTTTTTGGAATTACCTCAAGACAAGGCTGGTTGCTTTGTGTGTTTATAAAACATTGACCATCCCAGCAGTTCCTGAGGCTGAAGCAGGAGGATCATGAGTTCAAAGCCAGACTCAGCAAAAGCTAGGTGCTAAGCAACTCAATGAGACCCTGTCTCTAAATAAACTACAAAATAGGGCTGGAGATGTGGCTCAGTGGTCCAGTGCCCTTGAATTCAATCACCTGTACAAAAAAAAATTTAAAAAAAAAAACATATTTCAGTCATTTAAAGGCAGGCAAAAGTAGGAACTGTCATTTACATTTGGAGGGGGGGGGTGGGGGGGTGTCGGGGGAGGATGTTTTATTCTAAAAGCAAGAAAAGTCCATGTAAAAATATAACCTGTCTTTTGATAATACTTATTTTTAGGACTTGCAATAAAATTTCGTATTTTTGAATTAGTATCATTTCATCTAACACTTTTTTTTTAAAAAAAATGAAAGTGAAGCAAAATGAAGTGCCCAGTGTTTCCTGCTGGTGATGCACCTAAGTTGAATTTTGGCCTGAGGAAGTATATGAAAGATTTTCCATATTAGCAGAGGTATGTATTCTCAGAACCACACTCCACTTCCAGTTTCTAGTGTAGTTCAAAATTAGACATAGCTTCACAATGAATTTGTAAGATTGTTAGATTCATAATTGCTATATTTAGTAGTTAAATTAAGTATGTTTTTTGTTTGAATTAGAGTAGTATAATCAATGATTTTGACTTAGAAATTATAGGATAGAATAGAATTAGAATTAAGTGGCATAAAATACCAACTGCCTTTACATATATAAGATCATACATTTGGAAAAACAAAGTCAGATTTACTGCAAATAATCTCAGAGGTTGTGTTAGAACAAGAAGACAAAACTGGAACATGTTCTGTTTGGAATTAATAAAATTATTTAAAACTTACAACTGTGGGAAAAGCTATGTCAGGAAGGATTTCAGTTACCAATTTGAATAACTGTGTTAAGGTATTGTAGCAGAATTCAAACAAGTGTCCAAATATGATTGATTTAGGTGTTCCAAGTTTGTTTTTGTTTTTTTTTTTTAATCGTTCATTTAACGAAGATTTAAAGAGTGCTGCATAGTGTAGTGGTCTTTGTTTCTCCATTTTAAGGAATGTCAGACATGATTTTGTGATCATTGCAATACAGAGTATTATGGGATCAACAAGAAACACAAGTTTCACAGAGAAGTGACATTTGAGCCAAATCTTTTAAATAGAAAGTAGCAATTTGCCAAGCTGGTTGGGCAAGGGCATTTCAGATAGAAGAGACAATAGCATAAACAACACAGGAGAATAAATTGCAAGGGAAGTTGGGAGACACTAAAGATGAAAATGAATGAAAGAAACTGGTGTGTGTGTGTGTGTGTGTGTGTGTGTGTATAAAGTGAACATATATCTTAAATGACTAAAGATATAAATACATAAAATGGAAACAAAATACATTTAGAGGGCACAAATAAAGATTCATTTAATTTCCCAATAGGAAAAGGCCATTGAAGCATGAATACTATTTAGAAAATAGTCACTGTAAAATAATATACAGAGCTGCATGATTTTTTTTCAGGAAAGTGAAATAAAAGACAACAAGTGGGAAATAAAAGATATTTTGTACTGGGGTTTTCATTTTGTGTGTGTGATTTTGGGGATCAACCTAGGAGAGCTTTCCCACTGTGCTAAATTCCCAACCCTTTTTTAAATTTTGAAACAGGGTCTCTCTAAGTTCTTCAGGCCGACCTTGAACTTGCAATCCTCCAACCCCAGCCTCTGTTATAGCTGGGATTATAGGCATGAGCCACCATAGCAGGCTCAGTACTGTTCATATAAAAATAATTTATACCAATTTATAACAAAAACAATATGCTTTAAAGTTGGACCTCATTTAATCCAAATTCTGCCAACTCTTTAGGTTTGGAATTGAAGGCAAGGAAAACCCTCCCTATCACTGGAGTTTCTTACATGACTTTTATAAAGATTCATTTGCACTAGAGTTCTAAATAATAGTCCTTTGTCACTTAGCAAGAACAGGTAAAGAAGAAGGAGGAATAATTAAATAATTATTCCCAGTGTGGGAGCAACTCACTTACATGCCAAGGCAAGGGTATATAGAAAAGCAAAAGAGAATTCTAACCTGTTCTTCCTATTTGTGTTGTCCCAGTCCAATCCAGGCAGTCCTACCCCTAACTCAGGTAGAAACTCAAAGTAGGACCCACACATTCCATTGTTGGAGAAAACTTTCTCTGAGTTGTTCTATCTCTTTCTCTCTCTGTAACTGTTAGGAATTGAGCTTGGAGAAATGGAATCAGAAGCAGAGCAAATTCTGGCCCTTCTCATTATTTATACTTTGTTTATGACTATATCTACCAATGTGGTTTTTAACAATATATATACACATTGATGACTCATAGCCACTGAGTATTTAATAGTTGTGCTTGTGCTTCTGAGCACTGTAAATTTAACATATCCCAAACTGTGCTCCTTCTATTTCCCCCAGATCTCCTCCTCTGGTGTTCTTCTCCATTTTACCTAGGAACCCTCCATCTTTTCAGTTGCTTAGACCAAAAATTAATAGACATTTTTGGCTTGTTTCCTTTTTCATGAACCCCATTGGCTCTCACCAGAATTATTCAGAAAGCAACCTTGCTATCCACCTCCGCTGCTATCAACTCTATTCCCAGACTGTATCAGAAAGTAACATGTGACAATTCAAGTAGCTTGCCTTTTCCCCTGCCCTTGACAGCTACCCTATTCTATTCAACACATCAACTCAAATCTTTTATCAGATGCAAATTAGACTTGACACTCCTCTACTAAAAATGCTCTACTGGAATCCATCCCACTTAAGGAAGAATATAACTGCAGAACTATATGATAATTCTTCAATATCTTTAACAGCCTAGCTGATTTTTATCCTTCCAATATCATCTGTTAACTACAGCCTTTCTCAGTCACTCTATTGTTGCCAGAGTACTGCTCAAGATTCTGTATATAAACCACACTCCAGATCTACATAACCTATCCCTTCACTTTCTTTAGAGTTCTGCTGATAGGGTAATTAACAGAAAGGCCTTTCTCTGATCTTTCTAACCATCATCACTTTCTATACTGCTCACACTCCTTAGTATCACCCATAGTGTTTGTGTTTGTCACTGCCTAGTGATATATATATTTATTAATTCATGTTTATTTTCTCCTTTCAACCAAAATATAAGATCCTTCATGTCATGATATCTTTATTGTTTCAGTAACTATTTACCTAGGATGGTGTCCATCTTATATGAATGATAGTTAATTAATATTCAAAAGAATGTTGAGTGAAAAAATTCATTATTGAATAAATTAAAAAGGATGCCAAAGTATTTGGTTTGGTGCGTTTCATTCTGAAATATGAGCATATGTCTTTTTTACCTATTTGAAATTTTGTTGCCAATAATCTGGCAAATTCATCAATAATTTATTTTTCATTTATATACACATGATTGATTTTTGTTCTCTCTTCTTCCTTCACCTTAAAAGTATTCCCTATTTGCACAGTCCATATATACCACAAATGTCTTTTTCCTATTTCCAAAAGACAACAACCAAATGAAGATATCTGAAGGCCATTAGAAATATATATGATGTTATCAGTTCCATGTAGTTAAATGCTTGGCTCTGTGTAAATATGTGCAAGAATGTATTCATATATTTTATAATTATATTTGTTGCATAAATTCATAAGCAATTTTGTACCACAGTGTAGCTTCTTAAAATGACTAGTAATCCATGAAGGTCTTCTTATTGAACATTGAACTGCAATTTGGTTATACAGCATAACACCCTAACCATAAATATAAATACCTATATTCAAACTTA
The DNA here is from genome assembly GCF_021218885.2 of Marmota monax. Classification (NCBI taxonomy): domain Eukaryota; kingdom Metazoa; phylum Chordata; class Mammalia; order Rodentia; family Sciuridae; genus Marmota; species Marmota monax. The sequence continues at coordinate 19,713,184 of NW_026694084.1, read as the reverse complement.
TAAGTACATATGTTATCCTTAACTCATAAAGAAGAGAAAAAGGCAGATATAAGATACTTAAATCTATTTTATTATAGTAGTTATTTGGTGAACATTATTCAACAAATTCATAGATTTATATTTCATTACATATAACTACTATGATGTTTTGCAGGGAACATTTCTGATTCAAAGGATTTCATCGAACACTATACCATAAAAATCAATTTTAAAATACATTATATTTTTAAAACTACATTTAGAACTCTCTCAAGGAACAAAATTGTATCTGGGATGAAATATGATACAGAAGAGGAGAATCCATTCCCAGTTTGTCATGTCAATAGCTATTAGCTTTAAAATAGGATAAGGAGATAAAATGACATGAAGAAAGTGGAAATATTCCAAAAGAAAAAGCAATCATTTTCTGCCTCTAACCATTATAAATTGTGTCAGTTTGGAGGGGAAAATACAGAGGAAAAAAGAATGTTAGAAAGTAGGCATTTAATATTATATCTTCTCCAGAGTTGTTCTTCTTTTTATGGGTCCCAGTCAGGCACTCCTTTCTTTTCACAGGAGTGAAACTATATGGACACTTCTGCTGGACATTTTCTATAGTTGCCAGGAAGTACACAGTGACTTTGCCAGAATAATTTCTCCTAAGTGTGTCAGAGGAGGTGAGAAAAAGGACCAAGTTATTCACCCCTAATCTCTTGTATTTTATTACACACATAATTTTCATTTGCTGATAATCTTACTAATTTTAATTATCTGAAGTTCCCTTGAATGGAAGAACTGGCACTTTATCTGTTGTGTTCACTGATTGATACTCACTCAGCAAAAGTGTGTGGTATATAGAACACTTTGAGAATTATTCAATGAATTTTTTTAGCTTGGACAAAATACCTCAATACAAGCATAATCTTTTTTTGATGATATTTATGTCAACTTCATGAATATGAATGACTTATATGTTCTATTACACATGTATTCTATATTCAGACAAAAGTTTTCTACTGTTACTAGTATCTCATCTTTGGTATCTTTAATAAATAAATATTTTTGGAGAATATGTAGTAATCAGCAAACACTGGGGAATTTAGTTACCTATATGAAAAAAGATAAAATTTCATCCATGCAACACATCGTATACATAAAGATTTTTAAATAGAGTATCAACTGAAGGCAAAGCATATTTTTAACCTGCAAAATTTCTACAAAAGAATAATGGAAATCATTTTATGACATTACAGTAGGAAAGAAGTTATCTTAAAAGATAAAATAAGCAAAAATCATTTGGGAAAGAATGAAAATTTTGTCTGAAATGAAAATATTGTGTGAGGCTAGAAGAATGTAAAAAATGAAAAACAACATAGAGGAAATTTCCAATCCATATAAATAACTAAAGATTAATATCCTGAGCTGAGCTCAGTGGCATACTCCTGTGATCCCGGCAGTTTAGGATTTGCTGTTGTTATTATTCTAATTAGTTACACATGACAGTAGAATGTGTTTTTGCTCATTATACACAAATAGAGTATAACTTCTCATTATTCTGGTATTACATAATGTAGAATTACATTGGCTGTGTAATATATGCACATAGGGTAATAATGTCCTATTCCTCCTATTATCCTTCCTACCCCTATAACTCCTTTCCTCACTTCACTCCCCTCTGTCTAATCCAAAGTACTTCTATTCTTTCCTAGCCTCTCCCCATTATGCATTAGCATCCACATATCAGAGAAAACATTTGGCTTTTGGTTCTTTGAGATTGACTTATTTTGCTTAGCATGATATCCTCCAGCCCCATCTATTTACTGGAAAATGCCATAATTTCATTCTTCTTTAAGGCTGAGTAATATTCAGTTGTGTATATATGCCACATTTTCTTTATCAAATCATGTGTTGAAGGGCACCTGGGTTTCTTCCATAGTTCAGCTATTGTGAATTGAGTTATAAACATTAATGTGGCTGCATCCACTGTAGTATGCTGATTTTAAGTCCTTTGGGTATAAACTGAGGAGTAGGATAGCTGGGTCACATGGTGGTTCCATTCCAAGTTTTCTGAGGAATCTCCATACTGCTTTCCATAGTGGTTGTACCAATTTGCAGTCCCAACAAAGATCTATGGCTATTTTCTGTCTCTGCCCTTTGACCCAAGTCCATTTTCAACCATTTAGTCTACCTTATTTTATACAGACTCCCTTTCCCTCTGGCTTTCATTTGGGTTTAGCGACTTCTAGAATTGACTTTGCCCCTTTAACAGTTCCAAGCACCAGCTCTCACTGTGTTCAGGAATCCCCATTTTTTTCTTAGAGGAAGAATTTTACCTCTGATAACCTTGAAAGTGTTAAATTTCCATTCCCAGGAATGTAGAAATAGAAGTTCTGTTTAGAGATGAAAGAACAGACATTTAAATTCAGCTGTTAGTTCATAGATAGTCATATGTTGTTTTCCTTAGCATAAGAAAAACTATGGGAAAATTAAAATTATATGTTATTCCTTTGAGTAAATATCCATTGGTCATTTATTTTATATTCAGTGTTTATTATTTTCTTTAACTGCAATGGTTCTAAAGTTGTTAAAAGAGTACAGATGAAGTCAAGGTCCAACATAAATATACATTTCATTCCATCAGTTCACTGAAAATGATTAATTAAATTATTGTCTGAAGAGATAATGAAAGTGATTAATCAGCTTACATTTTTTCCCCATACGTTTGATTTTCAGACCATTCTCCTAGTATCTGTATCAATTCAAGAGTTCCAAAAAAAGTCATCATAAGCAATGACTTAGTTAAGGCAATGATAATATATTGGAAATGTAACTATGAGAAAATAATGAAAGCATTCATATACTGTGAAATTTAGAATATTTATAATTTAAATGTGTATTTGTATATGTTAGTAATTAAAGTTTAATTCCTTTTGACAAAAAAGGGTCTATCCTTCCCAGAAAATTTAGAGTAACTTTCTACCCATTCCTTTCTGAGAATAAACCAATTTTTTTCCAAGTGTATGTCTCAAGCATACGCAAGAGGAATATTATTTGGCAATTGTTATTGATAGGCAAAACAAAACTGTATCAAAATTACTTTTGTTTTCTTATTGAGGTATAATTATTGTACTTAATTTTGCCATTTTAAGTGTATAGTATGTATTTTTACAAATATACAATCATGTAGCTACAATAAAGATATTGAATGCTTCCCTCATTTAAATATTGCCTCATGACCCTTAGTAGTTACTTTTTTTCTTCCTTCTTCCTCCTTCCTTGCTTGTTCCCTTAGCAACTACTTCATTGATTTCTGTGTATATGGCATTGCCTTTTTTCAGAATGTCATAAAAAGAATCATAGCATGCAGCCATATGATATATATTATATGTGTTTTTCACATCCAGTGCTTTTGAGATTCATCTATGTTTTTTCAGGTAGCAGTAGTCTATTCTTTTCTATTGGTGAATAGTATTAAATTGTATGAATGTGCCCCAATTATCTATTTATTTATCAGTTCTTATCAAGTTTGGTGATAATGAAGATACTATAAACATTTGTATTCAAGTCCTCTTATGCACTTGTTTTCATTTTTATTTGATAAATAATTAGAATTGTTATTACTGGGTTGAATGGTTAAGTGTATATTCAATTTTATAAGAAGTTGTCAAACTGTTTTCCAAACTGGCTGAACTGCATTAAATTCTCACCATCAGTGTATAAAAGTTCAGGTTCATCCAGTTAGCCTTGAGATTTTTAGTTTCATTTTTTTAATCATAGCCTTTTTATGCATAGTAGTTCTCTGTGTGGTATTCTAATCACCTGTTCTCTTAAGTGGATAGTAGTAGTTTTAGTTTGTCTTTCCCTAAGGACTAATGATGTTGAACATCTTTATTTACCTCTTTACCTTTTAAAAAAATCTCTTCAGTGAAGTGTTAATGAAAGTTTTCTCTATTTTTGGTTATCTTTATTTTATTTGTAGTTGTGACATTTTCTTTCTATACTTCAGGTACATGTATGTTTTGAATATGTTTATAAATAATTTCTCACAGGCAGTGGCTTGTCTTTTCATTTTCTTGATGATGTATTTCCAGGAACAGAAATTTTTAAACTTTAAGTCCAATTTCTCAGTTAAAAAAATGATCCAGATCCATCATTTAACCAAGCATAAGCAGTGATTTCATGTTTCTGCTAGAAGTTTTAATATTTCACTTTTAATCTAAAGTCTGTGATCCTTATTGAGTTAATAATCATATATGCCATGTAATTATGCGTAGATATTTTTCTTTTTTTCTTTCTTTTTCATTAACATATAGAGTCATTCCATGATTATTTGTTGAAAATATACCCATTTTTCATTGAACCCTTTGTTGAAAATCACTTAATGATATATATGTAGATTTATTTATAGTGTCTTTTCTGTTCATTTATCTGTGTGTCTCTAATTTTAGCAATACCATATTATCTTTTAGTATACTTTGATAGTCTAATAATATAGTTTTATAGTCAAACTATCATGAGTAATCTAAGTTCTTTTAAAATCTGTTCTAGGTATTTCTTATTTCCACATGAATTTTAGGGTTGTATTATCAATTTCAAAAAAAATGTATTTGGGGAATATTTTTAGAAGCATTATGTTGAAAACAGATACCAATTTGGAGAAAATTGGTATCATAACAATGCTAGTTCCTCCTAAATCTTTATTTACTAGTTTATATATGTGATTTTGCTCAGTCTCTGAAGTTTGTAGCATTCAAAATTCTCATGTTTTCTTATCTCTTTCACTTTTTTTCTAATGGTTGTGGTATATCTTTATTTTGTAATTGCTCATTGCTAATATGTACTAATGCAATTGATTTTTGTACATTAATTTTCAATCCTTAAAAATTGATAAACACATTTGTGAGTTCTACTAGAATTTTATAGCTTCATAAAGATTTTCTGCATAGCCAAACAAGTCTTCTGTAAATAGAGATACTTTTATTCCTTCCTTTAACATCAATAGGCCTTTATTTATTTTTCTTATTTATTGCACTGACAAGAACTTCCAATTCAGTGCTGGATAGGAATGATAAGTATTCACATCCTCAATTTGTTTGTGATCTTAATGAGAACTTAAGCTATAACCTTTTTCTTAGGTGTCCTTTGTCAGGTTAAACAAATTGCTTTCTATCACCAGTTTGCAGAGAATTTCTATTTTAGGAATTCTAGAGCTGAATTTTGTCAAGTATTTTTCTTTTCTGCGTCTATTAAAATGATCATAAGGTTTTACTTTTAAAATTTGTTCACAGTGTGACATATGTTGATTGATTTTACAAAATTGAGTCAGACTTACATTCCCCTTGACCATACTTGTTCTGGTGGATTAAATTTGTTATATGTTGTTAAGTATTTTTACATATATATTTTTTTCATAGAGGAGTGTATTTATAATTTTATTGCTCTATACTGTCATTGCTCAGCTATGTAATCAGGCAACTTTTACCCTTGTGAAATTAGTTGGTAAATATTTTCTTCTGTATTCTGAGACAAGTGTATAAATGGTATTATTTCTTCCTTACATATTTAATAGACTTTAGCAGGTAGCTGTGTGTACCAAGATGTTCCTCCTTGGAAGGTTTTGAATATAAATTTTATTTGCAGCTTAGAAATAAGACTATACACAGTACATCTTTTAGAATGAGCTTTGGTTATATATATATATATATATATATATATATATATATATATATCAAGAAATTTCGTACTTTATCTCTCAAAACAATTGGCATGAAGTTGTTCACAATATTATTTTATTATTATTGAAATATCTTCATTGTATCTACTGATAATCCTGTCATTTTCCAGTAGTTTCTATTCTCTTTGTTTCTCTCTCTCTCTCTCTCTCTCTCTCTCTCTCTCTCTCTGTATGTGAATGTGTGTATCTCTTTATTTGATCAGTCTAGTAAGACATTTATTAATTTTACTAATCTTTAATTTTTCTCTGTTGTTTTTCTTATTTCAGTTCCATTGCTTTCAATTTTTGTTATTATTCCTTTCCTTTCACTTAAATTGGGTTTATTTTTTTCTGATTTTTAAAAAAGTGGCTTTAGATTATCAATTTTAAATTTTTCTTTTTTTCTAAATCAATAATGTAATACTTTAAAATTTCCTCTATTCTCTGTTAAATTTCTGATTGATCATGTAAGCTCTTCAACTAAATGCCTATTTGTGTCTCTTTCTCATTTTTTGAGTGGATTTCAGCAGTGGAGTTGGGTATGCTTTATATATTCTAGAAAAAAAGTCCTTTATCAGATATGTAATATATAAATGTTTTGTGTTTTATGGCTTATATTTTCATCTTCTTATTCGTGCCTTCTGCATAACAAAAATATTTACTCTTGATGAGAACCAACTTTTCAGTTTTTACTTTTAGGAATCAGGTTTCTGGATGCAATTTTGAAAATCTACCTGGCTTGGAAACAGAGATTTTCTCAAGTATGTTTTTTCTAAGTGTTTTACAATGTTACCTTTAAATCAATGATCAACTTTGAGCTATTTTACAATTTGTGTAAAGTTTAGATTCACTTCTTGCCTGTGGTTGCCCCATCGCTGTAGCACAATTTATGGACAACTAATCATTCCTCTCTTAAATTACTTTATACAATTTAATCAAGTGTCAACTGAGTACATTGGTTTATTTCTAGGTTTTCTGTTCTGTTCCTCTAATCAATTTGTATATTAATCTTTGACAGTGAGAAAGAATGCTGTCATTTTATTTTACTTTTCCAATTTTACTTTAACTCTTGCTGGTTCTATGACTTTCCATATAAGTTTTATAGTGATCTTAGCAATGTTTACAGAAAAGAAAATTGCTGGAGTTTCAATAGAAGTTGCATTAAATCTATAGATAATTTTAGGGAGAATAGAAACTTTTTACTGGTATGTCATCCGATTCATGAACACATGTATTTCTCTTCATTTACTTAGATCTTGGATTTCTTTCATTACATATTACAATTTCTAAGTAAAAAGCCTATAAACAATTTACCAGATTTATACATACATATTTGATTATCTTCAGAGTAATTGTAAATTGTATTGTGTATTTTATTTCAGTTGTCACTTGTTCACTGTTAATGTGCAGAAACATGATTGATTTTTGTATGTTCATGTTATATCCTACAATTTGGCTGAGCTTACTAGGTCTAGAATTTTTGTTTTTTTGGTGGATTTCTTAGAATTTTCTGTGTAAATGAATCTGTCATTTGAAATAAAGACAGTTTTACTCCTTGTCATTCCATATATATTTATTTTTCCCTCATATCTTATTACCCTGGCTAGAATTTCCATTGCTGTGTTGAATAAAAGTGGTGAGTGAAGACATCCTTGATGTATTTCTGATTTTTATTGGGAAAGCATCCTGTGATACAACATCAAGGAGGTTGTTAGTTGTAGCTTTTATTTGTATATGTACTTGATCAAGTTAAGGATGTTTCTTCCATTCCTGATTTACTGAAGAGTTTTTGTCATGAATGAATGTAGGAGATTATCAAATGCTTTTTCTATCAAACTATTGTTTCAATAATTTGATTTTTCTTCTATAATTACTATATGCTAGATTATATTGATTGATTTTCAAATGTTGGATCAGCCTCATATAACTTGGAAAACAATCTCAGTAGGTCATATTATATAATTATTTTTATTGAATGCTAGATTGAATTTTTTTTTCATTTTATTGATTTTATTTTTTTAAATACATGGCAGCGGGATGCATTACAATTCTTATTACACATGTATGCCATAATTTTTCATATCTCTTTGTATATAAATTATGTTGACACCCAATTTGAGTCTTTATACATGTGTTTTTATAATGATGTCCATCACATTCCACCATCCTTGCTAACCCCCTACCCACTCCCTTCCCCTCCTATCTCTTTTCTCTATCTAGAATTCATCTAATCCTCCCATGCTCCCTCTCCTTACCCCACTATGAATTAGCCTCTTTATATCAGAAAAAAAAAAAAAAACAGTCTGCATTTGTTTTTCTGGGAATGGCTAACTTCACTTAGCATTATCTTCTCCAACACCATCCATTTACCTGCAAATACCATGATTTTATTCTCTTTTACTCAGCATTAAAAGAGAATATAATGCTAGATTGAATTTCATAATATTTTATTGAGGTTTTTTTACAGGAGTTCACAAGAACATTGGTTTGCATTTTTTTTTTTTTTTGTACCAGGGATTGAGCTCAGGGGCATTCAATCACTGAGTCACATCCCCAGCCCTATTTTGATTTTATGTAGAAAGGGCCTCACTGAGTTACTTAGCACCTTGCCATAGCTGAGGCTAGCTTTGAACCTGTGATCCTCCTGTCTGAGCCTCGTGAGCAGCTGGAATTATAGGCATATGCCACCATACCTGGCCTGTAGTATTTTAAAAAGATTTTTTGTACTGATTTTATTCTTATATTCTTATTTGTACTGATTTCTGTTCTTATTGCCAGGATAATACTAAACTCATAAAATGAATCGAGAAATTTTTAGTCCTCTTCTAATCTCTGGAAAAATGTGGGTAAAAATTCCTTATCTATTTTGAAGAGTCATCTAAAAATATCAAGGTCTGGAGATTTTGGAGGACAGCTTTTTAATTACAAATTCAGTATTTAAATGATTATAATATCATTTATTTATTCTATTTTATCAATTAAATTTTGACAGTTAAATATGCACACATATGTTAAATCTAAAATATATGCAGGAATTTTTCTAAAGCATGCATTATATAAAAGCAATTCTAGTCTAAAATATCCATCATTTCCAACAAAGTAAAAATATAAAAGAATTTAAGAAAATGTATTTAAAGACTTAATAAATATAACATGGATCCTTATCTCAACTTCTTTCATTTAGAATATGGATAATATAGCAATATGAAAGTTGAACATGTAATAGAAGAACTTTAACAAATCTGAAGCATAATTATGGAAATGAGTGATAAATGAGAAACCAGAGTGGGGTCACAAATGGTATAGATAGCATAAGGGACATGTGGGTAAAGGGAAGGAAGAGAAGGAAAGGGAAGGAATTTGAGAAGAGTCAACAGTCTCCTTTGCTTTGTGAATACTTTCTAACATATGGCTTTCTAATAATTTGATTGCATTTATAATGCTTAGCTTCTTAATGCTCTTGATTCTTTTTCAGCTTAGTGACTTTTGCATATCTAACCAAGGATGTGGATGGATTACTGTCTCAAGCAAACACAGACTGTTCAGTGTAGATCTCTGTATATTCCACATATACCTTATTCATGATTTAATATGATATGGAAGATTAATACTTTTGGGGGAGTACTGGTGATTTAATCCAAAGGCAATTTACTCCTGAGTTACATACCCAGCCTTTTTTTCTTTTTTTCTTTTGAGACAGTCTCACAAAGTTTTATAGGGCCTTGCTAAGTTGTTGAGGCTAGCCTTGAACTTGCAATCCAAGCTTCCTGAGCTGCTAGAATTACAGATATGCACCAGTCCACCAGGCAGAAGATTAATACTTTTAATATCATCACATATAGTTGCTAAAATAATTTTTCAATTTATATTACCTTGTAGAGCATAATAGAACACTTAGTAATTTTTGTTTCTTTCTTTCACTTTTTTACAGTTGTTTTAAACAGATGATTGTATTTTTTAGGACTATGAAATACATTCTATCCAAAAATGAAAGATAAACAATATGCTTCTGAAAGGGTTTTATATGAAAATTCTACTACTTGAACCTGTGTTCTTATTTCCATAGCATGGAAATAAGAAAGTGTTTATAATGTATAAATTTAAAAATTCTAAAATAAAATAACAACAACAAAAAACAGAATATGTGGCTACAAAAGAGCAATTCAAAGAATTATTGGTCAGTGAAACTTCACCTCAAGGCATTGTTGGTAGGTAATGTTCAGAGAACACTTTTGAGAAATTTGCAATACAATATTACTTCATTTAATTAGTGTCATTATATACAATTTGAAATGTGCTTATTAATTTGATAAATCCAATGTAGATCCTAACTGAACTTCTTATCTTTGATAAAATGCATGATATAACAAAATGAAAGCAATGAGATGCATCACAGGAAGAGAAAAGGGCTTTTTTCAGTGAGCAGAATGATAACCATCAGCATAGAGAATTGAAGACTTACAAAGGAAATAGAATTTTAAATGGATCTTGAATAAAGAACGAAAACATTTGATAATGGTGAAGTGGAATTAATGTCATACATTATATAGAGTATGAAAAAAAAACATAAGGTATTAAAAGGACATGTACCCAAATAGTTTCCATTTCTTTATTTTCTGATAAATAATGCCATTGTAGATCTACTATAAATCATTGGGTTAAGCACCAGGGATATAATGAGTTACATAAAAACGTAAAATAGTAGAAGAGATAGAAAACTTACTACTATTACAAAGTAATAAATGACATGATGAAAATATGCAGATGGCTTTGTGGGAACAGAAAAGGAGAATCGGTATTGATTTTAGCCTTAGAACTTTAAGTCTGGCTTCCCTGAGAATGATTAAGTAAGTAAATGTAAACCAGTTTTATTCATTTCAGTCTTAAGTATGTGAAAAGGCTCTGAGATGATGAATGAATTTGAGGGACTAATTGCAACTAAACAGGACAATTTAATTGACAAGGTCATGTGGAATAGAATATTCCTGAGAAATAGATGTTACTTCAATGATAGAGAAAAAAGAAGGTCAAACAGGTGAAAGATCTAGAGAGAGCAAGAGCAGTAAAGAGACTAGTAAAATTTGGAAAGAGTATGAAAATTTTAGTGGGAAAGTGGGACTTTAGAATCAAGGAGTAGATGATGAGAATAATCCTGTACTGAAGATTTGACTCTGTCTATGACTTCTAAAATTGAGAAAACACAGATCATTACTCTTGAATAATTTTAGAGGAATGGAAAGATTAAAAACAATTATAACAACAAACTAAGGTCCACCAAAGATGACACTGGTTATTTCAAAAGCTAATTTTGAGAAAGTTTAGAAACCAAAGAGGTCCAAAATGGGGAATCAACAAAAAACATGTAAACTAAAGGAATAGGATTAGAATAGTTTCAGGGACTTCTGAAACAATAGCAAATACCCATATTTTCTTAGATTTGTTATATTTGACTTACTTTCAAAAGAATATTATCATTATTTTCCTTAAAGTGATGAATACAAAACAAAATACTGCATCCAATTTTAAATATCAGTTTATGATTTATTTACTTATATGTAGAAAAATATATACATAAAAACAATTTTTGAAAGATTAATTGTGGCAAAGTACATTGTATTATTATTAGCATTTCTTCATATATTATGTAGTGAAATTTGCTGTCATTTTTATCATGTCATTTCAATAAGAAAGACATGTTGAGTTCTTCTTTGGTACAAATGACTATAGTAGATTAAAAATTTATGACATTTATTATGATTATGATTATTTTGCTACCAGGGATTGAACCCAGGGGTGCTTAACCACTCAGCAACACTCCCAGACCTTTTTTGTATTTTATTTAGAGACAGGGTCTCACTGAGTTTCTTAGGGCCTCACTAAATTGATGAGGTTGACTTTGAACTCAGGATCCTCAAACCTCAACCTCCTGAGGTTTTAATTCTCTTTAAATCTAAATTAGCAATTTAAGACATCCAATGGCTATGGATTTTTTAATCTTTTTTGTAACATTTAAATTATTTTAGATATGCATGACAATAGGGTGCATTTTGACATATTATACATACATGGAGTGCAACCCATTCCAATTTTGATCCCATTCTTGTGGTTGTACATGATGTGGAGTAACACTGGTTGTGTATTCATATATGAGCATAGGAAAGCTATGGTCAATTTATTCTACTGTCTTTCCTATTCCCAACCTGCCTCCCACCCCTTCATTCCCCTTTATCTAATCCAATGAAGTTTGATACTTGCCCTCCTTACCCTCTCTTTTTATGTGTTAGCATCTACATATGAGAGAGACCATTCAGCATTTGTTTTTTTGGAACTGGCTTATTTCATTTAGCATGATATACTCCAGTTCCATCCATTTACCAGCAAATGCCATAATTTATTTCATTCTTCTATATGGCTTAGTAATATTCCATTGTTTTTGTATACCATATTTTCTTTATCCATCTGTTGAAGGGCACCTTGGTTGATTCCATAGCTCATCTATTGTGAATTAAGCTGCTATAAATATTGATGTGGCTGCATCACTGCAGTATGCTGATTTTAAGTTTTGGGAGGTATAAGCCAAGGACTGAGATAACTGGGTCAAGTGGTAGTTTCATTCCAAATTGTCTAAGGAGTCTCCATTATTGCTTTCAAATTTAATTTCTTTATCATATCCCTTCTTTTAATTTATTTTGTGTATATCATTGGCTACCATCTGAAAATTTTCTATTCATTTTTTATTTAAATTTTTAATTTTCACTTTGTAATACCATGGAATTTGTCTTTGTTAGTACTTACTATATTGAGAATAAATGTCTAGGAAATACCTGTTAAATACCTAAATATTCTCTCCATTGGCTTTATATTGGAATCTCATTGCCTTTATATCAGAATGAACCTACATTTGCTTACTCTGAAATGACTCTAATGATTAGCATAGAAATAATAATGAGTTATATTTAAGGAATATCTCTCTTAGTATTTAAGAAATTAATTGTCTATATAAACTCGTTTAATAAGATATTTCTAGATGGCATATATATATATATATATATGTGTGTGTGTGTGTGTGTGTGTGTGTGTGTATTTAAATTGATTTAAAAAATAAATGACAGCAGAATGCATTACAATTCCTATTACACATATACAGCACAATTTTTCATATCTCTGGTTGTATATAAAGTATATTGATGCCAATTTCTGTCTTCATACATTTATTTTGGATAATGATGTCTATTGCATTCTACCATCCTTGCTAACCCGCTGTCCCCTCCCTTTCCCTCCCATCCCCTCCCCTATCTAGAGTTCCTCTAATCCTCCCATGCTCCCCTTTCCTACCCCCCTATGAATCAGCTTCCTTATATCAGAGAAAACATTTGGCATTTTTTTTTTTTGGCGGGGGAGGTGGTTGGCCAATTTCACTTAGCATTATCTTCTCCAAAGCCATCCATTTACATGCAAATGCCATGATTTTATTATCTTTTAATGCTGAGTAAAATTCTATTGTGTGTATATGTCACATTTTTCTTATCCATTCATCTACTGAAGAGCATCTAGTTTGGCTCCACAGTTTAGCTATTGTGAATTGTGCTGCTATAAACATTGATGTGGTTGTGTCCCTGTAGTATACGGATTTTAAATCCTTTGGGTATAGGCTGAGGAGAGGGATAGCTGGGTCAAATGGTGGTTCCATTCCCAGATTTCCAAGGAATCTCCATACTGCTTTCCATATTGGCTTCACCAATTTGCAGTCCCACCAGCAATGTATGAGTGTACCTTTTTCCTCATATCCTTGCCAACACTTATTGTTGTTTGCCTTCATAATAACTACCATTCTGACTGGAGTGAGATGGAATCTTAAGAATAGTTTTGATTTACATTTCTCTATTTGCTAGAGATGATGAACTTTTATATATATATATATATATATATATATATATATATATATATATATATATATATATGTTGATTGATTGTATATCCTCTTCTGAGAAGTGTCTGTTCAGGTCCTGGGCCCATTTATTGATTAGGTTACTTGTTTTATTGGTGCTTAGCTTTCTGAGTTCTTTATCCTAGAGATTAGTGCTCTATCTGATGTGTGAGGGATAAAAATTTGCTCCCAGGATGTAGGCTCTTTATTCACCTCACAGATTATTTCTTTTGCTGAGAAGAAACTTTTTAGTTTGAGTCCATCCCATTTATTTATTCTTGGCTTTAATTCTTGTGCTATAGAGCTCTTATTAATCCCACATGATGAAGATTAGGGCCTAGTTTTTCTTTTATTAAATGCAGATTCTCTGGTTTAATTCCTAGGTTCTTGATCCACTTTGAGTTGTGTATTTGGTGAGATATAGGGGTTTAATTTCATTTTGTTGCATATAGATTTCTAGTTTTCCCAGCACTATTTGTTGAAGATGCTATCCTTTTTCCAGTGCATGTTTTTGGCCCCTTTGTCTAATATAAGATAATTGTAATTTTGTGTTAGTTTCTATGTCCTCTATTCTGTACCATTGGTCTACCAGTCTGTTTTTGTGCCAATACCATGCTGTTTTTGTTACTATTGCTCTGTAGTATAGTTTAAGTTCTGGTATAGTGATGTCACCTGCTGCACTCTTCCTGCTAAGGATTGCTTTAGTTATTCTGGGTCTCTTATTTTTTCAGATGAATTTCATGATTGCTTTTTCTGTTTCTATGAGGAATGTCATTGGGATTTTGATGGGAATTGTATTAAATCTATATTGTACTTTTGGTAGTATGGTCATTTTGATAATATTAATCCTGCCTATCCAAGAGTAAGGTAGATCTTTCCACTTCTAAGGCCTTCTTTGATTTCTTTCTTTAGGGTTCTGTAGTTTTCATCATATATAGATCTTTCATCTCTTTCGTTAAGTTGATTCCTAAGTATTATTTTTTGGAGGCAATTGTAAATGGGGTAGTTTTTCTCATTTCCTTCTAAGAGGATTTGTCATTGATATACAGAAGTGCCTTTGATTTATGTGTGTTGATTTTATATCCTGCTACTTTGCTGAATTCATTTACTAGTTCTAGACATTTTCTGGTGGAGCATTTTGGGTCTTCTAGGTATAGAATCATATCACCAGCAAATAGTGCTAATTTAAGTTCTTCTTTTCCTATACATATCCCTTTAATTTCTTTTGTCTGTCTAATTGCTCTGGCCAGTGTTTCAAGAACCATGGTAAATAAAAGTGGTGAAAGATGGCATCCCTGTCTTGTTCCAGTTTTTAGAGGGAATGCCTTTAATTTTTCTCCATTTAGAATGATGCTGGCCTGAGGCTTAGCATAGATATCCTTTATGATGTTGAGGTATGTTCTTGATATCCCTAGTTTTTCTAGTGTTTTGAATATGTAAAGGTGCTGTATTTTGTCAAATGCTTTTTGTGCATCTATTGAGATGTGCATATGATTCTTATCTTTGAGTCTGTTGACGTGATGAATTACATTTATCGATTTCCATATGTTGCATCCCTGGGATGAATCCCACTTGATCACGGTGGACAATCTTTTTGATATGTTTTTGTATTTGATTTGCCAGAATTTTATTGAGAAGTTTTGCATCTATGTTCATTAAAGATATTGGTGTAAAGTTTTCTTTCTTTGATGTGTCTTTGCCTGGTTTTGGGATCAGGGTGATATTGGCCTCATAGAATGAGTTTGGTAGTGCTGCCTCGTTTTCTATTTCCTGAAATAAATTGGAGAGTATTGGTATTACTTCTTCTTTAAAGGTCTTGTAGAACTCAGGTGTGTATCCATCTGGTCCTGTGCTTTTCTTGGTTGGTAAGCTTCTGATGGTGTCTTCCATTTCATTGGTTTGTTTAATTGTATCTTCCTGATTCAATCTGGGCAAATCATATGACTTAGGAAATTTGTCAATGTCTTCAATGTCTTCTATTTTATAGGAGTATAAGGTTTCAAAATAATTTCTAATTATCCTCTGTATTTCTGTCTATTATGATATTACCTTTTCCATTATGTATGCTGGTAATTTGAGTTTTCTCTCTCCTCTTCATTAGAGTAACTAAGGGCTGGCAATTTTATTTATTTTTTCAAAGAACCAACTTTTTGTTTTGTAAATTTTTTTAATTTAAATTTTATTAATTTTTGCTCAAATTTTAATTATTTCTTGCCTTCTACTGATTTTGCTGCTGATTTGTTCTTCTTTTTCTAGGGCTTAGAGATGTAGTGTGAGGTCATTTATTTGTTGATTTTTTCTTCTTTTAAGTAATGAACTCAATGCAATGAATTTTCCTCTTAGTACTGCTTTCATAGTATCCCAGAGATTTCAATATGTTGTGTCTATGTTCTCATTTACCTCTAAAAATTTTTAATCTCCTCCTTGATGTCTTCTGCAACCCATTGTTCATTAATTAGCATATTGTTTAGTCTCCAGGTGTTGGAGAAATTTTTATTTTTTATTCTGTTTGTCACTGATTTCCAATTTCATTTCATTATGATCTGATAAAATTCATGGTAGTATCTCTACTTTTTTTATTTGCTAAGAGTTGCTTTTTGGCATATTATGTGGTCTGTTTTAGAGAAGGATGACGTGTGCTGAGAAGAAAGTGTATCCACTTGTTGCAGGTTGAAATATTCTATGTATGTCAGTTAAGTCTAAGTTATTGATTATATTATTGACTTCTGTAATTTCTTTATTCAACTTTTGTTTGGAAGATCTATCCAGTGGTGAGAGAAGTGTGTTAATGTCACTCAAAATTATTGTGTTGTGATCAATTTGACTCTTGAACTTGAGAAGAATTTGTTTGATGAACATAGCTGCACCGTTATTTGGGGCATATATATTTATGATTTTTATGTCTTATTGGTGTATGGTTCCCTTGAGCAGTATGTAATGTCCATCTTTTTCCCTTTTGATTAACTTTGACTTGAAGTCTACTTTTTTTGGTATGAGGATGGAAACCCCTGCTTGCTTACGCAGTCCATGTGAGTGGTCTGATTTTTCCCAACCTTTTACCCTCAGTCTGTGTATGTCTTTTCATATCAGATGAGTCCCTGTAGGCAGCATATTGTTGGGTCTTTTTTTTTTTTTTTAAGTCCAATCTGCTAGCCTGTGTCTTTTAATGGTGAGTTTAAGTCATTAATAGTCAGGGTTATTATTGAGACATGGTTTGTGTTCCCAGCCATATTTTTTTTTTTATTTTTCTTATTTAACTTGACTTGATTTTCTTCTTTGATTAGTTTTTCCTTTAGGGTACTACCTTCCTCTGCTGGTTTTCATTGTTGTTTTTAATTTACTCTTCATGGAATATTTTGCCAAGGATGTTTTGTAGTGCCAGTTTTCTAGCTATACATACTTCTAACTTTTGTTTATCATGGAGTATTTGTATTTCATCTTCAAATCTAAGCTTAATTTTGCTGGATACAAGATTCTTGGTTGACACCCATTTTCTTTCAGAGCTTTATATTATATATGTTGTTCCAGGATCTTCTAGTTTTCAGGGTCTGTGTTGAAAAATCTGCAGTTATCCTTACTGGTTTTCCCCTATATGTAATCTGATTCCCTTCTCTTGTGGCTTTTAATAGTCTCTCCTTATTCTGTATATTGGGCATTTTTATTATAATGTGACTTGTTGTGGATCTGTTGTGATTTTGTGCATTTGGTGTCCTTTAGACTTCTTGAATTTGGATTTTCAATTTATTCTTCATGTTTGGAAAATTTTCTGATATTATTTCATTGAATATAATGTTCATTCCTTTGGTTTAGACCTCTAAGTCTTCCTCTATCCCAATACTCTTAAATTTGGTTTTTTTATGATGTCCTATATTTCTTAAATGTTCTTTTCATGGTTTCTTACCATTATCACTGTGTGGTCTATATTTTTTTAAAGATTATATATTTTATCTTCATTGTCTGGTGTCCTGTCTTCCAAGTGGTCTACTCTGTTGGTGACGCTTTCATTTGAGCTTTTAATTTGGTTTATTGTTTCTTACATTTCAAGGATTTCTGTTTTTTTTTTTTTTTAGAACCTCTATCTCCCTATTTGAAGTGATCTTTTGCTTCCTGGATTTGTTTATGTAGCTCCTTGTTGAAGTGATCTTTCACTGCTTGTATTTGCTCTCTTATATCTTCCTAGAGTTCGCAGAACATTTTAACCATGTATATCCTGAACTCTTTCTCTGCCATTTTTTTTCTGCTGTGGCTGCCAATTATTCTAATGATGTGGTGTCTTGATTTGTTTGGTGTAATTTCTTCCCTTGCCTTTTCATGTTGCTTGTAGGTCTGGGGTGTTATTGTTTTTACCCTATAGATTTGTAGTGCTCTTGTAGGGTTCCAGGATCCCTTTTTGTGGGGAAGGACAATGTTAACAGATCCCAATATCAACAATATATCACCTCTGAACAATTTTTTGTCATTAAGGCATTTACAGTTTAATTTCAATGTACAGAAATGTTGGATTTCATTATTAACTAAATTATAATCAGTAGTTTTGTAAAATTTTTTACAGTTTCTGATGGTGGACAATGAACTGGGGGTGGGGCATAGAACAATATGCTGAGGAGGAAGGATGTGAGGATATAGAGTTAATATATCTTAGGAAATCTGAAAGAGAAGTCTAATGAAGAAGGTTAGTAGCAAGAGAATAGACAGGAAGTAATTTAGGGTAGATAAGTATGGGGGAAGACAGAAGAGTACATAAAACAAACACACATATGCATTTAGAAAAATACAGGATGTTAAAAAAATAAAATTTTGAGGGGGAAAGAAAAATGAAAGAAAAAAGAGAACAAAAAAGGACGTATATAATACCTCTAGATTTTATTATTGGGATGACTCAGTCCTCAAAATCCTATTTGTTGCAAAGTTCTTGGTTTCACATAGGGGATGTGAGGATTGGAGGATAGAGGGTTGGAAGAGAGAAAAAAAAATTACTTGAAAGAAGAAACCAGGGTTGTTGCTAGTTTTAGAGATCCATATCTTTTCTGTTTTTCTTCTCATCCAATAGGTGGGGTCATCTGTTTTAAGCTGGTGTCTCTGCGCTCAGGATGGTGGAAGTAACCAGGGTTGGAAGACTGGTTCTGGTATAGGGTGTCTGGAAGCAGGGAGTGCCACCTGTCAGTCCTTGCAGAGAGACTACATTTCACGGGTCTCTTTTTGGGACTGCTCCTCTGACTTGAGCACTCTCTCTCTCTTGCCTGGAGATTTCCTAGTTCCTGGTCTCTCTGTTAGGTTCCAAACTTTAGTCCCTTCTCCCTCTCACTTAGCAGTTCCCAACTGCAGGACCCCTTACACCAAGGCTCACACCAGGTGGGCCGACGCCCTGGTGGCACTGCACACCTGCCCAACTGAGAGCTATTTCTGTGTTGTGTGGTCAGTGTGTCGAGTTATCACTGCTGGAGAGAGGTTGGGGGGAGTTGGATAGCTGGTACCTGGCCAGATCCATATCTTTTCTGTCAGATGAAGATCCGATCTGAGAGCTGACCCCATTAAATATGGCAAGAAATGTTATCCAAGATGGAGTCCATCTGCTTCTAGTGCCAGGATGTCTGGTGAGGTTCGGGGAGCCAGGTGATGGCATTGTGCTGTGGGTAAGTAGTAGCTGAGTGACTTGCGTGGGAGCAGAGTGCAGTCTGAAGTCTACAGAGGTGCTGATAGGTGATTCTGCTAAGCTGGTTGTGAGCTGTGTGTGGGTTAGAACTGTGGGCTTTGGGTTTAGGGAGGCAGGAGTCCTGAGTCCTACTCGAACGCTGAGGCTCTGAGCCCTGCTCTGGGGTCACAGCGCTGGTGATTTCTGCAGAAATCAGCTGTATTGGGGTCCTATTATACTCTCTGAGATGCATTATTCCAACTAGGTGAGATCTGGATCATGGAGTGTCACAGAATGCTGCCTCCCTCTGGCCCGCCATCTTGGAATCTGTCAGATGGCATACATATTTTATCCCTCACTTTACATTTCATTTTAAAGTTGTTCTGATAACATAAGAAATAAGAAACAGAGATATGTAGATTCATTTACTAGATCGTTCCATATGTTTAAATAATGAGAAATATTAAGACATAAAACCCACCTGGTTCCATTAACCAAAATGCTATAAACTTCCCCTTAGATTTTAGGGGAATGTGTGGCATAAATAACCTGTAGTTCAGTTTGTTGGACT
Organism: Marmota monax; assembly: GCF_021218885.2. Lineage (NCBI taxonomy): Eukaryota > Metazoa > Chordata > Mammalia > Rodentia > Sciuridae > Marmota > Marmota monax. The sequence continues at coordinate 19,693,362 of NW_026694084.1, read as the reverse complement.
ATCTAAGGTCTTGCTTCATACATTGAGACATCAAAGGCTGTCAGAAATATATTAGTCCTCCCTTAAGTATTGTTTTGCTTTCTGCATTTTCACTTAGTCAACAGTGGTCTGAAAATTCTACATGGAAAATTGCAAAAATAAACAATTCATAAGTTATACATTGAGTGTCAATTTAAGTAACACGATAAATCTCATGCCATCCTATGCTGTCTGTCCCTGGTGTGACTTATCTCTTTCCCTGGTATATTCACACTGTATATGTTACCTGCTTCTTAATTACTTAGTAGCCTGTTTGGCTATTATATAGGCTTTCATGCTATTGCAGTGTTGTGATCAAGTGATTGTATTTTACTTAATAATGGTTTCAATGTGAAAGAGTAGTATGCTGGCAATTCGGTAATTCAGATATGCTGAAGAGACACTGAAAAGTGTTTTCTTTAGGTGAAAAGGTTAAAAATACAATAAGAAGTTTTGAGAAGGAAATAGACCACATTCATATAATATTTGTTTTTACATATATTGTTATAGAAATTTTGAGAGGCAACATTCATATAAACTTTGTTTTTACAGTGTATTTTTATAGTTGAATTTTATTATTCATTATTGTTGTTAGTCTCTTACAGAGTAAAATTTATAAAATAGTCTTCTTTATAAGTATGTTTTATAGAAAAAAATCTATGTAGAGTTTGTAAGTATGTATCCTTATTTGTTCAGTGCAGTTCTTGGAATCCATCACCCACGGATACAAGAGGGACAGTTATTTTCTCTCATTTCCTCCTCTGTTTAACTGACACCATTTCTACATGCCATGCACATTCTGCCTTTTGCTTCTACAGCTCTACTTTTTTGAGTTTTTCCCATTTGGATTCCTAAAAGTGAATTCAAGATACAAACTCTAGTTGTATAATAGTTATCACTTGTTTTGGTGTACTTCATTGGTGAAAATATCTTAGGTGTCCTTGGAAAAGCTGGAAAGTTTATCCTTTTTTATGGAGTTGTTCATTTCATCTTCTTTCTCCTATCATTTTTCTTAATGTTAATTTTCATCTATTGGATCTTTTAAAGGGTCTATTTCCAAACTCTGTGCTTCAGTGTATTATCATCATCCATGTACTATAGTCTCATTACATTTAGAAATGTGTGTCGTCTAGCAAAATAACTTATATTTCCATAACTTACACATAAATTGGATATTCATGCTCATCTAATCAGGGAATTGATCTGAACCAAGTTGTTAGTCAAAATTTGGTCTGAGCCATACTACTCTATAGAAAATATATTTGAATTGAATCCAAATATTTTTCACAAAATTGCTGCTTGAACCAAGCAAACCAACAAACCCAGGAAAATATAACCTAGATTTTTTGGTAAGGTAATAGAATAAAATATAAAACTTGAGTCTTAAAATTGTATACAGGTCTATTTTATGTCTTTATTTACTAAATTCAGACATGGAAACAATCAGGCAGCTGAACCAATAACAAGAGAAAATAGACAATTAGTAGGAAAGAGAAAATTTCTAACCAGGGATGGAAATGAGAAATGTACTTGATAGACCCCAACTTGTATAGGTTGGAATCAAACATTCTATATACAACAGACACAAAGATGCAATAGAAGTGAATTTACATTCAGTGAGCATGCACTAGAAATAGTGGTTAGCTTGTAAACATCCTAAGAAAGGTGAGTTTTCAGGGTTAAGGGTGATTGATGGGTGTTGGAAAAGGGTCTTTGCATCAACACACATATCCATCATCTCTAATTACATGTGCAGTTACATATTTTACATCCTATTCCTACCAGGTCCCTAGCATAACAGATTGCCAAGCACTGAGAGGAGAATTGTAACCCCTTCAAACCACCACACAGACACAATCACAAACTGACAAATCAGCCATTTTTCCTTCTGAAAAAGAAAGGTATGAGCTTAAAAGAATGGTGTAGACAAAGACTTTACTAGGAAGCCTTGATATAAAAGTCCCCTGCAGTAGATGATAGTCTTGTTTTTAAGAATCTTTTACCATGATTTATATCATGCATATAGAATTTAAATGGTTAGGTACACAGAGGAAATATATGAGGGAGATTTTTCTTTATTGAATGAAATCAGAAAAACTGCCTTGCTGGAAATCCTAAAAAGATTAAGAAGCAAAAATTACTCCCTATTTTAATCATGACTAATATAAAGAGCATAAATTCAATAATTTTACTTAATTTGTTTTAAGAGATTATTAAATGCCATCTTTGTGAAAAAATATGTCAAGACTAAATAAATATTCCAGACAAATGTTTTCTGACTATCCATTGGAGTAGGGTTCTAATAAATTATGGTAGTATAAAATATAAGGAAAGCTAGGTAATTGTGAAAATTTATGATACTATAAAATTTCACTTAAGTAATCCTTGTCTACAAAGAGCCATTATGAAATTTGAATCCAATATAAAATACTTATATATGTATATATATGGATTATATGAAAAATATCTAACTCACTCTCAATATGGGATATCAATTTCTTTGAAGAATTTCAGTTTTGTAACTATATTTTATCAATATGTTCATGAGGAACACAATGACCAGCACCATCAATTAAGCACCAATTATATTTATTATTATCAATGAAGTAAATGTATTATTGGTGCAATAAATATGAGTGAATAAAAAATCATATGTGGTTGAAATTTTACAGTTTACTTTGTTAACATTCAAAACCTAATTGGAACACCGAATTTGAAACTGTGCTATTCTATGATTAATTTTACAATGCATAAATAAATTTCACTTATTCTTAAAAGTTGACAACACAAAGTCATAATTTTTGTACAGGTTGATACTTTTTTGGTCCCAATTCAGTGAAAATTTTTTTACTGCTGAAAAGCTTTTTAAATTTTTATGTTCTTGTCTTTCATAATTCAGGTTATCTGGAATGAATATACCACCACCAATTATCAGCAACAAAAACTGGCTCAGACTGCATTTCGTTACAGACAGCAATCACCGATATCGTGGATTTAGTGCTCCATATCAAGGTACATTTAATAACTACCTTTTCCTCTCTTGATGTGTAAAATTATTTTAGTATGCACAACTGCATTTTCTGATGGAAAAAAAAAGATATCAATATAAATTTAGCATTTATAGATGGTAATTTGAATAGGCAAATGTCATTCTCTTGCTGAGGAAATAATGTGATCATAACTAAATTGCAATATTAAAGTTTGCTGATTTTTACAGCACAATATCTAGATTAAAGAATCAGATGACTCAAAAAAGATAATATGTAACAGATATAATATTCTGATGTAATACGGTGTTTAAGCGATTTGGGATGCTACTAGAAACTGGACCACAAATAATTGTCTGCAATTGTAACAGGCTCTTCATCACTTGAAATCCATTTCTATACACAATGTGCTTATTATTGTTAGTTTAATGAACCTTGCTAGGAATCTTATTTACCAATTTTATTAACAGGTACAATTTTGGATAAGTAGAATATAATATTTTGTGTATTAACTTTGAGAAAAATCATTGAAACAAGATTATTATGAAAATAGAGTACAAATGAAAAAGTAACTTTTACATTGTTCAGTTTTATTATGTGGATTTAGTGTACTTTATCCTAAGATTGTGTATGTTAATAATTTATTTTATTCCAGTAGTATATCAGCAATTGTTCAGGTAATAGTGAATATTACCATAGTTATATTTGTTCATTTATCAGTTTTTTTTTGTTTTTGTTTAAAAAACACTTTCCTCTTTAGTAGTCTGTGGTCTTTAGCGCTTTACAAATTTAATATGGTGACTTTAGGAAGTTTATAACTAGTAAATAAAACAACATTAGACCATCATTTACTAGACTACATATTTTGGCAATTAATTTATATTTTGAAGATCAGTAATTTCTCTGCAGCTGCTTGATCATATTTTTATAATAACAGCAACAAATTAATGTGAATTCTAATTTGACTTTTATAAAACTACCTTGTAATAAAAATCCTTATGACATTAACTTAAAATAAAAATTTTAGGCAAAATCCACCTCAGAAAACCTACAATAACTTGTTTCTAAAGCATTTTAATAGAATGGAAAATGAATGCAAATAACCTTTAAAGTTCTGTGATTTATTAACATTTTTCATTATGTCAGTAAGTCATAAAATATTATATTTTAAAACTTTAAATATATTTATAGAAAGATCTGTTTTCATATATATTATTAAAAATAACAATCCAAATATGGTAATTTGAATCTGACCAAATTAAAACAGTGTCACTTTTACATTTGCAAAAATATTTTATCCAGGTTCCAGTTTTAATTTCTTAAGTCTTTGTGCACTTCAGAAATCAGAGGATATTGATTGAAAAGAAATATTATTGCAAAGCTTCTTTTTCTCTAGATTGACTCCTTTCCTTGTGGAATTTTCAACCACATGAGTTTATAGCTCTGATTCCTCTCTGCAATGAGGTAAAGCAGATGGCACAGCAGGAATTCAAAAGACTATCCCCTTTGATTCATGTTGTGACCTTTCCTATTAGATTCATGGAATCTTTCAGTTGAATATCTTTTACTTTTTCTGAGTGCAAATAAGGTAGCAATCATTTTACACTTAAATATAAAAGTTGGAGAAAAATAGATTTATCTCAAACATTAAATAGCAATATATTAAATGCAATATAATTTCATGGAACTTATTTTCAGATAAATAACAACAGCACAAAACTGCCGCTAGATTTGTGTATTTAATTATTATTTTTAATATTCCACTCATTGGTTTTAAGTTGACATTTATAGAATTTTCAAAACTCAGTTTTATTTTCCAGCATGGTCTGTTTGGTTTTAGCACTGAAAATCACATAATCAATGAATTTACAACAACAACAACAACAACAACAAAAAAAAAAAACAATAGAAAGAAAGTGTTTTATGGGGTATGGTTTACTCCTATTTTCAGCAGAAAAAGAGGCTTAAAATAAGGTAGGTTTTAGTGTAAACTTTATCCACAGAACACAGAGGAAATAAAATGGGCTAAGAAAATGGAAACTATGATTTTATAAGATGTAGGGAAAGTTTTATTACCTAAAAGTGTGCCTTTGCATTGTATCCTTTTAAAACTTTCCTGATCAGGTTTAATTTTTCTAGTTGTATTATATCCAAATAATATTTTACCTAGACAGCACAAATTCTTGGAGAAGTAATTTTTGAAATCAGAATCAAATTTAAAAAATTGTTTTAAAAAACACTGATAAAACTGATTTAAATGTCTGCAAAACTCATAATTCTGTTATGCAAAAAAATAGGTACCCTAGAATGAAAGGGTAATCTTGCTTTTTACATTGTTCCATAGCACTATTTCGTTTCAGTGGTATCTTAATTAAGATCAATGTAAATGGAACATTTTGTGGAAGATATTATATAAAAGTCAAAGTCAAGTGTACACAGCTCGGCTTCTTAATAACTCAAATACTGAGTTACTATCAGTAATTATCATTGATTTAATTATAATTTTGAATTCATTTAATGTTTTAATGGAGCTCCTGATTTCCTAACACTGATTATTTTCTTTATAACATTTTATTTCATCTGTGTCCTTTACTAAATACCGTGAAAATTAACTGCAAACTACTAAAGGGTTCAATGAATGCGATTAGCTATTTTTTATAGTTTGTTCCATAATTGATGAAAAGGCATATAGCTATATACCAATGTCCTTTTTCAAACAGAACCACCTTTAAGTTGTGTTATAAACTAGGTTCTTGATTGGCTTAAATACTGTCCTTTTAAATATGCTTAAGTAGAAAATGAGACTACAATGCCAATAAGTATAGTTCTATTCCCATTCAAAAATACTAAGACAAGTTGTGATTTAAGTACAATGTTTTTTGACATATAAAAGTTTTCCTCACTGAGGTTTTACATTGAGTATGTCTACTCCAATAGAACATAAATAAAAGCATCTCTTTTTTCTCCTTAGTTTATTTATACTGAAAATATGTTGTTTGAAAACTTTTTTTTATCATCTCCTTTTTGATTTTAAATTTTCCTCTTTGGTTTGCAGTTCCTTTCCAAAGGAAATCATTTCCATGTTATTGTACTATATGTGTCATTGTTTTTTTATACTGTTGCCATATTCAAATTACACCAATATTTTTTTCTAACGAGAATCTGAATTGTTCTACTTTTCACATAAATATTAAAACTTGTCTGAAACTGTGGTGTTTGGAATTATTATTACATATTTTTAAAAGGATTAATATTGTTGTCACTTGATCTTTGTATAATCCTAAAATCTAGCTTTTTTCGTTTCCCATGCATATACAATCATATTTTCCTATTTTCTGTATTGAAAAGGGATTTTTACATGACACTCAATTGTTCAGTACATAAAACATTGCCTTTTGGAGATGTTTATAGAAAAGAATTCTTTTCTAATACATAAGGCTTCATTATTTAAGTATCAAGTATTATTACAATGTTTTAATTTTAATTTTTGAATAATACACACTTTGCTTTTTTAATGTGCAATTGTGGAAGCTGAAGCTATAGGATTCATATAATTTTCTTGGGCTTGTAAGTTTAGGAACTGTAACATTTCATCAATTACAAATATTTAAATATGTGAGTTTCTTGGTATTCTAGATTAATCCTTCTAATAGGTTCTATAGGTTTTATCACATTTTTATTTATCTCTTTTCTTCCATAATATTGTTGTGCATAATGCTTCTTGTATAGGTAAATATTTTCTAGGTTCTTAACCAAGATATATTAATAGTAATACACAATATCTTAAATTTATGTAAGAAAATATTTTGTAGATTCTCAAATAGATTATTTCATTTAGGAATCAATTGGGCATTTCTTTTGATGTTTGTTAGAAAACACATTTAATGAACTGAATTTTTAAACCATATTCAAAATCACGTCCTGTAAACCTCATGTATATAGAGGCAGGCTTTTACATTTTAGATGTCTGTCTTTTAGTTGAAAAACAAATAACTTGGGAATAGTTACCCCATTTTTTTTATATTTGGGAGGTTTTTGACATAAATGTGTGTATACAGTTACTAAACAAAGACAATAAAATTATTGGGGATGCAGCATATGATCTTAGGGAAAGAATAGGATTTGTGTGGTTAGAAGATTAGAGTAGAATCATGACATTACTATTTGCTATTTGAGTTCTCTGAGTCTTGGATTTTTCATGCATAAAAATAATCACAATAGCCAGACAAATTATTGCTCAATTCCGAAGGTATTAAGACTTCTTACAGTAAAAATAAGACATGCAGTAAATAAAGATGCTTCAGTTGCAAGAGATCATCAACCATATGGGATGGGTGAGAAACTATACATGCTAGCCATGAGGAACAAGTACTTTATATATTGTGATCAAACAAAATATTTGAATCTAGGAGCCAAACAAAATATTTGAATCCAGGAAAAATGTTAGATTTTCTCACTAACACAATGAGGAATCCCATGTTTCTCAAAGGAAAAGCACTTTTGCTTGGAATCAAGTTTAAAACATAATATTTTGTGAATAAAACTGAGAAACAGTTTCCTTTCTATAACATATTTTGATATCATAAATCTAGTTCAAGCTTAATAAAACAGCATAGCATCAAAGCAAATTTCTATAAAGGTGATAATATTTTAATCTTTGCTGTCTCCTGACATGTTTAGCTATATTTTTTCTAACTTTGTTTAAATGTAAGTTTTTCTTATGTCTTCACATATTCATTACTAAAAAATATAGGAAGTAATATATCCCACCATGCTAATTATGAACCCCCTCCTCTAATCTGATAACTCTCAACGAGTCAGATTTATGATTCCAGGATTCTTTAGAGGAAGTGTGACATGAAAAAAGAAGACCTTTTGGTCTCTGGACACTTTACTTGTACTATACTGACATGGGAATGTTGGACATGGATGAATAACTTCCTTTCCTGTTAAATAGAGTAGATGGAGCTTTGTTAGTATAATTCAATAAGTAATTGATGAATATTAATTTATCTTTAAATAATTATATGGTATGGGAAGATTCATAAAGAATATATTTGAATTCTTTTCTCAAAATATCATTTTTTCATATATGGGCCATCTTCATTCTTTTAATCTTATGGAATAATGTATTTATTTGTACTTCCTGAGTTTTGAGAGAATAGGAATCTAAGTTTCATTGGTATATAGAGTTTGAGAATAATTTCTAATCTGTACCATGTTTTCTTTGTTTTTATTTTGATATTATTACCACCTTTATTTCTTTAAGTTCCCTTCCATTCTAAATAATTACTCTCACTGGGAAATTCATTTTTAAAATTTTATGTAGAGTAAAAAAATATTACTTCTCTCATTGGGCTTGCCTGGTATATAAGATTCATTTTTTAATTAGTACTGTGCCTACAAAAACAGCAGAGATAATCAGAATATCTTAATAGTCAAAATGGTCTATCTATATAATCCTCTGCCTTTCTAAAGTAACTATTAAAAACTCTCTGACACCATTCTTCTGTGATATGAACATTTCACAGTCATAACAATATAAAACATAATGCCTTATATCATATCAATAAATAATGAATTAGAGTTAAATTTGTTTAACAAATATGTATGTGTATATATATACACACTTATATTTATATATGTATGCATTGTTTTATTTCTGTTTTATGACATCCATTGATTTAATTTAAAATAAAGCCAGTAATCCTGGAAATTTTCTAAATGTAAAGAGGTAATTTTAGTTATATAGCAATATTGAAACTGAAAATTTCAACTACATACTTAATTAAATACTAACTTTTGTAAGAATTCTAATCACTAAAATCTTGCTACATATCTCCCACCCTTAATTTTGTTTCATAAATTGTGGATATGTATAATGGTAAACTGGCTAGTTATTTTCCTTCAAATTTCTCTTAAGTAGAATTTCCTTTATGAAATGAATATTAATGAGCTGAGAAAAGTTTTGTGTATCAGAAACATTATTAGCATTTATTTTTGCTCAACTCTAAACAAATATAACAATTTCCCATATACTATATCATCTTGCTAAACATTTTAACAATTAATTAAAATTTAAGTCATGTGGTTATGTTTAAAGTAGAAATATAATTTTAAAATATAAACTGAAGTTCCATAAATTAAATATAATTTTATTAATACTATTGATTGTTCTTTATGTTGCCTAGTTGTTTTAGAATCCTCTTTCATAATAGTATGAATTAACAATATATATTCACTTTGAGAATGGTGGACATTACTTGTGAAAAAAGTGTTGTCTTAAATCAGATACTAATAAAGAGGGTTACCTAAAATTGGATGATGATAGATTCTGGTGTAAACTATATCAGGGAGTGCAAAGATAAAATGAATGTACTTAAAATAGTCATAAAATTCAGCATTATAAAGGTTTGATAAAGATTTTTGTTTAAACTTTGTGTTGTTTTCTAAGGAATTAATTCAATCTCTATAGCATTCATTTAAGGGTGACTTTCTTGTTTTAAGAAAACAACAAATATTTAATGATTATTAGGTTTACTGTGTTCTTTTAAAGTAAATATTATATATATACAAATATATATGGTATTCATTTATTGTTTTATCTATCTATCTATCTATCTTATTTTGGAGTGCGGGGGATTAAACCCAGAGCCTCTTGCATGCTAGGCAAGCATTCTACCACTGAGATACATCCCCAGCCCAATGCTTTTTATTGATATTCCTAAAAATTTAAAAACAATTTTTTATTAACTTGTTGCAGTCTCACACATTTTGTGAGAATCCAGAAATAGTTTAGTAAAATGATTGCAATTTATATCACCATAGTAAAATATACCAATTACTATCTTTTATGAATGAGATAAAGTGATCTTAACAATATCTAATTATCATATATATGTGTGTGTGCATATATGTATATGTGTATATATATATGTATGCACACACATTATATATATATATATGTATATATATACATATACACACACACATTCATATGTGTCTGTGTTTTCTGAAATGTATAAATATATAGTAGGTCCAATTATAGTACTGGGTATATATAAATCTAAAAAAACAATAGATAGATAATTCCGTGTAAATTTTTTATTAGGCTTATATATTCCTGCTAACGATAGCATAAATTTAACACTTACCACTCTTTTCTAGGATAAGAGTCTTTTTATTTGTATTGAGATTTAGCCATGTATAGTTTTATGGTTTATATGTCCTCCTCATTCCTTTTTCAAGAAAACTTCTGAATATGTGTTAGACTGTGAGTTTTAATAATGATAGATATAACCAAGTTTTCCATGTGTAAACCATCATTTTCACTTACGAGTATTAGCTGGCATCACTAGAGGTGTTGCTTCTTAGTAGCTGAGGATCCTGTATGCATCCATTGTTGGTGTGCACAATTACTTTGTAGCCCATTCTCTTAGCATGTTCAGTTATTTACCTTTGACTCCATAATACCATTTGGTGGATTTTCCATCTAATCTTCAGCTGAAGCTCTTTAAACCACATTTTCTACCATAAATTATTATTTTTTTTTTTGGCAGGGTTACAAGGTATTGAACTCAGGGGTACTCAACCATGGAGCAAAATCCCCAGTCCTAGTTTGTATTTTATTTAGATACAGGGTCTCACTAAGTTGCTTAGTGCTGGGATTACAGGAATGTGCCACCACACCCAGATATAAATTACCTTTACCACTGTAACCCCAGAGCAGAGGCCTGCTACTCTGTTAACTCACTTCACCCATATGCCATCCAGGATTCATTCCTTGATGAGGAATGAATTCTCATCTGGGTGAACGAACATATATTACTCTTGACTTGCTGCTTTTCTCTGCTGAATGTGGGTATGTCTTTAGGTGGATTACTTTTCTTTTCCATGAGTCAATGCCATAAGATCTAGAAGAAATATATCTAACAGAGTTTAAGATATTGATAGAGGTATTGGTGCCCTCTCTCAATAATCCCTGTCCTCCATAGAGTTTTTGCAGAAAGGTGCAACTTAGACTTCTTGTTGTTCATTTTAGTTATATATGACGGTTGGGTGTATTTTGACATATTAAACATACATGGAGTACAACTTCCCATTTTTCTGGTTGTACATAATGTGGAATTACATTGGTTGTGTATTCACATATGAATACAGGAAAATAATGTCCAGTTTATTGCACTATCTTTCATATTCCCATTCCCCTTCCCTTTACTTCATTCTCCTTTGTCTAATCCAAAGTACTCCTTATTGTGAGTTAGCATCCACACATCAGAAAGAACATTTGGACTTTGTTTTTTTCGGGATTGGCTTCCACTTAGCATGCTAGTCTCCAGTTCTATCCATTCACTCACAAATGTCATAACTTCATTTCTCTTTATGGCTGAATAATATTCCATTGGGTGTGTATGTATATACCACATTTTCTTTATTATTTCATCTTTTGAAGGGCACCGAGGCTGGTTCTACAGCTTAGCTACTGTGAATTGAGCTGCCATGAATATTGATATGGCAGTGTCCCTATAGTATGCTGATTTTAAGTCCTTTGGGTATACACTGATGAATGAGATAACTAGGTTAAATGGAGGCTCTGTTCTAAGTTTTCTGAGAGAAATTTTCATACTGCTTTTCAAAGTGGTTGCACCAATTTGCAGTCCCACTAGCAATGTATGAGTGTACCTTTTCCCCCATATCTTCACCAATATTTATTGTAACTTGTATTATTTATAATTGCCATTCTGACTGGAATGAGGTGAAATCTCAATGTAGTTTTATTTTTTTTCTCTTTTTAAATTGATTTTAAAAAAATGACAGCAGAATTCATTATAATTCTTCTTATGCATATACAGCACAATTTTTCATAATGAAAATTATCCCCATTAAAACATCTCAAACTTTTAACAAATGTTTTACAAATTGACTCTGACATAACTGGGGGCTACATTCATTGCTATGATATGAATGCTGGTGAAATAATTATTAAGAATGTCTGCTATTATACACTTATTCAATCTTTTCTTAGTTCAGGAAGTACTGACTGTGGATGGAAAACCCAAGAAGGAATCTGTAGTTAATAAAACAGCTTGAGGTGAAGAAAGTAAAAAATCTTAATGGGAAAGGTAATGATTTCATAATACCCAGTGCACTTTTGTTGAAAACATTCAAATTAAAACATCATATTATTTATATAACAAGAAGGTAACCTTGTTGCATTGGATTATGTCCTCCCTTGTTATAGAAAATACAACAATAGTCTTTAAATATTCTGTAACTGATATGGACTTTCCTATTTGCTGGTCACACATTTATTTTTTCTGGTTTATCAGTGTAACAAAAAAGTCAGCACTCTTTTTCAAAGTAAGTGTTTAAGTAATATATGGCAATAGAATCTTCAATTATATTAAGAGAGAGGGGTGGATGCGATTCTCAGGTTTAAATTTTCCTTCACACAAGTAGTGTTCTAGAAAGAGTGATGAATTAGAAGCTAGTAAATCATGGTACAGACTCCACTGTGTGAACTGAAATGAATTCCTTAATATATCAGGCTATGGGTTCTTTCCAGGTCTATATAGTTCTTTAACTTAAAACCCATTGTCTGCAATGAAGTTGCTCTCATGATTGCCTTGGTTTGCTGTGAAAGGTCTTCAGTGATCATTGCTATAAAGGTCCTTGTCATTCTTTATCTTCTAATTTATTGACGCCTGGTCCTATACCTCTTAGCACAGCACTAACCAAAAAATAAATAACAATAATAATATGACACATTCATCTATAAAATTTTAAATTCTCCAGTGGCAATGTAAGATAGTAAAAGAAACAAGCATAATTTATTTTAATTGTATTTAACCAGTATGTCAGGAAATTAACATTTAATCACAATTAATTAAAATATTACTGACATATGGTACATTCTTTTTTATTAAATCTTTAGTTTTGTTGGTATTTTATATTCACAGCACATCATTTTGGACATAAAATTTTCTTTGGAAATAGTTGATTTGCTTAAAAGACTAGAAGAATCTTTTACTAATTTTTTAAAAAATATTTTAATTCATTAGTGTTTTAATTAGCTTTTATATAGCTATGACCAAAATACCCAACAAAAACAACTTAGAGAAGGGAAAGTTTATTTGTGGGTAAGAGTTTCAAAGGTTTCAGTCCATAGGTAACTGACTCCATTGCTAAAGGTTCAAGTGAAGCAGATATCATGAGGAAAGGACCCAGTTGTGGAAATCTGGTCAACTCATGGCCTGGGTGGAAGGAGAGAAGGAAAGAGTGGATCATCTTCCTAGGCACCACACCAGTGACCCAGTTCCTCCAGCCCTGGCCCTCTTGCCTACAGTCCCACTAGTCAGTCCATTCAAATGAGGATGGACTGATTAGATCACAGCTCTCAAACTCTAATCATTTTACCTCCGAATATTCCTACATTAACACAGGAGCTCTGGGGAATACCTCACATCCAAACCATAAGAGTAAGCATTGAAATAAATTTGTGGAAAAAATTATTAGATAATATAGAGTGGCCTGCTAACCAAAAGAATTTATTTTACTATAGAGATAATTTGGTATTTTTTGAAAGATATAAAATATGCTTTTTAATTCAGGAGGTTGAGTAAATAAAGCATTAAGGGAATAAATCTTCTATACTGATGATTTCTACAGTTATTATTAAATTGTTATTTTAAATGAAAAACAAATGCAAATACAGAAATGTGAAACAAAGCAGTGGTTATCAAAAGGCAGTCAAACAAACTCACTCAGTGCAGTCACTTTACCTCTGACTCTATCTGCATTAATGAAAGACCTTTTGGGGGATACCTCATATCTAAGCATAACCATAGCAATATTATTTACTTAGATATGACTCTGATTCTTGGTGTCTTCATAAAATAGTTAAATAAGCAAGCACATTTAATGTTGTATCAATATGTAGTACAGTTAAGAATGCATGTTATCAGCATCTTTATTGCAATACATCTATGCATGATATAGCAGTTGAAATGTAGTCTAGTAAAACAATAATGTTATACTTAATGAAAAAACATTTTGTTTTTTTAATTAAAATTAAATTAATTGAACTTAAAAATTGAGCTACTTTTCAAATACTCAAAAGCCATAATTGGCTAGTAGATATTAGATTGGACTGTGTAGTGCTGTACACAAAATGTGCAGATCTCTTATTGACAGCTAAGCTAGAGATACCAAATATATGGAAGCAGAAAACTAGTTCAAAATTTACAACAAATACATTGAAAAAATGTGATAAAGTCATTTTTGTAATTTCTCAGCTTTTAATTGTTATTATTCACTGTCATTAAGATTTATTGTGTATGATTATTGCATTTCATTGTCTGCCACATTCCAAAATTTTAGAAGTCTAGTTAATTTAAAAGAAGTATTTGATGAGTAATATTTCATTGTGTATATATGCCACATTTTTTTAATTCATTCATCTATTGAAGGGCATCTAGGTTGGCTCCACAGTTTAGCTATTGTGAATTGTGCTGCTATAAACATTGATGTGGCTATGTCCCTATAGTATGCGGTTTTTAAGTCCTTTGGATATAGTCCAAGGAGAGGGATAGCTGGGTCAAATGGTGGTTCCATTCCCAAATTTCCAAGGAATCTCCATATTGCTTTCCATATTGGCTGTACCAATTTGCAGTCCCACCAGCAATGTATGAGTGTACCTTTCCCCCACATCCCTGCCAACACTTATTGTTATTTGTCTTCATAAAAGCTGCCATTCTGACTGGAGTAAGATGATATCTTAAAGTAGTTTTGATTTTCATTTCTGTATTTGCTAGAGATGATGGAATCTTTTTATATATTTGTTGATTGATTGTATATCCTCTTCTGAGAAGTGTCTGTTCAGGTCCTTGACCCATTTATTGATTAGGTTATTTTTTTTTTTTTTTGGTGCTTAGCTCTTTGAGTTCTTTATATATCCTAGAGATTAGTGCTGTATCTGATGTGTGAGGGGAAAAAAATTTGCCCCCAAGATGTGGGCTCTGTGTTCATCTCACAGATTGTTTCTTTTGCTGAGTAGAAACTTTTTAGTTTGAGTCCATTTCATTTATTGATTCTTGGTTTTAACTCTTGCACTATAGGAGTCTTATTAAGGAAGTTGGGGTCTAATCCCACATGATGAAGATTAAGGCCTACTTTTTCTTCTATTAGATGCAGAGTCTCTGGTTTAATTCCTAGGTCCTTGGTTCATTTTGAGTTATGTTTTGTGCAAGGTGATAGATAGAGGTTTAATTTCATTTTGTTGCATATGGATTTCCAGTTTTCCCAGCACCATTTGTTGAAGATGCTATCTTTTCTCCAGTGTATGTTTTTGGCACCTTAAGATAATTGTAATTTTGTGGATTAGTCTCTGTGTCCTCTATTCTGTACCACATTGGTCTACCAGTCTGTTTTGGTGTCAATACCATGGTGTTTTTGTTACTATTGCTCTGTAGTACACTTTAAGGTCTAGTATAGCAATGCCACCTGGTCCACTCATCCTGCTAAGGATTGCTTTAGCTATTCTGGGTATTGCTTTAGCTATTTTCCTCATGAATTCATAATTGCTTTTTCTATTTCTATGAGGAATGCCATTGGGATTTTTGAAGGGAATTGCATTAAATCTGTACAGTGCTTTTGGTAGTATGGTCATTTTGATAATATTAATTCTGCCTATCCAAGAGCAAGGTAGATCTTTCCATCTTCTAGGGTTTTCTTTGACTTCTTTCTTTAGGGTTCTGTAGTTTTCTTTCATGAGCTAGAAATACTGATGTATTATCTCTTACAATTTATCAGAATGAATATACCTCTTTGAGTTCAAGTTCCTCTCTAGCCTGAAGCTCACTGAATGTTTGTAAGCCAGCTGAGGTATAGTAAACAAATGCACATGCCTGCAGTACATGCATGCACACACACACAGACTCCCTCGTGGTTGTATAAGATATATCTAAAATTATTGGATATTTTAACAGAAACACCTGAAACATGTTTGTCAAAATCTTTGTCAAAAAATCTAAGTGATAATCATATGAAAAACCTGTATTGATTTATTGATTGCAGTGAGTGGCTTAAAAATTGAACTGCTACACATTTATATTTCCCACAAAATTTGAGGTGAAATTGATATTTCTCTTCCTTTGCCTATACATGTCTCCCCCAGAACACACATGGTCACTTTTAAAATCACCTTTTTTTCTCATAGACTTTATTAAAATTTATACTTTGAATTTAATTTTGATGTATTTATTTACTTTTCCTGGCAGATAAAATTGTATTTATTACATACATCACTGTTTTGAAGTATACGTATACACTGTATAATGTTAAATCTAGCTAATGTGTATTTTATCTTATATATTTATTTTTGTGGTGATACCACATGTCTACTCTTTTTAGCATTTTTCAAGAATACAGTGTATCCTAATGAACTACAGTTACCATACTGTACAATAGACCTCCTGAATTTATTCCTCCTATAAAAATGTGATTTTCTATCCTTGACCAACCTCTCCCCAGCCCCTGGAAACTACCAGGAGCTCTCTACCAGATTCCACTTATGAATGAGGTCATGCAGTACTTTTTTCCCTCGACTCATTTATTTAACTTTAAATAATGACCTCTAGGTTCATCCATGTTTTCACAAAAGACAGGATTTCCTTCTATTTTTATTGCTAAATAAGATTCCATTGTTTATATGTACCATAATTTTTAATCAAAGAGATAACTGCAGTCCCATGTTTATTGCAGCACCATTCATAGTAGCCAAAGTATGGCATCAAACTGTGTCCATCAATAGATCTTGAACGTATAGTGAAATAAGACATGTACAGAAATAAAATTTGCCATAAGATCTCACTTATATCTGAGACATAAAATAGTAAAAGTCATAGAAATAAAGAGTTGTATAGTGGTTACAATGGGCTGGAGTGGGTTGGAATTTAGGGAGCTGTTGGTTAAATACACAAAATTTCAACTAGGAACAAAAATTTTAAGAGATTCATGATATAACATAGTGGCTATAATTAATATTAATATCTGTTCTTGAAAATTGCTCAGAGAGTAGATTTAAGTGTTTAACCACATACAATAAAAAATTTGTGAGTTAATTCATATACTAAGAAGCTTAGTGTAGCCATTTCACAATATATGTATAATTCAAAACATCATGTTGTACATGATAAATATATTAAAAATAATTTGAAAAAAAAACTCCCAAATCTCTTTTCTCATAACAGACTTCATGAAATTTCATCCTCTGAACCTCATTGGAAGAGTAACCTAATCTGCATTGAGACAGAAAAGCAATCTAAACTGTCTTGTCCTTCAAAGAGACAGAATATAATTTCTCAATATATCATCCTAGCTGAAAATAGTAAATACAACTGCAAATATACCTATTTTAGCCAGATATTCAGGAAACAATTAAATTACATTTTAGAGGCCAAAGCATCTGAATACAACAGAGATGTCAAGGATGTAAAAAGTTAACAGAAGGTCTTTCTTTTACTTGACTATTTCTGCTTCCATTCTCAAGATTTCATAAAATGTTTTAAGGAGTAAAACTCTAAGACATGGTTATACCAAATATTTTGGTTATTCATTTAAGGGACTTAATTATTTAGAAGTTAAGTAGTTAAACTCCTCAGTTACTTAAAATTTCCCATTGCAAATTTTAAATGAAATATTCATTATACCTCCAAGTAAGACTAGAATTAGAAATCAGACATAAAAGCTAAGAGATGTGATAAGTTAAAAACCTTCAAGTTAATCTCTGATACTAGAACTATGGTTTCTGGGTAGCCAGAGAGCAACAAATGTTTGCTCAACCTACTTAATGTCTTTGAAGTTACCATTTGTAGATTCTCCTTTCTAATCTTCTTGAATTATGTGCAGCAAAATGGAATTTACTGTCATTTTCTACAGTTTTCCATACCTTTTCATACTTGCACACACTTTTATTTTGAACTGATTTGCCCTATCCCACAGTTGCCCACATTATTTGAGTGCAAACTTTTCCATATTTTTTCTTACATAATAAAAATTTAGATATAATCTTTCTTCTTCCTTTGATTATAGCTCTTTTGTGTATATCCTATAGTTCCTTTAAATCAAAATTTATGCTTTGTTAACCTTTATAGTTTTTGGACAAAGAACAATGTCTTGGAAATTATAAATTAAGAAGATATCCTTTTAGAACGAGTACCTATAAGAAATTTTTATTTTTTAATTTTGTTCATAGAATATTTTACACTTGTTTTACCTATGTAAGTCCAGCCTCTTCCAGGTATCTTTCCAAATATGAGAATAAAAAGCATTCGTACCAATAGTAATATACAATTCATTATTTTTAGTTGACTGTCAATATTTTCATCATTTAGAAGGAAATTAACTGAGTTGCTTATATATGTATTCTAATTTCTAATAAATATGGCTCACGTGCACAGTGATTTACACTGATCTTCATTATAATATAAAAATGGCTGAATAGATGTAGGATATCAATTTAATAGAGAAGAAATAATATTTTTTGGATTTGGAGACAAACCCTTTACATAAACCCTTTACATTTCTAGCTCTTGTAATCTCAATTTTTGAGTTACAATCCAGAAATAGTGGTTTCTAGTGTGTAATATTGTAATAATTATATCCCATGGTATTTTTAATACACCTAAATCATATTCTGCTATTGTAAAATACTCGGAACTCACATAGCTAAATTCCAGTATGTTTATTTTTCATGGAAAATGTTAAAAAATAGCATTGCATGTCTTTATTTATATATTATTTATTGATATAATAATAATGGAGTACATAAATGTGGTTCTTTTGAGTTTTCAGTTACTTTCTGAATCTAGCTATTTTTACAATAGCCTGTTTCTGCTAGTTGCTAGATGAGTATACCCTATTTGAGTTAGGCATGGCTCATGAAAATGTAGGATATGACTTCATATATGCATTCTGTTTGCTCTCAAATTTTCTTGGAAGGTATAGTCAATATAATATTATACATATACTTGATATTTGGAAGAAATATAATAAAATTCAATGTAACTTAAGTAATATTAGTTTTAACCATCTTGTGATTATTGATTTGCCTCTTGAGTCAACCCAAATTTCCTATTCACTAAAATTTCTTAGTTAAATATTATCTCTATCTTTTATTACTTCATTAGAGTTGGCATATTAGGTCTGTCATCTGATTTTATTGCTTGTCTATAAGCCATCTTCCACAGAATATTAGGGTGATTTTTTTTTAAATACAAGCAAAGTCAAACTCAAAACCCTCACCACAAATTCCTAGCATATTTAATATACACCTGACTATTTGCTACTGCATGATTAACTCCTATATGTATCACCAAACTCACCCCTACACTTCTCCTCTCCTGTGTCTCAGCAACATAGACTATCTTTATTGAATTCTTTTCCAGTGAACCTCACATGGTTGGCATATATCTATATCTATATATCCATATGTTTATATATATATATTCATATGTATGTAATTATATATACACATGTGTATATATTTATGTACATAGATATGTGTATATATACATGTATACACACACATACACACACACAAATCTCCTCTAAGTGGCCATCTGGCCTTCATTGACTAGGTACCAGATCTGTTATGCTACTTTAAATTTTTTCTTCAATTGGGGGCTGGGGTTGTGGCTCAAGTAGTAGAATGCTCACCCAGCATGTGTGAGGCACTGAGTTGGATCCTTAGCACCATGTAAAAATAAAATAAAGATATTGTAACCACCTAAAGCCAAAAAATAAATATCAATTGGGATTTTCACTTTCTTTGTTAATTTATTGATTTATTTTCTCTACCTCCCACCCCGAGTTCCTTGAAAGGAAGATGTTACATGACTTTTCCTCAGCATAGTAGGGCTTAGTACATAGTAGTCTCAATAAATATTTTTTAAATGAATCACCCAAAACTACGTTTCCCATCAGATATATCAACTTATTTTCTTTATTCAAGTATTAATACAAATCATGCCATTCTGTACAATGCCATGATCTCATTTTATTTTCATATCCCATTTTAGTCTTTGCATCCTTTCTTTTTAGGACTTCACAGATTAAATTTTATGATTATTTTGGATACACTTTTCCAGCATATATGATAGGCTAAGGGTCACAGAAAAGCATTATTCATAGTCACATTTGTGAAGTTACACTGGCTTTTCCCTGCTGCTTGCAGCATCTGTTTCTTTCAGGGATTGTGCTTCTCTGCTTTTAGTATTCCCTTCACTTTGTCTGTTATTTATTTAGAACATTGGTTTTGATTAGCCATTTGGGTATTTTTAAAAGCTCAGTAGTCATTACACTTTCCATATCTTCCCAGGCAGTTCCTCATTCTGCATGCACCCTGATCTTGGTGCTTAGTGTAGAATCTCTGGTCTGATATATTTACTTTTTGACCTTTGCAAATGTGCCTTGTGGTGCAGAAGCTCCATAATAGTAATTTTCAAGCTTTTTCTTCTTTGGGATGCTCTCACAGCACAAGGGTCAGCTTATGTTATTTTACATGTCACTGTGTCATGTATTTCTCCTATTTCCAACAAACAACTGCTATCATGAACTCCTTATGTACACCCATACAGCTACACACACAATACAGTAACATATACATACACAGAGACAAACAGATATGTTATCCATTAATAGCAAAATTATTTGTCTTACACTTGAATAATATCTTCCTTCTTCACCACTGACTTAGAATAAATTAGTAAATATAGTCCTAACTTCTGACAATGGCATAAAGCCCTAGATTTCCTAATATTTAACATTTTGTTATTATTGCCTTCTTGGGCATACCATGTTCTATTTTGCCTTAGGTTCTTTGTATTTCCTGTTCACTCTCAAATGAGTAAATTTTTAGCATTCTCTGTTGTCATCACAGATATCTCCTTCTCAGAAAGGAAAGCTAGTGTGAATTGGATCCCTCAACAATCCAGACATTTACTACCATCACCTTTTATATTTATGCTTTCATTAACTCACATTCTTGAAATTACAGTGCTTTTTATTTTTTCTTCCTTGTTATCTCTTGCTTTCATTTGATCATTTTTACCCAGTGGAATTCCTGAAATGTATTAAATTGTCAATATAGTTTGTAGAAGGAAAGAAAGAGAAGAACAGGGGTAGGGAGGAAGTGGAGAGAAGGAGAAGAAGAAATTAAGATAGAAAAATGTAAGGAAGGGAGGCAGGCAGGCAGGCAACTTATTAAAATAAATGAATTACACAATTAGATTGAATTCTGTATCCTCATAGATTTATTGAACTGGAACGGACCTTAAATATCTTCTAACCCAGTGATTCCTTTCTGGGATTCCCTGGAAAAATAATGATGGTCCACTTTTTATTCCACTATTTTAAAATTGCTTAAATAATATTTCCCATTACAGACTTTCTCCTGCTAACTAAAGTAACAATTTTCCTCATTTGGCACTATAACTAAATTAATGCAATGATGTATTATTTACTTAATGGTGAGTAGAAGGGCTGCTTAAGAGGTGCCAGTACTGTTTTTTTTTTTTTTAAATTGGCATGTGTTTCTTACTGCAAAGTTGATGCAGCTTATTTATAAGGTAGAAAATTTCAAAAAAATATTTTATAAGGAAATATAATGAAAATTGAACTTCATGATAAAAGTTTTGGTGATTTTGATTACTAATTCTGCCCAAACTTGTTATAAATGAGGAAACTAAAGCAAATTGCCAACAGTTTTATTCCTAGTTTCAGCATAACCAGTACTGAACCAGAACTAATTTCAAGCAAATGTTATTTATCCTGGGAAATATAGCTCATCTGTAAGGTGGTGCTAAAAATTGTAAATAATCATATTTTTCAAAAATAAAAAGTATGTGTATTAGCATTATATATAGGTTTTAATTGCTACAGATCCTTTTACTGGGCCAGCACAGGAAATGCATCATATAATATTTCTGTACACAATTTTATGATCATATAACAGTATTTTGTATGTATCTAATATTTTGTTTCTGTACACAGAAAATCTCAGTTTATTTTACTGACTAAACTGGAATTCTTTTTTCAGTTTCAACACGTACCATATTGTTTCATCTCAACTAAGTTCTAGAAATTATTTATCTATATATCCAAGTATTTACTCTCTATCAGGAAAGCCAGAATTGCTCAGATGCAGTAACATTTTATACCAGAAATCATCTTTCTGAAAGAAAAATTAAATTTTGGTTAACATATTTTGAAATATAATTGCACATAAAGATATATGCCAGCTGAGCCTTTTTGCAGATAGACTGTAGTTGACCATATGGCATGACTGGGGGCTCTGAGATTTCCTGATGTCCCCCAAAATCCTATGCAATCTTCTAGACAGTGATTGAAATTCTACAGCATGAATTTCATACTTTTAAAAATACCTTAATCAAACTTTCTGTGAACTTTATTTTTACGAGTAATTCATATTTTTAATTCATCAAATAATTCTACCCACCATTCAAAAAGAAATGATAAAGTAAGTTATTGCAAGGACAGCAGTGGAAATTAAAAAAAATACATCTTGAGGAAATGAATATAGACAGATAATTCTTATGAGTTAAAAAGTCATTTTAAAATCTTACTTAGAGATGACCACAGATAACAACATTTAGGAATAAGTGAAATTTTGCTTTTTAATATCAGGAATGCTTTTTATGTTTTCATCAGTGGAAAGAGAATCATATCATTTGATTCTAAGAAGAAAGGAGAGGGAATGTATTGCTAAGTAGAGTGGAGCTGAAGAAGTGTGTTGGCTTTTGGCTTTTATAACAAAATTCAAATATCTTCTCAAGGCTTGTATCATAATCTGTTGTAGCTTATTATCATAAAGCATCCTCTACATAAGCATTCAGCCTGAGTTCTTGTGATTTCCGTACTTGCCATCTGTGCTCTCTTTTCCATACTAAGAGGGCCGTAATTCCTAGAAAGAAATAAAATGTGACTTGCATCAGGTCTTTTAAACATAAAGAATACTCTCTGTGGACTATTTCTTTCCTTTCTCTTCATCTTGGAAATCCCAATTAATCTTTTTGGGTTCAGTCTAAACATCACATTCTCCAGAAAGCCTTTCTATTAAGTTCACCCTTGAGACCAACTTCATGCCTCTGTTATGTACTCCTAAAAGTCTGGCATTTCACTTGTTATATCAGTTAACTATGGTTTGTAAAAGCCACCCAAAGTCTTAGAGGCTTAAAATAGCAAGGCTTTATTATTCACAATTCTCTTGATTGCCAGGAGGCTTCTGTGTTCACACATGTAGCTCCACTTAGCTGGAGAGTTGTCAGGGAGGAAGATCCAGTGAAGCTTCACTCAGAGTAATATTCACTGGTCACTTCAGTTATTTTTCTTGTACCTCCTATCTTCCAGTAGGCTCAATGTACTTTCTTGAATGGCAGTCTCTGAGAAACATTCTAAGACAGCTAAAGTGGGAAACTGCAAAGATTCAGAACTCACACAGCATCACTTCTGCCCCACTTTGTTGGGTCATAGCAAGTCATAAGAACAGCCCAGACCCAAGGGGGTGAGAAATAAACTCTGCCTTTTGATATTAAAAGGTGCAAAGAAGTAGACAGGTATGGTGGTATATGTCTTTGATCCCAGAGACTCTAGAGGATAAGGTAGGAGGATTAGAATTTCAAGGTGAGCCTCAGCTATTTTTCGAGGCCCTAAACAACTTAGTGAGACTTTGTCTCAAAATAAAAATAAAAGAAAAATTTGAAAAAGAGCTAGGGATATAGCTCACTGGTGAAGCATCCCTGGGTTCAATCCCTAGCATGCCCCCCACACACACAAAAAAGAGTTGTGGCCATATTTAATCTAATATAACAACATAATACCCTTATATTCTGTTACTTTTGTTTATCATTTTGTTTATATTATCTCCTTTGCTCACCTTTGAATCCTAGCATGTTATACTACCTACCAAAGGGTTGAAACTTAGTACATATGTATTAATTGAACTAAAGAACATTGGTGATGCTATTGCTATTGATTTTTATTCCTAAAATATGAAATTAAAATATTTTCCTCTCAAAATATACTATCTTCACTGAAAATAAATATTATTTCATAGAAACATATAGCACAAGAGACTATGGATCATAGTTATAAAGAAATAAGGTAAAATGCACAGGTGATAGCTAAAAGGAAGCAGTATATCACCAAGATTAAGAGTAAAATCTGTATAATCTGACAGTTGGAATAAAAGTCCCAGATACCATGCCTGCCTTCTTTCCTTCTTTCCTTCCTTCCTTCCTTCTTTCCTTTCCTTCATTTAATTTGATGGCTCTTTCATTTTATATAAGCTCTCAGTTCAAAAGTCACTTTATTTTCTATCAACTGCTATTGTATTAATCTGCCTATTCTTTGTCTCTCCCATTTGAATGTAACCTTTCTTAGGAAACACATTGTACTATTCACCTCAGAATTGTCTATTTTCTGGCAAAGAGTAGTCACTGGATAAATTCTTGTTGCATAAATATGTGGGTGAATGAATAAATGACCCAGGAAATAAATAATAATTGAATGAACATGTAATGAAAAACCTAAATCAAGTTATTCACCCTCATCTATGTTAATTATAATAGTATATACTCAACATGATTGTTATGATGATTAGATGTAAAGTATTTATAATGGAACTTGCAAAAAAATGATCAATATTGTCAGGCTATGATTATCAGAACTTGAATCAGTGAGGAATAATTGCTAAGGGCTAATGGGCTAGAGGTCCTCATAATAAAGCATCCATTTCCCATCAACAAAAAAAAATTGATACATGATTTTAAAAAAAAGATTACTCCTTTGACATTTTCTGGGGTATGGAGAAGCCCTTGTATGTAAAAGTTAGAAACCAGAAATTTACCAACATTTTGTTCATGACAAAATTGGGGAAAGATAAACCAAACTAGCAATATTATAAAAATCCTCAGGAATGATAATGTGAGTTGTATAACTATTGAGAAGAAATTTTTCAATGATAAGTGAAGTTAGAATTCTGTGAATTGTTTTATGAGAGGAAAAACTCAAATTGTTGAAGGAAAGAAGTTTAAGAACATAGAAGTATAATATATGTCAAGCATATTATTTACAAAAAAGCAAAAAAAAACTATTGAAATGTGGTGTGTATATTTTATGTATTTACAACTCTAAAGAATATAAGATGTAATCAATCCATAGATGTGGATGGATAAGAATATGTTACTTGGTTATCTTTGATATACTTGAGAGTTCCCATCATATTTTTACAGGAGGAAAATTCTATTCAGATCTTTGTGTGGTGGGGGTCTAAGAAGAAACACTGGGCACTTTCCTCTACCTTTGTATTGCACAAGAAATCAAGAAGCCTGAACAATGGGGAAAAAGACCTCTAGTCATTGTACTACCCACATTTCCTGTGAAGGTAGATGATCCTGACCTTTCCATGATAGGCCTGAATGAGGCAACCTTTAACTGAAGGTTAGAATCCAGGTTCCTAGACTTTCCCATTTTCTTAAAGGAATAAAGGGAGGGTGTGCATATATCAGCCTCATTGCCTGTCAACAACTCTTACTTACATCTATTGAAGTTATTCCTCTCCTCTCTTGACTTCATGTGATCCCCGAAGTCCTAGACATCAGGAATCAAAAGCTACAGAGGGAATTTTTAGAGAGCAGATTTCTTTTCTAGCTTTTTGGGGATATCCCTCTTGAGACAAAGGAATTGCAAAGGAACCTTGAAACAATCATTTCTGTGTTGAGAATGGGAGTGATGGGAAAGAAGATCAAAACTAAACATATATAATATGCTGATTCAGATGCAAATGTTTTACATGTTATATTATATTGGATAAGCTAAGTAGAAGTATACTTCAGATGAGTTAGAATTGTGTTTTTGATATTACACAATTTAGGTTAATATCCTGGGTTAACCACTTACTAGCTATGTGAATCAGAGTATATTTTGAAAACATGGGTTTTACTCTGATCATATATGCTTTTGAAGATTGTGTGAATTAAATAGGACTGTGTCTTGTACATAATAAATGCTGGTTACTCTTTATTCCATGTTTGTTTAAGTACTTCTACTATCTAGTTGTTAAAGTAATATATTGAAATGCCAAATCTGTCTTAATCACCTCTATTCAGAAATTTAGAAAGATACAAAAATATCTTCTCACAGATGAGTGAAGCAAGACTTTATCACCCTTATAATGTTTAAAAGTCTAATTCCAAAAAAACTTGGATTATTCACATTATTACTTTTAATTGAAATATACCAAAATCATCTATGTAGATATAAACCTTTGGATATTTAATAATTTAGATGATTAAGAAGATTTCTTTTAGTTTAATATTTTTCATGAAAAAGTCAAAGCAAATAAAATACATATGATCTTGATCAAATACTCAAATATTCTTTTTAGAATGCAGACATTTCTTTATATATATATGATCTCTCTTTATGTAGATATAGATAGGTATGTACATATAGATGTATAGTCTCATATATGAGAGATTTATAGATAATATACATATTATAGAGTCTTTATCTGTATTGAGAGGGAGAGGGAGAGAGAGAGAGAGAGAGAGAGAGAGAGAGAGAGAGAGAGAGAGAAAATCAAATTTTCTGCTTTCCATTTTTTGTTGTTTTTCATTGTTGTTACTGGAGATTGATCCCAGAGGTGCTTTACCATTGAGCTATATCCCAGCCTTTTTAATTTTTCATTTTGACACAAAGTCTAAGTTTCTCAGGGCCTTACTAAATTTCTGAGACTGGCATCAAACTTGTGATCCTTCTGCCTCAACTGCCCAAGTTTTGGGGATTACAAGTGTGTGCCACCATGCCTGGCCCCATTTTGTATTTTCTATCATCTTGAAAAACTAACAGGTCAAAAACTCTTACTTCATAATTTAAGATTGACTAACTATATTGAATATTTATTACCATTTATAGTGCCTGGATCCAATTCAAAGATTATTATTATTATTATTATCCAATTCAAAGATTATTATTATTTCTGGATATAGCTTCAAGTTCCTATGGATTGAATTGTTAAGAAAGCTGGCATTTTTTCATGCAAGTCATCTATGGATTTCATATTCAATAGGTATTTTTTTCTCAAATAGAGAACATGCATATTTATAATAAATAGAACTGTACATCATTAGATGTTTTCAATACAAAAAGAATGAAGGATTTAAATATGTATAATGTTAAAAGGTCTTATACCAGTTAATTCAACTTGCATTATTTTTATATTTTATTTAGCAAAAAGATGCTTTTATGAATTTTGTCTAGATGTCCTTGTAGTGTCATCACTCCTACTCTCTGTCATTCACAGATTAGTCAAAGCACATTTACAACAAAAGACTCAGTATTTGCTACCAGGTTTTACTTATTTTTTATGAGTTTGTAAGAATTACTTTCAAGGTATGGTTTCCAGATTGTCCAATAAGCTCAGTTGAATTTGAATTTCAGAAAAATAATGCATAATTTTTTTAATTTAAAACTATCCTAGGATACATTATGGATATATCTATATTTACATAAGATATACCTATAAGAAAAGCAAAACAAAAACAAGGTTGTTGTTTAGCTAACATTCAAATTTAACTGAGTGTTCTGTTTTTATTTGCTAAATCTAGTTACCCAATTTCAAAGTTGTCATTTTATCAGCTAAATGTTTATCCTGCCTTTAGTTCATGTATCTCTTGTCCACATTATAGCAAGAACAATCTAAAATGCCAGTCTTGTCATACAACATCATATTCTTCTGTGATGCCTCATCTTTCCAAGGAAAGTTGAAATGTCTTGACTCTTTAAGGCTTAGTGCCTGTTATCAGTTTGCCTCTCTCTGTGCCTGCCATGGCAGATAATTTTCAATTCCCTGAAAGTGTTTTGCCTTTTCCAATTCTGCATTTTTTAAGCCCTTATCTCTGACTAGAATATTCTTTTATTACTCACATAGGATGCAAAGGCTACTCATTCTTTAAGCTCAACACCAATGTCTCTTCACCTAGAAAGCTTTCCTGGTTTGAGTGAGCTTTTTCCAGCTGTTTTCCTACTTCTCTGTGTGTCCCTCTGTTGAATTTATCATAATCTTCTGATTTTAAAGAAAAGTTGTTAGCTTGTTTATTTGTAAAAAAAAAAAAAAAGGTAAACAGTAGTGGATACATTGTAGCAATATATACTAGTGAATTAATTCATGTTTTTGAAATAACAGGGAAGAGGGAGAGAGAAAATGAAATGTACTGTTTAACTATTAAAATATTTCAAATGCTTTTGAAACAGAAAAAAACAATCCTCATCCTCCTTGCTGTGGAAAGCATATAGAAATATTCACTAAATTATCAACTTTTGCATTCTCTGCAATAAGTGCAAAATGATTTTTTTCAATATTTACAAAGATATAAAAGCATCAGTAATTTTCAGAATCTTGTCATTCATTTTTTTCTGTCTTTCCAAGAAAATTCTGTCCTAAATGATGTGAAATTTCATTGTAATTAATATACAAATTTATCTGTCTCATCTCCAGGGAAACTTTGAGTGAAAGAACCCTTAAGTAACCTTCTGATTTACATCACTGTGAGGATAAAATTCTCTACTCCTTAAGTAGAAAGAGTAAAAGAGAGTTGGGCAGATGTCAAATGTTAAAATAGATAATTTCTGAGATCCTTCTGGGTCAGATTTTAACATCATTTCTTGCCATAATCAAAATAAAGAACTGAACCACACACACACCAAATCTGTTTCAAGCAATGCAATTCAATGTAAATTTCAACCATCAATTTCATAGTGTTGATAATAATTTATTGATGATATTAAAACAATTTTTAATTAATTAATTTTTATATATGACAGCAGAATGCATTACAATTCATATTACACATATAAATAATAATTTTTCATTTCTCGTATACAAAGTGTATTCACACCAATTCGTGTCTTCATACATGTATAGTCTTCAAAGTGTAGTATTTGAGAAAAGGAAATTGGCACAATAATTATGTGAAAAAATATGAATGATTTCCTCTAAATATGGACAAATATGTAGTAAATATACAACTTTTAATTATATTAATAATTCAATATACCTCATACATATAGATTTCCCTTTCAGTTTAATGATAACTTTTAATAATAGACTTTTGTTTCTTACCATGTCTGAAAGTTATTATTTTTTTTTTCACTCCAACAGTCTATTTTTCTAAGCCAAAGTTAGTTGGTATTTATTTCAGGCCAATCCCTCCTGCTACTAATTAATTTGCTGCTATAAAATAAAAATACTTCTATAGAGTATATGGTACAGAAAAATAAGACTTTTGGGCTTGAATTTTTTATTAGGCTGTTTTACTGCAGCATATTTAGGCAGAATCTCACCAGTTGCTCAGCAACCCTTCTACAGTCAATACCATAATAGTCTTTCCTCAAGAGTGTTAGCCCATTCGTAGTCAACTAAAACTCTCTTACACCCCACTTGTTAATAATGAATCTATTTCTTTCAATCATATGATAATCACATGGGATCAGATATCAATTTATAATGAATGCCTTAATGAGCATCCCTAAATGTTCTCATAGCAGGAGTCACACTCTTCCCCCAAATAGGTGTTTCCTAAATAGCCCATAATATTTCTTATGAGAAGAGAATAAATTTATAATAAACTAATCCAGGCTGGATACCTAAGAAAATACTCTAGTATGTGTGCTTCATCAATCAGAATCTTATTTTTCTTCTTATATAATTTGGAGCTAGGTGTGGGGATTATAGCTGCCTATAATCCCAGCAGCTCTGGAGGCTGAGGCTGGAGGATAATGAGGTTAAAGCCAGTGTCGGCAAATTAGTGAGGCCCTAAGCATCTTAGAGAGATCCTGTCTCAAAGTAAAATATAAAAAATGATTGGGGATGTGGGTCAGTGGTTAAGTGCCCCTGGGTTCAATTCCTGTAACAAATAATAGTAATAATAATTTTGGGAAGAGCAATACATAATACTAAAAAATCATCTTTTTTAGCACCTTTTTTGGTAGCATCTGGGTACACAAAGAGAAAAATGTCAGGGTAGTGAAAACTTATTGTTTGCCTTTACATCATATCACGGATATAGAACCAGTCACACATATTTTAGGCATTTAGAAAATAAACATTTACAGTTTATGCAAAATTATGAAACTCCTTCCCCAACACAGAAATCCAATATGGAAGCAAACAAAAGATGAATAGGAATAGGTAAAGATAATCAAGGTAAGGAGGACCTAGAGACCTGATGGGCTGAGGTTGAAGAAAAAAACCACTTCTTTTGATCATTAATGGTACAAAAGATAATCCTACCATCACCTTTACCTTTTATCTTTCTCTTCTCCTTCAACAAAAAAATACATTATTATAAATGAATATTTTTTTGAAAAGTATTCTGGGGAGTGAAAGAAAGGGAAATGCTACCATCATTAGAGAAAACACCAAGAAAAGAATAATTTACATGTTCTTGGATACTTCTTACCATTCTTTTTCATACCTCAGTTCTAGTGCGTGCAATATAAAATTTAATTATATTGGAATTATATGTTCATATAGTGTTTGAATATATTCCAGGTCAATTTCTTACTTATGTTTATATTTAGCACTCAATAGTTATTGCTTATCTATAAAATATTTCGTTTGGGGAGAAGGAAAACCAAAGTACATTTAATAACTTGTACTCATTTATTCTTCCTTCACATGTTTGTTAATACTCAAGATAAAGTGGAAGATAAACATATAAAGGACATTGGCTGTGCTTTCAAAATAGTATGACTAGATATTCATTATTACTGACAGCAAGGATATGCAAGTGAAGATGTTCCTGATATAACATCTTGGAATAAAATATGTAGAGTATGCCTTTTTCTTAATAATGCCCTTAAATATTCCATTAAAACTAACAAATATTTCACAAGATTTTGTATAGAAGGAAATAAGTAAATAATAAATATAATTTTGTTTTAATATGGGGAAACTACAATGGCATATGCTTCAACTCTAAGGGATAAAAGCTGTTGCAACAAAGAAGTTTAAAAATATAGGATTCTGATTGATGGTTGCAGAAAGACATGGTAGGTTGTTATGTTGCTTTCTCTTCTTGTAAAATATAAAAAGGATGCCAATGAAACTTTTTAAAAATCTAGATCTTTAAATTTTATTGTCAATATTATGATTTTATGGAAGCTAATCATACTTAGTTACATAAAAAAGACTTGTTTACATTTGGTGGATTTCTGCAAGTGGTGTATGTGTTTGTGAGTGTGCACATTAAAATTTAAAAAAATGGCACCTGGTATCCACCATTGCAAACATGGGAGACTTCTGAAATGTAGGAAAAGTTGTGTTAAGATGCTGAAATTTGGGATGGGGCTGTAGCTCAGTGGTAGAGCACTTCCCTGGCATGTGTGAGGCACTAGGTTCCATCCTTAAGCACCACATAAAAATAAATAAAATAGAGGCATTTTATCCATCTACAACTACAAAAAAAAATGATGAAACTAATTGTTAGGCTTCATTTTAATCAACTGGATGGAGTAAGAAAGGATCATGAGAGGACCAAGTATTTTAACTAAATTTTTCTACCTTTATTAATAGCAATTAACACACTTGCACATGTAAATTTCATGGTAACTTTAGATGGGGAGCTGGGGGGGGGGATTACCTTGGAGCTTCTCACAACACTCTATTTAGAATAGATTTTTCCCTAGCATGCTCTCATTCTGTTTTTAGTGCTATGAAATGAAATGTCTAATCTTTTTCATTTTTATGACAAAACTGTGATGATATTTAGTATATCATTCATACATTTATACATGTGTACAGTTTTGTCATGATTTGCCAACACAATATATTTTAAGGCTTTGTAATAGTTTTTATATTTCCATATATCATTTACAAGAAGTTATCATTGTTTGCTTGCTATGCGAGTTTATCAAAATTTCAAACAGCTGAGAATTTTGAAGTTCTTATATTGCATATAAAACAACTTGGAACAGAAAATAACATGCTTAAGCTTTGTTTTATAATAATTTGTTTACTCATTATAAGTGTGCTCTTAGTAATTTACTGAAAAATCTTACTATCATCAATTTCAGTGTGAACTGCAAATATTTTATTTATTCATTTATAGTTTTTCATACTTTTATCAGTAATACCACTTGTAATTTTTAAATAAAAACAAATCCACTTATAAAACTCAATGCTGGTTTCCCATTCAGTGCTTATAATTTTAGATGGATATATATATATATATATATATATATATAATATATATATATATATTATATATAATATATATAGAGAGAGACATAAACAAATATCAATTTTAATATTAACATGACAACAAATTCAGAAAATGTATATTTAAATTCTCAGTTTCATTTTCAAATTAGTATTTGTTTAATTCATTATCTTAGAAAATCTGTTACTTGTTTCACTGATCTTTTTTTCATCACTAACATGAATTTGTTTTCACATTTCAACATCTCAGAAACCTGGGCACAGGTTATACCATTCTTGCATTGTCATGTCATGGTTTAAATGCCAGCTTATGCTACATTTATTTAATAAGATAAAATACCTCAATTGAATGTAGTTTTAATATAAATGCAGTATTTTAATTTAGTTAATTGTAAGTAGTCACATAAATACCAATTTAAATTATTAGATACCAAACTATACTGATTTTAGGATACTGGAATTAATAATGTCAAAATGTAAAATACTTTAGCTATTTTCTCAACTACCACATGCTTAATGAAAATGAATACTTAACATGTAATGAATCATGGCATTGTTTTACTTTACACACATAATATTAGTTTGCAGATGTACTCATATATTGGCACATTTCTCTATGAGTTTGATTTAAGTATTGTTAAGGAAAGACAGAAAACAAACCACAAATAAAATTACATGTACTAAATTTTATAGAATATCTAAATAATGACTGGAATAGAATTGTTGCATTAGCAGTATTTGGATTTTATTCTGTTGTTATTTTGTTTTGCATATATAACCTTCTCTTGTTTTGCTTATTTTCATTTTAAATATTTGATGAATTTTGTCATTACATATTATTATTTTGTTAAACTTCCATGCAAATGCTTCAAATAAAGCACAAAATTAAAAGAAATGGAATATAGTCAATTTAGATACAAAATGTGCCAAATATAAACATATAAAGTCAACTTCTCTGAATATAAAATTATTTTTCATGTGTTTTTATGTAGTTGTAAGTTTTAAACTATCTCATCTTTTCTTCTGCTCCTCTGTGATGAGTTAGATAATAAGTACAGAGAAGCACAGAATAAAATTTGAAAACAATCTACAGGTTTAAACATTGAAAAAAGGAATTTCAAATTGAATCCTGATATGAGGTTTAATTTTGTACATTTTCTAGATGATACATTCAGACTTATTCTTAGTCACATGCAGATAATTGCTAAAATAAAAAAAAGCCTTAAAAACTAAATTTTCATTAAAATATATAATCAAATCCTAATTTAATATTGTCTGCAATATTTTTGAATAAATTTGCTAATTTACATGTATACCATGTCATTTTCCATTGTCATAATCCCAAATGTGACATATAATTTTGATTTATAGAAGCATGTATATATATGTAAATCATTTTATTTTATTTTTGTTATTTGGGGAAATGTTTTGTAAAATAATATTTAAAATTTTTACTTCAGGTCTGATTTTATATTGTAAGCATCTTACTCAAAATATATCTCAAGTAATTTAATGACAGAGTAATATAATTGTGATAAATTACATCGTGTATACATGATTCAATTTCAAATGAAGAGTGAATTTTCTTAATGTACATTTTCTTTCATTAATTTGATTTATGTGTCTTTTATGCATTTAACTGTGTCAATCAAAGACAATGTTTACATAATTGTGAAGCATACTTCATTTGGATAAGTTATATATAAAGTTAATGCTGGATTGTCTCTATACATAATTCTAAGACTTTCCCCAACATTGACAATTACTTCATAAAACAGTATGTATGCAAAAGTCTTGAGTCTATCTGTATTGTTAAATCATGGATTTTGATGATTCGAAAATCTGTGTTTCATACACTGACAATTTAAAGTGACACCAATATCATTACTCTAAATTGGTTTACATTACAAATAAAAATTATATACACATATGTCATAAAATTGTATGGTGATGGGTGATTTTATTGCTTTATAAAGGAAGTCAATATTATTTATTTTTACTTCCACGACATGCACCAAACATATCTATCTAAATTTAGATGCACTTCTATTTTCTGCTGTCATTAAGTCATATCTACTTTTCACCTTACAAAAATTTGAACATCCTAGTAAACTCATTTCACACTGACAAAATTTCATGTTTGAAAACAGTAAAAATATCTTGAAGTGACTCTTACTTATGCAACTAAATCTTCACATTCCACACTTTATCAAACTGCTATTTGTGAAAGTTAAAAAAAAATATATCAGTTTCCTCTCCCGTTTTTATAATTGCTTTTTTATTTATGTCAATGTGAAATGTGATTTTGCTGTGGAAAGAATGTAATCATGTTTCATTTGTTTATCATTTTTGTTATTGCTAATATGAGTTTAGTTTTATTGTTGAATTCATTCTTTCGTGTAGTCTTTCTTTTGATGAGTGTTTCTTGAACATCTGTTATGGGCCAGACAGTGTTGTAGATGATAGGAATTCAACACTGAATAGCAAATACAAAACAAACAAACAAACAAAAAACCTCTAGGCTTCAAGGAACTTGCATGCTAGTATGCAAATGAAAGATTATGATGTATATTAAATTATGAAAAGTGGGTAGTAAAATACTTGGTTGAAGAACATATTTGGTTTGATTATGGTTATTAAAGAAATGGGTTTTCCATTCTCTATTTTAGCATTAAATCTTGTCCTGTATTCAGTATAGGAGAATAGTACAGAACCAATACCACTGTTGGTAGAAGTCACACTTCTAAAGTTAAAGTTTTTTTATTTGTTCTTTTTAGGTATACATAATGCGACATATTATACATACATGGAGTATAACATTCTAATTAGGATCCTATTCTTGTGCTTGTATATTATATGGAGTTACACTGGTCATGTATTCATATATGAACATAAACCTGAAGATTTTTAACATCGGGGTTGCTAGCAAGGTTCCAATCTAAGCTCTAATAAACATCAGTTATTATTCTCATATTGATCTGGAACTTTGTTTATCTCATGGGATAAATATAGGTATTTGTAATTTGTTTGTAGGTTTGGGTGACAAATTAGAGAAGCAACCTAAGTCTGTTCTCAAAAATTACCACAGAATTATTGACTAAAATCCAAGAAATTTTTTGATATTAGTCATAGTGACTCACGATGGAATCTAGTAATTCAGTTTACCTCTTTGTTAAAGGTATGAATATTTATGTTTGAGACAAAGTACAAATTTTATTATTTCTCATACGTTTAGTTTTTAAGTAGAAGCACATGTTTATAGTTCAGTGATTTCCTTTTTAAATCTGAAATCCTGGAAATTATGAAGTAATAAAAATACTAA
Source organism: Marmota monax (assembly GCF_021218885.2). NCBI lineage: Eukaryota > Metazoa > Chordata > Mammalia > Rodentia > Sciuridae > Marmota > Marmota monax. The sequence continues at coordinate 19,657,736 of NW_026694084.1, read as the reverse complement.
AATATTAGGTTTTCATTTGGCTTTCACATTTTTTTCAAAAATGGAATGCTCAAATAAATTTCTAGAAACACAATATGGACCAGTTTTCATAGTAATGAGCATATAGACATCCCAAATTAAAAGTTTACATGAGATCAGTTTCTGCATGTAAGTACAGTAAGTAGTTATTTCCTAACCATGTGATTAAAGTAAACCCTTACTAAATATTATCTTAGTAAACACCAAAGGCCAATTTGCATAACCATCATGAATTTAGTAGATTCTAATCTTTGCAGAATAACTTGGATAAATATTTAATAGTGGATTTTCCTGATTGATGTTTAAATTATATTAACATTTTTAAAAAATCGAATAATTGTCATACCTCATTTACCTCTGGTTCCCTCAAAGTATAACCATCATTTAATTCTTCTGAATTTTTATATCAAAATCGATAGAATGTGACAATTCAGGCTGAAAGAATTTGTAGCAGAGATATGCTTTTATTTTTTTGCTTGCCTCTCAGTGAGGAGCCTCATATTTAACTTCCTTTCTTCCTTTTTGAGTTTAAGGCAAAAAGCAGAATTACTAGTCTACTAGTCATCTGCCTTTAGCACAAGAGAAAAAAGAGACAAGGCAGAGCATTCTCAAGTCATATTAATCGATGTTGCTTTTTTCCTCTTTTAGAATGGTCAAAGTATTTCTGTGCATGTTTGTCTATCTAATTAAATATTGTGGACAGAATTTTGAAATGTTGAAAACAGTATGTAAAAACTCATACCACTCATTGGTTTTAAAATTATTCAGGAGTTTTCTAACCAGCACCTGACTATGATTCCTAATTAGTAGTTGCAGCTCCAAAATTCAATACTTTATCTTGCTAAGCATTTTAGATGTCAAGAGCTTTTTAAAATATATTCTCATTCAGTTTCATGTTTCTATTATAAGATTACTTCTTTATTACATAAGAATCATGTACTACCTTTTAAAAATTTAAGTGTAAAGAAAAAGAAGATCCTAATTTGGCATTATCAATAAATGTTTTTAAATTTTACTAAAACTTTAGTAAGGATGAGAATGTGGTAATATTATTTATATAATTATATCATAGGGTAATATGTATATGGATATATATATATATATATATATATATATATATATCCATAGATATATATATAGATACTTATATACACATGGTGAAAATGCTAATGTGATGTTTAGACATACCAATCATTATTTAAGACTAATATTGTGTGAATACAAGTTCCATATTCACTAATAATTTCAAACATTTTTAAAGTAAATTATTTGTTTAATTTTAATTAGTTCAAAATTGGCTAATTTAAAATTTTATATTGAAATAGTAAAAATATTAACTAATCTTTTAAAAATGCATTAAATTTTAAAGTTTATATAGCTCATGACATAAATTTTAAAGTTTATATAGCTCATGACACTGAACATTTTACTATGTTGGAAGCTTTCTGGCAAATGAAATTAAGATTTGATATTTACATATTGTAATTTCAGTCTCATTTTTTCATCATTTGGTTTTTATTTTTGTTTTGATTTAATTTTTTTTTCACTTGCTTGTCTTAAAAAAGAAAATTTTTATATGTTTCCCAGAAGTTATGAAGAGATATGTTACAGAATATTCAGAACATACTTTTGAGTAAAGTATGGTTACATAGTTACCATTCTGTCAAAACCTGTCACTTGCCAGGCATTGTTTCTAAAATTCTGTGCGGATTAAAAAATAAGAAGAAAAAGATTAATTCAGGATCACATAAACGGTTTACTCTTTCATCCCCCTTATGCTTTCCAGTAAAAATGTATTGCATTCTGTATGTGATATTTATCTATAGGTTGATTAATATAAAGAAACCTACAGATCTGGTGTGCTTCACATTTTAGTGGCGTGTATGTGTTTTGCCTCTTCGTGTTGATTATTCTTAAGGTAATAGAAAAGAATATAATTTATTAAACTTATCAGAAAATTAAAACAACAAAATTTAAAAGAAAGAGTTAGCATCTAGTGCTACTGTGTCCCACAGGTTCTTCTACATTGACCCACACTACCTCCACTGGTGAGTTAGAGGAGCATAACAGGACTACCACTGGTGCTATTGCTGTTGCTAGCACACCTGCAGATGTTACTGTATCCAGTGTTACAGCTGTCACCATCCATAGACTTTCCGAGGAACAGCGAATGCAAGTTACGAATCTCAGAAATTCAGGTCTGGACCCCAACACGTCCAAGGATGGGCTCGCTTCTCATCAAGCAGATACACAAAGTACAAGGAGAAGACCAAGAAATGCTGAACAGATAGAAAGAACTAAAGAGCTTGCAGTTGTTACTCATAGAGGTATTGGATGTTATTTTACTTGTGCCCATTTAGTTACAGACAAAGATATCTTTTGGTAATGATTCTAATTAGAGAATGAGCTAAAAGAGAACCATGATATAGAAAGTGAGAGTTCAAAGTAGCTGAATAATATAGATAGTAAGAGACAAAACAGGAATAATTTGGAAGCACAGGAATTAAAAAAAAAGTACAAAGTAAACATTGAAGGGGATGAGAATAAATAGAAAAGACTGCATTAAAGTGATAGTAAACTAATAGTAAATACCTATTAGTTGTTACATATCATTTATGATGTTGAGGTAACAGAAAAATGAAGTAACCACTTTCTGTTAATGAGTGCACATATTTACATAATCATTTATCACATGTAGTAATTTTCCATGTTTGCATGGGATTTTATGTCATACATGCTAAATATACTTTAGAAAAACAGATAATTTGATTGGAAAGTGTAAACCTGTCTGGTTATTGTTTTATATATTTTATTCTTTTTTTTCTAAATTATCTATTGTGTTACCCATATGAATGTATTGAAAGCAGGTATCACATGTTGGAAAGGAAACAGTGATTAATGTTAAAGTAACTCCAAAATTAAAACATACTTTAACTTCTTAATTTGTTTTTTTGGAGAAAAAGAATTGTAGAACTAAATCATACATGATAATTTTATACTCAATTAATATAAGTCTACCTTTTACAAAATTAGGAAGTCAAGCAAACATTTTTTTTTCTGTTTCTTAATGGCAAGTTGCACAGATTCCTTTAGGAAAAAATATAGTGTCAAAAATAAAATTTTTCATTTATATCAATACATGCATTATTGGAAGCATTAATTTATTGCATGTATATGAAGTATAAAATATCTATTCCATTTCCAATTCATCATCATATATTCTTTAAACTCGCTATAGTTTATGTAGTGTAAAGATTAGGCATTGCTTATGAAGACAATGATATGAATATGAAAAATCATTCAATGCTAAGAGCAATTAAAAGAGGAAAATCAAGACATTTTGATATAAATTAATTGAAAATCATATAAAAATATCTTAGAAGTTCATTTCCATTAGAATCTGTACTGTGTTACTTTGATTCTCTTTAGTAGACATATCCCAAAATGAATTTTTATCATTTGATAATGTGACTTCATCTTGCTTCTCTATTTACTTTGAAGGATTAAACTGACATCATCTTGCTTCTCTATTCATTTTTTTTCTATTCAGTACCATCAATATTGCTACTCAGAAGAATATAAGAATTATAATAAAATTAGTAATTTTCTTAATCAAGTAGACAGTTTATTATTACTAGGAAATAAAAATAGGTACAATTATATTAATATATTGATTAGAAAGCAAAAATTATTTTTTTCTTTGGAAAACTTTAAGAGCTAGCTAACATTGACAAACTACCCCCAAATCATTTTATCTTCCACCAAATAGACATAGGATAATTTATTAAATAAGTCAATTGTAAATATCAACTATAATGTGATTAGTGTAATTATGTTTTTTGAACAACTCCATAATTAAAAATTAATATTTTATAGTACTTGGGAAAAGTCAATTGATTTCTATTAATTGAAAGAAGACAAGATAGTAATACAGGTTATTAATAGTGATTTTAAATGATTCACATGTAATTTTAAAGTATATTCATGTAAGTTTAATTTAATTATCAAGAGTGCTTCCTAGATTGATTCTAAACCAGTGTTCATGTTTTCTTAATCACCAACATAATTTTTCAGTGCAGTTTGAGGACCCATACCTGTTTCACCTTTCCCCACATTTTTTCTAAAATGGTGTTTCTGAATGTAATATTCATTCATTGGTGCCATCTACTTTGGATAAAAATTTTTCATACATTTATATTTAAATTATATGAAATATATAATATGGAGAACACTTTACATGTTCTATTTATCATTCACAGTGAATTAAATTATACTGTTATCAAACAACTACTTTAAATAAAAATGGTCCTTCTGTTTCTTTCTTCAAAAGTCTATTACTATTTCAATAATTTCTGCCATTTATCAATTAGGCTTTAGAGGAAATCTATTAACATTATGGTGTAAAAATTGTTAATATTAAGGATAAAGGAAACCTGTGATTCTACATGTGTTTTTTAATATTTTAAAAGACTTCAAAATATAGCTAAAATTTCATATATAAAACAATCTTAAGACTTGATCCCTAGCAAGTCTAAATATCTAAATTGGAACTGACCGTCATCAAAACGGCGTTCTTCAAAAAAGAAAATTAAACAATGTGCCTGAAGTATTTAATGAGCACCACTTTTTCTTCTAGGAGAAATAAATATAAACACTACATTATCTCTTCCTTCAAGGATTGAAAGATAATGAAAAAAGAGAAAAATCATCCTGGTGGTACAAGGAAATTTTGTTAAATTTATGATCAATCAGAGTGTACTGAAGGAATAATCAGGTATATATAGGGAGTTAGTTAAGTCATTTTTAAAGTAAGAGTCAGTAGACATGATTCAAAAAGAATCACAATTTTTTCTATATATTTAGAAAAATACTTCTTATTCCTCTATTGCATTCTCTACAACGTAGTCAAAATGACCTTTAAAACATTAAAATCGATCATTTAATCCCACTTTTAAAGGTTCCTGCAATTTCTCAATAACCTTAGGAATAAAGCTAATATTTGCGGTGATTTGACAATCTGCATGATTTGGCTTTTTGCCCTTACTTCAAATTCACCTCATACAACTCCCACAATCACTGTATTTTTAGCTAATCAGAATTTCTTTAAGTTGTCAAATACACCATGTTCTTTTCTACATTGAACCATTCTCATAAGCTATTCATTCTGTCTTTCAACCAGATCATTCTAATTCCCTTTCCAGAATTAGTTTATTACCTCTAGGAAGATTAGATCTTTCACTTAAAATCTGCCATTACGACCTTCACTTTCTCTCTACCCTTGTAATTAATAGGCCTATGGATTTTCCTGTTAATTTTAAGCCCTCCCAGGAAAGAAGTGCAGGGCCATGTAGTTATTTATGCTGCATTCTCAGGTGTTGACCCATAGATGCATATAGAAAATCCATGTTAAACTAATGAATAAATATTCACAAAGTAATTATCTGGAATATTCACTTAAATTACTAAAGACTTGATATTATATTATTAAATATAATGAAATATTATATACTTTAGTTTTTAAGGTAACTGTGTACTTCACTTTGTCTCAGTTTACCAGTGTTTTTTAAAATATATTTTCAAAGGTCACAATATTTTCATGAACCCATAGCAATATATTACTCTTCTTATATTACCACTTCAAGATTCACAACATGAAGTAGTATGTCTTTCTTATAGCCTTTGTACATCTATAAAATCAAGATAAATTTATAATCAAGCACAAGTAAACTATAATATCAATAAATTTAATATAGAAAGTATTGATGTATTATAATAGATGTTATTTACCTGAAGTTAATTACCATCTAAAGCAGGAATATGACAATGATTGGTAAGCCTTAGTTTCCTTTGATGTCTGCAAGTCCATGCTTATTACACTCTGAGAATTTATTATTTGCATTTTTTTATTCACACTGTAATTAAACTTTCATTTTATAGTGTTTTTGATCATTACTAGTTCCAAATTTGTCTGTTTTCAATAACCCATGGCAATTTAAATATTTTAATAGACATCAATATTAATATGAATACAAAGAAAATATAGAAACAAAAATTGCATAAGTATTTGGTACTTGGAACTTTGTATGCATGGGGACTCAAATATATGGGTTCATTTATGAAGTTAAGTCAGCTCACTCTATTTCATATAAGTAACAGCTATAAAATTAGTGAATAATCTGAAAAAGAAACTTGGGATATTAGTAAATGATCTCTACAATCCTCTATTGGACATTATTCCGATTAATGTCCTTATTGTACTACAGTGAAGAAATCATTAATTCTATTTAAATTATTTTAAGATAAAAGTTTCTCTTTCTATTTCTCAGTAATATAAAACTATTTCAAGTTTTCTTTTTCTTTTTCATTTGAAAAGATTCTTTGGCCATTGAAGTCAAAAGAAGTAAAATAGAAAAAAAGATTAATAAATAATGTTTGTTTAGATTCTCTTGAAAGTATGGATTAGTACCACACCACACTATACTATATCAATGTCTGCTGTCATCAAAATGAAAATTCAGCTTTTATTGGCTAGACTTTAATCCACTAATACTATGTATTAGAGCCTTTTCAGTTCCAATGTTCAGTTCAATATCCATATCTGTAAAATAGTTAATGGTGTATTATTTTATTATACCAGGGTTACTGTGAGGATTTAATATGATAGTGGGAGGAAGTACCAACATATTTTGGGTGTTTTCTGTCAATGTAAACATAAAACCAAATTGATATCCATCAATGTTGAGTTCTGTGGTCAGAGAACTAGGCTGAGTCTGCACTTTGCCACTTTGCCCCTTCTTGTTTTTATGGTCTTGAGCAATGAGTTCAGTTCCCAAGCCACATTAGTAACTGAGAATAGCTGTCTCATAGTGTTATTTGGAAAAGATTTAGCACCACTGCTGACATAAGTTTTAACACATGCTAATTATTATTATGTTTACTATTATTCACCAAATTTGTTTTAACTTTTTCTACATACATGACACTGTGCTGGATAATAGGAATATAAAAATGAACAATGCATCTATGCCTGAGAATTGTGCACGTAATTAAAAAATAATTAAAAATTATTGTAAGAAACACTCCACTAGCAGTATTTTTTTAAATGTTAATGAAGAGCTGTGGAGGGACTGATGACTTCTGAATGTTAAGGAAGACTGGACAAAGGATATTTGAATTAATCCTTAAAGGATAAATGAAAGTTTGAAACTAGTACATTTTGTTTATATTACCAAGGTTCACAGAATATGCTGCATATTCTTGTTGACTAGAAATATGAGTCTATTACCAAAATAAATAAATGAAATATTCAATTATGTTTAGAGGAGGAATTTCATTAACATAAGCAAACCTAAAAATAATCAATATTTTTGATTTACAAAATATCCAGATGTTAATAATTAGGTAATATATAGCTAGCCATATTTTCAAGTTAATTAGGATTTTTTATTGCTTTAAGTATAAGATCTCTTTTGAAATTATTTCTTAATGTTTATATTTAAAATGTTTTCCAATTATTCCTTAAGCCTATATTTCAGTATTATAACCCTAATTATTTCACCTCAAAGTTGACCAAAAATAGAAAAAAAAACTTATGTAATAATAGAGCTAATATATAGTAAGAAAGTATCTTGTATTTCTAGACTTATCTTCTTTAAAATTAAATTAGAACCAGGTGCAAAGGTGCAAGCCTGTAATCCCAGGAGACTGAGCCAGGGAGATCATGAGTTCAAAGGAGCCTCACTTTTTTAAGCAATTCAGTGAGACACTGTCTCTAAATAAAATACAAAATAGGAATGGGGATGTGTCTCAGTGGTCCAGTGCTTCTGAGTTCAATCCCTGGTAAACACCGCCCCAACAAAAATTAAATCAGATCTTTCAGATCACTTAGTATATTATTGCTATTTGATGTAGGAAATTGTGATATGGCAGATATTAAATAAAAATCTAGTCTTCAATTTCCAGACTAGTATTCATTCATTCTTTCACTAATTCAAGATTTACTTAGGGTTTAATATATTCAAAACTTTGTATTAAGTGTTGTTAAATTTAAAGTAACATGGATCATAAACTTAATTTGTTGTTCTTCCTCAAGAAGTTATTAGTATAGCAATTTAAAAAACAATTAAAAAATGTTTTATTTCACAGAAATTTAAGATTTATTTTGATCGAGATTGTAGTAGCATTCTACTACTGATATTTATACTTTTTTTCTGTCAGATATTAATGTGTAGTCCTGGTATTTGTTTTCTAAATTACAAAATATAGATATAGTTGTCTGAAAAAGTTCCCATCCACATAGATAATAATTATTAATTTATTTTTATTTTATTTCCTGATAGAAATGTAATTAGATTACTAGAACACCTTGTAGAGTCAAATGTGTTTTGAAGTTTTCCACATATTACCATTGTTTTGATAGTGTAGTCAATTCTTCTAGTGTATGTTTATTGCTACTATTCATATCAGTAAAGTTTCAGTCTGGTTAGTAAAGTAACATGAAAAAAAATATGTATAACTGATATGAATTTGATGTAGATTTTTCTTTCCAAGCTAGACTTTAAAAGGAAATATAAGCCAAGCATGGTGGCACATGCCTGTAATCCCAGTGGCTTGGAAGTCTGAGGCAGGAGGATCAAATGTTCGAAGCTAGCCTTACCAATTTAGCGAGAGTGTATGCATCCTAATGATATCCTGTTTCAAAATACAAAATAAAAAGACCTGGGGATGTGACTAAATGTTAAGTGCCCTTGTGTTCAATCCCTGGTACCATAAAAATAAAAGTAAATGCAACTTAGTAATCAATTTTTAAATAAGAAGTACATCATTATTTTCAACTTTAAGAATGGTTATCTCAGCATTTAAAAAATTCAATTAATGTCAGCAATTTTATTCCAAATAAAGGAACTTTTCATTTTTATCATGTTTTATTTTTTCAAGTAAGCTTATTTCAACATTAAATACTTTATGGAGAAGTCCAGATTCTATGATTAGAAATAACTTTGTTTGAAATACTAGATACTGTTAATATAACAAAAACCTTACTGTGTGGAAGTAATAGTTCTTTAGTGCCTTACATGTGCCAATCACTAGATTATATGATCACATGTAAAATATATTTAAAATATATTCAAGTATTTGCAAGTAACTAATATTGTTTTCAAAAATTCTATTAATACTTTTGTATGAGTATGAAATTGTACATACAAAACATGTTTTTTCAGTTCTCTTTTGTTTTAAGCTACATAAGCATTACCACATTGAAAAATTTAATTTGTGGGTAGTTACTTAAATATGTCTTGGTGGATACTGGTTGATGTTCATAAAATACTCATTATTAGGGTCTTATTGAGTGTTTTGTCTCTTGCTTAGCATGTGAATTCCAAAGAACATTAGATACTGTCTCTATTCTCAAATTCTCAAGGAAAATTTGTAGAAATAGGATTATAGAGATTAGTTATTGGTCAATTATAGGAGAATCAACAAAGACTGAAAATTTGTAGAAATAGGATTATAGAGATTAGTTATTGGTCAATTATAGGAGAATCAACAAAGACTGAAAATTTGTAGAAACAGGATTATAGAGATTAGTTATTGGTCAATTATAGGAGAATCAACAAAGACTGAGCATAGTATTGAGATGAGGATGAGCTAGCTTTAATCAAACATGTGATACAATGCTATATGTAAAGAAGATCAAACCTGTCCTCTGGCATAGATTGTAGAACTTAGTGCATAGACCCACAGAATAATAAAAAGCAGTATGTAATAAAGAATACTCTTCTACCATTGGGTTTTGTTAAAATATAGATGTGTGTTTAAGGAAGTAGTGAATTACTAAATTATTAATAAGACATTCAAACATAAGTTGATAGATGGATAAATTGGGTATTCAGAAAGCATTTGTAAATATCAATGAGTATTTTAATAATGTGCTTGTACTGCCCCATCTAATCCTAAAAGTCCTGATTATATCTGGTGATATTGTATGTTAATTAAGATAATAATTACCACCCCATATTTTCTCTTGGTTGACATGTATTAATTTTTATGGTTGATTATTTAATTTTATAACTGACATAAAAACAAGCCTAGAAGTAATCAATACTACTATGAGGAATTTTCAGAGATTGAGTGTGCTTACCCTTGTAAATGGGAACTTAGCCACATGTACATTTTTCCCTGGCCCAGTGCAACTCTATACCTGAAATTGCAAGTTTTCTATTTGGATTCTAATCCTAACTGGCCTTTTTGACAGTATTATTTCTAAGAACAGCTGAAAATATTATTCTTACTTTCTGTACTGCCTAAATTTCTACAATTTATGTATTCATTCAATTTATTTCTTGCTCTTTTTCTCTTTTATTTTTTATGTCTCTAATTTTTCTTCTGTCACTCCTCTCCCCTCCCCACGCCTCCCTTTTCCTTCTTCTTTTGTTCCTCCTCCTCCTTTTCTTCTTTCTCCTCCTCTTCGTCATAGTTGTCTTCTTCTTCTTCCCTCTCTCTCTGCATGCCCCTCACCTCTCTACCAGTTGTTGATTATATGGTATTGAAGAAAGCTATGCAGACTCTCCTTCACTGAACTTTTAAGAGGGGGAGAAAAAGACAATTATACAAATAATTATCTTATGGTTCAGGATGGAAAACCAAAACAGGTTGTGTGAATGTGGGTAGTCATCTAGGTTTGGATGATCAGGAAAGACCTCTGAGGAGTTAAATTTTAAACTGAAGTCTGAATAATAGGGAGGAGATATGCATGCTCTTGGAGATATGCTCTGCTATGTTCTGGAGACAGTCAGGAGAGAGTATACCAAGCAGAGAGAGTTAATAAGTTAGTTAGAAAGATCTTGAGTTATATTTGAGAAAATGAAAGCCTCATATTCCTGGAATTCACTGCACAAGGCAGAGAAAGATGTAGATTAGATGGAAAATATATGGAGGAACCAATAAACACTTTGACTCTGAGGACTTGGTCAAGAACTTTATTTTAATCTAAGCATTGGTAGACTTTGAAAGAGAAATTATATTATCAAATGTACTAACATTTATAAGAATTTGAAGAAGGAATTTGAAGTAAATAGAAATAGGAAAGCAAACTAGTTAAATATCCAGATGTGAAATTTATAGTTGATAGTGACATGGTGTCTGTATCTTTGAAGCTTTTCAAGCATCACTGTGGACACAAATCACCTAGTATTTTTTTTTTTTGAAATTCAGATTGTGATTTTATGATATTGAAGTGGAACCCAAGAGCCTACACTACTTCTAAGTCTTGAAGTTATGCTGATACACAGAGTTGAAAGAACTTAGTTAAGGGTGGTTATAATTTACAGTGTCACATATGAAACTCAGTCTACTCCCAAAGAAATTTTTTCTCCACTAGAATAAAAATGTGTAAACTATGTTGGTAATGTAGTAAGAGTTAAACTTAAATTCCTTAAGAGTGACTCTAAAGGAAGAAAATCATGAATCTACAGGATATTTTAGGCCAGATGCATTTTTGGATTAAACTTGATAATACTTCTTCAAACCTTAAGAATGACTGAGTTATTGACATTCATTTTGATTTTACTGGAAGAACGAATGCATGCATGCCTGAATGATGAAATAAATACTAAGTCAAATTTTAGTCCATGATTTCAAGTATTACCCTAAATTCTACACTTTCAGATGGATATTATTTTAAAATTTGTTATCAAGTTATAAAAGAAAAGAAAAACAAGTTTTAGGTTTCCTTTACTTACCATTTTTTTTAATATCTGAAAGTGTAAACGACAATAAATGTAGAAAATAGTGATAATAAAGACACAAGATTTATTATCAGTTAAATTTCTCAAATTAATAATTAAGCATTATCTTTTTATTTTATATTAATGGTGAACTTGATTTTACCTGTTTGAATCCCCAAGTCCTTCTTTATGAGACTGATGAGTATATTTTCATAGCATCTTTAAGGTTTAAATAATAACAGATGGGAAAATTTGTTACGTTTAAAAATACCTATTTACATGATTCTTATAAGAACATTTTTATTTATTTAATTAATTATTTATTTGAAATACAAAAACTTGAATATCGATAAAATAGGGAATGCTCAATATTTGGAGGTGAATTACATATAAATATTGGCTATGTATTTCATGATTTTTCAATATTCTATCATTCAGGGTTTTTTTTCATTGTTCTGTTGACTTTTCTTTCCTGACATTATTTTGTGAAAATTGTGTTCAATGTTGATATCTGTAACAATTCAAAAATTTATATTCAGGATTGTGCCAATTTATTATTTAAATACATAATTATTTATTGGATATCATTCTCATTTTTCTATTGCATTACTCTATTTCATCACATTGGTAAAATTTTCTAAAAAGTTTCATTCATAACAGTAAATATATTTTTCTGTTTCTGATGCTTTTACATTTTGTTGAGTAATTTGATTTTTGGGAGAAAGAAGAGAAAAAGCAAAATGTTAGAATTTACTTGTTAACAGGTTATGTAGTTTTAAAAGATATTAGATAAAAATACTTTGAATGCCTGAGGATATGTATGACAATATTAAGCAATTAAAATTTATTTTCTATCTAAATGATGAATCTGCAAGTAACCATTTTAACATTTTTATCCAATGCTACCCTTCAAAACCATGCTTTTGAATTAGCCCTCTGGAGAGTGGAGAGATTTTAAGAATTTCTGGTGAACCAATATTATAGTGATCTTTGAACAGGTTTTTAAGGAAACCTACATTTTTTTACACTAACCCTTTGTCTCAAAGTAATGGCCTTATTTCATAACTTTTTTCTAATTCTTATCCACATTACCTAACCTACTAGCTTTTTCAGAATGTTAGCTTATTCTCTACATTAGAATATATTTATTATTTTAATAGAATATGAAAATAAGGAAATATTATAACAATATGTATTGAATGGTTCAAAAGGGACAGGTTAACTTTAAAGATCAGACGTGAATATGGTTTTATGTGTGTTGATTTCCTCAAATAATTACAAAGCTTATTTTACCTGTGAATGAAATATCACAGTAAATCTGATGTATATAACTTTTAAATCTTTTTCCTTGTTCAAATATTTTGAAGGGGCTAGACTTCCTATTTGTGCTCAAAGCTAGTGCCAAATCTGACTCCTCTGCCTTTTGGAATAGAAGAAAATGGCCCTGTGTTAGAGAAACATTTTTATCTTGTTCAGAATTATTTCAGGGCATTTTCACCCACTTTTGCAACAAGCTGCTTTTCTTGAATGTAGTTTTCTAGAGCATATGGCTGCCCTGCTGTGCACAGAGTGAAATCACACAATTAATCTTTACAATTTTAGGAAGAGCAGAACCTTCATATATGGCAGAAGAGCATGGTGTTAGGTTTGGGGTGCATTGCATGTAATATTTTTCTCTTCACAATTACATCATTTATATTCTAAATTGTGGATTATTGTTTCTTCATGTTGATGCTTTCTATTCCTTTAAAATGTTCTTTAAATGGCATTTCTTCGTGGTACCAAACCAGATAAGGTGATAGAAATTCCTTGATTAATTTTATCCAGAGCCTAGAGAGAATTTTTTTATTGAATAAGCATACAATAAAGTAGAAAATATTTTCATTAACTCTCCTGAACTTTCTCATTAGAAAGGAATGCAGCCAAAGATGATTTTACTAAAAATTCTAGATGATGAATTGAATTTCCAAAAGCAGTTGGCTTATGCTGCACCATTTTAATTCATGTGTTCATACTCTTAAGGTATGAATCTCCAATTCATGAGATTATACTTGGTGCTATAGGCAAATAACCAATGTCTTTATTTGATATCAAGTCCAGTCAATATGGCTTCTAAGCCACATTAAAACAAAACATACTTAAAATCAGATGTTGCTAATTATTTAATATTAGCTTTGAATAAACAAGAATAGGTTGAACATCCTATCTGCTTATAGTTTTCCAAGATATACACTTGAGAGTTCTGATTGAATATGTGGAATAATATTATTCATAGTTAGATGCTGGTATAGATGGTAGTATGAAATTGTTCAAGTGAAATGAATGAACATATTACACTAACATACATATGGTCTTGGATAATCCGCCTACCTTCTCTCTGTTTTCACATGAGGAGAAATATAAAACTAATTTTATTTGCTTATTTTGTGATTTTTATAACAAGTAGGCATAGGTTACCTAGTGTTTTTTATATATACTACTAATAAGTGGGACTTTCCTTTTCTGGAGCCTTTATGAGAAGACAGTATACTCTAATATAAAAAAACTTGCAAGGTAAAGATAAATGAGAACAAATTGCAAAAAAGATTAGCTCAGATTTTAAGATTCTTTGGTACCTCATTTCCCTAAGGATAAAACAGTTTAAGGTAATATTACACTATTAAAGTCAATCTTAACCAACTCCAATAAGTGAAATATTGAGGTAACCTACGTAATAAAAATCTTGATTTTTAATCATTAAAGAGTGTGTCATAAACAGGTATATATGGCTCAGTTTAACACTAACAATATTGTTGTCACATATAAGTTGTACCAAACTCATATGTAACATGTAAATTAATATGGATATTTGAGAAATATGCATTTTATTTTTTCCCTAGTTTCACCCTTAATTCAAGTACTCTTCAAATTCAGTCCAGCTGAATTAATGTAACTTTCTTTTCAATCTCCTATATTTGTGAGTTATCTGTGCTTATTTGGAAAATAATTGCTAGAAAAGAGCCTATCTGTGTAGTCTAGATCTTCAAAACATTTCCTAAGGAACAACAGAGCATGGCTAGAAATATAGTTCTGTAGTAGAGTGCTTGCCTACTATGTGAGACCCTGGGTTTAATCCAGAGCACTGTAAGTGAGCAAGCAATGATAGGATGATTAATAATAATCATCTGAGAATTCTATGTACTATCCTTTCAAATATGATGGTGGTTATAAACAAATAAAAAGTGTTGTTGAATATGGTGCCTGAAAACCATATCTGAAACCAAATCATATAATAATATTCATGTGCCAATGGAATAACTCACAGTCCATTTGAAAACAATGGGACATTGTGCTTATTAAAGGAAGGTGCTTTCAAAGGGATCATCTCTAAATAAATACATTAAAGAAACTACAAATGATGATGCTGTAGCCTAGGGTAATAGTATATGGACAGACATGATTCTCAATCTATGGGATAAAGGGAGTGAAGTGTTAGAATCAGCAGGCTGACTTGAAAGAACCTGGACCCTTCAATTAAGAATCTTAGCCAACTCCAATCAGTGACATGGTGAGGTTTTCTATGGAATAAAATTTATCTTACTTTAATCCCTTCCTCCATCTTTCTACAGGAATTGCCCAAAGTATAAGGGAGTCTGTAGGTAGAATTCAGTCCTTTAAAAAATTAAATATTAATAAGAATCATCTGGGGATTTTGGAACCTTCAGATTTTGATTTCAGTAGGTCTGGAGTGTTGCTTACTATTCTGTTTTTCTTCTATTTTAATACCACAATTTTTGGAGCAAGGACGTAAGCTATTGAGATCAACCTGGGCAGAGGTCAAGGAAGAGGATGAGAACAGATCAGAAAAGGCAAATGGACATTAGGACATAGATGAGTTATGATGAGTGCTTTGCTTTCATAAATAGCCATAAATCTAGCTGCATAGCCCTGCATTAAATACAACTATCAGAGCTTATCTTTGTTTATTTTAAACAGAATTCATGTACTGATATATAGTTTTCTAGTACAGTTCTTGGATAAAATATAAAAACCTAAATCACAGAAATGATGGAACATTTTTATTTAAGTCATCCAATTTTCTGTTTTTTAGATTTAAAATTCTTTACCGTACTAAGGAAATTTGTAGTGGAAGGATAGATTCATTCCAATGAACTGCTAAAGAGAATTGTTAAAGTGGTTACTATTATTAAAGCAGTTGCTTATTTCTCATTTTAGAAGGCAGTAAATAGTTTTTGAAATTGGAAATTAAACTAGTATTTGGTGTAAATTACTTTATCTTGAGTAAGGAAATATTGTTATCATTCTACATGTTAACTTTATAGTAAAATCTATGCAAAAGGATAACAGAAATTATCATTAAAACAAACAAAGCCATTGGATGCAAAAGAATATGATATGTCAACCAAAAATGGGCCTAACAAAATACATAAATTGAATGGATCTTAACATTTCATTATAGGACAAAAGACACTGTATAATATTAGTTAATTTGAAGCTGGCAGAAAACAAAGATTAAAAGCTTAATTATATTAAAGATTGAGATATTTCTAAAGTGTTAAAAGTATCTTTGTAAACTGTATCAAAGGTAACTCTTCCATATGGTGACTTTTATTATGCCAATTATCAGAATCCCTAAAGAGAATATATAAAGCCCACATTTTTCATATAATCCTGACATTTTACAGCACACCACAACTGTAAGACCTGTTATGCCAAGCATTGTGGGTGCATCTGCTGTTACCTATGCAAGTGTTATGGATTCCTGAATTTGTTCCATTTCTAGGAAGAAAGAAAGCCCATATATAATTTTTAGAGTCTTTAGCCAATGATTAATTATGTGATTTTTTTTCAGTTAGTAATTTATAGTGTACTCCATCTCCTAGCAGTGCTGAGAATCAAAAGCAGGGTCTCACACATAAGAGGCAAGCAATTTAGCACCAAGCTATATCCCCAGCCCACTGTCTCCTAAATAAAAGTAACAAATTTATTTCAATCTACAAGGCATGTGAAAAATTAACAAATTGTTTTTATAAAACATGATGTTTCCTTATCATTCTTACTACTCCCTTCAGTTTCCCAAGTAACAGAATTTACAGCTATTTCTTTTTTTAGTTTTATTGATTTTATTTTTTTAAAATACATGACAGTGAAATGCATTACAGTTCCTTTACACATATAGAGTACAATTTTTCATATCTTTGTATATAGAGTATGTTCATGCCAATTCATGCCTTTATACATGTACTTTGGTTTTTTTGCATTACAATTCTTATTACACATATATACCACAATTTTTTATATCTGTTGGAATGTGATGACATCATTATCCAAAGTACATGTATGAAGATTCAAATTGGGTGTCAACATACTTTACAGTTATTCCTATTCTAAAATTGTTGAAAAGGTTGGGAGTCAAAGTCAATCTCATTTTCAATTTTGAGAACTTGCTACAGGATCTTTTGAAAAATGGAAATGGGCTGATCACATGTTCTTTGTATGTTAAATAATTGTTTCATAGGTTCATATAACCTAATGTGATTAATTATATATTTAAGGGCATTTCTATACATTCCAAATAAATTTCCTATTTTAATCAAGTATTTGGGGAGGTTTCTAACTGTATACAATATAACTTTTGAGTTAGAATTTCAGGGATAGTAGGTCACAATTTACATACTATTTTTACATAGTGAAAAAGACAATAGAAAATATTTGAAAAACATTTAGTATATTGTATCACCAATTGGAATGGCCTCTGAGATTGACTAATTGTAACTGGCAATAACTGTCACATAAATAACTAACATTAGAGACTCTTACTATATGATAATTTAAGAATTTATTATAGAAGTTAAGCATGGTGGCAAATTAC
The DNA here is from genome assembly GCF_021218885.2 of Marmota monax. Taxonomy (NCBI): domain Eukaryota; kingdom Metazoa; phylum Chordata; class Mammalia; order Rodentia; family Sciuridae; genus Marmota; species Marmota monax. The sequence goes on along the minus strand of NW_026694084.1, from coordinate 19,640,120 downwards.
ATTATTATATTTATTACTAAAAATTGGGCATCACATATATTTTACAGTTACATATTCTGTATATGAGAATAAGTGCTAGCCACAAACTAGTGTTGGCATATGTATTTTAAGGTCTAAAAAGCATATTGGTAGGGATGGAGATGTAGCTCAGTGGCACAGTGCTTTCCCTGTATGCATGAGGTCTTGAGTACAATCCCTAGTGACACAAAAATAGACAAACATACTGTGGTATCTGAACCTTATTACTTATCTCTAGTATCTTTTTAATAGGAAGAGTACATTAAAATTTTAAGTATTTATAAAAATTAATGTGTAGCATTCACTTATATATTTTAGAATACAGAAATTCTATTATTTTGAATTTGAAAATGTTTTAGATCTCACAAATGCCTATTTTATATTCTTTTCTAAATGAAGTTTTCTGTACTTTTGAATGCATTTAGTTGCATCACTGCTTTTGTCATCAAGTGCTGGCCATTATTATTTCCCTTGATGTAGATTTTATCTTCATTTATTTTTTAACATTGTTATAAAATATTTTTCACTTGAATTACTTGATAGTATGCTGTTGAATTTTCTATTATACTTTCTTCCTATATACTCCAGAAACATAATATAATTGCAGCATACTTCTAATCACCTTTAAAAATTGGACTATAAAAACATTTATAAAAAATATTATTTTCTCAGAAGTTTGTATTATTAATCCAGTGGTAAAAATTACATGAAAATTGGAAAAACAGACAATGCAGGAATATCACCCAGCTTTTACTCTGACATCAATATAATTTCTCAGTTTTTCCTCTTCTAAGGATTCTATAGAAGTCATCAATAGAAGCCCCCATACTAAACATATTCCAAGTGTTTTGTTCAGCTAATATAGGATGTTCAAAAAATGTTAAATGTCATAGTTTGTATCAGCCAATACTTACCTTAAAAGAAACAAATGAACAAAACCTGGACTCTTAACACAGATAATTACTTTAATAACCTCTAAATACAGTTTAATCTCCAGTCTAGAACTGAGGGTTCTAATGACATTTGCCTGTCTTTCTTAGGTCCGAATTTTCTTTCCAAATAGTTAAGGCTAAACAAATGAACCTTCTAGATCTGAATGGAGAAGTTAACAAATGTATTTCATGTTTACAGGACTAGAAAACAGGTCTGTCACTTCCTACTCTAGGGAAAGAAATGTAACAAATAACATTGTTTAATCTGTAATACAACTAGTAGTCAGTGACCATATTTCTCAATATCAATATAAATGTTAAGATGTGCCATCTTCTCAAAATCAAAACACATGTCAATTACTTTGAATATACAAAAAAATTGCAGGAAATTAATTTTATTCATATTTTTTATTTATTGAAGACAATGTTTATATTATAATTAACTTAAAATAAGTAGAAATTACAAAATAAAAAGTAGATACCATATCAAATGGTTGTACAAAAGAGGAAGATAAAGACATTATTGAACATTTGAAGATAAATGTTAAAATAAAGCAGAAATAACCCCTCTAAATCAGTAGATACCAATTACTTGCTCATGAGAAATTCTTTTTTATTTCAAGAATCATCATAATCTGTAGATATATGTTTATAATGCAGCCATGACCACTTCCAGAATATTTTATTGTCAAATAAATACTATAAACTTGAAAGGTCAAAATTAGAATGTTACATTCATTTTACCTTAATTATTATATTATAATATAACCTAAGTAGAAACTGAGAGTAATTTTAGGATTTTTTAGTGACACATAGTACATAATGGTACTGTCTCCTAGAATGCCACAGAAACTCGAATGTAAATTATTTCCACTTGATAAAAGTGTTTTAGTAATATTAATCATATGTGTTTGTTTTCAAAGATAAATGTTCTCCAAATTTAGATTTTTTTGTTATGTATATGAATGCCAACAAACAGAATTATAAATTATAAATATTTAATTTTTGAGATTATGTGGTGAAAAAAACCATCAAATTTCAATAAAGAACATGAAGGCATGAGATATTTTGTGATTATGTTACAGAAGCTCTGTGATAAAAGACCACTTAAAGGTTATCTTTTCCAAACCTGCAGCTGATGTTTGAATTCCCTCCATCACATCTATATAATATGCTTAGTTTTCTAACAATAAAAGTAAACACCAAAACTAATTAAACTGCATCCTAATCTATTGCCTCCCACTATACCTCATGGTCTTAATTTACACTAATCAGGATTCTCTAATAAAAAATAAAGTTAGATGATACTTATTTATTTTAAAAAAAATTAGAAAAAAAATCAAGGTTGTTTTCACTTCTGTAGATATATGTTTACTTTTTGTAATAGGAGTTATTTAATTCATTTTGAATAATGACTTCAGCTGATTAACATGAAAGCAAGGCTAAATAAATCTTCAACATCACTTTCTTTGAATATGTTTTTAAAGGAAGTTTAGAATTCAAATTGATTTTGAGGATAACAGAACAGTAGCTCACTTGAAGATACCATAATGCAGTAATCCATTATAGTGATTTAAAACTGATCTAATGAAAGTTACAGAAACATCTTCTAAGATCTTCTTCTACTTCTCTTTTTAGGGTTTTGTAGTTTTCATTATATAAATCTTTCACCTCTTTTGTTAGGTTGATTCCCAAATATACCCTGTTCATGGATAGGCAGAACTAACATCATCAAAATGGCGATATTACCAAAAGTTCTCTATAGGTTTAATGCAATGCCAATCAAAATCCCAACGGCATTTCATGTAGAAATGGATAAAGCAATCATGAAATTCATATGGAAAAATAAAAGACCCAGAATAGCAAAAGCAATTCTAAGCAGGAAGTGCGAATCAGGCGGTATAGCGATACCAGACTTAAAACTATATTACAGAGCAATAGTAACAAAAACAGCATGGTACTGGTACCAAAACAGGAGGGTGGACCAATGGTACAGAATAGAGGACACAGAGACTAATCCACAAAGCTACAACTATCTTATATTTGATAAAGGAGCTAAAAGCATGCAATGGAGGGAGGATAACATCTTCAACCAATGGTGCTGGGGAAACTGGAAATCCATATGCAACAAAATGAAACTGAATCCCCTCCTCTCGCCATGCACAAAAGTTAACTCAAAGTGGATCAAGGAGCTAGATATCAAATCAGAGACTCTGCGTCTGATAGAAGAAAAAGTTGGCTCCGATCTACATATTGTAGGGTCGGGCTCCAAATTCCTTAATAGGACACCCATAGCACAAAAGTTGATAACAAAAATCAACAAATGGGACTTACTTAAACTGAAAAGTTTTCTCTCAGCAAGAGAAACAATAAAAGAGGTAAATAGGGAGCCTACATCATGGGAACAAATTTTTACTCCTCACACTTCAGATAGAGCCCTAATATCCAGAGTATACAAAGAACTCAAAAAATTAAACAATAAGAAAACAAATAACCCAATCAACAAATGGGCCAAAGACCTGAACAGACACTTCTCAGAGGAGGACATACAATCAATCAACAAGTACATGAAAAAATGCTCACCATCTCTAGCAGTCAGAGAAATGCAAATCAAAACCACCCTAAGATACCATCTCACTCCAGTAAGATTGGCAGCCATTATGAAGTCAAACAACAACAAGTGCTGGAGAGGATGTGGGGAAAAGGGTACTCTTGTACATTGCTGGTGGGACTGCAAACTGGTGCGGCCAATCTGGAAAACAGTATGGAGATTCCTGGGAAAGCTGGGAATGGAACCACCATTTGACCCAGCTATTGCCCTTCTTGGACTTTTCCCTGAAGACCTTAAAAGAGCGTACTACAGGGATACTGCTACATCGATGTTCATAGCAGCACAATTCACAATTGCTAGACTGTGGAACCAACCCAGATGCCCTTCAATAGATGAATGGATAAAAAAAATGTGGCATTTATACACCATGGAGTATTACGCAGCACTAAAAAATGACAAAATCATAGAATTTGCAGGGAAATGGATGGCACTAGAGCAGATTATGCTTAGTGAAGCTAGCCAATCCCTAAAAAACAAATACCAAATGTCTTCTTTGATATAATGAGAGCAACTAAGAACAGAGCAGGGAGGAAGAGCAGGAAGAAAAGATTAACATTAAACAGATACATGAGGTGGGATGGAAAGGGAGAGAAAAGGGAAATTGCATGGTAATGGAGGGAGACCCTCATTGTTATACAAAATTACATATAAGAGGTTGTGAGGGGAATGGGAAAATAAACAAGGAGAGATATGAATTACAGTGGATGGGGTAGAGAGAGAAGATGGGAGGGGAGGGAGGGGGGATGGTAGAGGATAGGAAAGGTAGCAGAATACAACAGTTACTAATAGGGCATTATGTAAAAATGTGGATGTGTAACCGATGTGATTCTGCAATCTGTATTTGGGGTAAAATTGGGAGTTCATAACCAACTTGAATCTAATGTATGAAATATGATATGTCAAGAGCTTTATAATGTTTTGAACAACCAATAAAAAAAATTAAAAAAAAATAAAAACCCTTTAAAAATTCAAAAAAAAAAGAAAGTTACAGAAACAAAGGTGTTTTTTAAATAAACAAGGATGGATTTGATTGCTCTCGTATTGTTCCTTTCTGCCCGACATTTTACATATTAAAACATACTTTTATTATACAGGGTAAAAAAAGAGTTAAACAAAAACAAAAAAAAGTTATAAAAACAAGCAAAAGTGATAAAAAGAATTTGGCTTATAAAAACATAAGAAAACAAAGGAAATGGATCTTTATGCATAAGCCTATAGGTCTTACATTTAAAGCTTTCTAATTTATTAGAGCTTACACAGTTTTTATGTATTTAAACATTCCTTTACAAATGATCAGTTTGTAAAGTATTCAGTCTTTTACTTATTCACCTTTCCTAATTCAAAATTAATAAACAGAATTCTCTCAACAAAATATCCTTAAATGACCAGCACTAGAAATATTGCATATATTTATTCATCACTTGCACAATATGAGCAAGATTTTTTTTTCTGCCCATGATGAGCCTATTGAACAGTGCAGGGAATTGCCACAAATAACACACAGTCTTTTACCATTTTCTTAATGTATATATAACATCATAATGCATTTCAACATTGACTCTCTTTTGTATTAATAAATTTTACATGCTTCTTATTGAAATACATAAGTTTTAAGAAGTCAGGTTTTTTTTTAAGTTAACTTTGGTCACTAGAAACACTCCTTGGTGACATTAGATTTATTTACATTTTTATGGCACACATGTGATATAAAATCTTTTATAAAAGATATAGGACAAGATCTAATAATCAAAAGACTATTAAACCCTTTGATTTTTCATAAATATATGTGTTCTTTCTATAAAAAATTATAAAATGTTCTAAAGTATTTGTTTACTTACATTTTGAAATTTGTGTGAATTTAAATTTTGCATTTAAATTAAATTTTAATTTTAATTTATACTCACAACCTTTTATGTCATAAAATGGATGTTTTTCTACCATTCATCTTCTTTATTTATATTACAGTTATTATAGTTTTTTCTTTAAAAAATGTAGATTTAAAAAAGAATAATTTTTATATATTTTTATATATTTATATATAATTTTTATATATTTTTATAATTTGATATATAGATGCTTTTTTTTCTTTCTTAACATGCCTACTTTTTTTTTAATTGGTTGTTCAAAACATTACAAAGCTCATGACATATCATCTTCCATACATTTGATTCAAGTGGGTTATGAACTCCCATTTTTTACCCCAAATAAAAGTTGCAGAATCACATCGGTTACACATCCACATTTTTACATAATACCATATTAATGACTGTTGTATTCTGCTACCTTTCCTATCCCCTACTATCCCCCCTCCCCTTCCCTCTCATCTTCCCTCTCTACCCCATCTGCTGTTGTTTAATTCTCTCCCTTTTTTTTTCCCCTTTCCCCTCACAAACTCTTATATGTAATTTTGTGTAACAATGAGGGTCTCCTTCCATTTCCATAGTTTCCCTTCTCTCTCCCTTTCTCTCCCCCCACTCGTCTCTGTTTAATGTTAATCTTTTCCTCATGCTCTTCTTCCCTGTTCTGATCTTAGTTGCTCTCTTTATATCAAAGAAGACATTTGGCATTTGTTTTTTAAGGATTGGCTAGCTTCACTTAGCATAATCTGCTCTAATGCCATCCATTTCCCTGCAAAATCCATGATTTTGTCATTTTTAGTGCTGCGTAATACTCCATTGTGTATAAATGCCACAGTTTTTTAATCCATTCATCAATTGAAGGGCATCTGGGTTGATTCCAAAGTCTAGCTATTGTGAATTGTGCTGCCATGATCATTGATGTGGCAGTATCCCTATAGTATGCTCTTTTAAGGTCCTCAGGGAATAGACCGAGAAGGGCGATAGCTGGGTCAAATGGTGGTTCCATTCCCAGCTTTCCTAGGAATCTCCACACTGCTTTCCATATTGGCCGCACCAGTTTGCAGTTCCACCAGCAATGTACAAGTGTACCCTTTTCCCCACATCCTCGCCAGCACTTATTGTTGCTTGACTTCATAATGGCTGCCAATCTTACTGGAGTGAGATGGTATCTTAGGGTGGTTTTGATTTGCATTTCTCTGACTGCTAGAGATGGTGAGCATTTTTTCATGTACTTATTGATAGATTGTATGTCCTCCTCTGAGAAGTGTCTGTTCAGGTCCTTGGCCCATTTGTTGATAGGGTTGTTTGTTATCTTGTTGTTTAATTTTTCGAGTTCTTTGTATATTCTGGATATTAGGGCTCTATCTGAAGTGTGAGGAGTAAAGATTTGTTCCCAGGATGTAGGTTCCCTATTTACCTCTCTTATTGTTTCTCTTGCTGAGAAAAAACTTTTTAGTTTGAGTAAGTCCCATTTGTTGATTCTAGTTATTAACTTTTGTGCTATGGGCGTCCTATTAAGGAATTTGGAGCCCAACCCCACAATGTGTAGATCGGAGCCAACTTTTTCTTCTATCAGGTGCAGAGTCTCTGATTTGATATCTAGCTCCTTGATCCATTTTGAATTAACTTTTGTGCATGGCGAGAGAAAGGGGTTCAGCTTCATTTTGTTGCATATGGATTTCCAGTTTTCCCAGCACCATTTGTTGAAGATGCTATCCTTTCTCCATTGCATGCTTTTAGCACCTTTATCAAATATAAGAAAGTTGTAATTGTGTGAATTGGTCTCTGTGTCCTCTATTCTGTACCATTGGTCCACCTGCCTGTTTTGGTACCAGTACCATGCTGTTTTTGTTACTATTGCTCTGTAGTACAGTTTGAAATCTGGTATCGCTATACCTCCCGATTCACACTTCCTGCTTAGAATTGCTTTTGCTATTCTGGGTCTTTTGTTTTTCCATATGAATTTCATGATAGCTTTATCTATTTCTCCCAGAAATGCCATTGGGATTTTGATTGGCATTGCGTTGAACCTGTAGAGAACTTTGGGTAATATCGCCATTTTGATGATGTTGGTTCTGCCTATCCATGAACAGGGTACATTTTTCCATCTTCTAAGATCTGCTTCTATCTCTCTCTTTAGGGTTCTGTAGTTTTCATTGTATAAATCTTTCACCTCTTTTGTTAGGTTGATTCCCAAGTATTTTATTTTTTTTGAGGATATTGTGAATGGGGTGGTTTTCCTCATTTCCATTTCAGAAGTTTTGTTACTGATATACAGGAATGCCTTTGATTTATGCGTGTTGATTTTATATCCTGCCACTTTGCTGAATTCATTTATTAGTTCTAGTAGTTTCTTTGTAGACCCTTTTGGGTCTTCTAAGTATAGGATCATATCGTCCGCAAATAGTGATATTTTAAGTTCTTCTTTTCCTATTTTTATGCCTTTAATTTCTTTTGTCTGTCTAATTGCTCTGGCTAGTATTTCAAGGACTAAATTAAATAGAAGTGGTGAGAGAGGGCATCCCTGTCTTGTTCCAGATTTTAGCGGGAATGCCTTCAGTTTTTCTCCATTTAGAATGATGCTAGCCTGAGGCTTAGCATATATAGCTTTTACAATGTTGAGGTAAGTTCCTGTTATCCCCAGTTTTTCTAGTGTTTTGAACATAAAAGGATGCTGTACTTTGTCGAATGCTTTTTCTGCATCTATCGAGACGATCATAGGGTTCTTATCTTTAAGTCTATTGATGTGGTGAATAATATTTATTGATTTCCGTATATTGAACCAAACTTGCATCCCAGGGATGAATCCTACTTGATCATGGTGCACAATTTTTTTGATATGCTTTTGTATTCGATTCGCCAGGATTTTATTGAGAATTTTTGCATCTATGTTCATTAGAGATATTGGTCTGTAGTTTTCTTTCTTTGAAGTGTCTTTGTCTGGTTTCGGGATCAGGGTGATGTTGGCCTCATAGAATGAATTTGGAAGAGCTCCTTCTTTTTCTATTTCTTGAAATAGCTTGAAAAGTATTGGTATTAATTCTTCTTTGAAGGTTTTGTAAAACTCCGCTGTATACCCATCTGGTCCAGGGCTTTTTTTGGTTGGTAGTCTTTTGATGGCTTCTTCTATTTCTTCCTTTGTTATTGGTCTGTTTAAATTGTGTGTGTCTTCCTGACTCAATCTGGGCAGCTCATATGACTTAAGAAATTTATCGATGTCTTCACTGTCTTCTATTTTATTAGAATATAGGGTTTCAAAATACTTTCTAATTATCTTCTGTATTTCTGTAGTGTCTGTTGTGATATTGCCTTTTTCATCCCGTATGTTAGTGATTTGAGTTTTCTCTCTTCTTCTCTTCGTTAGCATGGCTAAGGGTCTGTCGATCTTATTTATTTTTTCAAAGAACCAACTTTTAGTTTTATCAATTTTTTCAATGGTTTTTTTTGTTTCAATTTCGATGATTTCTGCTCTGATTTTAATTATTTCTTGTCTTCTGCTATATTTGCTGTTGTTTTGCTCTTCCTTTTCTAGGGTTTTGAGATGTAGTGTGAGTTTGTTTATTTGTTGTTTTTTTCTTTTTTTGAGGAATGAACTCCAGGAAATGAATTTCCCTCTTAAAACTGCTTTCATTGTGTCCCATAGATTCCGGTATGTTGTGTCTGAATTGTCGTTTATCTCTAAGAATTTTTTGATTTCCTCCTTTATGTCTTCTGTAACCCATTGATCATTCAGTAACATATTGTTTATTTTCCATGTGATGCAGGATTTTTCCTTCCTTCTTTTTTCATTGATTTCCAGTTTCATTCCATTATGATCAGATATGGTGCATGGTATTATCTCCACTCCTTTATATTTACTAAGAGTTGCCCTATGGCATAATATATGATCTATCTTTGAGTACGATCCATGTGCTGCTGAGAAGAACGTGTATCCACTTGATGATGGTTGATATATTCTATATATGTCGGTTAAGTCTAGGTTATTGATTGTGTCATTGAGTTCTATAGTTTCTTTATTCAGCTTTTGTCTGGAGGATCTGTCTAATGGCGAGAGCAGTGTGTTGAAGTCACCCATAATTATTGTGTTGTGGTCAGTTTGACTCTTGAACTTGAGGAGAGTTTGTTTTATGAACGTTGCTGCACCATTATTTGGTGCATATAAATTGATAATTGTTATGTCTTGTTGGTGAATAGTTCCTTTTAACAGGATATAGTGTTCTTCTTTATCCCTTTTGATTATCTTAGGTTTGAAGTTGATTTTATTCGATATGAGTATGGCCACTCCTGCTTGCTTCCTAGTGCCATGTGAGTGGTATGATTTTTCCCAACCTTTCACCTTCAGCCTGTGTATGTCTTTTCCTATCATATGAGTCTCCTGAAGGCAGCATATTGTTGGATTTGTTTTTTTGATCCAGGTTACCAGCCTGTGTCTCTTGATTGGTGAGTTTTGTCCATTAACATTTAAGGTTACAATTGAAATATGATTTGTACTTCCAGTCATGTTTATTTATTTATTTATTTTAGTTTGGCTAGTTTTTACTTTTTGGTTGTTTTCCTCCCCCTTTACTGAGATACCTCCCGCTGTTGGTTTTGGGCACTGTTTTTCCATTCCTCTTCTTGTAGAATTTTGCCCAAAATGCTTTGCAGTGCTGGTTTTCTGGCTGCGAAATCTTTTAGCTTTTGTTTATCGTGAAAGATTTTAATTTCATTGTCAAATCTGAAGCTTAATTTTGCTGGATACAGTATTCTTGGTTGGAATCCATTATTTTTCAGCGTTTGAAATACATTGTTCCAGGATCTTCTCGCTTTCAAAGTCTGTGATGAAAAATCAGCCGTTAAACTAATTGGTTTACCCCTGAATGTAATCTGCCTCCTTTCCCTCGTAGCTTTTAATATTCTCTCCTTGTTCTGTATGTTGGCTATCTTCATAATTATATGTCTTGGAGTTGGCCTATTACAGTTTTGGATGTTTGGGGTCCTGTAGGCTTCCAGGATTTGGCAATCCATTCCATCTTTCATCTCTGGGAAGTTTTCTAGGATTATTTCATTCAATAGGTTGTCCATTCCTTTGGCTTGAATCTCTGTGCCTTCTTCTATCCCAATGACTCTCAAATTTGGTTTTTTGATGAGATCCCATATCTCTTGGATAGATTGCTCGTGAGATTTAAGCATCTTTTCAGTATTGACTATATTCTTTTCAAGTTGATAAACTTTGTCTTCATTATCTGATGTTCTGACTTCTACTTGATCTAGTCTATTTGTAATATTCTCGTTAGCATTTTTAATCTGGTTTATGGTTTCTTGCATTTCTAAAATCACTGTTTGGTTTTTTTTTTTAAGATCTCTATCTCCTGGTAAAGCTCGTTCTTTTTAAAAGAAAAAAATAAACATCCTGTTACAGCCAGAAAAAAAAAATTCAAAATTACTGATCCAAGTTGATGTTCTTTTGGCTTGAAGCATTCACTTGTTTTCATGTTCAGGTATTGTCCCTTACCACAACCAAATAATTCAGATTAGATATAAACATTCACACAAACCTGTCCTTCTCTTCAAATACATACTTCTCCATTCCACACATATACTATTTAAACATTATTTACAACAGTGAAATTTTTAACCTATATAATATTATACAACTTTTGCCTTTGGTTGTACAACGTCATCATTTTAAAAAGATTCTTTTGTATAATTTATGATTTGAGTTAAAACTATCATGAAATCTTCAGACTAATTTGTAATACTTAAAAAGTCAAATTGTACAATACAGAGACAAATAGACATAGATCCCTTCTTATAATTCATTTTTAGAATGGAAAAATCTAGACTTCTGCCACAGAAATAAAAATGCTAATTATTTTTAAAAAGAAAATAAAAGAAAAGCAATTTGAGGCAGCAGGGAATTTTAGAAGTGGCCAAACTATATTTAGAGTATTTGAATAGTTCAGAAGAATTATGCTTTAAGTTATCATGGAGGTGTGAGTGGAGAATCACCACAAAGAGCATCACTTGAGAGAGCAATAGTCATTTTTCACTATAAATAAGAGTCACAGACAATTTCTGAACCATAAAGAGGTGAAGAGGTTATCTAGTTTTGCCTTTCTATTTTAAGAGAAGAAATGGAGGTCTTTTGCAAATCACTCAACTAATAATTGCCAAAGATAAGAAGTCTTAAATTCTACTCCAGTTTTCATGTTCCTCTATTAATCTATGTAGCATGCATAGATAATTCATAAATACATGTCCCAATAAGCCATCAGGCCCCATCTCTACCTTTCTACCTTTGGAGCTACTAACAAGAAGAAAAAAATCACAAAAATATTCATAATCAATAAGAGATCCTTAATTTGAACTAGTTGGTAGAAAGACAGTTTAGAATCAGCAAAATGTGGATTTTAAACTATCAAATAAAGATCAGTTTTGCTTTTTATTCAAATTGAAAGCATGAACAAATCTAATTGCATGATTTTTATTTTATTTTATTTTTTGGTACTGGGGATTGAACCCAGTAGTTCTTAACTACTGAACCATGTTCCAAGCCCTAATTGCATATGTTTAAAGCTATTATCCTTCACCATAAAAAGCACTATGTAAAAATTATGTCATAATTGGTTACATTAAATATATTTCTTATATTCTTGTTCATGCTATGTCTTTTCTTAAAGAAAATAATTTATGTTTGGAATATCTAATTAGGTCAGATTGTATAACTATTTTTAATTGACAATATTTTAGTTAAATACATATTCTTTATTTCACTTGGTGTCAATTAAAATTTTAAATGGTCTTCTGAAATATTATCAGTTTTTAAAACCAGTAGCATCTAGACTTAATTACATAATTTGAACTAGAATGAAGTAAAAGTTATTTTAATCCAAATTACTTGGAGAATATTTTTAACATATTAAAATTAAATTTTAAAAAATTTATAGGTGACTCCACTGGATTAATATGAATTTATTTTTTCTTAGATTATCCAGTTATATCTATTTTGATATAGTACAAAATGTGATACCTCATCTTAAAGATATTGATTTTCTATACCTAAGATTAGAAGTAGTAGAAAGTTGCAAGTATTCAAATAGTGCAAGATTCCAAATACTTGTGATTCACTTCCACACATTTTGTATCAGTCATAGTGTCAAAAGCAATGTTAATGAATGGAAATTAGTGGCCAAATTATTAAAATGTATTTTGAATATTTCCAATTATGTTATTTTCTTAAATTCTTCCGAATATTTCAAATAAGTTAAATTTTTAGGTAATTTAAATTTTTAATTTAATTTTTAAGCCAAGTTTATTAAATTCTTTCTGCTATACTAATGTCCCAGTATTATTTGCTTTTCTAGTTAAATTTATTCCATACAATTTGGTGAATCCAAGTGGTTTATGATAAAGTGCTTAGATTTTGGTTTTATGTAAAAGTTTGGATAGTTTTTAAAAATATTTATGTGTATATGCAGGTTTTTCCCTAGAGAATATTTAAAATTCTATACTGCTTATATTACTAGGTGATTATATTACTTTTTTTTTTTTTTGTATTTTCCTCAGGGTACCCTATACAGGCTTAAGAAAGCAATTTCTTTAAACTTGCATACTTCCATGCTAACAAAATTTGTTAACTTGAATTTCATTTTTGAATTGTATTTCCTGATACATGTTTTTGTTTGTTTTTTTAACTAGTGAAAAAGGCCATAGATTTTAAATCTAGAGGATTTAAATTGTTTCCAGGGAAAGACAACAGCAACAAGTTTTCTATCTGTGAGTGTACTCCTTTTTTGTTACTTTCTCTAGTGCCAAGAGTGAAGTTTGTGGTGTTTGTGTTGTTTGTGTGTGTTTTATCAAAATATTTGTGATTTACCAAATTAACTGCATTAATATTTATATAACATGCATGATGGTTATTTATATTTTATGTATTTAAATGTTATTGAGTTAATGGATTTTAATTCAGGGGTTTTCCAACTTCAAATTGTTCTTGCTAAAATTTATTCAGTATTTTAATATATTCCATATTTGACCTCATTTGATGATGACAGTCAAGTTTTGTAATTCTGGATTGTGAGATAAAAATGAATAAAATTTCTAAAATTGATGGTTTCCTGTAGGAATTCTTATTTGAGTACATCTAAATTTCTAAAAAATAAATTCTAAGGCATATTTATGTAAAAGCAATTTCATTTAAGAAAACGTATTCTTAATTTGATATAATTTATTCAAACACTGTCCTTAGTATTTTATAAATCAATTGTTACTCCTTTGAAAATCTCATGGTCTGAAATATTCAATTTTTTTCACAAATTCATGTTTTTAGATAATCTGATGCCCATCTCATAATCCCAGATTAAAAGAATCATTGAATTAGAAGCATACATCTGTATTACCATAAACAACATGGAAAATGATTTTGGTAAAGCTATACATGTTTGTGATACAAGTTAATAGTAATTGGTAAAAATTCCTCACCTCCCTGTTTACTTGCATCCATGTTTGGACCTTTGAAACAAGCCATTTATGTTATAGTACATAACTTCTAAAAACAGTATGTTGATAGAAAATGAGAGAAGTTTTTGAAAATTATGTATGTCACTATTGTTGATTCTTCAACAAAAGTATATTTTGAAGTGTATTTTTCTTCATTTCCAAATCCCAGTGAAATATTTTAACGATTTCTTTAAGTAAAACCATTTATTAGAATTATTAAAAAAGTTATTTGCCTGTGTTTATTGAGTTACACATGTAAATAGTAAGTGGCATGAATTGAGTTTTTATGTCAATTATCAAGAAACAAACTTAGGAACTCTTGTGTTATTAAATATTTTATGGTTTCACAATTTTAATATCTGATCTTTACATTTTTTAGTTAGACTTGAAAATTCTAAATCCCAAACAGCAAATATTAATAGGAGATCATTGATCAAATTAAGTAATCTGTTTGGAAAGCACACGTAGTTTATTTCAAGGTATGAAGCTGTATAATTATGGTTTCTTCATATATTTTAGGGTAAAAACCTATTTTCAAGATTGATACTGTCCATTTTGTGGAAAATAACATTACAATATGATTCAGACATAAATCAGTTGATACATTTTGGAAAGAAATGCATATATCCTATAATAAAAAATATAAATAGAAAAATTTGCCAGTTCAGATGATTCCAACATAGTAAATTTCATTATGTCAATATGAAATGGAAGTAAAATGTTTATAGTACCAAATAATATGTTTACTAAAATTTTCCCAATATTTAAATCTGACCCACATATCTGTTTTGGAATTCTAACTAGAGTTATAAGACTAGTTTTCCTTTTCTCACTTATCTATGCAAGTGTTACTTTATGTGCTGCATGCTTTCAACTTCAAGATGTTCTGAGAAATTGAATATATCTATACTAAGATATCTGGGATTTGTCAAGGTATTATTTGATGTGAATAACTCTATACTGATTGGTATGTTGCCTTAGTGGAAATATATATTTCATTGTTATGGAGTCTAATGGCGAAATAAAAGGAAATTATTTGTATTACTGTGTTACCTAAAACAAACCAACCAACCCCTGAATATTTATTTCAAGATTGTCAGACAAAAAGTTCATATGAAGGAAATAATGCTTAATTTACCTCATATTTTTGCCTTTCTCCATTGTTCTTCATGTTAAAAAAAAGAAAAGAAAATGCTTTTCCTTACTTTTTTTAAAATATAAGTTATTTCTACATCAATACAAACCAAGTATTTATAGAAAACTTTTTATGGTTACAAAATTGCAAGCCAACAATTATTATAATTATTATTTTTTGTACCAGGGATTGAAATCAGTGGAGCTCAACTACTGAGTCATATATCCATCCCATTTTTGTTGTTGTTTTGTTTTTGTTTATTTAGACAGGGTCTAGCTAAATTGCTAAGGCTGGCTTTGAATTTTTGATCTTTCTACCTCAGGAACCCAAGCTGCTGGGATTACAGGAGTGCACTTTTGTGCCTGCCTGGCAAGCCATCATTATTTAAAAATTTTTTTTTACTACAGTTTGTTTCTCAAGTATTGTATAACAGAATTTAAAAATATGGTTGTTTATAGCAAATGGCTATATCATTTCAATTTTTATCATTATATTTTAATTATCAAGTAAGCATTCAAGTTTTCATCTCTTGATCTTTAGTTAACACAGGACAAAATAAAAGAAAGAACTTTTATCTGAGTTTTGGCTTTCAAATTAAAAAAAAAAAAAAAGAAAGAAAGTCTATGTTCCTTAAACACCAAATAAGTTTTATAGCTGACACATGGGCATCAGCGAGTATAAGCATGGGTGACCTGAAATGCAGATTTGCGAAAACCTGTCTTTTTACAGTTTAACTGAGAAATGAATGACCAAACTGTTCAGGAAGGTTCAGTAATGCTGATAGGGATAGTTTAGTTGTTTGAATAGCTAATTCAGTTTTTATTTCAGCTTTAATACCAGAACTCTAAGTTGCTCCATTCATCCTTTGTTACTCTAAATAACAAAGAGTTGCCCAACCTATCCTCAAAATTGTAAATTTGACAAGAAAAAAAATAGTTTTGAAATTATAAATATTTAAAAAACAAAATTTATTGGCTAGTATTTTTACCTACTTATCTGAACCCCTTCTAGAATATTAAGGTGGATAAAGAAACTATAAGGTTCCTATAAATGGTTATATTTTTCTTTCCTGTTTCAAATCCACACTTTCATTCATTCCTATTATTTATACATTCCATTGTTTCTCTATGGCAACATCATGTTAGAATAAAATTTAAGAAGTAAATAAAACACAGTCGTCTTAGCCCTGAAGAATATAACAGTATATTGAGATGCTAAATGATTTAAAAGGTAATTTTTTGTAGAATAAAAAATGTATTAGTATAAAATAACATCATTGACATCCATGATGTTTGAGTTCAGAACCAAATACAAAAGCAAATATTTTAAAAATTAGGATAAATATTAAAAACTAAATAAAATCACGAGAAAAGTAGCAATGTAGGCAGCTAGAAGAGGTAATATAGAGGTGAATTTAGTTAGAGTCAACTTATTTTTATTTTTAATGTATTCAGTGTGCTATATAATATCATAAACTTTAGAAAACATGTTTATAATAACAATATTATATTTTGATGTTGACTAATAGTGTGTTTAAGTTAAATAATAAAATAACAATACAATAATACAAAAATTAAGATTCTTGAAACAAAAGATACTTGTGTGTTATAATAAATACATCAATTTTAAAATCTTATAAATTTCATTCATCTCTTTACTGGTGTGTGGAGAAAAAGATGCACATTTCATTAATATTACTAATAATAAAAATATTCTTAAAGACCATAGAAAAAAGGGCTTTCTCCTAGCAGATGTCCTTTTCAAGGGACAACACTCTGTATAAATTTTAAAGAGCATTGATGTTTTTACCATTCTGCAAATTACTACTCAAATTAAAAGAAATAAAAATGTTAAATCTATCTAGTCATTTCAATGGCATTGTATAGTGAAAGCAGTTGATTCCATGAGTACTAACCTTGTTTGAATGTCTGATATCATTTAATCCGGGGAAATTCTGAAATAGCTAAACATCAGAGAAAAGAAAAGATCATACATTTTGATATTAATTTATATTTTATTTTGAACATTTACAACTAACAGACACTTAGTACATGTAGCTTGCAGAAACTCTCTCATTATCCCTGTATTTTAATTTGGAAAGGCTGTCATCTATTGCAGATGTCAAAATCAGTGATTTAAATGATGTTTCCAAACACATAGAAATAACCTGACAATTAAATTCATAAGAATTGAAATTAATTATGTAAATGTGGTGAAAATCATGAATATTCTCTGTATTTTAATGGAAAATATTTGTAAAAGTGTTTTGAATTTTAGAAAATGACTTTATTTTCTGCCTTGCTGAGATGTCTTAGATGGTCTTCCGAGCTGAAAGGTTGGCCTGGATTTAAATATAGACTCTGGCATTAAATGGCAAATGATTTTGACTCACTTCTTAACCTCCCAATGCCTCAGTTTCCTTGCCTTGAAGAGGTGCAAAATTCTAATAGTAGTTTCCTGTAAGATTGTTGTGAGGATCAAATGAACTAAAATATAAAATAGATATAGAAGACACATAATTGGATGTACTAACATTCAAATTCATATACAAATATTTGACATGGTCTTACTTTTTGATACAAAAAATGTAAAATATGAAAAAAGACTTTTTCATAATTTTATTTTCTAATGTATATAAACCACTTGCACATTAATCTTTAATCCATTTTATATATTGTATTATACTAAAGTAGTTAAACGTATGTTATGCCACCTGTTTTCATCATCTACAACACTCACTAAAAGAAAGTTACATTTTAATAATACATTCTACAGTATTATCAATAGCTTTTCAAAAATTATAAAGTTAATACTTCCCATAGAAAATGCTTAGTTTATTAAAAACAGTTTTTATGTGTTGGTTTTAATCAAACAACTAGGACATATGTGTTTAGAAGTATTAGAAACAGTAGAAATCTAGTTGACTCATTGGAGATTTGTATAGTAATTAAAACAAAAAATAACTGTTTTAGGAAGTTCGGTCCTCTTCTAGTATTCAAGATAGATTGAAGATAAATAATAATGTTGTCACAAAAGTATCAAAGTGATTAGGTTGAATTTGAGCTGACACATGATATAGCAATTGGAAATTTTGGGGATGATATAATGGCTATTGATGGAGCAGGAAATTTTGGAAAAGATGCAAAATCCTATATTAGAAATCATTGACAAAGAAGTAGGTTTTTAAGCATTGAGGGAAATACAAAATATGAAGGGCTCTGGGCCAGTTCCTTTGAATTAGTGAAATCAGCTAAGGTAAGACAGTGACCAAAACCCCCAGAAATGGCAAAAGGAATTTAAAAAAATTAAAGGACCAAGAAAAATAAAAAATATTACATTATTTGAATCCGTGAGTATATAATAAAGGTGCAAGAAAGATATTGTTGGTGAAAATTAGAAAAAATAATTTTATATCTAATTGAGAAGAGGGCACCTTTACCACAACCATGACTGCTGGACTATCATTTGATAGCTGTCTTCCTATCTGATGAATTAGTGTCAACCCAATGACCAATTCTAACTAAACAATCCACAAGTCCAGTGGTTCTCAACTTTAACTTTACATTAGAATCATCTTGAAAGTTATATTAAAAAACAAAAATTGATGCCCAGGTTTGTACTATAAGCTAATTGTATTAGAATATCCAGAGCCAGAACTATGCATTTTTAATCTTTAAAGAAAGATCTACAGATGGTTCTAATCCAGAGTGCAGGACAAGAACAATTATAAGGTTTAGGAATTTTCCTCTGGTGTTTGTCCTTAAGCACTATGTTTTCTTTAAAAGAGCAAACTAATAAAGGAGCAAAATTATGGAAATACTCTCCAGTTCACTATAAGATTGAATTATAAAACAATATCACTCAAATATTTCAGAATTATCTGGCTTTATTATCTTCCCATTAAAAAATATATCCTGGGAATTTAAGCATCCAATGTGACCACATTCGCTGAAAAAAAAAAAAAAGCCTTCAATAACTGAGTGCTCTAAATAAACCGATGAAAATCTGTACAATAGTCATGTAAAATGTAGTTATAGAAATTGCTTGAGGGTAAAGCCATTATTTTGGTTTCTAGCATTATATCATAATTCAATGACATGCTTAGTACCACATCATTGTTTTACCTTAATATTGGAAGACAAAATTATTTTGTTATATACCAAATACAGAAATGTTAATAACTTTAAATTTTTCCTGTATGGTCTTATTTTTAATTGCAACTTTGAAAACAAAAAGTATCCACCAACATTGAATTTCAATAGAATCTTAGCTACTCGGGAGAACAAGGCAGAGAAATTGCAAGTTTGAAGCTAACCTGAGCAATTTAGTGAGATCCTGTTCAAAAATAAAATATAAGGAGATCTGGGGATGAAGATCAGTGATAGAGAACCACTGGGTTCAATCCCAATCATGGACAAAAACCAAAAAACAGCAAAGTTCCAAATGACAGTGTTATAACTGGTAATGATCTCTGTACTATCAATAATTAATGGAAACTCTGACACTGATAAGCTAGAAATGTGTCTTGCAATTTGATTGAAATTAAAAAAGAAAGTGCTAGATACTAACGAGTTAATATTCAGAGTAGTATGTCATTGAATATAAATATTAAATTTAGGTTCTGATAGGTCCATAAAAAGAGGAAGAAGTTTTTTACCTTCATTATTTTTCTATAAAATTGTATTTTAATTTTCTATAGTAAAAACATAGTGATTATAGTAACAGAATATAAGTTTTGTGTAAATTTTAAAATTAATATCATTCTTAATTTCTAATTATAAATATTTTGTTTTTATTTTTCTTCTTGCTGCTACAGTAAATGAGGGAGGTATTAAAACAGCTTCCAATTTATGTCCAGATCCAGGAGAACCAGAAAATGGGAAGAGACTTGGATCAGATTTTAGGTAATATTTAAAATTATTTTATACTTTATTTTGTCAGAGTTTATTTGAATTTAATTTTTTAAAAATAACTGATAATATGGAAATGGAAACCTGGTGACTTCAAATTATGGCAGCTAGATTCCATTGATCATTCATTATTTTAGTGTGACTAGTTAAGTAATATGTTGTCTTTATCAGGACATTCTTTTTGAAATTAAATGATTAATTGCTTGCCATATAGTAAGTGAAAAATCATGGAATTTATATTATAAAGATATATATTTTCATTCAAATTCTGCTGCTTATTAATTAGTTGTCTGATCTTGAATATGTTGCTCAATCCTGTCTGCCCAAATTTCCTCTTCTGTAATGTGTAAAAAATTAATCGCATACAATGGTGAATTCCAACTGAGGCAATGCACATGAAATCCTTCAGCAGATATTCCATATACATCTTATTTGTGTGTCTTAAAAATAATCATAACTTGTAATATTAATTTTATATGATCCTAAAATTAGTATTTATTTTATTAATTTGAAATTACATTTCCCAACAACCTAGAGAATGTATATAATATACAATGAAATATACTTAACTACCAAAGAACACTTTAAAACCTTTATATTTTTATATTTACAGTTGTTATTTCTTTATATTGTTTATGTGAAGTACAAACCATACCCTAAAGAATATTTCTAGGAACCAAAAGATAGCTCTTAGAATATAGATCTGAGGAAATTTTGTCACCTGGATCTTTCAAGATGACTTAAGGCTATATTTTACTATATTTCAAATAGAAAATTATAATCTTACTTCAACATGAACATAATTGTATTTTTCTAAAATATTTATGGAACTTTACTTCGCAAACTTAAAATAGATAATAATGTTTGAAGATATATACCAAAGAGAAATTCAAAAGGTCTCAGATCTGGTTAAATTTACTCATAATAAAATAAGTCAATTAAAATCAGTTAATTCAGATTCAATTATTAATAGTTATACTTTAGAGGCTCCATAATTGTATGCAATTTACTAAGTGATTCTTTTTTACATGCCTCCTTTCTTATAAAATCATGTAAAAACTTGTTATTTTAGCTTCATTTTACAAATGATGAAACTGAAGCTCTGTTTGACTTTTTAAAAATTTGATGGAAATCGCATTTGAACTCATAATGTTAGGACTACAAATCTTGTCCTTTAATCAGTGTCTAAAAGTCCAACAAACTATCCAAATCCCATCTTTGACGTGAATTGCCTTCTTTTGCAAAAGGAGGTATCTTAAAATCTGAAAATGGAAATCAAATCACTTATCTTATTGGTTTAGGAGAAGATTAACTGAAATAATGTATGCACAATAGGAATCATAGATCTGGAGACAATGTAAGTTCTCTAATCAAAACAGCTGGTATGGTAAAAGATGATAGGAAAATTATTACTAAAACTTGGACCCATTATTTGCCAGTTATGTGAATGGTTCATTGAAAATAGACTTAACAATGTTGTAATGTAATACTAATATAGGGAATTAAATTTCCTTTAAGTGCAGTGGATTTAAAGTTAGGCAGATGTAATAACAAATCTAAGTAAGTATTCAGAAGTAAAAAAATAAGGTAAAAAATGAGATCCTATAAAAGATAATAAATGTTGTAATGCGGAAACCAACCTGATTTTAGATATCACACCTGTTGATACTGGAAAAATTATATATGGCTAGCATGCAGGAAAGGAAGAGTGTTATATTGAAGAAGGGCTTAATGAGCTATTCCAAGAAAATAAAGATCAATGAAGCTCAGTTATAGAGCTAAGAATAAAATAAAGTTGAGGAGTTGAGGAGATAAAAAGAAGCCAGATCTCTTCTGTAAAGAGAGTGAATTGGCAGTGACTCAGCCTTACCTGGACTGGAGATGTTTGTTTTAAGCATGTATGCATTTTAAAAATGGGTTCTGACATTTAAAACCCAGGAGAGATATCTATATGTATTTTTCTATCTTTCATGTGTTTATGTGCAAACAAACACACACACACACACACACACACACACACACTCTGTACACAGAGTTTTTTTATTCCCTGGTTGTATCTGGCAACTTAAGCCAACATAATTTCATGACAACATGAACTAATTAACTGCAGCTCCCCATTGGCTGCGTAGTTTCTGTCTGGTTCATCATGGTTCCAACAGAACTATTTCATTTAGGCCACCTATCCATCTGTGATGGCAAGTTGTTAAAACCTATAAAAGAGTGACCTAGTCCAAGTTTAAGACTGAGAGAAACAAATGGAAAATAGTTGTTACCAAGAACGGGAGAGCAAGCCTGGGACTGAAATCTTGCCTTGCTAAGTAATTTTAAGTATTCTTTTGAGATTGATGATTCTGAATCTGCCTGCTTATAGGATTTCTACCTAGCATTACTACATGTCCCAGGTACAAACCAAAGGAATTGTGCAAAAGCATAATACAGTACAGTGCATTTTCAAAATTGCTAATTATTACTTCAGGTATGCCAATTAAAAATATATCTGGAGCAAGAAATCTTCAAGTAGAAGTGTAAATTGGGGATCTTTAGCAGGAGAATGGGTTAGATTGTCTTTAAGAGTAGCCTCAACTATAAGAATATCACCACTTTATAAACAGCAGTTAAACCAGGCATGCTAGTGCATGCCTGTAATCCCAGTGGCCCAAGAGGTTAAGGCAGTGATCCTGAGTTCCAAATCAGCCTCAGCAATTTAGCAAGGCCCCAAGCAAGTTAGTGAGACCCATGTCTCAAAATTTAAAACCAAACAAACAAACAAATGGCTGGGGCAGTAGCTCAGTGGTTAAGCGCCCCTGGGTTCAATCACTGGTACAAAACAAACCAAAACAACAACAAAAAAAAAAAAAAAAAAAAAAAACCAGCAGTTAAAGAATTTGTAGTTTCATATATTTCAGAGGAGAGAAAAAAGAACTTTGTATGTATTTAACAAAAACATAAACCTCTTAAAACTTAACCTCTAAATAGTAATATACATTCTCAAATACATGTTATTTTACCAATATATTGAAAGATTTCTCTAGAGCATTGATTACAATCACAAAGCATTTATTCTTTCATCATTTTTCTTGTGTGGTAGAAATATTCATGAATTTGCTCCTCAAAGAAAGATAAATTTCAAATACTAAGATGTTTATTTTTCACAGGTGAGAACAGCAGCCCTCCATCTCTAATTCCATGGTTTTCATTTTAGTTCACCCTTTACATGTTTTTAGAACATTGTAATGTGAGCTTTCCTAGCTACAGGTTCTTCCTCTTCTTATCCATATGTATGTTGGTGCCATATCAGTCTTCTACCTAACATCTATAATAATGTGTTTTTCCAACTTAAGCTTTCCATATACACAAACTATTCAATTTTGTCATCCATAATGTCTCAAAATAGCTCCAGTCTTTTGAGGTTTATCTCCCATTTGTATTTGCTGTGGTGATGAATTACTCCACATAGTGTGCCTTCGATATATCTGATTTTCTCTGACTTCTTTACTAGGTTTTATTGTTTCTTTTCCCCTCCTGGAATCTCCGATCCCAGTATTTTTTTTTTTTACTTGTGTCATCCTGTATACTTTTAAGTACCCACTTAAAGACCTTCTTATTTTTCTAAACAGTTGCAATTTGGCTCTTCCCTAGCATTTTGAGTGACTTCATTAGAATACTTTGAATATTTTTTCATTGTTGTTGAGAAATTCTTCTACCTGTAAGATAGTGGAAATCAGATATAATAGACTCATATATATTACTGTAATGATTGACAAAGGAAGTTAGATATATTTAATGAATTGAATTAATTAAATAGCACAACTGCATCTTCAGCATTTTTCCATTAATTTCTCTGATCACATGACTGAATGGATAGCGTGACCTCAAACTCATCATAAAACTAAATGACTTACAGACAGTGAATGAAAAACAATCTTTTATTCATAAAATCAATATTTTTATAATCATTGAGGAAATCTATAAGAAAAACCTTGAAGAACTAAGGTATCTTACTTGCTATATTTTGCTTACCATTTTATGTTATAATCTCCAAGGTGAGAGTCCCAGCAGCTGTGTTTTGAAGTCTTAAAAGCTTTGTTTCTAATTTGAAATGCCTGTGGAACATAACAGGCTTTTAAAGAGGGAAATGCTGCCAAAGAGATATAAAAGCTGGCAGCATCTTCTATGCTGAAAAATAAATTAAAAATTTAAATGTCTCTTAAAATTACAACCAAATGTCTGTGGAAGCCCAGCCTGTGAAATCTTTAGCTTTCATAGACTTTTTTTTTCTGCAGAAATGCTTTACCTGTTCTTTTTATCAGAAGCAGAAAAAATTGAGGAAATGGAAAAATCTGAAGCTGCAAAAGAGATATCAGACAGGATAGAAATTTGTAGGTATTTATTCTCTCCTTGAGAACAAAAGTAATGTTTGCTTTAAATTTTGGATTTTCATTTGGATTATGAAAACATGGACATATTCATATCCTCAACAGAGAACATGGTAGTTACTAGGAAATGTTAAAACACTTCTATCTATCTATCTATCTACCTCCTACCCACATACCTACCTATCTATCACTATATAGGCAATATTAAAACTAGATACTAACTAGGCACATATATATAGTAATCACACACACACACACACACACACACACACACACACACACACACATGCTGGCCTGGGCAACTTAGCAGTATCCTGTCTCAAAATAAAAAGGGCTTGGGATATAGCTCAGTATTAGAGGGTTCCTGGGGGTTCAATCTTCAGTACCCTGCCAAAAAAAAAAAAAGCCTAGTAAATACCCAAAGCAGTAGTACAATAAATAGATCACCTGATTTATCTTCTCTTTATTATTTTCCTAATGAGTTTTAATTAAAATCTTTATTCTCTCCCAACATCTTAAAACCCATTAATTCTCTCTTAGTCTCATTAATCAGCAATCTTTAATTATCATTGCCTCTGTCTTACTTCACACTCTTAAAACTTCTCATTTGCACAACAGCTATAGTTTTCTATTTCAGAAAAGCATTCTTACTATGTAATTATTGCTGTGTTACCTGTGATAAAATCTTATATCTCCCATTTTTTTCTCAAATTCAATAATATAATACAGATATCTTACACCATCACGCATCATACATGAGCTTCAAATGACCTTCATACCATTATTGTGTTATTTATTAAAACACTTTGAGTATTCAGACTCCTGGTTTACTAATATATAGAGTTACACTCCAGAAGTTCCCACATTTAGGAAGAATAAATTCAGGCTGTGGTTTGCAGTTTGGTGCTCCTTCCCCTTACTTAAACATTTGCATTCTACCATTTAAGATCTTCTGTAAGAGTACAAACTTAGTTTTCTGGCATTATCTTCTCAATTCTACCACGTTGTGTTACAGAATGACAACCTGCCTCTTACAGAAAAAAAAATACTTATATATACATATACACATACATATGAATGCACACATATCATATTTCATGTGTATAGTGTGTATTTTTAAAAAGAAATGTATATGAAGTTACTATTTGCTTAAACTTTTCAGTTCTTTCAGGTAAATTGTTCTTCCAATGCCTTCACACTTTTCTCAGAACCACAGCACATGCTGTTCTCTCATCTTCAAATATGATTTTGCTGGTCTTTACCTGTTAAGAATCCTGTCCATTCTTCAATGGCTTTTCTTCAACTTCCTTTCTGATAAATTATCCATACTCTCTTGGCTCATTTAATTTGCATAATATTTACTTCTGTGTTTCTCTTATTGCCACACTAGGCATTTATTCTATGAATTAAAATAAGATATTGTTTTTCTTCAACAAGCCCAAAACAATTTTAGATGCTTAAGAAAATCACACTGTTGAATTTGAATATATCTTCCTTTAGTTTTAAGACCAATACAATTAAGACTTACTATGCTATTCTGGTCCATATTGAAAGGTGGTTTAGGTCTCTTTGAGAAGGCTCCTAAGATATTAGGTCTGAAAATGAAGAGCAATGAAAGCACGCTCCTTTTTGTTGCTTGTGGCCCAAATTGTTCAGTACAGTATTTCCATGTGAAAACTAGCTCCTGTATAAATACATCTATGTGAAATTTTATACATATGTAGAAGAAATAGTGGAAATGGATTTTTGAAAGCCACTTTACTGTTTTGTTATCTAAACTGATAGGACATTAGGATATATGACTTATAGAAATACTCAAATTAAGTAGGCAATCTACGAAGAAAATAATATGAATAACATGCCCTTGTACTGAATCTATGCACGCTTCCTGATAAGCTTAGCCCTTTATCTGCACTCTGTTGTGTATTTCATTCTCATGCCATCCTCATTGCTGGAAGGAAAAAACAAATTATTATTGCAATATTATGGCCAAAATATTATAAAAGAAAAAGTTATACAAATAACAATTTGAGGCCACAACTAATTTAAATCATAGCAATATTCTATTAATATAAATTTTAGAATGTATGTATTTAGAAATATATTAAAAATTGCATCAAGGGAATAGTTTTTGCTATAGGTAGGTAGGTAATATAAGTATTTTTTTCCAAGATAATGTGGGAATGTTTGGGGGCATACTAACAGCAATTTCAAATCTATAAAAAGTTATATAATGTATGTATTTTCTTTCATGAGATTTTATATGACAACTGTTGAAAAAAATTATAAAATAAAGAAATACTAACTCCCTTCCAATGTCACCATTAATGATAAGGAGATCCTAAATGCAAGTTTAAAAGGTCAAATAGGTCAGAAATTCACATATTTCATTTGAATACTTTTCATATTTAATTATCTGTATGTTTCCATGAGGAAATGGATTACATAATTTTCCTAATGAGAATATTCTTCTTATATTGGGAATGCTATGTGACATGGACAATATGAAAGTTATCTAATCTTCATTATATTATGTAATGAGATGGTTTTAGGTATTATTGGTGTTGAAGTGAAATGATAATAACAAAATATTAGCAAATGAGACACAAGGAGAAGAGATGTTTATGTAATGAGAATGTTTATGGTGTAAACAACATGAGAAAAAGAAGGGAGAGAAGAGATTTGTTAAGCAAAATGCAGAAGCAGAAGAGAGTAAGTATATATGCTGTATTTCAAATTAGCCATTTTTCTTATAAAAAAAAATCCTTTGGATTTAGTAACTGTGCTTAATTGCATTACCTCATTTCTAATCCATCAAGAAATTTTATTGTTTTTACTTACAAAGCATATTTTAAATATGGTAAATATCCTTCATTTCAATTAAGACTTACATAATTCAAGCCATTATCATTTCTTACTTAGTCTTTATAAAACAGTCCCAAAGCATGTCCTTTCTACTATTATTATCATCTATGATGCATTCACCACTGCAAAATAGCCCAACTGATCTTTTAAAAGTGAATCAAACCGTGTTACTTCTCTGTTTAAAACCTCCAAAGACTTGACCCTTGCACTTTGAATAAAATCAGTACTTTAAAAAATGTCCTTATAGAACCTGTTCTTGGTTGTTTTTTGTTTTTTGTTTTTTCTTTCAGAATTGATTTTGGATCATTTTCCACCTAACCACTTTGATTCAGATGTTCTGGCCACTTTGGTGCTTTTGAAACATACGTAGTTCATTTCCACTTGGGCCCTTTCTGGGAGATTCCTGTACTAATGCCTTCTTCTCATTCAGATGTGAGACTGAACATAACCTGCCCAGTGATTCTCTGACCACTCAAGGCATTTAGAACTATGTAACTCCTTTTTTACTTTAATATTTGTCATCTAAAACTTTTCTATTTGTTTATTTGTTTACTGTGTACTGATCCTTGGTCTGATAGCTATTAAAACCATTCCTAGACTTCTGCTCTGTTGTTTATCATGGAGGAGGGAAGAAATGAACAACTCAGGCTGAATTTCCCAGGCTTCTGTCTGAATTTGGATATTGAGAAATAGTAGTGGGAAACTGAAACAGATAAAGAATGGAAAATTGGGGAGTAACTTCTTTTTCTTATGTCCTCTTTCTTTCTTTCTTTCTTTCTCTGCTTTGGGTGACTACAGCTCTTGAGCATAGCATACTGAATAGGACTGCTGTGTTTTTTTAAACCAAGTGAATCCATCCTCTGGTTTCCAATTGTATTAAACTCTGAATACCTTGCTTTTTAAAAGTTTATCATCTCTATTTTTCTTATAACTTATCTCTTGCATTAACTTTCTTCTCTTGAGAAAGTCTATTGTGATATTTGCTTTCCATTTGGACCTTGATTGAAAGAGTTTGTGTCTTTTCACAGAATGTAAACTCTTTGGGAAAAAAACTTGTTCTGTCCTATTGACCAATTATCTTTATTCTCTGAACATGTGGATAAAAAAGGAAAATTATTTTTGGCATAACTCCAGAAAATAAGATATTTGAAGCTAGCATTACAAATTCAAACCACTCAATAGTATTTAAAATGACCTTTTATCAATAATTATTTGAGATTTAAGAAGATTTCATATTAGATTTTTTTTGGGGGGGGGGGTCACTGGGGATTGAATCCAGTGGAATTTTACCACTGAGTTGTGTCCTGTTTATTTTTTGAGACAGGGCTCACTAAATTGCTGAGGCTGGCTTCAGACCTGCCATCCTCTTGCCTCAGCCACTGGGATTACAGGCATGTGCCCAGCCTAGACAAAAATTTTAGGTAATTTTCTCAGTAGCCTGCGGCAGCCCGGCTGGCTGGGCAAAATAACCGGGGGGTGACGAACAACTTGTGTAGATTGATACAGCAGGAGTGGAAGCCGTTTATTGCAGGACAGGAGCAGTATTTATACATTCCACACAGCTTATCTAATTAGCATAAACTAGATACATCAGTCAACCAATAAGGAATCTCCACACTTAATGGCTCACTGGTGTTACTTCACAAACCACTCCCTCTGGCATTTTGCCAGGCACCATCCAGACGTTTTTTACAGACTCTAACATTTCTCTGGCAAAATGCCAGGTGCCATCCTGACTTGTTTACAGACTCTACCAGTAGCCTGAAGATATAAATTTTCATGTTTCTATTTCCAATGTATATAGTATTACAGGCCAAAGAAGAAGGTAGATAATAAAACTTCTCTGGGTCTACAGATTTTACAAATCAGTTTGCTTAATGAACATTTATTGAATGCATACAGTGTGCCAGGCAATAGACCAATTGCTGTAGCTACAAAGATGAAAAGGGACTTTTTAATTATATAGAAAAACAGAAATAAAAATCCTAATGCATAGCAATAAGTACAATTATATATATATATATATATATATATATATATATATATATATATATATATATATATAACACAGAGTAAGTAAAAGATGTTTAACTCTTTAAGAACTAGAGGAGTAAGAACCAGAAAGGCCACCAAGGGAGGATGACACCTTCACTTTATTATGAAAATAAATAGAAGTGTTCCAGATATAGGAAAAGAATAGAAGAAAAGAATTTCAGGATGAGTATGGAGCACAGGATCGACACAGAGCTCTAAATCAATATGGCATATTTATTGAGAGTTTACTTTTGCTGATTGTGAAGTGCCAAGTGGGATGGTAGAGATCTAAATAGGAAATTGTCAAGCAGAGAAGAGAATGAGATGCATTTCCAGTTGATGAAATAGCACCATGATTTGCACCTATCCTACAAATGCTATGTATTTTCAAACAAAACCAAAAATAAAGGCAGAGTGGTATTTCTAAACACACTTACAAAAAGTATTTCTGGTAAAGGAATTCCCAAAGGAAATTTTATAAGTAAAAGTGTATTTTTCCCAAATAGAGCTCTAGAAGAACTACTTTCTGTCATCTGCTGCTTAGTAATAGCCTTGGAGCTGAAGCCTGTATTTTTAAAAATCTTTTTCTTTGTCATTCTTGGTGGCATATAAGTTCTGAGTCTAGTGATGATTGTCTCATGAACACAAAAATATCTGGTTTTCCTTCAGATATCAAATCTTCATTTGAAGAATGAGGAAGAACTAAAAGCAAAGATTTGTTCCTTTCTGAAGCCTTATATTTTTTTCTTAAAATTAGGGGCTGGGGCTGTGGCTCAGTGGTAGAGCACTTGCCTGACATGTGTGAAACACCGGGTTCGATCCTCAGCACCACATATAAATAAATAAAAAATAAAGGTACATCAACAACTAAAATATATTTTTAAAAAATCAAAATTAAAATTTTAAGACTTAAAATTAAAGGCTTATCAACTTCTATTTCATTGGCCAGAAATTTTGACACGTGCACCTTTTGAATAGTCACTGACCAGTTAGAATGTGATCATTCCAGCATGAATATCAAGGATAGGAACTCAGATCTTAAAAAGTCAGGATTGTATTTAAGGAGTAGCGTTTTGGAAGGAAATAGACAGAATTACAACTATGCTATATAGATAGCATTAAAGGCTATTTGTGACCTAGTCTCAGCTTGCTCTCTAATCTTATAAATCCTTTATCTTCATCCACCTCATTCCTACTTCCAACTCCCATTTATACACACATGTATATACACACAGAGTGAATAGACAACACATATTCAACTATTGCAGTTCCCAAAATGTATCATGCTTGTAACCCATGGAAAATTTATATGCTGCATTCCTGACTAGAATGCTCCCTTTCTTATTCTTTGCATGTCTGCGCCTGCTCAACCTCTAGATTTAAGCTGTTTTAAAGTACCAAACAGTCTATATTATTGGTCTACTTTTGTTTTCCATAGCAACATCCACATTTAAAATGTGTTAGTGTAATTTATTTTTCTCCCCCCCCCCCTTTTATATCTAGATGTTCTTTGGGAAGAGTCTCATTCCTCCTTCCAATATTGCATCTCTTTTCATGAGACCTAACATATGGCAGGGGTTGGAATAATCATGGGCACACAGACTTTTAAAAGATAAGGTAGGAAAGGTAGAAAACAACCAGAAAATGAGTCTAATTTTCTGTCCAAAGATCTTAAGTTCCATCTAGAAAGAAATCTGTAAACTTTGTAAAGCTTTTTACATGGTACCTAGCAATTTGGACTATCTAAAATATATACACAGGTACTTGATCTATTCTAGACCCACCAGACTTAGATTGCCAGCTAACAAAAAATTTATTAATTCTTAAAAATATAGTTTATTGTAATTATTTTAAAAATGTCTGCATAGAAATTCAGTGTCTTGAACTTCACCTTCAGACATAAAATTTATGGCCAAGACTTGCAAATACCTAACAAGACCCCCTGAGGGATTATACCAGTGGCCACTGGGAGACAGAAAAACATTGCAATAGTGGTGTGTAGGCATACAGCTGTTGTCCCAGGTACTCAGGAGGCTGATGTGGGAGGATTGTTGAGTTCAAGAGTTCAAGAGCAGCCTGGGCAACATAGCAAGACCCAGGAGTGCGTGCACAAACACACACTTCCAATAACAATAACAACAAAAATATATATCTTTTCATGGTTTCCAGGCCCAAAGAAGTATTTAACAATTTTATTTACATGGTAGTTTTATCTAAAGGACTTAAGAAATTACATTGTAGCAACTTAACACTTTTATATACTTTCCAACTTCTCATATTTGGGGATCAGATTAATCATTATCATTCTTTTTTTTAAAACCCACAGTGAAATGATGTGGTACTTGCTTTTTATTATACCAATTACTAGAAAAATCCAGTTTCAAAAAGAAATGATTTTGAAAACAATACAGTGTTTTAGTGCTGATACTGTAAACTACTTCAATCTAGTAGTTTTCCCAGTGCGTGAAAGATGTCTGTTTCCATTAAAAATTAAAATAATTGTAGGGCCTTGAATGTGCACCTAAGCAAGAGTTTGGGAACTTTAATTTTAGTCTTTAAGAAAAGTAAAGCAAAATCTGCAATAAATGAAAGGGTGCTGATGATTTTATTTTGTATTTTAGTCAGACCTTGGCATGGACTGTCTACTTCCTCTTTCACTGTCAATCCATACAAGTACATGGAATTTATAATTATACTATGAAACACCAACAAAATCTCTTCAGGTTCTGCAACATGCCTGCATCTAAACCTTGATTGCTGTGTCTGTGTCCTTTCTTTTGAATATACTCCATAAATACCTCCTGTGTACTTACATAGCAGACACTGACTAGATCCTGGATGTAGGAGATAAAGAGTTAAATAAGATATCATACTTCCTTCCAAGAGTTTACAGTATTCAGCTTGTATCCTCGTGACTCATAGAAGGTTTCTGCCAATCTGCTCAGCATACTTATTTATTTTTCTGCCTGCTGTTTGTGGAGTCTGTTTTTCTACACTGGCTGTTAGTATTATCTTTTAGACTTCCTTTAGCTCTAAAGTTTCTTCTCAAGGGCAAAATAATCTTTAACCACTAACTAGTTAAGGATCTGATACATTAGTTTCTAGTTTGACTATGAAAAAATTGAATTCTTTAAATATAATATTATGTGGGTTTTGTCAGAGTTTAGCTTCTCAAGTATAAAAATAAGTCAAGGTAATAGTTACTCACTTGTTTTTACTTGCACAGAAATCATAATATAGAATGTTGATACACTCCCTTTCTATATCTGTGCTTTTGTGCATTATAGTTTTCAACTGACCTTGTAATTTATAGAGAAGAAGTGAAGGAAAAGGCTAAAGAAGGCAAATAAGAAGATCTTACCTTCCTTGACAATTATGCTAAGGTATACTAAAATAACTTGAAGAGTTGCAATGAAAAATCTAAACTATTCATTGTAAACTACATACACATACAATGCTTGTGGTTTATTTTTCTTTCAAAGTTAAGAAAATCCCTTGCCCAATTCTGAATTCCAGAGATATTCTTTGGCATCATAAAAATTGATTAAAAAATTGATAATATTTTATACAGCTGTTTGCATTTTAGTGCATAATCTATTTTTTTAATTTTCCTGTAAATGGCAAAAAAACCCTCAGAGTTTCTCACCGTGTCCTGCACAGGGAGAGGAATCAGTAATCATATGGAGGTGTGGAATGGCTTGAAATAAAATGCTGAAAAAGTAGTAATAAGAAATAAAGACAAAAGAGACAATAAATATACGGAAAACAGGGGCTTAGCAGGGTGGAAAAGACCTGATGGGTCTGATCTTAACAAAGAAAGAAAGCTCACCAACATTTATTTTATAGAGAAACACATAAAAGGAATTTATTATTAGGAAGGGTTCTTTATAATAAAGAAGAGGTGAGAAGCTGTGGGAAATTGGCTTGGTTGGGGCCTTATCACTTGCTCAGTAATTCTTCATCCTCCAGGCAGCTGGCACCTCAAGGCTGCTTAGGCACA
Organism: Marmota monax; assembly: GCF_021218885.2. Taxonomy (NCBI): domain Eukaryota; kingdom Metazoa; phylum Chordata; class Mammalia; order Rodentia; family Sciuridae; genus Marmota; species Marmota monax. Next base: position 19,606,899 of record NW_026694084.1, on the reverse strand, counting down.
CTGGTATCTCTTTCACCCAATGTTTGTAGGCATCTAAATTCCAATCTATAGAACTCATGTATTTCATGGCACCATTAACTGTGGTCACAGATGGGCATGACTTTCTACGCCTTAGCATGGAAAGATTCCCAGATGTGACAGTCAAGATGTCCAAGGCATTGGAGTTCAAAAGAATAATTAATTTGCCACTCCTGACAAGGGTTTATCTCCACTCCTATTCCCCTATTTGATTTTCAAAAGGTAATACTGAGATTTGTCCAACATTGATTAAGGGCCTATTTTTCTTTTTGTTTTTATATTTTGTTTTTACTAGAAAGACATTTTAATGGAATAGAAAATATTAATTATAATTCATCAGTATAATTCAATTTTCATGGTGTATATATATTAAAGAAATTGCCTTATAGTAAGTCATTATGTTAAATGAGAACTATATAAAATTTAAACATCTCTGACTTTTAGGTTATATGTCTTTTATTCATTGAAGAGGTATGACAACATAAAAACATGATTAAGTATCTGATATATATTTGGGCAGATTTTGCTTTAATAAAAAACAAATCGATTCATAGAACATTACAACTAGAATGCATCTAGGGATAATCTAATCCAATCTAATTAGAATTTTCCTCAGTGAGCTATAATACTGATAAACTGAATATGGAGAACTGAGTGTATTTTACATTTTAGACTTAATAAGGCAAATAGAACTTAGTATGCCAAATTTACACTTGTGACATATGCAATAATTTATTATTCATTGCCAGTATCTCTGTGTAGGATTTAAGATATAAATATTAAATATGTGTAGACAATGTTCAATTTAAGTGCTCTTTCCCATCTATAAAACATTGAGCAGTTCACAAACAATGAGGTAGTTGCTTTGTGCATCAATCTTTGCACTTCAAATATCAATCACAAAAAGCCTCTGGATTACTCTTGCATATTTATATTTACTTGGTGAGAAAATAAATGACATTGACAAGAGTAGATCAAATGAGATTTTATACAGGATAGTGCTTTGTAAACTAAATGCCTTATTCAAATATTAATTTTTAATATTCTTTTAAAGATTTATTCTAAGATTAAAAAAAAATCACCGGAAAATTTATAACATTGTGTATTAGAAGGCTTATTTCATCTATTCCTTAGGAATATTTTCTTAAACTGAGATGAACTTTAACTATTTAAACTTCCAATTCAACTGATTTCCTCCTGACAATTGTTCTTATATAAAGATACATAGTAATTTGGGGCTTTTTAAAAAACAATTAATGGGCTACTAATATTAATTTATTAATACTTAATGATAACATAAGTTTTGAAATTCAAGACAAATAGAATTATTCTCTTTAAAATACTTCAATTTGTTGCTATCTTATAGGGTTGTGAGATAGAAGGAGGAGAGTGAAGTAGTAACAGGTATAGTTGTGCCAAGGATGTGACCTTAACCTTGCCTATTTTATGACTTGCTTTTGTGAGGCATATTTTATGCATATACCTGTTTTAGTCAGCTTTTTCACTATTGTGACTAAAAGATTTTACCAGAACAATTTTAGTGGAGGAAATTTATTAGGAGGCTCACAGTTTTCAGAGGTCTCAGTCCATAGACAGTGGGTTCTATTCCTCAGGGATCCAGGTGATGCTGAACATCAATGGAAGATTTGGAAGAGTGAAACAGCTCACAAGATGATCAGAAAGAGAGAGAGAGAGAGAGAGAGAGAGAGAGAGAGAGAGAGAGAGAGAGAGAGAGAGACACTCTACTTTTCCACTTGCCAGATACAAAATGTATATCCCAAAGGCATGTCCCAAAGGACCCTAGTGTTTCAGCCATACCCTACCTACCTTAAGTTTCCACTTAGCTAATTCCATCAAGGGATTAAGACACTGTTTAGGTTAAGGTTTCCATAACCCAATCATCTTCTCTAAACCTTCTTGCATTGTCTCACACATGAGAAAAATCCATAAAAATATCCAATGTGAACTCTAAGACCTCACTTTGGAATGATGAAAACCACTAAAAATTATTTTAACCTAAATAGTAGCTTTAAGTCTTTTTAGGCCTTAGATTGAGTACTAATTTCATCTTACATTTTGATTTGCAGGGGTTATATTTTCAGATTCTAATTTCTAATCCCATTGACTACTCCTTAGCCAAAAATATTTTATCCTTTCAATTAAATCTGTTTAACAATTGTATTATTCTCAAATAATTTTAACTCCCTGTTAAACATATTTCTATCACAGGGGAAAAGACCCTTGTTTAAACTTTTAAATTATCTATATCTTGTAACTTAAAAGTATGTGCATATTGTGAATTTACAGAAAATTATATTACCTCCTCATCCTTTGTACTAGTAATATTCAATAATACTACAATTTTGTTCCCTTTCCATCAGAAATATTATTATCCTACCATGGTCTTTCCTTTATTTTATAACACAGAATAGATCTGTTTAGTACTTCACTTGTTATGTAAAAATACTGTTTATCTAAAACTGAATATCTATTAAAAATGATTAATAAAGATGCAAAATTTAATCTAGTGAATAAAACCAAACAGAATAGAAAGCAAAACAAAGAAAAATTAATAATAAGAGCAAAGCACATGGTGACAAAAATTTATTTGATAGGCTCCAGAAAGAGAAATATAAAGATAACAAGAAAACTGTCATATTTTTCATAATTGCAATTGTACTAAAGTTAAAATTTTGAAATCTTGACAGATAAAATAGCAAGGATTTTCCAGAATTCTGAGGAGTGTGAGGGTGGTAGGAGGGGAAGTGGAATAGCAGTGGGTACTGTTAGAGATACTGTGCCTAGGATGTGATGTTAAGCTTGCCTGTTTTGTTTGACTTTCTTATGTGATACAAGGATTCTGAGGATAAGTAACATACCACAATCAATTTTGGAGATGACAGAAAAGTGCTTAATAATAATAATGATGATAATAATAATAATAATTACCCTTCTTTCTGAAGGTATAGCATTATAACTCCTTATATTGCCATTTTCTTTTAGCTTAATTAACTATTTAATAAAGAGCTGTTCTTATAATAAAATCTATACTAACTAATGTACTTTCTAGGGTTTCTTTCTGAACAAACCATTCCTTTGGGTACTTCCCTTTTCAAATTGCCCCATTTTTCAACATATTATGTTTCATAGGTACACCTAAATGCAGGAAATAAAATCATATGAAAAATGATTTTCTCCTAGAGATTGAATTTGAACTGACAAGAAATGGAGCATTAGCGATCATGGAAGGTATACTTGAAACTGTACAAAAAATGTCTTTTAGTCTAGTTTAGAAAGATTAGTAGGGTAGTTGTTGGTCTGAACATTGAATGAAGTACTGAAAAACCATGAGCATTTCACAACACAAGATGCTCTGGAGAAATATCCAGATGGTCATAACCAACAGCACAAATAAAGAAGTAGGTAAAAAGATTGAAATGCAAAGTTGTGTGACTGCTGAGTTGGATTTTCCTTCCATTTGGTATAGTTTCGTCGCTGCTGATAGTACCTATGCAAAATAATAACATTAATTTTATAAGGGTGTTACAATAAGCAATATACATTAAAAGATTTTTTAAATTCTCTTTTGAACAGAAATTTTGGTAGGAGTTGAAAATCCTTTAATCTATCTAACAATTAATATAAATTTAGAGTCACAACATATTATGAAAATAAAATCACTTTTTATCCATCATAGATACATTTAATAATATATAATTTCTATAACTTACAAATAATTGAATTATAACTGTCACCATGAGGAGGTGCCAGAAAGGGGGGTTGCAATTCAGGATGATAGGTTCTTGACATGTCTAGAAAAGAAATTCAGTAAGTGTCAAATAGAGGCACAGAGATGTATTCAGGACATCAAGGAGTACACATTCAATTGAGAATATTGGTGATCTCAAAAGTGAGGCATGACTTTTATGGTCTCAAGCACTTGTTTTAAAGGAAACATAAGGAGTGGACATGGAAAGTTATGTGGGGATGACATCAACTTGGTGATCACAGGATGGTTACTGATATTGTCTCCATTATTTAATCAACAGATAACATTTGGAATGTATTCTATATTATAGGTTTGTTAAAATATCATTTTTTCATTTGATTAGTACATTACATGGGTTAGTAAACAGTGCACAGTGAAATTTTCATAAGTGAGTGTATTTCCAGTTACTTTAAGATGGTGAATGAAAATTTGTGGACTTCTCAGAAATTGGGCAGTGACAGGCCCAAAGGTAAACTGGCTTGGGGAGTGAAGGTATGAAAAATTTCAGCACAAGCCTTTTAAATTAAACTCATAGTCACTTTTTCCTTCCATTTCCCCACTTTCTACCTATCATTTTCAATTTTTATTTTTTTGTTCCACCTCAACATTATGACTTTTACTTCTAGTATAAAATGAGAATAGGAATATTCAAAAGAGAAGGAGTAATAATGGCACAAAAAATAAGAAAGAAGCAAGGACTCATTCAAAAACCCAATAAAGAAACATGCCTTCTATAAGGAGAGTCAATTGGCCTGTTTGTACAGGAGGGAGAATTGACTTTAATAAGAAAATAATTGGAATTATGGAATGAAATTTTTAAAAAGAACAGGTTAACAACATAAAGTGATTTCAAATTTTCTAATCCCATTGACTACTCCCTAGCCAAAAATATTTTATCCTTTCAATTAAATCTGTTTGACAATTGTATTATTCTCAAATAATTTTAACTCTCTGTTAAACATATTTCTATCACAGGGGAAATATATGACCATATAAAAATTTCCCACTTCATATTTCTTTTTGGTAAAAATATGCTCAGAATTTCTTATGTACAATTATTAATATTTGAAATTGCTATTTTAAGTATATTTAGTGATTTTTTTATTTTAAAAATATTAAACTAGCATTATTGAGGACATGCTGGTGATAGTTATTTCCTACATCCTTAGCATTTTGATCTTTTTAGTGTAGAAACAGTTTACAAAAGCTTTGACTTTTGTATCCTTTTTACCTAGATAATTTCAACTTTTACAGTGATTATTTTTTAATTATTATCTTTGTTGATGATTTTCTGCATCTGTCAGGAAATTGACAGGACTTTTTTTTTTAATAAAGAGAGAGAGAGAGAGAGAGAGAGAGAGAGAGAGAGAGAGAGAGAGAATTTTAATATTTATTTTTTAGTTATCGGCGGATACAACATCTTTGTTTTGTATGTGGTGCTGAGGATCGAACCCGGGCCGCAGGCATGCCAGGCAAGCGCGCTACCACTTGAGCCACATCCCCAGCCCCGACAGGACTTTTAAATCAACCAAAAAACCTAATAACTAAAATAAATAAACAAAAACCTTAAATGCAAATTCACTCTTATAATGCTCTCAATTTTCTCTGCTGGCTTATTTCTAAGATCTTCTCTGAACCAAGCACCAGCAGTTGTCCTGCCATATTTTTATATTTTTCCATATTTGATTTATTTGATTGTGATTAAAATTAGAGGCTCACTATCTTGGGTCAAAAACTGGTGAGGATTTTTTTCAATAATAATCATAATGGCACTTAAACATGGGCCAGCATAATCCTGATGAAGATCACCACTTCTTTTCCAATGTCATTACCTATCATATGTGTGATGATTTGATGTTTTCAAATTCAAAATGTGTTCTATCATTTGTTTTGAAATATTCTATCAGATTGAATAATCCACTAAAGTGGAAGGTTGTATATAGCTGGACAGGACAGACATCCAGCTGGTGTCAGAGAAATTACAGTGGATTCTATTTACTTTCCTATATTCACTTCACTTAACTGAATAATTTCATACACACACACACACACAGAGAGAGAGAGAGAGAGAGAGAGAGAGAGAGAGAAATTTAATGAACCTTACACAGTTGTGTTTGCAAGGAAGGCCATCCACAAGAACCACAGAGGTTCTTGGTCACCAGTTTATTGTGATCACAGTGGAAGGATTTCAAGCAACTTTGTCAGAGTAGCAAGCATGAATTTATTAGAACAGCTGAGAACAGGAAAAAAGGGAATACTTCCAAGGGAGAAAAGGAGAGAGTGGGTCCCTTCAGAAAGGAGAGGAATGAATGATTCACCCCTCCTGCCCTCCTGTTTTATTGGGGATTCCAGGGAAGTTTTGAAGAGTCCTGCATAGATTCACTTCTCGACTTTTGACTGACAGTAGGATTATATCAGACTTTCAAGTGCCCACTATGCATAGCCTTACACCATGGAGGGGAGATTTTACTATTGTGACATGCTAAAGATTCTCAGCAACTTTGAGTCACTTTGGCCTTCAGACCGGTTCTTATTGGAAGTTGTTCCTTATAGATTTTATAGTTAGAGGGCTTTGCTTCTAATTATCCTATTGCCCTGAGCCCTAGAATCTGGTCCATGTAAAGGTCAAAAAAGTTGCTCCTTCAGAAGAACTTACATTCTTATCAGCAGGGAATGGCCTTATTTCTCCTGTAGATAACAGGTTGTTTGCTGAGGAATGTAGCATATCCTACTGACTTAAGCCAGTCAACACCAGAGCAACCTTAGGCAAATTGCCCTTGGAAAGAGAGCATTTGGGGGTCAGCACACTACTGTTCACAGAACCATCTCTCAAACTCATGTTTCTACCACTCACGTTTGTCAGTCACCCATTGACTTAGGTTATCCTTAAGTTTGACTCAAATCCTAAAGAAGTTCATAAATTGAAAATAGTACATTTGTTCAAAATGTCCATACTATGATTGTTGTGCTTTGGCTTTACTGAGAAAATGAGTTATTTCTATTTATTTCTGCTCTTTGTGTGGTAGTTTTGCATCTTTATAAACTTTGTATAAAATATGTTCAAGTGTAGCAGTAATCCTAGACAGGGATGCTTGCAGAGCCCAAAATAAAAGCTTCTGTCCAATAGTGGTGAAAAAATTAATGGTATTCACAATAAAAATAAATAGAAATATTTAACACATTAACAGTTTCAATTCTGCTTAAAGCAACTGTTAACACTTTACTAGAATTATCTTGACTCCATGAATACATAGATTTTTAAAGCTTAAAACAAACCTAGAAAAACTTTTAAATCAGAAGACAGCCATGGATTATGTGCCCAAAATGCCACATATGATGCTTTTAAATGTCATTGCTTAAGTTAACCTAATGTAAAATATTGAAGCAGAAAATTGCCCTCCCTTCAACTTGAGAAGACTCCCATCTTCCTACCTTCCTTTGCTGTGCAGTTTGTCAGTCAGTGTTTCCAGTTTAATCTGAGCTCCTAAATCATTGTAGGAAATATTCACCAGGGTATTGTCTTCCTATGGACACAAAGAAGAAACCTTTTGATTCTAAGTGAAGAAATTAGGAAAAGCATAAACCTAAAATTAGAAATAAATCTTAATGATTAGGTACAATAAGGAAAATGGGAATTCCTGGGGCAGTAAACCTGGTAATGGTGTTTGGAATATAAGTTGTATATCAGATAGATGCACAGGCAAAAAGAGAGAGGGGGGGCAGGGGATGCTATAAATAAGAAAAAAAAGGTAAGTTTCCCACATCAGAGATTAAAATAAGTTGTGAAAATGAAATTTGAGTATTTATAATTTTCTCTATTTGTCTTGACTTTTAAATTTGACTTTAAAAGCAAAGAACTCCCAGACTATCAGGACTTCATTATGACCTGATTAAGGGGAATAATTGAGTGTCTTGATATGTGTTAAGCACTATATACTTTATAAATGATACTTCATTACATTATCACAATAGATGAGGTTCATAAGATTGTTATTTTCTCAAAAATTGGTATAGGACACAATTTGGGATTTTAAAAATCTCTCTGACTTTGTAATCTATATTGTGAACTAGTATGTTACTTCATTCTACATCTGAAAAACTTCCCCTAAAGTTATAACTGGAGGGAAAAAAAGTTGAAATTGCTCATTTTTAGCAGGAGGGGGCAAAATATAGAAACTTTAGATACCATCCCTAGTCCTTGATACTAGTCTTTGATATGGTAGCTGGTTTAGTTAGCTTTTTCATTAGTGTGACCAAAAGACCTGATAAGAACAGTTTTAGAGGAGGAAAATTTTATTAGGGGCTCATGGTTTCAGAGGTCTTAGTCCATAGATGACTGAGTCCATTGATCTGGGCCTGAGGTGAGGCAGAACAACATGGCAAAGGTGTGGTGGAGGAAAGAAGCTCAGGACATGGAACCAGGAAGCAGAGAGAGAATTTTCTTAGAAAGGACAAAATATTTACCCCCAAAATATATGCCCCCAGTGATGCACCTCTTCTAGCTACATGCTTCCTGTCTACAATCACAACCCAGTTAATCCCTATCAGGGGATTAATGCACTAATTAAGTTAAAAATCTCATAACCTAATCACTTACCTCTAAACTTTCTTGTATTGTCTCACGTATGAGATTTTGGGGGACACCTCATATCTAAATCACTTAGGTATTTGTTATTACCAATTGCCTGTCTCCAATTTCCTACAATCTAAAGATACAAGTTCAAATACTTAAACATGATAACACTTACTCCTTTTAGCATGATTAGCCTGGTTAAAATTACAACATCAGACCCAACCCCTGTTCAGGTCCTATACTAGATCATCTTCTCTTACTGCCAATATTGTATTACCTTTCTACTACAGTTGCCATCATATCATCTTCATGAGAGCTCAGATTTTTGTAATAGCATGCTAGCCAAACTCCTCCCTTCTAACTTTGCCCTCTTGAATTGTATTCCTTACTCAGCAGCCAATTGTATCACTTAAAAACATTAAGTAGCATAATATCATTCAGTTGGCTCACAGACCTTTAATAACTGTATATTTCTTTTAGAATAAAGGTTAAAATACTTGTCATAACCTACAAAAGTGTAACCAATCTGCCTGAACCCCTACCTGCTTCCTTGTCTAAATGCCATACACATTTCTCCTTCATTTGCTATGCTGTAATCATATTAATTTAGTTGCTATTTCTTGAACACTGAAAACAAGATAGGTATCAGAAGGTGAGTACTTATGGCTTACAAGAAACTTAAATAGCCTTGATAATTTCTTAGCCTGAACTAAGAAAATATGACATTTTGTCAAGTTATAGAATAAATATATAACTGAATGTATTAGACTATACTAAACAGATATTAGTAAACAGTGTATCTGCAAGGAATGACATTTATTCATGTATATAAACTATATTCTATAGAATATTTGAAAGTGTCTGGAACTTTTTCAGTGGATTGGAAGAGACAATAAGTAGACAATTATACAATACCTCAGATATTATATAGGAAAATAACATGGAAGAAGATTATGGATTAAAACGTAGTTGTGTTTTACAGAGTGGTCAAGGACCTTATGAATAAGATTACATGTGAGAAAAAAGCAGAAGAGATAATAATTATCAGAGATACAGCCTCCTACAGAAAGGATTTTCCATATTGATAGTAATAGATAATATAAAGACTCTAAGGCAGCTGCATACTTAATATGTTTAAGCCATAGCAAGGAGCAGGTTTGCTAAAGAACAGAGATGGAAGGAGAAAACTTAGAAAATGAGTTCTGAAAATTATCAGGGGTCAGATCACAGGGACAATTGTAAGGGCACTCCTTTTATTCTGAATGAAATAAGGAAACACTGAGAGATTTGAAGTAGAGAGTGATCTAACTTGAGCTAATTCTTTTTAAATTGCTCTGGATATTATTTTGGTACAGAAAATGGAAAGTCAAGAACAGAAACAAGAAAACAACCAATAATGAAATTAACTATTGCAGTAATACAGATGAACACAATGGTGGGTCGTCGGTTCAGGCTAATGATTGTGGGGAGAGAAGCATTTAGCAACTAGAAAACAAAATTCCCATTTACTGAGATGGGGGAAGAAAGAAATGCCAGAGAATTGACCTTTATATATATATAAACTTGTAATACTGTTCAAACTATAAGATAATCAAAATAAAACTTTAAGTCATTAAGAGGTCCAAGAGGAATTAAAGATTATCTTTTTGGTGGTTATATAGTTGTTTAATTCATGATAATTCATTGAGTTGTGCATTTTTGTATACTTTTCTGAATATGTCATATTTAAAATAAAGTCACATTTTTAAAAGGTGAAGGAAAACATATGGCTCCTGAGGAGATTAGATTCTAGTGCCTATAGATTTTTTTCTCTGCTTAACCCAGTGTCTTTCGTCATGGCATTTTTCTTAGTTTAGGTCTCTTGTCTTCTTCAGTCTTTACCAGAGGCATGCAAACTTATTCCAAAAAGAGCTGCATATTATTTATCATATAGTTTGTGGGTTCCAGAATCACCACTACTACTACTCAACTCTGTCATTACAAATATGACAGCCTAAAATGAGAGTATAGCTATAGTTCCATTGAACTTTATATATGAACATTGAAATTTGGATTTAATACATTTTTTTACATTTAAAAATGTTATTTTTATAATATCTTTTCAAACATTTTTAGCTTTGGGGATGTACAAAACAATGGAACTAATTAGACCTACAGGAAACAGTTTACCACCCTTAGCCTAGATTATTTGACTTGTTTTCTTACTAGTCTTTCAGTAATTACTTTTCGTAATAAGTGTCCTCTTTTCAGAGATATCTTCTTATAAGAAAAATGTGATCATATAATTCCCTTGCATGAGTAGCTCACAGAGCTGGTTAGTAGTGCACAGAGATGGTTAGGCAGGAGAGGTGCTGATCATACATGGCTTTGAGTGAGACAGGAGGTGGAGAAGTTCTTGGGGACTTATTGTTGAAGGGCTTTTATTCCCATATTAAATCCAGGATCTTGTTTTTTACTGGTGGGTTATTATTTGAGGATATTAGGAAAGAAAATATATGGTCAGTTTTTCATTAAAAAAAACATTCTTTACCCTTAGCTATTAGGTATTGTAAAATGGAATTTTAGCAATTTTGTGTTCACTGGAAGGAGAAAAAAATTCCAAATTGTAATAGGTTAAATAATAAATGGTGGGACAATTTTAAATCAACAAATATAGCATGAGATCTATATGAAAAATAACACACGCTTATATCCATCAATACATACATATGTGCAAATGCATGTGGATATTTAATGATATGTCTAAATATCTATACATGTAAATATATTCTAGAGAAGCACTGTGATATGATATGAACCCAATAATTGGTATTTGAATCAGAATGTCTACTTTTTGTTCATGTTTACCACATAATTAGGATGATAAATTTAGTCAATTATTTAACCATAATTTTCACAACAAAAAACAAGACAATTAAACTTGATGATAGCTTTAAATTACTACAGTTCCTCCCAATATGTGCATTTATTGAATACTTTAGATTCATCTGTGAGTTTCATTACACATGCCTTGCATGTCTTGTTTACACATTTAGATACTTTTGGGGTCTAAATCACAGTTAGATATTTCTTGTCATTATGGCACACATTTTATCTATTAGATGTTGCCATTTGATATTAACCTAATTATTATGTTATATTTTTAATCATATTTTTAAATACTTTGTTCAATTTTAGCCTTGGATCAACTGTTCAGTTCTCTTGTGATGAAGATTATGTCCTCCAGGGGGCAAAGAGTATCACCTGTCAACGGATAGCTGAAGTTTTTGCTGCTTGGAGTGACCACAGGCCTGTGTGTAAAGGTAAAAAAAAAAAGCTTTGCAATATATTGTAATAGTTTTAAGTTTTTATATGCACATACACTGCAATTAAATCTTTGAGTCATAATCTGTAAGAACTCATTTAGCTCATGTATTCAATAGTTTTTTTTTTTTTTATTGAAAATCTGTAAAGGTTTTCACTGTGCAAGGTTCCCAAGGAATTTCCATTCTAATAATCATATAATAGACTGAGGTATAAAGTGTGCATCAGAAGACACTAGATTTTTTTTTACCTCTTTAAAAGAATTATGCTTACTCTCCCCATGTAAGCATGAATATAGTTTTTTTAAACCATAAATCCATCTCCACTTTTAGAATGTGTCATTTTTATTGCTGATGTGTACACTTGTGTTAATTTTGGTAGCAGTGGAAGAACAGTTCAAATTCTTTTTTGTTTTTTCTATTTTTTTTCTTTTTGTGGGAATTGCACCTATTGTCTTAAACATGGTAGGCAAGCCATCTACCACTGAGCTATATTCCTAGTCCCAGAGCTCAGGTTCCATAATTATTTAAGTTAAACCCAGACAAAGAAATTAATAATCTTTGTATATTACCACTATGTATATTTGATACAAAAAACCGATTTAAGGAGGGAAGATGGCGGCGAGGGGAGTGCATTGCCCCCGTGTGCTGCTTCACTGTATGGGAGTATGACAAGTCAGGACAGCTAAAGGCTATCTTGTTAGGAATTTCCAGCAATAGTGAGGTGCTCCGGAACCTGGAGGAAGGATTTCCATCGCACGAGGATCGGCTACGGGGACTCAAATGCGAGAGGTTTGACGCAGGGAGGGTAACACTGCTTATTCAGCAAATCGCCCCGCGGCTAGAGTCTGCAGCGCGCGCTGGGAAACGAGGAGATAGCGACGCAGGGATACAGTGCTGCAGTTTCTGCCAGCCATGCAAGCACCGTACTCAGGGCTGAATTCTGGGTTCGAGACGGGGGAAGGAAGCGGTCCATCTCGGTTCTCCACACCGGTCAGACCACAGAGGAGGCCAGCAGCCACCATGTTGGAAAGCTGACGTCACCATCCCTGTTTTCGACTGACCGCAGCTCATTCAGCCATAGAACAGGTAATTTCAGGCTGCCATTCGCCTGCGGCTTGCAGACAGATTGCTAGGGTTCAGTGCCTGGGTGCTTCTTAGAACCTGATCTTATCGGAGCGATCACCGAGCGCGGGGCGGCCAGGTTCCGGCTCCCGGAACCGCCCTAGCCCAGGGCTGCGGAGCCTGCGGAGGCTGCTTCTTGGACCCTGCTCCTATCAGAGCATACACTAAGCACTAAGCGGCCAAATTCCGGCTCCCGAAACTGAGCCCGCGGGGACTGCTTCTTGGAGCCTACCCTTATAGGAGCTTACACCGAGCACGGAGCGGCCGAGTTCCGGCTCCCGGAACTTCCCTGGCCCGGGGCTAGGAGCCCGCGGAAACTGCTTCTCGGTCCGGGTCCTGCTGAGGGCCGGTCAGGACTCACCCGTTGCTTTGGTTGCCTGGCAAGGGGAACGAAATGCTGCCATTCGCATAGGATACCAACATGGCAGAGATCTGATGTCATCAGAAAGCGGCAGAGGAGAAAACTTCATCAATACCAGCGGCGACAGAAACAGTTGGTCTCCTGGTAGGGGGGGTGAGGCGCAGACACCTGAGTCTCCTCAATTTGTCGTCAAGCCAGAGGGGAGGAGCCGGGCAGCCGCCAGCGCCCGGAGCAGACCCAGCGGCTCACCAGCGTGGTGACCGAGTGACCCCAATTGGAGAGGGGGTGGAGCGGAGCCGCCACCCGCACCCGCAAGGTGGGCAGACCCGCGACCCAGTGGTACATGGGCGTGGTAGGAGGGGCAGGGCAGAGCCGCCTTTCGTGCTTGCAAGGTAAACAGAACTGTGACAGCCTGGCGGGTCAGGCCCAGTGGCCTGCCAGTGTGGTACACATGTCACCCCAACTGGAGTAGGGGCAGAGCAGATCCTTCTCCCACGCCCGGATCAGGCCCTGCTGGTGTGGTGGCCACGTGACCCCAATTGGAGTGGGGGCGGAGCGAAACCGCCACCTGTGCCTGCAGGGTGAGCAGACCTGTGACCAACCTGCAGATCAGGCCCAGGGGTCTGCAGGCGTGTTAGGAGGGGCAGGGCAGATCCGCCGCCCGCGCCTCCAAGGTAGGCAGACCTGCAACAGACCAGCGGATCAGGCCCAGGAGCCTGCCGGCGTGGTACACACACCACCCTAATTGGAGTAGGGGCAGAGCAGAGTCGCCGCCCGTGCCAGGAACAGGCCCAGCGTCCTGCAGGCGGGGTATTCACGACACCCCAATTGGAGTAGGGGCAGAGCAGAGCCTCCACCCGTGCCCGAAAGGTGGGCAGATCTGTGACTGCCGGTACGACAGACACGTCACCCCATTTGGAGTAGGGGCAGAGTAGAGCCGCCGCCAGCGCCTGCAGGGTAGGCAAACCTGCAACCGACCTGCGGATCAGGCCCGGTGGCCTGCCAGCGTGGTACACTCGTCACCCCAATTGGAGTAGGGGCAGAACAGAGCCGCCGCCAGCGCCCAGAACAGGCCCAGTGACCTGCCTGCGTGGTAGCCACAACACCCCAATTGGAATAAGGAGAGAGCAGAGCCGCTGCCCGCGCCTGCAGGAAAGATACGCAAGCAGTATGAAAAGACAAGGAAAGAAAGAACCACAAGCAATGCAGGTCAATGCAACTTTAGAAGAGGTAACAGCTGCAGCAGATGGAATGTCAGATAAAGAATTCAGGATATACATGCTTCAGACGATCTGGAGTATCAAGGAAGACATTAAACAGCAAAATCAGACAATGAAAGATCACTTCGACAATCAGAGACACGCCGTCTGATAGAAGAAAAAGTTGGCTACGATCTACATACTGTGGGGTCGGGCTCCAAATTCCTCAATAGGACACCCATAGCACAAAAGTTAATAACTAGAATCAACAAATGGGACTTACTCAAACTAAAAAGTTTTTTCTCAGCAAAAGAAACAATAAGAGAGGTAAATAGAGAGCCTACATCCTGGGAACAAATCTTTACTCCTCACACTTCAGATAGAGCCCTAATATCCAGAGTATACAAAGAACTCAAAAAATTAGACAATAAGAGAACAAACAACCCAATCAACAAATGGGCCAAGGACCTGAGCAGACACTTCTCAGAGGAGGACATACAGTCAATCAATAAGTATATGAAAAAATGCTCAACATCTCTAGCTGTCAGAGAAATGCAAATCAAAACCACCCTAAGATACCATCTCACTCCAGTAAGATTGGCAGCCATTAGGAAGTCAAACAACAACAAGTGCTGGCGAGGATGTGGGGAAAAGGGTACACTTGTACATTGCTGGTGGGACTGCAGATTGGTGCAGCCAATTTGGAAAGCAGTATGGAGATTTCTTGGAAAGCTGGGAATGGAGCCACCATTTGACCCAGCTATTCCCCTTCTTGGTCTATTCCCTAAAGACCTAAAAAGAGCATGCTACAGGGACACTGCTACATCGATGTTCATAGCAGCACAGTTCACAATAGCAAGACTGTGGAACCAACCTAGATGCCCTTCAATAGACGAATGGATAAAAAAAATGTGGCATTTATACACAATGGAGTATTACTCTGCATTAAAAAATGACAAAATCACAGAATTTACAGGGAAATGGATGGCATTAGAGCAGATTATGCTAAGTGAAGCTAGCCAATCCCTAAAAAACAAATGCCAAATGTCTTCTTTGATATAAGGAGAGTAACTAAGATCAGAGTAGGGACGAAGAGCAGGTGAAGAAGATTAACATTTAACAGGGATGAGAGGTGGGAGGGAAAGGGAGAGAGAAGGGAAATTGCATGGTAATGGAAGGAGACCCTCAGGGTTATACAGTGGAGGGGGTAGAGAGAGAGGAGGGGAGGGGAGGGGAGAGGTGGGGAGGGGGGAGGGTGGAGGATGGGAAAGGCAGCGGAGCACAACAGACACTAGTATGGCAATATGTAAATCAATGGATGTGTAACTGATGTGATTCTGCAATCTGTGTATGGGGTGAAGGTGGGAGTTCATAACCCACTTGAATCAAAGTGTGGAATATGATATGTCAAGAAATTTGTAATGTTTTGAACAATCCACAATAAAAAATTAAAAAAAATAAAAAATAAAAAATAAAAAAAAACCAAAAAACCGATTTAAGACAAAATTGACTCAGAAAATTTTTAATTTTTTTTTAGTTATACATGGACATAATATCTTTGTTTTTATGTGGTCCTGAGGATCAAACTCAGTGCTCACATGTGTGAGGCAAGTACTCTGCCACTGAGTCACAACTCCAGCCCCCAATTTTTAAATATAAGAAAAATATTATGAAAATGAAGTAAAATCTTAATTACTTGGTTGAAAGAAGAAGGAGAAGGAGGAGAAGAAGAAGAAAGGGGAAAAAAACAATCAGCTTAGGGTACCTTTCAATTTTTTTTCAATTTTTAAAATAGGAATTCAAATATATTAAGATATATTCATTTTGTATGACTTTGAATTCTAATAAGGAGTTTACATTGAAAAAAAAATACCTGATTATAAGTCACCATGTTTAGTAGTAGTATTAGTAATATCATCTTCAGACATTAAAAAAAACGGCATGCCAATATCATTAGACATAAGCCTCAAGATTTACAGAATCATACATTTGAGGTCAGACTGATTCCCAATAGCAAGGACTTGTAGTCCCTGTCAGTAGAATTAAAAGCTACTTCTCAGATATAAATACCAGTCACTGGCTTGTGACAGAGCATGGAAATAGCTATGATTTCACTGAGACAAGGTTTGAATATAATTGAACAATGTCATACCTTTTCTTGGCTCCTATATTATTACACTCTTTTCCCATCTTCTGAATGCCTCTTTGCCATCTGGTCCACTTGCTCATTTTCCTCTGTTTTAAAATCTGACTGCTGACCATGAAAACCCACTCTCCCTACTCCACTCCCTTGTCCCACCCCCACCATGTTTCTTCAAATAAAATATTGCAATATAAATTAATTGAAATCCCCTCTTTCGAAACTTTATGAAGCTGTATTTGGAAATGATCCCTTGGCATTCTCAGCTGCTTGTTCTTCGTGATGGTTTTATTTATTTTTAATAGTGGCATTTCTGTACTTTTTAATGTCTTAGTACTCAAGATTCTGTTAGCTCTTATTCTTCCTCAAGGAACAATTCATTGAGTTACCACACCTTAATAAATTCTTCATAGATAGGATAAGGATGATGTTGGGGAGATAATGAAGGGGCAGATGTGATTACTATAAAGGGAAAAAGACAAAGTGTTTCAGGATTGGCAAGATATAGAAGGAGAAAGTGACAAATATTTTTTAAAAATGATGTTCTTATATAAATGAATAGAAGAATCTTGTGCTGTTAATAAATATAAAGGAACTGAAAGGTGGAGCTATGTAGGATAGAGTATTCATAGTTATCACAACATTTTTATCATTGGCACCATTTTAAACACTATGTTGCCAGGCATTATGGTAACTGTGGCATATACTTTATCTCATTTAATCCTCAAAAGAAACTGAAGGAGGCAGTATTATTTCCATTTTGGAAATGAAAAACACAAGACACAGAGAAATCTAGTAACTTTCTCAAATCAAATGGCTAGAAAATGCCGAAGTTTTTAAAAAAGAATTTTTATAAAATGGGGAGAAGCCAAACTTCAGAGTGTTAATGAGGGATGAGGAAATTACAAATGGAAGCAATGGATATACTCTATTCACTTGGCAGTAGCAACCCAGAATGAGAAAGAAGAGAGAATTCTCAGGTTCAAGTATATTGATTGTCATATGTAGATGCTTTTCATTACCATTCTCATTCCTAAAGGCTTACAAAATGGCATGTAGAATAGCAACATTAAAAATAAATTGGTAGTAAAGTGGGGATGATGAAAAGATAAACTAGTTACATGATCTTAAAAGTTACACACAATTATGTATATAACTTTTAAGAAGGGTTTCTATATTAGATTTAAATATTACAGCCACAAAATATATAAAGAAACATGACCAGTTTATATAAAAAATATTTATTTATAAAATACAAGTATAAAATGATAAAAGTAAAGCTAATATTTTTTCTGGCTTAGAAGCATAAAGTATCTTGCATAATTATGAAATGAGCACTGAATAATATGTTTTGAAGGGCTACTTTCATCAATGTCCTGCAAATGAATAGAAAAGTAAACTGCAGAAGGCTGAGTTCTTATACTGTTCTCTGCTGAAGATGAAATTGTATTTATCAAGAGAGATATAGTGAATATCATGACTTCAAAATGATACATCCCAAGTCTCTTACTTTGGTTTTACATAGATAGATAGATAATGTGCATTTTTTTTGGTAGAAGAAAGAATGTGAAAATCGATGATATATTCAAGTAAAGGAGATTAATGTTAACACAGGAACCAAATCTCATACCAGAAAGAATCTGTAGCCAGATCATGGAATTAAGATCTATATATAGTAAGATTGAGACTGTAAACCATTTTTTTATTCAAAACTCTCATTTTGATAAAAAGGAAGGAATCATATTAATGATTATAAATTGTTAAAAGGAAGAAATAATGTATTACATTATTTTGTTATTTTTAATAAAACTATGACACAAAGGGTAACTCTGTACTGACTTCTGTTCTGACTGCAGTCTCTACAAATGTTTGTGGAATATTAATGTACAATTGTTTATCTGATTCCAAGATAGTTGGCGGTGTAGTATACATCTCTGTATAATGATTAGCTAGAAGGCATAAAGGTGATGTGTTCAAGATTCACATCTTTATGTGAATAATGAATATTTTGATGTGATTTCATCTAAATTTACATCATTTCTTCAGATATTAATCACATATCTGTAGCTTTATTTTCTTATTGCTTGAAAGGCATATATGTGTATGGTTTATAAAATAGGTTTTGGTACTAGAAATCACTATATGTGGTCCTGGAAACAATAATGGAAGGAACATGCTTAAGAAGTAATTGAAGGTTTAAAATGACTATACACTTCAGTCTGAACAAAAAATAGTTCTCATGTCTCATGGATGTTTGGATAGAATAAATACGGATTTTTTTTTCCAGAGAGCAGCATAAGTATCAGTATCAGTGTACTTCACATTTTGAGAGATTATTAATATTGCTGCTCTCTATGTTTTGCATGGATGAGAAATCAACAAATGATGATACTTTAAAAGGACCAAAAGTTCACACAGACCACAAATTATGAATAAGAAGTAAAGAAAAAACTCAGAAATTAATATTGGTTGATTTTACACAATCTCAAAAAGTAATTCTCATTCCCTAAATGAGATATGTATATATAGCAGTTGCCAGTTTATAGTTTTGGAGGCAATTATTTCTTCATTAGAAATGCAGGAGATATCCAAAAATTTGTGCTTACACAAATGAGCAGCTTTATGCTGTGATTAATATATAGAATGCTCATTTTAGACCTTCTTGATGTTCAATAAAACTGTATTTTGAGAGCAAAATTGATAATTTTTAACTTGGAAACATTTGAGAGAGGTAATGATGACAGATTAAACAAATTATTTTTTTCAAATTTTCAGTCAATATTTATGTGTATGGTCCCAAATAACAAAGTTTTTTTTTTTCTCTTAAGACACGAGGGACTGAACTACTCATGGGAATAGTGGAATGGGTAATTAAGAGGGTATTAGAGAACATAAAGAAAACTGGAAACCATGGAATCACCTTTTAATTTCTTTACTCACTGATTAAATTGTTTATTCATTTATAGATATATTGGTAAATTTATTTTTATCCACTCAGCATGCATTTATCAACATGAGTGTGAAAGACTAAATACTATGTGTGATATTCAGTTTGGAATGCTTTTTAACATTATTGTATATTGTTTTACAAAACATAAACTCCAAACTAGATAGTATATAGTAGAAAGCCTTTTGTATACAAGATAGGGGCAATTCTTTGCAAAATTCAGATGAGGAAGATTATTTCTGTATTTGGAGATGATGGGTCATTAAAATGGAGGGAATAACATGGGCAGAATTATGGAATTACTTTGCATATCAGCCAAGGAAGTTGAATGCAGAAGTCATTACAAATATAAGTATTATATTGTGAGCAAAATCAAAATGTGAATAGCATATCTAGGGAACTGATTGGAGGAGAATGGTGTTCTAATTTGGTTGGTCATGTGAAAATGTATAGAATAAGAGATTAGAAAATTTATGTATTTCCTCCTGTGAAATGAACCTGGAAGCATCCTAATGTGCTATTCCATCCAATAATTCCAATACTTAAACTATATTAAGTCTTTCATTTGAACTACAATTTGTCCTACAAATGACTGACAGATAAATCCCATAAAAATCTCACATTAATCCCAAGAATGTTTAAAGACCCCATGTTGTTTCCATTTTTGTTCTGTAAGCCAATAAAAGGAAATAATAATTCCAGGATCTTAAGTAATTCACCCTTATTATAATAATTATATTTTTTGGAAAAAGATTATAATATAAGTACCTAAATCATAGGAGGTTAAAAATTTCTATAAGGATAAAATGGTGCAATTCATTTAAAGCACTAGTATACAGTATGAAACACAACAGAAATATCAACGATGGTGTGATGGTTGTGGTGTTCCTGCTGTTGCTACTAATCATTGCTCATTCATTTGATTTCCAAAATCATCCATGATTTCTATCTATTTAAATTTGTTTTTCTAACTATCAGCAGAAATTTATCCTAATATCTTGACACTGAGCAGAATCACCCCTTCAACTTTCATTTATCTGATATGATCTGTCCTTGAGCAACTACTCTAATAACCATATAATGCTTGGTTCTCGAGATCTTGCTCAATTTTCACCCCCTCCAAAAATCCTTTCCTATTTCTATATCATCTGTAACCTTCTTCTTTAAATTACTTTACATTTACTGTCTTAATCACACGACTTAGCATTTCTTTTTTGGCAATGTTCCCTAGTCATTTCATGGGCAGTAAAATTACTTCTTCAACCAAAAGCACTCCAGAAGGAACAAAACAATCAACTGTTCTAAAGTGCTCAAATTTTGAATAGATCTCTGTCAACTATTGCCAGGAAGAGGGCAGTAATCGATGAATTTTATCTATCCATTGTCTTTGATTCAATAAAAATGAAACTGAATGAGTTTCAATTAATTTCTTCATATACAAAGTAAAAAAAAAATCATTACACAGGTTATGTGACAGATAATTGCTTTCCAAACCTAATAGTTATGACCATCTTTAATCAATATTTTAAATATATTTTAGTGTTAAACTCTTCAAAATTCTTTCACATATTTTACAAGTTCCCTCTCTTATTTAATTCTTATTTACAATGTTTAGTTCAGTGACCATTGCATTCAGATATTTGTACACATAATAGTTGATAATATATGTTAAATTGTTGTGGTAAATTTTAATTAATTATATAGCAAACAGTTTAAGAAGATATTAATGTGATCACTGTAAGGAAAGAAAGTTGCTCTGGTACAATGCTTCCTGTGATACAAAAGCAATTAGAAAATTTTGCCCAAGAGCAAACCAGAACCTGCTGGAATTTATCAACCAGAAACATACATAGCAGGTGTTTTTCAGTAGTTGCTGTTGATGCTTTCTTAGTTTCATGGAATAATATTACAGATGAAATGATGCATAATAAGGTTGATATTAGCAATTAATTGAGTGACATATGGTGAAGAATATAGACAGATGGTGTAGATATGGAAATTTATCACACATTCATATTTCTTGGTGGTCATTTTTTTCTAAAAGTGATAGTTCAAGATTTTATTTTATAATTTTGATTAGCAAATAAACCTTACTATGCTCTACCAATTAACAGATTTTAATAATGTGTTATCCATGGTACTTTATGGAAATTAATGGTGATTCATTTATAGACAACTTATTTATTAGTATAAAATAGATCATTTAAAATTTAAAACCTTCCTAACAATTAGTAGTTTTGCATTTCAGTGGTGTCCTTCCAGTAATTGTTTAGAAATATATTTCATTTGTCCTATCTTAGAAATTATTGGAAAATTTTTCAAGTAATGAGTAAATAAATATTTCTGTTTTGGTATGTTTGGGGGAAAATCTCAACAGATATCAAAGAGAACTTTCTGTTTCAGTTCAGCTACCTCCTGAGACAATGACCTTGCTCATTTGCTTGATCTTTCTTGTACTTTACTCAGCTTACTTGCAAATCCATGAGGGTATATGCACAAGGTGATGGCTATGGGCTTATTCTAGGTTAAATTTTAGGTATTCTCGAGTATCGTGTTATGGCTCTTTTGTGATGTTAGAACATGTTAAGGTTGTTTTTAGTTCACTATACTTTTTTTTTTTTTTTTTTTTTTTACTTTTTCAGGCCTAGTATCTGTCTCAGTTCCTGCCACACAGGGCCAATCATAATTTTAAAAATGTTTGATTAAGCTATTGCTGACAAAATTCTATAGTTTTCTATAGCACTATGCTTTATATATCAGGTTTTTAAAAAGACAATGTTGCATTTATTTAGTGCCAAAATTGTGATTATTGATCATCAGATTGGTTCAAAGTAATTTAGATTCTTTGGATCTTTTATATCTCATTTACCATGAAAATATAATTTCAAATCAAGGTAAAGATCATTTATTTTCATGTGTTTCCTTACTATTAGTGTAACCATATAGTATTTTGATATTTGAGTATGCATATTTAACTAAAAAAATTGACTATATAGTGATTCTTGAATTTGCTATATATTAACAATTGTTATTTTGAAAATTTTTCAAAGTAAAATAAACATTTTAATTCTTAAAATCAATCAATATTAATTCTATTGGATCTGAGTGATGAAAAATAAATAAGAATATAAACTTTTTAATTTTTAACAAATATAGTTGTGAAGCCTCAGAATTTGAAATTTAATAGGGATAAATAACTAATGCAATTTTTTTTCGGGGATGTACTGGGGATTGAACTCAGTGCCACTTGGCCACTGAGCCACATCCCCAGCCCTATTTTGTATTTTATTTTGAGACAGAATCTCACTGAGTTGCTTAGCACCTAGCTTTTGCTGAGGCTGGCTTTGAACTCATGGTCCTCCTGCCTCAGCCTCCCAAGCAACTGGGATTACAAGTGTGAGCCACCATGCCTGCCTCTGCTGGGGGGCCTGCCCTTCTAGCATGGACTGTGGGAAGCTTGAGGGCGCCTGGAGATGGTTTTGGAGTACAGTGTCTGCTTTATTGTGCAGCAAAAATAGCTTTTATGGTGGGTATTTGCCAATTTTACATATAACAGTCATGAAAGGTCAGAGGTGATACACAACATATCATATTATGGGAGTTCAGACACCAAGAGTTAAGAAATTGCCACGCAGGCTGACCTTGTACCAACAGGGGAATAACTTCCTGTCAAAGGAGCAAGGGAATTTTGCTTGCCAGTGTTCTAACAGCTCTTTGTCCCAAAACATAGTGTTCTATGTTAGGACTTCCCTGCTACACATTGAGCAAGATAAGCATTCCTCCATGAGGGTCCAGAATCAGGCCCACAAACACAATACAATTTTTTAAAAATAATAACTTCAATAAACAGAATGGATGATTTATCTAAACTAAGCAACAAGGACTGAAAATTTTGGAATGTAAAATATTAATGTGAGGAGGCACAAAGGAAAACTAATGAGTCAGCACATAAAATTCAAAAATTGGAAGAGAAGCCGCCTAGTTTGTAGAAGGAAATTTCAAAAATTCTTAAAATGAAATGACTGACTTTTTTTCTGTTTTTAGTAAATCTTTAATGTTCCTGAAAATTCTATTGTGATGTAGAAAACCTTATTACTCGTGTTTGCGTACAGGATGTACTCTCAGCAGAAAGCTCTCAGAGATCTCTGATGATTTAATAAACTTTCCACTAATTCTGATCACATAAAAAGATGGAAGAATTAACAATGCTGGAAAAAAGACTCTCTTACCTTGCTTCTCAACAGTGAAATCTAACTTTCTTATTGTTATAAAATAGCAGCAGAGCTAGTTCTGTTCATGAGGGGTAGTAGAAAAATTGATCACAATATGACCTCTGGAATGTCTGAAGCTTTTTGTATATTCACCGAAAACGTACAGTTACACCATGCAAATTCATAGAAACAATGTGAACTGGGATAAAATACATGCCTGGAAAAGATAGACACCAAATAGGAAACAAAAAACAGGGGCATACATATTAGTGGGAAATTTCAATAATTTAATTTATTTGAATTTTTTCAAATCATATTTTTTACCCTTGATATGAACATACAGAATATTTTGATTCTTTTCCTTATATTAAGCAATATGTTACATTCTTCTGCTTGGCTAGTCTTATAATAATTTTTGTGATGATCTGGGTATACAGTGTCAGCATTTCTAACAAGTAGCAATGTCTGGTACATGGCAAACATACTCACAAATACTTGAATGAACGAATGAATGAATCCTTTGTTTACCACTGTGCTAGATCCAATATAAGAGGGGAAGAATAGAACTGAATTAATTATGCCCTTGAGCAAATTACAATCTCATTGAAAACACAGTACATTTAAATAAAACAACCAGAGAATATCCCTAATGGAACAGAGGCATTATTCTACAGACAATATTCAAATCATAAAGGCAATTCAAAACAAAAAAGACAGAAATGATAATATTAACTTTAAGAAATAAATTCAATTGACCATGAAAATGTCACTTAGTCACTTTATCTCTTAAGTTAAAAATTATTCCTGTAATTTGAAAATTGTTGACTTATTTAATAGCATTGATATTTACATGGTAATTCAGTTTTCTTTAAAATATAACATGTAACATTATATGTGATGTTTACATGCTAATTATTTACATATTAAGTATTTGTTGGCATTATTGGGAGCTTGTAGAAAATGTAGGCACTAGGACAGAGTTGTAGGACATAGGTCACTGTGGGTATGCTCTGAAAGGGTATATCTTTTCTTTGGCCCTTTTCTCCCTCTCTGCCTCCTGCCATGAGGCAAGCAGCTTTGCTCTGCTATGCCCTTCTATTATGATGTCCTGCCATACCACAGACCCAGAAAAAAAATGGAGCCAGCTGATCATGGATTGAAACCTTTGAAAATGTAAGCCAAAATAAATATTTCTCCCTTAAGTTGTTTTTTTTTGCATATATATCAGTGATTATGAACAGAACAACAGAGCATATAAAATCTATCACAACCAATTAATCTCAACATGTATATCATTATATCTCTTAATTTTTCTCACCCTCAATAAATATATATTGTCTAATTCACTCACCAGTCCCCAACCCCCTGCTACTCTAATGAGTAACTTTCATGACCCTTTATATACACCTTTTTTTTTCTGTCTTGAATATCTTTCCATCTCTTAATCACTATTTCTGTCTACCTCTCCTTCTTGAATCTCTGTTTATCCTTTATTTGAAATATTCTGGAAATCTTCTAGACAGAATAGTTTCTTCATCCTCTCTTAATTGAAAGGACTGCACCTATCTGCAATAGATCTCATTGTGATTTATGCTAATGCATAGTATTCTATTGTTATTTTTTCTTCACTGAAGTATACCATTGATTCCCATAAGGACAAAAACTCATCTTTTTTTTTTCCTCCACTTATCTACCTAGAAAATAACTAGTATATAAATAATTAGCATCAATATCCATTGATGATATCAAAGTCCTTATGATCAAATTACTTTTTGAAATCCTTACCTCTGAGTATTGCTGAACTGGGGACCAGAGCTTTAGCTCATGAGTATTTGGGGACACTCTACATGCAAACTATAACATATTCCAAAGTAAACATTGGGTTTTATTTTTAATGCATTAAGGATAAATACTTTTTGATTCTTTAAAAAGTAGTATAGTGTATTAGTTTAATGCACTGAACAAGTTTTTATTGATTGACAATTTGTGCCAGACACTTAGCTACACACTGGAATAAAAAGGTAACTAAAAAAAAAGCAACTACCTATGGGCATTGAGTTTACTCTCAGTGGTAAGGGCCAGGAGGAATATACAATTACAATACATTATTTTATTTATTTTATTTAATGCTGAGTATTGACTCCAGGACCTTGCACTTCTAAGCACCTGCTCAGCACCTGCTCTACCACTAAACTGCACCCCTAGTCCAATACTTTAAACTTTGTGTTAGAACTATATAAATCCTGGAGTTTGACAGAGATTTTAAGGAATTTTCAATAGGAAGAAATACCAAGCTGAAATCTGAAGATACAGTATACCAGACTTATATGAAGAACAATAGTTGAGATGAAGTGTACGCCAGATTAAGGGAGTCACACATACAAAGACATAAAGTATAAGGGCCCAGTATGTTTTAAAAATGGTGTAAGAACATTTTTTATATACCTATAGACCATTTGTATGTCTTCTTTTAATAAATGTCTGTTCAGGTACTTTGACCAATTTTAACAGAATGAATGTTTTCTTGCTATTGAATTGTTAATTTTTTTTATATTTTAGATATTAAACCCTTATTAGATACATAGTTTACAAATATTTTCTTTAATTATATACATTTTCTCTTCTGTTGATTGTTTCCTTTTCTGTGAAGAAGATTTTTAGTTTGATTTAATCAATTTGTCTGGTTTTGTCAACTATCATTTTGGTGTTATATACAAAAAATCATTGCCTAGCTTAATGTCAAGAAGCTTTTTTTCTTATGTTTTCAGTGACTTTATGGTTTTAGATCTTAAATTTAAGTTTTAATTCTATTTTAATTGATTTTTATATGTCAAACTAATATTAATTGAATTTCCTTCTCATGTATATGGAAGTTTTTCCAGTGCTGATTGTTGAAGAGATAGCACCTCACAATCTGTAAGAATGGTTATTATCAAAAGGAATAAAAAGGTAGCTAAAAAAAAAAGCAACTACCTATCTGCATTGAGTTTACTCTCAGTGGGGAGGGTAAGGATGTGGAGAAAAGGGAACACTTGTATACTGTAATTGGGAATGTAAATTAGTGCATCCATAAAGGAAAACAATGTGGAAATTCCTCAAAAATTTAAAAATTGAACTGCTATATGATCCAGCAATCCCACTACTGGAGATAATATAAAAAATAAATGAAATCATTATTTACAAGAGAGAGCTGTACTTCCATGTTCATTGCCACATTTTTCACAATAGCCAAGATGTGCAGTAAAACTAAATGACCATCAACAGATGAGTAAAGAAAATGTGGCACTTAACACCATGGAATATTATTCAGCCTTAAAATGAAGACAATTTTTAAAAATAGAAGTAATCCTGTCATTTGTGATAACATAGATAAACCTAGAAAACATTGTGCCAAGTGAAATATGCCAAGCAACAAAAGCCAATTTTGCATGATCTCACTTTTAGGTGTAATCTAATACTGAACTCAGAAGCAGAGAATAAAATGGTAATTATCAAGGGCTAGGTCAAGTGGGGAAGATGGCAAGACATTGGTCAAAGAGTAGAATGTTTCAGTTAAAAAGAATTAATATGTTCTGATGACCTATTGTATAGCCTGGTGATTAGAGTGAATATGTGTATTGCATACTTAAAAATTGCTGACAGAGCAGATTGTGAATCTTCTTGCCACAACAAAAGTATAAGAGGTGGTATATATATTCACTAGCTTGTTTAATCTCTTTACAATGTAGACATACGCCAATATATCAGATATTATATGTAATTTTTATTTGTCAATTAAATCTTAATAATGCTGGGGATTTTTTTGTAAAATAAATAAATGAAATAAAATAGAATATAAAAGAAGGGAAAAGGAATATGATTGGAGAGAATCACTGAAGGTAGAGGCTGTTTTCATTTGGATTGAGAATATCCCTCCAAAGCTCATGAGTTGTTATCATGGCCCTCAATGCAGAGGTGGGTATTTTAGGCAATGTTTGTATCAGGAAGGTTCTGACCTCATTAGTGGTCATCAACTATCAGAGACCACTAATAGCTGAATGAACTAGTGACTGGGAAGTGGGTCCTTGTTGGAGAAGTAGGAAGCATGTCCTAAAATAGTATATTTTTTTTTCTCAGCCTCCACCTCTCTTTTTCCTCCTGGCTGCCATAAGCCAAGCAGCTTTCATCCTCTATTCCCTTCTTCCATTATGTTTCTGCCTAGAACAAGCCAACTGTGGACTGAATTCTTTCAAACCATGAATCAAAATAAATATTTCTTCCTCTAAGTTGTTTTTGTTAGGTATTTTGGTCACAGAGATGAAGGGCTGATGCAGAGGCTATGACAATGAGTTAGTAAAACCCATGACTTTACTCTATAAAATTACATTAAGTCATTGATAAGAGAAATGTAAAGAAGGGGTTGGAGGAGTACACTGAGGGGGACACCAGTATGTAATGAATAGGTGAAGGAAATTGAGCCTGTGAAGGAGACTGAAAAGGGAGCAGCTAAAAATAAAGATGAATAGTCTCATGACACCACAAAAAGGTGATATTTCATAAGTGAGATGTGGATAACAATGTGAAATGCTGCAAAGTGGCCAAGAAATAAGAACTCATTGAATTCAACTTAGGGATCCCCAATGACCTTGGTGAAATAATTTTCATTGGAATTACTGATGTGGAAGCCACATGGCTATAGTTGAGGAGTAATGAGGTGAGAAAAATTGAGGCTTAAAATGAGAAGCAGAAGCTGGGTTATGAAACAAAGGCAAAAGCTTAGGAGGCAGAGAGGGACATGCAATAGAAGAAAAATTGTTGTGTGAGAATTTATTCCTGAGGACAAAGATACAGTGTTTGCTAGAGGGTGAAGATACAGGTTAGAGCTGGGCCAAATGGAAGATTACATTTCCAGAAGGTGAAAGGTTTGGGATTTAGAATAGAAGATATGAACTTGTCCTTGGGTAAGAATTGGCATATCCTCTCCTTTGAGGTGGAAGACCAGAGGAAGGAACTCGGTAAAGTACATATAATTTTTAGATGGAAAGTAAAAGAATGCATCATTCTCAAGTGGTGGAACTCCTCACTTCCATTTTTTTTTTTTCCTGTAAAGTAGATGAGGTTAACTAAAGAGAGGAAGTTTCCTAATGAAGGTGGATAGAACTGAAGATAGAATTGATATGAATAGGGAACTGGGGTAGGTCAGAAACCAGTCAGCCTCTGAGAAACACAATCAATTCCTGAGGGTTTCATTTAGCTCAGTGGTCCTCATCTCTGGCTGCACATTAGAACCACCTGGAGAGCTTTTAAAATAAAAACCCATGCCTGAGGCCTACCCCAGACCAATTAAATAAAGTCTCGAGAGGATAATTCAGTTAATACATCCCTCTCTGTGATACATTGATCGATTTAATTGCATCAAGAATTCAGAAAACAACTTGAAAAGATCCAGTTTCTTAGGGAGTCTCTCCTGTATTCCCAAGGAGTAATGTACTCACTGGCAAGCTGTTTGGAACACGTAGTTACACATATCATCTTCCTAACGAACAGACTGGCAAAGTGGAAATTTGAAGCATTCAGGTTACTGAGCCAAAGCAGCAGCTCACAGCTTCCTCTTCTCACTGGACATATCCAGATCTGAGAGCAATATAAATTTGCATGTTAAATGTCATAGATAACTCATTTTCATACTTATCATGTATTACCAGCTGGAAAGGCACCAATTTACTTTTGAGATAAATGTTTCTTGGGAAGAAATGAAATGCAGTCAGAACTAAATGAGCTGCACATCATTTACACTCCCACTGTCCCCTTCAGCCATCTTTAACGTATTTATTCCAAGATAGCAAGACTGGACAAATATAGATTTACAAATATGGCAGTAATTTTGAGAAGAAAATTAAATAACAAAACAAGTATTTATATTCTTTTTAAAGTTTGTCAGTGTGCCAACTTTTTAGCATATGTATTTCTTTCTTGCCTTCTTTCCTTATTGTCTATTATCTATGATGACTCAGATTATTTAGCATTTGCATTACTGGCTTCTCACTTAAATTATTTTATTTTTTAATTCACATTTTTATTAAACTGATAAAGTCAATATTTATGCTTTTTGCTTCTTTTTGCTGTTATTCAATAGAAACATTTTTTAAGATCTGAGACAATAAAAAAATAATCATTTTAGAAGATCTCATATGTTCACTGTTATTAAAAATGATGCTCTGATCCTATTTAAAATTTATCAAAAGTTTATGGTGTCTTCCTTGACCTTGGTTAAACTTCTGTCTCAAAATCTGAAGGATAGACACTTATGTTTAGGATTTACAATTATATATCCTGAAAATAAACATGTTGGATGTTCTGAATTGTTACTTTAATCATTAATAAGTCTAATGCATCCCTGGTATTTCCGATTCTAGTGAAAACAATGACACCAGCACCAACAGTAGCAACAAATCCTTTAGGTATATAAAACATAAAGCAAAAGAGATAAGGAATTTTTTTTGGTTGTATACAAAGTGTATTCACATTAATTCATGTCTTCATACATGTACTTTGGATAATAATGTCCATTACATTCCACCATCATTTCTAACCCCAAACCCCCTCCCTTCCCCTCCCACCCCTCTGCCCTATCTAGAGTTCATCTATTCCTCCCATGCTCCCACTCCCTACCCCACCCTGAATCAGCCTCCTTATATCAGAGAAAACATTCTGCATTTGTTTTTTGGGGGATTGGCTAACTTCACTTAGCATTATCTTCTCCAACTCTATCCATTTGCCTGCAAATGCCATGAACATTTTATTGTTTCTCTAAGTCTTCTTCCACAAAAATCAAATGGTGGCTTTCTATAGGACTAAAAGAAATATCTTCGGAAAAAACATCTCTTTTATCATTGTTTGCATTTGTTTTGCTCTTTTCTGCATAAAATTTCTTCTAGATTATGCAAGGATGGCTTGTGGTATTTTTTTCTACAAGTTTTTAGTATTTTTAAAGAAAATTAGAACATCACAAAGACCATGTTATTAATAAAATTGTGTGATGTCTTCATTAAAAGGATTCCTTTTTTTCATTTTCATGACCATAGAATATTTAATACTTAAATATAGTAAAATTGATACTGAGCTGTGAACATCAAAGCCACGTTTAGATTTTTAAAAAATTTACTCATTTTACTGTTTCATCTGCCGAGAATGGAAATACTGGCTATGGTTAAACTATGTGTATATTTTTTTCCTAGTAAGGCAAAATTGTCTGGTAAAGCTAAAGCCTTTTAGGGATGTGATCAGTTTATTGTACAGTTGTAGTTTATAAAGTCCAAAAATAATGGATGTTGTCAGAAAGTGCATTTTAAAATTTAAAACAGCATTTTAATAAATTATTAAAAGATATTGAATTATAGCTATAAACTTACAAAGATACTACAGGTAAGTCTTGCTTTCAGGAATTAAAGAGTAGAATGGTGAAATACCTGTTCAGGGGAAGACATCTAAAGAAACCGAAGTGTCAATATAGACTTAGCTGAGGAACTCTAAGTATATAAAGGCATGTACATATGGACATACAAACAGAATTAAATAGTAAATATGTGAACACAATTACAAGAACACTGTCAAGCTGTCTAAAGCCTAGAAGGGACAGAAATGTGAGATATGCAAAAGGATAATAATTTTAAGCTTTTATTAATATGAAGCAAGAAAAGCAAGTCCTTTTATGTACTACTTTAATTTCCCAAGAAAGTGATTTGTTGTATTACTTTTAAGTACAAAACTTGTCAGAATCTCTAATAGTATCATCTTTGCTATCAAAAATAGAAATATAGCATAATATAACGTTAACACAGCATTTGGATATGTGATATGGCTGAAACTTTTGAAAGATGCTGGTTTGGACTGTGCTATTTCAATAATCATTAAGGATTCTAGCCTGTAGTTTTGCTCTTCTCACATTTGCATTTGCATATAACTGTTACAGTATTCTTACTAAAACATGATTTTTAATATGCAATTCTATTGTGCAGATAGTTCATTGGTTTGCCATTCAAGTAAAAATGCTTAACCTGGCAAATTGGAAATTATAAAAATCGACCCTTAACTTCTTTTCAACTTTACTTCTTCCTAGTCCTAATAACAAATGCTGTTTCAAACTGGTAGATATGACCATACCCAATATTTCCTTCTAACATGTCCTTGTAAGGACACGAGTTTTGTCTCCATTTTTATGGTGATAATATATTAATATTTTCTTTAATTTCTTCTCTGTCATAGTAACTGTGCTGACTGCTTTATATACATTTTTTATAATTAATGTTATAATTTTACAGATGAGACAGCATGCCAAAGAAATTGCTCAAGAGAGCACTACTGTTAAGTACTGGAAACCACATTTCAAACTAGATGTGTATGATTTCCAAGTCCATATCATTTTTACTATAGCACACTGAATTTAAAGATCTGAAAGTAAAAAGTACAGTATATACGAACCATGAACATGATAAATTTCAGTCCAACTTTGTAAAGGTAAACATAAAAGTTTGGTTCTTATGAAATTACTTGCAAATAAGGCTGATTTTAAGCTCCAGTGTATATACAGTTCTTGGCCTCTTTAGATGGAATTGTTCTTTTTCTTGCCACCTAAACTCTGTCTTGGGAATACTTACAGATTTTGTCCAAACAGTTTTCCTGAATTAATCTTTCTTTTTTCTGGTTCATCTCCCCCTAGTTGTCCCTTTGAAAGTTCCCTCTTTCCTTTTTAAAGCTAATAGCTTCTCCT
Source organism: Marmota monax (assembly GCF_021218885.2). Lineage (NCBI taxonomy): Eukaryota > Metazoa > Chordata > Mammalia > Rodentia > Sciuridae > Marmota > Marmota monax. The sequence goes on along the minus strand of NW_026694084.1, from coordinate 19,574,505 downwards.
CAAATTCCAGATCTCCTCATGAACCTATTTGGTAGATAAATATTCATAGATTCATCTTTTATTATCCTCATAGTTGAACATTATGATAAATATTGGATCACCTATTTATACCTCAGTAATGTATTCTAGGAAGATTGAGCTTCTATCAATCTATACATTGGCAATATTTGAAAGAAACAGGCAATTTTACTATGGACCCTTAGACCTAGTGGCCATAAACTAGAAGTTTAAAAGGAAACAAAAAGATTGCAAAGTGAAAGAAAAATATGGATGTTGGAGATAGTGAGCAAAGAAAAAAATCTACAAAGTTAGTGAAACATTCAGCATTTAGGAGAAGGTATCCAGTGAGAAATCCTTAGGTGGGATAAAGAAAGAATGAATGAGAAAGATCTGATTTGAATATTAAATTGTTTGTTTACTTTTCTGTAAATTCCCTACTTTTTATTACTGCCCCAAACATTAAGCAATAATTTACCTTAGTAGGTGACTGTGGCTAGGAAAGAATAGGTAAGAAAATTAAAGGCTCATGATCTCTTTTTCAGTTTATTAGAACTTTTGTTTTAAGAAACAGTGAAGAGTTTTCCATTTTGATTTTATTAAGCCATGAGGAGATACATGTATTGCTATTTTGGTAAATCACTTCATAGTACTTGTGATATCCTTAAGCTTCAGATGAACTCTATATAGTTTATAGAATTGTCAAGAGTTGTATATCTAGAAATGTGAAGGAGCTGGGATTTACTACATTTGCAAATTAGCCAATTAGTTTGTATCATAGTTGCTTTAGGAATATGATAATAAATTACCATAGAGTTGGTGTCTTAAACAACAGACAATTATTTGTCACAGTTTGGGAGGCTAAAATTCTGAGACCAGTTAGTACCACAATTAGGTTCTGTTGAGGACCCTCTTCCAAGGTATAGACAGTTACATTCTCACTGTATCCTCATCTGACAGAAAGAGGTGAAGCTAGATCTCTGACCTTTTATAAGGGAACAAATCCCAATGATTTAGGCTCTACTGTCATCACCTAATTACTTCTCAAAGGACCCCCTGCTACATTCTATCTCATTGGGAATTTAATAGCAACATATGAATTTTAGGGAGATATAAATATTCAGTCCACAACAGTTTGCTGTACTTTTGGGGATACTAGCAAAATTCAAATAACTCCTAGGTCCAAGATAAAGAACAGTTTGCTTATCACAACAAGAGTAATAGCCAAATTATCAGCCTTGGTAACCACTTTTTTGAGCTCCAGTTCCCACAGGGTAACAGGACAAGGATCAGGTTACAGCTGTTCATTCAGTGAGTTACATTATAGGAAAAAAAAAAAAAAGATGAGCATGAGTATTCAAATCTCTTATAACTAGTAGTAAATAGACCTATGCTTTTGCTCTGAAGAAAGACACTATCTTATAAACTTAGTTTTGGATATGCAAACAACCTTAAAAAGATATTCCAGAACAAAGTCAGTGCTTTTGCTTGTAATGTGTGTACAACCCCAAGAGACACATGGAAAACTGTCTGCTGATAACATCTACCCCTCATTCCTACTGTATCATGGCTTTTTCTGTGTTTTCCCATGAGAATTCTCATTAGTCAGACACCCTTAAGCTGGAACCAAAACCATTGAATTTTAATCATACAGCATTTAGTTAAGATCATTATCAACAGGATTCTAAACTGTAGAATAAGGCCAACCACTGGGGACCTAAATTCCATTTGCAAAATAAATCACATCAACTTTCACTATTTACTTTAGATTGTCAGGTGTCTTTCTTGTGTTTCGTTACTGACCTTTGCTTTTGTTCCAAGGCATTGATATAAGTACTTTAGGATGCATTAATAATTGCCTGGCTGCAAAAATGAAAAATTTGGGCAACTCTATAACAACCATGGCCAGTAAGTTGAGGCTGACCTGAATGCCTCCCAGAACTGAGGTTGCATCATTGATAATTTCAACTAGTCAAGGACTAAGTTTATATGACAATTTTTAGTTTATAGTGATCTTTATTAATATAAAATAATTGAACTCAGGATTCTCATAAAAATGAATCATATAACTATATCAGGAGCTCCCCAAAGTAACAAAGGTAGCATCATATTGGAAAGATATCTATAGTCAGAATGGCTATATTACCTATAGATAGTATTTCCTGAAGCTATTTTTTTTCAAATTTACTTAAATTAACAGTTAAACTTTATTATATATGTTGTATTTTAAAGTACACAACATATATGTAAAGCGCAATGTATATGTACTTTAAAACAACAATGTAGCTAATATTTTCATTACTTCAAAAAGTTATCATTTTGTGAACATTTTTAATGTTTATTTAACATCCTTTTCTTAGCATTTTTCAAGAATACAGTATATTGCCATTAATTATGGGCACCATGCTTCACAAAAATCTGGAGTGTCTCTTATTAACAACCCTAAAGCACAAGCCAGCATATTTTGGGAAAGGATTCTAGTTAAAGCTAGTTTTATACATCAGAAGAGACCCTGATGTACATATCATGCCTATGGAAAGTGTTGTTTAAATGTTAAAATTGCAGACTACCACCCCCAAATGGGACCTATATCAGCAAGACTCAGGTTAACAGTGCCTTCAAAGATTCTCCCAAATAACTGAAATCTCTAAGGTTTTTCAGTTTAATTTGAATAATTAAATTTGGTCCTTGTTTTCAGTGGAAATTTCTGTTCTATTTGTTCATTCAACCAGAAGGTTGGCATTTGTTCACCCCATGGACAGAGCTATAAGAAGAGGTAGGGAAAATATTTAGGGGTATGAACAAGTATTTTGCTTTGAAGGTGTGGAAAGTTGGGTCATATCCTGCTATTTCCCATAGACTTGTTGATGAAGTTAGGGCAATTATAGTCAACTCATTCTCAGAGATACATTACAGGGAATAACAGGTCTATTAGTAAGTTAAATTTTATGATTGTGCTGGTCAGCTTCTCATGGCTGTGACCAAAATACCTGACAAGAAAATATAGAGAAGGAACATTTATTTTAACCCACAGTTCCAGAGGTTTATTGAATTGTTGGCCAAGTCCATTGCTCAGGGACAAGGTGAGACAGAGTAACATGGGGGAAGGGAGTTGTGGATGAGTACTTTTTTTTTTTTTGGTGTGGGGGGGTTAGTTCCAGAGCTTTTAATTTTTTTTTTAATTTTTTTTCTTTCTTTCTTTTATTGGCTGTTCAAAACATTATAAAGTTCTTGACATATCATATTTCATACATTAGATTCAAGTGGGTTATGAACTCCCATTTTTACCCCAAATACAGATTGCAGAATCACATTGGTTACACATCCACATTTTTACATAATGTCATATTAGTAACTGTTGTATTCTGCTACCTTTCCTATCCTCTACTATCCCCCCTCCCCTCCCCTCCCATCTTCTCTCTCTACCCCATCTACTGTAATTCATTTCTCTCCTTGTTTTTTTTTTTTTTTTCCCATTCCCCTCACAATCTCTTATATGAAATTTTGTATAACAATGAGGGTCTCCTTCCATTTCCATGCAATTTCCCTTTTCTCTCCCTTTCCCTCCTACCTCATGTCTCTGTTTAATGTTAATCTTTTCCTCCTGCTCTTCCTCCCTGCTCTGTTCTTAGTTGCTCTCATTATATCAAAGAAGACATATGGCATTTGTTTTAGGGATTAGCTAGCTTCACTTAGCATAATCTGCTCTAATGCCACCCATTTCCCTGCAAATTCCATGATTTTGTCATTTCTTAGTGCAGAGTAATACTCCATTGTGTATAAATGCCACATTTTTTTTTATCCATTCATCTATTGAAGGGCATCTGGGTTGGTTCTACAGTCTAGCTATTGTGAATTGTGCTGCTATGAACATTGATGTGGCAGTATCCCTGTAGTACGCTCTTTTAAGGTCTTCAGGGAGTAGTCCGAGAAGGGCAATATCGGTCAAATGGTGGTTCTATTCCCAGCTTTCCCAGGAATCTCCATACTGCTTTCCAAATTGGCCGCATCAGCTTGCAGTCCCACCAGCAATGTACAAGAGTACCCTTTTCCCCACATCCTCGCCAGCAGTTGTTTTTTGACTTCATAATGGCTGCCAATCTTAGTGGATGAGTACTTAACCATTCACGGAAGCCAGAAAGCAGAGAGAGGGAAAGGAAGGAGCCTTGTGGCACATTCCCTGTGATCCACCTTTTAAAGTCGTGACCCATCTGTCTAAATTACCATCTTGTCAGTTCATTCAAATTAGGATGGACTGATTAGTTTATGGCTCTCATAATCTAATCATTTCACCTCCAAACATTCTATATTAACATAAGAGTTTGAGTAAAAATGGTGTTTGCAAAAGTTTTGGGAATTGCATACATGATTTTTTTCTTCTTAAATAAAAAAGATATTTCCTGGGTTGATTCTGGAAAACACATTAATAATGTCTCACTCTAATTCTTAACATCTTTAGGTAGTCCCCTTTACCCCTATACCTGGGTTGTTACTGTCTTCTAACACCATGAAATCAGTATGTTTTATTTCAATAGGAGTAATTTTACATTTTCTGTAGTCACACTATACTCTCGTCCAGATAATTCTTCTAAGTATGTCAGGAAAATGAGAAATCTTTGTTAATCTTTGTAAGATTTTCAAAGACTCATTATGTAAAAGCTTGTAATGGTGAGATGCCCTTGAGGCCAGGTTGGATGCATTTCTGAAAATACTATTTCCATTTGGTCATCAAGACTTATGGGTCTTGCTCAGCATATTGATCAGTAAATTCAAGTTCACTGACCCCAAAATAGGAATATCAAGCTCAAGAGTCATGTATCTAGCATTCATATTTTACAAGAGTAGTGTCCCTGGTAGTCTTGTCTTGATGGCTGACATCTTTGGCCAGAGGCTCAATTGGAAAAACTTAATTATAGATTCTTAAAGCTCAAAGTACTTCTGTATGTGGCTATCATCCCAGTTGAGAGAATCCCCTTTGATTCTTATCATCTTTTACATTAAATATATATATATCACATGAATATTAATTATATATTGAACAATAGAATCCTCAACATTAATACTTTGAATTTGCTTAAAGAACCCTGCCACCAAGCCCATATTTGCTACTGCTCCATATTGTGAACTCTCCTTAAACTCCATCAATTTGATTTGGGCATTCAGTGTCCCACAGAATTGGGTAGAATGATGATTAAGATATCTATATCTAAAACTGATAAAATTTTGGAACTTTCCTGTCTCCTAAACTCTTCAGCATATTTAGAAAGCTAAGTAGAGTTTTTGGTCTCCAACCGGAGATTGGAGTCCCACCTCTTATCATTTTTGTCTCTAAAGCAGATGTTATCTGTTTACTGGAAGAAACAGGGAATCAGAATATACATAGGAAGAAAATGGTACATGCCACCAAATAAGTTGCATGTACTTTCAGTTTTAAGCAATATGGTGGATGAGTTCAAGAATTTTTCTAGATATGCTTGAGTCAGTTTTTCATGATCCTAAAGGCAACTCTGCCAGCCTTGTAAACTCAATATGGGACAGTATGTTGATGAACTTTGCATTACTGTAGCAAAATATCTGGGACAATCAACTTAGAGAGGAAACATTTATTGTGATCGGAAATTTTGGAGGTTTCAGTTCACAGTTGGTTTTCCCTATTGTTTTAGGGCCTGTAGTGAGTTAGTACATTATGGTGGGAAGGAATGATAGAGGAAGCTGCCTACTTTATGGCAGCCAGAAAGCAAAAATAGAAAGATTAAGGGTCTGGGTCACAGTATTTCCTTCAAAGGCATGCCCACAATGTTGTAACAACTTTTAACCAGGCCATACAACTTAAAGTTGAAGGATCTAAGATTTTACCATTACTTGAAAGTTAACAAGTTAGACTTATACAGTTTTATGGATGCTAAAAAAAGTACAATAGGGTTCTGGGTCAGAATTTATTATTTACAGCACTGTAGGATCCAGAGTATCACCTTGGATGCTATTTTCTTGAACCCCAGTTCCCGTAGGACCACATGAAGAGAATAAGGTATAAGCTGCATGTGCCATGCATCACAAGAGGGAAACACTGTGCTTAGGCAACCCCATCTTTTATAAAGGGCAGTAATTATGCCTGCCCTATTGCTCTGGAAGGAGATATATCCTACCTTACATAATTGCAAGCATGTCTGTCATTTGCTGTAGAAGGAAATGCTATCTTTTTCTTCTAAGCTTGTTTGTTATTTTAAACATTCTTGAAAAAAAAAAGTCCAGAACAAATGACTTTGTGTGCAAGAAATGCCTACAGGAGACCCCTGGTAAATTGTCTCTCAAGAACTTAGAAATAACCTACTTGATCCTGAGTGCACCAAGTGCCTCATCAGCAACCTGCTGTGACTCCATGGGCCATGACTGCCATGATGTCTCTAATGGGGACAGATCTCTTTTTCTATCTGTGAGCATAGGAAATGTGTTGCTAATATAGTGACTGGAAAAAATGTCCACTGATAGTAAGTGATAGAAGATAAGAAGACAAAGAATAAAATGCGAAATCAGTCTTTTTTTATTTTAGTAAACTTTCAACTTTCTATATTGAATACATAAACATTATAATGTTCTTATTGAATATATTTTATTCTAAACAATAAAATTAATATAAGACAATGATTAGTTAAGTGCTGAAGCTGATTAAAATTTATATAAAAAAATCTTTGAACACTAAAAATGATGTGAGTATATGTGTGTGTGTCGATATCTATATCTCATAGACAAGAAAAATATTTGGTTGAATGGCTATGGATGAAGAAAAAGTATGTAGTAAGAAATCTTCAGTGAGTCTTTAGAATTTAAAAACGTGAAATCAGAAAAGCTTTTAAAATATCAATGTGAATATTCATTTCTATGCACATATTTTTGACCAATCAGATTCATAATTTTCTTAAAGGCCATAAAGCAATATGATAAATTTATAGTTTAGTTCTGGTTATTTTGGTATTTACAAGTTCAGAGCCAAGTATGACATTTTTTTCTGACCTACTAACAAGTGAATAAAGAGGCAAGAATTTTAGGTTCTGTTTAATTGGTCATAGTATTAGATTAGTATTCAAGTTATAGAGGTTAGGTGAAAGAGCTGAAGTAGACTTAAAACATAATACATTGTTATTAAAGATTCAAAACTTGTTCATGCCTGTAATATTTTAAGAAAGGGGCATGTTGCATTTGTGTCATATTGAAGTTTATTTGCATATAATATTGAAATTTATCTCATTTATCTTATTTATTCATATGTTCTCACTCATTTCCAAGAGAGGTTTCTCATTTTACTTATATGACTTAAAGAGTTGGTAATCTAAAACTTGTAGATTACACAATAATATAAATAATTAAAAATAATAATAATATAAATCATTTTTTTTAAGTTTTATGTTTTTATATATGTTAAAATAAGCACTACTGTTAAGGTTGTACATTTTATTATTACTGCATTTTAAAATTCATCATTCAAATTGTACAGAATCAAAGGCAAAGCAAGTTTAAATACTTTGTCCCTTTGCTGAAAAGCAGAATAATCAGTGGAATGCCAATATCCAACAAGTCTTTTTACTCACAAGTAACATAAAAATCAGGTTTAAGGACTATGATTTCAAATGGAAACTGTAATGCATATTATGTGATAAAGTTCACTAATGCAAAAGCAACAAAAATATAGTGCCATCAGCAAGTTAAGCATAATTATATTATTGGCAGGAAAATTGAATTCTTCGAGCATAAGAAGGACATTTTCTTTGAAACCAATCCACCAATATCACTATCTTCCAGCACTAAAAATGATGTGGTTAGTATCTGTGATATTTTTCTCTTATTGGGTTTTTATTAGGCACTGTAAATTTATGACGATATTTAAAGTTGGAATATTATAGCATCATTTGGGCATAGAAGTAAGGAAGAAGTAATTTACATTTAAATTTGTGGATAACAAATAATTTGGCAATTACATGGAAAGTGAGGGAATTTTTTTTTAACTTGAATTCATGTTCTTATTTGTAGTAAATCACAGGAAAGAGGATCACTTAAAACTTGTCCTTTTAGTGTTCATTAAAAAACAAAAAACAAAAAAATACAAAAACTGAAGATTAATTAACAATGGAAATAAAAATCACTTAGTGTACCTACTTTTTCATCATTTGATGTACTATTTTAAAGTTAAAATCTCTGTCTCTTTTACTGTCTCTCTATGCTGGTCTCATTCACTCTGGTATCTCTTCTTGTCCCAACTTTTGCACCAACTCACACACACACACAGGAAATGTATCTTCAGGAGGTATCAATTATAATGCCCCTTTTTTTCTGAAGATTGACATTTCAATTCATAATACCAATATTCAAATTAATCTGGGAGATTATGTATCATATAAGTGAACTTTCTTGTCTTTATCAGATGAAACATAAATCAAATAAGTCAGGGAATATGATTACTAGAGCATGAACAAACAACCATAGAGACAGTTATCTATCCTATTTCACTTGGCCCATCACTTTTTTTAACTTGTGGAATCGTAGTTTCCTTCTTAATTGATCTATTCTACAATAATTTATTGAGTATATTTCATATGTCAGGCATTAAATCAGATTCTTAAAATAAAACAGACTTATAATGGACATGGGTTTTGTCCTTATTGAAATTACTAATTAATAGGGGAAAAAGACACATCTGCATACACACATAGTGTAGCTTCATGAGAAAAATGATGCCCTGAGGAGCAACAGGTCACTGTTTGCCACTAGAATAAAATACTTGAGAAAAACAACTTAAAGTAAGAAAGATTTATTTTGGCTCATGGTTTTCAAGGTTTCAATCCTTGGTCGGCCAGCTCCAGTGCTATAAGTCTTAAATGAAGCAGAACCTCATGGCAAAAGGGCATGGAGGACAGATGCTGTTCACCTCATGGCAACAAAGCAGAGAAAGGGGAAGAAGCCAGACCAGGGAAAGAACATATTCCCCAAGATTACACCCCCATGGATCTACTCAATTCAACTAGGTCCTATCTCTTTCAGTTTCCAGCACCTCCCAATATTCCATTCACATTATGAAGCCATTAATGGATTAATCCTCAGATGAGTTTAAATCCCTCATTATTCCCCAAATTCCAACCTATGAACATTGCTACATTCTGGACCAAGCTTTAACATGTGAGTCTTTGGGGACATTTCAAATCCAAATCACAACAAATAATAATTTGTAAAAAAAAAAAAAAGTGTTTTGTTTAGAAATGGGAAGATTTATTTGACCAAATAATGACTAAAACATCATCTGAAAGATACTTAAAACATAAAAATATGTGACAGGGAAAATTTTCAGGCAGAAAAAATAGGATGCGCAAAGTTTGTGGCTGGAATGAACATGAGTAAAGAAATTAGAAGACTTAAGTAGCCAGAGGGTGAAGATTAAATGAAGGATTGCTTTGAAGTAGCCTCTAGAGGCAGAAGGGGCCAGATTACACAGGTTTTGTGTCCATATTAAGGAAGATTTTTCATTCTAAGAGCAGCATGAAGTCATTGAGTTATATGTATAAAATCAGTTTGTATTTTAAAAATATAACAAATATAACAAACTGGTATAGAGAATGGAACCAAATATCATTTATAGAAGATACAGTAACAATCTGAAATGTAGTACTAGTAGAAACGAAGAGAAGTGAATGCAATTCAGAAATTATGTCAAAGCAAAAATCTATAAGATTTGGTAATAAATTTAAATGGTGATAGTGAGTGCAAGAAAATTTAGTATCAAAAGCTTCTCAAATTTCTGGTTATTTCCCATTCAATGAATAAATTAGTACAGGCAGAAAATATGAATAGACTTGTACCACTATGAATTTATTCATACAATGCATGTAAGACCTTTTTAATTCCAAGATTATACATTTAATGACTGATAATGACAATCAAATATTGTATACTTAATGTGAATCAGTTTCCAAACTAATATTTCTTTATGAATTAACTTTTATCATTACTCTAATATGGTATGGTGATTATTAATTTCTTTCCTCTTTTATTAGTAAAAAAACCCCATGAATCTCAGAGAGGTTGGAGTATTTGCCTTATACACACAGTTACTTGAATGGGTTTTGAATTCAAGTCTTTCTCACTTTGAAGCCTGCATTATTTACCACTATATAATGCAGGCTCTCAGTACTATCTAGGTACATAAATTGAGGTGAAAGTTATACCTATTCAAACAAATTTCTCATTTTCGAGGCTACGATTCTGAAAATCATTTTCACTCTAAAGATATTTTGGTATCTTAGAACATAATACAAATAATAAATAAATTTGAAATTATCTATTTTAAAAACCCAAACTTTAAATTTTGGAGGCATTATTTTATTTTTCTTTTTTTTTTTAATTTTTTATTGTGGGTTGTTCAAAACATTACAAATTTCTTGACATATCATATTCCACACTTTGATTCAAGTGGGTTATGAACTCCCACCTTCACCCCATACACAGATTGCAGAATCACATCAGTTACACATCCATTGATTTACATATTGCCATACTAGTGTCTGTTGTGCTCCACTGCCTTTCCCATCCTCCACCCTCCCCCTCCCCACCTCTCCCCTCCCCTCCCCTCCTCTCTCTCTACCCCCTCCACTGTATAACCCTGAGGGTCTCCTTCCATTTCCATGCAATTTCCCTTCTCTCTCCCTTTCCCTCCCACCTCTCATCCCTGTTAAATGTTAATCTTCTTCTCCTGCTCTTCGTCCCTACTCTGTTCTTAGTTACTCTCCTTATATCAAAGAAGACATTTGGCATTTGTTTTTTAGGGATTGGCTAGCTTCACTTAGCATAATCTGCTCTAATGCCATCCATTTCCCTGTAAATTCTATGATTTTGTCATTTTTTAATGCAGAGTAATACTCCATTGTGTATAAATGCCACATTTTTTTTATCCATTCGTCTATTGAAGGGCATCTAGGTTGGTTCCACAGTCTTGCTATTGTGAACTGTGCTGCTATGAACATCGATGTAGCAGTGTCCCTGTAGCATGCTCTTTTTAGGTCTTTAGGGAATAGACCAAGAAGGGGAATAGCTGGGTCAAATGGTGGCTCCATTCCCAGCTTTCCAAGAAATCTCCATACTGCTTTCCAAATTGGCTGCACCAATCTGCAGTCCCACCAGCAATGTACAAGTGTACCCTTTTCCCCACATCCTCGCCAGCACTTGTTGTTGTTTGACTTCCTAATGGCTGCCAATCTTACAGGAGTGAGATGGTATCTTAGGGTGGTTTGATTTGCATTTCTCTGACAGCTAGAGATGTTGAGCATTTTTTCATGTACTTATTGATTGACTGTATGTCCTCCTCTGAGAAGTGTCTGCTCAGGTCCTTGGCCCATTTGTTGATTGGGTTGTTTGTTCTCTTATTGTCTAATTTTTTGAGTTCTTTGTATACTCTGGATATTAGGGCTCTATCTGAAGTGTGAGGAGTAAAGATTTGTTCCCAGGGTGTAGGCTCCCTATTTACCTCTCTTATTGTTTCTTTTGCTGAGAAAAAACTTTTTAGTTTGAGTAAGTCCCATTTGTTGATTCTAGTTATTAACTTTTGTGCTATGGGTGTCCTATTGAGGAATTTGGAGCCCGACCCCACAGTATGTAGATCGTAGCCAACTTTTTCTTCTATCAGATGGCGTGTCTCTGATTTGATATCAAGCTCCTTGATCCATTTTGAATTAACTTTTGTGCATGGCGAGAGAAAGGGATTCAGTTTTATTTTGTTGCATATGGATTTCCAGTTTTCCCAGCACCATTTGTTGAAGATGCTATCCTTCCTCCATTGCATGCTTTTAGCCCCTTTATCAAATATAAGGTAGTTGTAGTTTTGTGGATTGGTTTCTGTGTCCTCTATTCTGTACCATTGGTCCACCCGCCTGTTTTGGTACCAGTACCATGCTGTTTTTGTTACTATTGCTCTGTAGTATAGTTTGAAGTCTGGTATCGCTATACCGCCTGATTCACACTTCCTGCTTAGAGTTGTTTTTGCTATTCTGGGTCATTTATTTTTCCATATGAATTTCATGATTGCTTTCTCTATTTCTACAAGAAATGCCGTTGGGATTTTGATTGGCATTGCATTAAACCTATAGAGAACTTTTGGTAATATCTCCATTTTGATGATGTTAGTTCTGCCTATCCATGAACAGGGTATATTTTTCCATCTTCTAAGATCTTCTTCTATTTCTCTCTTTAGGGTTCTGTAGTTTTCACTGTATAAGTCTTTCACCTCTTTTGTTAGGTTGATTCCCAAGTATTTTATTTTTTTTGAAGATATTTTGAATGGAGTAGTTGTCCTCATTTCCATTTCAGAGGATTTGTCGCTGATATACAGGAATGCCTTTGATTTATGCGTGTTGATTTTATATCCTGCCACTTTGCTGAATTCATTTATTAGCTCTAATAGTTTCTTTGTAGAGCCTTTTGGGTCTGCTAGGTATAGAATCATATCATCTGCAAATAGTGATAATTTAAGTTCTTCTTTTCCTGTTTTTATGCCTTTAAATTCTTTTGTCTGTCTAATTGCTCTGGCCAGTGTTTCGAGAACTATGTTGAAGAGAAGTGGAGAGAGAGGGCATCCCTGTCTTGTTCCAGATTTTAGAGGGAATGCCTTCAGTTTTTCTCCATTCAGAATGATGCTAGCCTGAGGCTTAGCATAGATTGCTTTTACAATATTGAGGTATGTTCCTGTTATCCCTAGTTTTTCTAGAGTTTTGAACATAAAGGGATGCTGTACTTTGTCGAATGTTCTTTCCGCATCTATCGAGATGATCATATGGTTCTTATTTTTAAGTCTATTGATGTGGTGAATAACATTTATTGATTTCCGTATATTGAACCAGCCTTGCATCCCAGGGATGAATCCTACTTGATCATGGTGTACAATTTTTTTGATATGTTTTTGTATCCGATTCGCCAGAATTTTATTGAGGATTTTTGCATCTAGGTTCATTAGAGATATTGGTCTGTAGTTTTCTTTCTTTGAAGTGTCTTTGTCTGGTTTAGGTATCAGGGTGATGTTGGCCTCATAGAATGAATTTGGAAGTTCTCCCTCTTTTTCTATTTCCTGAAGTAGCTTGAAAAGTATTGGTATTAGTTCTTCTTTAAAGGTTTTGTAAAATTCTGCTGTATACCCATCCGGTCCTGGGCTTTTCTTAGTTGGTAGTCTTTTGATGGTTTCTTCTATTTCCTCAATTGATATTGGTCTGTTTAGGTTTTCTATATCCTCCTGACTCAATCTGGGCAGATCATATGACTTAAGAAATTTATCTATGCCTTCACTATCTTCTAATTTATTGGAGTATAAGGATTCAAAATAGTTTTTGATTATCTTCTGTATTTCTGAAGTGTCTGTTGTGATATTGCCTTTTTCATCCCGTATGCTAGTAATTTGAGTTCTCTCTCTTCTTCTCTTCGCTAGCATTGCTAAGGGTCTGTCGATTTTGTTTATTTTTTCAAAGAACCAACTTTTAGTTTTGTCAATTTTTTCAATTGTTTCTTTTGTTTCGATTTCATTAATTTCAGCTCTGATTTTAATTATTTCTTGCCTTCTACTTCTTTTGCTGTTGTTTTGCTCTTCTTTTTCAAGGATTTTGAGATGAAGTATGAGATCATTTATTTGTTGGTTTTTTCTTTTTTTAAGGAATGAACTCCAAGCAATGAATTTTCCTCTTAGAACTGCTTTCAATGTGTCCCATAGATTCCTATATGTCGTGTCTGTGTTTTCATTTATCTCTAAGAATTTTTTAATTTCCTCCTTGATGTCTTCTATAACCCATTGATCATTCAGTAACCTATTGTTCATTCTCCAATTGATGTATGCTTTTTCCTTCCTTCTTTTATCGTTGATTTTCAGTTTCATTCCATTATGATCAGATAAGATGCATGGTATTATCTCTACTCCTTTATATTGTCTAAGAGTTGCCCTGTGACATAATATATGATCTATTTTTGAGAAGGATCCATGTGCTGCTGAGAAAAAAGTGTAACTGCTTGATGTTGGGTGGTATACTCTATATATGTCAATTAGGTCTAGGTTATTAATTGTGTTATTGAGTTCTATAGTTTCCTTATTCAACTTTTGTTTGGAAGATCTGTCCAGTGGCGAGAGAGGTGTGTTGAAGTCTCCCATGATTATGGTATGGTGGTCTATTAGACTCTTGAACTTGAGAAGAGTTTGTTTGACGAACATAGCTGCACCATTGTTTGGGGCATAAATATTTATGATTGTTATGTCTTGTTGGTGTATGGTTCCCTTAAGCAGTATGTAGTGTCCCTCTTTATCCCTTTTGATTAACTTTGGCTTGAAATCTATTTTATTTGATATGAGTATGGACACTCCTGCTTGTTTCCGAAGTCCATATGAGTGATATGATTTTTCCCAACCTTTCACCTTCAGCCTATGTATGTCTTTTCCTATCAAATGCGTCTCCTGTAGGCAGCATATTGTCGGGTCTTGTTTTGTCATCCATTCTACTAGCCTGTGTCTCTTAATTGGTGAGTTTAAGCCATTAATATTTAGGGTTATTATTGAGATATGGGTTGTTCTTCCAGCCATATTTGTTTATTTCTGTTACTAAACATTGTTTGTTTTCCTCTTTGATTATTTCCCCCCCCCTTTACTGTCCTACCTCCCACTGTTGGTTTTCATTGTTATTTTCCATTTCCTCTTCCTGTAATGCTTTGGCGAGGATGTTTTGAAGAGATGGTTTTCTAGCTGTGAATTCTTTAAACTTTTGTTTATCGTGGAAGGTTTTAATTTCATTCTCCATCCTGAAGCTTAATTTCGCTGGATACACAATTCTTGGTTGGAACCCATTTTCTTTCAGTGTTTGAAATATGTTATTCCAGGATCTTCTAGCTTTCAGAGTCTGTGTTGAAAGATCAGCTGTTATCGTGATTGGCTTACCCCTAAATGTAATCTGCTTCCTTTCTCTTGTAGCTTTTAAAATTCTCTCCTTATTCTGTATGTTGGGCATCTTCATTATAATGTGTCTAGGTGTGGATCTCTTATGATTTTGCACATTCGGCGTCCTGTAGGCTTCTGGGATTTGGGATTCTGTCTCATTCTTCAATTCTGGGAAGTTTTCTTGTATTATTTCATTGAATAGACTGCTCATTCCTTTGGTTTGGAGCTCTGTACCTTCCTGTATCCCAATGACTCTTAAGTTTGGTCTCTTAATGTTATCCCATATTTCTTGGATGTTCTGCTCATGGTTTCTTAACAGTCTTGCTGAGCTGTGTATGTTCTTTTCCAGTTGAAATACTTTGTCTTCATTGTCTGATGTTCTATCTTCTAAGTGTTCTACTCTGCTGGTAGTATTCTCCATTGAGCTTTTAAGTTGGTTTATTGCTTCCTGCATTTCTAGGATTTCTGTTTGTTTGTTTTTTATAACCTCTATCTCCCTGTATAGTTGATCCTTTGCTTCCTGGATTTGTTTGTGTAATTCATTGTCGAAGTAATCTTTCATTGTCTGATTTTGCTGTTTAATGTCTTCCTTGAGACTCCAGATCATCTGAAGCATGTATATCCTGAATTCTTTATCTGACATTCCATCTGCTGCAGCTGTTACCTCTTCTAAAGTTGTGTTGACCTGCATTGCTTGTGGTCCTTTCTTTCCTTGTCTTTTCATAGTGCTTGCATATCTTTCCTGCAGGCGCAGGCGGTGGCTCTGCTCTCTCCTTATTACAATTTGGGTGTCGTGGCTACCACGCCGGCAGGTCACTGGGCCTGTTTTGGGCGCTGGCGGCGGCTCTGTTCTGCCCCTACTCCAATTGGGGTGATGAGTGTACCACGCTGGCAGGCCACCGGGCCTGATCCGCCGGTCGGTTGCAGGTTTGCCTACCCTGCAGGCGCAGGCGGCGGCTCTACTCTGCCCCTACTCCAAATGGGGTGACGTGTCTGTCATACCGGCAGGCCACTGGGCCTGTCCCGCTGGTCGGTCGCAGATCTGCCCACCTTTCGGGCACGGATGGTGGCTCTGCTCTGCCCCTACTCCA
Organism: Marmota monax; assembly: GCF_021218885.2. Classification (NCBI taxonomy): domain Eukaryota; kingdom Metazoa; phylum Chordata; class Mammalia; order Rodentia; family Sciuridae; genus Marmota; species Marmota monax. The sequence goes on along the minus strand of NW_026694084.1, from coordinate 19,558,476 downwards.
ATTGGTTGGTCGTGACTACTCCGCCTGCAGGTCGCTGGCCTGTTCCTGGCAAGGTCGGCAACTCTGCTCTGCCCCTACTCCAATTAGGGTGGTGTGTGTATCAGGCTGGCGGGATCCTGGGCCTGATCCGCCAGTCTGTCGCAGGTCTGCCTATCTTGGAGGCGTGGGCGGCGGATCTGCCCTGCCCCTCCTACCACGCCTGCGGACCCCTGGGCCTGATCTGCAGGTTGGTCACAGGTCTGCTCACCCTGCGGGCTCGGGTGGCGGTTCCGCTCCGCCCCCACTCCAATTGGGGTCACGTGGCCACCACACCGGCAGGGCCTGACCCGGGCGTGGGAGAAGGATCTGCTCTGCCCCTACTCCAGTTGGGGTGACATGTGTACCACACTGGCAGGCCACTGGGCCTGACCCGCCAGGCTGTCACAGGTCTGTTTACCTTGCAAGCGCGGGCGGCGGCTCTGCCTTGCCCCTCCTACCACGCCCTTGTACCACTGGGTCACAGGTCTGCCCACCTTGCTGGTGCGAGTGGCGGCTCCTCTCCGCCCCCTCTCCAATTGGGGTCATGCGGTCACCACGCTGGCGAGCCGCTGGGCCTGCTCCGGGCGCTGGCGGCGGCCCGGCTCCTCCCCTCTGGCTCGATGAAAAATTGAGGAGACTCGGGTGTCTGTGCCTCACCCCCCCTACCAGGAGACCAACTTTTTCTGTCGCCGCTGGTATTGATGAAGTTCTCTCCTCCGCCGCTTTCTGATGACATCAGATCTCTGCCATGTTGGTATCCTATGCGAATGGCAGCATTTCGTTCCCCTTGCCGGGCAACCAAAGCAACGGGTGAGTCCTGACCAGCCCTCAGCAGGACCCGGACCGAGAAGCAGTTTCCACGGGCTCCTAGCCCTGGGCCAGGGCGGTTCCGGGAGCCGGAACTCTGCCGCCCTGCGCTCGGTGTTCGCTCCGATAAGATCAGGTTCTAAGAAGCACCCAGTCACTGAACCCTAGCAATCTGTCTGCAAGCCGCAGGCGAATGGCAGCCTGAAATTACCTGTTCTATGGCTGAATGAGCTGCGGTCAGTCGAAAACAGGGATGGTGACGTCAGCTTTCCAACATGGTGGCTGCTGGCCTCCTCTGTGGTCTGACCGGTGTGGAGAACCGAGATGGACCGCTTCCTTCCCCCGTCTCGAACCCAGAATTCAGCCCTGAGTACGGTGCTTGCACGGCTGGCAGAAACTGCAGCGCTGTATCCCTGCGTCGCTATCTCCTTGTTTCCCAGCGCGCGCTGCAGACTCTAGCCGCGGGGCGATTTGCTGAATAAGCAGTGTTACCCTCCGTGCGACAAACCTCTCGCGTTTGAGTCCCCGTAGCCGATCCTTGTGCGATGGAATTCCTTCCTCTAGGTTCCGGAGCACCCCACTATTGCTGGAAATTCCTAACAAGATAGCCTTTAGCCGTCCTGATTTGTCATACTCCCACACAGTGAAGCAGCACACGGGGGCAATGCACTCCCCTCGCCGCCATCTTGATTAATCTCCATTATTTTATTTTTCCACCCCATTATTCAGACTTAGTTTAAACTGTAATTCATTTGGCAATGAATTTTTCCTTTATTTTATTTTACCAAGTTACAGAACAATACCTTTGTAATTCATTTCTATTCTTCCTAAAATTATGATAGTATCTAATAGAATGATATTTGGGGTATGACTATTCATCTATAATGAAAAAAATAAATAGCTCTTCCTCCTGTATTTCTCTATAAGTTCACCTATACATTGCACAGAAAAAAAGAAGCAATAATTGATATGTAATTCTTTCATGAAAGGAATGGAACTGAATGTAAAAAGGGATATAAAGCAATATGTTCTCAAAGTCACAGCAGTATTTCAGTTGGAATGTTGTGAAATACCATGTATTTCACTTGAGTGAGTGTGTAAAATATTGGAGAGCACCGAGTAGAAGTTAGAGAAATAGGCAAACCCCATTCTATCACTTACTAACCAAGTGAACAGATTGAGATTAGTAAATTTAGTAAAGCCTATGAGTGGTTCTCAATGATGGCTATACTTAGAAATTCATGGTAGCTTTAAAAAATACTAATATCTTGCTGCTACCCTAGAGGCTTAAATTTAATTGCTTTAGTGTTAAGAGTTTGCACTTAAATTATAACTCTGAAGTTTGGACTCCTCCAATATTTTTAAAGTTTATCATGTAATTCAATATGCAGTTTAGTTTGAGATTCCATGACAATATAGTCTAGCCTAAGCTTTAATTTCTTCATCTTGGAATATGTAGATAATCATATTTATTCTTATAAGGTGTGAGATCAATCCTTCTCCCCATAAAAATCATATTTTTCCTACTACATAGTAAGAACCCAGTATACAAGCTAATAGTTGTAACAGGTCATTATTATTAATAAAGGGACTTAGTTTATCTACCTATTTATTCAACAAACAATTGCACTGAGTCAGCTATATGTCAAACTCCATATAAAATGGTAACCAAGTGATCAGTATTCCTGTTCTGATAGAACTCACACCCTAGGACAGGCAACAAAAAATAAACAATAAAGAAATAAGAATGTAGAACAACTGCAGGATAAGTACTGTAAAGAAAACCTAAATGAATGAGCCTATTTTGGATGCATTAGGGAAGTCTTCTTTGAGATTCTATTTAAGCAATGACCTGAATTCAAACTCCAAAATATCGACATATCAGAGGTAGTTGTTGCCCAAGCCGTAAGAACAGCAAGTACCAAGGTGCCCACATTAGGTTATTAGTGTTTCCAACGTCCGCTTTCTTTCCTTTATTTTAATGCTTGTGACATTCTTTTTTTTTTTATTTTGAAGTCAGGAATGTTCAGGGTTTGAATAGTTATGATCTAAATTGCTTTTTTATAAATGACAGTAATTATGCCTGCCCTATTGCTTTAAAAAAAATATACAAAACAATAGGATTTATTTGACTTAATTATAAAAGCATGGAATATAATTTGTTCTAATTCAGACCCCAGTACTTTCCCTTTCCCTCGCCTCTTCCCTTTTTCTATTCCCTTCCCTCTACTCTACTGACCTTTCTATCTATCTATCTATCTATCTATCCATATATTCTTTTTTCTTCTTCTTCTTTTTAAATTAGTGTCTTATGGAGTACATGTTGGTAAAATTTACTATGGTTCATATATGTACATGGGAAAGTTCGATCAGATTAATTCCACTATCTTTTTCTGTTCTATCTTTTCTCTCTTCCATTTATTCACCTTTATCCATTCCATTGATCTCTCCTATATTCTCTATTTTTATCCACCCCTTATTTTGGATTAGCTTCTTCATATCAGAGAAAACATTCAACTTTGACTTTTTGGGACTAGCTTATTTCACTTAGCATAATAGTCTCCAGTTACACTGACAAATGCCATAAAACCATTCTTCTTTATGGCTGAGTAATATTCCATTGTGTATATATACCACACTTTCTTATCCATTCATCTGTTGAAAGGTACCTAGATTGGCTTCATAGCTTGGCTATTGTGAATTGTGCTGCTGTGAACATTGATGTGGCTGTGTGTCAAAACTGAATATCTTTTAATTCAGGTAAATGAACCCTGCATTACGGGGATAAACAAATTAATAATTCATGGACACACAAATAGAGAAAAAGTTGGTCCTGTTGGTTCAGTAATAACCTTGATATGGAAGTAGTGACCACTAACCAGCTCTGCACGTTTATTATATAGGTTTTAACATCAAAAGGATTTATTAGAAAGTTTATTCAAGATAAACAGAACTGAAGTTGAAGGTATAAATTGCCGAAAGAAAACTATTAGCATATACCCATAATTCTCTGCCTGAGGCAGCTGGCATTTGAACCCAAAGTTAAGAACTGATAAATCTGACATGCATGTTGCAAAAAAATTTGCTCATGAAATGTAGGCTCTCTCTTGACCTCACTGAGTATTACTTTTGCTGAGAAGAAACTTTTTAGTTTGAATATATCCCATTTATTGATCTTGATTTTATTTTTTGCACTTTAAGAGTCTTGTTAAGGAAGCTGGTACCTAATCCAACCTGATGAAGATTTGGACTTTTTCTTCTCTTTGGCATAGGGGCTCTGATCTAATTCCTAGGTCCTTGATCCACTTTGAATAGAGTTTTGTGCATGGTGAGAGATAGAGGTTTAGTTTCATTTTGCTGCACATGAATTTCCAGTTTTGCCAGCATTTTTTGTTATCTTTTCTACAATGTGTATTTTTGCTGCCTTTGTCTAGTATGAGGTAACTGTATTTATGTGGAGTTGTCTCTGTGTGTTCTATTCTGTACCATTGGTCTACAAGTTTATTTTGGTGCCAATACCATGCCATTTTTGTTACTATAGCTTTGTAGTATAGTTTAATGTCTGGTATTGTGATGCCTCCTGCTTCACTCTCCTTGCTAAGGATTGCTTTGGCAATTCTGGGTCTCTTATTTTTAAAAATGAATTTCATGATTGCTTTTTCTATTTCTGTAAGGAATGATATTAGAATCTCATTGAATCTATATAATGCCTTGGGTACTATGTCCATTTTGACAATATTGATTCTGCCTATTCAAGAACATGGGAGATCTTTCCATCTTCTAAGATCTTCTTCAATTTCTTTCTTTAGTGAGAGCCTACATTTTGGGAGCAAATTTTTTCCACAAGCACATCAGACAGATAGAGCACTAGTCTCCAGGATATATAAAGAACTCAAAAAAAACTTAACACCAAAAGAAAAAAAAAGGAACAACCAATCAATAAATGGACTTCTCAGAGGAAGAAATACAGTGAATCAACGGATATATGAAAAAGTGTTCAACATCTATAGTAATCTGAGAAATGCAAATCAGAACTACTCTAAAATTTCATTTCACTCCAGTCAGATGGCAGTTATCCATAATACAAAAAGCAATAAGTGTTGGCAAGGATGTGGGGGAAAAGCTACTCTCATGTATTGCTGGTGGGACTGCAAATTGGTGCAACCAATTCCTTAGAAAACTTGGAATAGATCCATCATTTGACTCATCTATCCCATTCCACATTAAAAAAATGATAAATCCGTGACTGACACAGAATTTCCCTTTGAACAGGGCTATCACCACAGTACCTGGACCGTCTCAGATTGACTCCTTTGTTCTGAGAGTTCCCAGTAGGGACATTGCTTCTGTTGCCAAACAGCTCATGGACGATAATTTATTCGCTGCTCCTGACAGCTGTGTTACTATAATATTCTGATTTTATTTTTTGTGATTAATAAGGAATATTTTATTTACTATTTAGTAAACTCAAACATTTGAATAGCCCTAGAAATACACACACACACACACACACACACATGTGTGTGTGTATATATATATATATATATATATATATATATATATATATATATATATATATAATGTTGGTAAGGATGTGGGAAAAGAGCTATATTGATTTAAATCCTTTGGATTATACTGAAGAGTGGGATAGCTGTGTTAAGTAGTGGTTCCATTCTTTGTTTTTCAAGGAATCTCCATAATTCTTTCTGGAGTTGTTGCACCAATTTTCAGTCCCATCAGCAGTGTATGAGTGTACCCTTTTCCCTACATCCTTGTAAACATTTATTGTTACTTGCATTCTTTATAAATGCCGTCTGACTGGGACTGGAGTAAGATAAAACCTCAGTATCATTTTAATTTTAATTTCTTTAACTGCTGGAGACATTGAACATTTTTTCATATATTTGTTGACCACTGATTCTTTTTTTTTTTTTTTTTACTTCTTGTGCTTTATGACTCTTACTAAGGAAGTTATTTCCTGTGCTGACATGTTGGAATGTGGGGCCCTCATCTCCTTCTAGCATTTCTGATATAATTCCTAGGACTTTGATCTACTCTGAGTTTGTGTTTGTGTGTGGTATGAGAAAGAGGTTAAACTTTATTCCACTCCATGTGGATTTCCATTTTTCCCAACACTGTTTGATAAAAAGACCATCTTTTCTCCAATGTGTGTTTTGTTACATTTGTCAAGTATGAGATAACCTTTTTTTTTGTGGGTTTGCCCCTATGTCTTCTGTTCCATTGATCTTTATGCATGTTTTGGTGCCAGTACAATGTTGTTTTCATTATTATATCTCTGTAGCATAATTTGAGGTCTAGTATTTTGATACTTTCTGCTGTGCATTTCTGGCTAAGAATTGCTTTGGCTATTCCAGATGACACACACACATACACACACACTCACTCTCTCTCTCATGAATTTCATAACTACTCTTTCTGGTTCTGTGAAGAACATCATTGGAATTTTGATGAGAATTTTTTTAATCAGTACAGTGCTTTGTTAATAAGGCCATTTTGACAATATTAATTAGGCCTATCCAAGAACATGGGAGGTCTTTCCATTTTCTAAGGTCTTCTTTAATTTTTTTCTTTAGTGTTCTATTGTTTTCACTGTAGAGGTCCTTCACCTCTTTTGTTAGTTGATTCCCAAGTGCTTTATTTTATGTTATTTTTTGAGGCTATTGTAAGTGGGACAGTTTTCTCCATTTATTTTTCAGTAGATTTATCATTAAAGTATAGGAACACAATTAATTTATGTGTGTTGATGTTGTCTCTTCCCACTTTGCTGAATTCATTTATGAGCTCTGAAGTCTTGTGGTGGAGATTTTGTTTGTTTGTTTGTTTGTTTGTTTGTTTTGGTCTTCTATATATGAGATTATGACATCAGCCAACAGAGATAATTTAAAGTCTTCCTTTCCTATTCACATCCCTTTAATTTCCTTCTCTTAGCTGATTTCTCTGGCTACAGTTTCAGTGAAAGTGGGCATCCTTGCCATGTTCCTATTTTTAGACAACATGCTTTTAGGTTTTCCTTATTTCAAAATAGTATTGGCCATGGGTTTATCATATATAGCCTTTCCAGTGTTGAGGTAAGTTCCTCTATCCCTAATTTTCTAGTGTTTTAAAGATGAATGGGTGTTGTATTTTGTCAAATGCTTTTTCTTCATCTATTGATATCATCATGTGATTCTTGTCTTTTAGTCTATTTATGTGGTGAATTACATTTGTTAATTTCCATATGTTGAACCAACCATACATCCCAGAGAATAAACCTCCTTGATCATGGTACACTATTTTTAATGTGTTTTTGTATGTGGTTTGCCAATATATTATTAAGAATTTTTGTATCTATGTTCATCAAGGATATTGGTTTGACGTTTTCTTTCCTTGATGTGTCTTTGCCTGGTTATCTTATCAAGACAATACTGGCTTCATAGAATGATTTTGGCAGTTTTCTCTCCTGTTCTATTTTATGAAATAATTTGAGGAGAATTGGTATTAGTTCTGCTTTAAAGGTCTGGTAAAACTTGGTTGATTATCCATCCAGTCCTGAGCTTTTCTTGGAAATCTTTCGATAGCTGCATCATTTTTAATTCCTTGAAATTAATATGTTTAAGTTTTCTATAAACTCCTGGTTCAAACTCCTGGGTAGATATCTGTGTCTAGGAATTTGTCAATATCTTCAAGACTTTCTAACTTATTGGAGCATACATTTTCAAAATAGTTTCTTATTGCCCTCTGGATTTCAATTTTGTCTGTGATGATTTTCATGTCAAATTTTGATAATTTGGATTTTTCCCTCCTTATTAGTATTGTTAATCCTTTCAATAAATCAACTCTGTTTCATTGATATTTTTCTATGTTTATTCTCAATTTCATTGATTTCAGTTCTGATTTTAATTATTTCCTATATTCTACTGATTTGAGTGTTGGTTTGTTCTCTTTTTTCTAAGGCCTTAAGATGTAATGTTAGATTATTTATTAAGTATCTTTCTATTTTTTAAGGTCTATTAACTTAAGCATTGCAAGTGTCTTCAGCCTTGGAGATTTTGATATTTTGTATCAATAATTTCATTTACTTCTAAGGATTTTTTTTAATCTTCCCTGATTTCTTCACCTATCCATTCATCATTCAAAATGTATTATTGCCAGGTACAGTGGCGCATACCTGTAATCCCAGCAGCTCAGGAAGCTGAGACAGGAGGATCATGAGTTCAAAGCCAGCCTCAGCAATGGTGAGGTGCTAAGCAACTCATTGAGACCTTGTCTCTATACAAAATACAAAATAGAGCTGGGGATGTGGATCAGTGGTAGGGTAGCCCTGAGTTCAATTCCCTGTATCTTCCCCTCCAAAAAAAAAAAAAGAAAAAGAAAAGAAAAAACATGTTTTCAATTTTTTTTCTCCTTATCATTGATTTCTAAGTTCATCCAATAGTATCTAATAGACTGCAATGTATTTTCTCCAGGTTTTATTTTATTTTATCTTTTGTATTTACTAAGATTTGCTTAGTGATTTAAAATATGGTATATTTTAGAAAATATTCCATATTCTGCTGAGAAGAAAGTGAATTCAGTCATTGATGGGTGAATTATTTTATTGATAGATATCTGTTAGGTTTGTATTATTAATTATACTTTTTAGTTCTGCAGAATATTAGTTTTTGTTTATATGATATATCTAGTGGTAGGAAAGGCAAGTTAAAGTCATTCAGTATTATTGTAGTATGGTATCTGATTCTTAACATTGAGGAACGATTGTTTGATGTTTCTAGATGCTCTGTTGTGTGGGGCATAAATATTTGTGATCATCATATCTTGTTGATATATGATTCCATTAATCAGAATTAAGTGACTTCTGATTAAACTTGGCTTGAAATCCACTTTATCTAATATGAGAATAGTTACCCATGCTTGTTTACGAGTCCCATGTAAATGGTATATTTTTTCCCATTCTTTCATCTTTAGTCTGGGAGTTCTTTGCCTGTGAGTTGATTCTCTTGAAGACAGCATATTGTTAGATCTTGTTTTTTAATCAAGTCTGCCAACCTATGTCTTTTAATGAAAACATTTAGATCATTTACATTCAATGTTATTATTGAGAGGTGGTTTTTATTTTTTGCTATTTTGATTTATTTCTAATGTTTATTTCTAATGTTTAAATTGGACTTGATTGTCCTTTATATGTCTGTTCTTCTAGAGTATCTCTTCCCTATGCTGGTGTTCATGTTTATTTTTTATTTCTTCTTAATGTTTTGTAGTGTAAGCTTACTAGTTTTGAATTCTTTTAGTTAATGTTCATCATGGAAGGTTTTTATTTCATCTTCAATTATGAATCTTAAATTTTCAGTGTATAGTATTCTTGGTTGGCTTCCATTTTCTTTCAGAGCTTGGTGTATATTTTTCCAAGTCCTCCTGGCTTTTAGCATCTACATGAAGCAATCTGTTGAAATCTATATTGGTTTTCTTCTAAATGTGATGAGTTGTTTTTCCTTGAAGCTTTTAAAATTCTAAATCTGTAGGTTAGGCATTTTCACTATAATGTGTCTTGGAGTAGATACATTGTGATTTTGTATATTTGGAATCCAATATACTTCTTGTATTCGAATTTCCATCTCATTCTTACAGTTTGGAAATTTTATTATATTATTTCACTGAAGATTGTTCATTCCTTTAGCTTGTGTTTCAAAGCCTTCATCTCTCCCAGGGAATCATAAATTTGGCCTTTTAATGTTATCCCATATTTCTTGAATATTCTATTAATTGTCTTCTAACATATTTTCTTTTTATGATCAGCTTTATTTTCAATATTATGTACTTTGTCTTAGGCCTCAAAAATATCTCTTCAAAGTGGTCTAATCTATGGATAATACTTTCCATTAAATAATTAATTTGGTTTATTGAGTCTTTCATTTCTAGGATTTCTGTTTGATTATTTTTCAGAATCTTTTTTTATTGAGGTGATCATTCACTTCCTACATTTTCTCTCTGATTTTACTCCTTAGATCTTCTTTTGGCTCATAGAACATTTTAACTATGAACTTTATAAATTCCTTCTCTAACATTTTCTCCACTGTGGTTTCAATGAAGTCTGTGAAACATTATGGACTGTTTAGGATGGTTTGTACCCTTGCTTTTTCATATTGTTTTTTTTTTAACTTCCCATCTATTGGTATACTACTGACTTCTTATTTTAAGTAAAGGGCTACTTTGAGGGTTTATTTTTCTTAATAGTCTTGGGTTGGGTGAATATCCAGATAAGGATATTTTAATTCAATGTGTGACCTCTGCTAATCCCAGTATCAGTGCCACATTAAGAGATGCTACTGTGCCCTATTTACTAAAATCACTGCAGAGCCAAGCCTCATAGTCAACCTTGTAAGAAACAAAATCTTGTTGAAATTGTTCTCCACTATTCCTCAAATTCATCTATAAACTTATAATAAAGTTCTGGAATAGGTAAAATAATTAGTTGCTAAATTAGTAAACTTACTGTAACCTTAAATGTGAGCTAAAGGGGGAGAAAAAGAAATATTAGTAAAAGAAGAGAGGTAAAAAGAAAGAAAGAAATAGAGAAAAAGAATATAAAAATAATTTATATCAAGGTAGAAAGGAGAAATAGATGAATGGTAGGTATTTGAGATAATATCAGATAATGCAAGAGGATGAGCAGGGGGTAAAAAGAGCAAATATAAACTAGAGCAAATATAAACTAAAACAGATGGGAAGATTGATTTCAGTTTATGTTTTAAACATTGCTGTGAAATTCATTCACATAAAATGGGTTGAGAGTATATTGTTGCCTTTTAGGTTAACAATTATCATTCAAGTTAAATAGTTATTTATATAATCAAAGTTGACATCAGAGTTGTTTATAGTAAACCATGTCAAGGTCAAGAAAATTCTTGTTGAATCTTCGTTTCGATTTTATTGATGTTTGAACACTTAGCCAATGTCTTTGGCTGTGGATATCTACTGAGTTTCATGAGCACAGGAGCTACTTACTTGGTTGTTAATGAGGCTCTTAACAACAGCTTCTGGTTTGTCAGCTCAGGGACCTGCAGCTAACTGCCTGGAGGTTGAAGTGTTGTGGCTTGGCTGTTTCTATTGTGTTCAGTAGTTCAGGATTCAGTCCTCGTAATTGCTGTGGGTCACTATGTACCTGTTCCCCTCTACAGAATCCTTTTTGCTGTAGTAAAGATCCAGTGTCTGTCTATGAGTGCAGCAATTCAGGTTGTGGGTTTTCTGCAGATGTTCTGTGCTGCACAAATATTCCCCTGGTCCGTGCCAGTCTCTGAGGTACTACAGTGAAGTGTCTCTGGTAGTTCTCCTGGACTCTAGTTTCTACTGCACCATAGGTTGTGAGTAGTTAGCATTAATTCCCTCTGTTTACTAAGTCTGATGCAAGGTCTCATAAGTATCCATACAGTGCCCTTTCATTCTCCAGTTGTGATAACAGGTCAGGCTGTGCACAAGTTAAGGCAGGGATCAGCCCCTCTTCCTTTATAGGCTCATAATTTTCCATTGGGCTTCTATGTGACTGAATATCCAGGAAGCTTTCATTTTCTACATCCCCATGATCCTAGGGATGTCCCTAGGCTTCAAGTGATGTCTCCTGTCAATGTCAGTGGTCAGAGCCTGGTAAATCCACATTCCTCTATTCCAGGCCAAAACTGCTTCATTGCTGTATCTGAGTTGAGTGAGAGTATGCTGCACAAAGCTTTCTGCCCTTGACTGTGTTGTACTGTGTTTGTGGTGACGGGAAGGAAGAGGATTTTCATCAATTTTTGGATAGTTGTGGTTCTTCTAGAAGTTCTTTATAGCTAGGTTGTTAAATAGTTCCCATTACAGGAGACTTCCATCTGGTTTAATTTGCAAATGTCATGGCATGTCATTATGCCATATTGATTTAAGGGGGTAACTGGTTGGGTGAGGGCTCTGTAAGATGGTTGTGGACCCCCAGCTCAGTGTCCTTTTTACAAATTTGTTTTTAACTGTTTGCTTTGTTGTAAGGACCCTTCTGTTACCATCACACTTTAAATTCTATCTTTCCAAATGTTGTTAAGTGGGTGAGTTAAAGAGATTTTCCACTCCCTTCTCTGTCTCTTTCTCTTTCTGTTGCCCCTCCCCACTTTTCCATACCTAGGTTTGGGTTCGGGGTTAGGGGACTCTTGAGTTTATTTTCACTCTAATTAAACTGTCTTTCAGTCCTTCCAAATCTTGGACTTTGTAATATTAAGTCTTGGGGCATTTATTTTGCTACCCACCTCTTTTTTGTTTGTTTTTTTCGAGTTTTATTCTATGTTTAATTATATAAAGTGTGGCTACCTGATAGAGTTTTTCTCTTTTAGTTTAGCATTTTAAAATTGGCTGCAAGGTTTTAATGCTTTTTAAATTGGGTCTTATAGATTTATATTATCAAATGCAATGATATTACAACATCATCAAATCTTACATTTTGTGCTGTCATCCTCCTATATTGCTTCAGTCTTCCAAAAATAAATTGAGATATCCAGCAGTTACACTAAGAATTCAAATCAAGTCTTTTAATATCTGTTAAAAATCAAACTTGATATTTATTTATAGATAATATTTTTTATTTTTATTTATTTATTTATTTGGCAGCACTGAGGATTGAATCCAGGGTCTCATGCTAGGCAAACACTGTACCACTGAGCTATATACACAGGCTTTTAGAAGAATTTTGGATTAAAAAAAATACATTGTTCTCAGTTGATTATGATGATGATGATGATGATTTTCACAATATAAATATTTTCATTACTTCAAAAAGTCCCCTCATGCCCATTTCCAGTCAATTTCCTCCTGTATATATGTATATTTACATTACTTTTTTTATTTGTTCTTTTTAGATATACATGACAGTGAGAGTATATTTTGACATCATATATACATGGAATGTAACTTATTCTAATTAGGATCCCATTCTTGTGTTTATACATGATGTAGAATTTCACTGGTCATGTATTTATATATAAATATAGGAAAGAGTTATGTCCAATTCATTCTACTGTCTTACTTAGTCCCATCCCCACACTTCTTAATTCTGCTTTCCTTTTGATGCCTCCTTTCTGTGAGGAGATTGGGTCTCATTGCTTATCTTACTTCCACCATCTTTCTGTCTCATCTATCCAAAGTGCAGTTTCTAATAATATATAAATTAAGTTTTCAATATATGTATAATTTAAAAAGCACCTATGTTTTTTCTTAACAAATATCAAATGACAGCAAGATTTCATGTTCTCATCTTTTCTCTTGATATCACAATAAATAAGTTATCAACATGATATAATTATCCCTATTTTTAGAAATGGATGAGATTCAGTAAAATTCATTATCATATTAGTGTCCTATAATGTGTAGCAATGTTGGAATTAAACATCAGGGCTTAAATTTGTCTTTCACTAGAGCTATTGAAACATGTCATCTTTGAAATAATGGAACAGTCTTCTCCTATATGCATTTATCATAGTAACTATATTTTATTTATCAGCAAATGTTTCAAAACATTTCTGGCCTGTGATTATACTAATTTAACTATTCCAACATAAAATAGTATATTTAGAGGAAAAGGAACAATGAAGAAGGAAACATATTAACACTGGAATAAAATCAATGAGCAAAAATGCATACAGAGAAATGAATTTCAAATATTTACTAATAATTGACGGAAGAGGTAGAAGTTAATGCATATAGCATCCATTCTTATGTTCAAAATACCAATAATTCTGAATGAATAAAGATCGTAAAATTTTGTGGTATATATGACTTCATCCTCTCACATTTTCTGCCCTCAAGACAAGCATATCTCTATGTGTGTGTATACACATACATGCATACACGTACACACAAACTTGCATGCTGGCTCAACTTTAATTTAGAAAGTTAGAGTAGCCTTTTGGTTAAGAGGATAAATTTTAGGGTCATATCTATGTAGGATTAATTCCCCACTATACCTTCTAAATATCTATACTACTGCAAATAACTTATAAGCCTCAGTTTTGTGATCTATAATGCAGAAATGATCAAATATATCCCATACAGTTGTTACACCTGTGCTTCAAAATCCTGTTTGCTTGGTTTGAATGGCTGTAATTTATCCTTGTTAGTTCCTGTTTCCAAGACAGAGAAGCTGAGCTATGCTAAACAGACTGAAGGAAGCCAAGGTTAAATCTGATATCTGCAAAAGCAGGATCTGCTCCTTTCAAGCTTCATCGCATTTGAATAACCTCCACACTGCTAGAGATGTCACCAGGAAACATCTACTCTGTAACATTATTTCTCCTCTTAGATAACAGAGCTAAAAGTACTAGGTATAAAATTTGAGTGATAAATGAATTAATTAATTGATGGGCAGCTCTATATGAAGAAAGTTCTTTGGCAGAGGACAGTGCTGCTTAAAACTAAATGTGCAGAAACATCACTTGGACAACTTGAAAAAAATAGAAATTCTGACTCAGTAGATCTGGGCTAGGGCCTGGATTCTGCTTTTCTAACAGGCTTCCAAGTGCTGCTACTGCTGCTACAGATAGCACTGTTAGTAGTAAGAGCGAAGGAAAGACTACTGAATCAGAAGTTAGAAGTCCTAGAAGATTTATTTTATGACTTTGTACTAAGTCTCCTGATGTTAAAGAGGGAGTGATCATACTTTTCCTTCTTTTTTTTTCTCTTTTGGAATGTGATATTGAACATATTGATAAATAATATAAGATAATATTTAATATAATAGTATGCAGATATTTTAACATGCAGTATTTTAATGTAACTATCTCTAATTGTTTATATAAAAGTAAGATGACATAGCATCCCCTACCTCTCAGAAATTCTAATGAGCAATGCAATTACTGAGTGTTCCTTTTGTATTATATATTTTTCACCTCATTGTTTTTACAACACATCTCCCAAAGTAAAAAAAAAAAAAAAAAAAGTAAATAAGACTGGCAATGGGGAAGCAAGTGAGCAAATAAGAAGATCACACAATAGTGAACATGAATTTTCTTTTGCTTTCTTATATGCTTTTTTAAAGGGAAGATGACAAAAGTTTGAGAGAGGATATAGATTTTAAGTTAATCTGTGGAAATTCCAAATATTTGAGGAACTAGAGTATGTTCCTGGATACAGAAGCCTCCTGCAATAGCTTGAACTTGTCTTTAGTGTCATAGGCTGACAAACATTTTTGACCTATACTGGAAAATATTTTAATGAAAAGAACTTTACTTTACATTTTTTTTCCAGCATCATGTTGAAACTCAACTATTATAGCTTAAGGTGGGAAAACGTAATGTTCTCTCATGTTTCTAAAAGGCTGTCTTATATCAAAATCTTTTTTTTCCTCTTTATGCCAAACACTTATAGCAAAGATATTATCATCACCTCTAAAAGAAGTGCTGGCAATCATGGAAAGAACTGTCATCTATCATAGATAATGGCAATTTAACCACATGGTAAAATGCTGTTGTCATTTGATGCATTTTGATGGGAAGAATGTCAATGAAGTTTCATTTCTCCCTTGAATTTTAATGGGAAAATAAACCATTAGTGCCAAACTGACTACAATATACTTCTATGATACTGTAAAAATTGCACATTAAAAAATTGACAGGTGATTTCATATGTATGCTTTTAAAACTAATCTACTTTCACATATATTACATAATTAAAATATATTCTGAAGGCTAGCTTCTTCTCCCTTTCCTCAATACTTATGATCTGGCTGCTTGTCAGGGCATATCAGAAGATAGGAATCTTACACGGGGTGTACTCAAGGCCAATTACAAGAATTTCAATCCTAAGTTTCTGTCTTTGAATATATCATCTTACGAAGTCAGTCTGGAGGTGGAAAAGGAGGATAGAGTCAGATTTCAGTTCACTTTATGCATTCTAGTTTAAAATTTCATTCTAAAACATAGTTGATAAAGAATTTATATCTAATTAATATTCTAGGTATACAACTTTTTTTTTCTGTTTTACAGGATCAGCATAACCATCATATAAGTTTGGTTCACACGCTTATAGTCAGTTTGAATGTTTCTCTGGCAAACATGGGATAACTGTTCAGGGATTACAGGGTTCAAGTAAAATGCAAGAAGACAAAAGGCATTCATTTCCATAGGTGCTGCCTGTGAATATTCATGCAGATCTAACTCTAGAAATAGACCAATGCCAGGCAGTTCTATGTTAGTATAGACATATGGTAGGCTAGTCTCTGTGAGTCACCTCATTTGAAAAACCCAAAACTTTCTCTTTTTAACTCCCTTGGTGTTTCTCAAGCATATAGCTAGGTCTTTCCATCTTTAATTATTTGGAAGGATGCCAGCTCATCTCTTCTCTAGCTTTGGCTGCTGAAAGTTGCATGGAGGCTCAGTGACATCTGGGTCCAGAGGAAATGAATGGAACAGCTGAGTGTCATCAGGGTAATGATGGGATCTTATTGCACTCTAAATCTATTATTTGGGACAAAAATAGAGCAGGGGATTTTCCTGGCATTTCAATTATAAGAATTAGAAAAAAATTTGTAGCGGCAGTGAGACGAATGTTTTGGAGAGAAACCCAGTGCACACTTAACTTCCATTTTTACCATCAGAATATATAAAATTATGAACCAGAGATTGGTTTTCAGTTTTAACACAAGTCACTTCCTAAATAATTTAAGAATATTCAGTGGAATTAATTTTGTTACTTGTTTGTCTTAATATTAGGATTTTAATGAGGGAGGCAATGTGTCCATCGAATTTCACAGTCTGAGCTCAAAAGTAATATTTATCTCACAGGTACTGTTTTTTTTTTTTGTTTTGTTTTAAATTGTGAAATATTCCAAAATAGGTAAAGCTACAAATATCCTATATTTAATATACCATCACTATAAGCTTATTGTTATTTGTGTTTCCTTTTATTTATAGGAGTAGAACTGCTGATTTACACTGTGGCATTGAACTGTTCAATATATCTCCCAGGTTAAAAATTGCTGGAAAGTAAAGATTCTACCACAGAAAGAAATGGCAACATATTTAGAATGAACAATAGATCCAACCTTCTTTAGATTTTAAAAATCTTCTCATTTTCCTTTGGGGGAAAAAGCAACAAAAGGAAAGATCAGTAAACAACAACGACAAACCCAGAAACATTCCGGTGTGGTCACAGGCAGGCCTAAAACAACTACCAAGTTTAAGGCAAAAAATATTTTAATATGTATACTATGTGGGGAATTAAAAGAATACATAGAGTTTACATATACAAAAAATGTAATGACCTTAATACCCAGCACTGCAAAAAAAGTAATGTCAAAGTCAATTTTTATTAAACAATTTGATTTCTGAGTAAAATTTCTATACTAAAGTAATTAAAATTTGTTTGCAATTATTCTTAACATTTATTCTAAATCAAATATCAGACAAAACAAACAAGCATTAAACAGAGAATCCTGTTTTTTGAAAAACCTGGGAGTTACATCTTTTTGATTGATACAAAAATTTTAGCATATATAAAGTGTCAAAATTTTTATGAATTCCTCTAAAATGTTTAGGAATACTTGTTTTAACATGTTTATGTATTTATATAGGAATGACATATTAGCTGAAAGGGTTCATCACTGATATTTTTTTTCTTCTAATTAACAGCCTAGACACAATGTAACTTCATCTTCTTAAAATATTGAGAAGTGGGCTTTTCAATATCAGGTGTGCTAATAAGTTAGAAATTTTGTTCTTTCAAATATATGACTATGAAGAAACACTGAGAATGCCAATGTATTCCTCATTGTCAGAAGCCATCCGTGTACAGTGCATGAACCAAATCAGCATGGAAGCCTTTGGGTCGGAAAGTCTGGTATCTGGGAACTTCCAGTGGCACTCCTGCTGGTGAGACTGCCAAAATACACGTGACATTCTACCTAGCTCTGCCAGGTTCCACACAATACCAGAGAAAAGGTGACCTGATGGAGCCACATAACTACACAGCCTCTCAGAGATGGTTGATTGGCAAGCCAATCAACCTGTTAACTGCAAGACACCATGAAGCAAGCTTCCTCCCACTGAAATCTTTTCCCTGCCTTTGATGTACCCCCTTAAATAAATAGCAGAGACTCTTTCTAGTTGTCCAGCTTCAGCTCCTGTGTGTACTGGGTCTATCAGGTGCTCCATCCTTTAAAACCTATTTTTCTTCCTCTGCCTCTTGTTTCTTCAGTATTTCAGACTTTCCTCTTCTCAGATGGCTTATCTGCCTTGAGATACTTCATTATGGCTTATACCAATAAATAGATGGAGATTATAAAAACTATTAAGAAGAAACGAATACAATAAAAAGCAAACAAAAAAAAACTAAGAAAAAATATTGTAATTGTTTCTATACAATAACCTTTATCACATATTGCTATTAACAAGCCTTAGGATTTGGCTTCACATCTACCAGAGAACATGAGGAAAGGAGGAAAGATTCATTTTGGTTTCTGTTTCCAGAGGTTTTATCTGTAGTCAGTGAGTTCCATTGCTTTTAGGCTTGTAGTGAGGGTGAGGAGAACATCATGGCAGGGAGCACATGGTGAAGCACTGCTGTTCACCTGATGGAAGCTGGAAAGCAAAGTGAAAGAGGGGAAGGGATAGAGGTCCCAGTATCACCTTCAAGAGCTCATACCCAGTGACCTAACTTTCTCCAACAAGGCCCCACCTCTTAAAGGTTCCACCACCTCTCAACTGTGCTACTGTCTGTTGACCAAGCCTTTAACCTGTGGGCCTTTGGGAGATCTTTCAGATTTAGACAAAACAGCTTCCTAGAGAGATGCCAAATGAAATCCTAAAATATATGTAGGTATAATGATAGGAAACAACCTGGGAAGAACAGTAGTTAATTCAGTTTGAGTTAAAAAGATTTTATTTCTTCATTGAGTGTCTAAACAATCTTTTTTTTTTTTTAACCAGCTTTAATTATTTCCTACTCTAATGGAAGCTGAAGTTTATTCTATTCCTGTAATTCTCTTTTACCAAGACTTCATGGTCAAGAATAAAAAGAAGAAAAGTTCATGAGTGAGAATTAAAGAGATTTAGTAGAAAAAAATATTCTATTAAGTCAGTGGTTTAAGTCAAAATATCTGTTTGAAATTTAGAAATACTAAAACAGTTAATTGCAAATCCTATGACTGAAATATCTTTGCAATTATGTTCTCCAACTCTCATTTCATTGAAATCATAGTCTACTTTTAATTTCACATCAAAAAGATATGAGTATGTGGATTAAGCATTACAGTTGTAGGTCTATAGTCCAAGAGTATCTCATAAATATTATAGGCTATTATAAGCTGATATATTTTTAAATTATTTGTCAACCCTTGAAAAATTAAACATTTCATGTAAGCATCCAGATTCCTAGATTCTCTTAAAAAATTGGAAGATTTGGCAAAAGTTATTCAGCTTAGGATATGTGTGAAAGTTTATAGTAAAGATATCTTCTTTATCCTAGTATATGCTTGCCAGATGTCCACACAATCCCTCTATTTTCTTCTCCACTCCCATCCCTATCACCAAATTGGTCAACTGTGGGCCTTTGAGCATGCAATAAATGATTTTGACATTTCTATTTTACTTCTCTCTCTTGAAAAAATATGAGCTTTTATAAATTTTGCTAATTTAAAATTTTGAGATATTCAATTAGGTCAATTTGCCTGTCAACATATCATAATGAAGAAATTACTTCCTGGAGTTGTAATCTTTGTATGGTGATCAAAATTTTCTAAGTTTCATCCAGCTTGTTTTAGTGTGATTGATAAAGAATGGATTAATTTTATTTTCTATCCAATGCCTAAATCATTTGGGATCAATTTATTTTTCATAAATTACTTTGGTAGTTTTGTGCTAAAACATCTCTACTTTCTAATTATTTTTTGATTTTTCAGAAATTTTACTTAAATTGATATAATAATGCCATCCTATTTGCCAGTCTTACAGAAAAAGGAATGAGTAAAATGAACTGAACAAGAAATCCTGGCAATTGGAATTCTAAGGATTTTTATGTTTTTTCTTGAATTGATGAATAATAATTTTGAAAGTATTATTTTTTTGCATGAAATACTAGATTCTCCCCTATCTAAGTGTTTCTCATGTTATAGAATTCACTGACCCAATTCCCAGAAGTTTTCTAGTCTGTAAAATTTTTCTTTTCCTTTTCTGTTTTCTTATTTGCCTTTTAAAGGACCTTGAATGCCACATTAGAGGAATATTCTACTTGGTTTTGAGTAGAAAAAAGTTTCTAATAAAACCCCATTATTTGGGAAAATGGTTGGGTATTATGCTGCCTTCATATTACCAATGACTTGTTAAGCCTATTAGTATGAATAAAAAGATTGGAAGGCAAAAGATAATGAAGCTACCTAAAAATAAACTACTTTGAGATACTATTAAAAAAATGCTTAGCAGTATCATTTCCATACTAAGAGCTACATCTGTCTATAATAATGTCTAACAATCAATAAAAGCATTTGTGGAATTGTGAGAAAGTATTAAGATTTACTTTAATTCAGGATTCATTTGAAAGAAATACAATTTTTATTTCCTTAAAACGTATTTAATTGAGATTTTTAACTTACTTTGCTTCTATATACTATGACTTAAATTGTCTTATATTAATGAGCCTTTAATTTTGTTAAGGAAGAATGCTTCTATAGTCATATTCCCAAATACAAACTCTCAGGGCACCCATACTTTTCATTTGTAACATTTTCATGATTATCTATCTAGCCAGTAATCAACTGTTTTGTGTCTCTCTTTTTCCCTGTAATGTAAGGGGCGTGAGAGGAGAGCCTAGTCAACAAATGTGTGATCACAAATTTTCCAAAATTCAAGTGTATCATAATTGTTTAATACATAGTATTGATTGAATGGATGACTAGAGATAAAAATAAGTGAATAAATGTGCTATGTTCCTACATTTAAAGTTAAATTAATTTTAAAATAACAGGTTATAAACAATAAATATATAAATTATTTTATTTGACAAATAAGTAAATTAGAAATACAATATAGGTACATTTTTTAAACATTTTAAAATTACATGGAGAAAAATTATAACTTGATATTTCATTCTCATATCTATGCCTATTACATTTACCCTCAACTCTATCCTGTATTTGGCACCTGAACTATTCAAACTGTAAATATAGATATGCTTAACTCAAGTTCCCTCTGAGACCCTCAGAGTATTTTGCTTAGCTTGACAGAAAAAAAAATCTGATAATTTCCATAAACTATCATATATGTCCCTCATTGAATAGGCATTTATTTTACCTTGAAAGCTCTATCTGAGGAATCTCCCAAACTCCAACAACCTTAGATGTTTTGGAAATTCCAAAGTCTTCCTATATACAATGTGCTGTTTTATTTCCCTTTTTTCTTCTCCTACAAAGTCAACCTGAATTTCTTCTCTAAGTACAGGTGTCCAACTTTTCACAATTAATTTCAACATCACTTTCATGATGACTTCCTTACAGTTCCAAGTAGCAAAAACATCCACTGTTTTATCTTTCCCTAATGCCTGCTTATCTTTATCTTAGCATTTAGAATATATTATTCCAATGATTGAGGACTGCAAGTCCCTAAATATATAGAATTCTATCATTTCATTTTACATTGAAATATTCTAAATAAATGTGTTATATTATCTCTAAAAATTTAATATAAATCATTATTAAATATGCCTTAGACTTTTCTCTAGAAAGTCTGTCTAGATTTACAAGTACTAAGCAAAGTGTTCCTCTTTCATAAATTGCCTTTTTTTCTTGTATTTTAGTAGAAACATTTAAATTATAAACTTTAGTCTTTTATATTCCTTTTATTTAGGTAGATTTCACTTTATTAACTTAGGAATCTTAAATCTTTTTAAGCATTAACTGTGTACTAAACAGTAAGTCAACTTACTTGTCATTAAGATACAAAAAACAGCTTCATAAAGGAACTTGGATAAGTGGATAATTAATAGAATATTAAAATGCTCTAATAGAAGTAAGATTTGGAAGAATAAATTTTAGATTCAGAGCCAAAAAGGAATATTTTATATGAAGGAGAAAAACATGTGAGAAACTATGGAAGTAACTTTTGGAAGTACATTTTGAAATTACAAATTGTCAAAGGAGTTTTCTTGTCTTTGCAGATGTAGATTAGTCTAACTCTCAGTTCTAGGAAGATTCAGTATTCAATATTCCCTAAAATGTCAGTGGAGTTTTTGAACCAGTAGGTGGAAACTTAATGTGTGCTAAATAATTCCAGCTCCAAATTTATGCTTTCTTACTTTTATAGGATTAGTCCATTCTACATAAATTCAAGGAGATATTACCCCCAATTTCACCCAAAAAAAAAAAAAAAAACAAAAGCATTTAAATCTGCTGGTGATAAATCACACAATGAATATGGGGTAATTTAGGAAAGGATGAAGACATTCTGCATCATACCTTGAAACTGAATATAAACACCACTATTTGTTAAATCCTTTTTCTGACCAGTTGTTTGAGCTTTTTGCCCAATGACTTCATTGCCTGCCTTGACTCTCTCATCTCTTTTGACCAAGGCCATTAATTAAAGAAGTTTCCTGAGGGGTGATGAGAGGATGAAGAAAAAACAGGCAGACATATGTATCGAGAAAAAGCTTGGGCCAGGTGGATAGCCAAGCCCTGATGAGGCTTGACTGACACCAGACCTAGATCAGCAAGTTTATTATATGGGTTTCATGAAAAGATGATTTGTGGGAGAGTTTCAGCAAAGCAGACAATCTGCGGGACATAGGACTGGGGAGGCATTAGGGTCATCTTGCTTGGCTCAGGATTCTCTGTTCCTGGGAGAAGGTGCTGAACTCAAAGCCTTTGTGTGTAGCCACCCCTGGCCAGCATTACCATAGCAACTGGAGCATCTTGACCTATACTTTCACACAGGCAGCTCCCAGAACAAAAGAAGCCAGGAAAGTCAGACAGGCCATGATTTTGATCATCACTTTCCACAACTTCCCACCATCTTCTTCCTCAGCCTATCTTTTTCTCCTTTATCTTCTTACTTCCCACTCTTTTCCACACTCCTTACCTTTTGGACAGTCATAAGAATGCTATGCTTCCTATGTGTATTAGGCCTAGCAATTCTTCTCATTCTGTTTCCCCTTCTAATTTGTATAATTTTCTTACTGGCAAAAAAAAAATAAGTTGTATTTTATTTATTTATTTATTTATTTATTTATTTGTTTATTTATTTATTTATCTGTTTACTTGGTGCCAGGGATTGAACCTAGAGGAGTTTAACCACTGAGCCACATTACCAAACCGTTAACTTGCCATCCTCCTACCTCAGCCTCCTGACCCACTGGGATTACAGGCCTGCACCATTGTAGCTGGCCTGGATTTTTATTTTTATCAAAAAAAATTTTATCTGTAATTCATAAGTCAGTTTTTACTGATGAATGCCACATAAGTTCTCATCAATACAAATAGGATGATTCAGTAACACAAGAAGCAAGGAGAGGCAGCATTGTTTATAATATATGACTTTCAGGATTAAGTTAAATTACTAATGAAGAACTCATAATAGAAAAAAATGAATTTGCTTACTTTTCTATTGCCTTTAAAATCTGAATATTCTATTTCTCCTCTTTAATAGCAGTTACATCTGTTCAGTTTTAATCAAATTTAATTGATCCTTTGAATTATGCTTCTTAATGATTTTAATTCTGTTCCTTTCATATTTTTTTTTTTTGTTTTCTAGTTACCTGCTTTTAGCTTATACATTTTAATCAACATTTATATGCTTCCTTTCAGTGAGGACATGGATTAGATTCCCATTCTTATGCAGAAAGCACTCAGATGAATTTGAAGATTATTTTGAATACCCCATTTCTGACAGCTTATCAGTTTCTCATGAAGACATACAGACTAGGATGTTTAAGTAAATATTATAAAACTGAACCATTTGTTGATGATTCTAGACACTTGCTTAAAATGGGCTTAATCATTCACATTCAAGTGTGTGTGTGTGTGTGTGTATTTGATGATCAGTATCAAAAATGAGGTAATTTTAACTGACTTAGAGTTTTCATACTTTATATGTAGTCTTATAATAGGTTTTTGGTATTTAAGTAAATAATTCAGCATTTTTCAAGTAGATTGTATAGTGTATAGTTTAATTAAACATGTTAACTGATACACATAAATATAAAAATTATACATACGTAAGAAGTAGCATGTGATGTTCTGATGCAGGAAAATATTGTATAATGTTTAAATCAGATTAATAATATATATCTCCTCAAACGCTGATTATTTCTTTAGTATAACAAATTTCAAATCCTTCTAACTTTTCAAAATTTACAGTACATCATTATTATCTCTTGTCACCCTATTGTGCAATAGCACAAGATAACATCTTATTTCTGACTCTAATTATAAATTAGTACTCTTTGATTAATCTTTCCATCTCTTTTTCCCCACAATTTTCCCCAACTTCTGGTACCACCATTCTACTCTCAAGTTCTATAGGATCTAATTTTTTTATATTTCACATGTAAGTGAGATTATGTAATATTTGAATTTCTGTGACCAGCTTATGTCATCTAACATAAAGATTTCCATTTTTATTCATGTTGCCAGGAATGTTAGGGTTTCTTTTTTTTTTTTTTTTTACTGTTTGACTAGTATTCCATTATATATATGTACCACATTTTCTTTATACATTCATCAGTTGGTAAACACTTAATATGTTTTGCATTTCATGACTATTTTTACTAGTACTTTAGTGAACATAGTAGTGCATATGTCTGACAGACCAGTTTAATTTCCTTTGGATATATACCTGTAGTGGAATTGTTAAATAATAGTTCTACTCTTAATTTATAAAGGAAACTCTATATGGTTTTTCATAATGAGTGTACATGCCCACCAAAAGTGTACATATGTCCCCTTTGCTTTATTCCCTTTTCAGCATGTCCTTCAGTCTTTTTGATTTTTTTTCATAACTGCCTTATGATTTTATTTGCATTTTCCTAATGATCAGTGATTCTAAGCATATGTTTATATATTTGTTGCCCATTTGTATGGATTCTTTGAGACATATCTATTTAAGTCTTTTACCCATTTTTAATTGGGTTATTTGAGGATTGAGGTTTGGAGGTGTCTGGGTTTTTTTGTTTGTTTGTTTTTTGGTTGTTTTTTTTTAAGTGATCTTGCTGTGTTGCCCAGTCTGGTCACAAAACTCCTAAGCTCAAGTGGTCCTTGTTTATCAGTCTCCTGAATAGCTGGAGGCCTGTTCTTCTACACCTGTTTTTGTTTTTGTTTTGTTTTTGAATTAAATATTGTTGATACGAATTCTTTTTCAAATGTATAGGTTGTAAATATTTTCTTTTATTCAGTAGATTGACTATTTTTCTCTTATAGTTATTTTCTTTACTGTGCATAGGTCTTTAAATTTGATTAATTTCATCTGTCTGATTTTGTTTCTCTACTTTTTTGGTCTTGTCCAAAAAGTCCTTGCTCATTCCAATGTTGAAGTGTCTCCCTTGTTCTCTTCTACTAGTATTGTAGTTATGGGTCTTATATTTGATTCTTAATATACTTTGAGTTGACTCCTGTTGGAACTGCATAAGGGTCTATTTCCATTCTGTTTTCCCAGAACTATTTATAGAGGCCTTTCTCCAGAGTCAGGACTTTTGTCAGAAGTCAGTTGGTTATAAAGTATATAGGTTTACCTCTAAGGTCTCTTATTTTTTTCCATTTATGTATTTGACTGTTTGTATACAAATACCATACTGGTTTTGATGAATACAGATTTGTGGTAGGTTGTGAAGTCAGATAATATAATGCTTATTCATTTGTTCTTTTTTGCTCGGATGACTTTGGTTATACAAGGATTTTTGTGGTTTTATATACATTTTAGAAGTTCTTTTCTAGTTTTTTGAAGAACGTCATTGGTATTTTGATAGCAATTGCATTGAATCTGAAGATCACTTTCATAGTGTCAACACTTTAACAATATTGATTCTTCTAATACATGAACATGAGATATCTTTCCTTTTGCTTCATTTTTTGTTTTGTTTTTGTAAATTCTATTCAATTTCATTTATCAATGTGTTATAGTTTTTATTGTTGAGATTTTCTCATTTTGTGTTAAATTTCTTACTATTTTTTTTCCTGGAAGCTATTGTAAATTGTATTATTGTTCTCTCTTGATTTCTGTTTTAGATCTATTATATTAGCACATAGTAATCCTATTAATGTTTTTTGTGTTGATTTTATATTCTTAAACTTTGCTGGATTGATTTGTTAATTCTAAAAGTTTTGGTAGATAGTTTAGGATTTTCTATATATAAGAGGATGACATCTGCAAACAGTGAAAATTTGACTTCCTGTGTTGCAACTTGTATGCCCTTTCTTTCTTTCTCTTGCCTGGTTGTCCAGTTTTCCAAAAATTTTGTTCAATAAAAGTACCCAAAGTGGGTATTTTGTCCATTTCCAGATCTCAGAAAGGAAACAACCTACATGTGAATATCCACATATTCTTTGTACAAAATAATGGGTTTCTTTGTGATATTTTCATATATGCATATAATATACATTGATTGTATTCACCTTTTCTATTAAACTCTCTCTTCTGTCCTTCTACCCTTTTTCTAATTTTACCTTCTTTGCTTTTGCTTTATCTTCCCCCCCCCACACACACACACATGAGAGAAAATACACTATATTTGTCTTTCTGAATCTGGTTTATTTCACTTAACAGGATGATCTCTAGTTCTGTCCATTTTCCTGCAAATAACATGATTTTATTCTCCTTTATGGCTGAATAGTACTCCATTGAGTTTATGTACATTTTCTTTATCTACTCATTCATTGCTAGTTATCTCGGCTGATCTGTAACCTGACTATAGTGAATAGTCAGAGACAACTATGGCTATGAAGGTATCTCTATTGTGTACTGACTGATTTCTTCAGGTATATACTTAGGACTGATATAGCTAAATCATGGTAATTCTATTTTTAGTTTTAAAGTAATCTCCATACTGATTTCCATCACAGTTATGTTACTTTGTGTTCCCACCAGTGGTGATATAAAGGTTTATTTCCCCATATCCTCACTAGAATTTTTATTTTTTTCTCAAAAATAGCCATTATAACTGTAGTCAGATGAAATTTCAGTGCAGTCTTAATTTGCATTTCCCTGATGGCTGAAGATGTTGGGCATTTTATTTAAATTTATTTATAGACCATTTTGAGATGTGAATATTCACTTCTTTTAAGATGTGGATATTCAATTAATTTGCCAATTTATTTATTGGATTACTTGTTATTTAAATGTTAACTTTTTTGACTTCTTTATATATTATGAACTTTAATCATCTGTCAGATGAATAGTAGCAAAACCTTTCTCTCATTCTTTAGGCTCCATTCTCAGTCTGTTTATTGTTTCCTTTGCTGTGCAAAAGTCTTCTAATTTGATTTCATCCCATTTCACAATTCTTGCTATTTTTTCCTGAGCCAATGGAGTCTTGTTCAGGAAATTGTTGCCTATACCAGTATCTTGAAATGTTTCCCCTATGTTGTCCTCTAGTAGTTTTAAAGTTTCGGGTCTTATATTGAGGTCTTTAATTCAATTTGAGTTGATTTTTTTTTTGTAAAGGGTGAGAGATAGGGATGTAGATTCTGTCTTCTACATGTGAATATCCAGATTTCTCAACACCCTTTATTGAAGCTATTGTCCTTTCTTTTATATATGTTTTTGGAACTTTTTTTGAGAATCAGATGGTTGTAGGTTTACTCCAGGGTTTTCTAATCTTTTCCACTTGTCTACATGACTATTTATGTGCCAATACCATGCTGGTTTTGTTAGTATGGATTTATATCCTATTTTGAAATTAAATATTTTAATGCCTTCAGCATTGTTCTTTTGCTTAGGATTACTTTTAATATTTAGGGTCTTTTCTGCATTAATTTTAGAATTGTTTTCCTAGTTCTGTGAAAAATGCTATTGGCATTTTGACATAATTGCATTAAATTTGTAGATTCCTTTGTATATTATTACCAAATTAGTAATATTAAAATTAATAATATTAACTTTTTCAATTTGTAAGCATAGGATATCTTTCCATCCTCTTGTGTCTTCTTCAATTTCTTTTTCAACATTTTATAATTTTCATAATTTATAAAAAATAAAAATAGTAATTTTTATTATTTATTTATATAAACGTTTTAGAGATTGAATCCAGGGGCACTTTGGCTATTGGCACATAGTAATCCTATTGATGAGCTACATCCCCAGCCCTAGACATTTTTAATTTACTTTGAGTCAAAGTATTACCAAGTTGCTTAGGCTTGTATCAAACTTGCAATCCTCCTGCCTCAGCCTCTTGAGTCTCTGGGACTGAATGTCCATTCTAGTTTTTGAAATATTTTGAGGAGAATCATTATTAGTTCTTCTTTAAAAGTTTGGTCAAATTCAACACTGAATCTGTTTGTGTCCTAAAATGTTTTCTTTAAAACATTGGGTGCTCTCATGTTCAGTGCATATGTATTTCCTATATTTGTAACTTCTTGATGAATTGTTCTCTTAATCAGTATATAGTGACTTATGTTGTGGCTTCTAATGGATTTTGTCTTGAATTCTGCTTTTTCTAATATGAGTATAGTTACTTTTGCTTTCAGAGTTTGTTTGATTGGAACATCATTCTCCATTCTTTTACTTTAGTTTTGTGAATTTTTGCCAATGATATGAATTTTTTGCAAACAGCAAGCAGTTAGATTTTGTTTTTTAACCCAGTCAGCTACTTTGTATCTTTTAATTAAGGAATTCAGATCATTTACATTCAGGATTATTATTGAAGATATATGTACCAGTCCTTTCATTTTGTTGATTTACCTCTGGTTGTTTTGAATGATCTGTTTTTTTTTTTTTTTTTTTTTTTATTCATCTTATACTAAATTAATCATGTTTGATACTTCTCTATTTCTCTTTTGCTCCTCTACTCTTGTAGTAAGATTTATCTTTTACTGTGCCCTGATGATGGTGCTGGGATGACTTTCTTAGTACTATTTTGTATGCAGCAGGGCTGAATTCACTACAGATACTTTGTTTTTACACACCCTTAGACCCACTGCCTGTTTTCACTAGCTTTATGGTATGTGTTCTGGGAATGTACCCAATTACTAATGAAGCCCTCAGTCTGTACACACATTGGCATGACAGATGTCCAAGCCAAGACATATCTAAAAGTATATTTCAGAGTGAGGGAAACAAACAGAAGATTGAGTTTTATATGAGAGCAGGGACAGCTGTAAGAACCAAACAATCTTTCAGCCTTGGTCTCAATACTTGTATATTTAGTGCCCTCAGTAAACCCTATATGATGGGTCTAGCTCCTCACTAAAGTGGGCAGTCCTGTCCTCCACAGCCTGAACTTCTCTCTGCTTAAAATCTTATAATTTCTATGGGAAAATTATGCAAATTTTTAAGTGATTTTATTTTCTCAAAGTCAATTTTCCATCAGAGCGTTAATTTATATTCAGAGCATTTTTATCTGCCAACATGGGAATACTTTTTATAATATCCTGAAAACGTTGCATTATTACCATCTAATGATAATGATCACATATTAGTTTTAAAAAAATAATGTTCCTTGAAACGATATCACAGAAATGGACAGCTTGTTATTGTGTACAAGTTTGCCTTTATTTGGTTAGAATGAGTTACTTTTTGACAGGTTCTACAAAAGCCACAGGAGAAAGACTCTGAAAATTATTAGAGGAAGAAAATAAAATATATAAATTAAATTAATCCTTTTCTAGGTCCCTTCCTAAAAAAAAAAAAGCCTTTCCTGATATGTTTCTTAATTATATGACCTTTTCTAAACTGTTAGTTATTTCTATAAACTATTGTAAATTCAGTGGAACTTTATCTAAAAGTTTTAGTATTTCTCCTTATTTCTAGAATGTAACCTTGGTGAGGGAAGTAACCTTGACTCTCATCTTTGCCTTTTCATCTACAATGCCAAACTTAGTATTTCAAACAGAATATGCCCTCATTTAGTGTTTGTAGAACTCATAATTTTGTAAGATAAAATTGTATGGTATTCAGCTTTAACAAATACAAATGTATTGCCTAATACTCAATGAGTGAAAGTCATCAGTTATTATTAAATATGAATATCCATTTTACAAAGAAAAAATTAATTTAATATTTCACTAAACAAATTTATTTAACTTTGAAATCTAGCTCATATCTCAGTTTTCATTTATTTTTATTTTCTGTGTGCTGGTTTGTTTCCAGATAGAAAATTATATTTGATCAATAAATACTAAAAATATATATTTTGTTTTGCACTGGGGCACCAGTTATAAATGCTTAATATAACTTTATAACATAAACATGGAGAGTTTTAAGTCCTAAGTTATTATTGAAGTTTATATAGCTATAATGTCTAATCCTCTTTAAAATATACATTAAATAGCTCTCCTCTATAACAAATAATAGGCATAAATAACTAGCTTAGAATATAAAATATATTCACCTTTTTAATATTAAAATAAAATAGCTGAACACTCTATTAGCATTCTCTCCATTTTATTTTCTTGGGTGTACTCAGTCCCAGGAGACAATGTTTTGCCTTCTGGAAATAAAATAAATGATTAAATTACTTCACCAAATGTCTCACTCTCCATTACTATCATGATAAAGCCACTCATTTAATTTTAGTTTTATTTCCTATGTTTTTGATGTCATATCTAAAAATTATTACCAAGATAACTGTCAAGAAGTTTTTTTCCCTATGTGTTTTTTTTCTAGGAGTTTTTTGTTGTTGTTGTTGTGGTTTTACCCTTATGTATTTATTTAAATTTGTTTCAGTTTAATTTTTATATATGGCAGAAGAAAAAGTCCAATTTCATTATTCTGCATGTAGATGTCCCATTTTCTCAACATCATCTATAGAAGAAGCTATTTTTTCTCCATTGGCTCCTCTTAACCCCACTTAGTTCAGCATATACATGTAGATTTATTTTTGGTCTGGCCATTGTGTACCATTGGTCTCTGTGTCTGTTTTTATGCCTATACACACTGTTTTCATTACTATTTTTTAACCTAGTTTAAAATCAAGGAATATGATGGTTTCACTTTTGTTCTTCTTTCTCAAGATTGCTTCTGGAGTGGGGTATTGTGAGGGAGATATCACGATAGAAACTTGAGCTGTCAGTTTTCTTGAAAAGTGTGATGCAAGCAAAGTGTAGAGTTCAGACATCACTGGTGGTGGATGGGCAAGAAAGATTCAATAGAAATTTGAAACTTATGAGTACTTGTCTTAGCCTGACTTTGTGAGACCAGGGATAGCTCCCTTCCTAACTGGAATGTAACCACACAATGTCTTTAAATGTCTAAATACCATTGACTGCTAAAAGTTGTCCATCCTTAGGTACCAAAATCAATCTATTTTCAACCATTTAATAGTTTTTTTTTTTCCTAAGGATATCTATTGTCCTGCCTTACAGGTAGGGTTCCATCAGAAACCCTTCAATAAGTTTTTATTGTTGTGGTGGGTAGTTGTTGGTACATTTCCCATAGCCTTAGTATGTTTCATATGCATATTAAGCTGTAAACGCTTAATATGTACAGCTTTTTTTTAGAGAGAGAGAGAGAGAGAGAATTTTAATGTTTATTTTTTATTTCTTGGCGGACACAACATCTTTATTTTTGTATATGGTGCTGAAGATCGAACATAGCGCTGCACGCATGCCAGGCGAGAGCGCTATCCCTTGAGCCACATCTCCAGCCCCTGTACAGCTTATTTTTATGTAGCATTTTCCAAAGTACAAGTTAGAGTTTCCAGAAGCAATAGCAACTATTAAATTAAAATGAATAATACCTGTATTTTCTGCTACATGCCCTGCAGCAGAAGAAATATAATTTATTTCATTGCTAATTCCATGTTACTATCAGAGAATGTAAAGCTACTCTCTGGATATTTATCCTCCTGCTTGGCTAATGGGCAAAGAAGTAACTCTAGATAACAGTAGATAGAAATGGAGTTACTTCTACTGGAGGCCAATGTGCTAGTCTACTTCTAGTGGACTACAGTGTTTTCTAACTCATAGGTGAACAACAACAATAAAAGGTAAATATAACAAACACATTTAAATTCACATTGTTTTTTTTTTTAGTGGATCCATCATTTTCCATACCACACATGTCAGTAAACAGTTTCAGTATTAATCATAACATTTCTCTGAGAATATACTTTCAGACTCTGCTAATCTCCTTGTACCTCTTGGGAGAAGCCACACAGAGCACATAGATAACTGCATGATTTAATCATAGAAAAATTTTAGACCTATCAGAGACTATGTATGATACATTACAATTATCTAAGTTTGAAAATAAAGTAAGGTCCAGATGATTTGTATTTGCTCAAGTGCAAACACAAAATTGAAGATGCAGGAATAGTTGAAGATCAAGAAGTACAAATGTATTTGTACTTCAAACTAATGATACCTTTAAAAATATAAGACATTATACACGTCCTAAAAAAGAGACATTTCTTGACAGAAATATTCTACCAACCCAGAAATAGCCATAGAGGCATAGACTGTAGTCATTTACATGACATGAGTGAATTCTTGATGGATGAAATCATTCAACAGAGAGTAGAAGCTTGAATCATCACAAAATCCAAAGGAAAAAAATGCATATTATAAAAATGAAACCCAGATGCAAAATTAAATATCTGTTTAAAGATTATTTTGATATTTGTCAACATATTCATTCATTGAGTGTTTTCTATGTGGCCAGCACTATTGCAGGCACTGGAAATACCATGACTGAACCAAAGCAAGTCTTGGCTGTCATGGACTTGACATTCTAATGAAGAATGAGGACAATAAGCAAGTGTGTGTGTGTGTGTGTGTGTGTGTGTGTGTGTTAAGGTGATATTTAAGAAATTAGAGATATTAATCATAATAGGCCATCTGTGAAGTGCTATTCAGCAGAAATTTATGTAAGGTAAGAAAAATAGCAAGTGCAAAGGCCTTAAATTGGAAACATTCTCAGGAATTGCAAGTAAGTAAGTGGAATGAGTTTTAGGGAATATGCAAATCCTGAGAATCTGTTGGGGCATGGTCACACAAATGCTCTAATATTATGAAAACTTTGTGAACTTTATGGACTAGTAGAAGAGAGTAAAATTAGTATTCAGGACATGATGGGATCAGAGCCAACTACAGACAGAACTCAGTTGGTATATTTGGTTCAAAATAATCTTTAAACTGTGAACCATATCCTTCTTACCCAATCAAAAAATAAAATGTCAGTTTGACTTCCTTGTATAGTTGAATCATTCTATCTAGCACAAATCTAAATGCCTGAAGGTTACAGTTGCAGCAGTGTTTATCATACTTAATCTTATTCTTAGAGCATTTTCCAAAGAAGTATTAGCTGTACGTGTTTAATTTGAGGGGGGGTGGGAAGGAATATATTGACAAAGAACTAGGGGTAAAGTGTTTTATCTTTTGTTCTTATATCATTTTCCTTCAAAGAAATAACACTTCAAAAATATTTGGACATGTTTCTGTATATATGTGTTCATTTTATTCCACAAATGGTTAGCTATTCTTCTTTTTAGAAAACATAGATGCTATATAAATAGAACAAGCAGAATATTATAAAATAGCTAATTGTCTAAAGTGCTAAGAATTGATAATCCTAGATATCATAAAAATTAATAGACACCATAACAATTAATTTATTAATTTATTATAAACAGCTCAAACCAAAATGTTATTATGTTTTCAACCAGAACATGGTCTGCTTTTCCATTTTACAGGTTTTATTTAGCGCCTCTATGTTCCTTTTCTTGTTAAAATAGTTCTCTTCATAGAGGTCTTGGAATTTTCTTACAAAATATATTTTTCAAAATCATATATTAATTTAGTCATTTGAATAAATTGGATCATTCCATTTGAATTTCTGATTATTGCTGTCATAAAATAAAACTATAATTATCTACACACACACACACACACACACACATATATATTCTTCAAAGCCAACCTAGTTAGGACTCAAATATGAGGTATATATTGTAGATCAATAAAGTACATTTAGTTAAGTAGGCAAAAATTATATTGCATACCAACAATGATGGTTTTGTTGCTTTTTCATATTTTCTAACCAAACCTTTCATTTTTTCCTAATTTATTGCCTTGCTAAAAACTAAGACATGTCAAATGGTATCACTAATTTTGGATAACCATATTTTGTTTTAAACTTAAATGGCAAAAATTTTTATATTTTATTTATTAAACCAATATTTGTTATGGTTTCATAATTCATTCTTATATTTAGAAATTTTCACCTTTTTTTCCTATTTTTATTTTTCTTAGCATTTCATTAAGGAATTTTTTTCTAACTATATCAAAGGTACTGGTTCACTGTAGTTGTCTACTTTAATCATGTTTACTTTTCTCCTTTATGTTATTATAGGCTATACCAGGAAAGAAAATTTGTATCAAAATAATGCTTGAATTGAATATAATTCAATAAAATTACCAAACTTTTCTTTTTACCTGAACAACCCAACACATCAGAAAACTTTCATGGAATAAAAAATATCCAGGAATAATCAAGAAAATTTTGAAATTGAACAACAAAGGAGAAACTTGTACAATATCTATATTAAAAGTGATTAAAAACAGTATAACAGTGGCAGAGGAATAATCATGGATCAAACAATACAAAAAAAAATAAAGGCCCATATCCATGTATATCTATGTATAGTTTTCTTATGTGGAAATATATTTGTGAATGTGAATACATATGATAATATAATATAAATGACATTCTCAATTAGTGGAGAATAGCATTTACTGTAAATACTCCCCTAACTTGTCATATAGAAATAGCTTTCAAATAAATGAAAAGTTTAAATATTGCAAAATACCACTTTGGTGGTATGATAATTTTAATAAAGAGAGTATTTTGACCATACTTTTGAAGAATGCTTTCCAAAGCAAGACATAAAACACAGTTCCTAAATGTTAAATCTGCTTTGTTAACATATATTAAAACAATGTATGCAAAAAAAATAATTTAAAGCAAAGTAAAAAAATTAAAAAACAATAATAAACTGTGGGAAAATATTCTTAGAACATAAAAAATGTTTAAAATAGATAGTATACAGGAGCCTCCTATAGATCAATAAAGAACAATTGAAAACAGAAAAAAGTACTCAACTAGAAAATTTTAACAAAGAAATAGAAGCAGCAATGAAAATTTGTGTTAGGCCATATTGTTATGGCAAGATTGCAATAATTCCCTGAGTTGATCTTAAAGCAGGAGACAGAATCTTTATTCACCAGCCAGTGGGCCACTACAGTCCTCCTGGGGTTTGAGTACACCTCTATAGTCCAAAACCATAATAATCATAAGTGGCTGTTGCTCTGATTTGAAACCATAAATAAATGTCATGAGATCTAAAATCCTAAGTAGAAGGTGGTTCCCAATGTCCCTAGTTGCCTACAAGTTAAAGAATGGTTACTAATATCTAGACAATCAATCTCTGACAGAATACATCATCCAAGAAAAATGGGATAGTTTTATGTTATATAAGAATTGCCATTTTGTGTTGCCAAACACGCTATGCTAAGCAACTGTTGATGGATACAAAGGTGGGGCTTTCCCATGGGAGAAGCATTTCTTACGTGAAGTGGAGTCTTAGGGTAAAATGGAGACTTGTTTAGTCATTGCCCAGATAGCCTGGCCCATAACAATATAATAAATAAAGAAGTGGAAATTAAAACATGTGGACATACTGATCAGAATGACAAAAGCACAAATGGTTGTTGATACTTCTATTATGGTAAGAGAGTTTACTTCTCTTAGATTGTTTTTGAGAGTATATTGAACAAACTTTTTAGAGTAGTTTAGGCATATTTATCAAATTTTTTGATGCTCACATATTGTGACTAAGGATTTCATCTTCTTCAAATTCATACTGCAATGATAACTCAAGTGTAAAGCACAAATAATAGCACAAGTATATAGATATAGTATTAATATCTTTATTAAAGCTTTATCAAAAAAGGTATTATGAAGACATTATAGGTAAAACATACAAATTTTCAACATCATGTGAAAATTATCAATCAGAAAAATCTCAGTGGCTTACAACAAAGTACCATTTCTACTTAGTTATGTTGTATATTATGCTGATTTCTATGAGATAATGCTGCAGTTCTGCTCAGACAGCAGATATGTTTTACATGTCTTCTCATTTCCACCCAGAGATAAAGGAAATGCCCCAGTCATCATCTACTGTTCTCAGAGTAAAAGACTAAAAACTTTGGAATATTTCCACCAACTTTTTGGGACTATTAAAATTTATGAAAATCTAAGTGTATTGACTAGAACAGTCTTCCTGATGTATAGGTGTATCAAAAGCTTTCATAAGAATGTGTATGTGCTTAGATTTGTTTCTTAAAATATGCAAACACTCACACACATGCACACACACAAACATGTAAAACCATATACACTCACAAATGGACATTGTCTGTGAATTATATCCAACCTTGCTAAGTGGTCATTATCAGGTTTGCATGGAAGCAGACAAAAAACCCAAAATATTTAAAGTTGATTTTTACCTGCCATTTTATAAGTGTGTCATCTCTATTTTTATATAAAAAGAAAATAATGTTCCACCGGACATTTTCATAGTTGCAAGAATTCTTCATCATCACAAAGAGACCATTTATTTTATAGTTCACTTAAAATTTGTGCCAAAGAGCTTGTATGTTTGTTCCATTAACAAACGTTTCTCCATGAAAATCAAGTACTAGGAGTTAACAGAAATGATAAGCAAAGCCTTGTCCTCAAAAGAAGACTGTAATTGTGTACACATTTTCGAAGATAAATTATTCCAGAGGATTACCAAGCATGAAATACCACTCAAAGTATGTCCTATTAGAAAGTTATATCCTTGGGAGACTGAGGCAGGATTACAAATTTAAGGCAAGTATTAGCAACTTAGCAAAATCCTGAGCAACTTAATGAGCCCCTGTCTCAAAATTTAAAAACAATAATAATATGGACTGGGGATATATAGCTCAAAGGTAAAGCACTTCTGGGTTCAATTCCCAGTACCTACCCTCCCCCGCCCCCCAAAAATAGAAAAAAGAAATAAAAGAAAGTTATATCTACTAACATTAAACCAATCATGTGTTTATTGCTATAAAATTCTCATTGCTATAAAGTTCTTAGTCTTTATAACTTCATTCTGTATCAGGTCTAACACAAACATTTTAATACATGTACTCTTTGAATAATAGGGTATGGGTTGTGAGCACTAGTCCATTACAGAATCCTGAGTGGAAGAATTAGGCATTGAATACAGGACACCTAACCACTGAGTTACATTCCTAGCTCTTTTTATTTTATTTTATTTTTTTGAGGTAGGGTCTTGCTAACTTACTTAGGGGCTTGTTAAGTTGCTGATGCTGGCCTCAAACTTGTGATCCTCATGTCTCAATCTCTCTCAAGTCGTGGGGAACACAGGTTTGTACCACCAAGCTGACTGAGACCCTGTCTGTCTATCTATCTACCTATCTATCTCTCTACTATCCATCTATCTATCTATTTATATAGGTACCAGAGTTTGAACCCATGGGTGATTAACTACTGAGCAACACACCCAGCCCTTTTAATTTTGTTTTATTTTATTTTTATTTTGTGAAAGGATCTCACTAAGTTGCTTAAAGCCTCACAGCTGGGAACCCTTTTGAAAGAAAAAAGTGACCTCACAAAAAACTTGATTTTATTTAAATGAATAGAATCTTTTCAGGAAATTTAATAAGGAATATTTTAGATTGGGAAACAGAATGAAAAAAAATATACAGAGTATGATATATTAAAGAGAGTACAAGTCTATTCTGGCACAAGTAAGTATATGAGTATATAAAATGGCAGGACATTGTATTTGAAAAGGAATTTAGGTTCTCACAGAAATAATTTTATATTATATATAAGACAGTTTCTAATTAATCCTGTAGAAAATAGATACCAAGCTTACATGCAATTAAGAAAAGCAATCAAATATGTATTTTCAAAAGATAAATACAGTAAGATATTTAACAGAGAAAGATAGAGTCTAGAAAGAGTTAAATAGCTATGACCAGACCAGAAAAAGGGACCCAGAAGCATTGGGTATTGGGAAGAGATGAAGAAGAGAACAGTTGTTTCAGAAAAGCAATACATAGGTCTTACTGTTACTGTCAGGGAGGTGGAGGGGCAAATTAAGAAATACTTAATTAAAATTTACATTAAAATGATGGGTAGAATGTATAGTATACAGATAATAAACCTTTAAATTAAGAGAAATGCCAAAGATGGTAATATAGATTGGAGAGTTATCAACATAGAACTGAATATTCAAGTCATAGAAGTGAATTAGTCTTTTCAGAGAATATAGAAAAAATAGAAAAGGCTATGGAATCAATTTAGAATTACACTGCTATGGGTCAGATGGAAAAAAAAATAGGACCAGAACAAAGGATATGGTGAAACAGAACTATTTAAAACATAAAGGCAAATAAGAGTGTTCCATATTATGTAAGGAAAACAAGAGGATTTCAAAGCTTTTCAATATATTCTGTTATTGCTGAGATATCAAAT
Source organism: Marmota monax (assembly GCF_021218885.2). Taxonomy (NCBI): domain Eukaryota; kingdom Metazoa; phylum Chordata; class Mammalia; order Rodentia; family Sciuridae; genus Marmota; species Marmota monax. Next base: position 19,519,978 of record NW_026694084.1, on the reverse strand, counting down.
ATAGAGAAAAATGAAGAGATTATTAGATTTAGCAGGTAGCATGTCATTGCTAGCATTGAGAATACAGTTTCAATATTAAGATTAGAGTAGGAATTGGACTGAAGTAATTTGAAGAGTGAAAGCAGAGGAAGGAAATGGATTAGTGAGCATGGAAAAAAAGATTTGTGATAAGTTTGGTAGTAAATGAGGAAAAATGGTAAGCAATGTTGAATGAAGAAAAATATCATTTATTATTTTTTTCTGAAAAAATAATATAATTTTGTTATTCAGTATGTAGAGATCATATATATAAAACAAAGTTATATATATATATATATATATATATATATATATATATATATATATACACACACACACACAAAACAAGATTAAATGTGACTGAAAAGTGACCACAAAGTTTAACTTTGAAGTTTAAGAAAATATGTATGGATTGGATTCATACTAAAATATAAGCAGAAGGGAAGAAATTAGTGGAAAAAAATAAATTTAATATACTATGCAAACATACTTTCCCTGATAAGATGACAAGACTTGTAGTCAGAAGACCAAGGCTCAATTTCTTGGTGTTCTACCTATTACCAGAGTGACCTTGGTCAAGGCAAGCAAACTTTGGGCACCTTCATAAACTCATCTTCAAAGTGGTGATGATAACAACTGTGTAAAGATTTAAGTACATATGAAAACATGTGTAACTACACATATTTTAAAATATGATAGATTATTATTCATTAATTAGAAAATAATTACATAGTTAGGATTCTAATGGGATAGGGCAAATAAATGCATATCAAAATTATGGCACCAAGAAATTTGTGGTGGCCAAGAAGGAAACTAATAAACAGCCAGTGTGTTGATTATCTGTTTTATGAAGAATAAAGAAGAAGTAGAACATTGAGAAATTATTACAACTTTTAATTTTGTGGGAATTCATTAAAATGAATTTTAATGAAATGTAGATCATGTTTAACTTTCAGAAATTTAGATAATATGGTCTTAGTGGTGTGTGATTCACAGTTAGAGGAACAGAATGAGTCATTTTAATGTTGATGACTAGCAACTGTGCTTTTATGAGTCCTTGGCTACTTAATAAATAGAAATAAAACAATTTATAGATTGCTTAATCCATCCAAGGCTTTGCTTCTTTTCATTGTATATTTTTAATTAGCATATTAGGTTAATATAAATTCCTCTCATTAAACTAAACAATTTACCATCAGGAGACAATTTATCATGCTTCACACCACAATTCATAACTAATTTTGATTAATATTGAAAATATCATGTTTGCAAATCTCAGGATATCAGAATCTAATTCTGAAAAGTGATATTTAAAGTGCCATAGTATACATTTCAGTATACCTCACAATTTTATTGATAGCCAGTTTTCAGTTAAAATAGAACATAACAAACATTCTAATTTTGATAAGTGACATTAGAACACCATAATATACATTTCAATTATTATAAATTATAATTGTGTAATTTCAAGTCTATTGAAAGATATTTTATTGCTGTGTTGCATGCCTATTTTTCACATTACCATTTCTCTTTTAGTGAAGACATGTGGCTCTAATCTTCAAGGACCAAGTGGCACCTTTACGTCTCCCAACTTTCCATTCCAGTATGACAGCAATGCCCAGTGCGTCTGGGTCATCACAGCAGTGAACACAAATAAGGTAAGGGAAAACCATCTGTGCATTAAAACCATACTCAAAAAACAAAGGCAGATGTGCAGTATAGACAATTTGAAACTAAAGTATGGTTTTGGCAATATTTCTTACTTATCCATTCTATGAAACAATTTTGTTTCTGAAATTGGTAAAAAATAATATAAAAATAATACAAAACCTTTGTCCTAGTTACTAACATACAAATGAAAACACATCAAAATTAATGTGTTCCAAAGTACATTTTGAATACTGTGAGTCCAGATTTCTTCACTGAAAAAGGAACAATGAATAATGGTTTCTCTGTTGAATTTTTTTCTGTTTGACACATCTTTGGGTTATATCATGTTTTTATACATAGATGAATTTCATTTCACTATTTCTCTATTGCTACATAGTTGATGTTCTCTGTAATAATAGAGGATTCATATATGGATATTTCAAAAGGTTAAATTATCTTTCTATTTGATTCTAAAATGAGTAATACATCAAATTTGCATGTGCCACCATACTTCAAACTAAATTATAACACTGAATGAGAGCAGCTGAAAAATTAGTTATTTTTTCCAGCTCTATTTTTCTCCTCTTTGTAAAATGTGATTTTATACCAAAAGAAATGATTTAAATATGAAGAATCTAAATTTCTCTCAGAAACAGATTCTGTGATATCTTCTCTGGGTAAGAAATTTTTAAATTTTTCATTTGTTCCTTTTAGTTGTACATGACAGTAGAACATATTTTGACATACTATACATATGTGAAGTATAACTTCCCATTCTTGTGTTTGTATGATATGGAGTACACTGGTCATATATTCATATATGAACATAGGAAAATTATGTCAGATTCATTCTACTGTCTTTCCTATTCTCATCCCCACCTTCCCTTCATTCCCCTTTGTCTAATCCAATGAACTTCTATGCCCTTGCCTTTATTGTGCGTTAGTATCCACATTATAGTAGAGAAAGAGAGAAGATTTGCCCTTTGGTTTATTGGAATTGGCTTATTTCACTTAGCATTATAATCACCAGTTCCATCCATTTAGTGGTAAAGATCATAAAGTTGGGTCAGATTGTGAATCAAATATATATTTGTAATTTACCAAAAACTTTAAGTTATTTAACCTCTAAAGTTGGTTTTATCTTTGAAATGTAAATAATTATTTTACAGTATTGTGAGAAATAAGATAATGCATGTAGAATAGTTCATAGAATTACTAAGTACTTGAAATGCATTAACTAATTGCTATTAGAGAAAATATATGGCTATGTGCCAGAAATATCTGTGATCTCCATCAATTTCTTGAAATTGAATCCTAAGAGCAATGGGAATTAAACCTAAGTTGATCACTAAATCAAACCCCTCATCTGTAAAATGGAAATCATTCTATGCACCCAACATGTGTCATCAGTTTAATTCAATGAAACATATATTTATTGAATATGTTCTATGTGCAAACTTTCGGTTATTTAGAAAATAAAAAAAAATCAAGAAGTACTTGGAAAACAAACTATTTTTCTGAGCACTCAGCAACATACTAGGCATTATCCTCAATACTGTTGTTGAGTACATTTGGTGAATTATTTAATCCTCTTAAGGCTTTAATAAGGAAGATACTTTCATTGCCTATGTTTAAGAGAAGGCCTAAATAAATTGTCTAAGATCATATAGCTAGTAAATGTCAGAGTGGTTTACTTTATAAGATCTATGTATGTATGAAAATATGCTTCACTATAAGATATAATTATCTTTGTTTAAATTAAGCATGGAGTAAATCCTTTATAAAGTATGGAACAAACACATTATATTAATCTTGCATGGCCATAGAAATCTTTTATGTTACATTAATTATCTGTAATTGTCATCAAATGTGGTATTATGTAATGTTCTATAGATACATGCCTTAGTAAGTTTTCATCATTCTCATGGAGATTATCACATTTCTACCTGTTAATATTACCCAATCTGCCAAACTTCTATCTATTCTTTTACCTCCCACCAAAAACATTCAATTCATTTTCTAAGAAGGACATAATTGCTTTTATTTATTTGCTATTTTTATCAAATACCTGATTGGAAATATTAACTTTTTATCAGTTTATCTCTATTTTAAGGAATTCTGTAGAAATTGGTTTTTAATCATTTTGAACCATGATCCTCAGTAAGAATTCCATGCAGTGGCCGAGTTCAAACACATTTTCTCTGTCACTGTCTCTGTCTTTCTCTCTGTTTCTGTCTCTCTCTCTCTCTCTCTCTCTCTCTCTCTCTCTCTCTCTCTCACACACACACACACACACACACACAATTCCAGATGTAGAACATTATCCCTTTCTACATAAATTTATTTCTGTATGTATATTCTTATTTATTGTAATATATTGATTTTTTAAATATTAATAATATTTCACCAAATTAATTTCATGATGCACTAATGCATTATGGCACATAGGACACTTTTCAGAAGGCAATTGTTAGCACAAACTATAAACACACAGTTATATTAGTTGTCATAAATCTCAGTTTAACCATATTAATCCTTTATATTAACCGTAATAATCCTTCAGTAACTCCAATTTTTTAAAAATAATCTCAATTAACCATATTAATTCTTCAATATTTCCAATTTTCTTAAATAATTAGTACCCATTTTATACTTTATTTGATCACTTTAAAAGCAATCCTGGTGTCATAAATATCTAAAAGTAATTATTGGAAAAATTTTGAAATTTGAAACAGGATGAAACAAATGCACCTGATTTCAAATCTTGACTGTCATTCTTACTAATTATAATATTTTAGCTATGCTCACTTGGTCTTGTAAGCCACAGTTTTCTTTTTTATTTATTAGAGATTATAACACATAAGAAAATGTGAAATTCCTGATACCAAGTAGGATCACATCAAATGATACTTAATATTATTGCCAAATGTTAGGAAACATGCTTCTCTTTAGTTATGTTAGCTTATCTTATATATTTATGCCATAATAAAATTCTATACTTGACTCTTGCTTTACTAATTTATAGGTGATTTGGTTTTGTGCAAAAAATATTAAAAATTAAGTCATAATCATTGCAATTGATTTTTTAAACACTGCAATTAATTTCATTAAAAATAAAATATAGTATCTCAGCATTACATCCTTAAAGAAATATGCATTTTAAAGTTGCTTCATGGTTATTCTACAAGCTTATGTAAGAGAATATTTTCCTTAATTATCACATTTGAAAGATTAATAAAATTGAGGATCTCTTAATAGCAGTAAGTTAAAACATTACAATTGATTCTTTAACCTGTTCATTGAATTAACTTTTCTTCTTTCATTAAGAAATACATTCATACTAGCTCCATGTGTGAAATTAAGCTTTGATGGCCCACCTGTATCCATTTATTATTTTTCCTTTTATAATTACTTTTTCTAATTTCAAAAGAAAAACATGTATTACTTTCTTAGATGCAATATTAGTATATTACATTGTTTGAAAGTAAGTAAAACACTGGAAAATAAGGGCATAAAAATTCAGAGTCATAGCTCCTGAAGGAGCATTCTTCAGAAAAATGAAAAGCAAAAGCTTCACTAGGAAATATCTGAAGGGAGCAATATTTTAGTTTATCTTCAGTAAACTCAGACAAGCACCAACCTTTATATTTGTATTTGTATTTGTCAATTATCCATCCATCTACTTATTTTTATTCATTTTATCTCTATATTAAATAGGATGCATATAATATAGAAAGATATTATATGCTAATTTGAGTTGTAGCACAAAATATGAATTATTTTAACAGAAAGCATTTCTAATTTGTTGATTTTACAGTTTTTCTATTAGGGATGAATAGTTTCTATAAATTGAGTGAACTAAAGGCATGATATTTTGAGGAAACTCTAAAGTATTTGTAAATTAGAGTATGACAGAAATGTCATCCTTTGTAGTTTTTCAGAATTAAATTTTTTGAAATAGATGTCAATTTAATATAGTAGGAAGAAGTATAGTTTTCAAATTTTTTATTTTACTTAGGTGAGCAAGAATTTGAAGTCTTAATAGTCTAGAGCTGCTTTGTCAGACAGAAATATAATGTTAGCCACATATTTGACAAGAAGTTTGTTAGTAACCATATTCTGAAAGATTTTAAATTAATTTTAATATTTCATTAAACCCAATATTATCATTTTAACATAGAGTTGGATTAAATTAATGAAATATGTTGCTGTCATTTATTCATTCTTAATCTGTGAATCAATAGTGTGTTTTACACTTTCAGCACAGCTCAATTCAGACTGGCCTTATTTCAGGTTCTCAATAGCCACATGTTACTAGTGACTACCATGTTGAACATGATCTCACCATAGAGAATTCTGTTATATTACCGAATGAAATCTGGAAAGTATGAAAGGTGATGGCACTGGATATTGACAATAACAAATGCCTCATTACATGTTTATTGCTTCAAGTAAAGTTTTGACAGGGATTTCAAGCCTTTTGGGAAAATAGGATGTTCTTGCTGGCAAAGTCACTGGAAGACTTGAGGTTTAAGGTTCTCAACTTTATCAAAGAGAATCCAAAAGTTTCTACTTCAAATTTCAGGATCTCTTTCCTTCTTGATTTTTTCCCCTAATTTTCACATGGGAAACTTGGTGAGTCTATAAGGTTCATTAAACATTTAGTTATGTAACTTGCACAACTAAATTTGGGATATATTTCTTAACTATACCAGGTCAGTGCTATAGGATGCACATAGTTTTCTTCTTCTTTGACCAGGACCTTGACTTTGTTTCCTTTTAACTTCAGCTTTGATTTAGTTTCCTTTTTACTTCACTGCAATCATCAATAATCATTGACCACCATAGTCATTATAGTGTTGAGTTAACCATCTAGTGCAGCAACCCTTTGCCTGTGATCCAATGAACCTGCCTTCAATAGGTGTTTCATCCAAATCACAAGAAATAGATGATTGTGCATGCCATTTTCTACTGACGAGCAACTCAACTATGTTTAAGGCCAAAAAATGAGCAAACCACCTTCCAAAATCCCATCTTTGAGAAACTATTCTTGGGCTCACTGTTGATATGGAAGACTGCATAAATTAATGTCTAGTAAAATCATAAAAAGGTTTATATTAGCTATCATAACAAATGAAATATAAGTTGGACAATTGTTATACAGGTATTATAATGCAAACTGCAAAATTTAATGCAGTTTTAGAGAAGCAAAAACTGTATAATTAGATGCAGATAGAAAAAGAAAAGGGAAAATATGATGTTAACAAAACCTAAGAGGTTGAAATAGGGATTTTGTAGAACTGGTTCTCAAATGTTGAGGATCTGAGACCTTTAAGGAAAGGATGTGAGCCAGCAGGTTTAGACAGACTCTAAAGTCAACTGGAAAAACATTGAAAAATGTCATTTGGAGTATTTCATCCTAAACATCAAGGGGCAGAATATGTAAGAATTGACTTAAAGCTAAGACACAGCACATAAATAATTAGCACAGAATTGCTGTCAAGTAATATAGGAAAGGCTGCTGGTAAAATTCATTTAGAGGTGGACAAGTTATGTTTGAGATGGAAGCTTAGATACCAAGTTAAGGATAAAGTCCGAAAGATCAAAAAAATAGGGATGGTGATATAAATTTGGAAGTTGTCAGCTATGGATGTTATTTAAATACTGAGATCACACAGTGAGTAACTCTTAGAAGGAAAACCATACGTTAAGCAAATAGTAGGTAAACAACTGATAAAGACTAATTATTAGTATACCTAATTGAAAACATGTTTGTCTATTTGTATGTATAAGTTACATTTTTATATAATTGAAAGATTCCTATTTCCAATCAAGGTTCCAAACATTCAGGGAAGAGTTATAATAAATGCCTAAAGCATATTTGCAGATTTGCAGTATTTTATTTGTAAATATGTACCATCAGTATTAAAAGTTACAAAATTTATTTATAATATTAATGTGTTCATAACAACATTTTATATTCAGTTTTTTTTTTTTTTTTTTTTTGGTACCAGGGATTGAACCCAGGGGCACTTAACCGCTGAACCACATCTCTAGCCCATTTTATTTTTTATTCTGAGACAGGGTCTCACTAAATTGCTCATGGTCTTGCTAAGTTGCTGAGGCTATCCTTGAACTTGCCATCCTCCTGCCTCAACCTCCGGAGCCACTAGGATTACAGGCGTGCACCAGGAATTCAGTTTGTTCGTTAATGAATTGATAAGTGAATAACTGTCTCATATGAGGTTTCCATCAGTTTTTTATGCATATTAAAAAAGTACTCCTTGTATTTGAGGTTGGGAGCTACTGATTAAAATAATGTGATCAGCTTCCCTCAAGCATATCCTCTTTAAATAAATTTTAAAAAATAATCAAATAAGAAAATTATCATGTAATTCTCTCATGTCCTTCTTATATCATTGACTCCAAATGATTTCAATTAAACACACATCTTGATTTTTGCAGAAAACTGTAAATTCCTAAGCTGGTATTCTAGGGCTCAGTTTGAAGTTACCCAAAAACTAATCCCTTACTGTACCAGATAACGATATTAAAATCTGGTATTTGATATTGAGTGTCTACCTTTGATTTTGATCCTAGAAATTAGAAATCTGTCTTGTTTCCTGTCACTATGCCTATTCTATTATCTTTAGTTTTCTACGATGCAGTCTTCTCTTATTATTAATCCCTTTCTCAGAAACTGAAGTCCTATTGCTGTTCTATGTCCTGCATGGAGCTTTGTAACCCATCAAAACAGCTTTTCTGCACAGATTAGCTTACTGCCTGCTTCTGGCCTACTCATCATTTTTTTTAAATTTTTTATTGTTAGCTGTTCAAAACATTACATAGTTCTTGATATATCATATTTCACACTTTGATTCAAGTGGGTTATGAGCTCCCATTTTTACCCCATATACAGATTGCAGAATCACATCAGTTACACATCCATTGATTTACATATTGCCATACTAGTGTCTGTTGTGTTCTGCTGCCTTTCCTATCCTCTACTATCCCCCCTCCCCTCCCCTCCCCTCCCCTCCCCTCTTCTCTCTCTGCCCCCTCTACTGACATTCATTTGTCCCCCTTGTATTATTTTTCCCTTTCCCCTCACTTCCTCTTGTATGTAATTTTGTATAACTCTGAGGGTCTCCTTCCATTTCCATGCAATTTCCCTTCTCTCTCCCTTCCCTCCCACCTCTCATCCCTGTTTAATGTTAATCTTCTTCTCATGCTCTTCGACCCTACTCTGTTCTTAGTTACTCTCCTTATATCAAAGAAGACATTTGGCATTTGTTTTTTAGGGATTGGCTAGCTTCACTTAGCATAATCTGCTCTAATGCCATCCATTTCCCTGTAAATTCTATGATTTTGTCATTTTTTAATGCAGAGTAATACTCCATTGTGTATAAATGCCACATTTTTTTTATCCATTCATCTATTGAAGGGCATCTAGGTTGGTTCCACTGTCTTGCTATTGTGAATTGTGCTGCTGTGAACATCGATGTAGCAGTGTCCCTGTAGCATGCTCTTTTTAGGTCTTTAGGGAATAGATCGAGAAGGGGAATAGCTGGGTCAAATGGTGGTTCCATTCCCAGCTTTCCAAGAAATCTCCATACTGCTTTCCAAATTGGCTGCACCAATTTGCAGTCCCACCAGCAATGTACAAGTGTACCCTTTTCCCCACATCCGCGCCAGCACTTGTTGTTGTTTGACTTCATAATGGCTGCCAATCTAACTGGAGTGAGATGGTATCTTAGGGTGGTTTTGATTTGCATTTCTCTGACTGCTAGAGATGGTGAGCATTTTTTCATGTACTTGTTGATTGATTGTATGTCCTCCTCTGAGAAGTGTCTGTTCAGGTCCTTGGCCCATTTGTTGATTGGGTTGTTTGTTCTCTTATTGTCTAATTTTTTGAGTTCTTTGTATACTCTGGATATTAGGGCTCTATCTGAAGTGTGAGGAGTAAAGATTTGTTCCCAGGGTGTAGGCTCCCTATTTACCTCTCTTATTGTTTCTTTTGCTGAGAAAAAACTTTTTAGTTTGAGTAAGTCCCATTTGTTGATTCTAGTTATTAACTTTTGTGCTATGGGTGTCCTATTGAGGAATTTGGAGCCCGACCCCACAGTATGTAGATCGTAGCCAACTTTTTCTTCTATCAGATGGCGTGTCTCTGATTTGATATCAAGCTCCTTGATCCATTTTGAATTAACTTTTGTGCATGGCGAGAGAAAGGGATTCAGTTTTATTTTGTTGCATATGGATTTCCAGTTTTCCCAGCACCATTTGTTGAAGATGCTATCCTTCCTCCATTGCATGCTTTTAGCCCCTTTATCAAATATAAGGTAGTTGTAGTTTTGTGGATTGGTTTCTGTGTCCTCTATTCTGTAACATTGGTCCACCCGCCTGTTTTGGTACCAGTACCATGCTGTTTTTGTTACTATTGCTCTGTAGTATAGTTTGAAGTCTGGTATCGCTATACCGCCTGATTCACACTTCCTGCTTAGAGTTGTTTTTGCTATTCTGGGTCATTTATTTTTCCATATGAATTTCATGATTGCTTTCTCTATTTCTACAAGAAATGCCGTTGGGATTTTGATTGGCATTGCATTAAACCTATAGAGAACTTTTGGTAATATCTCCATTTTGATGATGTTAGTTCTGCCTATCCATGAACAGGGTATATTTTTTCCATCTTCTAAGATCTTCTTCTATTTCTCTCTTTAGGGTTCTGTAGTTTTCATTGTATAAGTCTTTCACCTCTTTTGTTAGGTTGATTCCCAAGTATGTTATTTTTTTTGAAGATATTGTGAATGGAGTAGTTGTCCTCATTTCCATTTCAGAGGATTTGTCGCTGATATACAGGAATGCCTTTGATTTATGCGTGTTGATTTTATATCCTGCCACTTTGCTGAATTTATTTATTAGCTCTAATAGTTTCTTTGTAGACCCTTTTGGGTCTGCTAGGTATAGAATCATGTCATCTGCAAATAGTGATAATTTAAGTTCTTCTTTTCCTATTTTTATGCCTTTAATTTCTTTCGTCTGTCTAATTGCTCTGGCCAGTGTTTCGAGAACTATGTTGAACAGAAGTGGTGAGAGAGGGCATCCCTGTCTTGTTCCAGATTTTAGAGGGAATGCCTTCAGTTTTTCTCCATTCAGAATGATGCTAGCCTGAGGCTTAGCATAGATTGCTTTTACAATATTGAGGTATGTTCCTGTTATCCCTAGTTTTTCTAGAGTTTTGAACATAAAGAGATGCTGTACTTTGTCGAATGCTTTTTCCGCATCTATCGAGATGATCATATGGTTCTTATTTTTAAGTCTATTGATGTGGTGAATAACATTTATTGATTTCCGTATATTGAACCAGCCTTGCATCCCAGGGATGAATCCTACTTGATCATGGTGCACAATTTTTTTGATATGTTTTTGTATCCGATTCGCCAGAATATTGTTGAGGATTTTTGCATCTAGGTTCATTAGAGATATTGGTCTGTAGTTTTCTTTCTTTGAAGTGTCTTTGTCTGGTTTAGGTATCAGGGTGATGTTGGCCTCATAGAATGAATTTGGAAGTTCTCCCTCTTTTTCTATTTCCTGAAGTAGCTTGAAAAGTATTGGTATTAGTTCCTCTTTAAAGGTTTTGTAAAACTCTGCTGTATACCCATCCGGTCCTGGGCTTTTCTTAGTTGGTAGTCTTTTGATGGTTTCTTCTATTTCCTCAATTGATATTGGTCTGTTTAGGTTGTCATAATGCTCAGTCTCTGCCTTCTGGCCTGGGGCCATCTTTAGTAACCTTAAGCCTGGTTTGAGGTGCAGCTGGACCAGCGTGTGGATCTTGTAGTGGAAATCTCTAGGAAGAGTGGTGGCTCTCCAGTTCTGGTTCTCCAAAGTGGACTTGGTCAGAACAGTCGCAGCCTTTGTTTTTCGAAAGTATACATCAAAATCAATATCATCATCAAAGTCCATTTCAAAATCTTTCTTTGAATTCCTCTTCTTGTTCTCTGATTGGGAAACAGCATCTTGTTTGTGTCGAGGTCTGAAGCGCCAGTGATCTGGGCCAGCCCACATCTTCATGGTCCGGGGACTAAAATAGGAATATTCTCCAGGTTTCATGGAGAGAAGAGGGCACATGGTCTGGATGTCTCCGTCCCCAAGGGAAATCATTTCTTCCTGGCAGCTCTGGACTTGGCAGGGCTCCTTCCAGCTCCGGAGCTCCTCGTGGTCCCCAGCTGAGGTGTGCTCGGGCTCATCATTGGCATCAAAGTTGTCCTCCAGGGGCCCATCAAGGAAGTCCCCGCAGCCACTCTCCTCCATCTCAGCATTGACATCAAATACCTGGTCATTCTTCTTAAACTTGTCTACCAGGGCTGACACAGACTCATTATGTGTCTTGCTGTCCCACTTTGTGAACTGTAACCCAGCCAGGGAAGGGCAGAGCTGGCCATTTTCCACACACTGCTGCAGAGGCGCTTTGAGGTCTGTCATTTCTACCCAGCCTAAATCTGGCAACTCAAGAGGCTCTGCGGTGGAGAGGCTCTGGATGTCAGAAAGAAAGAGCAGCTCGCTCCTGTAGTCGCAGCAGTGGAGGGAGGAGAGGAACACCCCTGCAGTGCTGCACTCCTCGAATGAGGCTGCGGTCTTCTGAAACATGGGATTGACCTCACACTTTTGATCTGCTTCGGAGATATTGAGGTTGTCTCTGTTCTGCTCAATGGTCTTGTACGAATGCTTCTTCTTTGGCTTTGAAGCTTTTTTAGTTGTTCCTATTTCAGTAGCACTTCCATCTGCACCATGGCCCTCCACTTCTTCCGGAGAAGGTGCATCTTTGCCCAGTCCCCCAAGGACTCTGTACACATCAGCATGGACAGCATCCACCCGCACAGCATAGATCTTGGTGCTGGCATCCAGGGTGCCAGCAGCCACTTTAAAGTTGGTTGGTTCCGTGTCCTTCTGTTTAAGGATTTCTGACATAAAATCAATCAAGTGCAAGCCAAAAGCATTCTTGGTAGTGATTTTGTTCTCAGTGGATAGTTTGATACAAGTGGAGTAATGTTCTGTGATCTGTGTGTTTGTGAATTTCGGTACTGTAGTGGAAGCATCAACACTCCTGCTGGTGGGGGAGGCCAACAGGTGAGGCGAGTCGGTACTGAACTGCAGGTCCAGGACCCGGGAGCGCCTCCGCTGCAGCCGCTCCTTTTCATCATCATTCTGAGGGAAGTCTTCAAGGACCGGGGTGACAGGAGTACTGAGCGGAGCCTTCCTGGGCAGAGGCATGGGGCATGCCCTTTCCAAAGGTGAGGAGGCACTGTGGGTGTGTCCACGGGTCTCTGAGGAAGAGCCATTCACACTGCCTGGTGTGCGGAGGCTGATGCCATCCTCAGGTGCGCAGAATAGGCCGAGCTTGAATTAATCAGCAGGGTGACCTGGGCCTGGAGGTCCCATCTCGCCTCCAGCGTCTCCGGAACTCTCATCATTTTTTTTGGCTCTTTTTTTAATTGATTTTATTTTTTTAAATACATGAAAGCAGAATGCATTACAATTCTTATTACACATATAGAGCACAATTTTTCATATCATTGTATATAAAGTATGTTCACACCAATTCATGACACCAATTTTTTGCATTACAATTATTATTACATATATATATATATATATATATATATATATATATATATATATACGTCAATTTGTCATATCTATGTTTGTATATAAAGTATGTTGACATCCAATTTGTGTCTTCATATATGTACTTTGGATAATGATGTTTATCACATTCCAACATCCTTGCTAATCCCCTGCCCCATCTCTTTCCCTCCCACTGCTATCTAGAATTCATCTAATTCCTCCTATGCTCCCCCCACCACCCCACTATGAATCAGCCTCCTTATCAGAGAAAACATTCGGAATATGTTTTTTTGGAATTGGCTAACTTTACTTAGCATTATCTTCTTCAACACCATCCATTTACCTGCAAATGCCATGATTTTATTCTCTTTTATTGCTGAGTAAAATTTCATTGTGTATATATGCCACATTTTTTTATCCATTCATCCACTGAAGGGCATCTAGGTTGGTTCCACAGTTTAGCTATTGTGAATTGTGCTGCTATAAACGTTGATGGGGCTGTGTCCCTGTAGTATGCTGTTTTTAAGTCCTTTGGTTATAGTCCGAGGAGAGGAATAGCTGGGTCAAATGGTGGTTCCATTCCCAGATTTACAAGGAATCTCTATACAGCTTTCCATATTGGCTGCACCAGTTTGCAGTCCTCCTAGCAATGTATGAGTGTACCTTTTTCCCCACATCCTCACCAACAGTTATTGTCATTTGCTTTATAATAGCTGCCATTCTGACTGGAGTGAGAGGGTATCTTAGTGTAGTTTTGATTTGTATTTCTCTAATTGCTAGAGATGATGAGCATTTTTTCATATATTTGTTGATTGATTGTATATCCTCTTCTGAAAAGTGTCTGTTCAGGTCCATTTATTGATTGGGTTATTTGTTTTTGTGGTGTTTAGCTTTTTGATTTCTTTATATATCCTAGAGATTAGTGCTCTGTCTGATGTATGTGAAGGATAAAAATTTGCTCCCGGGATGTAGGCTCTCTGTTCACCTCACAGATTGTTTCTTTTGCTGAGAAGAAACTTCTTAGTTTGATTCCATCCCATTTATTGATTCTTGGTTTTAATTCTTGTGCTATATGAGTCTTATTAAGGAAGTTGGGGCCTAATCCCACATGATGAAGTTCAGGGCCTAATTTTTCTTCTATTAACAGCCTTCTTTCTCCACATAACGTTCTTGCTTTGTCAACCACTTATTCCTGGAAATGGGCCTTTAGTAATCTTTGACCCATGTTGTGTTTTTGCTTATACAACGATCATTTGTTTCTCAGTGTTTATAAAAGCTAAGGAAGTACCTCCCTTCATTCTGCATGATCTTGGAGATAACTTCGATCAAAGTACCTTGCAATATCCCCTCCAACTTTATTAGCCAAGAAAATACCATACAATGGTATTTTGAAACTAACTTTTACTACTTCCAGAGAGCTGATTGTTATTAGGAATATAGCAAATTGATTATTAAGCACATTCCAAAGTAGAATTTAAATTATCTAAACAAAAAATTTAATTAATTATATTTAAAACAAGAATAATTACTCAAAAATCATCACTCCAATATTTTACTACATTGTTCTATTAACCATGCTCTTGATGTTATATTTCTTTTATCCATATAATAGAGCCACCATATAATGATGTGCTTTGTGCATCTTTTTCCACTTTGTATTTTGTCTCCCTGACAGATTGCAATTGAACATGCTAAGAGAATTAAACAATAGAATTGGAAAACACTGGAAATCAGAACTTTTGTTTATCATACAGACATAGAAAGTGATGAAGTAAAATGTTAGTGATGAAGTAAAATGTTAGTAATGAAGATTTAGTTTCAAAGTAATTGTTTCTGTAGTAACCACATTCTAAACTGCAAAAAAATGAGGAAGTATTCTTAGAATATTCAGGAATTATTAAATGATCCAGTAATGTAATCATTCATATCATTGGCAAACAAATGATGTTCTGATATAAGTACTATTTTTTACAATTGTTTTTCACTCACTACCATAAATGAAATATCAATCAACATCCTTGATCCTTGTGAGAACTACAATCATTCATTTAATTGCAACCACAAGTTAACTACAGATAAATAAAAAAGTAGGCAAACATCAACAAAAGCATTCTTTTTTTTCCACCTAAGTCTGCCACAATTGTTTTGTTACTTGTCACCCAAGAACCCCGAATCAAAAAGATGATAGTCATCACTTTTTTCCTTATCTACTGGTCTTGTATGAAAAAAACCTGTTGCAATGTTTAGCACCCCAGTGTGCTCTCTCTCAGAAATTCTCTGGCATAATTCACCATATCTTCTAAATTGATGGTATCCTATGTCCTCTATCTTTATTTATATCTGTTTGAGAAAAATCTAGCTCTCTAAAACACATGGTAGTTTTGTCTATCTTTACTTTCTTAGGTTTTTTGCTTTGAAAAGTGAGTCTCAAAGTAAAAACCTAAATTATTGGTAAATTCAAAAATTTAATTAAATAATTCTTTCATATAATATAAAGAACTTAGCTGCAAAATAATTTTTATGAATTGTTGATCAGTTCCTATCATTACTTTAAAATGTACATATTGCATTTTTTCCATATTGAATGATTGTGACAAGCATAATGTTGATATCTCTAAGATGTCAACAAATCTCAAAACAAAGAAAATTCAATGCCTTGAGAGGTTAGTAATGAAAGACTACCTTATCTTAGAGAAGTATAATTCAGAGAGAAAGAAGTTGAAGATGTGCACCTGAAGTCTATTTCAGTTCAAATTATAACCCTCACTGGATTAACATAAGCCTTAAGAATCAGAAGAAATTAATAAAAAAAGAAAAGTTTCTTAAAAGAATAAGGATTGACTATGGCCTTTAAAAAATAATGTTGGATAGCAGTAGCCAGATGCACCTTTTAAAAATTTATTTCAAGGTTATTACTATTTATTTTGTTTCTAAATTTGGCTCACATTTGCATCTTATAATTCAGGATGTATAATATAGTGTGACTTATGTGATTTAGTGAAGAAAGTCAAGGGCCTGGCATGATTTTATAGATTATATATTCAAAACCCACTGTGGAATATCATTTATGACTTAGCCACCAGAGTCAAAATCATGAATACCGGTGCAGATCACCTCACATCTCTGAATCTCATTTTTTCTCAAGTGTAAAGAAAAAATAATTGTCCCTGACCTCCATGTCACAAAAGTGTTGAAGGAACATGTAAATTAACAAATATATAATACTTGATACATAGAATGTTATCTTATTCATTTAAAGTGTGGCACACAACTATTATTTATGCCAGTCTCTCCAAAGATGGTTTTAGGTAAAAGGCATCATCATATATACACACACACACACATATACACATACATATATTTAGATAAATGATTAGTATGAGTAAGGATAAGATTAGTGTGTTGTTGTTGTTGGGCTGATGTTGTGGCTCCGTGGAATAACTCTTGCCTAGCATGTGTGAGGCACTGGGTTCGATTCTCAGCAGCACGTATCAATAAATAAAATAGAGGTCCATTGACAACTAAAAGAAATATAAAAAAAGATTAATGTGTTGCTCATAGGGGGTCCCTAGTTAAAATGTTTGTATAAATAAATTCGTTAATAAATAAGATAAACAATATGTATGGAATATATAAAGATATTTTTGGGCACCTTGTTCAAGTATAGTGTAAAATTAGTGAGCAATACTAACAAATATTTTGGCAGCTTTAGTAATGCTTTATAAAAAATGTTAACAATAATTATGTTGATAATATTTATACTTCAATATTCTTGTCTCTACAGCTACTATAGACTTGGTTGCTGGGATTTTCAAATAGATTTGAGAAACTACACTAACAAATTGTGTTGGTTTCTGTTGAAATGATAAGAGAGGTGGGTTTCTTTATCTCCTTATAGGATAGATGTCCTTGAAAAGGACACCTATCCCAAGCTTCGATTTAGGTAAAGAAGATCAACCTTTTGTTTTAGCAGAGGAATTTATATCTGAACACATTATCTCATCTCATTCTTTTTCTAATTTTAAAAGTATGTAGTAAAGGCCAATTTTATAATGAAGTAAAATAACTACATTGTGAAGTATTAAATTCATATATTCACAACAACATTTAAGCCCATGAGTTTTTCTTTAGAACCATGAAATACCCATTCATTGCTCTTTCCCATAAACTCTTCAGATAGTATCCTGATATCCACTGATAATACTGAAATTGGAGCAATTTTTGGTCTACTGTTCCATCACTGGCACTAGGCTTTTGCCACTTCATTTAACCTACCCAATTATAAGCACAATTCTTTGCCCTATATATCTGGAGATTTGGGAACCATGACCAGCTTCAGTACCAGGTGTGTGACTTTAGCCAAGCATGGAGAGTTCACTTTTCTGTAGACTACAGCTGTCTTAGTTTTCAGGATTCCCCCAAAGCACACCCAAAGTAAGGAACTGCATTCAAGTGATGTACTAAGGAAGGAGAAACTGTTTATGGAGTAGGGGAGGCAAGATAGGAAAGAAATTGAGCAAAGTGCAATTTTAGGTAAAATCCAAGTCTCAACCTGATCCCATGCTGTATAAATTTTACCCAAGAACCCATCCTAACTCAAAGGAAGATAGCTGCCCTCTCATATTTCTGCTTCTCATGATCATAGGCAAAGAGGTTTTGGGCTCATGTGTGGTCTAAGTGTCTCCTGAAGCCCAAGAGCAAGTCTCAAGAAGACTTCTAGCTATGGTTGTATAGAGGTAAATGTATGTGGAATATAGTGGACTAATAACAGGAAGAACAAGAGGCATTTAAGGGTATCTGAATGGACCATTGACCATATCCTTTACAGTGAAGTAGGGACTATAAAAGCATTCAATCTGAAGCAGAAAAATTCATGGATAAATTGAAATCAAAGATTTGTAGTCTTACCAGGGCATGCTGCAGAAAAAGCTTAGAAATGTCATGAAGATGTTGATAGAAAAAAAACCAGAATAGAAATTAGGAAAAACAACTAGAAGACTCGACACTCTATAAAAGTAACTGAGGTCACTCTTTATTAAACACACTGGGCTTGACAGTTGGGGAACTATTAAAGGAGCTCACTTTTAATTTCTTGTCCTCCTGATTGAATCATAGCATATCCTGGACTATGCCCAGCCACTGATATTAGAACCCATTTTCTCATTCAAATGGTGTTTTTATTTGAAGTATATTTAGTTAAAATGAATTACTCTGCACAGGCACAATGAATTGATATCAAAAAGTAAACAAATATCCATAAAGAAAAAAGAAAGGGAATGCTACAGATGTTAAAGGGACTACCTCTAGGTATAGAATGGCAGGTATTTTTCCCCCTTTTATTTGGGGCTAGTAGGAAAATCTGTGTTAAGTTTCAGTGATACATATTTTAGTCAGCTTTTTTGTCACTATGACCAAAAGACCTGCCCCGAACAATTAAGGAGGAAAAGTGTATTCAGGGTTCATAGTTTCAGGTGTCTCTTTCCATAGATGACCAACTCTATTGCTCTGGGCCCAAGGTGAAACAGAACACTGTGGTGGAAGCATGAGGCTGAGGAAAGCAGCTCAGGACATGGCAGTCAAGAAGCAGAGAGAGTTTTACTCACTGGAGACAAAATATAAACCATAAAAGTATGCTCCCAGTGACTTATCTCCTCTAGCCACACTGTACCTGCCTATAGTTTCCACTCAGTAAATCCAAATCTGTGGATTAATCCATCTATTAGGTTGTATCTCAGAATCTAATAACTTCATCTCTGAAAATGCTTGCCTTGACTCTCATGTGAGCTTTTGGGTTGTGCTTCTATCTAAACCATGATAATACATATTATATGTTTAGTTTAAACAGTAATAAATAAATAAAAATAAAAATAAGGTATTAGTATAAAGTGATTAATTTTATTAACTACTTTCTACTTCTTGAAGCTTTTTCTTTCCTGGCTTTTTAAATCTGTCTTCCTGAATTTTCCTCACTCTGAAGTCTTTTGCTAGTACTCATCTTCCTTCCATCTCCTTAAAAACCAGTGTTCCTCAGTATTAGCAATTCCAGATACTTTTTATTCTACATTTTTCTTCATACATCTAAATGCAAAGTCCAATGAAATCATTATACCATAATTAATAATATTAATCAATATTATAACTAATAATCTTTGAGGTTGTTTAACTCCTCTCATCTGGGTTTCAATAATTCTCCTTTGGAGTATCAACCAACTTCCTAAGTAGTGAATCTTGATCACATTTTTCTGCCTCTCTCAAAGCCTATTGACTATCCAAAAATCTAATGTGATGTCTTACTCTTTGAAATGAAGTAATGTCTCATTCTTGGTAAAAGATTTAAATATATTCACATAACTTCACCTCTACTTCACTTCAATGCACTTCCAGAGCCCACTATCTTGGGAACATGCTGGGGAATATACTTCCTCACTTGTTTGCACCGTTATAAATTCATGATGTTCTTTATTACTGGCATTCTTTAGGATTCAACTTATCTTTCAATGTTTTCATGGAAGCTTGTCCTGTTCTTCCTACTAGATTGACTTAAGAAAGCCCATTCTGCATATTAATTCAACTATGGTCATATTACATTTTAATTATCTGTTTATTCATCTATTTCCCTTCCTTTGACTCTTGGAAAAAAAAGCAAGTTTTGAGTCTTTGCATCTTTAACATCTAATAAGGTAGCTTCCATATTGGAGTTTTTAAATTAGTATTTATTGACATAATTTTTTATTCTTAGGAAAAACATGTTTGTGATTTTATTTCCATGTTTTGTTTAGGCATTTTCCTGATTCTTTTCCACAAAACCCAAAAAGTAGGCAAAGTATGTAAACAGCAAAGTATTTTTATTTGCATTTTCTACTGTTTTCCCCCTTCTAACCATGGAATGTCACTAACAGTTGTAATCACTCAACATTGTAATTGTTTTCAAATGATGTGAATTATGAGATATTTGTTGCATGATAATTTGGCACAAATGATAAGGCATTCCCATAAACAATGACAATTATTATACTTTTTATAGCAAAATATACTTCTTTGAATGACAGGAAAAAGAGAGACTGGAGAGGGAAATCTTTAATATCTTTAATTTAAACTACCAGGCTATACAGACTTACATATTGGGATTGGGATTGCCTGTCAATGATAATAAACCCATTACAACAGGTTCTTAACAAGAAATGTATGTGGTCCAAGACTGATGGTGGCTATACCCCAGAAGTAGCTCCTCAGGGACAATTACTACTTCCCCACCCCGCCCCCTTTTTTTAGAATTTAACCTTTCGTTTTTATTTATTTTTTATTTATTTATTTATTTATTTTTTAAAGTGGAGCTGAGGATTGAACCCAGTGCCTCAACCATGTTAGACAAGTGCTTTACCACTGAGCTACAACCCCAGCCCCAATTCACTACTCTTAACACTAGAGTGTGGCCCTTTCTGGCAGGTTCCAGCATGGTATCTATGTTGGAGAAAGTAATGATAGAGAGCAAAGGGCAAATGCAAGCCATCTTTTTAAATTTTCTTGAATCTTCTACAAAACACTACTACTTATATAACTTTTTTTTTTACCATAACTTAACTACAAAAGATAATGACAAAATCTTTATAATCAAGAACTTGGTAATAGCTAGTAATTCTACTACTATGAAAAAAGATATAAGTAGCTACTTGAGAAAATAAACAATCACTGTTTCACAGATTTAATCAACAATTGATAAGTGAACAAGGAGTATTTCCATTTAAGTGCCACCTAGTAATAAAACAGATATTACAAAAATAATAACCACAATATTGTTACCATTAAAATAGTAATAATTAATAGCATTAAATTGTATCTGAATTGAATGTATGTGTTAGAAACTATGTCAAGGTCTTTTATAAATCATTGCACTTAATCTTCTCCTTAATTGTATATAGTAGTTGCTATTATTGTGTCCACTTTATAAGTACAGAAACAAATTTGGAAAACTTCAGAGACTTATCCAAATTTTCATGGTGTAACAGTGACTATACTACAGAAAATTAAAATTGTGATTGTTGGATGTTATGAAGGATGGCTCTATGATTTGTATCTAAGGCATATAAAATGTCACAGGTTAAGTTTGAAATCTTGACCTTTGTCCCAGTCTGTCCCTTTTCTTTCTCGAAGGGATTATTTTCTTAGTAGACAGAACTAAATTTCACATAATTATTGTAAAGATTCCATATCACTCCACTATTCCTCTGTCTATCCCTAGTACCTAAGGACTGTATATCTAATTAGAGTTTAGGGGAAGACTTATGGAGAGTGATAAGGTCCAGAGTAGCTCCTCGAAATTTTCCGCTAATCATTAGAGTTGGTCAGCAAATTCTTTTAGAAATTTAACAGCAAAAATCCTAAGATTTAACTAATGTAAATCAAATATTACCAAACAAAGGAAATATTTATTTATAACTTACTGTGTGCAAGAGAGTGTCCTGAGTTTGAAAATACAAAAGCTGTGTTTATTTGTGACTTATGAATGAGTTTATTTGTAACTATTTAAAAATAATTCTTCGTGATTTATGAATGAGTTTAGGTGTAATATTTAAAAATAATTTTTTGTATAGGGTAGTTTGCAGAATGTCTTTTTTTTAATAAATTCTAGCTTCTTAACATTTATTTTTATGATGTCTTAATCAATTTTCTGCTGCAGTGTCAAAATACCTGGACAAGATAATTTAGAAGGAACCAAAATTTATTTTCTCACTATCTGGAGGCTGGAAAGTCCAAGATCAAAGCATTTGTAGTTTCAGTTGTCTAGTCAGGGCTATCCTTCACTTTCAGTATGGCTCCATTGTTCTCAGGGGAGAATTCTCAGGAGAGGAACACTGCGTCCTCACATGGCTGAAGAAGAAATGGCAAGTAAACTTAATGCTGTATCCACACATTTGTGGACTTTATAAATTATGCACATTGCATATTCGTATAATGAATCACTACCAAAAACTTCTCTGGGATTCTATTTTTTTTCAGAAATAAAATAAGAATACATTTTCATAGGGTTTTTGAAAGAATTCTATGTAGTCATACATACAATGGACTTATAACATTACCTGGTCAAAATGTTAGCTATAATAATAATACTTAATAAAAAAATACTACTACTACCACCACTACAACCATCACCACTACATTCCTGTAGTGTGGTTAGCCACAACACCTCCACAAGTGTTTGAGCTTAGTTTCCCACTGTGCAAAGCTCTCACTCAGTTCAGAACTTGGAATTCCTTGTGGAGACTCCCTGCTGATATTAATCATCAGAAGCCATTAGCAGATGCTTATAATAAGTCAGAATAGGCTTCTGCCAAGAGATCTTGAAAAGTGACTTGTGAACTTTTAATGCCTGTCACCAAGATAGTTTGGTGCAGAATGGAAAAATTTAATGATACCCTTAGAATTAGAGAGACCACACTCAATCTCCTGGGAAATCATTTCCTGCCCCAGCAGCAAGCAACTCAACAACAGTTATAGTTAGGTAGTGAAGAGAGAGTTGTGTAATACTCTGTTACCAGCACTTGCCCTTTGTAGTATTTGGGCTCCTAGAATCTCTAATCAATATGAAGAAGAGTCACTGGGATGACTTGATTATCCTATATAGCCAGAGTCATGCAGGATACATACATATCATCAAAGTGTACAATTTTGGCTCATCTCTTTAGTTAGCATGTATAGAACTCTCAGCCCCTCCTGAACTAGCAGTACAATTACCCACGTTGCACAATACAAGGGAACACAGAAATGAACAATAACAATCTGAAGAAAACACCCTTTGTGGAATAAAAAGGGGATCTATCTAGAATTGTCGGTGAAGAACTTTCTGAGTATGTGGTATTTAAGCCAATATTGGAGGATGACAAAAGACTAACAATGCAGAGAAGAGCTTCTGGGACAAAAGAAAATGTACTTGCGAAGGCCCTTGATAGTCCTGATGTCCTCCAAAAACTGAAAAAGATGACAGGAGTCTTGTGGTAAACTGAGTAAAAATAATAGATTATGTTAATGCTATATGGCTAACTAAAGCCCTGACCAAAAAGGCCCTCTGGAATCATGTAAGAAATGGAATTGGAAGTCATTGAGAGGCATTAAACATAAATGGTTGCTCTCTAACTTCATCCACATTTTTTCAAATGCCATATCCTCATCTCTTTTATCACTGGTCACCTCTATCACTGTCAGCTTACCCTGGTTTATTTTTCTTCATAACACTTAATAATATACATGAATTTTTAAAGACTGTACATCATACAGAATTATTTTATATGTTCCTTTTAAATTTAGTACATTCTTCCAATGAAGGGAGGAAAGTCTGTCTACATCCCCAACACAAAATGGTGTCTAGTAAAGACTATACTCTTAAGTAAACATTTATAGAGTGAATTAGTGAATTAAATAAATTCACAGTTTTGGGCAAGGAGAGTATATTATCTGATCTGTGTTTTGACTTAACATCCAAAACTTAAAAGTAGAGGATTCCTAAAGGACATGTGTAAAATCAGGAACCTGTAGTTTATCTACATTTTCCCATTCTTATCCTAGACACTGTTCTCAGACATAATTCTTTGATGTTCCAAACTTTTTCTCCCTGGAAAAATGTGGAAGGCACTCAATTTCATGGCAAATGATTCTTCCTATACTATAACTTCCTGGGGCTCCTACCTAAATTGCTGTTGTGAGAAAGTGTTTTTGAACATAAACAAGCCCGTACATAGATGTAAAATGACAAAAACCCACTAATATGGGCTATGCTTACAACAATTACATAAATAAAAGTTAACATATACAAAAAGGACAGAAATTAGAACCCACTGAATGATTTATTATATAAAAATATATAGTGTCTGATTTTCACTACCGTGATTACATGTTTAATAATTTTTAACAAATCTTTTACATTCTTATTAAAGCCTAGAATTAAGGTGTATTTATATAAAAACAAATGCAGATGGATAAATATATATGTACTGTGAAAAATAATTTTTTAAAAAAATAAATAAAATGAATTTGATAAGACAAGCTTTTTCCCCCCTTTCATTAATAATGAATACCCAAATTTATTTTCCACAATACCTTTATTCTACTTATTTATTTTTTTCGTGATGCTAAGGATCAAAACCAGGGCCTCACATGTGCTAGGCAAATGCTCTACCACTGAGCTACTGCCCCAGCCCTCAAATTCACTTTAATGAGAATCACACATGTTTGTTTTTCAACCTACTTTGTGTATGTATAACCTACCAATACAAGTTTATAATGAATATCCTACTAAAACAAATATATACAGGATTTTTTTTCAAAACACATAAATTTAAATTGATTTTTATATGTATTGTGAAATTTAACTTATATCCGCTAGTAGATAACCATGAGTAACTGATGAAAAAGCACCAGGAGCTTTGTACTGTTGTGTTATAGATTTAATATTTGATGCATTTTTCATTTTATGTAGCTTCTTCCCTTTGGTGAAACATTTGTAGTGCCTTATTTAATCTGTCATTGCTACACACTAGCGATTCCCTCCAGGGGAAGACTAGTGTACAAATATAAAATACATAGAAAAATAAAACAAAGCTAAAAGCTTTTATTATTCCATCAATAACTCCCTGTGTCCCCAGACTATCCTCCTCCCCTGTCTAAAATATAAGGCTTCTTAAGAATTGAAACTATTAACCTGATGCTGGTAGCAAAATAGATGAACTTAGAAAATCCCTGAACTAGCACTTCTCATTTTTTAATGGTCTAGCCAAGAGTCTTTCAATATATCTTTAGCACTAAAATATCAAAGTATAATATTTCAGTGAATAATACTTCTAAAATATGAGATTAATTCTTTCCTCTAAAATGAGAGATTACTTTCAAATGACTAAATAATGGATTTGAAAGTGTCATACAAGGACCGTGTGCGCGGTATATTTTTTTCCCAACCTTTCACCTTCAGCCTGTGTATGTCTTTTCCAATCAGATGTGTCTCCTGGAGGCAGCATATTGTTGGATTTGTTTTTTTAATCCATGTTACCAGCCTATGTCACTTTATTGGAGAGTTTAAGCCATTAATGTTTAGAGTTACTATTGATACATGGTTTGTACTTCCAGCCATGTTTGATTATTTATCTTCTTTTTTTTTAATTTAGTTTGTTTTTCCATGATTAGCTTTCCCCCCACCCTCTGTCTTTACAGAGGCACTTCCCACTGATGGTTTTGGTTATTGTTTTTCATTTCTTCCTCGTGTAGTGTTTTGTTCAAGATGCTTTGCAATGCTGGTTTTCTGGCTGCAAATTCCTTTAGCTTTTGTTTATCATGAAAGATTTTTATTTCGTTGTCGTACCTGAAGCTTAATTTTGCTGGATACAGAATTCTTTGTTGGCATCCATTGTCTTTCAGTGTTTGAAATACATTGTTCCAGGATCTTCTCGCTTTCAGCGTTTGTGATGAAAAATCCTTGTTATCCTTATTGGTTTACCCCTGAATGTAATCTGCCTCCTTTCTCTTGTAGCTTTTAATATTTTCTCTTTGTTCTGTATATTGGATATCTTCATAGCAATGTGTCTTGGCGTTGGTCTACTGGGATTTTGTGTCCTCGGTGTCCTGTATGCATCTACAATTTGTATATCCGTTTCCTTTTTTTATTTCTGGAAAGTTTTCTGTAATTATTTCATTCAGCAGGTTACTCATTCCCTTGGTTTGAATCTCTGTACCTTCCTCTATCCTGATGACTCGTAAGTTTGTTTTTTTTATGTTATCCCATATCTCTTGGATGTTTTTCTCGCAATTTTTTACCAGCCTTTCTGAGTTGGCTAGACTCTTTTCAAGATGAAATATTTTGTCTTCATTATCTGACGTTCTGTCTTCTACTTGCTCCACTCTGTTAGTGATACTCTCAATTGAGTTTTTAATTTGGTTTATCGTTTCCTTCATTTCTAGAATTATTGTTTGATTTTTTTTTTATAATAACTATCTCCTGATAAAGATGCTTAACTTCTTCTTTTATCTGTTTATGTAATTCATTTTCGATGTGTTGTTTCACTGTTTGGATTTGCTGTCTCGTATCCTCTTTAAGGTTCCATTCCATCTGTCTAAGGTATTCCTTGAGTTCTTTATATGACCATTTTTCTGATGACTCTAGGTCCTCCTGAATATTTAGGCTGTCCTTCATTGTTTGTACTCCTTTTCTTCCTTGCTTTTTTATGCTGCTCATGTTACTTCTTGTTCTGTTTGACTGCTGAGTTACTGTTTACTCTTATAAATTTATTTGATGCTTGGGAGGAAAGATATTAGAAGGGAAGGGAAGAAGTCACTAAAGAGAATGAGAGTAGGCAGGTAGAATTCAAAGAAGGGGGAATAAGAAAATTGAAAAGAAATGAAAAGACAAAAGAAAAAAAAATAGAAAATAAAGAAAGAAAAAAATTAAAAAAATAATGATAATAAAAAAATGAAAATTAAAATTTAAAAATAATAATAATAATAATAAAATAAAAAAATTTAAAAACATTAAAAACATTTAAAAAGTCAAAGAACAACAACAACAAAGAAATGAAAATGAAAGAAAAAAAAGAAAAAGAAAAAAATAATAATAAATGCAGTCATAGAGTTCGATTAACTTCTCTTCCAGTAGGTGGAGCTGTGCCCACTGGGCCAAGCTTCTCCTCTCAATAGGTGGGAACCAATCACTGTGCAGCAGCTCTTCCTCCCAGACTGGGGGGGGGTCTCCAATCCTGAGTGCCTAGATCCTTCTCTTGTGTTTCCTCAAGCCAGGCCCCGCTCACCTGTGATGCTCACCACAATACTGGCTACATGCCAGGTCTGCTGCTCCTGGGAGCCCTGTTTTCATGAATGCCTGGGCACACTCTCCCTGTTTGCCTCCCTCAGACCCTAAGTTTGTAGAGCTTGGGGCTGAGAACCCCCAGCGAATTTGCTTGCCCTCCAGTAGCCACGCCCCCGGTAGCTGGTGCAAGAGACCTCAGTTGTCAGCACTGGTGGGAGCAGTAGCCGGGAGTTCCGCGCCGCGAGTCCCGCACCACTCCTGATTCCCTCGGTCTGGTTATCGCGCTCACAGGAGAGCTGGGAAGGGCCCTTAAGGTTTCCCCGCCGTGTGGAGAGAGACGGCTAGGGGATTACACACCTGTTGTGCTGGTTTCAATGAAGTTATCTCCTCCGCCCGTGACGGTGGTATCCCATGCAAATGGTGACCGTTCGTTCCCTTTGCTGGGTGACCAATGCAATGGGTGGGTCCTGACTGTCTCTCCCAAGCCCCGTTTCAATCCTGTGGCCACTGCCTATGAAGGCTTGCTTGGCTTTTACCTCTGTAAGTTCAGAAGGGCCGAACAGTTATTTCAGCGGGATCATTAGTGCTGAGTCACGAGAAGCAGGCGAACCAGAGCTTGAATGCAGCCGATCGGGGCTCGGTGTGTGTTCTGAGGGGCCCAGACTGTTCGAACCAGATCCACGTCAGCTCAGCATTGCCTAGTGATCCTGAGCAAACAGCATTTAGATAGTTTACGACTCCCTATGCCCGCGCAGCTGAAGAGGTCAGAGACTTGATCTCTCTGCGCCCGCCGCCATGTTGGATCTCTCCTCGTAAGCAAGCAGGGGTGGCCATCCTCATATCGAATAAAATCAACTTCAAGACTAAGTTAATCAAAAGGGATAAGGAAGGACATTATATACTGTTAAAAGGAACCATTCACCAACAAGACATAACAATTATCAATATCTATGCACCAAATAATGGTGCTGCGATGTTCATAAAACAAATTCTCCTCGTTCAAGAATCAAATAGACCACAACACAATAATTATGGGTGACTTCAACACACCTCTCTCACCATTGGACAGATCCTCCAAACAAAAGTTGAATAAAGAAACTATAGAACTCAATATCACAATCAACAACCTAGACTTAACTGACATATATAGAATATATCAACCATCATCAAGTGGATACACTTTTTTCTCAGAAGCACATGGATCCTTCTCAAAAATAGACCATATATTATGCCATAGGGCAACCCTCAGTAAATATAAAGTGGTGGAGATAATACCATGCATTTTATCTGATCATAATGGAATGAAACTGGAAATCAATGATAAAAGAAGGAAGGAAAAATCCTACATCACATGGAAAATGAACAATATGTTACTGAATGATCAATGGGTTACAGAAGACATAAAGGAGGAAATCAAAAAATTCTTAGAGATAAATGAAAATACAGACACAACATATCAGAATCTATGGGACACAATGAAAGCAGTTTTAAGAGGGAAATTCATTGCCTGGAGGTCATTCCTGAAAAAAAGGAAAAACCAACAAATAAATGAGCTCACACTTCATCTCAAAGCCCTAGAAAAGGAAGAGCAAAACAACAGCAAATGTAGCAGAAGGCAAGAAATAGTTAAAATCAGAGCGGAAATCAACGAAATTGAAACAAAAGAAACTATTAAAAAATTAACCAAACTAAAAGTTGGTTCTTCCAAAAAATAAATAAGATCGACAGACCCTTAGCCATGCTAACGAAGAGAAGAAGAGTGAGAACTCAAATTACTAACATACGGGATGAAAAAGGCAATATCACAACAGATGCTACAGAAATACAGAAGAAAATTAGAAATTATTTTGAAAACCTATATTCCAATAAAATAGAAGATAGTGAAGACATCAATAAATTACTTAAGTCATATGATTTGCCCAGACTAAGTCAGGAGGATACTCACAACTTAAACAGACCGATATCAATGGATGAAATAGAAGAAGCAATCAAAAGACTGCCAACCAAGAAAAGCCCAGGACCTGATGGGTATACAGCGGAGTTTTACAAAACCTTTAAAGAAGAATTAATACCAATACTTTTCAAGTTATTTCAGGAAATAGAAAAAGAGGGAGCTCTGCCAAATTCATTCTATGGGGCCAACATCACCCTGATTCCGAAACCAGACAAAGACACCTCAAAGAAAGAAAACTACAGGCCAATATCTCTGATGAACCTAGATGCAAAAATCCTCAATAAAATTCTGGCGAATCGGATACAAAGGCACATCAAACAAATTGTGCACCAGGATAGTTCAATATACGGAAATCAATAAATGTTATTCACCACATCAATAGACTTAAAGATAAGAACCATATGATCATCTCGATAGACGCAGAAAAAACATTCGACAAAGTACAGCATCCCTTTATGTTCAAAACATTAGAAAAACTAGGGACAACAGGAACTTACCTCAACATTGTAAAAGCTATCTATGCTAAGCCTCAGGCTAGCATCATTCTGAATGGAGAAAAATTGAAGGGATCCCTCTATCACCACTTCTATCCAATATAGTTCTCTAAACACTGGCCAGAGCAATTAGACAGACGAAAGAAATTAAAGACATAAAAATAGGAAAAGAAGAACTTAAATTACCACTATTTGCAGATGACATGATTCTATACCTAGAAGACCCAAAAGGGTCTACAAAAAAACTACTAGAACTAATAAATGAATTCAGCAAAGTGGCAGGATATAAAATCAACACGCATAAATCAAAGGCATTTCTGTATATCAGCGACAAAACTTCTGAAACGGAAATGAGGAAAAACACTCCATTCACAATATCCGCAAAAAAAAAAATAAAATACTTGGGAATCAACCTAACAAAAGAGGTGAAAGATTTATACAATGAAAACTACAGAACCCTAAAAAGAGAAGTAGAAGAAGATCTTAGAAGATGGAAAAATATACCCTGTTCATGGATAGGCAGAACTAACATCATCAAAATGGCGATATTACCAAAAGTTCTCTATAGGTTTAATGCAATGCCAATCAAAATCCCAATGGCATTTCTTGTAGAAATAGATAAAGCAATCATTAAATTCATATGGAAAAATAAAAGACCCAGAATAGCAAAAGCAATTCTAAGCAGGAAGTGTGAATCAGGCAGTATAGCAATAACAGATTTCAAACTATATTACAGAGCAATAGTAACAAAAACAGCATGGTACTGGTACCAAAACAGGCGGGTGGACCAATGGTACAGAATAGAGGACACAGAGACTAATCCACAAAGCTACAACTATCTTATATTTGATAAAGGAGCTAAAAGCATGCAATGGAGGAAGGATAGCATATTCAACAAATGGTGTTGGGAAAACTGGAAATCCATATGCAACAAAATGAAACTGAATCCCATCCTTTCGCCATGCACAAAAGTTAACTCAAAGTGGATCAAGGAGCTAGATATCAAATCAGAGACTCTGCGTCTGATAGAAGAAAAAGTTGGCTCCGATCTACATATTGTGGGCTCTGGTTCCAAATTCCTTAATAGGACACCCATAGCACAAGAGTTAATAACAAGGATCAACAAATGGGACTTACTTAAACTGAAAAGTTTTTTCTCAGCAAGAGAAACAATAAGAGAGGTAAATAGAGAGCCTACATCATGGAAACAATTTTTTACTCCTCACAGTTCAGATAGAGCCCTAATATCCAGAGTATACAAAGAACTCAAAAAATTAGACAATAAGAGAACAAACAACCCAATCAACAAATGGGCCAAGGACCTGAACAGACACTTCTCAGAGGAGGACATACAATCAATCAACAAGTACATGAAAAAATGCTCACCATCTCTAGCAGTCAGAGAAATGCAAATCAAAACCACCCTAAGATACCATCTCACTCCAGTAAGAGTGGCACAGAAAATATTTCCTAACTGCAGAATTTTTCTATTGAAATGCAAAATAGCATGATGACTAAGCACATGGACTTTGACACAGGTAAACCTGATATGCAAGTATAGTCAAGTCACTACTAGCCAAAAACATGGACAAATTCATGGGAGTCAACATTTCTTTAAACTGAGATTGAGGACTGGAAATGTAGCTCAGTGGCAGAATGCTTGCCAAACATGTATGAGGCCCTGGGTTTGATCCTGGCATCACTGAAAACAACAATAACAACAACAAAAAACAGAAATGATTATATTGATTTATTGATTAGAATGCTTTAAATTTAAGTATGAAAAAGCTCAAATTAAATATCTTCATTAAAGTAAATGCATTTCTACAGGAAATACCTTTTCTTGACTCTGGTCATCTCAATATATTGGTTTGGGCTTTCTCCTCAAACTACGTATTATCATCATATGGCTTCAGTAGCTCAAGTCAATACTTTCAGTTATAATCATAAATCAGACTGATTATTTTAATTTCCTTGAGCATCAAGACATCTTTTTACAAAAGCCCCCACAACAGATTGTTCCTCACTTTCCACTGAAGAGAACCAGGTCACATATATACAGTCAAATTACATGTAAATGTAATGGGACCATAGACAACTAGGGTCCATCTCATGGAACTTGGTTTGGGACCAGCATTCTCTGAAATATGAGGATGTAAAGAGGAAGGTTGTTTAATAAAATAAGTGTCATGCTAAAAAGTAAAGTGCTAAAAGTGAAGATGCAAAATGGCTATTAAGGCACTAGATAATGACTTCTAGGATCCTTCCCAGAGGTTATCAAATATCCATCCAGAAACATCCTGCTTTCTTGCATTTACTTGGAAAAATACCTATATGAAACATACTTTCTACCTACATTCATAGAGAAAATCTAAAATCTCAGCTATATGATACATACAAGGACAAGTCCAGAACCCTTAGCAACATACTGGGTTCTCCATTATATCAAGATGTTGTTCCTGAATATCTAAATGCCTAAAATTCAAAGAACAGGTTATCATGAGCAATGAACCATGACAGAAAACAAACAGGATAACTGTAATAAAAGCTCCCATTCAGAAGATGAGAGAATTGAAACTACATTGGTTCATGGACCAATATCATATCCTGATAGACAACACTGGTGAAGACTAGCTTCTATAAAAGTGAAGTAACTTTCTTGATAAGGCTGGAAAGTTGCAGGTCTTTGGTGGGAATTCTATATACACAAAATACTGTGATGTAGAACTCAAGATATTCAACCCTTTGTGAATTATACATGGAATTAAAAAATAAGACACATTGCTTTTATTTCAGTGCTAGCAAAATATACTACAAAAATCCATGTCTTGAGCCTTATGGGAAGTGGATCAATTAAGCATTTTTAATATTTTAATGCTACTTATGGATTTTTTTACCCCAAGATAACCAATGTTAAAATATATGATTTTAATTGCAATTGGTTTTTTAGAAACTTAGATGGTCTGATAAGACTCTTTTATGAGTCGCAAAATATAAGCAATTTGAAATCACCATTCCATAATGGAAATCAAGAAAGTGGCTTATTTGGTTAAAAGAGCGAGATAATTATCAATTATTTCAATACTT
Source organism: Marmota monax (assembly GCF_021218885.2). Lineage (NCBI taxonomy): Eukaryota > Metazoa > Chordata > Mammalia > Rodentia > Sciuridae > Marmota > Marmota monax. Next base: position 19,487,364 of record NW_026694084.1, on the reverse strand, counting down.
TAGAGGTTTTTTTTTTTATTCAAACTTTTCTTTCATCAGTCCCAAAACAAACACATGTTGTTCTCTCATCTAAATGATTAGGAAAAGATAGGCAAAATTTATGGCACTTTCTATACTGCTATGTATGATATTCTATGATTTCCTAACTAAATGTTTCAGCCATACTACCAAATTTATACCATACTATAAATTAATTAACAAATAAATATGTAGAGAAAGAATACATACTACATTGATTAGTATTCTTTTTTTATTTGTTCATTTTACTTCCACATTATACAGAAATCAGTGAGTATAAAATAGCTATTTGGTAAACATTCCATAGCATAGGATCTATAAAGGAAACTTCACATTTAGTTCTTTACTTATTAAAGCCTCCTTTCTTATGTTGCTTATTACATTATAGCACAAATGTAAGATTTTTGTTTTTTTCTAAATTCCCTTTGTTTAGAATTATCTCGATAGACTATTTTTTTTTACTTCTACTATAATGCTTTATTTATATTAGTGAGTGTAAGTGAGGCAAAGTTAGTTTTTATTTTCTAATGCATAGATTCTACTTCTGTGGAGCTATTCCATAGTAATGTTAAAACTAGGCATAAATGAATCAATTAAAATGAATGTGTTTTATAAGTTCAGTCATACTATTCTGGCCTCTTAGTGATTGTGTGTCATTGAAAGTATTCAAGAATTATAAGTGTCTAAAATTTCTGTGACAGCTCAGTAGTTTATTGCTTATGTGAAAGTATATGGATTAGTATTAATTAATTTATCACTTAATTTAAAATGGTGTAGTGTTCTTATTGTTACACGCATGCAGTCATGAGTCTCAGTTACAATTCAGGAACAATAAAATGTACCATTAAATCGGTGTCCAAATTCTCTAGGACATGATTATATAATAATGGATATCAAGTGTTTGGCATAGCACTGGCAATAAAGCAGTCAGTCATTTATTAGACACTTAATTTGTATCTTCTAGACTATTAGAATTTTTAGCCACATGAAATGAGACATTCTCTTAATTTTAATAGCAATTCACTTGTGGATCTAATGTGAAGTGTCTTGGAATAAAGTGAGACCATATCTTGGTTATGGTGAATAATGTGCAATGAACATGGGAGTATAGACATCTTTTTCAGGTGGCAATTTCATTTATTTTAGGCATGTATAGCTACATCCTTGGGGATCATATTGGCATTCTATTCAGGGTTTTAGTTTAAATTTCTTTAGAAACATCCATGTTGTTTTCTTTGAGACACCAATGTACATTTCCACCAACAGTGTACAAGATTTACTTTCTCTGCACTCCAATATATTGTCTCCTTTATTGTAGCCCACCTAATAAGTGTGAAGTGATGTCTCACTTACTGTGGTTTTGATTTCCACTTCACTGATGGTTAGTGACATTGATCACTTTTTCATGTACCTGTTGGCTATTGTTATGCCTTCTTTGAAGAAATGTCTATTCAAGTAATTTGCCCATTTTTTTTTTGTTTCAGACTTCATGTCTAATTGCACTTGAATTTGTAGTACATCCACATTTCAAATATAGTATAAGGATTATAACCTATACATCTTATTATTATTACTTCAGTGAAAAATGTCATATCTTCGAGTCCCCTGATGTAGGCATATTTGTAGTAAGTAGCACATGGTTAATGTGTATCAGTAAATATCTTTTTTTTTTTAATTTTTTATTGTGGGTTGTTCAAAACATTACAAATTTCTTGACATATCATATTCCACACTTTGATTCAAGTGGGTTATGAACTCCCACCTTCACCCCATACACAGATTGCAGATTCACATCAGTTACACATCCATTGATTTACAAATTGCCATACTAGTGACTGTTGTGCTCCGCTGCCTTTCCCATCATCCACCCGCCCCCCTCCCCACCTCTCCCCTCCCCTCCCCTCCTCTCTCTCTACCCCCTCCACTGTATAACCCTGAGGGTCTCCTTCCATTACCGAGCAATTTCCCTTCTCTCTCCCTTTCCCTCCCACCTCTCATCCCTGTTAAATGTTAATCTTCTTCTCCTGTTCTTCGTCCCTACTCTGTTCTTAGTTACTTTCCTTATATCAAAGAAGACATTTGGCATTTGTTTTTTAGGGATTGGCTAGCTTCACTTAGCATAATCTGCTCTAATGCCATCCATTTCCCTGTAAATTCTATGATTTTGTCATTTTTTAATGCAGAGTAATACTCCATTGTGTATAAATGCCACATTTTTTTTATCCATTCGTCTATTGAAGGGCATCTAGGTTGGTTCCACAGTCTTGCTATTGTGAACTGTGCTGCTATGAACATCGATGTAGCAGTGTCCCTGTAGCATGCTCTTTTTAGGTCTTTAGGGAATAGACCAAGAAGGGGAATAGCTGGGTCAAATGGTGGCTCCATTCCCAGCTTTCCAAGAAATCTCCATACTGCTTTCCAAATTGGCTGCACCAATCTGCAGTCCCACCAGCAATGTACAAGTGTACCCTTTTCCCCACATCCTCGCCAGCACTTGTTGTTGTTTGACTTCCTAATGGCTGCCAATCTTACTGGAGTGAGATGGTATCTTAGGGTGGTTTTGATTTGCATTTCTCTGACAGCTAGAGATGGTGAGCATTTTTTCATGTACTTATTGATTGACTGTATGTCCTCCTCTGAGAAGTGTCTGTTCAGGTCCTTGGCCCATTTGTTGATTGGGTTGTTTGTTCTCTTATTGTCTAATTTTTTGAGTTCTTTGTATACTCTGGATATTAGGGCTCTATCTGAAGTGTGAGGAGTAAAGATTTGTTCCCAGGATGCAGGCTCCCTATTTACCTCTCTTATTGTTTCTTTTGCTGAGAAAAAACTTTTTAGTTTGAGTAAGTCCCATTTGTTGATTCTAGTTATTAACTTTTGTGCTATGGGTGTCCTATTGAGGAATTTGGAGCCCGACCCCACCGAATGTAGATCGTAGCCAACTTTTTCTTCTATCAGACGGCGTGTCTCTGATTTGATATCAAGCTCCTTGATCCATTTTGAATTAACTTTTGTGCATGGCGAGAGAAAGGGATTCAGTTTCATTTTGTTGCATATGGATTTCCAGTTTTCCCAGCACCATTTGTTGAAGATGCTATCCTTCCTCCATTGCATGCTTTTAGCCCCTTTATCAAATATAAGATAGTTGTAGTTTTGTGGATTGGTTTCTGTGTCCTCTATTCTGTACCATTGGTCCACCCGCCTGTTTTGGTACCAGTACCATGCTGTTTTTGTTACTATTGCTCTGTAGTATAGTTTGAAGTCTGGTATCGCTATACCGCCTGATTCACACTTCCTGCTTAGCATTGTTTTTGCTATTCTGGGTCTTTTATTTTTCCATATGAATTTCATGATTGCTTTCTCTATTTCTACAAGAAATGCCGTTGGGATTTTGATTGGCATTGCATTAAACCTATAGAGAACTTTTGGTAATATCGCCATTTTGATGATGTTAGTTCTGCCTATCCATGAACAGGGTATATTTTTCCATCTTCTAAGATCTTCTTCTATTTCTCTCTTTAGGGTTCTGTAGTTTTCATTGTATAAGTCTTTCACATCTTTTGTTAGGTTGATTCCCAAGTATTTTATTTTTTTTGAAGATATTTTGAATGGAGTGGTTGTCCTCATTTCCATTTCAGAGGATTTGTCGCTGATATACAAGAATGCCTTTGATTTATGCGTGTTGATTTTAAATCCTGCCACTTTGCTGAATTCATTTATTAGCTCTAATAGTTTCTTTGTAGAGCCTTTTGGGTCTGCTAGATATAGAATCATATCATCTGCAAATAGTGATAATTTAATTTCTTCTTTTCCTATTTTTATGCCTTTAATTTCTTTCGTCTGTCTAATTGCTCTGGCCAGTGTTTCGAGAACTATGTTGAAGAGAAGTGGAGAGAGAGGGCATCCCTGTCTTGTTCCAGATTTTAGAGGGAATGCCTTCAGTTTTTCTCCATTCAGAATGATGCTAGCCTGAGGCTTAGCATAGATTGCTTTTACAATATTGAGGTATGTTCCTGTTATCCCTAGTTTTTCTAGAGTTTTGAACATAAAGGGATGCTGTACTTTGTCGAATGCTTTTTCCGCATCTATCGAGATGATCATATGGTTCTTATTTTTAAGTCTATTGATGTGGTGAATAACATTTATTGATTTCCGTATATTGAACCAGCCTTGCATCCCAGGGATGAATCCTACTTGATCATGGTGTACAATTTTTTTGATATGTTTTTGTATCCGATTCGCCAGAATTTTATTGAGGATTTTTGCATCTAGGTTAATTAGAGATATTGGTCTGTAGCTTTCTTTCTTTGAAGTGTCTTTGTCTGGTTTAGGTATCAGGGTGATGTTGGCCTCATAGAATGAATTTGGAAGTTCTCCCTCTTTTTCTATTTCCTGAAGTAGCTTGAAAAGTATTGGTATTAGTTCTTCTTTAAAGGTTTTGTAAAATTCTGCTGTATACCCATCCGGACCTGGGCTTTTCTTAGTTGGTAGTCTTTTTATGGTTTCTTCTATCTCCTCAATTGATATTGGTCTGTTTAGGTTTTCTATATCCTCCTGACTCAATCTGGGCAGATCATATGACTTCAGAAATTTATCTATGCCTTCACTATCTTCTAATTTATTGGAGTATAAGGATTCAAAATAGTTTTTGATTATCTTCTGTATTTCTGAAGTGTCTGTTGTGATATTGCCTTTTTCATCCCGTATGCTAGTAATTTGAGTTCTCTCTCTTCTTCTCTTCGCTAGCATCGCTAAGGGTCTGTCGATTTTGTTTATTTTTTCAAAGAACCAACTTTTAGTTTTGTCAATTTTTTCAATTGTTTCTTTTGTTTCGATTTCATTAATTTCAGCTCTGATTTTAATTATTTCTTGCCTTCTACTTCTTTTGCTGTTGTTTTGCTCTTCTTTTTCAAGGATTTTGAGATGAAGTATGAGATCATTTATTTGTTGGTTTTTTCTTTTTTTAAGGAATGAACTCCAAGCAATGAATTTTCCTCTTAGAACTGCTTTCAATGTGTCCCATAGATTCCGATATGTTGTGTCTGTGTTTTCATTTATCTCTAAGAATTTTTTAATTTCCTCCTTGATGTCTTCTATAACCCATTGATCATTCAGTAACCTATTGTTCATTCTCCAATTGATGTATGCTTTTTCCTTCCTTCTTTTATCGTTGATTTTCAGTTTCATTCCATTAGGATCAGATAAGATGCATGGTATTATCTCTACTCCTTTATATTGTCTAAGAGTTGCCCTGTGACATAATATATGATCTATTTTTGAGAAGGATCCATGTGCTGCTGAGAAAAAAGTGTAACTGCTTGATGTTGGGTGGTATACTCTATATATGTCAATTAGGTCTAGGTTATTAATAGTGTTATTGAGTTCTATAGTTTCCTTATTCAACTTTTGTTTGGAAGATCTGTCCAGTGGCGAGAGAGGTGTGTTGAAGTCTCCCATGATTATGGTGTGGTGGTCTATTAGACTCTTGAACTTGAGAAGAGTTTGTTTGACGAACATAGCTGCACCATTGTTTGGGGCATAAATATTTATGATTGTTATGTCTTGTTGGTGTATGGTTCCCTTAAGCAGTATGTAGTGTCCCTCTTTATCTCTTTTGATTAACTTTGGCTTGAAATCTATTTTATTTGATATGAGTATGGACACTCCTGCTTGTTTCCGAAGTCCATATGAGTGATATGATTTTTCCCAACCTTTCACCTTCAGCCTATGTATGTCTTTTCCTATCAAATGCGTCTCCTGTAGGCAGCATATTGTTGGGTCTTGTTTTGTGATCCATTCTACTAGCCTGTGTCTCTTAATTGGTGAGTTTAAGCCATTAACATTTAGGCTTATTATTGAGATATGGGTTGTTCTTCCAGCCATATTTGTTTATTTCTGTTACTAAACATTGTTTGTTTTCCTCTTTGATTATTCCCCCCCCCTTTACTGTCCTACCTCCCACTGTTGGTTTTCATTGTTATTTTCCATTTCCTCTTCCTGTAATGCTTTGGCAAGGATGTTTTGAAGAGATGGTTTTCTAGCTGCGAATTCTTTAAACTTTTGTTTATCATGGAAGGTTTTAATTTCATTCTCCATCCTGAAGCTTAATTTCGCTGGATACACAATTCTTGGTTGGAACCCATTTTCTTTCAGTGTTTGAAATATGTTATTCCAGGATCTTCTAGCTTTCAGAGTCTGTGTTGAAAGATCAGCTGTTATCGTGATTGGCTTACCCCTAAATGTAATCTGCTTCCTTTCTCTTGTAGCTTTTAAAATTCTCTCCTTATTCTGTATGTTGGGCATCTTCATTATAATGTGTCTAGGTGTGGATCTCTTATGATTTTGCACATTCGGCGTCCTGTAGGCTTCTAGGATTTGGGATTCTGTCTCATTCTTCAAGTCTGGGAAGTTTTCTTGTATTATTTCATTGAATAGACTGCTCATTCCTTTGGTTTGGAGCTCTGTACCTTCCTGTATCCCAATGACTCTTAAGTTTGGTCTCTTAATGTTATCCCATATTTCTTGGATGTTCTGCTCATGGTTTCTTAACAGTCTTGCTGAGCTGTGTATGTTCTTTTCCAGTTGAAATACTTTGTCTTCATTGTCTGATGTTCTATCTTCTAAGTGTTCTACTCTGCTGGTAGTATTCTCCATTGAGTTTTTAAGTTGGTTTATTGCTTCCTGCATTTCTAGGATTTCTGATTGCTTGTTTTTTATAACCTCTATCTCCCTGTATAGTTGATCCTTTGCTTCTTGGATTTGTTTGCGTAATTCGTTGTCGAAGTGATCTTTCATTGTCTGATTTTGCTGTTTAATGTCTTCCTTGATACTCCAGATCATCTGAAGCATGTATATCCTGAATTCTTTATCTGACATTCCATCTGCTGCAGCTGTTACCTCTTCTAAAGTTGCGTTGACCTGCATTGCTTGTGGTCCTTTCTTTCCTTGTCTTTTCATACTGCTTGCGTATCTTTCCTGCAGGTGCGGGCGGCGGCTCTGCTCTCTCCTTATTCCAATTGGGGTGTCGTGGCTACCACACCAGCAGGTCACTGGGCCTGTTCTGGGAGCTGGTGGCGGCTCTGTTCTGCCCCTACTCCAATTGGGGTGACGAGTGTACCACGCTGGCAGGCCACCGGGCCTGATCCGCCGGTCGGTTGCAGGTTTGCCTACCCTGCAGGCGCGGGTGGCAGCTCTACTCTGCCCCTACTCCAAATGGGGTGACGTGTCTGTCGTACCAGCAGGCCACTGGGCCTGTCCCCCTGGTCGGTCGCAGATCTGCCCACCTTTCGGGCACGGGTGGAGGCTCTGCTCTGCCCCTACTCCAATTGGGGTGTCGTGACTACCCCGCCTGCAGGACGCTGGGCCTGTTCCTGGCAAGGGAGGCGACTCTGCTCTGTCACTACTCCAATTAGGGTGGTGTTTGTACCACGCCGGCAGGCTCCTGGGCCTGATCCGCCGGTCTGTTGTAGGTCTGCCTACCTTGAAGGCGCGGGCGGCGGATCTGCCCTGCCCCTCCTACCACGCCTGCGGACCCCTGGGCCTGATCTGCAGGTTGATCACTGGTCTGCTCACCCTGGGGGCACGGGTGGCGGTTCCGCTCCACCCCCACTCCAATTGGGGTCACGTGACCACCACACCGGCAGGGCCTGATCCGGGCGTGGGATAAGGATCTGCTCTGCCCCTACTCGAGTTGGGGTGACGTGTGTACCACACTGGCAGGCCACTGGGCCTGACCCGCCAGGCTGTCACAGGTCTGTTTACCTTGCAAGCGCGAAGGGCGGCTCTGCCCTGCCCCTCCTACCACGCCCATGTACTACTGGGTCGTGGGTCTGCCCACCTGGCGGGTGTGGGTGGCGGCTCCGCTCCGCCCCCTCTCCAATTGGGGTCACGCGGTCACCACGCTGGCGAGCCGCTGGGCCTGCTCCGGGGGCTGGCGGCGGCCCGGCTCCTTCCCTCTGGCTCGAGGACAAATTGAGGAGACTCGGGTGACTGAGCCTCACCCCCCTTACCAGGAGACCAACTGCTTATGTCACCGCTGGTATTGATGAAGATCTCTCCTCCACCGCTTTCTGCTGACATCAGATCTCTGCCATGTTGGTATCCTATGCGAATGGCAGCATTTCGTTCCCCTTGCCGGGCAACCCAAGCAACGGGTGAGTCCTGACCAGCCCTCAGCAGGACCCGGACCGAGACGCAGTTTCCGCGGGCTCCTAGCCCCGGTCCAGGGAAGTTCCGGGAGCCGGAACTCGGCCGCTCCGTGCTCGGTGTAAGCTCCTATAAGTGTAAGCTCCAAGAAGCAGTCCCCGCGGGCTCAGTTCCGGGAGCCGGAATTCGGCTTCTTAGTGCTTGGTGTTTGCTCTGATAGTAGCAGGGTCCAAGAAGCAGCCTCCGCAGACTCCGCAGCCCTGAGCCAGGGCGGTTCCAGGACGGTTCCGGGAGCCGGAACTCGGCCGCTCCGTGCTCGATGTAAGCTCCTATAAGTGTAAGCTCCAAGAAGCAGTCCCCGCGGGCTCAGTTCCGGGAGCCGGAATTCGGCTTCTTAGTGCTTGGTGTTTTCTCTGATAGTAGCAGGGTCCAAGAAGCAGCCTCCGCAGGCTCCGCAGCCCTGAGCCAGGGCGGTTCCGGGACGGTTCCGGGAGCCGGAACTCGGCCGCCCCGCGCTCGGTGTTCACTCCGATAAGATCAGATTTTAAGAAGCACCCAGGCGCTGAACCCTAGCAATCTGTCTGCAAGCCGCAGGCGAATTACAGCCTGAAATCACCTGTTCTATGGCTGAATGAGCTGCGGTCAGTCAAAAACAGGTATGGTGACGTCAGTTTACCAACATGGTGGCTGCTGGCCTCCTCTGTGGTCTGACCGGTGTGGAGAACCGAGATGGACCACTTCCTTCCCCCGTCTCTAATCCAGAATTCAGCCATGAGTGCGGTGCTTGCGCGGCTGGCAGAAACTGCAGCACTGTAACCCTGCGTCTCTATCCCAGCGCGCGTTGCAGACTCTAGCCGCAGGGCGATTTGCTGAATAAGCAGTTTTACCCTCCGTGCGACAAACCTCTCGCGTTTGAGTCCCCGTAGCCGATCCTCATGCGATGGAAATCCTTCCTCCAGGTTCCGGCGCACCCCACTATTGCTGGAAATTCCTAACAAGATATCCTTTAGCCGTCCTGACTTGTCATACTCCCACACAGTGAAGCAGCACACGGGGGTAATGCACTCCCCTCGCCGCCATCTTCCCGAGACCTGTCCCCATTTTTTGATTGGGTTATTTATTTGGTTATTTTGGCCACTGAGTTGTTCGAGTTCCTCATATTTTGATAAGTGAAAAAAGGCACAAATGGAAAGAAAAATACTACATGATCTCACTTATATGTGGAATCTTAAAAAATCAAATATATATGAAGAGAGGTTAGAACATAGTTAGTAGAATGAGAGGGAGGAATAGAGGAAACAGGAGAGATCAAAGTTTATAATGACTCAGTAATATTGACTCATTAAAAATTAAGGAATATTATTAGTAATGCTTTATTGTGTACTGTAAATTTTCTACAAAATTAGATCATAGGTCCTCTTAAACCTCACGGGGAAAAATAAAAGGTAAATGTAAAGTGATGAATATGTTAATTTCCTTCAAGCTATCATGTTGTATATCAAAAATGTGTAAAATTAAAGATAAGTGAATTTTAAAAAGAAAAATAGTACCTACATTTGAAAGGCTTAAAAGTTAACAATAAAATTTTAAAAACTGACTAAGAGCAAAAGATTATAAAAATGTATATTCACAGTTTAAAAACATAAAATAGAACTTTTTTGAAATAATATATTTGAAATTTAAATAATCAATAAGTGTCCTAATGAAGAATTAATGAACCAAAGGTAGATCTCAAGAAATTATGTAACTAGAAGATAGGAAATAAGAAAATGGAAACATGTAAGATGAACTAAATGACATAGAAGATGAGATAAAGAGATCTAATTTATATAAATACATATTTCTAGAGAGAAAAAAAGTGAAAGAATGTAGAAGGGAAACTAATTTGAAGAGGTTTTTATAATTAATGACTGTCTTGAGTTCAGAAGCATAGAAATGATAATTGATACCAGCAGAATAAATGTGCACCTAAGCATTGCCTAATGAACAATAAGCAACAAAGAGAAAATCTTTAAAAAGCCAAAGGGAAATTACAATTATAATTTGTGTAAGAGTGGGAATTACAATAGTAACACTAATAGTCAAGTGAACAGTGTCTGCAGAATATATGGAAAAAAATAATTACTAACCTGAAATTATATAATTAACACTAATCAGCAGAACTATGAGTAAAAGAAAGATGTTTTCAGATTAGACCAAAAAATAAAAATACTTATCACTAATAGATTCACACTAAAAAACTTACTTCAATGGCTGCTTCTCAAAAAAGGAGGGAAGAAAGGAAGGAGGACATGAAGGAAGGAAGGAAGCAAACAGGGATGGAGGGAAGGAGGGAAGAAAACATGAACTTCAATGTAACATTGATCTACAGTTACTACAAAATAATCATAAAAATGTTAATAAGTACAGAAACAAGTCTTGAAAGACATTTTATGTATAAATTTATCACTGGGCTGGGGTTGTGGCTCAGTGATAGAGTGCTCGCCTAGCACATTCGAGGCCCTAGGTTCTATCCTCAGCACCACATAAAAATAAATAAACAAAATAAAGGTATTGTATACAACTAAAAAAATAAATATTTTTTTAAAAAATCACTGAGACAAAAGTGCTATAAAAGCCTATCAAATAATGGACTTTATTTTTTTATTTTTATTTTTTATTATTTGCCTATTTCCTTGAAGTATTTTTCCACATTTTTTTTATTGGTTCATTATGTTTATATATAATGGTGGGGTTTTTTTCTAACATATTTATACATGCACAAATCTAACAATATAATTTGGTCAATAACATTCCTCATTGTTTTTCCTGTCTCCTTTCTCCTTACTCCTCCTGTTCCTTTTCTTCTATTCTACTGATTTCCCTTCAGTTTTTATGAGCTCCCTCTACATTTCCCTTTTTACATACATGTATGAAGACATGAATTGGTGTGAATATACTTTGTATACAACCAGAGATATGAAAAGTTTGTGCTCTAAATGTATGATATGAATTGTAATGCATTCTGCTGTCATATATAAATTTAAAAAATAAATAAAAAACAAAAATAGCAACAGAAGTAGGCATACTGTACTAATAAAAATATCTCAAAAAACTCTAAGAATTATCATTACCTTAACTTGTTTTCTGACACAGTGAAATTTAATTAGAAGCTAACAAGTAAATGAAGATTGTACATTTTCATTTTTAAAACATAATTAGGACTTTTTAAGTATTTCATTTGTCAAAGAAGAAAAGATAAAGGAAATTCAAGAATGCTTAGAAATAATATAGAAATAGGATAATCTATATACCAAAAATTGTGAATGCTCCAAAATGGTATCAGAGAAATATTGATGATTTTAAAGTTTTAATCTGAAAAGAATAAAATCAGAAAATTAATTATTTAAGCATTAATCCTTATATGCATAACAGCACACCCACCAGCAATACTATACCACGAATCAATAAGACAAAATCTTAGGAAAGATTAGATGAATAATTTTTTTGGTGAGATTTACTATTTAAAAAATACTGTAGTGCTGATGACACACAATGACAGAATAAGCAGCACCTAGTTCCTATAATGAAACATTAAAATAGTAACCACAACTGTTCGAATCAACTTTCTCACACTCTAAAAAGTAGTCCAAGGTTTGCAACAAAGAACCAAATGCTGAATAACAAACAAACAAACAAAAAAAACATAAAAATACTGGAAAAGTTTTTGTGTCATTTGACCTTCTTTGGGCCATCCACTTCAAGAAGAGTCTGCAATCTTGATGATGGCAGCCTATTCTTTAGCCAGGGACTCTAGTGTAAATACAATGAAATATTATTTAGCCATAAAAATAAGTAAACTTCTGATCCATGCCACAATATGAATGAAACTTGAAGACCTCATGTTAAGTGAAATAAACTAGATATAAAGACAAACATGGCATGATTCCATGTATTTAAAGTAACTAGAATAAGAAAATTCAGAAAGTAGTTTAAAAGTCACCACATGCTACGAGAGCAAGAAATGGAGAGTTACTGTTTAATGGTGAAAGAGTCTGGGTTTGGTCTGCTGAAAACCTTTTGGAAATAGGTATTAGAGATAGTTTTAAAACATTGTAAATGTAATTAATGCCACTGAAATGTGCAGTTCAAATGGTTAAAATTACAAATTTTATTATCTATTTACCTAATATAAGACATAAGCAGTTCTTGCAATCAATAACCAGCACACAAACATAAAAACAACTGCCACAATACAAATGACCATGTCACAGAAAACATAAATGACAAATTAACACAATTAAAAGATAGACAACTCAATTAGTAATGAAAAATGCAAAGAAGGTGATTTTTGTGCCCATAAAATTGGTAGAAATAAATACATCTAATGTTACAATTTTGAATATCTGAATTGGTAAGCCAGTTTTGGAAAATCATATGGCAAATGGTTGTAAAATGATTTTTAGATTTATTATTACCTTTAGCAAGTATATCACCAAGATACACTTGAAAATTGAACTAGAAAATGTATAATATTGCTTATACTCATGATGCTTATGAATGCAAGGGGTCGGGAACTTACGTCTCTATTGACAGACAATTATTAATTAAAACTATCTATAGTCAACTCTAAGTAGAATGAAGAAACAATACAAAAATTATTACCACATAAAATGCATAATTTAGTTTTTTAATGTATGTTATTTATATTAAAGAAATTGCTTTAGTCAATGCTAATATAAAAATATTTTAAAAACAAGAAATAAGCATCCTCAAAGCTTGTTTTTTTATTCCTGTTTAAAAATACAGCTCATAAAATCTTTCAATAATTCACATAACAAAGAAATGATTATGAATACTACTAAAGAGATTTTTTATTTATTCTCTAGTAATGTTGTTAACTTCAGACATATATTTTATCAAATTATGAATAATACTTAATTATAATTTATTGTTTGCTTGTATTTATATAATTTATATATTTTCTTTACTGATACTTAATTATTTATATAATAATATAAATTATATTTATTTATAAATATAATTATATATATTTATATAATTTCTTTACTGATACTTAATTACCTTATTCTTTATATTATAGTACTTAATAAATGCAATGTAATTAAATTTGATTTTTTCATATATGTATAAACTTTGTACAAATACATGTATTTCAGTAAAAACTAATTTTAAATTATATATTATGGTACAATGTTTCTCTGAAAGTATGTGCTTCCAGTTTTACCAGTAAATTTTAATATATTTGAGGGATTTTGTTACTAAAGGATACACAAAAATAAACGTGATACCATTAAATGTAAACATCAAGATTCATTTTTAGCTCTAACATATTTTAAGCTTTACTACTTAATGGAAATAGCACATTGTTTTTCCATGTTAACTTTATAAAAAATATATGCAAATATGTAGAAAACCATTCTCCACCTACATGTACATTTCATAAAGTCTTTTCAAAGTAGATTTGTATTAATCATGCTTCAGATGCTTCAAATAAGAGTATTCCATGAACAGAATCCATATAATTCATTGAAAACTTAGTAAAGAAGTTTTAATATAGCAAGTAAAAGCCATGACAATATGAAGATTGAACTTTAGGAATACTCTGACATGATTTGCTACCATTCTGTGAAATTGTATATATCCGAATATGTGTTTTGAATATTTTTGTTATTGCTTTCTTTCCTGTTTACATTATATAATACATTATGTTCAAGGCATTTCTATTTGTTGCTAGGTTATACAGATAAATTTTGAAGAATTTGATCTGGAGATTGGCTATGATACCTTGACAATTGGTGATGGAGGTGAAGTTGGAGACCCCAGGACAGTACTTCAAGTGTAAGTTCTCAATATTTCATTTTTGCCTTAACCTATCAGGTATTTATCAGATTGTAGTTTCAAATTATTTTTTGAAACTTTATATATATATATATATATATATATATATATATATATTTATAAATGGACACAACACTTTTATTTTGTTTATTTATTTTAATGTGGTGCTGAGGATTGAACCCAGTGCCTCACATATGCAAGGCAAGTGCTCTACCACTGAGCCACAGCCCCAGTCTCTCTCAAATTGTTTTTTACATTGATCCTTTCCACTACCACAAACAAGAAGCACAGTGTCTAGTTATAATCACCAATGTACACATGATCTGTTATTTCATCTTCAGTGAAGGTCGAGGCACTTCATCTTCTTAGCCCGTTTGAGCTGCTGTAACAGCAGTCATTAAATTGATGGCTTATAAGCAACAAAACTTTATTTCTAATTTATTTCTCTATACTAGAGACTGGGAAATCCAACATCAAGGTGCCAGTCGATTCAATGTTTGACAGGGGATTTTTCTTATCTAACCTGATGCTTCTCAAAGGAGAATCTCCTTGCATCACTAATGATTCACAATAATCTAGGGCACTTTTAGAAATGCAGATTTCGAGACCACTAAACTATTCTTACTGAATCATTATCTCTGGGATGTAGACCCCAACTATACATATTTTGATACACTCATTAGATGATTCATATGTATGCCAAAGTTTGAGAATTACTTATATAGACTTTTATACCCTTATTATGTATATATTTATTGTATAATGACTGAAGGTAAGCAAATTTTCTTTCTTCCCTTTTTCCCCTTTCATTTTCTTCTCTTTTTAATTTTAAAAGAAGATGTGAATTATGATTGTTCCAGAATCCTATAAAAAAAACAAAGGTTCAATTATTGCATATAGATTATTATAGTCCCCAATATTATTACCTTTGAATTCTTGTCTTCCAGAGAAACAAAACCAAAAAACCCTACTCTTCTTGCCTTTAGACCTCAACTTCAACCTTTTCCCTTCCTCTGTAACATGGATATCATTGATCTAGACAATTTGGTTGTTGCCTCTTTCTGGCCTACTAGAATTTCATTCTATGCTAAGGTGTGATAGACAAAAGAACCACTATTTGCTTGATCCATGTGTTCAAATCTGTGACCAAACTTTTTTTAACTTCACTTTTAACACTTTTCTTTCCAATGATTATTAGCATTTTATTATTATGTTAAGCCTGATGTGGCCATATTGGGCTGATACTTCCCAGAAATTATCTACAGTTCCTCCTATATCTCTTTGTGGTGTTATAACTGATAACTTAGATTCCATTGTGCTAAATGCAGCTCTATTAGAAATTATCAGCCATAGATCTACTTCTGATCAGTCTAAATGGTTTTAGCTTTGTTTGTCAGTTTAATGCTTAAAAAAACTGAAAGTTTTGTATAAAAATTTGAATCTGTAGTTGCTTTTGACAAACTGTTAAGACTAGGCCTAGATATTCACATGGAAAAAATTCTGAAATTATTAGAAGGCATAGGTTCTCCATAGAGACTATCATTTTTGACCTTCTAGGATTCTTTGTATTCCCTGTTTGGGCTTAAAGCCAGCATGTGACACCTGATACAACACAACATTTATATTGCTTTATGCATAAATTTGTTTTCCAAATATGAAGCTCTATTTAACTACCCCATTAACAGTAGCCTGAAAAACTGTTGGAATCAATCTAACAAAATAGGTGAAAAATCTCTACAATGAAAACTACAAAACACTAAAGAAAGAAACAGAAGAAGACCTTAGTAGATGGAAAGATCACCCATGCTCTTGGATAGGCAGAATTAACATTGTCAGAATGGCCATATTACCAAAAGTGTTAATACAGATTTAAAGGAATTCCTACTGAAATCCCAATGGCATATTTCATAGAAATAGAAAAAAGTAATCATGAAGTTCATTTTGAAAAATAAGAGACCCAGAATAACCAAAGTAATCCTTAGCAAGAAGAGTGAAGCAGGAGGCATCACAATACCAGACCTTAAATTACACTACAGATCAATAGTAACAAAAACAGCATAGTATTGGCACGAGAACAGATAGATAGACCAATGGTACAGAATAGAAGACACAAAGACAAACCCAAATAATTACAGTTATCTCATAGTAGACAAAGTCACCGAAAATATACATTGGAAAAAATATAGCCTTCTCAACAAATGGTGCTGGGAAAACTGGAAATCCATATGTAGCAAAATGAAATTAAACCCTTATCTCTCACACTGCACAAAAATCAACTTAAAGTGTGTCAAGGACTTAGACACTAGAACAGAGACCCTGTCACCTAATAGAGGAAAAAGTGGACCCAAATCTCCACCTTGTTGGCTAAAGAAATGATTTCCTTAATAAGACTCCTAAACCACAAGAATTAAAATCAAGAATCAATAAACAGGATGGAATCAAACTAAAAAGCAATTGAAACAATTAATGATGTGAATAAAGAGCCCAAACACCTCACATTAATCTCCAGGATATATAAAGACTCAAAAAACTTAACACCAAAAGAAACAAATAACCCAATCAATAAATAGGCTAAGGAACAGAACAGACACCTCACAGAAGAAATACAGCCATTCAACAAATATATGAAAAAATGCTCAACATCTCTAGCAATTAGAGAAATATAAATCAAAACTACACTGAGATTCCATTTCACTTGAGTAAGAATGGCAATTATCAAGAATACAAGAAATAATAAATGTTGGCAAAGATGTAGGGGAAAAGTACACTCATGCATTGCTGGTGGGAGTGCAAATTGGTGCAAGCACTATGGAGAGCAGTAAGGAGATTCCTCAGAAAATCTGGAATGAAACTACTATTTGACACAATTATCCCAATCCTCAGTTACCTAAAGGACTTAAATTCAATATACCACAGTGATGCAGCCACATCAACATTTATAGCAATTAAATTCACAATAGCTAAACTATGGAATCAACCTAGGTGCCCTCAAACAGATGAATGGATAGACAAACTGTGATATATATATATATATATTTATATATATAGGATATTACTCAGCCTCAAAAAATAATGAAATTATGGCATTTGCTGAAAATGGATAAAACTGGAGAATATTATTCTAAGCAAAATAAGCCAAAGAACCAAAGGCCAAATGTTTTCTCTAATATGCAGGTGCTAATTCATAATAAGTGTGTATGTGGAGGGGGAGAATAGAGGTACTTTGCATTAGAGGGGAATGAAGGGAAAGGAGGGGGTATGGAAGTAGAAATGATAGTAGAATGAAGTCAGACATTATTACCCTATGATTACATGACCTGTGTAACTCTACATCATGTACAAACTAAAGAATGAAAAGTTATACTCCATTTATGTATGATGTGTCAAAATGCATTCTACTGTCATGTATAACTAATTAGAACAAATAAATTTAAAATTTTTTTAAAAAGTTGAAGTTTGTTGGAATTAATAATGTGCACCAAATTTGGTGTTTGATCATCAAACATTTGTGTGTTTCTAGAGTCCACCATGTGTACTTTAGATATGAGATTTTAAAATGCATATAAAATGGGACATATTTCCCTTTTTCTACTTAAGATAATGGTCTGGAATTCAAATATTGATTCTTTAAAATATGAACAGGAAGAGGCAGGCTGACTAGTCAATTAACTAAAAAAAAAGTATTTCTCAAGATTCACATATCTAATATAAAACAAAGTGTTTCAGCATTGAATTAAATATTAGATATCTTCTTGTATAATTAACAGCCCACTTTATAGATGCTATGTAGTCCTTAGCCATAACCTTTGACAAAAAAATCTTTGAGCTAAATATCATGTAATTGGAGGTATAAATATTACAAAGTCATACATCTTTACAGAATTCTAGTAAGAAGGATATCAGAGTTACTTCAAATATTCAACCATTAGAACTGGCAAAAGGTAATAACATACATTTATTGGGATTAAGCAGTCATCTTTAACAATCTTGGATCTTAAAAAAAACCAACCACATAAATAATAATGTGTTTGAGCCATTCATATTATCCTATTCCAATGTAAGAAAAGTTATAAAGCAAGTGTGAATTCTGATATGTAAGTTGGTATTCTTCTTTTAGAACCAATTATTGTATTAATGACATAGAATGAATATTAATTCTTATTTGAATACCAAATACCAAATATCTTTGCTGACACCATCACATTCTTCCAGTGAGTACTGCATCTCCAGGAGACAATTAAAAATTAAAGCTTCATTCTGTGACCATTACCTTTTAGACTACTCACTCAATAGATTTAAATTGGCCCCTTAGGGAAAGTGTGGGAGCGCTAGGAAAGAGAAAGAAGAAATAATCCATCATAATTAAATATTCATGACTATGAAAGTAACATATACAGATAAGTCTATTTTGATCCAAACCTTATTGTAATTAGACATATTAATATTTGTACAAAACTCAAAATTAGTGCAATAGTCTTTACTATGTATGTTTTACATAGAGGAAAATCCCTATATATTTTAAATATAGTTGTTCATTATCTAAGAACTACATTCTTCCTTAATCAAAAGAACCTCTGTATAAACACTCCACAGTCTTTTACTTTCTTCATACCTACTTCTTAGAGAGTTTTGAACCTATTCTTAGTTGACCTCAATTGCTTCAAAAAATCTACTAAATATTTTATTTGTGGTTTTGTCATCCTGAAAGTTCTCAATATCAAGTACAAAAGATGTCTGTATTTTCTTTCATATTGGAGGACAGGAGTGGGTTGAATTTTAAGAATCTCATATCAAATAAATGAGATCAAGTAGCAGATGAAGCAAGATGCATGTCATAATTAAATAAAAGAAATAGGCCTACAAATGATTTTTTGAAGAAAAAGAAGATGAGGCTAAGGTTATTTAGTCAATATAAAATCAATTAAAGAATATATATATATATATATATAGAGAGAGAGAGAGAGAGGAAGTGCTCTCTCTCTCTCTCTCTCTGTGTGGGAGAGCTGGCAAAGAGAAAGAAGAAATAATGTATCATATTTAAATATTCATGAGTATGAAAGTAACATATACAGATAAGTCTATTTAGAGCCAAACCTTATTGTAATTATACATATTAATATTTAATATATATACAATTATGTATATAATTGTGCATATATACATATATATATATGAATATATATATATATGAAGAAATCATATCCCAATTGAGCAGTCAAGTAGAAAAAGCTATCTTAGTGTTGGAACTTGTTTCTTCTGCTGCTTTTAGGAAAGGAAACGGTGTTATATTTTTCTTATTCTCATATTACCACTTTCATATTGTCAGTTTGTGCAGCATATGTACTTTGTCACTTGTTATATTTCTTTCATTCTGAGAAATCAAAATAATTGTGAAAAATCTATATGATTCCAAATTTTGTCCTGCATTCTTCCGTCTACAACCAAGGAACATGTTTCCCTTGCTTTTCTCCCTCAGAAACTTGTTTTTTTTTTTCCCTGTCAGAAACAAAATTTAACTTTTCTGAAAATATATTTTTTCCTTGAGTAAGGATTACTACAGCAGAACTTTGCTAGTGTCTATATTCTAGAGGTGTTCAAATAGAAGCAAGCTGACTAGCCAACAGATTTTACAGACTTTGAATTAGATCAAAATTTCCTTTGAACTCTAAGACTCTGAGATATGAGAACTTACTGGATTTGTATCCACCAAAGAAGCTGATGTAAATTTTAGTGAACCTGAAGCATATTTCTTAATAAGTTTAGCTTTCTCAACGATAGACCTACCCAGGACACTTGCAAGGCCTAGAGCTAGAATTCATATGGAAACTTACATGTCTACATATTGCAATTTCTATATCAAGCTAAAAACTATTAAATGCAATAAGTTCCATCCTCCTACCTTGACAAATCACTTTTATAACAGCCTTCCTTTCGGGCATATAGAGGCATTGGGAAGTCTGGCCCCCAGTCTGCAACTGGCCAAGCTCATTCCTCAACCTTAGCTTCATCTTTCATAGATGAAATAGATGGGGACATCTCAGCCTGCACAGTAAAACTGCCCACACCAGCTACAAAGACCATGCCTTGGATGTAGGAGCACACATAGGTTGTATGTTCTGGGGCTGACAATAGGAAACTGGAAAAGAGGCCCATGAAAGTCCAAGAAGCAGGAAATTCTGGGATTCAAGATACAGAAATATTTTACAATAGTGCTCCACAAACAAAAAGTAAAATAGATTTGGTTTGATCCCAAATTTCTCTTGAACTGATAACTAGTAATATGAAGAAAAATGAAATAAAAACAGATAAATATGGTTGTTATGTTTTTTTTTGTTAAATGAAATAAAAACAGATAAATATGGTTCTATTATTTTTTTCTGTTAATTTTTTATTATGAATTTCCTGAGACAAAAATTACTCTTTCAAATTGCTCTAGAAGTTTTAAAGTTTTACTCCCAATTTCAGTTTTTTAAAGTTTTACTCCCAATTACATACACTAAGGTCTGTAAACTAATATAGGATTTTGTAAGAGAGTGATGTGAGAGATGTAGAGTCTCATCAGGAAGGTATATTCCTGAAAAGAGCTGGGCTAGAGAAAAGTCAGAGCAAGGCACACTACAGGGAAAGAATCAGGGAAACAGCCCATATTTTAAGATGTTTAAGAACTTGATAAATTTTCATGAACTTATTTAAAACTATAATTGAAGGAAATTTATTCTAAGTAATGTTTTATAACAGGAAACATTAGTCTCCATCTAAACATATTTATTTAGCAATCTTTTTACTCATATGTGGATTCTTTTTGTGTACTCACAGGTTTGATCCATGTGCTAGAACTAATTTGGGGCACCAAAAACATTTTTTAAAAATGGATTTAAGCCAGGCATGGTATCATGTGCTGGTTGTCCTGACTACTTGTGAGGTTGAAGAATAAGGATTGCTTTAGTCTGAGAATTTGAGAACAGCCAGGGAAATATAGCAAGACCCAATCTCTTAAAAATAAACAAAAGTGAAGTACTAAGCAACTCAGTTAGTCCCTGTCTTAATGTGCCGGCAAGTGTGAAGTACTGGATTCCATCCTTGGTACCACATAAAAATAAATAATTAAAATAAAGGTCTTGTGGCCATCTACAACTAAAAAACATTTAAAAAGAAAAAGTAGAAATGCATTTTTATAGCATCAGTAACATAGGGTGCATCACTTTGATACATATTTAACCTGATGAAACATAAAGCTTATTCTATTCAGACCCAGGATTGAATAAAGCAATTCCTTTTCTTTAAATACTTAGGCTCTAAAAAGTAAAATAAGTGATTTATTCTATTCAATAGAAAGTAGTTAATAAAGTTATAACATATGTAATAGGTGAAAAACTTTCTCTAAAGAAGAAAATATGAAACATTTTCTTAAATAAATCCTAAATAATATTTTTTCATTAAGTACAAAGAAATAATTATGACCAAGTTATGAGCAATGGAATTATTTTACAATAGAGAAAATACCGTAATTGCACATCACATCTATTACTAAATTCTCTATATTGTTTTATCAAATGAAAATTCCTAAAATAATGCAAATTTAAACTTGCAGTTTGAACACTTGTTTTTTCTGTTATTTGTTGTGAAATATCTATGGCCCATTTGTATACTTTCTCTCTCTTTGCTCTTTGTTTCATTTTTATTTGGATGGAGTTACTTGCAGAATTTTTCCCCCAGTTTTAAATAGCATTTTTCATTTCTAACAATTCTATGGCAGTGTGATTACAACGGTCAGTAGAAATCAGAATATGCATGTGGTTATCTGATAGTAATTCTGGTAATGGATTTGAACAATCACATTATTACCTTTTAAGGCTATCAAAACACTTCAACATTTTCACAAATTGTTTTCCATGTTCATTTTCATACTTACATATAAATTCATTCAATAGAGGAAATGAATGTAATTTATAGATCTAAGAGTGATGATGGTATATTACTGACATTGAGGTCACTTTCAACCCTTATTTCACCAACATGGAGGGAAGAAATTTGTTTATTAATGCACCCTTCTCATTTGTATAGCAGCAGACTAGGAAGGTTTAGATACATTCTATCATGCCTTTTTTTTTTTTTTTTTTGCATGTTTCACTATCAGGTTCATGGTAGCACTGTAAAGATTAATGAAGTGAAAACTAGTGAAATAAAAGATTAAAAATTGTCTTCTGTTCTTAGGATACCTCTAGAAATATTGTGAGTATGCAGTAATGTTGAATAACATTATGTTTGAATAGATGGTGGAAAATTTTGGTCTGATTATATGAATGTGTTTCTATATACATTCTTCAGGAACAATTGTGACATTATAAAATCTCATTCTCAGAAACATGTTAGAATGAACTATCAATATTCTTCCCTGGAAACTCTTTCTTTTCTCTTAAACATACATATTTCTGAGTTAACATAAATTTTATAACAAATATTTTTATTTTAATAATATTTTAATGAATAATGAACTATTTTCAAAATGAAAAAGTTCTATTTTCATTGGGCTTATAATACATAACTATTTACTATTTCTATTATTGTTCTTAGATCTTTGACAAGACATTATCTTTTTTTAATTACTCAATAATTCATTATTTCAAAATCTCTACTCATTTTGTTATCATTCTAGGTACATGATATTTGCCTTGAACAAACTCCCCTACATTCAGGGAATTTCGTCTTTCCAGCTTTGCTCTTGACTTTACTGAATGCCATAAAACACCATGAGCTAATGAAAAAATATTCTAGATTTAGCAACAAAGATATATTTTTAAAGATTAATATCCACAGTAAAAAAAGATTTGGAGAATTAGCTGGTCAAAAAGATACTTCAACCATTATGCAAGAGTTATTAAAAACAACAAAAATATATCTCTTCTACAAATCCCTACTTTCTCTTTCTGCTGTACATATACATGTGCATGCACACATGCATCATACTGTTCAATACACACATATTCATTATGTGACCCATTTCTACCTATCTTATATTGCCCCAAATATCTAACACAGAGATTTATGTTAACATTGTTAGGTGTTAACATGAATTATAATCATAGAGGGAACTTTTTTTCTGTACCAAGACATACCTATGTAGACTCAGCAAAAAGGAAATCTTGCAGTCATTAGCATGAACATGCCTTGAGCCTTAGAGCTCGTTCTACCATAGCATTTCAAACCACATCATGGAAAATGATCAAAGTGAGAGCAGCAATAATTTTTATCATGTGGACAAGATTGGACATGTAGTCTTTCAAATTATCTGTCACTGTGCGATAATAAATACATGCTTTTGGCACTCAGAATGACTTTAGGTTACAACATGAAAATAGTCTCTGTGACTTTGTGATTATCAACCATCAGTTATTAATCATAGAAGATAGCTTATTCCTTGTGGGTCTTCTTTATTCACTGTGATTGTTGCTACATCTGTCTATTGTGAAAACACTGATTATCACTGGCAAAAACCAATTTGCTTCTGTTTTGCTTTCGTTTGTTTTATATATTGCGTATTTGTTGTTACTTGAATTGGATTGACTAAAATAAATTTTAAAATACTTTATTTTCTTTCCTTCTTACTCGGGAATATATTTACTGTGTTAAGCATTTCAAATTTGGTTACAAAATAATAAATTAGGACAAAATATAGGAATAGTACCCAAATAAGCTGAATTTCCTCCCACAAATACTAAATATTATAATCAGTTAATTGTTAGAGTGCTAAATATCAACAATGAAATATCCATATATTAATACAAAGATATATGTGCTGCAATCTTAGTCACCAAATTTAATTTTCTATAAACAGATCTTTATATACAAACCCATTTGTAGATGCAATAAGAACTATGAAAAATACATTTATTATGCCTTTGAAGTAATTTATGCCATTGAATTGATTAGTAATTAGAACTTCTGAGCCCCATGTTTATAAATGAAATTAAAGCTACAATTATTAACTAGTTACATAAATTTCTAACATTTATGTGTTTTTTCATGCTATTGTTCTTTAAATATTTGGACTTTTGAAACTATATAAAGTATTTTACTTATAGGATGTTGACCTACCTTCTGAAATGATATTATATAGTGATGTTTCAAGATTGTTGTTTTGTTATTTTAAAACTATTTTTCAAGCCATCATCATTCTTAGTGAATTGTATATACTTCCAAATAAATATATGTGTAATATTTGATAGCATTGTGCTAGAAGAGAGAATATTAAATGCATTTTCATTTAAAATGAAAGTTACATATGTGTATGATACTAAAAAACTGTTGGAATGTAGTACTGTAGTTTTCATCTCTAATGGATGCCACTATATACTTTACTGTTTATAAGGAAAATCAGGTATAGAGCCTAACATAAATTTAATAGATTCCATCTTTTTATTTCATGCTGGAGGAAGATTTCTGAGTTCATTTATTTAGGTATTTTACTCTTTTACTCTAGTGGGAAGTGACAAACTAGGAACATTACAATGCATTTTGAATAATGCACACTGAGGTTACTAAGCCTGTAAATAAATGTGTATTAAAGACGTGGTTTTTTTTCTTTCTTAAATTTTTTTTCTTTTTTTAATTTATATATGACAGCAGAATGCATTACAATTCTTATTACACATATAGAGCACAATTTTTCATATCTCTGGTTGTATACAAAATATATTCACACCAATTCGTGTTTTCATACATATTCTTTGAATAATAATGTCCATCACATTCCACCAACATTTCTAACCCCATGCCCCCTCGCTTCACCTCCAACCCCTCTTCCCTATCTAGAGTTTGTCTATTCCTCCCATGCTCCCTCTCCCTATCCCACTATGAATCAGCCTCCTTATATAAGCATTTTTTTTTTTATATCAGCATTTGGCTTTGGGGAATTTAAGTGTTTTTTTTTTTTAATTCACATAGAATAATTTCCCAAAAAAGGTATTAAAAACACAGTAAAATCATTTGATGAATCATTTGTGAATCTTATGAGAATGACCTAAGACTCTGATAGTGGCTGGAGTTTGAATATAAAGTTGCCCAATGCAAGTGGATCCTACCATTTGTCCAAATCAAGGCCTTTGCAAGGATTCCAAGAAGAATTAGTCATTGAGAGTACGTACAAAGAGCAGGGTTTTAAATGATATACCCAGTGTTAAGAAAATATAATTAAAAACAAACTCACCTACCAAGGAAATGAATCCTTTCCACAAAATATACAAATGAGTGTAGAAACAGCTTTTCTATTGAACAAGGATTAAACCAGACTGTGGTGTGCATCGTACACAATCGGCTAAGGAGATTGCAAAAGAGACAGATAATTCTTATTCTTTTATAAAGCCAGACAGATATAATACATTACACATATATGTTATTTGTCTTTATAAAAAGGGAAAATAAAATTCCTTTTTTTATGATAGCCAGGAAATTATCTCATGGAGCAATGTGCCTCAGCTTAAACTCCACAAACACTGGGCAGGGTATCATACTCCTTGATGTTCACCTTTCGAAGAAATGTCTCCAAGTCCTCCAAGAAAGAAATTCTTTTGATGCAAAATTGGAAAGAGTCTCATTTAATTTTTAAAACATTTACATATATTTGAAAGAAACTGAGAACTTATAATTTCCAGTTTTCTAAAGTAAATGTTAAAGAGGAGTAGGTTGAGTTTATATTTACTTTTTTTGATAGCAGGGGAAATTTTTATTTTAATTGCTTATTTTTAATTTAATATACTTTTATACCACCAGTGAATAGGGAACTAGGTAAAATCAGTGTCGATAGGATAATAAGTTATAAAGGAGCTATTTAGACCACATGTGTTTATTGTTCTTTCTGAACTGACAAAATCTTATTCTGGAGATTTCATGCTGTAGAAACTATTCAGAATTGAGTATAATATGAGAAAATGTAGTAAACAGCAGTAATTAATTTATCTCAGAAAAACAACTTTTACAATTCACTATGGGATAGATTGTTGGCATATTCACTATAATGTAGCTGATGTACATTTTATAGACTTAAGCTCTTATACCCATTGTATAATGAGTATAACTTTCTTTCTGTCAGGCCTCTGAGCTTTAGTTCTCATTCTTGCTCATGAAACTGCATCTGTCTCTTTACTGTAACTCCTAAGACCAATACCTATAACTCATCAAAATTCCAGGGCTACACTAAAAATGCATGTGCCACAAAGTTTAATTAAACTGTTTCAAAGATCATGTGTATATATAGCAATAAAAAATGTGCCTATAGATGTGGGTTTTTAATTATGACAATTTTAATTTTTTTGACAGGCAAAATTAATATAATCTAAGATTTCATAACCTCTTATAGGATCTTGATATCTTTTAATATTCCTCCTTATCATGTATAATCCCATAATTAAATCATACTTTAATTTCTTTCTGTTAAATTCCTAGATTGTGTAACAACAGACACTGTGATGTAGCCATACAGCTAATACAATTTTTTGTTTTATTTATTTATTTTTTACGTCATTTTTACAGTTTTGGTGGCTGCCTTACCAGAGAGAGCATTTTGCTGTTATGGTCATCCATGCTGCCTTCTACTGGTTAACTATAGTGTTGCCACTATCCAGGGGACAGTTATTATTTTTTTTAATACTGTCATAGGATGTCTTTTTTATTATTATGAAAGAAAACTTTATATCTTCTTTCCTGATGCAATTTTAAGCTCTCTTTGTGGCTTTGGAAATTTAGTAGGCAAATGTTTAACAAACTTACCCTTTTAGTATGAACTTTACAATCCTCAATTGATATGTACAATTACTCTGAAGTGAGACCATTTTTTCCCTTTTTATTCTTCACAGACTTTTCCCTCCAATGTCTTATTTTCTCTTTTGCTTTCATTCTGTTTCTGACCCTTGGCTTCAGTTCAAACGTGTGACTACAGTTCAAACATGTGATGCCAGGAAACAAAAAGTAATTTCTCTCCTTATGGTAAAAAATCATGCATTAGTAAATGAAAATTTATTAATGCTTAGATTCAGTTATACTGCTTCAAACTAATAGCATGTTCTTTAAATATAAATAATTTTATTTACCAAAAAAACATATATGGCATGGTTCAACCATAATGTAGCCATTATCTAGGGTATAGTGTAAGTAATATAAGTTTAATCTCTGTTATATCACATCAGTATTGCAAAGGGCTAGATTATATTGCCTGTGATTTTTCTTTTGCACAGTATTTTAATATTTTTCACAGTATTTAGAACAAAACTCTGTGAAACTTTAGTATTTAAAATCAGATACATTCTTGGTGCTAAAAAGTACTTGAAGATTTTTATATATAGTTTTTTTTTTCCTTTTTGTTCAAAAGAAAGTATAAGATTCTCTGATAGTCTAAAATTTAGTAATCTTGCCTCAGGAACATTAAAGATCTAAACTAGTAAAACATATAAAATGGTATTTTTAATGATAAACCTTGATCACTAAATTGTGTAATTTGTCTTTTCTGTTACATCAACACATAGATCTGTAAATTTATCTGACAGTTTTTTTTCCTAGCAAAGAAAGTAATAAGATACATATCCATCTCATAATTTTCATGCACAAAGTGTGTTAATAACCCAACTTTCCCTTCTTTGTTTCTCTTTCGTAGGTTGACTGGAAGCTTTGTACCAGACCTTATAGTGAGCATGAGTAGCCAAATGTGGCTGCACCTTCAAACAGATGAAAGTGTTGGATCTGTTGGCTTCAAGGTTAACTACAAAGGTAATGATGAACTATTCCTGTGGGAAATATCTTAATACCAACAGAGAACACTTTTAAATTTCAAGTTTAATTGCCTCTACAAAGTTAAAAAGTTTTCCATAAAACAAATGAAAATACATTCCAACAAAATAATTCCCTCTTTAACTATAGATATTGGTCCTGATTATGTTTAAATAAAATTGTTTTCTCTTTAAAATGTGTCTATTTATCATTCCATACTTCTCTCCCTATTGATTATACTACTCCTGTGATTCAGTCACTCCAGACTGCTAGCCTTTTCTTGAATAGAACATGCAATTTTATATTCTAAATAATTGCTGGGAAAAATGCCTATTAAATACTTCACTGTAACAGAAAAGGACTTCAATCCCCAAATATTCCAGTATATTATTTTCTTAAATCCACTAGTAATTCTGTCATATT
The DNA here is from genome assembly GCF_021218885.2 of Marmota monax. Taxonomy (NCBI): domain Eukaryota; kingdom Metazoa; phylum Chordata; class Mammalia; order Rodentia; family Sciuridae; genus Marmota; species Marmota monax. The sequence goes on along the minus strand of NW_026694084.1, from coordinate 19,459,182 downwards.
AAATACATGGTCATAGTATTGAGTTTATTTACTCCTGTATAAATCCCAGACCACAATTTTTGCTGCCCATCCCATGACTTGATGGAAATATAGATTAATGAATGATTAATTCTATGTTAATTATAAGATCCTTTGTTCTAGTTTAATTATTAGGAGATAGTTATAAGCCTTATGAAATTATAAATATCTTTGACATGTGTCAAAACTTTATTAAATTCAGTATATATACATATTAGAAATGCAAATTTATATTTTTGATGGAAAAATATGTAAATATTAATAAATTCAATTAAAATCTATTATTTAAAAAAGGAAAATGTAAAAGATCCATCAGACTATTATGTGGCTTGAATTTATTACTTCTATCATAGTAAAAATTATTCCCTATCAAACAAGGGCTATTGAAAAATTATCTTATTGCATAATAATAATTTTTAATTCTTTTTTCAACCACTGTCATGCCTTTGTGTCTGGATACACTGAGCTCAATGCATGATGTTGTCAGGGAGACAGGACACATTCATTCTGTATATTTTACTTGTGACTAAATTTGTACTACATTAATTTGAAAAGCTCAGGAGATCTGTGTGAATGTTGGTTTTAAAAAATACTTAGGCTCATTGTAAATATATATATTTTAAATATATTCCTCCTCCATTTAAAATCCATCTCTACTCCCAGTAAATAAAACAAGGTTATGAAATTGAAAGAATGGTCCCCTTATTTTATAACTGTCTACTTGATTTTTTTTTCTCTTCCCTTGTCCCTCTAAAAGCCCAAGTGAATTTGGCCTTCTTACATTTCTTTTATGTTTATTATTTTTCACCCTGAGGGTTACCTCTCAGAAAATCTATAGTAGTTTAAACCTTAGAACCTATATTAATCATTAATAGCAGTACTTCAACAAGAAACATAGTTATTAAAACTCTTGATCAGTTTGTAGTAGCAGGGGAGCTTTATTGATATTTATACAGTCCCTCAACAGCTCAAGAGCTGGAAGTACATTGTGAAGTGTCACAATGAAGCATTATTTTATTCTTTCTGCTCAGGTTTTAGCAAAAGTAATTTTTTTAAAATCCCAAGGATCAGCATAAGTGTCAGGTATTGATACTTTTAAGAAAAAAATTCATATTTCCTATTCTGTGGCACTTTTATTCTCTACCCATCATATATATATATATATATATATATATATATATATATATATATATATATATATATATATATATATATATATATATATATACATATTAATAAACTCTGTATCACATGTACTATATATATATGTACTATATATATATATCACATGTATATATATATATATATATATATCACATGTATATATATATATATATATAAACTCTGTATCACATGTACTATATAAGCAGACAGGAAATAAACTTTCTTGTCTTTGTATGTGTATAACAAATGTCCCTTTTCTTTCATCATAATTATATGTTCAATTAAACTGTAAAAAGGGTTTTTACCTTATATTAACACATATATGTTAATATAAGGTAAAATATGTTCTAACAGCTTTAGTTTACCTTTATTTTCTTCCTACTGTAAAATTTTTATTTTTGCATTTTCCATAATTTAAAACATGGCACAAAGTTGAGTCAAGGTTCATTTTGAGAAGTTTCAAAATTTGATGTGCAGATATCTTCAGCAACTTCACCTACTAAAAATAATTTCCATAATTACCTTGCTCTCTCTTGAGTGGTGTGTTGGTTTTTTAAATGGAACACCTGCTAAAAATTTTTTTAGATCTGATCTAAAGATGTCTCTTTTTTGTTATCTTTAAATTTCACATGAGATAGTATATCTCTTCTAAATTAATCATATATTTTATTGCATAAATTATTAAATTTTTAAGTAACTAGATTTGATAAAAATTTTTAAATTTTTATCAAATGTAGTTACTAAAATATATAAATTTTGATTTTTACAATATGTTTTGTTATGTTTTGCTAATTACCTAAAATAGAGTTTTTGAAACTGGATGTTAAAGAAATTAGGAGAGTAAATAAAATCTTCTCTTAGAAAACCAAAATAGAAGAAGAGGTTAAAAGTTGTTGAAATGTGGATGGGAAGGTTGTTACTGTCGATCTTCAGACTGGTTCTCATTCTCTATAAATGTAAGAAGACACATAGGAATCCAAATAACAATTTTTTTAAAAGATTGGTCTGTGTTATAATAGACTGAGAAAGAAAAATTATCTATGAATATAAAGTAATTTATAACTATCTGGTTATCATTAACTTTTAGAACCTCAGCTTTAATCTGTGATATTATCTATATGCTTTTCTATGTTATTTCATGGTATCTGTTTCAAAGTGTAAGAAAAAAGCAAATGGCACAAATCAAGATAAGTCTTTTATTTTAGTTTAATTTTTATTTAGTTAGGATTCATTTAATGTTTATCTTGTGCATGATGGAGTCCTGATTACTGTATCCAATAGAAAATCGTGAATAAAATACCACCAGAATCTGTAAAAGTTAATAATATCTGTAGCTTGTTAAAATCAGTAACATTTATGTTGAGTACAATAAGTCAATCCTGATTTATAGGAGATCTGTGTGTTTGCCATAACTGTGATGCAAGGTGTGACACTTTATGTTCCTACTAAAATCAAAGAATAACCTCACTATCCACCTTGCACCATTTCCCTTCAAGACATTTGTTTTGTTTGCTTGTTTTTATATCGTCATTATTCAAATCCACATTAACCAGAAAGGAAGCTAGTGTTCCCAATAAATGCATTAGCATCCATTAACACTGCACTACTTTTTGCATGTATTCTCATGTTCATCTTAGAAAGTCTAAGGAACATTAAAGACATAAATAACAATTGCTACAGCTTTGTATATCACAATCATTTTGTCTTCATTAACTCATTAAATCTCATTAAGATGTCATGAGGCTAGGAATTATTACTAATTTTCTCAGATGGGAAAAATGACTAGGATGTAAGCACAACGATCATAAAAAGTTTAGTCTTACTTTGTTCACTGTTATATTCCGAGAACTTACTGCAATGCATAACATAGTAAGTGATCAATAAATATTTCTGGAATACTTGGTTTTTGTTTTTGTTTTTTTTTTTTGCTTGTTTTGGGGGATTCTGAGAATTGAACTCAGAGCTTCATGTGTGGTAAGCATTTGCTCTACCACTGAGCTATATCCCATCCCTTATTTGGGGCATATGTGAATGGATGAGTGAAAATTAACAATAGATCATTAACTGCCTGTAGAATATAGCTGCAATTCTAAGCTTGCTGACTAGTTTTTTTTTTCCATTATGAAACAATATATTCTAGATGATTTAGAGTTTTTTGAGAAGCAGAAACTTGAGGTCCTAGTCAGTGTGAAGAGCATAAGGCACCAAAAGATTGAATTAAACTGGGTTCCCATTGTCTCACTTGCTACACATAAAAAAATGCACATGCACGTGCATGCACATATGTATGCACACTATGACAAAAACCACCCAATTTCCAATAGGAGGTGACTATGTTGTTACATGGTATTTTTCAATTGAAAATCCATGGAAAGTCTGAAAAGGAAAAACCCTTAGTCTTTATAGAGTTCTAAAAGTGATACCTCCTCTTTTTAGAAATTAGACATTATATCGGTTTAACTTTCTGTTGTATGAAAACACATATCCTCAACAACATAGTTTTAATAGCAAACACCTATGAGGGGTATCCCATGCCATGTGATTTTGTAAACACATGCAAGGTTTCATTTAATCACTACAATAACCCAATGATAGGTAATAATATCATCTCTACTAAAGAGATGATGAAATCCAGGACATTAGGTTAGGTCATTTGTTTCTATCACTTATCTAGTAGGTGGTATAATGAGACTCTAAATTCTGTAATTTTAACTATTGTTTTTAAAACAATTTATATTATTTTCATAAATTTTAGCATACATTTTAATTTATTTAGATATTAAATTTTGAAATAACTCTCAAAGTACATAGTCAAAGTGTAAAATTTTGATGATGCCATCTGGTTTTATGGAATGACCTACAATTTTAAAATGGAACATTTTCATTAAAGATGCTTATTTTTGTTAAATATTTAGACTTCTTAATTTTTATGATTTAAAATGAACTCAGAGTCCCTGTGCTTCATTACAGAGATAACACATTCTGTTATTTTGTCCTAATCCAAGACTGTTAATGATTAGGACACATGCTGAAATAAGATGGATTTATACCCAAAAGCTCCCCTCCACATCCATCTTCCCTGACTATACGGTATATATAACATGAGCAAGAAAAAAGCCTGTTTTATTAAGCCTCTATGGTTTCTGAATCAATTTGCTCATGGAGCAACATAGTGTATTGTAACTGATATACAATGTAACTTTGTTTACCCTTGATCAATTTTCTTTTTGGTTATCTTTTTATTCTTATCAAATTGTAGGTACTTTTTACACATAAAGAATATTAACACTTAGTTTATCATATACATTGTAAATATTTTCATCTAGTCTATATTTATCCTACGCAAAAACAAGTTTTCCTCTTGTTTTTGATCTTATCTATACTGCTATTTCTTAAAAATGGCATGTGGATTTGTGTATGTCATGTGCATTTTAAAAGATTTTTTGTCGGAGTTACAGTGTATTTCCTTATTTCCCCCACCCACAAAAAAATTTCATACTTTAATCCATCTGTAATTTATTTTTTGTATTTTGATTGATGTTTTCTTCTAGATGTAAACATTATTCCACCAACAACATTATTATTAGATCATGATTTTCCAGAAAAACTGAATATAACATAGATTTCACATATACTTTAATATATTTAACTAATTTTTTCTATTAAAATCTTGTTTTTCTAATGTCACTATTTTGGGGTTTTATTTAATTAAAAAAAATCTTATAACCAAAACTCTTTGCTACTACTTTTATACTTCAAAATTTTCATAACAATTCTTGTACATTTATCTTCTACTCATTTGAAAATAGTTTTTTGACTTCCACAATAAAGCGACTTGAAATTTTTGTTAGAAATAGTTTCACTACTCTACGTTGTATACACCAGATATATGAAAAATTATGTTCTTTATGTGTAATATGAATTGAAATGCATTCTGCTGTCATATATAACAAATCAGAAAAAATTTAAAATATATATAAAAATATTGTCATTACCCAGTTACTCAGTTTCCCCAAATTTGCACACTTGGGCTATAGTTTCTTTTGGGCTGGTTCCATAAAATGTGTGTTTGAACAACTTTGGTAGTATCACAGAATGATTCAGGAAATTTTTCAGTGCTGTAGATAGTTCAAATAGCATAAAAGTTACATGACTTTTCCGCTAAGATCCTATCTATAAAATTATCTGGAAATTTTTGCTTAAAGGTAAATATTTGAGAAATTTTAATTTTTTAAATATCTGTTTATATGTTTCTTAAAGCCTTTTTGGATTAATGATAAGTTTGTTATAAAACATTAAAAGTAATTTTCAAGTATGTGAATATTTCATATCTACTTTCTAAAAATTTTTTTTAAATGAGGAGAAAAAATAATAAATAGGGGAGCTAGGGTTGTGGCTCAGTGGTAGAGTGCTCGCCTAGCACAAGGGAGCTCTGGGTTCGATCCTCAGCACCACATAAAAATAAATAAATAAAATAAAGATAATAATAATAATAATAATAAATACAAATGGAGATGCAACTCAGTAGTGAAGTGCTTGCCTCATATTTGCAAGACCCTGGATTCCACAGCTAGTACTGCAAATAATAATAATGATATTATCATAATAGTTTATTTATATGTATTTGTTTATGTTGAAAGGGCAAATTTTTCTTACTCACTTTGCTTACATCAGCCTTTCTACCTGCCCACTAGCCATCCTTTCTCTTTGTTCTAGTGATTGAACTATTTTAGACTTTGATGAACCTTATCTATCCCAATTCTGTACAGCTCCATAGGTTTGGGCTAAACTAATCTAAACTCCCTTTGATAGTTATCAGTCAGGATCTGGGACAATTGGTACAGATTCGGGATGAAAGAAAATCTCTTTTCTGAGGTTGTTAACTGTAAGGGTCATTTCACTTGGTGCTACTGAGGGTCATCTTTTGTTATCTTATATCAATAACTTGCAACAGAGATAAGGAAGAATCGACAAATAGAAAGAAAAATATAGTGTTGTGGACATAATTGAAATCCCTAAATTTAGCACTCCCTAAAGAGAAAACTTTTCCTTGGTGTTCCATTTGTGTGAGGCTGTAAACTTTTACTTAAAACATGTTGAGTTGGAGGAGGGGGAGAAAAAAAAACACAATCAATCAATCAATAAAACATGGTGAGTTCAGTTTCTGTTTCTAAATGAGACTGACAACTAAATGAGCTCTGATTAACTCACTTGTTATCTCTTTGTTTAATTCTTTCAATAAGCAACAAAGGAAGCTCTATATTATACTTCAATGTTTTGGGATGTATTTATTTATTTTCAAAATGTGTTATCATGGAAATATACTAAAAATGGGCCTCCAAAATTATAGTCTTAGAGAAAGGAATACTTATATTTGATTTAATTAATAGTTTATACACTTTTTGGCTAGTTTTGGGTTTTGCTTTTTTCAAGAAAAAAATATGAGGATTTCATAATTATCTTTTGCTCACATTATGTATCTGTAAGGGGCATTTTTTAAATTAAACTTACCATCTGTGCCTTAATAACATTATTTATGAACCTTAATAACATTATTTATGGTCTTATTTAGTTTTATCCTTGAATTGTGATTGAGATGTTTTGAAAATAGCACTAATCCTTCAATTCTTTTATGAATAATTATGACAGAATTGTTTAGTTATCACCCATGTCATATTGTGGTAATGAAAAAAATTATGTGATATCTTTTTCTTTCTCCCTAGAGATTTCTGTTATAGCCCAGAAATATATATATATATATATATATATATATATATATATATATATATATATATATCTGTTTGATAACCATATGATTTTATATGTATCATTTTTGTTGAAAATCAACTGGAGATATATATATATATATATATATATATATATATATATATATATAACCCTACCCCTCACATTTTTTTAAATGATATTGAAAAAATTGGATAGCCACATCCCGAAATAAACCAAAACATCTCATCTCTTGTCTCACTCAAATCAACATGAAATGAATTGTAGAAGTAAACCTAAAACTATGAAACATTTAGAAGAAAATATAAAAGAAAAATCTAACTTCTTTAGGGAAATTTTTTTAAAGAAAAGAACAAAGCATATTATATACTGAATATTTGTGTCCCTCCAAAAATCATGTTGAAGTTCTACCATCAGTATAATGAAATTTAGAGACAGGGCTTCAGTGGAAGTAGATAGATTTATATGAACTCATGACAGTAGAGTCCTCATGATGAGATTAAATCCTTTATAAATAGGAGACATCATTAGAGAAACTGTGCAGTCTTTCTCTCCTTCAGCCCTCTGCTAGAAAGAGAAGTCAGCCATCTGCAGGTTAGGAAGACCTCTCACTAGAACATGACCAGGCTTATACACTATGTAGATTAAATTTCTTTTGTTTAAGCCATCTAATCTAAGGCATTTTGTAATATCATGAGCGCATACTAAGACATTATAGAAGAAAAAAATTGGCAAATTAGACTTGACCAAAACCAAAATCATATGGTTATCAAAAGGCACTGTTAAGAAAATGAAAAGGCAGTGTTCGCCTTGGCAGCACATACTAAAATTGGAACGATACAGAGAAGATTGGCATGGCCCCTACACAGGGATGATACTCATATTCCTGCAGCTTTACATATTAGAAAAAGAAAAGAAGAAGATATATATGTTATATATATTATATATATGCTATAGAATGTGCATTCAGAATATATAGTGAAATTTCAGAAATCAATAAAATAAAGCAAACAACCCTATTAAAATGTGTAAAGTGATTGGACACTTTACACAACAGATACAGGCCGGGCATGGTGATTCACACCTGTAATCCCAGAATCCAGGGAGGCTGAGGTAGTAGGATCACAAGTTCAATGCCACCCTCAGCAAAAGCAAGGTACAAAGTAACTCAGTTTGACTCTGTCTCTAAATAAATATACACGATAAGGTTAGGGATGAGGCTCAGTGGTGGAGTTTCCCTAATTTCAATCCCTGTTACCCCCCACCAAAAAAAAAAAAGGCTGAGGATGTGGCTAAGTGGTTAAGCACCCTGGGTTCAACACCTGGTATCCACCCCCAGGGGAAAAAAAAAGATACAGAAGACTAAAATGTATATAAAAATGTTCACAATTATTGTTTAAGGCAATATAAATTAAAATTACAAGAGACACCACTACAATAAATTTTCACACATATTTGTATAGTGGTAAAATGATGATATCTGACAAAATATTTATTTGTGTCCTTGTAATTTTTAGTACATGGCAACAGAAATCCTGCACTATCTTTCATTGCACTCCCACAGTAGTGTAATTCAAATGGATGATCCAATAAATACACCAATCTGTAATCTGAGAAGGATCTATAATATTCATGTAAAACCAAAGTAACTTTATATTAAGAATTGCCATATTCTTAAAAGGTAATTCTTAAACCTTTAATTTTAAAAATATTCATTAAAGCAGAAATATAATCATGAACAAATAATATTTTTCAACACTTCATTTGAAATTTATAATTCCCTCAAACTTTTTATACATTATTTAGTTTTCTAGTGCCATAAAATCAAATTAGTGAAATAAAATATGTAAGACATAGCTGTTTCATTGTTTTTTATTTAAAAAATATTTTCTATTTCTCTATATTGTATCCTTTAACTAAAGTTAAAGTCAATATAAGGAGATCAAGTCTTTTATAGAACACACTTTTATGATGTTTTGATATTCTTTTTATAAAAGCATTCTGTAAACAAAAAATGAAAGTGATATTTAATTATATAGCAATTAAACTAAAATTTCTAATTTCTTAGAAACTAAATTGTTTGTCATTTACTAATATAATATTAGCATGTACCAAAGCTGTATTTTTGTAAAATTAAATTGGAGTACAAAATCATTTATGTAAATAACTATTTTCCTCTGGGGTGCTCCATGTGCATCACTGATTTAATATTTATAATAAGGACAATTTCTATATCTTTAAAAACAAGGACCTTAACCTAAAGTCTCAATTTTCTTTTGGTTCTAACATTCTTTTATTAATTTTTATGAATTAAATATTGATATATCCACTGTACTGTCCAAAAATATTAGTCACTATTTATACATTGTCATAAACAGAGATACTTTAGTAATATTTTTTTGGAATGCATTCTGACATAAATTTCTCTCACAGAATTTTTTTCATATTTAATACCTAACTCTCTGGTGATGATCTATGAACACTTACCCAGGGAGTCCCTTTGGATTTGACCATTCTTGTGTCTTTTGCTATTTCTTTTCTTTTCATATCATTCCATTTTCTTTCTTGATATGCTGTAGTTTGTAAAATGAGATTTCTCTTGCTCAGGAAAAATTATAAAGTCACATGTAATATTCTGTGTGGAATTTTCATGATAACATTTCAATCTGCTTCTCAGAAACAGGGCATTTATGGATGACTCATGAAAACTATTATATTTGAGCAAGATTTATTATTTCTGTTCTTGTTCTTCATTAGCTTAGAGGTTTATTTTACTTTCTTTTACATTTAATATATCAAATTCCTTCATAAAAGTATTGCTTCTAAAACATCTAATTTAACTTTTTTTATCCCAATCTGCTGTAAGAACTAAAACTTTTCTTTCTATATGCACAGAAGTAAAATGATTGACAGTATAATATTAAGAGTTGTGTCAACTTTAAAGAATTAATTGAGTTGCAACTATATGCCAGACATTGTGAAGGGGATACAGTACACAGCAAAAAATGAGACTTAGTCATTGCTTTTAGTTTAGTAGGATGAAGACTGACACTTAATAAGTAATTTTAAGTATGATGAATACTAATAATGAAAAAACAGAATGTGCTTTTTGAAGACTATAAGAAGACTCCTAATGCAGGCTTCAAGATATGCTTTCCTAAATTGTGTTCTATATATGTACTAGAAATTGCAATGCATTGTGTTGTCATATATAACAAATTAGAATAAATAAATAATTTTTTAAACAAGATAAGTTTTTCTTAGGAGGTGAACTTGGAATGAGATCTGAGGAAGAGTAGGAGTTACTGAAGTAAGAACTCAGCAGCATAATCAAGTTGTGCAGATGAGAACAAGTTTCAGTGGAGGACCTTATAAAATTCTAGGATGTAGCAGGAGTAGAAAGGGAGTGCACTGAGGAGTAGAACCTGTCATGATTTGAGAGGGGGACCATGTATGAATGGGTCATGATAAAAGATGTCCATTTCCTTAGTGAAGACAAAAAAATCACTCCTCTCCCTTACTAACAGGCTAATTTCCCAATTTCTCCCTTAGGAAAAGAACCAGTATTTATTAAAATAATGCAATGATAGATCAGAGAAAATGGAAGATATTTTTGTGATAGTTCATATTCTCAAATAATAACATTCAATATTGTCAAAATGTTATTTTCTTAAAACTTGATCTACAGATTCAACATAATGAAATAAAAATTTCAGTGGGTTTTTTTTTAGATATCAACAAACCAATTTAAAGTTTAAATGAAGAGGCAAATTTTACCTAAATGAAAAAATAAAAACAAAAAATATATAAATGCTAAAAATAAGAGACATAATACCTAGAGAACCCATCATAATATTGAAGAAAAATAACAAAGTAGGAGGACTGATACCACCTGCCTGATACTGCCCAATATCAAACCTTATAAAGCTATAGTAATCAAGAGAGGGGGAACAGGCAGTAGAATAGACAAATGCAACAAGGGAATAGAAAAGAAATTCCGATATAAACCCAGGTTACTGTAGTTATCTGATCTTGACAAAGGAGCAAATCCATAAGCCTAAAGTAATATAAATCCTTTTTAACAAATGATGCTCAAGCAAGTGGACATCTACAGACAAAAACAAAAAATAATCTAGATAGAAGCTTTACACCTTTCATAAAATTAAGTCCAAATATATTATAGGCCTAAGTATAAAACACAAACTATAAAATTTCTGAAGAAATAGAGGAAAAAACATAGATGACCTTCAATAAGGCAATGACTTTATAAATATAGCAACAAATGTATGATCCATGGAAGAAAAAACTAACAAGCTGAATTTAATTAAAATCAAATTGCTGCTTTGCAAACTACAATATCAAGAAGATGGGAAGATAAGCTATGATTAAAAGAAAATATTTGCAAACAAATACTTGTGCTAAAGGACTCTCATCCAAAATACTATAAAAATAAGAAAAAGGGTAAACTGAGTAAGAAATGGGAAATATGTATAGATATCTCACCACAGGAGATATATAGATGTCAAGTCAGCATATGAAAGTATTTTCAACATCATGTGGCATTAGGGAACAGGCAACAGAACAGACAAATGGAACAAGGGAATAGAATATAAATCCAAGAAAAAAAAAACATGTTAAAGAAGTCATCTGAAATTGACAAAGGAGCAAAGTCAATAGAATTGAGGCAAGATATCCTTTTTTGACAAATAATGCTATAATAAGTGAGCATCCATAAAGAATGCAAATGAAGATATATCAGGGAATTGCAAATTAAAATAATGAGATACTACTACACAGCTATAAGAATGGCCAAAATTTAGAATATCAACAATACCAAATACTGGCAATGATATGAAACTGTAGGATCTGATTCATTGCTTATAGAGATGAAAAGTGGTACAGCCACTTTAGAAGACAGTTCTTAAAAAACTAAACATACTTTTACTACATAATTCAGCAACCATACTCTTTGATTTTTACTTAAATGAACGAAAATGAATGTCCCCACAAAACCCTGCACATGGATGTATGTAGTAACTTTATAGTTCCATTCATAATTGTCAATACCTGGAAGGAATTAAGTTGTTCTTTGGTAAGTGAATAAATTAATAAATTGGAACATCAAATACTAAAAATGAAAGCTATCAAGTCATTAAAAAATATGGAGGAAGTTTGAATGCATTTTAATAAGTGAAATAAACCAATCTGAGAAGACCATATACTATTTGATTTCTACTCTGTGACCTTCTGGAAAGGGCAAAACTATGACACAGTAAACTGATCAGTGGTTTCCAGAGGTTAGGAGGGAGGGAAGAATAAATTGGCAGAGCAAAGAGGATTTTCAGTGTTGTAAATCTATTGGGCAATACAATATTGGTAGATGCATGTCACTATACACTTGTCAGAACTCATAGAACCCTAATGTACACTATGGATTCTGAGTGATAATGATGTGCCACTTTAGGCTCATGGACTATAAAAAATTTACTTCTGTTGAATGAGATTTCAAGAGTGAGGAGGTCATATTTCAAGAGTAAGGATTACCTCTACTTTTTGCTCACTCTTGCTATAAACCCAAAACTCCTCTGAAGAGTTAAATTTTATTAATTTAAAACACAACATAAAAATTAAAGCCATTGCTACTACCGAAAATGTCCAGAACTATTTGAAAATGTTTCCATTTTATATTAATATAATTAAAGCATTTGAAAGCTTTAGGTGACTGTTCTCATTGATAGATTTTAATACACTACTTTGATTTAGTCTACTACTCAATTTCTATGGCCACCTTCCAGATTTAAAACAACAATAATTTTATGAGGGCATGAGTAAGCAGCATATTCTGGCCAATACCCTCCACTGTCATTCATATTGATTTTGGCTTACATGACATTTCAAACTATATTATTAATTTCAGAGGAAAAACATTGCCTCAAACTAACTTGCAAAAACCACTCAAAATAATAAACTTTACATCTTCTGCTTGATACATACCTGGTAGCAAGTATATTATAGAATACTCTCTCTATATATTTTAGTACAGCTGTAAAACCAAGTACTGTGTTCACCAAATTATGGCGTTTTTTCAAAGCAATTCTTTAAATACAAACAAAATCAATTTTTTTTATTAATCTGAAGAACAATAGGAATTCAGAATAACATTTTTATACGTGTTTTTCTTTATATCTTTTTAAATTATTATATTGTTTATACATGTCAACAGTTTTTATGGTTTATAAATAATTTCATTAAAATTAATACTTACTAAGCATCCTCTGTATATGAAGCTGTGACATTCATAGAAAGGACATCCTAAACAGCATGAAGATGCCTCATACAAACAAAAATTAAAGCAACACATACTTAGTAAGCGCATAAAAGAGAATTACATTGTAGTCAAGAACTATTTACATTAAGCATAATGTTTTTCTGTTCATGGTGCGCTATGAAATTGTGTAGGAAGGGAAATCTGATCTTATTTCTACTTGAGGAAAGAACCTGACAAAGACTAGGAAAGTTTTCTGAATTTAGAAAACTAATATACTTAGAAAATATTATGTGATTATTATCTTTGCATGTCTTTTGGGACACAACAACTCTAAATTTTGGTCAACAATGATGCATAAACTGAAAATCTGATTCTCTGAGTTGAAGGAAGAAAATGAAAGTCAAAAATAATATACCAAAAATATGTAAATGCTGTTCACAACCGAAATCATCAAATTAAAAGCCAAAGCTGTGTTTATGGTCTTTACAAAATAAGTTGGAAGGTCAATTAAAAAAATATGATGAAATCTGAAAAAAATTAAATTATATTCTCATTGGTCTTTTTTAAGGACTTCATCTTAAGGATTTAATAAGATAATTGTTCAAAGATTTAAGTACATGAAAGAATATTTAACATAATGCCATTTATATCAAAGTGGGCAAATTATAACCTACTAGTGTTACATTAAGAAGACATATGCTCAAAGGGCTGGGGATGTGGCTCAAGCGGTAGCGCGCTCGCCTGGCATGCGCACAGCGCTGGGTTCAATCCTCAGCACCACATACAAACAAAGATGTTATGTCCGGCGAAAACTAAAATAAATAAATAAATATTAACATTCTCTCTCTCTCACTCTCTTCTCTCTCTCTCTCTCAAAAAAAAAAGATTAAAAAAAAGAAGACATATGCTCAATACATTTTAATAAAAAATAATAAAAATTACTAATGGATTTATTGATTAGCTTGCTTTAAGGTAATAGTTTCACAATTTAGATGTATATCAAAACATCACATTGTACAGCTTGGTTATATACAAGTTTTGTTTGCTTATACTTCATAAAGTTTAAACATTCACCTTGAAACTGGATTTCTGTGGCTATGATTGGCTTCTCAAATCAGCAAGAAGTTTTTTTTCTTTTTTAAAATTTATATATGACAGCGAAATGCTTTACAATTCTTATTACACATATACAGCACAATTTTTCATATCTCTGGTTGTATACAAAGTATATTCACACCAATTCATGTCTTCATACATGTACTTTGGATAATAATGACCATCATTCCACCATCATTTCTAACCTCATACCTTCTCCCTTACCCTCCAACTCCTCTGCCCTATCTAGAATTCGTCTATTCTTCCTATGCTCCCTTTCCCTATCCCACTATGAATCAGCCTCCTTATATCAGAGAAAACATTTGGCATTTGGTTTTTTTGGGATTGGCTAAATTCACTTACCATTATCTTCTCCAACTCCATCCATTTACCTGCAAATGCCATGATTTCATTCTCTTTTATTGCTGAGTAAAATTTCATTGTGTATATATGCCACATTTTTTTTATCCATTCATCCATTGAAGGGCATCTAGGTTGGTTCCACAGTTTAGCTATTGTGATTTGTGCTGCTATAAACATTGATATGGCCGTGTCCCTGTAGTATGATGTTTTTTAAGTTCTTTGGTTGTAGACTGAGGAGAGGGATAGTTGGGTTAAATGGTGGTTCATTCCTAATTTTCCAAGAAATCTCCATACTGCTTTTCATATTGGCTGCACCAATTTGCAGTCCCAACAGAAGTGTATGAGTGTACCTTTATCCTCACATCCTTACCAACACTTATTGTTGTTTGTCTTCATAATAGCTGATGTTCTGACTGGAATGAGATGGTATCTTAGAGTGGTTTTGATTTGCATTTTTCTAATTGCTAGCGATGATGAACATTTTTTCATACATTTTTTGATTGATTGTATATCCTCTTCTGAGAAGTATCTTTTCAGGTCCTTGACCCATTTATTGATTGGGTTATTTGATCTTTTTTGGTGTTTAAACTTTTGAGTTCTTTATATACCCTAGAGATTAGTGCTCTATCTGATGTGTGAGGGGTAAAGATTTGTTCCCAAGATGTAGGCTCTCTGTTCACCTCACAGATTGTTTCTTTTGCTGAGAAAAAATGTTTAGTTTGATTCCATTCCATTTATTGATTCTTGGTTTAATTCTTGTGCTATCAGAGTCTTATTAAGGAAGTTTGGACCTAATCCCACATGATGGAGATTAGGACCTAAGAAGCAAGAGGTTTTATACTAAAATGCAGAATACTTGCAATTGTTTTAGTAGAATAGTCTATTTATAAAGAAAAAACATGCTCTTAGTAAAATTCAGTCAATATAATATAAATTATATATAATATAAACAAAATACAAAATAAATATAATATTATAAAAAGAAAACAAACACCCCCTCTCCAAATGCAAATGACTAGAATGACCACTAAAATTATAATGAGGTGATATTTAGGCAAACATCTTAACATATTGCTCTTTCTGTATATTTATATACAGAGAAAGAGTTTTATTATACATGCTATTTTCATTCTCATTTTTTTCATTTAAAATACCCCAAAGAATATTGCTGCTTATTAACTCTTTCTGTGACCACATACAAATATGAATTTTTAAATATTATGATTGGTCTTTAAACCAGTGAATCAACCAAAAATTCTAACCCAAATAGTAATGATGCAGATTAATGGAAGCTTCTGAGGGAAATGTAATGAAACAATATCCTAATCACTGCCTTAAGGCTGAAGTGCAATTTTAAAAATTAATTTTAATATTCATTAACATTCAGGATTCTATAACAAGAATTTTGGCAAAACTTACACAATCTCAAACTTCTTGCTCATAACGTGCCTTAAGGCAATTTTTCCATCATTTTTAGATCCAAAGATAGGAAATCAAGGTCCAATAAAATAAAAACTTGTAAGAGACCCCAGAAAATATGCCTCTAAAATAAGATTTACAAATCTTTGCATAGCAGATTTAGAAGGCAGTGAGATGCAGTTAGATTCAATCAAATCTATTTTATTGATGCTCATCACACTTGAGACATACATCCTAATTCTAAGTCCTAATTGACTCTATACTTAGGGGTCCCAGATACTCGCCTGTGACATGTGTTAAGTACAGGTCATCAGAAACTTGATCAGGGCTGGAGGAGTCTGGTACAGAGGGGACAAAAGAGAAGGAGACTTCGATCTCTCTATCTGGGTCCTGTTAGTCCCATTGCCCCCCAGAAGTCTGGGTTTTTAAGTCCTAGTTCACTTGTGCTTGCAGCAGATAACTGGGTGAGTTCTGGGGAGTACACACTGGGTGTAGACTCTTACATCAATAACTTAAGTCTGTCTAAGTCTGCAGTTTTTCTAAGTTTTGCAGTTCACATTACATCATGGGCACATTGCTTATAGTCTTTTATTCAACACACGCACTAATTAATATAGCCAATAATCCTATAATATTTCTGGTACTCATATGAGGCAGCATATCAAGAGTAAAGGAAATTTGAAAACATTTTTTTTAAATTATGTCTTTTTGACAGTTCAAATTCTTGTCACCTAAATCTTTTACACATGGACATTTCTCTTTGTAATATGGTAGTTTATTACTAAAAAAAAAGTAATTTGGGGGTAATTTAGTGGAAAATTTTTATGGAGACAATAAAACATGATAAACATTAATCAATAAAGGGGGGGAGCAATAAACATCCATGTGGGTAAGAACCCTATTTTGTTGTAGTGCACTTCATTGATCATGTAAATTAGAAGAGTATGACCATTGTGCATACAGTGTTGGTACTGCTGTTAATTTAATAAGGAAACAACCGGAAAATGTAAGTAGGGCACACTGTTCTCTAATAGAAAAACCGGTCTCAGAAAATGTACTTTATCCCTATGTAGTTCACTTGGAACTGTCAGGAAAGATAGTAACTAAAATTTTTTGTACACCTATTATATATCAAGCAGCATGTCAGAAGTGTGTTATCTTATTTTTGTACATGTTATAAAAAAACATGAAATAAGTTTCATAGTACCCAAGGATGTTGTCTTAATCATTTTAAACTGCAGCTTTTAACACAAGTCACTCTGGACATTGTTAAATGGTATTCTTAGTTTCCAGAGTTCAGATTTACAATGTTATTGTGGAAATCGGAACATTTTCTAAATATGTATATTTTGGATAATAATGGGAGGATAGCTATAATATGCTTAGAATATAAAAATGTGTTGCTTTACACAGAAACTAGGTTGGTAAAGTGAGTAAGGACAGATTCATGATAGTAAAAGCTGATTTTTATTTTATTTTAGTTAATCAGTGTCATATTTAACTCATCATATGACCACTCAATAGTGAAAAAAATATATGCATTTGTCCTGCTTCTAAATAATTCTATGGTGAAAATCTATATGGATATTTAAGCATATTAATTTGTTCATAAAAATATTCATTGTTATAAAATTTAAATATGAAAGAACATTGATTTCAAATTAGTAAAAAAGCGAACATAAATTATTCCTTAATAATACAAGCAAAAAGTAAGGAGTTCAAATTAGTAAATACTTAATTCAGTGATACTTTAAATTACAATTCATTTTCATTCAATTCATTCAATACTTATTAAATAGATGTATTATGGATTTACACTATGACAGATACTATAGCATGAACCCTTCTTTTAAAGCAAGTCATACTTTGTCATTCAATAAGTACAAAAACCAAAAAATAAAAATTCATTGTTAAGAATGTAGCAATAGTGGCTCAGTTTTAAAGTGCCCCTGGGTTCAATACTCAGTACCAAAAAAATAATAATAATAATAAAAGAAAGAGAGAGAGAGAGAGAGAGAGAATATAGCAACAGAAGTTTATACAAATTACACTGGTTGCAAAGAGGGGAGTGCAATTGATTTGATAAAGGGACAAGGTATCAGGGACACTTCAGATAAAAGGTGGTATCAGATCAACAAAGATAGAGATGTAAGGGATGGACATGCTAGTATAGAAAGAATCAGCAAAGGCTCAGAATCCTGAAAAGCTTGGCTTCAACAGGCCAACTACAAGTAATTATCATTTCTGAAGCAAAGTGGTAAGAATGAAGGAATACCAGCAGAAACTAGAAATATGGTTTTAGATCATATGGTTTTAGAAAGGATTTAAGTTGCCAATAGTATCCTATGATTTGTATTTGGAGAAGATCATTCTGGTAATTGCACAGAAGGTAAATCATAGGTAGAGAGTGAATTAAAAGGCTATTACAGTTATACAGAAAAGAGATAAAGAACCTCTGACCCAAGATATTGGTAATTGAGGTTGTAAGACAATAGACCTTTACCTTTAAAATACAAAACTGACTGTCCCTAATGTCCAAAAAAAAAAAAAAATCCTGAGAGAGTAGCATTTAAGTAGAGGATAATTAAAGATAGCACCCAGCTTCCTGCCTGAGTGGGTGAATAGCTGTGACATTACTGAAATACATGTGGAAAGAAGGAAGATCAGATGTGAAAGTAGGGAAATAATTCAGATTTGCATTTATTTCATATTATTTTATTAGACATCAAATTAAACTGTCAACATGAAACTAGAACTCAAGAAAGATATTTGGGCTCTTTATTTAAGAAATCTGGGAGTATAATACTACAAATTCATTGGTAGTTTTGAGGAACAAGTAAGAATTATTCATTAAAATATGGTGATCATAATATATTGTCAGTATGTTTTATGAATAAGCTCCACAATTCTAAGAAGAAATATAAATCCTAAATAGAAATTTTGATAGATTTGATGACAATTAGGATAGTGGACACTTAGCAATTCATTCAAGTGTCCCTGAAAAAATTCTAAGGCATCTATCAAGAGCATAGATGGAAAGAACAATCATTAGCAGGAACAGCAATCTGTAAGGCATACTTACAGATATAGTGTGGAGGGAAGAATCAATGATTTCTATTTTCTTCAATTAGTGAACAAAGCAGGCTTGGAATATTTACAACAAAAGAAGGAAGAAGTAGAAAATGTATCAAAATGAGTATAATTGTGATAGCCTCAGCAAGCCTCAGGTTCAAATGTGGTAAGGAAGTCTGTGTTCAAACAAATTTGTTCAAACAAATTATCCCCTCCCATTTTTGTGTTGCATTGACTCTACTTTGGCAGAGAATGGGATGTTTGTTTATTTGTGTTTTATTATAATCTCATGTTAGTGCTAAAATTAAAATGTTAATTTCTCATATAAATCCTTTGGTCAAATTCTGCTCAGTCATTTCTTGGTTTGACAGAGTTCTAGTAGACTATTAGGGCACATGAGAGCAACAGGTCTTCTTGTTCAAGTTTTTCTTTTTTTCTTTTTCCTCCAAGAAGAGTAGAGTTGGAATTAATAGCTTGAATGTGTACTCTGTTTCTTTACGTTTCTTAAAATCACTCTATACTGTTGCCTTGCTTTGTATGCTGTTTTAGAAAAGTCTGATACCAGTCTCATTCTCATGCTTTTCTAAATTATTTCAGATCATAATCTGGAGGCCCTTAAGGATTATTTCCTTTTCTTTATCCAAGAGATTTATTAGAATTTGTCTCAGAGGTGACTATACTTGGTCATTTTTCTCTGGCACCCACTTGGCCCTTTAGGATTATACTTGAGGCCTCTTTTATCTTTGGAAATTTCTGTGGATTTCTATTCCTCTGTTTTGATATTCTTCAAAGATAATAAATAAGCTTGTGTTATTTATGGCTCTTCCATTTCAACTACATTTTCTCTAATCCTTTAAATTATTCTTCGTTCCATTTTCATTTTTTAGGGTTTTTTCTTGCTTTTATTCAATGCCCTTTACTAAATTTTCACTTGTATCTTTTTCCTTTAGACTCCTTATAATTAATATTCATTTTGATATTATTTTATCATTTTCTTTTACCACCTTTCTGAATTAATTCAGCTTTCATTCCATTAAAAACAGTTTTCTGTCCATTTATAGTTATAGTATGTGCAATTTTTTTTTTTTGGTACCAGAGATTCAATTCAGAGGCACTCAACCACTGAGCCACATCTCCAGCCCTATTTTGTATTTTATTTAGAGACAATGTCTCACTGAGTTGCTTAGCACCTTGCCATTGCTGAGGCTGGCTTTGAACTCGTGATCCTCCTACCTCAGCCTCCCCAGCTGCTGGGATTACAAGTGTGTGCCACCACACCCGGAAATAGTATATGTATTTTTGATTCAAGGACATTTTTATATCTTCAGTTGCCTATTTAAGGATATTTAATTTTTGAGTGGTATTATAATTGTATTTATATTTGTGGTTATTTCAAGGAGAGAAATTTATCATCAAAACTATCAATTTTTACTTCTTATTTGCTACAGAAGTATTTGATAGATGTGATTGGCTATTCCTACTCCTATTCATTTCATGGAAAATGTTCTTAGTTTGAGAATGTTTTTTTTCTGCACTCTTGTATTTTATGGATGATATTGATGAGGGAAAGAGGCCTGTCTTTTTTCTTTCTTTTTTATTTAGGATTCTTCAGTTCTTCCTTTATCCTTTTTTTGTAATTTCTTTTTTAATGAGTATTTCCCTTTTTTCTATATTTGTGTATCTTTCTCATTACTAATGGCTTCTTAGACTACAACCTCCAGTCTTATACACTTTAATATCTTCTATTTAATCAATACTGTGATGCCAGGTCTTGACCTATGTTTGATATTCTGGCAATTAATGTTTGACTTTCTATTTATGATGATGGTTTTACTTGTGCTTTACATATGTTCCCTGTGAACTTTATTGCACAATTTTTTACAGACCTTAAACTTACCCTCCTAAACTCTCTATATTCATTGCCAGGAAAGTGGGTTCTGTGTGTATACTTCTATTTGCAGACAAGTAGAGGATACACTATTCTTTTGCCTATTAATGTTGGAGGCATAGGCCATGCTTAATTTTATTTTCATCCTTGTTATTTATGTTTTTTTAAGGAGAATATAGGGGAAATTGAAAATCAGGTAACTACCAATTTTCTCTACATATATTCATATGTTGTTGACATTTAGAGTTGACATAGAAGTTAGAACTCATCAGGTTAAAAACCCGGTTTCATGGATGAAAATATAGGACTTCAGAGAAATTATATGAATAAGTCAAAGTCAAATAGCTATTATGAGCAAGATATAACTCAACTCTGGGTTTTCCTACTCTATTAATACCCATTTCTTTTTCTCAATACACTACGTTCCTTTTAAAAATTAAATGCAAATCAATAATTTTAGGTTTGTTATTAATGTTAAAATGATGAATTATAAAGATCATAACTGATTAATAATATAATGAAGGATATTTTGGAAAAAATTAGATGAATATTTTCAATACAGTTTATAATGAGTGAAAAAAGTAATACTCATTGTACCTGAAATATAATTGTCTTAGTCTGCTTTACACTACTACAAAAGAATACCTGAGATTGTGTAACTTATAGAGAAAATAAATTTATTACTTACCACTGGAGGCTAGGAAGTCTAAGATCAAGAAATGGACAGATTTGGTACCTGCTAAAGGCCTGGTATCCATTTGTAGGATGGGACCTTGAACCCTGTAATTTCTTAAGAGGACAAAAACATAAATCCTCACATGGCATAAAATGGAAGAGCCAAGAAAAAGAGTCCACTCTCCCATTTTCATTTATAAAGGCATTGAACCCACTTATAAGAATAGACCCCTCATGGTGAATTTGTCTCTTTAAGACCCCATCTCCCATTACTGTTACATAGACAACTAAATTTCAACATTACTTTCAGAGGGAACAAACTTTCAAGACATAGCAATAATTAACTGGAAAAAACTAAGGGGTTTTTATTTTTAGTTTTTAATATGCTTGGAATATGCTGAGAATGGAAAGACAGATTGCTTTGTATTTCAATAATATTTGCTATATTTGAAAACTATAATTATGTCCCTGCACTACATTATTATTAATATAACTATCCCCTCACTTCACTATTTGTCTTTAATTTAGAACTTGCTTTGGTAGAACACTAATTTAATTTTGACTCATTACACATAAGAATAATCAGTTTATAATAATTCATTGATTCCTAAGTTGTCAGCATCACATATTCTTTGCCTCTTAGTCAGATGACCATCATCTTCAAAAGTTCGACAAATATCTATTGTATGTACATTTTAAAACTCTATATGTATATAAGCATTTTACAATTCATATCAATGATTTTTCTGTACATTGTGAGAAAAAGTCTTTTTATTTTAATGTAATTCTGATTTGAGTCAAAGAAAAAATATTTTATTTAGTTTGAAATAGCCAATTGAGAATTCACTGAAAAACAATCAAAATATCTGATTAAGTGAAATTTCATCTAAAAGTATAATTTCTGAGATTCAATCTATTCAAAATGTTATTAGCCAATTATGTTTAGTAAAGGTTACAGACATTGAATACATAAAAGAGCTCACAAATATAATATCCAGTCTTTCCTAATATCTTCATACTATTCATCGTATTTAAAATCCAACACTTATTTTTAATTGATGATAAAAATTTGGAAATTTGAAATGTAATTACCTTTTAAATTTCCCTGAGATATGGCTAATATCAAAGTGTTTCCATACACTTGTACTACCTTACTAGTGTCTAAAAGGGACCCTGGTAGATGAGCTCACAGAGAAATTAACAAGGATAAGAAAAGCCCTGTATACATATTAGGGCTTAGAGTGGCTTAAGTTTCACTTAAAATTAAAAAGTCATTGGAAGGGACTGGATGATGTGCTGTAAATACACCTTGAGAAGGCAAGCACAGAAGCAGAGAGCAATTAACGGCTATTCGAAGATTGTGGCTTAGAACAAGGTGGCAGAAGTTAGAAGAGGTGAGACTGTGGAAAAAGTAGGCTCAGGAACAAAAATCTGAAATTCTGTTTAATATACATTAAATTTGAGGCATCTGCTTATCTATAACATAGGTTTGTGAAGTAGAATTTGGATATATGTAACAATAGCTTATAGTAGCGGTGACTACTCTCTGAGATGAGCTATGCCAAATGACTCTGAAAAATCAAGAAAGACTGAAAATTGACAACTCATGAGGCAGAGTAGCTGACCTTTACAAAAATGACTGAAATGGCTATGTGAATGTTTGCTGAAAGAGGAATTATAGGCAAATCTGTAAAAGGATATTAGTTGGAGGGAAATTTGGGGTGTGAAGAGGTTTAGGGGTTTGTTTTTATTTTTTGTTAGGAGGATGTTTCATAGAGTCTCATGATGATCTGGATAATCTAGTACACTATCACTCAAAGTGCTGGCCCAAAACGGAGAGTGGTGCACCACATGGTTGATTTACATTCTCGAAAAATCTTTATTTTTAAGGATATTAGTAATAAACATACAATGAACTTTATTTTTAATCTCCCCAAAAGAGATGGAACAGAGAAAACTGTAGAGGCAATGGAGAAAAGAGACAGATGTAGAAAATGGTAGCAGCTTCCTGCTATTCTAGCCCTGAGAAAACATATATTCTTCATTAATTTTTTCAAACTGTGCCCAACCTTGATTTTTAGAGCCAATTGTTGCCTACCAGGATCATGAATGATACATATTTAGCAAACCTTTATTAATACATTCCTGGTGTTAAACTCTTTGTCAACATGCATGCATTTATACATATTTATATGTGTATGTGTTTGTGCATATGTGCATATAAATGTATATATATATATAGTAAATGTAAATATATCTATCTACAAATATGTGTATGTATTTATGTAAACATAATTTATGTAAACATAATTTACATAAACATTTATGTAAACATGTAGCTTTGTTAATCATTTAAGTTTGTTTAAAAAATGAGGGACATAAACAAATTGTGTGTCAAATTCCTTGCAAACCGCTAGGTTCTTACTCATAGCTACACCTTAGAATCACATGGTAAACTTAAAAAAAATCTATTCCCTTCTGTAGAGAATCTGATTTTACTCATTTAAAGTGGATCCAGAGATTAGTTAACCCATGGTTAAAAATTTCCAGGGGATTCTAATGCATAACCATGCTTGGGAACTACCTTGCCAGGAATTCAGAAGAATTAAAGATTGCTCAATAAACTCAATGAATTAACATTCTAGCAGAGTGGGTCTTGTAAATATCCATTTTTATTCAATGAACATGATACAGAAAAGGTATTTACGGTGAATAATTTGAGATTATTATAAAATAAGTATATACATTAGTGGATAATCATATTAAAATGACTTAGACTTCTATAAGGAAACTCTATAGTTAGGTATTAATTAAAATAATAATAATAAAACTTATACAATTAGTAGTTATTAAGCATAAATATGATGCTTTCCTTATAAAATTCCAAACAATTCTACTGGAATATGTATTATTACTAGTCAGTTTTTACACATGAGAAAACTGAGAAACAGAGCAGTAACTTGTACATGCCCATGTAACTAGAAAATATCCAGGCCAAGATTTGGGACCAAGCCATACGATATCATTCTCTATGTCCTAACCATTGGTCAATTTCTCTCAAAGTAAATGGTTATTTTCTATCCTGATTGGTTTTATGTATCAGTTCTGTTTCATTTGATTCTTTTGATTCATTTGATTCTTAGTCTGGGCTTATTCTGCCTTCATACATTTTTTGCTCTCCAAATGACTAAATCTCTGCAAGTAGCCCAGTGTCAAATTATTATAACTTCTAAGTCATTGCTGTCTTTTTCTACAGATCCTTTTAAGCTGAATGTGCTTCTTGACTTCTCAGTTCTGTCTTCATGCATAGTTTCATAGTTTCTGCTTTCTTCCAATGTGTTTTCCTTTACAATTTCACCTCCTTACTCTATTTTCACTTCATTAAAGCCACAATTTACTATAGAAAGAGAATTATTCTATCACTCATTGTACAGTACAAGATAGACCATCATTAATTATTATTCCTGACCACCTTTATTCTTTACAAAAGGATTGTAAGCAAAGAAAGTATTTACATTTTGCTGTTGTTTTATAGAGGTTTGCTACCTTGCCCAAGGTTGCAAATCTAGTAAGTGGTTGAACTGGGATTTAAACCCCTCAGTTCTAATTCCAGAGTTCTTAACGACTGCAGTTTTCTGTGCCATTAGAAAGACTTATCTCCAGAGTTAGAACATAAGTTCTGTCTCTCTGGTGCTGCTTGTCCCTTTGCATTAAATTGTCCCCTGGACGTAGCAAAGTGGCCAACTATCAAAGGAAATCAACCTTTCTATCCCTGGGGCCATAAAGGACAGCAGAAATGCTTTTATCATGTAATGTCCACTGTATGATAGTTATATCACTAGCAAAGATGCTGATTTTTAAGAATTTTCAGCATAGCCCTCATTAGTATATTTTCTCAAATATAAGTTGCTGAGACATCTTTATTTATAGCCATAATTTGTTGGTACTTTATAAACATATTTACTTTTCCTTATCCTATATACCACATGATTAACAAACTCAAATTCCTAGAAAACATAAAGAGAAAGGAATATATAGGAAAGCATAAAAGAGAAATCAATTTCTGATCTTAGATTTAGAGACAGCCTCTGTTCTACACTAATATGTTTCATTTGACTTTACAACTTTTTACTAAAAAATAAAAGTTAAAAAAAAATAAATTTTAAGTCTACCTCTTTTTCTGGTCAGTTTAATTGCTATTAACCTACCCAGTATGGAGTAATATGGATTAAATTCAAGTAAAGTAGTTTTAATTTTTGTCATTCATTTTGTTTAATGTATTATTATTATTATTATCCTCTCAAAGTAAATCTGTGTCTCTGATTCCTTGTCATTTTGAAAAATAGAGATGAGGACTTTTCTCCAGTTTAAGCACTGATGCAGTAGAATGTATTACATTGTAGAAAACTCAGTAAGTGGAAGAACAGAGCAATATGAGAAAGGCTAGTGGCAGAAATCAACAAATCTTATTGGCAGTGAAGAACTCTGAAATCTCCAGTAGTTACATTCCAAATAATTAGCTTTAGAAGCCAGGTTAAATTTCAGTAATTCCTGAGCATCTTTGATCATTTAAAAAATATATTCAGTCTAATGCCTTTTACCTTTTGCTGATATTGAAAGATACTATTAAAATTTACATTTTAAGTGTGCTCTTTTACTCTAATAATCATTCTTTCAGTTCTCTTGAATTTTCATATTCACTATCATATTACCTGTATCTATTAATCATTTTGTCTCTGCTTTCCAGTGTTTATATTTTAATACATGTTGTTGTTCTTAGTTCACTAAAACTCTTCAATATGATTTCAGTAGAAGTGGTAGTAGCGAACAATATCCTTACATAATCCTGAATTTAAGTTGCCTCTAACTTCTCTTTATGCCATAATAAAAATTTTAGTCATTTTCTATTTTGGAAAAACTTAATTTTTAAAAATTATTCTCTTTTTCTTTTTCAAATCAGGAATAAGAGCTGGATTTATTGAATGTTTTAGTGTATATGTTGAGATATTTTTTCTATAGAAACGTATAAATGATTTATAATACATTAATACATTTTGTCATGGTAAACTATCTTTGTATTTATTTATTATCTTTGAATTTGTTTCTGGAATAAGTCTAACATAAATAAATAAATAAATAAGTGTGTGTGTGTGTGTGTGTGTGTGTGTACACATACATATATTTAGTCAGGAAGTTTATCTAAATAGAAATAAAAGACAGAAGAGTTAAGATCCAGATGCAACAAAAGAGATTGGCATGAAATGGTAACAAAGGTTACCCAGTGAAAACTGGAATAGAAAACTAGGAATGAGGAGATGGAAAAAGAAAACACACACACACACACACACAGAGAGAGAGTAAATAAGTACTTAGCGTTATAAGCCCTTCAAAAATGCTTATTGAGTAAAGAATGAAGACCCAACAGTCAAGAAGCAGATTGGACACATGCAATAGAATTTAGATTAGGAAACTGCAGTCTGGTGTCAAATGTAAAGTTACATCTACCACCTATTGCTTACTGGATTACAGTGTTCATTGTTTGTCTAACCAAAACAATGTCCTGACTTGGTACTTTATTTAAAAATTTTGTCTCATGAATTCAACTATCATATTCACTTCAGCATTATCCTAAAACCCCAAACTTTTTCATTAAGTCTTCATATCAACTCTCAGGAACTCCTCCTGCCACCAAATCTTATGTATTGTTCAAATGCAAATCCATCCTTTTTAGCCAGTGTGTTGGAAGCTCATTGTTTCTTGCATGACAATTAAAACATCTTTCCATGTGATTTCTCAGTTTTACTAAAAATCATCAAACTAAAATCTAAGATATAAACCTGACCCTATTCCTTCTCCTTCTCTTTATCTTTAGTGGCTCCTACATCTCTTGGGTAAAATCTAAGATCTTTATCAAGATTCTGTAACTTTTTCTCTGATGAGATCTCATGACTCATTTTTCCATCACCTATCCCTGACTATGCACACCAGCAATATTCTGTTTCCTGAAAAGAACATACTACTTTCTATCTCCGCTCTTTACTCATCATATAATACTTGTCTTTCCTTACAAGTTTTTCCTAATCTTCCATTGATAGCTTCTCATCTCATCATAGCCACTAGATTTCTCAGAATTTACACAATTCTGCATAAAATTATCTATTAATTTTTTCTTTATACTTAAAATACATGGCTCTGTTCCACCAAATGTTTTTTTGGGGGTGTGATTCATAAATAGCAAATATTTTTTGCTATTTTTTGTACAATTATTAAATATTTTAAAGTCTTATCTTTTCTAGAAAAATACCTTTGTATGAAACATACAGCAAAATATCATCTTCTATTCACTTTAATACCTCACATAACCACCATTTACATCAATCAATTGTCTATATACGATGGTGCAACAGAGAAAAAATGTTAGCATAGTTCTTACAGTTTTTACTTTTTTAAATATATTATGTATTTGTCTTTGATCATTTTTCCTGACCAAGACAAATACATATATAAAATGTAAACTATATTTACTCTTTCTAACAATAAAAAGAAAACTTTTCATGAATCATTCAATTGTTACTAATTAGTCATTTTTGTAGGAGAAATAACAAAATAGATTTTGAACTACGTACACTTAGTAGCTAGATTCGTTATTGAATCTAAATATGACAAATTGGAGTTCTAAGGATATATTTGAAAATACTACTCTTATATGAAAAGTTTGGTGAAATTTGACTCAATTTTAATTAAAAAGTTATCACATCAGTTTCAAGAAATAAGTTAGTTTTGTTGAACCAAAAACTTAGTATTTGGAATCGTTTATTTTTCTTTAACTTTGTCTAATTTTGGTGAGGAATTGTAAGCTAATTTAATTAAAATCAAGAACCAGATTTTTTAAAATTTTGTTTTAAATAAAAATGTTTTTTCTTCATTTGTTCAACAAAATATTTAAATCTTTTTCGGTAAACAAATATAGCAATGGAAGTCATAGATTTATTTTGAAAAAAATATTTTTCCATTCAGATTCCCATTTCTTGGTTCATTTCCAAATGCTGAAATATCACTTGTTTTACTTCGGTTTACAGTAGTTCTTTTTTTAAAAAAACATGTAGAAAACTAAGATACTATGTAAGACTACTAACAAATTAATTTTGAAGCTAGAAAACGGTTAAGACTTTAGGAGAATTCAATATTTTTCAGCTATCTATAAAATTAGAATGATAAGTCTTAATTGGAATTTTCTAGATATGGGACTGCCCACTAACAACAACAACAAAAAGAAGGAAGTTAAAAATTTCATGTCCTATTGAGAAAATCAGGGAAGCATTTATGCTTCATGATCTTGTCCAGAGCCCAATGTATATTATGTAACATTTTGAAAATAATTTGGTTGTCTTGTGAAATAGAGGATTATTCTCTGTACCAAAAGTTACATTTCTATTTACTTAGAAGCAAAGATCAACAAATAGTGTAAAAAATGATTTTGGTAGCATACATTTTCATTTTATTTTTACACAAAATAACTAGTATATGCACTATTTCTTAGGAATAAAAAAGTAGAAGCAAAAGTTTTTATTTCTTTATTTTTCATCCAGGATGCATTATTTTAGCATCTGAATCTAAAGAGTTGTAAGTGAGAAATGTTTACTGATAATTTTTTTAGCCATTTTTTATAGAAAATTTTCTGTATCTATCCCCATTACTTCTTTCTTAAGCTCTGTACCAAACTGTTAATATTTTCATCAGGTTGTACTACAAACTTTTAAGTATACCATGTCTAAAGCAAATTCTTTATATTTAACTAAAATTGTAGTTTTGTTCTACTGTTCCCTCTGTTAAGGACACTATCTACTCTGGCACCCAAACTAAAAACTAAAGAATTATCTACTAATGTATATCTTATTCATTGTTTTTATCAATTATGTGTTGAATGACTACTCTTTTCAGAGAGGATGAATCTTTATTTTAGTCATTACTATTTTTTTCATTTTATTATTTTAATTTGCAATTCTTGTTTTTGAGCAGAGCACATTATAAGTGAGATAATGTGGTATTTGTCTTCTTTTATTCATTACTTTAACCAGAGAAGTCTTCCACTCAGAGTCTCCATCCTTACTATATACCTCTTCATCCCAAAGTTATCTTATGAAACAAATTAGATCTTGTGATTTCCTGCTTCGTTAACACAGATAAATAAAAAGTCAACTAACAGTTAACAAGAAACTGGTAGCTTTAAGTGGTATCTTTCATATAATCTACAATAAAGTAAAAACTTCATGGTATATCTTTTTAGAAACTTTATAATCTGCACACCACTAATTTTCAGTGTATTTAAAAAAAAAGAAAGAAAGAAAGAAGAAGAAAAGAGCATTGAGTCTGGCAATTTAGGAAAACAGTCAAGTAAAGTTCTAAGGGATATTTATTTCCTAACTGCAACTAGTTGAAGATATTGACAATTCACTCTTCTAACCCCCAATACATTTAACACAGTACCATGGACATAACAACTGTTTGATTATGGGTGTTTGAATTGAGCCATCTAGTCTTAATATCCTTCATTTATATATGACAATACAAATAGATTGAGAAATAGTAGAATTTGCCCAAACTGGGAAATGAGTCAGAACTAGAACTCTAGTCTCTTTAAGTAAGATAATATATTTTCTGCCCAATTAATAACTCATTATTTTAAAGAATTCAGATAAAATTTTGATAACAAGGATTTTGTTTAATGAAGTAGTTCTTAATTCAGAAATAACTGTGCATAATCAAAGACACAAGAATGCCATCTGGTGGTGATTTAGGCAAAGCTGCCGTATTCAATGACCTCTGCAGCTAATAGAAAGTAAACCAAGAGGCTCATAGTATAAATTTTCAAGCATGATGAATTCTATCAAAAGTGAAAAATTATAAATACACTAATTGTTCACAAAGCTTAGATTATGAACTAGAACATTCACCTTCAAGATATTTGGCTGCCATTAAGGTAGGAGTCCACTGGCAATACAATAAAGCCAACCCTGTGTATTATAACTACCATATATGTATACATACACATATAATCACATACATAAATTAACATAGTAGCACTATATATGGATGATAAATAAATAAACACACATACACAAAAATGTTTCACAAACAGAGGTATATATAATAAAACTATCCATATATTTTGATTTTAACCATATGAATTAAGCACAAAATTGTTCAAATATTCTTTCTCCATGTATTAATGACAAGTTTGTAAAGTGCTCTGATGCGAAATTTTAAGAGCCAGAATTTGGCATATATAAATGTTTTGATTTATAGTTGGCTAAGAGTATATAAAGAGGTAACATTCATAATGAAAGATGTTTTCAGAGTATTTTATCTCTAGTATAAATTTCAGTAGTTTGCTTTGAAACCAAAATACTATGGACTCATAAGTCAAAAAGGAAAAGAAAAGAGGGTTACAAGAGTAAATAGTTAGGTAATGTGAAAATATATTCTACTTACTTTTATAAACATTTGTTTATATACATGTTTCACAACATTTTTAATATCAAAATTAATGACATAGCAATGTATTCCAAGCCAAACTAGAATCAGTTTATGGAAGAATTGCATTGATGATCTCCTTGTCGGGAGAGTGATTGAGGTATTTCTATTCGGCAGCATAATTAATGAAAAATAAATGAAACTATGGCACAATTCTACCATGTAAATGTCAAGTTGGCTCTATGTTAGTAAATATATAAGAAAAATCAACAAGGTAATTTGAAGGTGCCCCATAGTAAATTTGAACACAGATTGCATCTGCTTCTTTAAAAGAGGTATGGATGATTTTTAATCAGTCCTCCATTTTTTTTCTTATGAATATTCCTGTATTAGCAAAGACCATTTGCAGAAGGTACAACTCTGGGGAATTTATTTGAATAATCACATCTTCACAGAAGAGAGTATCATTCTATACTGAGTATTTTTTTAAGAGGTTTTTCCAGGAAAAAAGTATTATTGGCAATGCCTCACAAGACGTTCAGCTCAAACCAGAACACTTTAGAATCAAACACTACTGGGGA
Source organism: Marmota monax (assembly GCF_021218885.2). NCBI lineage: Eukaryota > Metazoa > Chordata > Mammalia > Rodentia > Sciuridae > Marmota > Marmota monax. The sequence continues at coordinate 19,427,420 of NW_026694084.1, read as the reverse complement.
ATATGTCAAGTCAGCTCCCTAAAAAAGAAGCAATAGCCTGGTTAATCTTGCTTAAGATGGAGATTTCCACTGTAGATTTTGATATACATAAGTCTACCACAGTGTCAATATACCTTTGATATAATTGTTTTTAAAACTGGGTGAAGTGCAAGAGGAAAACTGAGAATAAGAAGATTTTTATTTGTTTAATATCTTGTTTGCCTCACAAACAATGCACTCTTAATTTGATGGGCCTTAATTTCCATTAGCAGGTGTTTAAAATCCTTTATGTTACTTCATAGACTAAGTTTACATAAATAGTTTTTAATAGAGGTTTTGGAGATAGACTTTTACATTATTGATAATTTAACATTTAAGTGTACTGCTAAAGATAAACACAGAAACTAAGCTGAAAGTGAAACATTTCATTTTTCACTGAAATATTCATGTTTTCTCAACAAATTATTGGAATCAGATGCCTGCCTGCAGTCATGTTGGTCCATTCTTGCCATGGGAAGTGAGAAATAATAACTCTCTCCATGACCTCAGTCCCCACTGCTGAGTGCTCATACAGAGGCAAAAAGGCAGACTTATTAATTTGTCTACCTTTGATAGATAAAAAAGATTTTACTTCTGAAAGTTTTGCCCTGAAGTCTGTATATCGTACTGATTGTTGTTTGTAGCAATGCCATATTCTTGAGTATTTTTTAACAAAATTGATTATAAAATAATATCTTGTGGGATGGGGTCATTATTTGTAGGAAAGTGGTGAATGCAGTAGTTAAAAGTATAATATTGGAGCTAAATGGCTGCATTTTTACTTTGGTTCCAATACACTTTTCAATAGTATGACCATGGCAATACTTAGTTTGCCTCAGTTTCCTTACTTATAATATGTGACAAATAACATTAGGTCATAGCATTATTGAGAGTAGCAAATTTAAAGTACTTAGAAAAGTGCCTGACACATAAAACACTAAATAAATAATAACTCTTTTTCTGAGAATAGTAATTATTACTATAAGACACAATCTTGCTCAAAATAGGATTTCTTTCAATCAAGATTATATTCTGACAAAGAAAATTACAGTGAATAGCAGAAACATCATTAAGAAGCTAAGTAAATAACACACTTGGCAATAATAATTTTGAAAATAAAATCAATTTATTGTTTGCAAATTGAATAGCACATGGTACTCTATACATTAATCAAATACAGAATGGGTATTTTATTACAATACTACATTCTATCACCATATGCAGTTGCTATTCAGTAGTTATTTTTTTAAAATATTTGCAACAAAGATTGAATCGTGGTTGGAACTAAATAGAATTTGAAAGATCACTTCTATATAATTCAATGCAATGTAAATTTTATGAGTTCTCCATTGAGACTTTATCAGTCTAAGACCTGAGCTTCCAAGCTATTAGAGAACCTGGATGAAATCTTGTAATTAATTCTGATGAAGGTATCACTGACTCTTGTGTAATGCAGTGTTTTCAAAGATTGGTCATCAAAGGAAAATGACATCTGTGTCCTTTAATGAAAAGGCAAAGCCTCCTTTATCTCATAGTTGTTTATTTCATTGATCCTGTCCTACTTCCTAAAATTCAGAAACAAGAATTTTGGCTCATTTCTTCAGTTGTATGTTAGATCTTTTATCATGAGCTTTAATTAAATCATAGTTTGTATAATGTAGAAATACAAAATATAAACCTGTTTATTATTTTCTTCATTTTCCGCAATATTTTTGTACAAGATGCTATTTCCAGAGTTATAAACTGATTTTTCCTGAATTAGTCTTCATATAAAATCTTAACAAACCAATTATATACTCAACATAAAAACACAGATAAGAAATAGTAATTACATATCAAATTTATTTCTAAATTTTATAAATCATAGCTTACATTTGTTAACTAATAAAATAAAAACACTTTATGACACAATTCATGTTAGGAATACAATGAAGTAAAATTAATTTGGGCTAAGAATATTTTAAAATTTTGGATCATATTTTAAAAATCACATACTTTCTTAGATGCAAATCCCTTATTTAGACACCACAAACTTCTGGTGTGTCATATAAGGAGTTTGGAAATATCCTCTCCTATGTACAAAACAAGAAAGAAGCTGAAAACCAAAAGTCAACAGCTCTTCTTAGATCCATCAGACAACTGAAATTATCAGGCAAACTGATCTTCCAAAAATTAAAAAAACAGACCAACACAGAAAATATCATATATTTAATTTTATTCTGAAGAATAATCAAGAAGAATTAATTACCCAATCTTAACTATAGGAGCTTCTATTTATATAATATTTGTTCACAAAAAGAAGACCATAAGATACCATAAAAGACTTCTCACGCTTAAGCATAAAGAAATAGAATTGTTCCTCGGTTATCATTTGTCATTAAAATAACTCCTCCTTCATTATTTCTTAAATTATGAAGGAAAAAGTTAAGCAAAAACAAAAACAAAACAAAAATATATACTGAGAACCAAGCACTGTGGTCCAGGCCTTTGTTTCCAGCTACTAGGGAAGCTGAGGCAAGAGATTGGCCTCAGCAATTTATCAAGACCCTGCATCAAAATGAAATTTTAAAAAGTGCTGTATATATAGATCATTGGTAGAGTGCTTGCCCAATATGGTCTAAGGCCTGGGGTTTAATTGCCAGTACCACCAAACACAAAAAGTCATTGAGCTACTTTAATTAAAAATATTATGCCACAGATCTTTAATTATTATTCATTGTGTCAATACAGTAAATATTGCTAAATTTTTAAAGTTGAAATAAGGTGTTACTAATAACTTTTCATGGAGGTCAAAGTATATGCTTCTTCTAAAATGTCAACTTTAAAAAGAAAAGCTCAACACTTCCCTCAATTCATAACATACTGAATTTTGCATTCTAATGCAGCATATGTACAACTCAGAATATAGTGGCAAGGCAATTTGATTATTAACTGATTGTTTTCTAAGTAAAGCAGATGGTAAAATAAATTATATTCATGGAAATTTTTCTTACACTTCTTATATCTAGAGACTGTTCTTCCAGGAAGGAAAATTAAAAGAGATTTAGTGAAGAGGCCCCTGTTTCAAGTAATTTGAGAGAGAAAAGAAATTTATTCTTTTAGGTAACAAGCTAATCTTTAAAATATACATAAATACTGTTTTAAATGTTACTAGTTTTTTGGATATCACAAAAAGAGAAAGTTCTACAGCTGGGAACTGTACAGTACTTGTTGGGAGCTAGCTCTTTGCAAGTTTAATGTAAATACTTAGAACATGTGGTCTATATATTATAAACCTTTTTTTACATAGTCGGAACACAGAGTCTTGGAAACCAAGTACACCCCTCACCATTTCTCCTAAAAGAACACCCACAAAATATTTCTGTAATTCCTACAACTTTGGGCTCTGGTAGTTTAAATCTTAATTCCTAAGTGAGTAAAGATTCCACCATTTTCTTCTGAAGTTCAGATTTTCCTTCAAAGAAATCTCAATCTTGTGACAGTGCACAAGAAAGAATAAATTAACTACTAGAATGTTCTTCCTTGCTTTATTATAGACATATTTGCATATATAGACTGATTTATTTTGTGTTCTTTCCTCTCCGCCCCTCACCTCCATCCCCAGAAATGTTCATGTTGATTTGCCTTGTCGTACAATCTTTAAGTCACAGCAGACAGAAGGCATTGTGACACAACTAGGCAAGTAGGAACTAAAAGTAATGACTGAGAATGTGTGTCCCTCCTTTGAGGAAGAGGGTAACCATGTCTTTAATTACACAAAGACAGACTTCTCTGCCAGCAGAGTTCAGTATCAGTTTCTCCAATGAGAAACACTCCTGCAAGATTTTTTTTTATGTTTTGTTGTTATTGTTCTAATAAGTTATATATGACAGTAGAATTCATTTTGACCTCATACATGAATTGAGTATAAATTCTCATTCTTCTGGTAGTACATGATGTAGAATTGCACCAGTTGTGTAATCATACATGCATATAGAGTAATAACGTCCAATTCATTGCATGTTTAAAGATGAAAGAGAAATAGAAGTTGCTGTTCCTCTACATGATGGGCCAGTTTAGAGGATTAGTCAAATGTCTGATAATGTGGTTTTGCCAGAGATTTCATGAAATTCTCCCTTCTATTGCCTACCTTAATGTTACACACAGCTGAAATTATCAGTAACATTTCCCCTGATTCTTTTACTTCTTGATTGCCTGAATGCTAGAAGCCACTTTCCTGTCCTGGCCATCACTTCCCTAGGTTTCTAAACATCTACTTTCTATATTAACCTATCTTGCCTTAATAATGGGAAAGTTTCTGTTTTCCTTTTAGAACCTTGTTTGATGCAAGAATTATTGTTTTCTCCTAACAAATACTTGATACTAATGCTCTCAGAAAAATGAAAACCTTGATGATTTATTCCAAATCAGGGTTTGATTTCTCTTCACATACTTCAGATTTAGCTTTAGTTTCCCCATATTCTGGATAAATTTGAGATTTGTGTAGTTTTAAATGTTATGTGACTGTTTTGTTTCCACTAACATAATAGCTTTCATCATAAGGGAGGGAGATTGGAGTTAATTACATACTGACTTTATTTCCCTCTTTTGAACAAATTTCTAAATCTCTTTGTACTGTGCTCTACCTTGAGTGAACAGACTCTCCTTCTCATGTATTCTGTATAAAACCAAAATGTATAATTCCTATTGCTTGAGACTGGCCTACTTTCTAACAGCTTTCTATCAATCTTGCTGTTCCTGCATGTGCGCATTGTATTATTTATCAGATTTTTTTCTCCTATCCAGCCTTTCCCCAGCCACACAGGCTCATTTTTCTTTCCCAAACTCCTTTAATATTTCAAGATAAATTTTGGCAGTTTATACAGTATTCATTTCTTTCTTCATAAAAACCTTATAATGGTGAAAGCACAAAAAAAGTTGGGATAGAGAATGGAACTCTGAGGCTCTGTCCTTAAAATTCCTCCAACATTTGGCAAACGAATTATCTTGATATTTCATAAAGCTGACAATGTGTGAAACTTGCACAGGCATTCCATACAACTTCTAAGGGCAATGTGATAGCTCTACTAACACTCTAAATAGATCTCTAATAAGTCCATGTGTATTTACCCCTAAAAGGCCATTTAAAATTATTTAAAGTATATTAGATATTCAAGAAGAATTTTTGGCATATGGAGGCTCCTAAGCTATCTGTTTTTCCACATGATCACAACAAAGCCTTTTATTCCCAATTTAACATTATCCCCTATCAACCATAATCATAGCATGCAGTGATGTTCATACAGAAATATATTCCTCTGATAATTTTTTTATTCTTATTAAGTCCTTCTTTGTAAAAAATAATTATTTTAATTATAAATACAATAAATGCATGATAAAAAATAAAAACTAAAAGAATATATTACCTATTCATCATCTTTACCCTAAATTAGTAAGTTTGTTTCACTTTATATTTTTAGTTTTTAATACTACCACCGTAATTCATATACTCATGTCTCTGCTTATTTTTGATTTATCAATATTAGACAACATCTTTTAATATTAGCTTTGAAAATTATGGATTATGTGTGTTTCATAACTTCTCATCTCTTCATTTTCCAACTAAAGAAATTTTATCAGTACTTTAAGTATTTTTTAATGAAACACAGTACTTAAATTTTTACTTTGAAACTGAATTTTATCAAACAGTAAATCAAGAAATGAATACACATAGTAACAAGTACTACTAAGCTTACAAGAAAAGAAATAATTGTTCCTTCCTCCCTGTAGGGAACATTTGTAAACTGTTTTAATTTTCAGACCTGTTAGGCTGGTTATTTCAACAACTTTAGATAATGAATGTGTAAATCTCTATTTTTTTTATTCTATTGTTAATATGTATTGAATCCTTAAAAAAAATGAAGCTCTCCTTATGTTCTCTTAATGTTTATATTCTTCAGCTTTTCTGTTGTTATCTTCATTACTTAAATTGCATATTTTAAACCTAAATTTATAATCTTCCCACTTCACAATATGATGATGGTTCCTCTTCCCCTTTCTCTACTGTTTGTCACTGATTTATGCTCAAGTTTTCTGTCAACTACACTTTTAACTTTTATATATATATATATATATATATATATATATACACATACACACACACGTAGTATAAAATATGCTTCAGATAGGCTCTATTTTCTTCTATCTTTACAAACAAAACCAAAAAAACCTTCTGATCTTATTTCTTTAAATAGCTATATTTAGTTGTCAATAGACCTTTTTATTTTATTTATTTATATGTGGTGCTGAGAATTGAACCCAGGACCTCACACAGGGTAGGCAAGCGCTTTACCACTGAACCACAACCCTAGCCCCACTTTCTTTTATTTCTAAATCATTAGCTAAATCAGTTGAATTTATAAGTTGAAGTAAGGAAAGACATTTGGGATAAAGATACAAATTTGAGAGCTCCTTTGCATATAGATGGTATTTAAAGCATAGGATTATTGAGGTTACCTAGGAAGTGAGTATAAATAAGAAATAAAAATAGGGCCAAAGTCTGAGGTTGGGCTCTAGGATAGTAAAGTCAGAGAAGTGACTCAGAAGGAAAGACTGGTGAGGTAGGAGAAAAAACAAGAGTACAGTGCTCTGAAAGCAAAGTGAATAAAGTGTATCATTGAAGAGAAGGCAGTCAAGTAAAGGTAAGTAAATAAAAAATGCATTATTGAATTTACAAGACAAAAGACACTGGTGTTTTTACAAAGGCAGTTTTCTTGGAGTTGTGGTTGGAAAGGCTGAATAGGGCGGTGTTAAAGAGAATGGGATGGGCTCAGCTCTCTTAGCATGATAAACCCAAAGGAGGAATGGAGGAATTTGGGGTTGGACAGAGGAGAATGAGGGGAGGGGAGAGGGTATAGGGGTAGGAAAAATGGTGGAATGAGAAGGTCACCATTACCTTAGGTACTTGTATGACTTCAAGAAGGGTGTGACTCTACATCCTGCACACCAGAGAAATGAAAAGTTGTGCTTCATTTGTGTACAATGGATCAAAGTGCATTCTGCTGTCATGTTTAACTAATTAGAACAAATTTAAAAGGAGAGAGAATGGGAGAGGAGGACATGAAATATTAGTGATTTATTTAAGAAATTTTGCTGCAATATAAGATGGAAAAATGAGTAATAGCTATTTGAAGAAATAAGGTCAGAAGTTTTTTTTTTTTTTTTTGGTTTTGTTTGTAAAGATGGAAGAAAACAGAGCCTACCTGAAACATGATATTAACATAGATGTAGAAAGTGGAAAAAACTTGAGATGTAGGAGAGAGAGAAAGGAGAACAGCTGGAGTGATATCTTGATTAGGAGAAAAGAAGAACTGGTACTTCCATAGAGAATAGAATAAAGAAAGTGTGGAAATTTATTTCTGATTAATTCTGATTTCTCAGTGAAGTAGGACATAAACTTACCAATTTGTGACTTTGTAAGGTAGGTGGGAGAAAATATAAAATTGTCATCTAATTCTGTAAGTCTTCATAATTATAACTCAGATTACAAGTGCTTATAACTTTGAACAAAGAAAAAACACTCATTAATTTTGAAGAACATAGTATTTAATAGATATTTTACTATTTAAAAACAGAAGCCTAAATTATTTGCTAACAGAAAAGAAAATTAAAATTTATATGTAAAGACCTTAACAACTCCATGTACAGATTATGAGATTTAATTATGGACTTGTACAAGAATTGTCAGTCAGTAATTTCTATCCAAAATACTAGATTCTTTTGTTACGATTGAAAAGATAAGTTTTGTGCAATAATTTATGTATACTTTTAGGAAGGTAAAATATTTTAATAAACATCAGAATAATTATTTTTATACAAATCTACTAACTGTATTGGTTTTTATCTATTGCTTTTATTATCATTTTATCAATAGAACATTTTATCTCATTTTTGCCATAGAAGAAATATAATTACTTTGCACTATACAATCTGAAACTTGTCACTGCCTCTAACCATATTCCCTTCTACTTAACCCCTGGTTCATTCTGCTCCAGCCACACTGACCTATTTGTTCTTCCAAGAACTCCAGTTACTGGGCACCCTTAAGGATTTATACTTAACTCTTCTCTCAATCTGCATATAAACTTATGTATATTTCATGTACTATGCTACTAAAATTTTTGCTGGATATCTTATACAAATTATCCATGCTCTCACTTTGCTTCATTATTTTATGCTGTTGAACTTATCATCATCAGAATAGTATATGTCTCTTGTGTTTGTACATAATCTCTCTCCTCCCATATGAATGTGCCAAGGCAGAGATTTTAGTCTTTTCAATTCAGTGCTCTATCTCTAACACAAGGGGGTTATCTATCATTGCTATTCAATAAAATTACATAATTAAGTTTATAGATTTATAAAGTTATAGAATTATAAATTCATAAAATCATAAAAATTTTAAAAACATTAGGTATTCAGATAATAATACTTTTTTTACTAAGATTTGTGACAAATTTATTGAAAAACTACTAATTTCTTTCTTAACATCACACAAAGCTATTTTTATGCCAGACTAGTCTATGAGTGGATTTGGTTTTAATTTTGTAACAGAGAACACATTCTCTATATGTGGTCATGTGTTTGTAGAAAGTTCATTTTTAGTGTGCTCTGTATGAATTTTATTCTTGAAAGGTTTGATTCACTCAAAATACTTCCAAATTGCTTATGAATAATTATTACTGAGTATTTTTTTTCCATTTTGTTTCTGTTACACTGTAGTTTATTGTCCTCTTCTCTGAGTATACTCTAATCTTTGTGGAACATTCTGCAATCCTTCTTCCTTGTAACTCTCAAATATTTCAATTTTCTTTCTTTTGTAGAAAGGAAGTAAAGTTCCTGACTGGGTCTTTGAATAGACCAGTCCACTCCCATGTTTGAATCAAACAAAAAGAACATGAAACTCCAAACATAGAACATGAAATTTTAAATATAGAACATGTCAATATTCTCCCAAGATTCAGCCCATGAGGACTACCTCTGCTCAAACATCACCTAGGTTTGTGCTGCACAATAATATTCAGTTATTGAGTAAAAGTAGTGCTAGAATGCTCTTTGTTTATGAAGGACTAACCTGAAAGTCAGATTTCTTTGTTACTATTACTGGGTCATTTCATTTGTTTGCTTAGTTTCTTGGTATCCTTCCATTAAATTCAGGACCCCTTTCAAGGAAAAATATCTAGCAGTGGATGGCAGAGGATGAGATCCTCTGAGGTCCTCCAGTTTCTAGTGCTGATTTTGGATTGGGATTAGTCATTTTCTCCTTATTATTTGAAAGAAAAAAAAAACCCTCAAATAAAATGTGTATGATATACCACTTGTCTGTAATTACCATTATTATTATTTTGCTGTTTAATTTGAATGGCCAGATAATATAATTAGTATTTATTCATCTTACTATGACTGATATTGGAGATACTGCCTTCACTTCACATGCCATAACTTCCAACACTTATTTTATTCTTCCATTTACTATTTATTGAAATATATTTATGATGTTCATCTTCAAATTAGGGAAAGAAATGTGATTTTTTAAAAACATATTACTGGTAAATCTATAATTGTACAATTTAATAAATACCTTAAGAAATAAAAATGTGATAAAATGTTCTGTTCTAGACTTTTGCTAAATAAATAAACATGACAATCAGAAGCCCTTTCATAAGTACCATTTAAGTTTAATGTCAAGTCCCATGCATCATATTAATATTTTAAACCATTTAGCTCATTTATGATTTTTACAAGGACTCACTTTAAAATAAGTTTTGTCCCCCAAAGCAAACTATCAATTATTTCAAAAGACAATTTTCATTTCTTTAAATGAAAAGAATGTGAAGTTATTGCCTGCTTCAGTTCTGCTATTAATTCAGATGTTCTCATTTAGAAATTATAGCCAGTAGGGCCTGAAAATTTGTCTTGTTAACATATCACAATACTTGATTTATAATAGGGAATAAGTAAATACTCAATGAATAATTATCTGGGTGAACTCAACACTCTCGGTTTAATTTCCTTTTCTTTTAAAAGGTAGAGTTGAATTGAAGTGTCTAGCATTTGCTATTGTGTCTGATAAAATTATAATGATAGTTTAAGAATCTGTTCTTGGGCCTAACAGTGGAGAAAGAAAATTTTAGATCTTTTTTTCTCCATTTAACGAAAGAGATTAATTAAATTAGTTTAATGCCAATGAAAATGAACTTACTTTTGCATTCAGTTTCTATTAATCTTTTCAGTTAGAGTTTAAATACATACATATGGAATAGTTTTATATATTTAGTAAATCATGAACCAAATAGTGTTAAAATATTATCTGGTTGTGAAAGCAAAATCCTTTTTATCTCTATTTTTTTTTATTTTCTTTTTTTTTTTTCTGTATAATGACCTTAAGTATAGATCTGTGCAAGAGTTTAAATTTTTCCAGAAGAGAAGTCTGGAAGCCTGAATTTATGTTGCTCTTCATTCTCTATTGTTATGGCCCAGTGATGTTATATCTGGTGAAAATATCTCAGCTGAGATGTCTTTTGTCCCTACTGAATTATAAAAACACAATAAGATTCCTCAGGCTAGAGATTTTATTCTTTGAACTGTTCACAATGCCTCTGGCCATGCTTAGAATTTAGATTGCAACAGAATATTCAACCTTTCACTTAATAGCACTCAAACTATTAAATATTTAATTATTTTTCCAAAATAGTGAACAATTTAAATATTTCCCCCCAAAGTGACAACATCCTTTGTTTTATTTTTCTGTGGAGCTAATATGTCTTATTTTAATTGCAATTGTTGTTATTAACAAAAAAGATTGAACAGATTTTGTTTCCCACTTCCTATTTTTGAAATGCTATTACAGAAGAACAAACATTGAATAGCTGTATATAACAAACTTATTTAAAGAAGCATTGTAGCCAAGGGGCAGCAGGATTGCTTAAACACATGGATTACACGGGTAGGAAGCTCATATTTAAATTCTTGATTTATCTTATTAACTGTTATGATCTTATGAAAGATCAATGTAAGAAATTATTTCACCTTTAAAACTAGGTAAATGTAAAATCTGTTTATCAGGGTTGGAATTAAGATAGAATAAGCTAATACATATAAAATGCTGAGCAAATTTAATGGGGGAAAATGAGTATATAAGTATTATTATTCATTTTATATAATATTGACTGATGGATGCATAATCAATAATATGGCTGTTCTCAGCACTGTTTTTAGTTTCATTTTGGAAAAACTATTTAACAGCTGTTTAAAATTCAGTAAGTGGCTTTATTCATTTATTATAGACTTCATTGATAAGTTGAGAATGGAGACTGAATTGCTAAAACAAGAATTCCAGAAAGTAGTAGAAAAAGTGACTAAATTTTTAGGCAACCGGCTTAAACAATAAACTTAAAGAGTACATGCATACAAATTATAAAGCCTTGAGAAGAAAATGTTTGATGAATTTCATACTTATTATATTCTACTTATTAGTCAGATAACTAGTCTGGATCCTAGTGAAGATGAAACAATTAAATTCTTATTTTACCTTATAAAAAATTTACTCTGCTACAGGTGAATTGAAATTATTTAATAAATTATTTATGCAATTTCCCAAATTGGTAATTATTGTTATAAAATTAAGTCCTTATGATTCTTTAGAAATTGAGAACTGAGCAGAATGATTCATTTTATAGAAGAATAATTAGTAGTATAAGGTCACATGACTCTCAATCTTGGTATTATTTTATTTATTCTTCCATTTAAAGTAGAAACTTTGACAAATTTTTGATGTCTCAATTTCTTTCACATTAATCAGTGACTATTATTTCATCTTTGCAAGGTTTTACATTTTTTTCTATTCTTTTTCACTACCATGGCAACCATTCAAGTGTTTTCCTCTAGAAAACTTAACTTTCCTCTAGAGCTTAACTTTCTGGGCTGGCCAAAAAATATATGGGTATCCTGGACATAGGAATATGATGTTATTCATTCAAATAGATAATTTTAAAACATTTTTCTCAACATTAATTTATTAAGTGTAAAAAGCTGACATTTTATTGTACCTGGTATAAATTTTGTACAACAAATTTATGTGCAGGAAATGTTATCTTACAGACTTTATACAAAAAATCAGATTACATTTTTCTCAGCATCTTCACCTCCTGACATGCTAGAAATTTCAATTTCTCATTGCAAGGAATTCTCTATTTACTTTGTCTCATCTCTCTCAGGGTTGTGTCAAGAAACCTAAAAGTTTTCTTAGTTTAGAATATTTGCAGAGGACAACTTATTCAGCATGTGGAATAAATATAATGTGTTTGCTATGTAAACCAATCTGGTCACTGTAGCAGAATATGCCTTAATGTCATTCTTTGAGTAGTGACAGCTTTGTTCACTATGGGCTTAAAGACATCTTGATTGTGTATTTATTCTCCAGGATCAGTTGCCTTTTTTAGCCTTGGAAGCTAATAATCTGCACAGTTTTCCAGTTCCCCTTTACAGAAGAACTTCTTGGCGTGGAAGGGAGACATTTATCTTTTTTTGTTATTACCACATCCTCTTCTCTTACTAAATTTAAGATTTGTCTGTCAGAAAGAAACTGCCTTCAAAGTCACTATTGATCCATCATGTTGCTAAATCCAAGTGTAATTTGTCAGTCTTTGTCTTGCCTGTCCACACTGCAGCATTTGACACAAGTGATCATTCCTTCTCCCTTGAAGTGCTTTAAGTTTTTTTTTTTTTCCTTCTAAATTGCTACATTGCATTTTGTTTCTGGAAAATCTAATGTTCTTGCACTTTTACTGACATCCATTTCAGTTTTCATGTATAAAAAATTATTTTCAAATTGTAAATGATAAAGGACCCCAAAATTTATTTCCTTTTTTTCTGTATTATGTATCTACTACCATTAAATACTACATATTGGTTATTAAACCCCAAATATATATCCCCAGATCTAATCTTTCCCAAAAGCTCCAGACATAACTATCCATTTTTCTACTGAGCTTTTTCCATTTGGTTTCTACTAGGTGTTTCCTTATGATCCAAACTAAATGATCATTTTTTGCATCCCATATTTGTTTCACTTCCCTTAATGCTTAGAAAAAACTCCCCAAGATTTTTTTGTTGTTTCCTCTTTTTCTTCAATGTCTACTCCATCATGAAATGTTGAGGGTATACAAAGGAGGAATAAAATTTCTGGAGAGATGTCCTTGAGTAAATTATAGGAAATGTTGGAGTTGAAGTGATAGGTCTCTGATATAAGTAGGTCAGTTCATCCATCTCTCCTCCTTTCAGGAGGTTAAAGAGGCTGAGACAAATGCACAAACACAAATAAGTTGATAAATTTGATGATAGGCAAACATGGAAGTTACTTTCTAGCTTGGCTAACTCAGGGCAGATTAATGGGATTGATGTGGCATGGTTATTGTCTGCAAAAAAAAAAAATTAAAAATGTGGAAACAATACATCCAACTAAAAGTTGTTTGTTTTATTTTGATTTCACTAAGTTTTGGCATTTCTAAGTGATGTCAATAAAAAGGGCAACAAAATATCATTAGTCTGTTCTGGACAAGAGTTTGGCAAACCTTTTCAGTATATACTCAAATAATTTGTCATGCTTTGCAGATCTGAGACAATACATAACTGAACAAGCACACCTGCATGCCAATAAAATTTTATTTACAAAAACAGGCAACAGGTCACATTTGGTTTATGGGCCATAGTTTACTAGTTCCTGTTTTAAGCAGCTTTCTGTAATAGGAAAAGATTCCTTTCCACTGTCCTAGCATTGGTAGTTTTATCTCTGTCTTCTGGTTATTGCTGTTTGTTCAGGAAAGGAAGGAGGGGAGAGACGGAGGAAGAAAAGAAGGGAGATCTTTGTCTAAGACTGACAGAAGGAAAGTATAGAAAATCTGAGGAGAATAAATTGCTGGTGTCACACAGAGGTAGAATGCTTACCTAGCATGTGCAAGTCTCTCAGTTTAATCCCAGCACTGGGAAAATGAAAATTATGAGGAGAGAGGAACCATATAGCAAATAATCACTGACTATTATGATAAATTAAACAGAACAAAGAAATAGGAAATTGCCTTGCAGTGCTCCCTTTGTTTATCTTAGTGTAATGTAAGGTTTGTCTCCAGCTACATTTAACTGAGTAGGTTTAATCTTGAAGTATTTTGAGATTTGAATTCAACCAGGCTAAGATCCCCCACCACTGGAAAAGAACAATGGAGTGAAACACAGAAAAAATGATAAAGGAAGTATATAAAGAAACATTCATAATGATGGTTATGAAATGAAAGACGTAAGAGGACATTGTGAAGATGAACTAGAAGACATAAATAAGTTAGAATGATATGAAATGATCTTCAGAGAAAATTATGAAATTTAAATTTTAGGCATAGTACATTTATTGGCAATGACAGAGTCTTTATCTGACCATGGAAATAATTATTGAGGTGAAGTAGAAGACAGATTTATTGGAAATGAAGAGTTTAAGTAAAATATTCTTGGGTAGAATGTCCACATGAATATTGAAATCACTTAGAAGAATGATTGGAGATGTGTTAGAAAAGGACAGGAAGGAAGGGAGTCTCATTAATGACAAACATGGAAGTAGGAGTAATGTCATGTATTGCAAAAGATTCTCATGTATGATTCCATGTTTTTCCCTTTCTCCTTTCAGTTCCCGGATAGCATATTGTAATCTTTTCTGTTGATTTGTATTATCAGGGGACAGAGGGGTCACCATTGGGTAACTTCTTTACAGGAATTATCACAAAAGACCCTATGGCAGTAGAATGCAAAATATACAAATATAATAGACATAATTTGAGGTTGAATGATACATAAGCTAATCTTATAAGATTATTAATAAAACTTCCATAAAGAAAAATGCGCTAGTTGTTTCATATAGGCACAGGCTCAGAATTTTCTGCACCTTCATATCTAAGCACACTATCAAATTAAGCCAATCTACTTTTCTGGTAATTATTCCAGGTATGATTTTCAATTGATTAGGCTTGGCCCTTCTAACAGTTGTGCTCACTTTAGCCCATCTGTGTTTGTCCCTCCAAATATCCTAAAATCATCTTTAGAGTTATGTTTCTAAATTAGAGGAAGAGGGGAGAAGTCATTCACAGTATACCTAGAATGAAGTCAAAGCTCCTTAGTGCAACCTACTGAATCCTCTTTGGCCAGCCCAGTCTGCACACCTTCTTACAATAACTGTTACCCATTCTTCTCTGTCTTCCCTTAAAAATCTGGTGGGTTTTTGTTATTGTTGTTTTAACTGACCTCTCTTTTGCCTTTTAACCCAGTTCTTTGCATTTTATCTTGTCACCTAATGCCTAAGTTCCTTTCTTTATTTGGTAATTAAAAAATAAATAAACAAAGCAAAGTAACAGGAAAAAAATGAAAAAACAACAAAAAAAGAAAATCCTATAATAAGGACACAGTCACAGTTCTTTCTTCCCTTTTAATTACCCATTTGAATTAATGATTTACTGTCAAGAGTTTTATAAATAGTTATAATTATTTGATCAATTAAAAATAGGTATTTAAAATTAATGAATGTATTAACTTAAAAAAATATTGCATTTCAATAGCAAGTAACTAACCTCCTAGATTCTTCACCCAAATAAATGAGTTTTTAAAATGATAAACAATTTTAGTTACTCAATTCAGATTGCTCTATTACATCTATGCATTAATATCTTACATAAGAATGATCTACTGAGTACGAGGAATTATTCTTGAAGTTCTTATGTTTATAAACTCCCTTCCGATATATAAGTTTTTAGATTCAGTTTAACCTGACAATGATATTCCTTCAACAGTGATCCTCCTAATGCAGTGACACAGATCTCTGTGGTATGAACAAATTGTTGCATGCTTAATACTCTTGATATTTTCCAAAGTACCTCTGAAACAAATTTTCAAATGCCCATTTCTTTTTAGTATTCTCCTTTTATAGATATGACAACCTTTTTGTAAAGATTAAGTTTAGTGCACTGTATATAATAACATTGCCTAACAGACCATTTCATAGATATAAAATTTTCTACAACAATGATTTTACCTGACAGTTATATCAGATTTGCTTGCTTGTATATCTATTTATCTTATGTAGTTCAATCATTTGTTTTTAATAAAATATCCTGGTACAAGAAGCAAGCAATTATTTTACTTGGCACAATCCATGACATATGCAAAATTGAAACATGGGCTTTCTGCAATGATTATATGACACAAATAAAACTGAAGTTTCAAGATGAGACTAGTTTCCCCACTTCGCCAATTTCCTTCTGGGTTCTTGTCTTATAAATTTGAATAATGAAATCCATGGACAATAATGGAAGCGAAAAGTAAATGGAGTAGGATTTATTTAAGTGAGAATAAAACAAACTCCAGTGTTGCAGGTGGGGACCTTATCAGGAAAACCCATTTTGGTGTGCTATTTTAGGGGCTTATATGGTTTTGGTGTATGAGTATTTGATCAAAATCTATGCTAAACAGGCATTGAAAAAGTAGCAAGACTATTGGCTGTGTCCTTTAGCCTGAATTTTAATCCTTCTTGTAATTCCCATTCGAGTTTTCCCATCTTCCATCTTCCCTGCCTCTCTTGGACAAAGAGTGTTCCCACAGGTGAGCCTTATAGTCTTACATTTGAAAATGGCCTTGATTGTGTCCATTAGTGTGTCTACCCATTAGTTTGGCTATGGTCTCTGTCTTTGAATAGGACATTAATTAGGGCTGAAGAAGTTACTCTAACTGCCAGAGAGGAAGAGGGGTGATGATGGCTCCAGCTGCTTAAATCTGAAAATTAGCATTGAAAGGGGACAGCAGTCATAGGTCCTTCTGCAGAAGGACTATCTATGGGCCCCCAAAGGGGAGCTTGCATTTGGATTCCATGTGTAAGGTAATTTGGAGCTTGAGCATCTCACCATCAGGGCAGTCCAGGGATCCATGGTAGTGGTCGGTGAATGACTGGATGAGGCATACATAGGGCAGGGAACATGTTAAGGCAACAATTAACAAGACATCAAAACATTACTTTCTGTAAAACAATTAACATAAAAGTAATCAGTATTATTAACCAATCCCTGAAAACTATGAAGATAGTGACTTATGTTACGTATATTAGTATGGTTGAACATGTGGCTGCTTTGGAGTGAAGGCCATTTAAGACTTTGAAATCATTAATAAAATTGTTACTAGGTATTATTTTGAGCTATACTGCCATCTTCCAAACATTTTTTTTAACTAGTGTTACCTCTGTTTGAAGAGATATTTTCTTTAGCTGTGTAACCTCTCAGTTACTTCTAAGAGGACTGACACAGTGTGCATCTCAAGTTCTACTGAAAGAGCCATTGTCTCTCCTAAATGCAGGACTGTGCTTTGGTCATACTTTCCTGCCAGTTGTTTAAGACCAAGCTGATCAAAATTGACCTTGTTTCCTATCTATTACTTACTAAGAGTCAGCTGAGATTTCAGGATTGCTCCTGGGAACTTGTTAAAAGCTGCTGGGCGCCTTAGCTTTCCTCTACCATCATGCCATGTTCCAGGATGCTGACTACATGTGGCTTCCTTTGGAAACATCAGGGACATTTCCCTATATAAAGACTCTCCTCTTTGCAGAATGTGTGCTGGTTGGCTTCCTGTTCTTTAGGGTCCGTTTGTTCCCCCTGATGGGGAGGTCAGATGAGAGTTGCATGAGAGTTGCAAGGTCCTTAGAGAAGTCCTGGTGTTTCCTGAATTTTGGCTGGCCTTAAAAGGAAAGGACCACAATATTAGCAATTTTTTCCTTATCCCTTTTACTTCCTTGATTTGTTCTCCAGTAAGCCAGTTTCACCAGTCTTAAAGTAATGTGTTTTCAATTTAATGTCTGTAATTTTATATTTATTTTTTTGTTTAATTAGAGTTAGTATCAGCACTGGAAGTTATCATTGTATCTTATCTGTTCTGTAGCTGGTTCCTTATTGTCTTAACTCAGGTTGTTGTGTTAGAGACAACAGGTAATAGTAATAAAATTTTACAAGGAAAATACAACAAATGGAATTACCAAGAGAAACAGTATTAGTACATCTGATTTACAAATGCATCTCATTAATATTATAAAGTCTTTTATGTACTCAAAGCAAACAGATGTAAGCTAGGTTTTAAGTGAGTGTGATCCTTTTATGTCAGATACAATGTATAAAAACACTTTTTGGTTATTGTAATGGTTAATTTGAATTGTCAGCTGGATTGGGTTAAGAAATGATGGGATTAAGGATCTTCTGGGTGTGTCAATGAGAGTGTGGCTAGGAATGATTGACATATGGGATAGCCAACTGAAGTGGAGACCCTCCCTAAGGATAGGCAGTACCATCTAGTAGAATGATGGCTTGGATGGAATAAAAATTGGAAGACTAAGGAAGAAGCAGTATATACAAGCTTAATTCTTCTTGAATGGGTTCTTGATTGTTGCTTAGAACTCTTACTTCTTCACTGTTCCAAAGCAGACTCTGCCAGAGGTTCTTCAGGGAGTTTCTAGAAGCCTTTGGTTTTGGACTAGGGTAGCACCACTGATCTGTTTTCCTCTGGGGCAACAGCCTCTTGGACTGCACAGCTACTATTTTTTCCAGCTCCCCAGCTTGAAGATGGCCATTATGGACTATCCAGTTTCTGGTCACATAAGCCAACCTAATAATGCTCCTTGTTCTAATTATACTTCTGTTGATTCTTTTCCTATAGAGAACCCTAATACAGTTATCTTGTATTTGATCTACATAAGTTCTCATTTTATAATTTTTTACAAGACACTTAGGATAAAATTGGACAATTTAGTTCTCAGATGTGTATACATCTCTAGACACATATATCTTGGGTGTCAACTATATTGTAAGAATCTTAAATAACTGTTGCTTATTTAACCAGTTATGGAGTATCATTTAAAAGATACTACTTTAAGATAGTTACAAACTCTACTTTTTAAAGACTTTGAAACAAAATCTTGTAAGTAACAGACACAAGAAGTTATAATAAACATACCAGTGTTTTAAGAAGCCCTGTGGTTAGACCTAGAGAATTTGTCTTAGCTGTATATCAATGCATTAAAATTTGACCTTAGTAAAAGAGCTAATTATAGTCATCTAAATCACATATGAATATTTTGAAATTCATCTTCCATAATCCTTTGATAACTTAGACATTTTACAACTTGTTTACCCTACAAGATAAATAGAATATATTCTCAGACATATGACTTTCTTATATCTTTTTAAAATTTGCATTCTGAAACAATCCTTACAAAAGTTTTGATTTTGAACAAATTACTCCTTTTTATGATATGCAACACTTTGCTTTTTACAGTATTTTTTTAAATTTTTTTTAAGAGAGAGAGAAAAGAGAGAGAGAATTTTTAATATTTATTTTTCAGTTTTCGGTGGACACAACATCTTTATTTTATATGGTGCTGAGGATCAAACCCAGCGCCCTGTGCATGCCAGGCAAGCGCATTACCGCTTGAGCCACATCCCCAGCCCTTTACAGTATTTAAATTAAAAACAGCTGGAACTTTTGTGCTCTTTGCTTATAGAATTATACCTGTTACAATTTTAAGTTTTAGTAACTTTGCTTTTAGTAAAGACTCAGAAACAAAGCAATCTTAAACTTTTTTGATTACCAAAAACTTCTATTTAATATGCCACAAGATATATTATCTTATAGAATTAAAAATTCAAAAAATGAAGAATACTTGAATTTATATTTAGCTGTTGATATTTGAGTATTTCAAATTTGTAAGTTAATCTGATATCACCTCTACAAAACACATTTATGAAGACTAATCCCATTTATGTTAAAACTAATTTACCCATTTTGAACTCAGGTTACCCATGAAGCAAAGGTATCAGACAAGTCTAGTTAACATTTTACATTAGTTATTCCTGTCAAAGATTGATTCTCAAAAGTAATGGACATTGTACTTTAAACCTTTTATAGAAACCAACACTTTTATTGAATGGCCACCTAGAAAAATGTGGGTTAATTTCAGACAGCTTTAGTATTTTTGATGTAAATTGATCCTTCTTGTTAAAGCTTTATTTAACTCATATGAACTGAAGTGGCATTTGAATCCATTTATTAAATTTATGAGTACCTGTAAGCCAATTTTGATACTACATATGTGATATGTGGACACAAACACATATGCAGACACAACATACTACATACAAGATGGCACACACATATACGTAAAACACAAAGACCTTGAAGCTTTTTAGCAGGTATTAGATCTCCACAATTAGAAGACAACAGATACCAATGTTTATTATAGTGTGTCTATTAGATTTAAGCCTTCATAAATTAAAACACTGACTATCACAGATTTTTACACTATGACTCAGGGCCCTGTGTAATTGGGGATATTTGAAGGAGAGTCTGTCAGCCATGGTAGACACTGAAATTAAAGGTTTGCATGGCTGCTCATGTTCCATGGGAGTCAGGTTTACTCTCATCATCACCAATATTTATTTCCTCCTTACAACTCTGTAAAATGATTTATTTTTTCCACTGTATTTGAGAGTTAACCCTTGGGAATTTGGCCTTTTAATAAAAGGTAGCAGGAAACAAAAAACAGAAGACTTAAAAAAAACTAGACAAAACAAAACTGATTAAAAAGATTGAAAAATATATATTTACTTAGGCACACAGAACCATAGATGAATTCAATAGAAAAGCTTAGTTCAAAAAAACATTTTCCCCCAAAAAATGTAATGGCTGTAATTATACTAGTAAAGGAGCACACAGAATGTCTTTATCAGATCAAAGTGTGCTTTTGGATCAGATTAGAGTTAGCTCAGATATTGAAATAATATGGAAGTCTGGGAAATCCTCAGGAAAAGTTCTTTTTTAGAAAAGAAAACTTGTACATATGGAATCTTTCCATTTTCCTTCCCTGTGCTCATCTAAAGAGAAGACAAAACTCCACAGGAATTTTGTATGTCTTCTTATATTCCTGGGCCTGTCATGTCAATTTCCTGAAGCTGAGTCCCTAATGAATTGTACTCCAAAGTACAAGAATGGAAATCCTAAGGTCCTCCAAAACTTGGCACATGGAGAAGTTGGCATTTCAGGATCTTTTCTCCTTTATATCCCCATTCCGAAACTTACTGAGAGTATAGAACCCCAGAATATGGGAAAGTGCCACAGTAGTTTGGATTTTAATGTGGCACTTTTTTCTTCTGTTCCCAAATGGTTTCAGGCAATTGTTCATGCAAGTCTAAATGTAAGATGGAGTAATAGTTTATGCTTACCTCAGAGCTATCTTTCCCTATCCTTTCCACCAAGAGTTCTCTGAAGGACATCTCCTTCCTCTGCCTTGGGTCAGTTCAAAGAAACCATTCTTTGAACTAATTCATTTGCCACTACCAAGAAAGTTGGACTAATCACTCCTTACCAACACATCACTAAGGTCCCATATCTCTGTGTCATTTCTCTCTTAAGATGGAGAAATCTGATATTTCTGTACCATGTTTACTCCCAAATACGGAGGCACCATACATAGGGTTGAGTATCCCAGAGAAGACAGATTAATATCTTTCTTGGCCATTGTATTAAGGAAGAGACATGTTCCTGAGAGCCACATGCCCTGGAAATGTTTTAAGCCTTTCCTGATGTCTGCATTTGCCATCATATTCATTATTAGGTCCTACAAAGTCCTTTCCTATTTGTTGTATAAAGAAATAAAAGGGGCTGGAGTTGTGGCTCAGTGGTAGAGTGCTCATCTAGCAAGTGCAAGGCCTTGGGTTCAATCCTCAGCACCACATAAAAATAAATTAATTAATTACATAAAGGTATTAACAAAAAAAAGAAGAAGAAATAAAGAAGTATAATTTATAGACCCCAGGGATGATGTCCCCACTATAACAGGCCCCACATTTGAGACTTGAAGACCGAGAAGAGGAGATAATATTTGACTAGTAGGTGTGTGTGTGTGTATGTGTGTGTGTGTGCGTATGTGTGTGTGTGTGTGTGTGTGTGGTGTGTGCAGGCTATGGATAAAGCATCTTAGAGCATCAAGTAAAATGATGGGATCTATGGGGCAGGGGTTCCTAGGGAAAGTGGCAGGGTTCGAAACCTGGGGTCCCACTATTCTTCCTAGAAACATAAGATCATCTTTCCCTATAGTCAAATAAAATATATAAAAGGATCAGTGGGATAAGGTCTGAGACTGGGCTCCATATTTCCTGGAGGAAGTTACTGCAAGGTAGATATAGAGAGGGGAGCAACTCTCTCACAGACTGGTATATTAACAGACAGGGCCTGCCTCAGAGTTGTCAGATCATGCTGAAAGATTACCTCAGCCTGTGATCCAAGGGGCTATCCAAGTGAGACTGTCCCTCTGACATCAGAAGAGAGGCCATGAAAGGAGATTAAAGTGCAGACAGAGCTTTTGTGAGTGATGGATTGCCTTTTGGCCATCTATACAGATTCTTCATTCACACCAGAAAGTAGTCCCAACGAGAGACTGGGGGTGCTACTAAGAGACACCTCAGTTTCTTGATCAAATGAATTACCTACCATTAAAGGAGGCTAAAGCAAGAACAAACCAACATTCTCTCTTCAGAGGCAGAGAGGGATTGATGAATGTTAATGCAGTCAAAACTTTCCCTGGAATCTTGAGTCAGGCAGCTTCAGTATCTGCTTTTACCTGGCTGACAGGATTCCAGTGTTTTTGATAAACTATATATCTACCTTGTATAAAAAGGAGTGTAGGACTCTTGGAAGAAAAGCAAAGTAATAGAGTATTATTCCATTTCAGTCATCCTTCTGAAGATCCCATTTGGGTCACCAAGATGAAACCAGAGTTTTGAGATGAGACTAGATTCCCCACTTTGCCATTTTCCTTCTGGGTTCTTGGCTCACAAATTTGAAGAATAAATTTCATGAGCAGTGTTGGCAGGGGGGAGAATAAATGAAGTAGAATTTTTTTTTGCGAATTTGAGTATATGCTTTAATTATTGAATATTTTAAAAGTAACCACTAACCTGCCCATGCAGGAGTTATTTAAGATGTTTTTTTAAATAATTTTTTTATTGTTGGTTGTTCAAAACATTACATAGTTCTTGATATATCATATTTCACACTTTGATTCAAGTGGGTTATGAACTCCCATTTTTACCCCATATACAAATTGCAGAATCACATCAGTTACACATCCATTGATTTACATATTGCCATACTAGTGTCTGTTGTATTCTGCTGCCTTTCCTATCCTCTACTATCCCCCCTCTCCTCCCCTATTCTCTCTCTACCCCCTCTACTGTCATTCATTTCTCCCCCTTGTATTATTTTCCCCTTTCCCCTCACTTCCTCTTGTATGAAATTTTGTATAACCCTGAGGGTCTCCTTCCATTTCCATGCAATTTCCCTTCTCTCTCCCTTTCCCTCCCACCTCTCATCCCTGTTTAATGTTAATCTTGTTCTCATGCTCTTCGTCCCTACTCTGTTCTTAGTTACACTCCTTATATCAAAGAAGACATTTGGCATTTGTTTTTTAGGGATTGGCTAGCTTCACTTAGCATAATCTGCTCTAATGCCATCCATTTCCCTGCAAATTCTATGATTTTGTCATTTTTTAATGCAGAATAATACTCCATTGTGTATAAATGCCACATTTTTTTTATCCATTCGTCTATTGAAGGGCATCTAGGTTGGTTCCACAGTCTTGCTATTGTGAATTGTGCTGCTATGAACATCGATGTAGCAGTGTCCCTGTAGCATGCTCTTTTTAGGTCTTTAGGGAATAGATCTAGAAGGGGAATAGCTGGGTCAAATGGTGGTTCCATTCCCAGCTTTCCAAGAAATCTCCATACTGCTTTCCAAATTGGCTGCACCAATTTGCAGTCCCACCAGCAATGTACAAGTGTACCCTTTTCCCCACATCCTCGCCAGCACTCGTTGTTTGACTTCATAATGGCTGCCAATCTTACTGGAGTGAGATGGTATCTTAGGGTGGTTTTAATTTGCATTTCTCTGACTGCTAGATGAAGTAGAATTTTTAAGTTAAAAGGCAGAACTTCTTTAATGCAGGTGGGGGCTTAATAGCAGGAATTATATGATTTTGAGATATCAGCATTGATCAAAATCTATGTTAAATAAGTATTGAAAAATTAGCAATTATTATCAAGGCTATTGGTTATGTCTTTAAGCCTGAGTTTTAAACCTTCTTGTTACTCTCATTCCAGTTCACTTGCACCTTACATTTTTCCACCTCTTTGGGACAAAGGAGTTGGCTGGAATGGTCTCACTAGTGAGCCACATGGTCTTTTACATTTGAAAAAGGCCTTGTTGGTGCCCATTAATATTTCTACTGTTTAGCTTCCTGCTGTGGTCTCTGCCTCTGAATAAGATCTTAATTGGGGTCCATAACCTGACCATTATCAATCCTTATTCACAAGCACTTTGAGGAAAAAGCTTGAGATAAAGACTATTTTTCCATTTTAAAGAAACATATTTTTTAAAGCATGATTTACATTTTAAAAGTTAAATGAAGTTTCATGTTACTGGAAGAACCTCAAAATTTTATCTTTTCTAAAATTTAAAAGAAGAAAAATACTTAAAATAATAATTAAAATGATATATTTTCTGGTATTTCCAAAAGAGTGATGTGAAATTTTCATATAAATGTACATGATCACAAAATGATTAATCAAATGACTGATTTGTTATTTTATTTTTTTATGAAAACTGACTTTACACATAGCTTTATTTAGAAATGATAAGGAATGATTCTTCATTAAGACTAATGTGGTCTTTCTGTTAGAGAACAAAGGTATGAGTGGTGAAAATAGGAGAAAAAGACTAATTCTATAAATTGGGACAATTGTGATGACCCCCATGTGCTATGTATTCCAAGAAGTAATTTACCTGCAGCCCTGTGTGGCTTAAGTGGACAGGCTATGTCACAATCCTCAGCAAACTCCTGTATCTGCAGGAGAAATGCAGGTCTGCAATTACATTGATAAGAGGAACCAAGTTACCCTGAATGGGGAGTCTTTTCTGACTCTCTTCATAGACAGATCCTCAAACTCAGGAAGATATAGATAATTCTTCCTAATTATAAAATCTAATAATTGATGGTTAAGAATTCAGTTAGAACCAGTCAGCCTGGTCCAAGGTGACATAGAGTTGTCATGGCAGTGGGGACTTGAAAGTTTGATGTCATCATGCTGTCAAAAGTGAAATAGTGGATCTGTGTGTGATTCTTTAGAAAATTCTCTGGGATTACCAATGAAACAAGTGCAGGGGAGGCACATTGTCCCTCTCCTCTCTGAGAGGACCCACTCTCTCCCTTGAGAGTGTCCCTTTTTTTTCTTTGTCTATCCCTTGAATAAACTCATTGCTGTTACTCTGAGCAACATGTCTGAAATCTTTCAGACTTGATTGCAAGAATCAGGGCTTCAAAGGGGATATCTTTGCACTGCCTCAGTTTCCCAGAAGGCCCCAACTCTGTAACATTTCTATTAATTAAATCTAGTACTTGGCTGAGAAATTCACATCTTTAGGTCTCCTCCTTTAAAAATTTTTGTTCATTCTTACTTATATTTATACATGTAATAAATATATATATATATTATATGTTAAAAATATAGAGAGACAAGAATTTAAGGTTTAATTCATTTAATATCTCTTACAATATGAACAAATAATGTTAAATTATTTTCTCTTATAAGCTTAATTTCTTCTATTTAAGATTTAGTTTGCTATTATTTTCAGTAACATTTTAACTCTTTCAACCACATGTAAAAATAAGTACATATGCACACATACATGCGCACATGCACACAGACACACAAACACACAAACACACACACACAAATTGAAGAATATGTGCTGAATATGCCTTAAGTCTATTGGCATTAGCTGCATTCTTTTGGGTAGACCCATTGCAAAATGAAAATATCAGATTCCATCCACAAAATTATTAAGAATTTTTAGGGTGGCAACCCAAAACCTGTAAACTAAAAGTAAGATCTTTCAGAGAACAAGGCACCCCATATACCTGATCTTCAGGTACATATGTTAAATAGGCCTTGCTGTTCACATTATCTACCAGAAAACTGTGTCAGTCATACTAAGTGGTTAGCCTTTTTCATTTCCATGCAATTAAATAAGTTATGTAAAAAAAAAGGATAAATGATAATAAAATACCAATTAATATCCTTTATAATCAGGTCCAGCCATAGTACCAACTATTTTTTTTACCCTTAGAATGTGGGTTTTTATTTCATGAATTTGGGCATAGTAAAATAAAAAAAATTGTTTTTATCTGATTTTGAAATAACTTTTTCTCACTTATAACATATCTAGTGTCTAACATAATCAAATTGTAGGCAAAAAAAAAAAAAAAAAAACTTCTGTTTCTTAAGGTATGCTATCTAACCTGAACTTTCTGTTTTTTATTGGTTTTATTTTTTAAATACATGACAGCGGAATGCATCACAATTCTTATTACACATATAGAACAATTTTTCATACTTCTGTTTGTATATAAAGTATGTTCACATCAATTCATGTCTTCATACATGTACTTTGGATAATGACGTCTATCATGTTCCACCATCCTTGATAATCCCCTGCCCCCTCCCTTTCCCTCCACCCCTCTTCCCTATCTAGAATTCATCTATTCCTCCCATGCTCTCCCTCCCTATCCCACTGTGAGTCTTTCTACATATTGTATAGAATGCACTTTCTTTTTTATTATTATTAGTTGTTCAAAACATTACGTAGCTCTTGACATATCATATTTCATACATTTGATTCAAGTGGGTTATGAACTCCCATTTTTCCCCCATATACAGATTGCAGAATCAGATTGGTTACACATCCACGTTTTTACATACTGCCATACTAGTGTCTGTTGTATTCTGCTGCCTTTCCTATCCTCTACTATACCCCCTCCCCTCCCCTCCCATCCCATCTTCTCTCTCTACCCCATCTACTGTACTTCATTTCTCTCCCTTGTTTTTTTTTTAGAATGCACTTTCAAGGGGAGAAAAGAGTCTCACACCTTCCATGTTTACTGGAAGGAATAAATATAAATCCAATGATTTAAGAATAAATTTCCTAAATAGATCTTTCCTATTTTCATCAAAAATAGACTGCCAAAGAATTTTAGACTCTATGCGGAAGCAATTTCAGAATGAAGATGTTATTAACGTTGAATTTTATAATTAAAAAATAAATAAAAATTACCAGAAATCCGGCATAATCTCAATTTGTTCTACATCAAATTTTGTGTGTTTATTATAGAAACTGTTAAAAACTGTTTTATAATTATAAAAACTGTTTTATAATCAGTGAACCCAGAGCTGATGGAGGTGGAAAAAAAAACTAAGTGGCAATATCGCCGGTCTTATATCCTGAATTTCCCAGTTGCCAGAATATGTGTCATCTGGAAGTCCTTTTCTTTCTCTCTCTGAGGAAGTCTGTTGACTTCTACTTCCTCAACTGTTGATTGCAGAGTTCTTTATTTGTTCTGGGACCACCCCTCATTAGTTTTCTCCTATTTCACATATATATTTAACACTTTTAACTGGCTTCTTTAATTTTCATTGCAATTCATTCCTTCACCACTACAATTTAGGATCAACTTTTTGTGTTCTGTGTATGTAATCTAAAATGTTCAAATAACTTTTTGTTATTGAGGTAAAAATAGAACATGAGATCTATCTTCTATTCTTAGAATTTTCTATTTCTTTTATTTTCTTAAATATATAGGCTATAGTTTAAAATGTTATATTCCCTCAAAATTCATATGTTAAAATCCTAACTCCCAAGATGAGGAAATTAGGAGGAGGGGTCTTTGAGAATTATTAGGTCATGAGGATAGAGCCCTCTGGAATGGTATCAGTGCCTTTATAAAGAAACACAGAAGCACAGAAAAGTAAGGCACATTCTCTTTTGTAGATAGAAGTGGAAAAGTTGATCTCAAAGAATTAAAGAATAAAATAGTGGTTACCAGAGCCAAAGAAGAGTGTGGGGGTACAGGGTGGAGAGAGAATAGCTAATAGGTAAGTGTTGCAGTGAAGTTAGAAGATGAGTTCTAGTGCTCTGTAGCACAGCAGGCTAATTGTGGTTGACAACAACTAATTAAATATTTTTAAATACTGGAAAGGATTTTGAATGTTTCCAAAACAAAGAAATGAAAAATACTTGAGGTGATAGATATACCAATCTATATTACATACTGGGCTCATATATTGAAATGTTACACTGTACTCCCTAAATATGTGCAACTACTATGTGAAAATTAAAATAAAGGTGTGTGTGTGTGTGTGAGTGTGTGTGTGTGTGTGTGTGTGTGTATAAATTAAAAAGTGGGATGAAAAGAAACTCATTAGCCCCTTCTACCATGGGAAGGCACAGCAAGAAGGCACTATAAATCAAAAGTAGACCTCTTCCAGACACTGAATTCAACTTGATTTTGGGCTTCCCAGTCTTAAAAATTGTAAGAATAAATTTCTGTTGTTTATTAGCTACATAGTTTATGGTATTTTGTTTGAGCAGCCAAAATATATGAAGACAGTACAGTATAGTATTATTACAAATAAGAACAATGCTGTACAATGAATCTGTAAGAAATTAGTCATGTTGCATAAAAACTGTTTTATAATCAGTGAATAACAACTCCCAATTTCCCTCTGCCCTCAGCCCCTGAAAATCACCATTCCTCTTTCTGTTTCAATGAGTTTGACTACTTTAGATACTTCATATATGTAGAATTATATAGGATTTATCCTTCTGGGACTAGGTTATTTAACTTACTCAGCATTCTCAAGATCCATTCTTTATTGTCGCATATGGCAATATTTCCTTCTTTTTATACATGAATAACATTCCATTATATGTATGTATCACATTCTCTTTATAATTCATCTGTGATGGATTTTAAGATGTTTTTACATCTTGGTTCTCATGAATAATGCTGCAGTTTTGCATTGTATTCTTAAATTCTTAATTTCAATCCTTTTGGATGAATATTCAGACATGGGATTGCTGAACTATATGGAAATTTCTTGAGGAAACTCCATATTATTTTTCCTAGTGGACATATCATTGTTGTGGTTTGGATGTGAGGTGTCCCCCAAAAGCTCACATGTGAGAGTATTCAAGAAGGTTCAGAGGAGAAATGATTGGGTTGTGAGAATCTTAACTCAATCAGTGAATTAATCCCTGGTAGGGATTAACTGAATGGTAACTGGAGGCAGGTGTGGTGTGGCTGAAGGAGATAGGTCATTGGGGGTCATGGCTTTGGAGTTTACATTTGTATTTGGCAAGTGGCAATCTCTCTCTCTTTGCTTCCTGATTATCTTGTGAGCAGCTTCCCTCCACCACACTCTTCAATTGTTTGGGTCCTATCTTTGAGTCACAGCAGGGAAAAAGCTCACTAAAACCACAATTTTGCACAAGAGCTATCTCTGTGTGTGTGTGTAAGTGAGTGTGTGTGTGTTTTAATAATGGTCATCCTAACAGGCGTGAGATGATCTCATTCTGATTCAGATTTGCATTATCTGATGATCAGTGATGTTGAATTTTTTTTTAACATATACTTACTGGCTATTTATGTGTTTTCTTTGGTGCAAAGTCTACTCAATTCCTTTGCCTATTTGTTTGTTTTCTTGTTGAGCCATAAGAGTTCCTTAGATATTTTGGATCTTAACCCTTTATCAGATACATGGTTTGCAAATATTTTCTCATATTCCATAGGTTACCTTTTCTCTATATTGATTGTTTCCTGAACAACAGGTTTTAAGTTTGATGTCATTCCCCAATTTTTGCTTTTTTTCCTTATTAAAATAGTATTTTAGTCAGCTTTGTATTGCTATGATCAAAATACCTGACAAGAACCACTTAAAGGAGAGTAACTTATTTGAACTCAAGATTTCAGAGGTTCAGTCCATGGTCAGCCAACAGCAAGGTGAGACACAGCATCATGGCTGAAGAATGTGGCAGGGGAAAGCACCTCAGGATCTGGCAACAAGGAAACAAAGGCAGCTGTGCTCCCCAAGGACAAAATATAAACACCACAGTCACAACCCCAATGACCTACTTCTTCCAGCCACACCCTACCTACCTATAGTTTCTATCCACTTAATCTTTATCAGGTGATCAATCCCCTAATTAGGTTGTACCTCTCATAATCTAATCATTTCGCCTCTGAATATTCTTGCATTTTTTCACACCTGAGCTTTTTAGGGAGCCCTCATATCTAAACCATAACAAATAGAATGGTGTGTGCATAAAGAAAGATATGTAGACCAATGGAACATTAATTCGAGAGCCCAAAAGTAGATCTACACTTATATAGTGAACTTCTCAAACTATTCCATTCTACTTTTTAAGCCTCATAACCTGTTTTTCTTTCCCCTACTATTCTTCTAGTCGAACATGCAGAAGTACTCAAAATCTGTCATCTTATTTCTGTTTAGCAAAATTTAACAAACATGTTGGAATAGCTACTTTGTGTGAGGTACTTGCCATATATCTACTCTGCAGTTATTTAGTCTAGACCTTTTGTACATGTGTTTTATGCTGCCTGCCATGTTTTAACAAACTTTTCTTCCAAGTTAATCCCTACTTTTCTATCTAGACCAAATATCACCTGCTCTATAAATCTTGACCTGATTTTTATAGGAAAGTATGTGAACTTTTTCTTTTAGCATTTTAGCACATCTTCAATAAGTCAGTTTTAATGTTTTATTAACTGGGCACTGTGGTATATGTCTGTATTTCCAGCTACTTTGAAAGACTGAGTTGGGAGGATCACTGGAGTCTAGGAATTTGAAACTTGCTGGCAAAGTAGTGAGATATCACCTCAAAAATAAAGATTATTTATTTTGTTTTGTTTATGAGTATTTTGTTTAGTTTATTTCTAGTTAGTATATAATTCTCACTAGAAATCTTGAGAAAATTATGCTTCACTCATCTTTGAATCTTTAATATTTTAGTGATGAATCTATATGAACAGACAAGTAATTTTCAAGACATTATGTTTAGGTGAAAAGACAAAGCAGAAATGATCAAACTTTTATATAATTAATAATATGTACTTTTTCTTCATTACTAAATCTTCATCCAAAAATGGTTATACATTAGTAGGAAACCTACTTATTAGAAATTAAATAGGATAGGTACAGACAGGATTGTCAGTATATATTTAATGGAATAAATATTTTAAAAAGTGTCTTTTAATTTTTGTATCCTAAGGACATACCATGAAAAATGCTACCAAATTTCATGAAATCAGAATTTTTAAGATTGAGATATTTATATACAAATATTTTGGAAATATCCAATGTACAGCTTTTGATACCAATGAAAATATCTTCCAGAAAATTTAGCCATGGCCATTGAAATCAGCATTAGCAAGAATGCTAAATGAGATTCAGATCTAGTTCTTCCTATTAAACTCATGTGATATTCCATTTCTTTACAAATATTATTATATGAAAACAGAAATTTGCCTGAAAAGATTTCAAAAGAGATTATAAATAAGAGTAAACATTATAAAACAAATTTTAAAATTAGATGCTTTCCATTTATTATTCAAACATTCCAAACAAGTTTATATTTCTATTATAAGAGAAAAAAACTGTATACAGTATTACCTACTGCATATAGTAGTGTTCACAACTGGTCTTAGTATTTTTTATGATGATTATAATTTTAATGATGTACATAAAATCTTAGAGATGGAAAACAATAACCACTTTCAGTCTTCCTACTTTATATCATAGAAATTGATATTCACAGAGGTTTAAAAGTTTTGAGATTACATAGGTTTTAATGGAATTTGTCTTAAAATTTTTTTCTTATTTTATCACAAAGTTTCTTCCTCAGCAATCACTGAATATTACAAGATAGATGAAGTAAAGTAGTGTTGGCAATAAAATTCTGGAAATAGCAACAAATTTGAGAATGCACATTATGTTCCAGGTTTATGGCCTTAATAATGTGGTTAGCAACTAGTCATCAATTTAATGGAATGTAAAAAAAAAAAAATAGATTTAAGTCAGATACGATTTCATGGAAATCACTACAGAAAGTGAAGTATTATGGAAGAATAAGAAACCAAGAAGAAAATTAAATATGAAAGTTCAAGGAAAGCACATTAGAACAGTTGGCCTATTTAAATAAATACAAAATTTTAAGAATAGTGGGTCTTCTATCTCAAATTTCATACTTTCTTATCATTGATGGTCAAAATGTCTTTCTCAATCTTCTAAAATTTTCACCCTTACATTAAATATTTTTAGCATATACTCAATTTTATTGTACTGTTATATTATAACTGAATTTATGTAATATTTTTCCTGAACTATTGCAAATTTATATAAAAATCTATTTCTAGGTATATATTCAGTTATTATATACTGAGAAATTGAATTATACAATTATAGGACCACACTTGATACTTGAAGATAATTTGCAATGAGAAAAAAAACATTTAAATTGAATTCACTTAAGACTACAGAAGACTTTTAATTTTGAAAATAAATAAAAAAAATTAAAATAAATGTATTTCCATTCATTTTAGAAAAAATTTAGACTTTAAGTGAATGACACAATAGTTCTTAAATATACAATAAAATATACATGCATAAAAATGAGCCAATTGCTGGTTTGTACTGGGCAGGTTTTAAGCAAAATTATATTAAGGGCAATACAGTATCCATCATCTCACATTCGACTTGCATATGTGAACATATTAAGAGCTATTCTTGGAAAAACTTTTTCAAGAATTTTCCCACTTTTCCCGAGAGCCTCTCAAATCTTTGAAAACCGAACACTTCTAAATGCCTAGCCTGTAATCATTCTTGTGTAAATCTTGCAAAATTTTATTTACAAAAATATTTTCACCAAAGCAATTAATCATTAAAGTTAAATGTACTTGACTATTTGCACAATAATTTTATAAGTAGTCAGTTCATTGGTATATAATTTCATATTATGATTTTTGTTATTGAACACCTATATATCAAGGTCCTCCTTGAATACTTAGATTTAAAAAAAAAAACACGGCTTTGTGTTCTTATAGTCTGCTACTTTGAAAGGAGTAATCAGTCTTTGAGATGCAAACTTTATAAAATGGATGGTTAGTTATTTGAAATATTAGTTGATTTTAAAAATCCTTCAGAATGCCACAAAAGCAAATTTATGGATTCCTACACAAATTCTCCCTTACCTTCATCTGTAGCAATGACAGTGCAATCTGTAAACCAAGGTCAGGTCATATCACACTAGACTCACCTGTTTATTACTGATCAAGAATATTTTTCACCAAGCTATCAATCAGATATCATCAGAATGTAATCATAGTTCTAAGAATATGAGATGAGTTTAGACAATGATTTACATTAATAAATAATTTATTTCAGACATTGTTTTAATTTGCAATAGGGATCTTCCTGGATGAAGATATAAACTATAGTAATAGATTCATAAATTCATTATTTGGAAAGGTCAAGAAAGGTTTATCTTCAGTGTTAAGCACATTAACAAAATGCATAAATGAGATATGTAGGTAAAGCTTCCTTTAGTATTGTAAACATTAGTCCTTAGGAATCAGGGTCAGGTGTTATGATGTCTAAGTATCTTTTGAACACATCCACAGATTTATTGTGATTTCATCACACCCATTTTTCTTCTTTTCTCATTGATAGGGTGACAATCTGATTTATTGTTCAAACCAGGATATTTCTGAGAATTATATGGGATGCTATTAATAAGTACAGTGACACAATAAGGATAAACTGGAATTCCAGGGCAAACCAGGACTTAATAATAACCTTTCATAGTAATTTTTTATTTAAAATTTCTCTGCCATGTGGCTCTATCCTTTACCTTTTGGGAAAATCTATCTTTATCTATGATACTTTGAAATATCAAATAGCAATAAGTTATCAAAAATATTACCTCTGTAAAAAGTCTTATCATTTTGGACAAAAGATTAAAGCCTTGAAGAGATGAAAACTCTAATTTGGATCATTCCAAACATGATGTGGAGAGCTAGTATGCTCTGAAACAGTGTTAAAATGCTTGCTACTCTACCTATTACTAAATTTGGTATTCTGTCAAATTCTCAAGTTTCCAAAGGTAATATGCTATGTTATACACATTTTTTTTTATTTTATCTACATTTACCCATTCTTCCCTTCAAGCAAATTATGCTTTATACAGAAATCAAGCTGATGGCTCATCCAATTAATTATTTCTGGGTTACCTCAAATCTTATCTTTGTCTTAGTTGTGTTTTTTTTTTCATTGAAGATTGTCTCAACTTTTCTGAAAGTGAGTACAGGAGGCAAATGTTAACAATGTTAAAATAATTTCCAAATTTCAAAGAGAAAATAACAGTTAAAAAAGCAAAGTGGTAATATTCACAAAGGTAGCTCATCTATGTCTATGAGCCCATTAAATGAAAAATTTCTAATTTATCTTAGGAGAATAGACATTAGCAAGAGCCCAAGGATATCTTCCCATTATTCCTGGACAAAAATATATTAATTTATTCATTTGCTTATTTATTTAACAGAGCTTATTACAGTTCATCACTGCACTGGAAATAAAAAATGAAAAAACACATAATTTCTATCTCACAGACCACCAGTAAATAAACGTGTGATCATAACATTACAGAGTTAACAAAAACTCTATAGAACAGCAAAGAACAGCAAAGGACACCAGAAAGGACTTGTTCATATGGGAAAACTTCACTGACTTCATAAGCTAGTAGAAACCTCAAGCATGAGTGAGCATTTGCAAGGCAGAGAAATAGAGAAATGACATCACAGTCCAGGTGAGTTCACACTAAAGTAAGAAAGCACAGAAAGAATGCAGTCATTTCAGGAGGCTGTGAGTAGAAGCATGTGAGTAGACTATCAGGAACCCATGATATGGTTACAGAGTCAATCAAGGCAGATAAGTCAAAGTGTGAGTGGTATATTGTTAACATGGGAAGGGGTTTTTAACCCATAGTTAGCAGGAACTGACAAAGCTACTTTTGCAGAAAATCCATAATCAGATTTCAACCTGAAAAGCTAACTCTATTAGCAATGTTAAAAACATGTGTAGGATTATGAGGGAAATTGTTGAAAACCTAATGAAACTCCATCAATAACAAGGAGGTTGGCTTTTTCTTCACTCAAAAGCAACTGTAACAAGACCATTTATTCATTCATTCTATGTGTATTGTATAATTTTACTTAAAAGTTACATGTTAGCTGGTAGGCATTCAAACATGAATCAGGCTACTAAAGTATGATTTAAACAGAATAGGACTTAAACTCAGCTGTATTGATAAAACTTAAAATTGACATATGTTTTCCATTTTCTACCTAACCTTGTTCTTAAAATATGTAATTAAAATTTTTAAATATTGATGATGCTAATGTACCGGTGAGGATTTATATTAAACTTACACATCTTAGCCCACAACTGATTCCTATCTAAAATATGTATGATAAATCAGTAGAATGGTAAAAGGTATTATTTCTCCATAAGGTATGATTGTGACAATGATCAATGTTAGAGTGGCTGTGTCTAAAACATGTTTTTCTAAAATGGCATTATCTCAAAAGATCCAGACTTATTATTCAAGGGGAGAACTAATCTCAAAGTGTGAGCACTTTTTAGCAAGTTAAAGGTTCTAGTTAATGTTGGTTTACATTTCTTCTTTTATATCTTGATAAAGGTGTCTTGTCAGCAAAAATTATGCATTTATCTTTGTATTTTTAAATTTAGAATACAATGCTAGAATCTAAAATTGTAAATGTTAATAAAATCGAACTATGATAAATGGGTATCTGCAGAATAATTTCAGTTGTCACTTATGTGGGAAACTCTGAGCCAAAATCTTTTTTTCTGTTACCAAGATCAGAAACTCTCATTGGTATTTAACATACTCAGATTCTTTGTTATGTTGTTTGGAGTTAAGAAAATGCAAACTATATACAATTTTTTACCCTACTCATGTTTGTACTTTGCTAATTTTTCTAGGATTTTTCTAATGTTTGATTTTATTTACAATAGGCATTAAATAATCATCATCTGATTAACTTCAGCTCAATATGTAGGACAAGAAAGATTGGAAGAGTAATTTAAAGCTTTAGATAGAAATTATTTTTATTCTCATTATTTCATTCAACTATTTTCTCAGAATTGGACACTTGTTTCCCCAGTGGATTTTTTTTTTTTAACTAATGTATATTCTTAGCTACTACCAAAGACATTTTGGAAACAAGACAGGACAAGATTGCTCAATGAGCTCTTCCTCCATTTTTATAATTGCAGAACCTTTCTTTTGTTTGCAGAGCTGCAAATAGTACAGAGAATGATTATGGTAGAAGAAAGTATTTTATTGAAGATTTTTTTCTTTTATAAGTTGTCATTGCACATATAATTATATCCTCATAAATCTCATTTTGATTGGCCATTTTCTTGTATGACATTTATCAATTATAACTTATTTACATATTTTATTGCATGTGTAAATAAATTATATGAATTCTCTCTACTAGGGAAGCTCTGTGAGGTAAGCTCTATTATTGTATTTCTAAATTTTTTATTATAGTTATAAATAATAATGGGGTTCATTTTGACATACAACTTAGTATTAGTCTTTATTCCTGTTATAGTATCTCAGATAGTTTTGGTACAAAGTAGCTCCACACAGGATACAGTGGCACACGACTAAATCCCAGAGGATTGGGAGGCTAAGGCAGGAGGATCACAGGTTCAAAGCCAGTCTCTGCTGGGCTGGGGATGTGGCTCAAGCGGTGGCGCACTCGCCTGGCATGCGTGCGGCCCGGGTTCCATCCTCAGCACCACATACAAAACAAAGCTGTTGTATCCGCCGAAGACTAAAAAATGAATATTAAAATTCTCTCTCTCTCTTTCTAAAAAAAAAAAAAAAAAAAAAAAAAAACCAAAACCAGTCTCTGCAATTTAGTGTGACCCTGTTTCAAAGTAAAATATAAAAAAGGGCTGGGGATATGTCTCAGTGGTTAAGCACCCTTGGACTCAAAGCCTGGTACTAAAACAAAATAAAACAAAAAAGCAGTTCCTCAACAAATATTGGATGAATGTTTTCTGCTACCCATATTTTAAAATAACTATGACCTCCAGAATAAACAACATTCAACATGGAACATTGATTCTGTCAGGACATTGTGTTCCAAGTTCCAAAGTGATTTAGAAACCTTCAAAATCACTCAAACTATGATTTGGAATTCCTTTTAAGGTGTCAGGCATTTATAGTTACTAATTTTAATGTAAATATTTAATGTAAAATGAAATTGATAGAGGAAGAAATAAGTACAACTTTAGTACTTGCATCATTATAATTTAAAAAATGTAATTGCTAAAAACTTTTGAGAAATTCCTATCTGCTCAGTTCCTTTTGTATTCTGTTTGTTTGTTTTATAGTATTGGCAACTGAACCCAGGGCCTCATGCATGCTACTCAAATACTCTATCATTGAGATAAAATCCCAACCCCCCTTCTAGATGCTTTATAAAGGAATATTTTCAAAAATATTTATCCAAAAACATTGTGAATTCAGCCTTGATTAGAAGAACTAATGTTATATCATTTCTTTGTGATAAATAAATCAGAAAATTTTTAGATTTATGATTATTAATTCTGCTGCATAATCTTTCTTTTTTCTGTTATTTATTTTGTTTTATAAGTGTGTGTTTTGTTTTTTGTTTTGGATGTTTACAAGTAGCCCACTGGATTTTTATTTTTGTTTGTTTGTTTTTTAAAAGTGCCATGTTATATAGGTCAACAGAGAATAAAATTGTAACAGTCATATCCCACATGGACTAAGGATAGAATATGGGACGCTAGATAATTCCAGAAATATGTTTTACCCTTAGTTTATAATAGACATCATTCTTTTTTGATTTTTAAGAGATATCATAGCTCTCTGAACATTTTAAAAATTCTTAATCTTCTGAATTAACTTTTTCTGGTTTACAATAATTTAACAATGACCTTAACCCATACTCAATACATCCACCTGCCCTTCCCAGATTTCACACTATTATTTCCTTTTCTTGTTTCATTAAAAAAAAAAAAAGAAAAGATTTATTATTTCTCTTTATCCTCTTTACCTTCCCTCTGCCATCCCCAAAGGGCCAATTTTTTCATTTGTTTAAGGATTCTTCCTAAAGTCTGGCTTTTAATTCAACTGTTTTACTTCTATACAGGTATTTCTGCTCCTTCTCCAGGCTTGGTAATTTGGCAGTCTTCCATCCAGTTTCTCCAGGCAAACTCAAAAGAAAACTCCTGGAGGAGTAATAGTGATTAAATGCCCAGACTGCATCATTTTCTCATGTCCATAGCACTCTGGAGAAATTAATTAAGCCTCACAGCGGCCCTCTGAGGTGTTATTATTATCTGCATTTTACATGTGCAAATCTCAACACAGACTCTAACGTTTTGACCTAAGTCAAAGAAAGTGTTAGTTTCAAACTGAGATTAGCATTTAATTATTATTATTTAAAGTCAATACTAGTTTTTGAGCTTGTATTTTTTAAAAAATAATGTTTCACTGGTATTCTTTTGTTGTTCCTCAATAGAACTAGCATAATCTAATTAATATATGAGAAAGTTCTTTTCAAAATATAATGTTTACAAAAGTAATAAATGAATATATTCTTATAGGTTTTTTTTAATTACTTCAACATCAGTTACCTTATAACTTAAAAATACCTTACCTTTATTTTGTCTGTAGTTTTTCTTATTAAATTTGTTTGATACATTTTGGAATCACACTTTATGCTTATTTTAACTGTGCAGTCTACATTTATGAATACTATTCCCCTGTTAGTTTTCTTGATGCTATGTAGAGAATCTTTCTTCATTAAGAACTTAACTTCATGTTTATTTTAAAAACAACAGCATTTATATAAAAGATAGTATACTCAGATTATAATTTATTTAGCCAAAACAGAAAAATAAACAAATTTTTCAAATAGTAAAATCAAGTCTTCCACATTTTAATAATTTAATCAATATGCAGTGGTGATTATATCTCATTTTGAATTTTACATTGTTGTTGAATAAAGGGAGAGACAGTAATGTATTATTAGAAAAATAATACATCTTATTTTATTAGGGTATAATATTGATTTTTACAGATACTTTCCAAGTATATTTCACAACAAGGAGATGGTGTCATACTCCTAAATAGTTAGTTGATGAAATTTAAAAAGTTGAATATATCCCTAACTAAAAGTTAACGTAAAATAATCATTGGATATTTAAAATATATTTGAAAAGAAATCTTGTCCTGTACTTGGTCAAGTTTAAGTTGAAATAAGTGGTATTTTTAATATGTATTCACTATATTTTAAGATAACAATGTGTTAATTCTTACTAATCAATTACAAATCTGTTTATATTGGGACAAAGTCTATTCTTAATGCCATCTTAATGGATTTAATTAAATAATTATAGAAATAAAAGGGAAACAAAACCCCTAATACTTTGTCAGCTAGAGCACCTTTTTAGCAAATAGTTTCCCTACTCCCTTCCCATCTTAGGAAAAAGGGAGAACTTAATTGGTTCTCATGAATACCATGAGCAAGTTAATTTGTAAATCTTTGGTACTGTCTCTGTTAAATTAGTTTACGCCAGTACAAATTTACTCCCTTAGCATCTTGATAGAATAATAAGCTCTCTTGTTTCTGTTGCAATGATGTGATCTCAAGAGTATAGCTGAATATCAGTGCCACTCGATGATAACAGATGAGCAATATTTCCATTGCTTTTGCTTTTGCCACCACTATATAAAAATACCTTTATAATTAATCAATGTGACTGGAACTTCCATGTATTGGCCCTGAATTGGAATATAGTGGCACTAGTATGGAGAAGGACGCATCCCAAATACATTCTTGCCTGTCTTGTAAATGCATGCATGTGACTTCTTGCACAAGTTTTGAGATATAGTCCTATTACTCCTTTTATAGAACTTACTCCTACTGTTATGCACCTTTCAAGTTTGACAATATTTTAATAATATATCTTATAGATTTACTTTATATTATCTGCCTTTAATCCTGAAAATTCAATTCAATGAACCAGCTGTTGCCTAAAGAAGTATAGCAGGTATATTTTTCTGGAAAAAAAAATCTCCAGTAAAAATTTCTTAACAAGCTGAGGTATATGCTGTGGCAAATGTAAGGGGAAAGGCATTTGATATTACCTTCAAGGACTTTGAACAATCAACAGATTATAGATGTATACTTAGAACTATGACAGAAGACAGTGCAAAATACATAGATGTGATTTAATAAGATCTAAAGTGCATTTATTTTAAATGTCTTTTTGCAAATGTTGTTATTTAAGATTTTTAAGTCTTTAGGTCTTCAAAGTTATCTAATATGTAAATCCATACTGATGGAAGATGGATTGTAGGAAACCAAGATTTGTATCCACATAATACAACAATATAGAAATCTATACTACAAAGATTTTTTTAACATAAACATACACTGCATATTGAAAAAAAATCAAGCTTCAACTGTCAAACCACTGGGAGTATATAACTGAAGAATATTTTTATTGTAAAATTTACTATTCATTCTCATCTCTTCAGTTATGTTTCTGATTTAGATTCTTACATAGTTCTTTATTATAATCAGCTTCCTGGTGGGGGTCGGGGGAGAAAGAAAAAAAAATACTAAATCTCCTTATTTTCACTCTGTAGTACCACACTCACTCCAACCAGGTTTGAAAGAAGCACAATTTAATATGGTTACACAGCTTTCTGAAAAATGAGTCAATGCTGTTTGATCTCTTAACTTTGTTATGATCTTTCTCAGTGTGGGGGGGTATGTTTTATTGAATATCATTTTTGGATATTGTCACAGTATGTGTCAATCAGCTTTCTTTCTATCACTGTGTTATGTTTTGCTTGTGAGTCATCTCCCCCAAAAGCTCACATGTTAATGCAGTTATGTTCAGAGCTAAATGTTTAGATTATGAGAGAAATGACCCAAAATAACTAATTGATGAATTAATAATTTGAGAGGATTACTATAATGTGTGGTGACTGTAGGCAAGTAGGGCATGACTAAAGAAAGTAGGTCATTGGGGAAGTATCCCTGGGATATTATATATCTTCTCCCTGGCGCGCATGTGTGCTCTCTCTCTCTCTCTTTCTCTCTCTCTCTCTCTCTCTCTCTCTCTCTCTCTCTCTCTCTCTGTGTGTGTGTGTGTGTGTGTGTGTGTGTGTGTGTTTCCTGGTTGACAGGAGGTGAGCAGCTTTCCTTCACCATGCTATTCTGCCATGCTATTCTGCCTTACCTTGAGCTGGAGAAACAGAACCTGCCTTGCATGAACTGAACCTCTGGAATTGTGATATCAAATTATACTTTCCCTCCTCTAAGTTGCTCTTGTTGGGTATTTAGTCAGAGTGAAACAAAGGTGAATAAAATGCTCTGTGATAAAATATCTGAGAAGCATGACTTAAAGGAGGAAAATTTATTTTGGCTCTCTTTCAGAGGTTGCAAGTCCATGATCACCTGGCCCCTTCATCTTGGGCCTTTGGCAAGGCAGAAGAGCATTGGGGGGAACAGAGCTGCTCACTTCATGGTGCCCAGGAACCAGATAGCAGGAGACAGGAAGGGACTGGGCACAAAATATACCCTTCAAGGACAATACCCCTATGATGTATTTCCTCAACCAGGCCACATCTCCAAAAGTTTCTACCACCTTCTAATAGCTCCACCATTGGGGACTATGCCTTCCACACATGAACCTTTGGGAGTCAATCCAGATCAAAACTATAACATGAAAACTTGAAGCACTTAATTCACTTTTAGAATAAATTCATCCTTTTAAGATGAGATTATCAGTGAAATTGATGTGGTAGCCTAAGAGAAAAAAATTTGTATAGAAAGTGTATGTTTTTCTGTCATATAACACAAAGAAAATAATAATTCTATTCCAACTGAATTAATTCAAATAAATTATTTTCACTTTCTGAACAACAAAAATTAAGGAGTCAGAGAAGCCTTGATTTGGGATTTAAATTAATAGACAAGAGATACTTGTTTCCCTCCATTTTGGGCTTTCATTTTCTTAGTATAGTGACACTCCGTTCTTAAGTACTTTCTTCCATTTAGTTTCAAGAGTTTCTGAGCAACTTCCAGTCCAAATTTCTTTCTGAGTGGAAATAATACAGCTATTTATTTTATAGCTCAAGGGCAAGATCCTAATTGAGCTTATTTGCTTGATTTGTGTTTTCTTCCTATCATACAATCAGCAAAATAACAAGAGAAATAGAAAGTATTGATTGGCTTTGCCCCATTAGCAGGTACACACTTCTGGGATGGGGAAGATGTAGTAGAGTCAGCTTCACCTTAGTACCATGAACGAGTTGAAAGAAAGTGGCTTCCCCATATCAATATCAGGGTATAGTTGTACACAAAAAGAGAAAATTCATATTAAAAGTTTTTTAACATAAACATTCACTACATATTGAAAAAAATAAAACTTCAAAACAAAACTGTCAAACCACTGGGAGTATATAACCAAATAAATGCAATATTATTATTGTAAAATTTACTATTCATTTTCACCTCTTCAGTGTCGTTTCCAGCTTAGATTCTTACTTAGTTCTTTATTAAAATCTGCTTCTTCTTGGGGGTGGGGATAAAGAAAAGAAATACTAAATCTCCTTATTTTCACACAGTAGAACCACACTCACTCCATCTAGATTTGAAAGCAAGTACATATCCTCTTTCTTTCCATCAGCTAATATTACTTCTGATTCAGAAGTATGAACCATGAATGCTAATTAGTGCTGTAGGACTGTACACTTTTCTAGACTGTATTTATTTCTTGAGTATACTAGTTTCCTAGTATAACAAATTTCTAAAAACTTGTTGACTTAAAATAGCAGAAATTCATTCTTGGAGTTGTGAAGGTAAACAATCTGACATGAGGCAGGCCTGTGCTTGCATTGAAAATTCTATAAAATCAGTTCCTTGCCTCTTCTAGTTTCTGGTAGCTTCCCCACATTTCTGTCTTTGTGGTCACATTACTCCATTCTCTGAATCTTCATATTGTCCTCTTGTGTTTATCTGTGCTATACTCTTTGTCTCTGTCTTAAAAGGATACTTACACATAAGTGTCTGCCCAGATAATCAGGGTAATCTATATATCTCAAAATCTTCAGCCCAGTTTCATTTGTTCTTCTTCCAAAACTGGTAACATTTACAAGTTCCAGAGGTTGGGCAGGGATATTTCTTGGTGGGCTATTTTTTGGTCTGTTACAACTAAAATCCTTCATTTCTACTCTCTAAACTATTTTGTGTTATTTGAAACTTTCAGAATTTTTGTTCAATTAAACTAATGAAGTAGATGAATGAGCACTTAAACTCCAGGGACTATTCTGCCTACACTCAAAATCCGCTGAGGGTCTTCCTGCATACTGTATTAGGAAAATAGCAATAATCAGCCAAGAACATATCAGCTTTCTAACACCAAATCTATATAACTGAGGCTATCAGTGTCTTTCTTATTCCTCATTCTTCCTGCTAAATAAAAGAATGACCCTGCTCCTGGTCTGTGCTCTAAGACTGATCCTCATTCTTGTGCTTCTGGATCCTATGCCTTCTCACCTTCCCAATCCTGCACTTTCATTCACTGTCAATGGATATATAATTTGACAAAATCATTTAGGAATGCACATTGTGAATACATCAAAACAAACCAAAAAAAGTATAACTTTTAACACCAAATTTTACTTCCTTAAACTTGGTTTTATTTATATTCAGCTTCACAAAAATAAAAACACAAGCCAGATTTGAAATATCATTTCTAATATATGAAAAAACAAAAGTAAAATTCCTAAATTCTATTTTAGTGATATCTAATATATGGTGAAATTTAAAAGTTATTTTATTAAAAAAGAATATGAAGAATTTTTTTTTTTAATTTTTTATTGTGGGTTGTTCAAAACATTACAAATTTCTTGACATATCATATTCCACGCTTTGATTCAAGTGGGTTATGAACTCCCACCTTCACCCCATATGAAGAATTTTTATGTATAAACATGGGAAGGTGCCCATAATTGCTGAACAAAGCAAACAAGTAACAGAAACAGAACTTT
Organism: Marmota monax; assembly: GCF_021218885.2. Lineage (NCBI taxonomy): Eukaryota > Metazoa > Chordata > Mammalia > Rodentia > Sciuridae > Marmota > Marmota monax. The sequence continues at coordinate 19,383,197 of NW_026694084.1, read as the reverse complement.
ATTTATAATAGGACATATTTTTTTCCAACCCTCTCCCACACACATGAATAAGGAAAAATCTGAAGGAATAAAATACGTTGTATTAGCTGTGCTCATTCATAAAAGATGGAAATGTTTTAAAAAAAAGTAGAAAGGGATTGGTTTTGTATATGTCTGTTTTCTTTTATTTTTATCAATTAGCTATTACTGACATTTACACATAGATACATAATTTATTTTCATTTTTGTTTATTTTAGTAAATTTATCACAAGTTTCTGTAATCCCAGTGGCTTGAGGCTGAGACACAAGGATCAAGAGTTCAAAGTCAGCCTCAGCAAAAAGTGAGGCACTAAGCAACTCAGTGAGACCCTGTCTCTAAATAAAAATATAAAATTGGGCTGGGGTTGTGGCTCAGTGGTCAAGTGCCCCTGAGTTTAATCCCCAAACCAAAAAAAAAAAAATCACAAGTGCATAAAGTATATAGTCAACTCATATCTCTTTTGTTTCCTTTTTTGAAACTTTATGCTACCTCTGTTTTAATTGCTCAATTTCCAAAGCCAGTCATCTAATAAATTTACTTGTACTGTTAGGTTGTCATAATCGGTTTATTGCCTTGAGAGCACTTTATCTAATCTTAATGGAGGGGAATTAGAGCTCCAGCTGACAAAGCTTTATATGCTTCCAAATGATCTGCATTTTCTATCATGTGACTACCCCCAATTAACTATAGTGTTAATGCCTTTTTTTTTATAATAAAGAACACAAAAATGCTTGTCAGAAAAAGAAATTATCATTACACCAGATAATTTCAAATTGATGCCAATGCAACGCAAGAGTTTACAGTCTTGAAAATATGATAAGTTGAATTTCAATACTGAGATTTAATTATCTGATTTTTTTCAAAATTACTCTGTCTTTTCAGTTAATGAAATGACTTCACATATAGTGAATCCACATTTTAAATAATTTGAAAGTACCATTTAGAATCCAATAATATTTTACTGTTTAATTTTGAATAAGATTTGAATAAAATGTACTTATTTTAGAAAAATAACATAAAATTGACTAATGCTATGTAATCAATCCTAGATCTCAATAATCATGTGTTGTAAAATCACAAGTATTATACAAAGGCATTAGTATAAAATTGGAACAATTAAGTTTTGATCCTATCCTTTTTAATTATATATTGGCTGAGGGTAAGCATTTTTTAAAAAGCCAATTTTCAAAGTAGGAAGGAAAATTATGCCATTTTCACTGAAGACATTAAGAATCTTGAAGCAGTGTGTAACGCCCTCCAAGAATAGTCCTTGGAGTTTAAATGCTCAATCACTCTCTTTGTTAGTTTATTTCAACAGAAAATATCTTGTTCACACACTAAACAGAGTTGGAAAGAAGCCACAGAAGATTATGATTACTCAATAAAAGAGCTCCTTTATGTTTATGTTGCTTTGCTCATAATCTTATATCTAGTGCTATAACCAATTAATTATATTCAGTTGGTAGAAAATCAGATGCCTTTCATAATTCATCTCTTTGACGAACCCTTAAGGATTTTATACCTCACCATTCTGCCTTAACACTACATATGAAAACTTTAATGGGCATAATATGAGATATATCAGGAAAATTCTATAATTATTCAAAGTATGCATTTTTATAGTTTCAGCTTCAATTCAAAATCTATTTTAAATCAACAAAATCCGATTTCAACTGCATATGAGATTTTCTTTCATGCCTAAAGAATAATGCTAAAAAAATTAAGTAGCATAACCATATTTATCTTTACTTCTTTAATTATTGACTTTTTCATAACCTAAGTTAAGGAATAAAATGAGTTTTAATTTGTCATTATCCTTTGAATCATATCCCCATTGGTTCTTGTTTTTTTTTCCCCTTTGGTGTAGTATCATTTTGTTGTTTGTGTTATTAAATATTAATGTAATATCATATATCACTTATCAAGCCACTTTTCTCTGTATATCTTTTATTAATGAATTATATATACTATTTGTATTATATTCAATAGCTTTGTTTTCTTAACTGAGTGAATAAATGTATGCAAAGTGGGAGAGTTTCATAATAGGAATGACCAAAAATTTTTTGGTTGGATATATAATACTCCCCTTTCCAAAATGCAGTCTACACCCAAGCTCCACATTTATTCAGCAAACATTGGTACTATATTATGAACCAGACACTTTTCAATACTAGGTTTACGAAAATACGTGAACACTTCTTTAACCAACTTTCTTCTCCAACCATACAGCCCTTCAAGCTTTGCTATTGCTTTCCCTATTATTCATAAAATTTTATTGAATATTGGTCAAATACATATCATTGGCTAAATATTTATAATGCCTTGGAAAATGCAGAGGTGGTACACTAATTAGTGTTGCTAGCTTAGTGTTCTACTCAATAAATCATGACATCATTACTGTGTAATAATCATGACATTATTACTTCTCAACAGGAAGTAGCAGCCTGCATTCTTGGAATAATCATACACAGATTGCAATTTCATATTTCTTTTCTCATTCCTGTCTTAATTCACTCATAAAAACTTGAGAAATAAGTACTATAAGGGTTAAATTCAAATTAATTCAAACTTTATAACTTATAATTTGAATGACAGTTAATTGGAAAGAAATGCTTTGGATCTTTTTCTCTTTTTTCTAAATTAGGTAACATGTTTTGAGGTACTATAACTTGAGATTATAAAAGCAAATAAATTAAATTTCTCCTTTTAATGCATACAAAAGAATAAAAGAGTAAAATGCAGTTCAGTTTGTGATAGAAATTTATTTGTATGAATAAATTATACAAAAATGAATTTATATTTTATCAGTTTGGATTTCATTTACTTCTATTTAGATTACAATGGGATGAGCTAAAGGAATTTCTGTTCACATGTTTCCCTGAGGGACAAATTTATTTTAGATGACATTAATCATGCTGTATCTACCACTAGATCTGCACAGATATAAAAAAATTCCCTATTTATGGTGTTTTCCTGCTTGTTTCTTAAAAGTGAAATAGAAATCTTAAGTCAATCCTTACACTAATACATTCAATTTCACTGTCTCTGGTCTGTTCTAACACATTACTCTAGCCAGCCTCCCTTCATTTTCTTTCATAATCAAGTTTCATGGAATCACTTCCATAATTATACATTCATGGATTTCTCTCTTCTTATAAAGGAAAAAAAATGAAAGTGTTTTTTTTTTTTTAAATTCACTTCTTTTGCCAGCAATTGTCCCATATCTTTGTTTCTCTTTGCTACGAAATTGCTCAATAGAGCTGTTTATTCTTGCTCTCTCTGTATTGTTTTTATTGTAGTTCCTTAGATCCACTTTTTCAAATAGGCTTTCACTATTACAGTGGAACCAAACTTCTCTTGTTAAGGTGAAAAAGTAAAAAAAGAAAATCTCCACATTCCTATATCTAGTAGTCAATTATTTTTATACATCCTACTCAACAAAAGGCTGCCCTTATGTTAGCATTGAATACTATTTTTCTCATTACTTTTAGTATTCACTTGTGTTTCAGGAAATTATACTCTTTGGGGTTTCTCTTGTATGTTTTTAAGTATGTATTTATTTCAATGATATGCAAAAACATAAAAGATGTGCATAGTAAGGGGGTACCATGTAATGTCCAATACATGTATACATTATGATTATATGATACATGTGATGCTTAAATCCACTCTCTGAGATTTTATCCTGCCATATTGTTTCTCCTCTGTTGTCTAGTCACTTAGTGTTGATGGTGGTTTTCCCACTTTTCTTTTCTAACCACTCCATCTGTGATTTCATCTGTGCACATGATTTTTAAATGCCATCTATGCATCAGCTTTCATTTATATTACCCAGATGCACTGCAGGTGCTCTAGACACACAACCACTCACTCTCTTGGCATTTTCACTTGGATTCCTAACAGATTTCCCAAACTCAACTGAATTCCTACCAAACAGCTTTACTTGCAGTCTCCCATCTTAGCTGATGAAACTATCATCCTTCTAGTTGCTCAGCTGGAAGTTATTTGACTTTATGTTCCTAACTCATCTACTATGAAATTCTCTGGCTTCACCTTAAAAACACATCGATAGTTCAATTTCTTATCACCATATCCAATGATGACATTCTGATCAACATTCTCATCAATCACCTGGATTACAGCAATCACTTTCTAATTGATTTATTTTCTTCTACTCTTCTCTGTTCCCCCTCAGCACAGAAGTGAAAATGATTCTTTTAAAACTTATGTCATATTGTAGGCTTCTTGTTGTTCTTCAAACATTCAGTCATAATCCTTCCTGAGGTCCTCACCCTTGATAAATGCATGGCTAAGCCTTTCATCTCTTTTCCATCCTTATTCAAATGTTATTTTAAGGGAACCTATCTTAATCACTATTTTAAAAATCGGAATCCATTTATCTCTTTCCTATTTCCCCATATAATTTTATCCCCATGTAATTTTATCATATCTATATTTTAGTATTGATTTTCTTTCAGAGTAAAAACTTCACAAGGACAGGTATTGTTCTTTTTTTCTTTTTTTTCTGATTTTTCTTTTTTGGCAGTGAGAGGTAATAGGGTTCATTTTATTATCTGGCACCAGGAATTGAACTCAGGAGTGTTTCACCACTCATTCACACTGCCAGTCCTTTATTTAATTTAATTTTATTTTTTTTTTAATTTTGAGACAGGATCTCACTGCTAAATTGCCGAGGCTGGCTTTGAACTTGTGATCCTCCTGCCTCAGCCTCCAGAGCAATTAGAAGATAATGGGGTTCTTTATCATTCACTACTATCACCCACATGCCTAAAGCAACACCTGGCTCAGAGTGGGCTCTCAATAGTTATTGAATAAATGAATTTGTATGCTTAGTATGTACCAGACAATGTGCTACATTGATTACCTCATTTTATCTTGCAAGGAATTTTTTGAGGTGGTTATTATTATGTTGCTGCAGGTAGGGATGATGAAATGAAATCTTTGCCATTGTAGGTAATGTTCCCAAAGTTAAATAGTCAGCAACAGCAAAGATGGAATTTAAACCTAGGTAGCTTCAATTCAAAGCCTATGCTTCTAATCTCTAGTACTTCCCATCTTAAAATTAACATATTATTATATCTAAAGCATATGTAGAAAAATAGGTCAAACTCTGAAAACAAATTTTCTGGTGATATTTGTGGAAAATAATAGCTCCTCTTGACAACAACGAAAAGTTATTGTTGTTGATATTTGGTGTTTAGAATTTATCTTATACCTTAATTAAATATATCAACTAAGCCACTTCCTGCCTTCATGAGTGTGAGATTTGACATCAAGTCTAATATACTCACCATGAGAACATGCAAATACAGATTGGAATGCTTATAAAAAAAATGTACTGAACTGTTTTGACCCTTTGGTGGCACAGTGACAGAATAGTCTTTTTCTTGGGAAATAGGAATACCATGCTACCTGTCTCCATCATCCAGAAAACTCATGAGAAAATGTGTAGTCAACATTTTTAATTTAGACATTTGTAGTATCAGCAAGGCTTTCCTTTATTTCCATGTTAGTATCTCCTCCAAGCTGTACATGTGGTCATACATTATTAAGTTAATTATTATTACATTTTTAGACTTTCAGATTCTTAAACTGACAATTTAGCTCCACATTTTATAGGTGCATTGAAAGATAGGTTGCTTTTTGTTATTTTTCAGTAAACAGTTAATGTGACCTGCTTGTTACTCACAAAATAAAAAATGTTTTTGGAATATTTCTGAGGTATTAATTTGTGATTCTATTTTAGTCTATTGTAAATTTTTATATTGAGGAAAACATGATAAAGAAATCTAACATATTTTGAGATTTTTGACTTTTCATTATAAATGAATCATTCTAATACTTCAATTTTTTTTTAATTTTTTATTGTTGGTTGTTCAAAACATTACAAATTTCTTGACATATCATATTCCACACTTTGATTCAAGTGGGTTATGAACTCAATTTAAATTATGATGCATGTTTTAATATTATCATTATCATTGTTTTTGTTATTATTTATGCTAATAGTATTTTCTGTAGTTTATGACATTATTATTTATATTGCATTATGACTTACCTTAGTTGGGTCATTATTTTTTATTTGCTTTTATTTTGAAAATTTAAGAATCTTTATACAAAAGTAGAAAGAGGAATAATAGGACATTTGTGTGCTCTTCACCTAGATTAATCAGTTTTTAAGATTTTTATTACAGTGGTAACCTCTACTTCTTTCTTTCTCTCTCTTCCACCACATATGTACACTTACAGAGACTGGTTTATTTATTTTGCTGAACTATTTCAAAGTAAGAAATAGAAACATTTTAATGATAAGAATCTTTCCTTCTAACATATTCTAATTATAAGAACCTTTTTTCCTTTCCTTTTCTTTTTTTGGTGGGGACGAGGGGCAGGTACCAGCATTGAACTCAGGGGCACTCAACCACTGAGCCACATCCCCAGCCCTATTTTGTATTTTATTTAGAGACAGGCTGAGGCTGGCTTTGAACTAGCAATTCTCCTGTCTCTGCCTCCAGAGCCGCTGGGATTACAAGTATGCACCACCATGCCAGCCTTTCCTTATTTATTAAATATCACTTTAAGAAAATTAACATTCATTTATCAATATCATTTATTATTCAATCTATTTTTAATATCCCCAGTTGACCCCAAAAGACTTTGTATAGCTTTTAATAAAAAAAAATCTAGGATTCTGGGGCTGGAATGTAGCTCAGTGGCAAATCCCTTGCCTTGTATTAGCAAAGCCCTGGATTTGATCTCCAGGTCCAAAAGAGAAAAGACAAAAACAATAAAACAAACAAAACCAAAAATCTAGGATTCTTTTAAGTTTTCTCTGGAATTGTTCCCTTGCCTTTATTGTTATTCATATTGCTAAAATTTTAGCATATTCAATACCAGTTGTTTTGTTGATCATCCCAATAATGATTAAAGCTGAACACTTACTATTGAAGTATTTAATAAGATTGCCAATATCGTCTTGGATTTTCCCTTTTTTATATAATGAAATTGAATATCTAAGAAGTAAAGTTTCTAAATATATATCTAACAGATTTCAGAGTTGGATTTCTAACTCAAGAACATCACATTTCAGATTACACTCCTATAAACAATGCAAGATCCTTGCATCTTGAGTGGATCCTATTCCAGTATGTTTTGTGCTGCTTATTGTTTAATATTGATAAATTTCTGCACATATCCTCTCTCACATACCAAATGCAGTAATACTATTACATCAAAAACTGACATTGTTTGGGAGGCTTATTATTGGCAAACAAGGAACAGAAAATGTGGGGGATGCCGAGTCAACACACTGACACCAGGAATTGGAGAGAGCTGGCAGGTGGCAACCTCAGCTGATGTCCAGCAAGCTCATTTAATGTGAAAATGATTACAATTTATATAGGTACTGTCATGTGTAACTAATAAAAAATAAATAAAAATTTAAAAAAAGATATAGGTGCATCCTCCAATCATACATAAGCAAAGCAGGTTATACAACATCTAGAAGCCAATCACCTTATGATTAATGTAGCCGCACTAGGAGGAAGCTCTAAATATTGCTACACAGTGGAAGGCAGACTGGAAGAATCATTGTCCCTGTGAAAAGGGGGCCTTATGAGTTGGGAGAATCATGCCCTGAAGCCTCTGCCTCTTGGTTCCCTGGCAATGCTGACCTCAACCACTGAGGATGTGGTTTCTCTGATGCTCGATAGAGCAGAGCACCCCACCCTGCAGGTGTTCCTGTCAGGCCTGTATGAGAGTAGGTTTTTCAAGCACTCTGAGCTGCTCATAGCTGCTAGCTGCAAACCGAGAGTTACTCCTACGAGAAAATATTAAATAATTTTAGGGCTTTCCTAGATTTTTTTCTATATTATCAAATAGTGTCAAACCCTGACAAAGCAAGAATGCATTAAAGAATATTTCATTTGTAAAAGCCCAGACAGGGTAGTTTTGTTAGATCAAGAATAGAGCTTGTAGCTGATACATATTTGCTATTTTTATCTTATATATTCCAATCCCACAGAATCTATTCTACTGTATATTTGATATTTTTAAATTTTTCAATGTGATTGTTATTAAGTTAGAGAAGCCTTGTGACAGAAATGCCAAGCGAGTGGTACATTTGCTATAGTTAGGTCAGAAGAAAAGCAAACAAAGTTTCCATTAAAGGATCAAGTACCCTTGAAGCCATTACTGGGCAGTGGATTTAACTCTAGAGAGATTCATGACCATGTTTGCCTTCATGAACAAAACTGCGGAGGTAGTAGACATGTATCTCTGTGGTAGAGTGCTTGTCTAGCAAGTGCAAGACCCTGGGTTCAATCCCCAGCACAGAAAAACCAAAACAGGGAAGATGGCAAGGACAGCTTCTATGTATCTCCCACATTTCAAAACTCACCGGAATGCACCGAATTAACTATATCAAACTCAGAGCTAGCATATGACTTGAAAGGATATTGATGAAAAGTTGTGCTATTTTTTACTTCAAATGAAGTTTGGAATGGCTGAGTACCAAAGCTTCATACCTCCCTCACCTGTTATAAATAAGGCTAGGATATTCTCTTTAATTTTATTGCCTGCTGTTATGGACTGAATTGTATACCCACATATTCATATATTAAAGCTTACTTACCTTTTAATGTGAAGGTATTTAGAGAGAGGTCCTTTAGGAAGTATTTAGGTAGTGAGAGTGGAGTCCTTATGATGGGATTAGTGCTCTTATGAGAAAAGCATGAGAGATATTTCTCTTCTGTCCTTCATAATATGAAGATACATTGAGAAGGCAGACATCTGCAAGCTAGGAAGGACCCCTTACCATGAACCAAATCTGCCAGTACCTTGATCTTAGACTTCTAGTCCCAAACTGTGAGAAATAAATATCTATTGTTTAAGTCCCCCAGTCAAGGGTATTCGGGTACAGCAGTACAATCTGAGTATATATCTACTCTCATTTTTTCCTTGACTACTTTGTGGTCTTGCTATATTACTAACCTTTCTACTTCACATTCTAATTTGTCTTTCTGGAAAATATAAATAACTCTAATATTTTTATTAGTGAAGTATGGTTATACACAATAGTGAGGTCATTTTGACATAATCATACATGCAAGGAATATGATTTGCTGCATTTCAATTCCCAATTCTTCCTTTTCTCTTCCCTCCTCCCTCCCCTTATTCTCCTTCCTCTACTCTACTGGTTTTCCTTCTATTTATTTATAGTCTTTTTATGATTAGTGCTTTAGAAATATATAAAGGTAAAATTTAATGTGGTATTTTCATAAATTGTATATTTAATGGTATAATTTGGTCAAATGGAAGAGAGATCCATGAAAAAAATAACTTTTACTGGGACTTCTAGTAAGACTTTCATTCATGCCCTTACCCACAGCGGGTATATATGACACTTTTTAAGACTCTTTGTATGTTGTACCTAATGAAATGATTTTCCTTCACATGAATTTTGATATATCTAATAAGGTTATCAATTTGATTATTTGTTCCTTTTATTTTGATGTCTGAATAATATATTCACTAAATTCAGAATGAATTTAAATAGGAAATGCTTTCTGCCCCTTTGAAAGATGTCCTGTTCTAAAACTTTTAAACTTAAAATAGTACTAATTCTAATCTTATAAATAGACTTAATTTGCCTTTAAAAACATTTTTTGTAATTGTCTCCTCAGTCATTGTGTTAGGTAATGGAGCTGAAATGATGAAATAGACAAGGTCCCCACAAATACAAACTTTCAGAGAAGTGGGGAAAGGGACATATTAATAGGTCATTTCAAAATGTGTTATTAGCATTTAGAACAAACAGAAATTATTTGTTAAATTGGGGGTATAGTGAAAGCTGCCTGAGGATATGACACTCTTTTAAAGATGAGTCCTAAACAATAAATAGGAATTTTCAAAGTAAAGTAATAAAATCTGAGTTATAAATGTATGAAATAAGGTTTTGTAATGTAATGATTTTCCTCTCTTGTATTGTTAGTATGGAACTATATTCCTAGTACATGAACTTAATTTGTCAGAATGAAAAATAATTTCCTAAGTTCTTCACTTCCTATGAAAATTATCAAAACTAAAGGACTCAGATCACACAGTTTCCTCTATGGTGTACAGAGGAGGTTCCTTTTCTCACTGTGCAAGTTGAGTGTTTAGGTTTACTACAACAAAGGGGAGGGAAAAAATGAAGTAGAGGAAGTGAAAAGCCAGCACCATCAATAAGAGTGGGGTGCACCATAGTCATTACTTTTCTTTTGTTATATCTATTATGTTTTATACCAGACAGACTAATAACCAGCCAGCTTCTCCATGTGCTGAATTGAGTGGGGAGGTATACAAGCCCTAACTGAATCCAGTTTTCCATTCAGTGTGTCATAGAAGAAACTTTAAGCTTTAATCACTTTTATGTTTTTCTTTTTTTTTTCTTTTTTTTGGTTCCACACAGTCATGACATTTCTCTCTCTCTCTCTCTCTCTCTCTCTCTCTCTCTCTCTCTCTCTCTCTCTCTCTCATGGGGATTGAACCCAAGGGTGCTTAACTACTAAGCCACATCCCCAGCCCTTCTTATATTTATTTAGAGATAATATCTCACTAAGTTGCTTAGGGCCTCACTAAATTGCTGAGACTGGCCTTGAACTCATGATCCTCATGCCTCAGCCTCCTGAGCCACTGGGATTATAGGTGTGCAGCACTATGCACAGACTGGACATATCTTGAGAATGCAGTAACTCTACCTCCAAATGATTAGGCATAGAGTTTATAATAAGACTTATGAATCAGCAGAGACTTAAAAGACTACAAAATACATATATCTTGAAAACAAATGGCTATATTTTTTGAATGACCAAAAAGTCCAGACCAGAATAATTATGCCTGAAGACTCATCAGTCCAAAGAAATGTTACTCTAGCTATACATTAGTAGTGTCTATTAAATCAAAGACATTGGAAAAGTTAATGTCTCCTCATATTCTGCCAGGCTTCTTGATGTTTCATAAATCCACCTTTTCATACAGTCATTTTAAAGAGGAAAAGACAGAGTTTACATGAATCAACCATTTAAACTATAAAGACTCCTAAAGCTCAAAACGTAAAATCAAGAATCACTGAATGGGATGGTATCAAACTAAAAATCTTTCTTCAGAGCAAAGGAAATAATCAAGAACATGAGCAGAGAGTCTACAAAATGGGAAAAAAAAAAAAAAAAACCTTTACCACCAGCACCTCAAGACAGAGCATTAATCTCTAGGAAATACAAATAACTCAAAAAACTTAACTCCAAAAAACAAATAACCCAATCAATAAATGGGCTATGAAACTGAAGAGACAACTTGCAGAAGAAGAAATACAAATAGACAAACAATATATGTAAAAATGTCAGCGTTTCTAGCAATTAGAGAAATGCAAATCAAAACTACACTGATCTCTTCTATATCTTCCCTAAGGTCATGAACACGTTTTTTTTTTTCTTTTGTTTTTTGTTTTGTTTGTTTGGTTTTTTTTTGTTGTTGTTTGTTTGTTTTTGTTTTTTTCCTTCACTCCTATCTTCCTGTATATTGAACTCACAGGGGTCTACATAACACCAGTAACTTAAGAGTCAAGACCTTATTAGGATTCTTCTAGAACACCAAGGTATATAAGTAGTAAGTAAGCATAAAGAGAAAGAGGAAGAGAAGGAGGAGGAGGAAGAAGAAGAAAGAAAAAGGAAGAAGAAGCAAGAGGAGGAGGGTGATACTGATATATTAATGGTAGGGTTGTTTACAAGAGCTCTAAGTAAATCAAATATAACCGTAATTCACAAATCCAGATCACTCTGATTGGGAATAGTCCAGTTATAACTAATTAGTGTATACTAGGCTTTCTAATGAGGCCCAGATTTGACTTACAATTTTCCTACCTCTGACTTCCCTTATGATTCATCAAAATAGAGAAAAGATAATAGCATATTGGATGCTTCCCATTTTTCTGGGTGCCAGGCATACAGAAATAATTTAGAAATATTTTCTGCTGAAGGACTCAACAACAATCTATTGAATTAGTCCGATTGCTCCTATGTTTCTCTGTCAGATTACTTCCTCCTGCCTCTTCTGGTCTCTCACAGTGTTGATTTTGTGTAAATCAAGATGCCTATACTCTCAATGCTGTCTCGTTCTTCATTTGTGATCTATGACCTAATATATGGTAATTCACAGAAAATGTATTCTTGAGGTATGAAATTAGGCCGATAAGAATATTTTCTTCTTTTAAAAGTAAAGGTTTTAGTATCCTACACCTTTTACCTAGGTAAAATACATTCACACTTAGGCTCATCTTTAACCATCTGTATCCCTTATTTACTGCAATAATGTTGCTAAAATATCTGTTCTAGAGCAAGAGGTTATTATTTATTTGTTCAGTAGGTCAAGAGCAATTAGGCTCATCTAGTGCACTGGTTTGTACGGCTCTGTTTCTGCCTCTTGGTTGACTTGGCTTTGACTCCAGTGTTTCTACTTCAGTTCTGCTTCATGGCTCCTCTCATTCTTGGAATACCAAATAGCAAGAGTCCTAGAAGAGGAAGCAAAAACAAGTGAAATATCTCATCAAGTGCAAAGCTTTTATCAAAAAACTCTCAACAAAATTTCATTGCACTTTATTGCCCCATATTCCCTTAAGCCTGACCAATCTTAAACCAATCATTTGTTGATGGAATGGCATTACTAAGATTAATTTTATAAATTAAAGGCCAAACCTGGTCCCAGATAGATGCACTAGGATGGATATCAAACACTAAGCCAACCTTACAAGTGAGCTGTGATTCAAACTCACATCCAAATATAAAAGGAAACAGATTTGCCTTGATGAAGAATGAATAACATGTGTAAATCCAGCACATATGATTCTTTTTCTAAAATTAGGACTCCTCCAGTTTCACTATTGTTTGTCTTCAGTGTAAATAGTTCCCCTATTTGTTCCCAGGACTATCTGCATCAGCTTCACTGGGAACATTGTTAGAGATGCAGATTCTTGAGAAACTCTGAATTAGAAACTCTGAAGTGTGATCTAGAACTGGGAGTTTTAATAAGCCCTCTTTGTTATGTTCCAATTATTTGAGAACTATTTTCTGAGGTTATTGTTTTTTACAGTTACATCTAATTGTATCTCACTCACCTGAGTGAGATATAAGGGTTTTAGTTGCCAGGACTAGATAGATAAAATTAATCCCTGGGAAGTTGTGAATAGATTTTTATCACAGCAGAATCAGCAGTGAACATTACTATTGTTGCTTAGAAAAATCTTCTCAATGTGGATTAGAATATTAAATCTATTACCAGTCTTTGCCATAGGCCTGACTCTCAGGATCCCAAAAAATCAGACCAGCCACTCACCCCAAAAACCAAACAGAAAAAAAATGGCAAAAAGCAGGAAAGGAATTTTAGTGAACGTGGTCATATTAGGAAGATGAGTGAGATCAAGCATCTCAAACCTGACTTCAGGAACACTGACAAGAACTTTAGATTTAAGTATAGGAAGAACTGAATCCTTTGAGTACAGACTGAGGAGAGGGATAGCTAGGTCAAATGGTGGTTCCATTCCCAATTTTCCAAGAAATCTCCATAGTGCTTTTCATATTGGCTGCACCAGTTTGCAGTCCCACCAGCAGTGTATTAGTGTACCTTTTTCCCCACATCCTCACCAACACTTATTGTTGTTTATCTTTATAATAGCTGCCATTCTGACTGAAATAAGATGAAATCTTAGACTGGTTTTGATTTGCATTTCTCAAATTGCTAATGATGATGAACATTTTTTCATATATTTGTTGATTGATTGTATATCATCATCTGAGAAGTGTCTGTTCAGGTTCTTGGCCCATTTATTGATTGGGTTATTTGGGGTTTTTTTATTTTTATTTTTTTGGTGTTTAGATTTTTGAGTTCTTTATATACCCTAGAGATTAGTACTCTACCTGATGTGTAAGGAGTAAAGATTTGCTCCCAATTACTAGGCTCTCTGTTCACCTCACAGATTATTTCTTTTGCTGAGAAGAAGCTTTTTAGTTTGAGTCCATTCCATTTATTGATTCTTGATTTTAATTTTTGCACCAAGGGAGTCTTATTAAGGAAGTTGGGGCCTAATACCACACGATGAAGATTAGGGCCTACTTTTTCTTCTATTAGACGCAGAGTCTCTGGTTTTATTCCTAAGTACTTGATCCATTTTGAGTTGAGTTTTGTGATGGTGAGAGATAGGGGTTTAATTTCATTTTGTTGCATATGGATTTTCAGTTTTCCCAGCACCTTTGTCTAATATAAGATAATGGTGATTTTGTGGGATAGTCTCTGTGTCCTCTATTCTGTACCAGTTTGTTTTGGTGCCAATACCATGCTGTTTTTGTTACTATTGCTCTGTAGTATAGTTTAAGGTTTGGTATAGTGATGCCACCTGCTTCACTCTTCCTGCTAAGGATTGCTTTATCTATTCTGGGTCTCTTATTTTTCCAGATGAATTTCATAACTGCTTTTTCTATTTCTATGAGGAATGTCATTAGGATTTTGATAAGAATTGCATTAAATCTGTATAGTGCTTTTGGAAGTATGGTCATTTTGATAATATTAATTCTGCCTATCCAGGAGCAAGGTAGATATTTCCATCTTCTAAGGTCTTATTTGATTTCTTTTTTTAGGGTTCTGTAATTTTCATTATATAGATCTTTCACCTCTTTTCTTGATTCCCAAGTATTTTATTTATTTTTTGAGGGTATTGTAAATGGGGTAGTTTTCCTCATTTCCATTTCTGAGGACTTATCACTGATAAACAGCATACTACAGGGACACAGCCACATCAATGTTTATAGCAGCACAATTCAAAATAAGCTAAACTGTGTAACCAACCTAGATGCCCTTCAATAGATGAATGGATAAAAAAAAAATGTGGCATATATGCACATGGAATATTACTCAGCAATAAAAAAGAATAAAATCATAACATTTGGAGGCAAATGGATGGAGTTAGAGAAGATAATGTTAAGTGAAGTAGCCAATCCCAAATAACCAAATGCAGAATGTTTTCTTTGATATAAAGAGACTGATCCATAGTGGGATAGGGAGAGGGAGCATGGGAGGAACAGTTGAACTCTAGATAGGGCAGAGGGGTTGGAGGGAAAGAGAGAGGGCTGGATTTAGAAATGATGGTGGAACGTGATGATCATTATTATTCAAAATACATATATGAAGACATGAATTGGTGTGAATATACTGTGTATACAATGAGAGAAATGAAAAGTTGTGCTCTATATGTGTAATAAGAAATGTAATGTATTCTGCTATCATACATAAATAAAAAATTAAAATTAAAAAAAATTGGAAGAATTGAGGCAGAAGGTGAGAGTTATGCAAAATTAAATAGTTTTGGTCAAATTGTGATCTGGTTGATCATATTTTATTTCTGATTCTTCAAGGTGACACCAGGGAAGTCTTTATCTCTTGAGGGGACATTACTATTTGCTTTGTAAGATGTTTATGCTTCAGACCTATGATTCTAGAAGTATCTCAGTTCCTCTGAGATGATTGTTCCTGATTAGGAAGGGCAGTTTTATCAGGGGATGATCTGCCTGCAAGGCTTACTGTTCCTAAGGACCATGACTGGATACTTCTGGGTCTAGAACAGGACCTTGCCAAAATTAGCATCTGAATGTCCCTGAAAATCTTGAAAATGCCTTAGTTATTCTCATCATGGTGTCTTCAACATTGAAAGGGGTGGATTACCAGTTTTAGAAAAACACTTTTTTAAATGATTAATATGCTTCTGTGTTGAGTTGGACAAGAAATTTACCCAAAGTTTAAAGTACTAAGGAAAAAAAGATACAAAATGAAAGCAGAGATGCCAAGCTTTATCCTGCTTTCAGTTATCTGCTGGGCATATGCAAGCCCAAAAGAAAAGTCAGTGCTTTATAGTAAAGGCAGCCTCTCAAATTCCCTTTTCTAAATCTGTAATTCAGAAGTTCTGTTCAGATGCTCACCCATAGCCTGTGAGTATTCTTTTCCCCAATCAAAACAAGCTGAGATGTTTGAACTGAGTAAACAATGAATTCTCCACTTGAAGTAATGACAATAATATTCAATTTTTATCTAAACATTACATTTAATAGGAAGTGGAAATGTATATGAAAATTTACTATCGCGTTGGTATATTGAAATTTCCATTTCATTATGAGTTTTATAATGTGTGTGTCTATTTCTGAGAAGTCTCTAAATCTGAGGATAACCTTAAATGATCCTCCAAAGATTGAATTAACTGTTAAGATATGTTCTAATAGGTGTCAAAAAGAAATCCCTTCAACTTATAACAATCCTTTTTAGATTAAATTTAACAAATGACCTAACCACTCCACATGTGATGTTTTGTCCTGTGGATTAGGTAACTCTCATGACATTTTAAAGTAATGATAAACATTTACCCATATTAGATTTGATCATTAGAACCATCAAATTAGAACATGAATTCTGACATCCTTATATAAGAAGTATGAAATGACTGTTATTAAAAACAATGGATAGCAGAGATATCTACATTTACCTTAATGTTGACATATGACTTTGAATTTTCTCATGCACATTAGACTTAGAAAGAAAATAATAGATATACATTGTATGCTGTTTTTCAGAATAAATTTATACCTGAGGGGGGTGGGAAATCTAACTCATGTTAGATTTTACAGACATTTAAAACTAAAAGTAAAGTTTGTATCATTCCTTTTGAAATATTCAAGTATATATCTTAGATAAATGTATTGTTAAATTTCTTTAGTTTATGAAAGAATTGAAGTACTGATTTCAGAAGAGAGAAACTTCAAAGATAAGTACAATTTAAACTTGTATATTTAAAACTCCTTTAGTTTTTCCACAAACCTATGGGGGTTTTTAATTAAATTAAGTGGAGATTAAAATAACATTTGGAAAAATCAAGGAGACATTTATGGTAAGATTTATTCCTTTTTACAGGGATTATATATAAAAATACAGAAGCATATAGCTAGAAGGGAATTTCTTATTGTTTGTATAGTTTATAAATCAAACATAAAGAACTACTCACTACAAGCAAGGGACAATGATTTTTAAGGTGGTGTATAATATATGAATACCCATGAAGTAAGAGATTTTTAGAATCTACCTCCTTAGCTGTTTAGACCACTATTATATTCCTTAGATCCCCACACTCAAATTCTTTCAACTCCAAATCTTAATACAAAAATGAAACAAAATTTTAGAAATTAGAAATCTTTTCCACTAGCAAAAAAAAAAATCTTTAATATCTTTATGTGGCTGTTGTTGGGAGAAATATAATTAAAAATGTAATCTCCTGTGAAGCAGAAAGCCTCTCCACTAAAATAATATAAAAAAGAAAATTGTTTTATCATTGAATAAGCATTAAATAAGAATGAGCTGTGCATCTCAGTCAGCTTGCTAAACAGATGGTGAAGATTGAAAGATATTTTACCATTTTAAATAGCCAAGCACATATAACCTTATTACACACATGTTCTCAAGATAAAAAATAACTAGTCCTCAAGTAAGAGAGCTCCTTGCCATGATACACATAGTTCATCATAAATTCAACCTATAATGGGGGTAACCATCTGTGCTGGCTAATTGGCTTCATCCAAAGAAAAAATTCACCTTATATCTTTATGAAAGTAGATGGTTTTGAAACTTAAAGTGATGATAGGCTCCTATTTTCTCACAGAAACTGGAATGTGAAGATGCTGTCTTTCTTGATGAATACATTTCAGGGAGATGGCTTTCAGATCTTAGCTGAAACATCATTAATTAACTTTTGAGAATGACAAGGGTTTTAATTAGTATTTGAAGAGAGTTATATACATTTGGATAAGACAGAAATAATTGACAATTGCTAGTTTTCTAAAGTAAAATCTCTAAGATAAAGGCAGGTGAAGGAAGTTTCCTCTTACTTTCAATATAAAAAATTAAGCCTTTTAAAATTTGTATTTGCCCTTATACTGTCCCTTCACTTTCTAACATACAGGGTCTTTATATTTTTCTGATTTTGTTCTACTCTATGCATAACCCCATTTTCGCAGTAGGTAATATAATAAGTTAATAAGGCAAGGAAAGTTGGTGCTTGAGAGGAAAACCAAATTAATAACCTTAAATAAGTTTCAGAAAATATTAAAATTTTATTAAACTCTTTTCCCTTCTTGATTTTAGTAATTTTTTTTTCTTTTTGTTTCTCTAAACTATTATTTATTTAATTTTTACAGTAATGTAGAGTGAACCTGGGTGTCATCCATGTTAGACAAGTGCTTTATAAGCTGCTTCCCAAACCATTTCTTTGTCTTATTTTAAGACAAGTGTTGGTAAATTGCCCAGGGTGGCCTCAAACTTGTGATCCTCCTACCTCAGCCTCCTAGGCAGCTGGGATTACAGTTGTGTGCCACCATGCCTGGCTGAACTATTATTTCTAAAGCAATGTAAAAACTGTATTAAATGACTTTTTACTGCCTTAAATTTAAAAAAAGAAGTCTAAATTTTGATTTCTTTGTAAGCACAACCTTATTCTTCCAATGATCTCCAGGCAAAACTACACTACCTTCTTTGAGGATGTTCTGTGGTAATGAGTCCCAAGACAAACTAGATGGAAGATTCTAGGGTCAAATAAGTTGTAGAAAATCTTTGTAAAAGATAACATAAAAGTTATGCTGATTGGTGGATCATTAAATAGTTTTAATGTTTTGGGATCATTTTCTTCTTTTAAAGAATGGAATGGAATAGAGAATTTCAGAGAACATTGTCTTTATAGCATTATATGTTGTTCTATGAAACATGTTTTGCAGTTAATTATTTTTATATGTGTATGTCAGAATATATGTGAATATATAAATACAGTTATATTTAACTGTGTACTAGAATCAATCATTGGAAATAAATGAAGATTGTTCAAATGAGAATAAGCCAAGGAAATTTATTTAGAGGTTACAAGGGAGGCAGTCCCCATCATTTATGTTTGGCAGAGAATTAAAAGCATTCTAGGAAGTAGGATTTTTTTTATATAGTTTAAAAAGTAGGGACTCCAGTTATGTTCTAATTGAAGTTGTTTCCATGAGGAAGCTGGAGATAGATCAGGCAGAAGAAAAACTGTTTTTCTGCTTGGATTGGGTTACATATTTTGGATTTCTTGATTGATACAAAATTGGAAGTGGGGAGAAAAATGAAATTCACTATTATTTACCAAGTCTGGTCTTTCTTGCTCTTTATTGTTGCAGACTGTAATTTGGCTCCTTGGACTTCTTAAGTGGGTTAGACACATATGTGTCATTGTGATCTGGTTATTTTCCACTGTATGTATTTAGTCCTTCAGATTAAAAAAAAATCTCTCTTAAGAACCCATGAAACTTATGTGGCTTTAGCATTTTTTTATATTCTTTTTGAATCATTAATCTTCCTCTGCACTTCTTCTTACTACAAATAAGTTGAAAGGTATATGTATATGTTTTTTTTCTTTTTTTACCAGCATTTATCATCTCTGTTTTATTCACAATTTATTTTTCTTTCCTTGAATTATCCCAATAGATACCTCTAGGTTCTTTTCTGCATCTGTTCTTACAGATTTCAGAATAGTTTTCTCTCTGTTGCTTCTTTACTCCAAAATCATTAGTGTCTTCTCTATGTTTGCTCGGAAATGCCACTCTAACATGTATGAGAAATTCTCCACTTTCTAGCAAAATTTGCCTTTTCACTCAGATCTTGAAAGATTTTTCTTTTACAAACTTTGGTATCTCTCCTTTCCTTCTTAGCATATTTACTAGTTTCCCTCTATAAATCCCTCTTCAATCACTAGGGATCATAGAAAATTCAACATCTCTCCTGTGACCATTCCTATACCTGCCCACTTCCAATGTGGAAATTATCTTTGAATTTCTGAAACACTTTGAATACATGACATCACACTTGTCACATATTGCCTTGTCCACTGTATGTATTTAGTCTTTCAGATTAAAAATATAAAATCTCTCTTAAGAAACCATGAAATTTACGTGGTGTTAGCAATTTTTTATATTCTTTTTGAATCTTTAATCTTCCTCTGCACTTCTTACTGCAAATAAGTTGATCACATATACATATATGTGTAATATATAATTGTTCTATCCTCATACAGAATCTGAACCTTAGTCAAATTTTTAACCCTTATAGTCCAAAAGACTGTCATGTGTATACTATGTTGTTGAATAAATTAAGCCAAACAATTGATTTTTTATCTATTCTTCAGTCTCCAAATGATATAACCCAAATATTACTTACTCTGTGTCTAAAATCACAATAATTGTTTATATAGTTTTAGAAGAGTTAAAATGCAGGTAACTTGCTAAAAGTTATATGACAATTCAAATTTAAACAAAAGTATAGATGATTTACGGAGAGTTCTTGCCTGAGAATAGATTTTTTATTGTACATTGGGCCCCAGGATCCTCAAAGTTAGACCAAGACAATGGAGAAGTGATTATCAAAATAGCCCTTAGAATCCAGATGCAGTGGTGCATGCCAGTAATCCCAGTGGCTTGGGAGGCTGAGGCAGGAAGATTGTGAGCTCAAAGCCAGCCTTAGCAATGGCAAGGTGCTAAGTAACTCAGAACCTGTCTCTAAATAAAATACAAAATAGTGCTGGGGATGTGGTTGACTGCCCCTGAGTTCAATTCTCCGTACAAAAAAAAAAAAGGCAAAAAACCAAAATAATAATAATAATAACCTCAGAGAAACCAGATCCAAAGACATATAGAAGACATAGAATTAGAGTTAAGTCCATGTTTTCACATTCATCACCAAAATGCCTGATCAAATATTGTGTTTATCTCCTTGAGTAACCAACTAATCTAGTTCCCCCACCCCACATTGACTAGTTTAGCACATATGAGATCTTAATATCTATTCACTAGAGTGAAAGCATTGTGTAGACAGCCTCACCACTTAATTTCATAGAGGGCTAACACTATATCAACATGATTATTTTTAAAGCAAAAAAACATACTCTGCTCATTTGTTGCACTTTGAATTTTCTCAGTGTGATCTTTTATATTCACAAATAAAAATGGTGTTTCTTTGTACTTGCCTTATAGATATACAAAGCTATACCTCAAAGTAATTATAAGTCCTTCTACCATCTGGTAGATACAGTAAGAGCAATAGTGTTTTGAAGTTTCTGATGGCAGCTGCTGAGCTACTAGCATTTATGGTTCTTTCAAAAGAAAAATCCATTTGCTTTGATTGCTATTATAGTTCAGAATATATTGATCTATCCCTGCTTGCAAACTCTTTTAAACAGGTAGCTACAGAGATTTAGACAAAAATCTATATTTCACTTTGTTCTTTCATTCAAGGTACTTCAAAGGAAAATGTATAAAAAATAGACAGGTTAAGTGAGATTGTAAGTGAACAATGCTGTGTGGAGTCTTATAAAAAAAGAATGCTTCATGATACTTGCATTTTACTGCTCCATTATTAGACTATAAGCTCCTAAGGGAGTAGGTCATGTTTCTTTAATTGATTCTGTATCCTGTTTAGTCTATTTCATAGGAGATTAGGTGACTGTTGCTCTGTGTGTTTTGTTTGGTGTGTACTCCCAAGTCTTATCAATGGCTACTTCTGCTTAGAATAAAGTGAAATGCCCTTCACACTGCACAGAGGTAGTCTCATATCTTTTTAACCTCATCTCTTTCCTTATTCTCCTTGTACCCAAACTTCAGCCATACTGAATTCCTTGAATTTCTCCAAATGTGCCAGTTTGTTTTACACTATCTTTCCTTGGAACAGATATTCTCTTCTGAAATACAACAATCTACTACCACACCACCTTCAAAATATAGGTATACATGAAAATCTGCCAAATCTTAGTTCATGTTTAAATTTATATATTATTTTTATCTTTTTACACCTGAGCAAAACTTTTCATTTTCTTCTCCATGTCTCCAATATATTTTATTCTAAAAATGCATTATTTATTTTACTTTTAAATATCTATATGCTTATCTTTTTCTAGTAGCAGTAATAGATTTGTTTTATTCACCTCTATATTTCCAACATTTAAGACACAGCAAAATTTCAAGACATTTTTTCTTGAATGAACTTACTAACATATGATTGAATTAATAGATTAATGAATACATAAACATGAATAAATAAGGATGTTATGCCCAAAAAATTGATACTAAAATGTTCCATAGTAGTTTGCTAACTTACTGAAGGAATCTACTGATTTGAGATTTTCCCAGTGAACCTTTCCTTGAGTACTGGGTTTCCTAGCTTCAGTCAGCCTGCCACATGTTTAATTTGTCTGAGAAACAGTACCTAGTCCCAAACCAAGGGCAAATGCTAAAGACTTCCTTTGAAGGACCTGAAATATATAAACAAAAGGGCAAATTTTAAGGATACTACTTTAGAACAAGTTAGGAGGAGGATTTAATGTCACTTCATGCATCATCTTTAATAGTCTAATACATAGGAAATGCAAATGAAATTCCAAAATCATTTCAGATTTGTAAAACATTTCTATCTTGTACAAAGGTGTTGACCAGAGTATAGTTCATTCTCTTTTTCTTAAAAAAAAAAGTAAGGAATTTAAAAAATATATCCTGAATATACTTTTCTGGCAGCTATTATAGACTGTGTGTTTTTAAAGGACAGAGATTATGACATATAATTTTCTGAGTTCTAAAAGAGTAAACATTTGTTTTCCATGCTAAGGTCTCTGGCTGGCCATAATAACAGGATAACAATATACACATTTTATTAGAAGTTTGCATGTACAATTAGAGTACTCATAAGAAATAAAGAGCTGAGGAGGTGACCACAGCAGAAAGCAATACTTTTGTGAAGAGTAAATGAAGGTATTTGAGCAGTAAATATTGAATTGAAATTAACTAATTAATCATTTTAGTTGATGAGAGTAGCCTTTAAATTCCCTGAACTAAATCACATATTATCATCAAGAAGTGTGTGTACATCTACAGTTGTATGATCCTTGACAAAGGTACCAACAAGTCTATTTAACAAATGGTGCTGGGAGAACTGGTATCCTTATGTAGAAGAATGAGAATACTCTTATCTCTCACACTGCACAATATCAACTCAAAATTGACCAGAAGCTATTCAACTCCTAGAAAAAAACATAAGGTCAAATGTCTAGCATATGGGTACAGGCAATGACTTTCTCAATAGTACCTCTAAAGCTCAGGAAATAATATCAAGATTTAATAAATGCAATGGCATCAAATTAAAAGTCTTCTGAACAGCAATGGAATCAATTAAGAATGTGAAGAGAGAACCTAGAGAATAGGAGAAAATCATTGCTAGCTATTCTTCTGACAAAGAATATCTTGAATATAAAAAGAACTCAAAAATGTAAAGCAAAAAAAAAGCCCAATTGATAAACGAGTCAATGAAATAAACAGAGACTTCTCAAAAGAAGAAATACAAATGACCAACAAATATATGAAAAAGTGTTCAATATCATTAGCAATTAAGGAAAAACTTCAGAGATTTTATCTCACACGAAGGAGTCACCAAGAATATAAACAATAATAAATTGTAGAAAGAATGTAGAGAAAAAGACTTTTACACTGTTGGTGGGATTGTAAATAGTACAATAGTACAATTAGTATGGAAATCAGTATGAGTTTCCTCAAAAGACTATACATGGAACAACCATATGACCCAGTTACATCTCCTTGGTACTTATCCTAAAGAATCAAAGTGATATTGGCCATATTGTATTGTGTGCATGTACAAATATGTAACAACAAATCCCACTATTATGTACAACTATAGGACACCAATAAGAAATGAAAGGGGAAAAAAAGATGTGTGAATTTTTTTTTAATTGAGTCCCACCACATCCCATTAAATTGTTTTAGATATGATAGAAATTTATAAGCTAGGGAACTACTAAGTTAGAACATTCATTTTTTTATTTTGGAGTGGTCATGTTGTGGTATAATTTAAACTATTATAAATTTGTACAATGAATAGAAATTTATTCTGCTGTTATGCATAACTAATTAGAACAAGTAAACTATTTTAAATAATTAAAAATGCTTGTTTTCATGCCCCTAGTGGATGGTATTTCATTTATTTATCCATTTATTAATTAATTCAATAAATATTTACTAAATACCTAGAAAAAATAAATATGTTATTAATGATATCCATGCTTGTAAATTATTTATTTCCTTTTCAATAACACAGAAAATACTTAGTCATATCTAACAAAATAACCTTAATCTCACTTTCTTATATTCCAATCTATTCTCTTGAGAGAGAGAGAAGGAAGGTGGAGTTATAATTTAGAGCAGAGACTTGTATAAAACACCAGGGACTCATTGTCAGAACAAAGTCTGAAAATCACTAAGTTGGAGCTAAATGCTACATAACCCACATTCATAGGTCCCATAGCTCTTAAAACTAACAAAGTCCTTGCTCATGCCCGCGACATTACTTGCAAATTTCTTCCACTCATCCTCCCTATTTGTAAACTGGGCATTTATATGATAAAATATAAATGGTTTTTCATAAATACATTAATGGAGCCTTCAGAAAACAACCCTGAATTAATAATGTTTAAAGTAACATTATATTTAGAACCAAATAAAAGCACATTATTTTAAAATTTATTTATTTTTTTAACCATAAATGTTATTTGTATTTATGGAGTACCATGTTATGTTTCAATAGAGGTATATATTGTACAATATTCAAATCAGGGTAGATATATCTATCTCCTCTGAAATTTATCATTACCTTGCAATGAAAGCATTCAAAATCCTCTCTTCCAGCCTTCTTAAATATACAGTATAGTATCAGTATCCATAGTCATCCTACTTAAGCAACTTGTTTTTATTACAAGTAAAGAGATCTTAACTGTATTAAACATATTTAAATGTTCACTAATTTTAAGTTGAAATATGATTAAGAATTAAATACCTTTTAGAATGTTTCTGTTTATTCTACCTCTATCTTAACTACTAACTGCAGATTTTCTATATCAGCTCTGTACAAAATGGTAAAGCTTGTTTCAGGGTATTTTGGCCACCATTATGAATTTTGCATAATTTTTATTAAATTTTCCTACTTAATCACACACTTTAAATGTCAGCACTTTCATCATAATTGTAAAACACTTTACACATTTATTATTATACAGATAGCCTTCATTACTTTTGCCTGGGCAGTTATGGATTTCCTTTCCAAAATCTCTTTAAATGTTTACTATAGTCTCATTTGTCTGAGACAGTTGAAGGTGAGACCTAGTTTAACTCCCAAGGTCTTTTCAGCTGCTTGATTCTGTATTTCACAACCTTTGTAAGCCCGTTGCTGAGGTAATGAGATTCCCAAGAGGCTTTGTAACATTAAGAATCAGCAAAACTGCAAGTTTTCCAGATCACTTTCTTTTAACCTACAAGTTTCTCTGTGAAGTATTTGAATTACTGTGTCAACTGTTGTCAAGTGAGAGATTGATCAATGGGTAGTTTTATGTCACTTTAAGGCCAGATGTTACTCTTTGGCTGGAAATCTGATTGAATTTAAAATTAGAGTTTATTACTTTAGGTATCAAAGATCAAAGTTAACTTGGTCACTAAGAAAAATAAAAATAAAGATGTTGAAAGAGCCCTGCTTCTACAAATTTTAGCCACCGACATTTAAACGTATATGTTCAATATTTCAACACACTACATAAGAGCATTCTGAGTCTTCTGACCTCACATTTTCATTTATTTCTATGCTTCTTTCTCTGCTTTTACTTCTTTGTCTGCCTAGTAAGGAAGAAAATGAGGAGAATCATGTGCTACTCTATGGGTGCTTTACCTCTGACTCTAGGGATGGATACTCACTTACTACCTTCCAAATTTAATTGTGAATAATGGGCCAATATTTGGCAGACTCCCAGTGGAGGTAACATTCGTTAAGGAAATTACATCTTTATACTCTGAGAAACAAAATCAGTATAATATAATAAAATCAAGTATCAATGGAATGCTTTAACTAAATACTATTTGTATTGAACCAGGGATTCAATGGTAAATTTTAGTCTAAGACATCTTGCAGGAAAAAAAAAAAAAACTGGTATATTCACACTGGGGACATGTGGGCAGAGCTTAAGGAAACTAACAAGGTGTTGCATAGTATCATAGTTAATGACACTTAGAGGACAGCTGTATGGAAAGGGTTGCCTGACATAAAATTGACTTTTAGTTTGGGGACACTGCCATCCCATCGTGATCAGGCAAAGAAGGATTGGGGAGCAGGGACGAAATCCCTATGCTACTCTCATCCTGACTTTCTCAACCAAATATCCTGTCTAAATGACAACTTCCCACCACCCTGCCCACAGAAAGCCAAAGAGAACAGGAGCCTAATATGAACCCAGGTAAGTTATAGTCTTACTCCCAACCTGGAAGAGGGATCAAAAAACAGTGATGAGAAGGATGAAGAATGGATGAAAATGTAATATAAAGCAATCAGAGTCTTCAACTGCAATACAATTACAAATTTAGATTATTCAAAGGACGTAACTGGAATAATATCATCATTCAATGATTTTCTATATATGTGACTTCTCTATAACTATGGAATTTTGTGATTGCTTAGATTGTTTATTAAAAGAATCACATATTTTAGTATGCTAAGTCTTCTTATTTCTTTCCTTCCTACATATACAATTATTTATTAAATACTGGCCTCTGAATAGATGTGTATTCCTTAATAACTCATAGTCTGGAACCATGCTGAATAGATTCAAATTTCAGCCTGTCAATTACAATTTGCATGGCACTAGGCAACTTACTTTAACCTCTTTGGGTCTTCACAGGACAATGTCAGGATTAAATATAACAAGTGTCTACAACTTTGCCTGACACATGACTAACATAAAATTTTGCCATCACCAGTTATATAGATATTTGAAATGTAAAGATGAATAAAGTTCCTGAAAGGAGTCAAATGAACAAGTGTATGATTATATTAAAATATATGGACCAGTATAGATGTATCCCAAGACCAATAGAAGTCCAGAAAAGGGAACAACAAACTGTGCTCTTAAGGTTAGGGTGAATTTTATGGATGGGTTATAGCTTAAACTTTAGAGATAATTAGAAATTTCTCTAAGTTTTAATAGTTGGTGCTATGGTTTAGATGTGGTTTGTCCCCCAATGGTTTATGTGTTGGAACTTAATCTACAGAGTTATTTATGTGAGAGGTTATGGAGCTTTTCAAAAGTGGGACCTAGGACTGGGGATATAGCTCATTGGTAGAGTACTTGCCTGGTATTCATGAAGCCTTGGTTTTCGTCCCTAGTACCACCAAAAAAAGGGTAGGGGGCTAGTGGGACTTTGGAGTTGGTAATGCACATTCCCAATGACTACATACTCCACAATTAAAGAGATCTATGTAGTTCTGCAGATCTCTAAGTAAATTCTTTTTTTTTTTTGGGGGGGGGGGCAGGGGGGGAGTAGTTTGCATTGCAAGCCTGACCTCTGAATCACTCTCTGACTTTCTGTCTGGCCCTGCGACCTCTTTCCACACTCTCCTATCATTTTGACACCATCCTCCATGAGGTCCTCAGCATTGCTGAGCAGAACCTAGTATTATTTTGATACATAATGGAGACTAAATATAGGTTTCATAAATAGATAACTAGGGAATGAAGATTCCTCCATAATAGCAGGGTGATGAATACTTTTTATTTAAATAAACATAAATTTTGCTATTTGTAGAATATGTGAAATTGGGAAATTTACTCAGCTTCTTTGTGCCCTCAGTTTCCTCATGTATAAAACAGAGGTGAGAACACGTCCTTTATAGAGTTGTTTTGATAATTAAATTATATCCTTTCAAAATATCATCACAGGTTTAAAGCTCAGTAAATGATGGCTGTTATTTATAATTCTTTTGGGGCATAGCTCTAGCACTTGTCTATGGATATTAATTATTTTCTCAGATATCAGACTTGCCTTCTAGGTAGAAAAACTAATTAGGATAAGTTATACTTCATGTATGCATAGTATGTCAAAATACACTCTACAGTCATTATATCTAAAAAGAATAAATTTAAAAAAAATTTCAAAAGCAATGATACATAACAGGTATATGTCTACTTTACTTACCACATATTTTTTCTATATTAGAGAGTATTGAAGCTTTGAAATTACACCTCTATTTTAAAATATACTTTTGATATTAAAGAATGTTTTCCTAAGGAACAATGAAAAAATGTTGGTTCAAAATAGTAGATTAAGCATTCATTCTTAGCCCTAACCCTAATAATAGAAAACATCAAAAATATAATAATGCTTAAGAATAAGAAAAGAAAAGCATCAGTTGTTATAAAGCTGTCAAAGGTCCCTAAGATAAATAAATATAAATAAGCATAAAGATATTTATGGAAAACAAAAAGGTAGACTGAAAAATGCATAAACCAATGCCACCAGTAGGCTGTTGCTGCAGGTAAGAAGCCATTGTCCCCCAGGGACAGAAGCCTTTGTGTCCTAGGGCCAGAAACCTCCAGAAAGAATACCACAGATGTTCCTGAGAAATTGCAGTAATCACCACAGAGGAATGTATTTTAGCGACAGAGCCAAATACCCAGATATAGAACAAGCATCTATATTAATCAGGGTTCTCTAGAGGAACAGAATCAACAGGAACTATACTTATAAAAAAGGGATTTATTAGGTTGGCATATGTGACCAGAAGCTGGATAGTCCACAGTGGCCATCAGCAAATGATCTAAGCAGCAATAAAGAACCTATTTAGGAAGAATCAAGCCTGCATGGCTGCTGCTATTTTATTCTTCCAACTTTTATTCCATCCAAGCCATCATTCTATTGGTCAGTATACTGCCCATGCTTAGGGAGTGTCTACATTTTTGTTGCCTATTCCACATGCCAATCATTCTTAGACATACCCTTATTGATACACCTTCATTGGCACACCCATAATCCTCTTAATCCTTGGCATCTTTTAATCCAATCAAGTTGACATTCAAATTGACCATTACAGTGTTTGATGGAGTTATCAAGAGGGAGGCCTCTCTAGGTCAGCATGAAGGCCATGAAAATAGATGGCGCCATGGATCAATATAGGGAATAGCTTTACCCCAGAATCCCATTGGGTTGCTGACATGAGTAAATGAACCTGAAAGTGGGGAAGGTGAAGGTCATGGTGGAAATAAACTGCATAGATATAGAAAAGCAATCAATAAAAACATTTATTTGACCATATCTCAAATACAACAGATTTGTTCTTTCCTAAAACACTTTCTCCAATACATTTTCATCATGAACATAAAATAATTATAATTTGTTGAATATATTCTCAAATATGTTGTGCTAGAATCAAGCTCATTCTACTTTTCTCTTAGTACATTCTTCTTACACCCAAGGAAACAGAGTTATGAAACAATAAAAGTAACAACAATAAACACACAGTGGCAAATGCTTGTAATTCCCCTAACTCAGGAGGATGAAGCAAAAGAATCACAAATTTAAGGCAGTCTCAGAAACTTATCGATATCCTGTCTCAAAATAAAATAGAAAAAAAAAAAAGAGAGAGAGAAGGGCTGGGAATGTAGCTCAGTGGTAAAGCTCCCCTGGGTAAAATTCCCTGAACCAAAAATAACTAAGTAAATATTTAGGAAATGATAACATAATTTTCAATACAAAGGTTAATTTAGGTTTAGATAAAACTACATGACAAATTATAAATTGAAATTTTATAAATTTGTAAATTTAAAATTGCATAAATTATTTATGAGTTAAAGAGGAAATCAAAATGGAAACCACAAACTACTTTGGAGTAAAACATAAAAGTCTCCATATCAAAGCATACCTTGAAGAAAATTTAGAAACTTAATATGTTTTACTTTTAGGAAACAAGAAAGGCTGAAAAATAAATAAATTAATAAATGCACCCCAAGACTTCAACGCAAAAAGATGGAAAACGAATAGAAAAATAATGCAAAAGAGAGTTGAAGATGGAATCCAGAAAAAGACAAAAAGAAAGCATGGTTAAATAACAGAATTGCTCAACAAAAGCCAAAATGGTTCTTTGAACATATTAACATATTTGACACACCTTTGAAAAGTACAAACAAAGAAAATCAGGATAGTAAACACAAATAACATTAGGGATGAGGAAAATTTATACTTTTTAATGGTAATATGTAAAAACCTTGTAGAAAATCTACTACTACTAAACTATTACCTCACTTTTCTAGGGTATATAAGTTGCTAATAATGGACCAAAGAGAGAGAGCGAGAGAAAGAAACAAAACCTAGTCCAATGGGAAAATAACCTTACAAGTAACTGAAATGATGGTTAGATGGTTACCTCAAAATTATGCCAAATTTGGCTAGCTTTTTTGGAAAAGTTCTAATATTTACAGTTCTAGTTTTTGTTGTTACAAAAACTAGTCTAAAAACTTGATAGTATTGAAAATTGCTAACTACTTCTCTTGATATTAAAACAGGATGGCAGCAACATAAGAAAATAATATAGGCCAATATAACTTGTGACATAAATAAAGTGTGTAAATAAAATCTCAAATGCTATCCCATGTTTTAAAGGAATCATTATGGCCATCTATGGTTTTGTTTAAGGATATAAGGTTTTCAAAAATATCTCTAAAACACGTAATTTGGTTAAAAAAAACCCAAGTTTTTAATAATATTGACATAACTGAAGATAAAGTCTAATAATTATATAAAGCAATATATGTTTTTGTAGGAGTATTTTTATATTTAAATACAAACATATATAATATTACATATTCTATGTATCTGTTTAATTATAAAAACATGGGAAAAGAACTAGAAAAATAGATATCAAAGGGTACAGGTAAGTTATACAGAAACCAGATATGTGTAAATGTTGAAGTGTTAGAATAGACTATTACTTTATCTCAAAGCTTTACTTTTCAAATTTTTATTTACTTTTCTTTTTGCTGCTATTTGAAGATAGTTAATTTCATGGGCTACTATGTTGCACGGGATGTAGAAGCCCAAAAGAACCAACATAGTAATTTATTGCTGACATTCATAGCTTCATAAAAACCATGTCAGATATTTGCACTGTCCTTTGATACATCTCAAAAGAATGTTTTCATGGTGCTCTTGAAAGAAATTTTTCACTCTTCAATTCATTCAATGAACATTCATTGAGAAAGATGACTAGGCAATTTCGAATGCAAAATTGATTCCTGTTCTTACTTAGACTACTGTTGTTATCACGTACTTGGGGAGATAATACAACCAGCAATTGCCAGAATGACAAATGTTGTTTAGAACTATTCATTGATTGCTGTAGAACCAGAGACACATTTGGCAACCTCATTAGCTACAATCATCTCAGGTCCCCACCTACAAAACAAGAGAATTACACTTATTGTTCTCTAAAGATCATGTATCAAATCATATTCATAGAGTGGCAAAAGGAAAAAAAATTAAGATTGGAGGATATATTCATTCTTCATTCTGAACTATCTTCCCATAGTACATGTTTACTAAACTCTTAGTATGGGCATCGTGTCTGCAAACCTTGGAAGGTGACTTTTATCTTCTATTTTTACAGAAATTGAAAAAGAAAGTTGTGGTGATCCTGGTACACCTTTATATGGAATTAGAGAAGGTGATGGATTTTCTAATCGTGATATTTTAAGGTTCGAATGCCAGTTTGGGTTTGAATTAATTGGAGAGAAATCCATTGTTTGTCAAGAGAATAACCAATGGTCTGCAAACATACCCATCTGTATCTGTGAGTACCAAATGCTTTGCTTCTAGACAGCATATGTTACCCTGTTCTTGCATATAATTGCTTTTGTAATTAATTGCTAAGAGCTGGAACCGTGTAATTATTTTTGGACGAGCAGCACTTTGTGATACTATCTTTAACAAGTGTGCTTATGCTGAATTATAAATTTTAGTACAGATTTAAATAAAGTTAACATAGTTCATTTGGTAATTGCAAAATATATACTACATGTGTTCTTATTACATTTAATTTGGTGACATTTTATACTTTATAGATAGCTACTTCTTATGGAAATTATACATCTGAACTAATTCTCATAGACTCATTTATCTTAACAAGATAGTATGTTTATTTGCAATCAAAAACACTTAAAATACTTAAAGCTTATATTCTATGTATAATGTATTAACCTATTTTTGTATTTAGATGCTCACACTAATGTATAAAGTACTATTTATTTATATTGCATAGAATAAAATTCATTAAAGTTTATGATATACAATATGCTTGTATTAAAACAACGTATTTTCCAAAAACACTAAGATATTCTGGTTTAACTACAACAAAAACATAACATGTATAACTTACTGATGCACTTTGTGGCTCAATGAAATACTATTATAATTTCATTACAATAAAGTGAATGTTTTTAGAATATGGCAGAAATTTCCCTAATTATAATATATTATGCTTGCTCTTCAGGAAGTGGAGGAGAATAAGTGTGCAAAGATCCCGTTACATGAACCATTAGCGTAGGGCATGGTCTCATGCCTAGTCAAAATCACCTCTAAAGTTCTTGTCAGAGAATGAAATGTATTAGAAGAGTCTGATTTGATTCTGTTCACATCATCTAAAGCTTAGTAAAACTTTAAAAGACTTCAATAATGGTCTTTAATTTTAAATATTCTTCTAAGAAGATAATGTTGATTTCATATTAGACAATTTATAAATGTAATATGTTACAGTAAAAAATAAATTATTTTTGAAAGCATTTTAATATATGCTAAAGTACATTTAATGGAAATATTGCTAAGACAAATTTTAAAAGTTCTTAATATCTAAAGAAAATTTTTTTACCATTTTAAGAATAAATTGATCTCTATATTCTGATAAATTATTAAAATATAGCAACTAGCCAGACACAGTGGTGCACACCTATAATCCCAGCAGCTCATGAGGCTAAGGCAGGAGGGTCCTGAGCTTGGAGCCAGCCTCAGCAACTTAGCAAGGCCCTAAGCAACTCAGTGAGGTCCTATACAACTCAGTGAAACCCTGTCTCTAAATCAAATACACAAAAGGGCTGTGGTTATGGCTAGGTGGCTGAGTGCCTCTGGGTTCAATCCCCAGTACCAAAACAAACAAACAAAAAAAAGTGGCAATTAACGTTTTCATATACAAGCAATAGCTGATTTAAAAATGTATTTGAAAGAGAATTTAATCAGAAGAATAAATTATAAAATACACAGGAACAATATTTACACGTCTTAATAACTCAAGGAAAAAAATTATAAAACTAAAGCAAGGGAGAATTTTAAGTAAAAACTAAAGATGACAAGTTCCAGAGTGAGAAGACATTATATTAAGTATGTGAATTATATACAAATTCCTTGGGAAATTAATAAAGATTCTAACTTAATTTATTTGGGAACATTCTCTAACATATTGACATAGTTAATTAAAATATTCAGAAATAAATAAGAGAATTTTGTAAAAACAAAGTGTTTATGTGGAAACTAAAGCATAATATTAAGTTCTACTGATGAAAATATAACAATGGATCAAAGGAATTTACAGAAAAAAAAACTCTACCTGACATAATCATGAATTTAAAGTACAATATAAAGAGTTCTACTTATATGATGGTTATGGGTGTTAGGGTGATGAATTTAGTGGCTCTTGACCCAGGTAAAGATCATAAAGATAGGAGAGGGCAAACTGAAGCTATGGGGGATTTTTAAGTAAAGTTTTATTGAAACATAAATCATGTTCTTTCATTTACCAATTTATTGCCTATATGCTATAATGGCAGAGTTAAGGAGTTATATCATGTAAAGCCAAAACATTTACTGTTTGTTTTTTTTACAAAAAGTTTTGTAATCTCCAATTTAAATCCTACTTTATAGAATTAAATGATTCCAGGATTCAGGCAAGAAAAACAGTGAAAGACTATGTGTGTGCTCAGAAAGTGGGAGGAAACTGGAATAAATTAACTTTTCAAGAGAAGTTAGACTTTCATATTATTTTACCCTCAAATATAAAATGGTTTGAAATTTTTGTTAGGAAAAAATGAAGAAAAATAATCAAAACAAACATAGCTGCAATACAGATTAAGCCCAATCACTACTAAACCACTAACTCAAACATGATAAATATCAAAATAAATTGCTGCTATTAAGCAAATTATTTTTGTGCATATTTAAGGATATATTCTTAAATTCACCTAAAATAGTAGTTGCCTTTTCTAATATGTAAAAATGACAACATTTTCTGTTTTATAAGGTAATTTATATTTTTATCCACCTTTTAATTGATTATTATAATGGCAAGATATATCAAAATAAGATCAAATACTACTTTTGATTATTTACTATATTCTTTAATCTTTTCATTTTACCAGTTCCTT
The DNA here is from genome assembly GCF_021218885.2 of Marmota monax. Lineage (NCBI taxonomy): Eukaryota > Metazoa > Chordata > Mammalia > Rodentia > Sciuridae > Marmota > Marmota monax. Next base: position 19,348,742 of record NW_026694084.1, on the reverse strand, counting down.
GTCTCTCTAACTTTACTGCACCTATGGGAACAGTTCTTTCTCCTGATTACCCAGAAGGTTATGGAAATAATTTAAATTGCATCTGGACAATAATCTCTGACCCAGGAAGTCGGATACACCTTTCTTTCAATGACTTTGATCTGGAATCCCAGTTTGACTTTCTTGCTGTTAAAGATGGTGACTCTCCAGATTCCCCAATTCTTGGAACCTTTACTGGGGCTGAGGTGCCTTCCCATCTTACAAGTAATAGTCATATTCTTCGATTGGAATTTCAAGCTGACCATTCAATGTCAGGACGTGGATTCAACATTACTTACAACAGTAAGTTTTTTGGATTTTATTTTTCCATATAATATTTTTACAAATTAGAACTGCAAAAGAATCAAGCAAACCAGTTCTCTTGTTTCACAAATAAGGAAACTTGAGCAAGTCCCTAGTTTTGCCAATGATGATCATTTGATCTTTGATTTCCAACCACATTTTAGCCCCAAATATGTTATTTCTCTTTGTGAGAGTCCTACTATTAAGAAAATATGTTTCAAATGTCATTATTTATCAGCCAATATATTAGCTTATTCATTAAACTTTATCATAAACTCAAACCTACTGTTTATCACACATTTGGTTGTTACTTATATATGAATATTAAAGGAAAATATATTTTCCTTCAAGATATTCATAAACCACTAGGAGTCTTTAAATCGATAATGACAGCAAAAAATTATAAATTCAAAGAAATATCAAAGGACACCAAAGCAAAATATGGAAGGAAATCATTAACTTTGGGGCAGTGGATTACTAAACTCACTTACCAAAGCCAACACGGAAAAAAAAAAACACCTTAGTTATTAAGAGTATCAACTCTAAAATCAAACTATAAATGTCCAAATCTTGGATTTACTACATTTTTAGGTTTCATAACTTAGCCACAGTCCACAATGTCTACATCAGTAAAACCACATTGGATTGTTGTAAGGAGTAAACACGGTAATGCATGTACATAATAATCACAGAGTACATAGTATCTAACACAACCTAAATTAGAACTATTTGGTATTGAGTAGGAAAAGGGCTTGCAGATTTAGTGATATTAATAGGGCCTAACATATAAAACATATTTTATGATTTAAAATTAGTTTATACTGTAGGAGTAAATGTAGTTGTTTTGAATTTTTTCACTAATCCATTTGAAGGTATTCAGAAATTGCATAATTGTATTATCTGCTATCATATTGTTAATATATAGAAAATAATATTAAGATAAATTAAAGATTTATAGTACAAATTTGGTCATCACATGAATTAAGGGAAATGAAAAATTGGATGAAAAATTTTGTGTAATCTATAACCTCTGGCAATTTGAAACATGTGAGAAACAAGGTAAAATAAGGTAGTGACCCTCAGCTGAAGAACTCATACTCTGAGAGAAAAGAGACAAACCAAAAGACTATAAGGTGTTGAAAAAAAGACTATAGGGTGTTGTCAAAAGCCAGAACAGGATACATTTCAACCCTATCAAGCTTTATTTCTATGACCAAAGGAAAGTTACTTGACTTTTTCTGAGTTTAACGTTACTTTTTATAGTAATGGTAACACTTTTATCATCGAGATGACCTCAATATTAAATGAGATAATAAATTATTACAATGCCTAGAAGTTGGTAATTGTAAAAGACTTAAGTCTCTTCCCTTTTCCTGGATGGTAGAAAGTAAAAGTCATGAAAAATTAAAAAGAAATTTTAAGACTTCCATTCTATAATTGAAACATTTCACTTTAATTATCACAATGAGACCCTCTTTCTGTTCCTTACAGAGTGAATTACAGAAGTTTCCTGTGAGATATAGTCAACTTACTCGGAAGTTATATTAATTGAGATTCTAACTAATTTATATTTTGGGAATATTTGCATGAACTTAGCCTAGGGGATCACCATATATAAACAGAAATAATTATATTTTAAATTTTAATAATCTTAAGGTATAATTTGTATTTTAAAACCATTACACCTCTAACATATCACAAGCAATCTGTCAGAGGAGAGCCTCCAAATTTTTAAAAGATAAATAAATAAAAGTCTTTTCTAGAAATAAATACAATCTCCTTATGAGTTATTTTTAATCACCCAAAATATACAAAGGTTGCCCTTTCTCATATTTATTTTGTGTTTTTGTTTGTTATTCTAAAAAGCATTTGGACACAATGAGTGCCCTGATCCTGGAATACCAATTAATGCAAGGCGGTTTGGGGACAACTTTCAATTAGGAAGTTCAATTTCAGTTATTTGTGAAGAAGGATTTATAAAAACCCAGGGAACAGAAACAATTACATGTATTCTGATGGATGGAAAAGTAATGTGGAGTGGACCAATTCCAAGATGTGGAGGTAAGTGAAGTAGTGGGAAATATAACCCACTAATATATCATTATAAAGCAATAGAAATTGTAAAAGGAAATGCATTGTCTACTGGAACTGTTATAATTTTTTCCTAAAAATGTCACTTACTTTTACACATCATACATATATGAACAAATTTCACTTCCAATTTTTTTCATATTTACATAATTTTTAAGAAATTTTTAGGGGCACTCTTTTAAAAGGAGATCCTACCTTTAAAGGAGCTCCTAGCTTAATAAATGGTAAACATTGTACCTTAATAAATGATAAACATTGTACCTTAATAAATGGTAAACATTGGTCACATGTATAAATCCCTTTAGTATACTGCATAGTTATATTTATAGTAGTAGTTAGAGTTAACAATAGTTTATAAAGTTATAATTATAACTTCCATTTATATTATCTTGGTATTTTAACTGTTGTGGTATATATATCCCTATTTAACTTTTAGAAATATGTTAACAACTATCAGTTATAATGAATTTATGCTAAAAAACTTATATAAAATATATAATTTATAGTTTGCTAATTTATTTTTTCAGTTTTATTTTCTTGAAAAAATTCAGTCAAAAGCACTGGGGCTGAGGATGTAGCTCAGTGGCAGAGCACTTGCCTAGCCCACACAAGGCTCTGGGTTCAATCTCCACTACTGCAAAAAAAAAAGAACATATATATATATATATATATAATATATACTTTTATGTATATCAAAGAAGATACATTCATATCTGTGCATATGCACACACGCACATATATACATAGTCATGAACTTTCTTGACTTTGTGGACTATGTCATATATATGGATGTGTGTGTGTGTGTGCACATGTATATGTAATATATGCAATATTTATAAATGTACATCTTTATATATTATATACACATATAAAGTCCCATGTTAGTTTAGAAAGATGGAAGCATTATCACCCTAAAAATATATTAATTATATGATGTATCCATTTAGAATATGTTGTAATGTTTGAGTTAAAGGGGTTTTATTTAGAATTGCCATAGTAGAGATTACTATTCAAAATTTCAATTTTTTTTCTACTCTAGTATCTAGGGATACATATCTATATATTAAAATGATGAACTTTACTAATTAGATGACTTCAAACCTGGAAACATGGTTCCTTTTTCTTTTCTTTTTTAAAATTTATTCATTTTTTAAATTTATATATGACAGCGGGATGTATTACAATTCATATTACACATATAGAGAACAGCTTTTCATATCTCTGGTTGTACACAAAGTATATTTACACCAATTTATGTCTTCATACATGTACTTTAGATAATTCTAACCATCACATTCCACCATCATTTTTAACCCCATGCTCCCTCCCTTCCCCTCCCACCCCTCTGCCCTATCTACAGTTCATCTATTCCTCCCATACTCCCCCTTCCTACCTCACTATGAATCAGCCTCCTTATATCAGAGAAAACATTAGGCATTTAGTTTTTTGGGATTGCTAACTTCACTTAGCATTATCTTTTCCAACTCCATCCATTTTCCTGCAAATGCCATGATTTTATTCTCTTTTATTTCTGAGTAATATTCCATTGTGTATATATGCCACATTTTTTTAATCCATTCATCTACTGAAGGGCATCTAGGTTGGTTCCACAATTCAGCTACTGTGAATTGTGCTCCTATAAACATTGATGTGGTTGTGTCCTTGTAGTATGCTGTTTTTTTTTTGGCTTTTTTATAAATGCTTTTCAATTATAATATTAGAAACTTGAAGACAATGGAGTAGTTTCTTAAAAATCCTGAGTGAAGATTAATTTCAAATAGAACTTTATACCCAGTCAAATTATTGAGTATATACATAAAATAACAGTATTTTGAAGCATACAAATACACTCCAAAATTATTATTTTGTACCCTTTCTTATGAAAGCTATCTTTATTATTATTTTTTTTATTTATGTATGACAGCGGAATGCATTACAACTCTTATTACACGTATAGAGCACAATTTTTCATATCTCTGGTTGTATACGATGTATATTCACACCAATTTGTGTCTTTATACATGTTTTGGATAATAATGTCTATCACATTCCACTATCATTTCTGACCCATGTGCTGCTGAGAAGAAACTGTACTCACTTATTGAAGGGTGAAATATTCTATATATGTCAGTTAAGTCTAAGTTATTGATTGTATTATTGAGTTTTATAGTTTCTTTGTTCAGCTTTTGTTTGGAAGGTCTATCCAGTGGTGAAAGAGGTGTGTTAAACTCCCCAAAAATTATTGTGTTGTGGTCTATGTGACTCTTGGAAGTTGAGCAGAGTTTGGTGAACGTAGATGTTCCTTTGGGGCATATATATATATTTATAATTGTCAAGTCTTGTTGGTGTATGGTTCCCTTGAGCAGTATGTGGTATCCTTCTTTATCCCTTTTGATTAACTTTAGCTTGAAGCCTACTTTATTTGATATGATGGCAGAAACCCCTGCTTGCTTCCACAGTCCATGTGAGTGGTATGGTTTTTCCTAATCATTCACCTTCAGTCTGTGGATGTTTTTTCCTATGAGATGAGTCTCTTGGAGGCAGCACATTATTGGAGCTTTTTTTTTTTTAATCCAATCTACTAGTCTGTGTCATTTGATTGGTGAGTTTAAGCCATTAGCATTCAGGGTTATTATTGAGACATGATTTGTATTCATTTGTATTCCCAGTCATTTTTGTTTATTTTTGTATTTAACGTGACTTGGTTTCTCCTCTGATTAGGTTTTCCTTTAGTGTAATACCTCCTTCTGCTGATTTTCATCCTTGTTTTTAATTTCCTCTGCATGGAATATTTTGATGAGGATGTTCTGAAGTGCGGGCTTTCTAGTTGTAAATTCTTTTAACTTTTGTATATTGTGGGAGGTTTTTATTTCATCATTAACTCTAAAGCTTAGTTTTGTTGAATATAAGATGCTTACTTGGCATTCAGTTTCTTTCAGAGCTTGGTATATGTTGTTCCATGATCTCCTGGCTTTGAGGGTCTGGGTTGAAAAATCTGTTGAGATACGAATTGGTCTCCCCCTATATGTGATCTGATTCTTCTCTCTTGCAGCTTTTAAGATTCTATCCTTATTCTGTACCCTAGGCATTTTCATTTAATGTGCCTTGATGTAATTTTGTACATTTGGTGTCCTGTAAGCCTCTTGTATTTGGTTTTCCATTTCATTCTTCCTACTTGGGAAATTTTCTGATATTATCTTATTGACAAGATTGTGCATTCCTTTGGTTTGGAACTCTGTGCCTTCCTCTATCCCAATAACTCTTAGATTTGGTCTTTTGATGCTGTCCCATAATTCTTAGATGTTCCATTCATGGTTTCTTACTATCTTCACTGTGTGATCAACTTTATGTTCCAGATTGTATATTTAGGTCATTCTTTAATTCACAAATTATTTTAATTATGAACCTTCTGAATACCTTCTCTGATATTTCATCAATTTTGCTGTTCATGGGTTCTGTCATTGTACTATTCTGGTTTGTTTGGGGCACTTTCCTCCCTTTTTTTTTTTTAATGTTGTCTATGTGTCTTCCTTTCTTGTAGTGTAGATCCTGGACCTGGGTCTCCCGCAATTTGGTGAGGGCAGATCTGGTCTGGGCCTGAGCTCCAGAAATAGTCTTCTGGTAGGAAGGGGCAGTCCTGTGCCAGAGGCTGAGCTCCTGGGGGTGTCTGTAGGTGGTGGCGGGATGGACAGGGGCCTACTGTGAGCCTTGGTCCCTTGCCTAAATGTTGCCTTTTTCTTACTTTCCCAGTTTTTCTTATTACCAATGCTCAAAGGAAAATGGAAACTTCCGTTTTCTCAATTTCTAGCTGATAACTTGAGAACATTTACTTTATAGTTTTCAAAGTGTCACAGTTTAAGGAATACAACATTGCCTACAAATTGCTGGCTTTCACTGGATTGAATATCTTATGATGAGGTAATCTCAAACCATGTAATTACCTTTTCCTAGTGGCCCTTCAATTAAGCATCTCCTTCCTCATTACTTCTAAGCACTCTCTTATTTGTGATTTCAGGATGCTGAACTGGGACAACTCTGGCAGTATTTATGATTGTGACATTATTTTAAAAATATAATGGAGTTGCACAATAAAAGACTGAAATAAAAAGAGAAAAATAGAGAGTAATATTTAATTTTTACATCACATTTTGCCTCTGAATTCAGTTTTATCATAGTTCTTGTCCCAGACTTGGCAAACTAGTCAGGAAAGCCTATATTAGTATTTGAATGAAAAGTGGGTGATGGAGAAAAAATTATTTCCACAGAAAGACAAGTACCAGTTTAGTGTGACTGGAATAGAAGAGAGGGGTGTGGGTCTGATGAATAAGTAGTGCAGAGACAGACATGCTTTGTAAACAATGATAAATAGTTTCAAAGTTATTCTGTGATTGGCTGGCAGCCATTTCAATTGGGAAGTGAGAGGATCTGAGCCTCTCCCATCTATGTCCTGTAAGTTATTTCCAGACTATCTCTAGGTAATTGTTAAACTTTGTTGAATCTTCACTTAATTAGATTGTTGGCTTTTGGAACTGCTTGATGGCTAGCTGGATAGGAGGTTAAAAATAATGAAATTGACAACAACAAGTAATTTTATTAATCACTGCTACCAGAGAGAAATTTTACATTCTAAAAGATGAATGGCATTTAACTTTTAAAAGTAAATAAGAGTGGGGTGTGTGGTGGTGCATTCCTGTAATCCCAGTGGCTCAGAAGGCTGAGGCAGCAGGATTGTGAGATCAAAGCCAGCTTCAGCAATTTTCTGAGGACCTAAGCAACTTATCAAGACCCTATCTCTAAATAAAATATTTAAAAATGGCTGGGGATGTGGCTCAGTGGTTAAGTTCCCTTGGGGTCAATCCCCAGTATCAAAAATAGAAAGTGAATAAGAAAGTGTTCAGAACTTTTTATTTGTCACAGGCCTGCAAATGCTCTAAATATTCTAAAAAGAAGGTTTAGGAAGTTTTTGAAGGAAAAATCTTTTTTTTCTCTATGTTTGATTAAAATGGCATGTAGTTTGTTCATCTGGCTGTTTATGGATCCAACACCAAAGTGGGACCATCACTAAGGATGGGATTGGAGCCAAGGAAAGCAGAATCAAGGTGGACCCAAAACAACCTTAGTGTGGCATTTGCCAGGTTATCTATCATATCCCAGGCCACACTTCGAGCTACTTTCCACCCAAACAAACAAACTTCTGTCAATTTCTATAGAATTAACTCAGGTGTGTTTGATTTCTTGGATTCATATTAAGGTTTATATTGATTTTCTGGATTTTGCCTCAATTTTACTTAGGTACTAGCAACAAAAGCCTGAGACAAGCTGTTTTCCTAACATTTTTAACCTTCTTTCTTTCCCCCACCATTTTTCCAGCTGACACCCAGTTACTCCCATTAATGGAGAGGAATATGGCTGGGAACATGCTCTTCCTATGTCTCTTGTTCTCTAGACCTGCCATGTTTTGATAGAGTTTTATTATTTATTACATTCACCTTTTAAGGAACTATCAGAGCCTCTGACATATGCTTCCATTTTTAGCTAAAACTGTTTTATTATCTTTATATTAAACATTTATGTAGGAGAAAATTTTTAAAGGACATGTTTCTGTGTTCTGACAATACAACTAATTTTCTACATGTATTTTATTCTCTGCATGAAATATTCTATGACTGAATACATTCATAAGTTATTTACACATATTATTGGTGTATGTTGAAATTAGAAAGTAGAAAAATATTTGCTTTAATCAGAACTTATGGAACAAGAGAAAGGAAGCCTGTGATTTTTTTTTTTTTTTTTTAGAAATCTTTGAGCTTTGGGGTTGTGGCTCAGTGATAGAGGACTTGCCTAACATGTGTGAGACACTGGGCTTGATCCTCAGCACCACGTATAAATAAATTTTAAAAATAAAGATCCATCAACAACTAATAAAATATTTTAAAAAAGAAATCTTTACGCTTCAACCCAATTAAAGATTGCCATCATCCCTGCTCCAATTTCATTCTATCAGAATTACCTAGGTATGTAAACATATTGGCAAGTTAGTGATCAGCCAATGTCAATTAGTCCTCAACCCTGAAACCATGGGAAATGATTTTAAAAAGTGAAACTTTTCATCTTCCATATTCCTTGGATAAATATTGTTAGACCAAATGAGAGAAATAATATCATAATGCTTCGCAGTTCTGTGATCCCACAGCTAGAGCTAGATTCAATTCAGAGAGTTTTCAGATAGATACAGTTGTTGAATTGGGTTATAAATTTTATTCACTGACCTAAAGTTCAACTTAGATATATTAACTAAGGAAAGATTCGGGATTTATGAGAATTCTAACTTCTTCTAAAATGGGTTGATCTAATCTTACTGTGAAGACAAAAGTCTAGATACTTTTTAAAGCCTTGTGATCTTTCAGTTCTACTAATGGGAAACAAAATATATTAGTTATTGTAATCAGAATTAGAGTCATTGCAATTTGAACCTGACAAATTGTTATCTAAATTCCATTAAATAAAGTCAATGATTCCTTTACCCACCCTGAGACTGTACTTGAATATGACTAGTTCTGTCTAGGGCCATTCTACCTGATGTATCCTTCAAATCAACAACCTAAAGTCATGAAGAATGTTCTTGTTGTAGGTCTCCTTCAATTGGCTGACAAAGGATTTTCATAATGTTTTATATAAAAAGTGTTACCCTTAGGATCTAGAATGTTCCTCCCACAAAGCTCATGTTGTAAAAGCATGATCCCCAAAGTAGAAACGTTCAGATGGGAGGTTTTTAGATAATGATGGTAAATGTAGCCTCATCAGTGGATTAATCCATTCAATTGATTAATAATATGAATGCATCAGGTCACAGTGGCACATGACTATAATCCCAGTGGCTGGGGAGGCTAAGGTAGGAGGCTCGCAATTTCAAAGCCTGCTTCAGCAAAAGTGAAGTGCTAAGCAACTCAGTGAAACCCTGTCTCTAAATAAAATACAAAATAGGGCTGGGGATATGGCTCAGTGGTTGAGTGCCCCTGCTATCAAATAATAATAATAATAATAATAAGAAGAAGAAGAAGAAGAAGAAGAAGAAGAAGAAGAAGAAGAAGAAGAATGGAATACTGTAAGGAAGTGGGACATGGCTGGAGGAAGTAGGTCACTAGGTTATGCCTTTGGACTATAACTTGTTCCTGGCTCCTTTCTCTATCTCTCTGCCTCCCAGCTGTCAGGAGCTGATCCACTTTCTTCCACCATGATATTCTGCCTCACTTCCAGGCCAATACATTGGAATAGACCAACCATGAGCCAAAACTCTGAAACTGTGAGCATATAATAAACTTTTCTTCCTCTAAGTTTTTATTGTCCAGTATTTTGGTCACAGGAATGAAAATCCATTTAACATAGAAACTTCTTATAGATTCCCTTCCTCTACCTTCACCAGTTTTTGACATATAGTAGCTGCAAACACACCTTTCCTCTCTGGCTCTTTATTCCTCACAACCATGTTGCCCCACATTCATTGATTTTTCTGTTCTGTATAGTGCAAATCTCCTGTTTGGTATCTGTGAGCCTCTTCTAAAAGTTCAGTCCTCTGAAATGCAGTTTTCTCATGAGAATCTTATTCTCTGGATTTTCTTCTTTTCTTTCTATAATCCTCATTTTATCCCCCCCGCCTTTCTTAGTATGATCAAAAATCCTTTTGGGGTTTCAGGGCATTGCCTGGCTCATATCATGTACTTCAAAGTCATATCTGTTAGCCAAAGTGCTGCGAAATTTGCGAAAGGGACAAAGGGTAGAACATAGTTACTTTTAGATTGTATTTCTCTCTTCACATAAGCTTATGTTTCTGTTTCTTGAAACATGGGTAAGATGTTGCTTTCACTTTATTATTTTTTCAAGGGAGTAGTGGGTCACTAGAATTCCTTTGCAATGCCAAGCAACGCAAACTGGAGCTACTCCTTACCCCCAATTTTGTACTCTTTTAATCATCCAGTAAAACTCTACATTTCTAATCACTGAAATTTTTCTTGGGACCAATACTACTAGTAGAAGGCAAATTTTAAGTTACAATATCTGACTCACCAGAAGGATTTTCCTTTTGGACTTTGGGAAACCCATTTGTTTCTTCCACCTATATTCTGCTCATCTGGGGGCTAGGTCTAAGTGAGATAGCTTGCTTATTGTTTGCCAAAAGTTTTTTGCCTCATTTTCCATACCTCAAATGATCTGAGCATTGTTACTTGGCTCTTTCTTAAATATAGCCATAACTAATTTTTCTCAGCTTTCATAGATTTGCTCTGAATTAGTTTGCAATGAACTTGTTGCAGATGTTCCTCATTCCCTAATCCTTTTGTACCTTCTCCTGGTAGCTGTCAAGCTTGAACATTTTCTATGAGTTTAATGCATAGCCAGAATATATTTTATTTCTCTTCTCTTTTTTCCTTCCTTCCTTCTCTTTCCTTTTCTTTCTTTTCTTTTTTTTTTTTTTTTTTTTTGGTTGTACTGGGGATTGATTCCGGGATCTCATGCATGCAGGCAAATGCTCTGCTCTCCCACTGAAGTACATCCCCAGCCCCATAATGTTTATTTGCACACAGGTCAACTCTTCTGAATATTTATGTCATTCAGGGTGGTGAAGCCAAATGCCACTGATTTTAATGGATCTGAGTTACAAATAGCACCTACTGCCAAATGTGGGAGTAGAAATCATGACTTCATGACTCCAAATGCCTTTAGGAGCAAAAAGCAACAACAAAAAACCCACAAAAAAAACAATAAGATGAACTGAATAAAATAGGCTAGCTACCCTCTAAGTTGCAGGTGTGTCTTCCCACATTTTAGAAGATAGGTTTACAGGTATATACTTCTCTACTTCATGAGAATAAGAAGCAATACAAGAATGACATTACTGACAACTGACAACAGCATTTCTAGTAGCCCATACATTTCCTTTCTGAACATTAAAAGAAGGCATCCTCCTAGGAAAAAATTACACAAACTAGTGGTTCCCTATTATACTTTTCTTGGAAGTCCAACAGCAGCAACCAACCTCCCAATGAGAGTGGCAGACCAGTAGAGAAGTTCAGATGTCATACATCAACTATCGACCTGTCTCCTTGAGAAGTTGACTGTCCTTTAGACCTACTGAAGAAGCATTTGTCAAGGGATTTACATAGAAGTTTCTTGAGTTTCTCCCTTTTATGAGGTTGTGTAATGCCGCTTAGGTAAGATCTTCTATCATCTAGAATCTAACTGGAACATTGTATCTTACATTGTGCATTTTCCTGCAAACCATCATTTTAATCTCACAGTACCTTTCTACAGTGACCTTTTGCCTTTGCACTGATGTTCTGTTCATGTCTTGTCTTTTTGAAACAATTTGCCACTGTAATTTTGCTAAAAATTTAGCTGCTAATGTGGTTCAATTTTCTGTATGAATTAAGCAGTCTCAGGAACTATACTAAAAGTATTCAAGTATCATTGATAGATAATAGAGATTTTTATTTTGATTTTCTTTCAGTTGTAATGGGGGAAAAAATTAAACAGTGCACAGAAAGTTTCTCAAATATCTTCCTAAGCCATTGCCATTTCCCCCTTCAGGATAGTAGCCATTACATGTAAATATCATCATAATCTTCCTCCCATCATTATTTCTCTTCTTTTTCCTCACCAAGTTGTTTTTCCTCTCCTTTTCCTTCTTTCTTTTCAGTCCCTCTGTACTATACATAACCATAATGTTAACATAAGAATGACTTCATTGTACTCTGTCCAAAGGAGAGATCCCTAATTCCATTTTAATGATTTCAGTTAGGAGTAATGCTCCGTTAAAGTTTGAGGAATACATCTCCAAAATTTGAGGAATACATCTCTTTTAAAACTTGAGGAATACATCTCCAACTTATTATATGAAATCATACACTTTTAAAAAAGAGAAGAAAAAAATCAAGTTTTTCATCTTATCTTTTCAAGATCATTATATGAGACTTAGGATAAAAACAAGAGCTATTTTCCAAGTTTTGTCAAGCAGTGAGCACTAAGTCATCTAGAGTTTTATGTTTTAAAAAGCAAGACAGTTGGACATAAATTAATTATCCTATTTCTTTTGCAGCCACAGAAAGTAATATTTCCTGAATATAGGAGTTATTATTTATTTGTGAATGTCATTTAAAAAAAGAAATATCACTGAACTGTACTCAGGAAGACTCAAAGATGTAAAGGTTTATTTGTAGACCAAAAAAATGAGAGTTAGGTTAAAATGTATTTATTATTTCATCATAAAAACTAAAATCCATGCCATTTACTTTTTTAAATCAAATTTTTCCCAATGGTTTAAAGTTATAAAATTATTTTACTCTTTATGGAAAAATAAGTTAGATAAGTCTTAAATACTACCATATATTTTATTAAATTTCATTTAAATATACTACTCAAGTTCATTTTTGCCTTCTTTCCTGCTTTTTCCCTAACTCTGTGATTTTTGTTTCAGTGAATGTCCCAGAGCTGCAACTTGGATATTTTCTCTTGTTTCACTAACTGTATTGATGAGTCTCTAATTTTATCCAGTCTCGAACTTTAATTAACATCTGTGTGCTGATGTCTCTCAAATTTACGTCTCTTATTCCTGAAGTCCAGACTCATATATTTAAGTTCTTACAGAATATCTGCACTCAGATGTTTAATAGGTGTCTGAAACTTAACCTGTCCAAAACTCATCTCTACCCCCATCATTCCAAGTCTGTTATGGTCAAAAATTTTCTCCACCATTATAATAGTAATGGCATTATTTCAGTAAAGTGTGCCACAACTCTTAAAGTCATTCCTTGCCCTCTATCACAACCATATATAGTGCTTTGTAAAACCTTGTTAATTCTGTCTTTGAAATAGAGCCCAACTACTTCTCATTGCCTTCATTCCTGACACTGGTATCAGCAACCAATATCTTTGGTCTTAGCTACTGCAATAGCCATCTTGATGGTCTCAGTGTTTTTTCCCTAGCTTCTACTCAGTTCTTTTTCTCAATAGAGCTAAAATAATATACCTACTCTCTCTAAAAAGAATTGTTCCTTAAAGAATTCTCCTAAGAAGCGCCTTTCCTTTTCCTCTCAAATCCCATGCAGAGAGTGGGATTTATATTTTAAATTTAAAAATGACTTGTTACTTAATTTGTGCCCATCCATTGGTTTTTTCATCATAATTTTTCCTCTGGTTCTCAGAAGGCTCTCATGCATATATACTATTTGCTTCTCTCTTCTATACCTGACTCTTTGCCTGCCTCCCATGAATATTACACTATAGTCAGCAATGCCCTCTTGATTCTAAAGCAACTCCCTGGACAAAACTGGAAATGCAATGTTGGCCTTCTGGATTACATTGTTATGTTTTTAATATGAATAGGACATAATACATTGTATGAACTTCTTTACAAAAAAGGAGGATTTCATTAAGTTAAATATATTGCAAGAGTCAGATGGATGCTATTGGCCCAAAGCTAATGATTTAATTAAGATGCCGATTTAAAACTGATTGAAACAAAAATCACCTCTTTCTTGTGGAGAATCATAATAATTTCAAATATTGTTATCTTTTCAATCTTCCTGACAAGGAAAACAACCCAAACAAATGTGTGATTAATAAACTGTAGAGCCATATTTTCCTGCTGCTTCTGAATTAGCAACTTATACCCCTTGCTAAGTAGGAAAAATTTATCAATATTGATCTCGGGCTGGGGATGTAGCTTAGTGGCCAAGTGCCCCTGAGTTCAATCCCTGGTACCAAAAAAAAAAAATATTGATCTCCATAGAAAACTGCAGTCTGGATAGCCTGCCTGGAACTTAAGTGAGTCCTGACTGACTCTTCTCTCAATTATTTGTGTGATGGAGATATGGCTCCCAATTTGTAAAAGCTGCAATAAGAAAGTAAGGGACATTGATATAGTTTTACATTGTCAATCTACCTATTTTTCTGTAACTGCTGGAGTCATAAGTTGTTCAGTTTACATCCATCTCCTTTTAAGAGAGAGGAAGCTAATCTCTTTATATTCAAGAAGTTGAAGGTAACGACTCCAAGAGATTCCCTTGTTGAGAATGAAGATGCCTGTGTGAAAGAGGAACTAGAATCCATGGATAGATATTTGCTCATACAGTTGACTTTTCTGCTTTCTTTGAGTATTGAACAAGAGGGGAAAAAAAAAAACTGATGAAAACCTGTTACTTTGGAGATGAAAAGAGCTGTCTAATTGAAACAATTCAAGTAGTCAAAGACATGAGTTTGCTATGCATCAAATGAATACCAAAGGAAGTACTTGGACTTGGTTACAGAATTTTAAAAAAAATCCAATGAGAAGAATCAACTGTCAGGTGTGGAAGCAGAGAGATCACTGGAAAAAGTTGAATTCCTGTGTGTCAGGGAATCATGACACACAGGTGAATAAATATTGTCAATACCTGACAAATGGAAGACATTAGTGAACAGTAAAGGTTAGTGAGGGAAATGGCAACAGTCAAGAGAAGACAGTGACAGCAAATTTACTTCATACTAGTGCTGACCTCTCACAGGGAAAGGGAGCTAAAAGGAAAGTTAGCGAATGAAATATGTAAGAGGATACAAATTCTTTTCTATTCCAAGTGCTGAGTGGAACAGCAATTAGCAAGCACTTGTCTTCCCTCACCATGCTCCTTCCTGTCCCCCACATGTCTCTGGCCATTATCCCAGCAGGCATCCTGGGTGGGTGGGTGGAAGAAATGAGAGAGGTTTTTTAAATTTGACTGACTGGAGGAAGTTTTTCAACAACAAAAAAAAAGTGATTAGAAAGTCTAAGTGTCTTGCCAACATGTTTTTGACATGTAAAAATGTATGTTTGAAGGCAGAAGACAGAGACAGAGGCAAGAAAGAAAGAGAAAAGGCTTCTGTTTTTGCTCCACCAACTTTAGAATGTTCCATAAAATGCTTATTCAAGCATGAACTTCCTTGTCCTCAGAATAGTGCTCCCTGAATTACTATGGCTTATAGTCCTTCCTACTCTCTAGTGAGATTTCTGAGAAAATTCTTCAAGTGAATAGGATGAAACTAAAGTCCCTGGAGAACTGTTCAGAATAAGGCTGGACTTGCATACGAGATAAACTCTCCCTTTGAGGGTATGAGCTTTTCTCTTGAATCTCAATTAGCTTCAGAGGAAAAGACATCCAGAAATATCACATTCTCTTTGGAAAGAGTTCTTTTATTGGACTAATGATCTGATGCATATATCAGAATTGATTTGTAGTTCTAAAGGACAGGATATGTGTTTACATATGTTACATAGTTATATTTAAGAATCAACCCCTTTTTACAGTACCTATTCATGTAGTATTCTGGTCTTCTGGTCTCCTGGAGAACTACCATAGGAAAATTAATTAACCCATCTACAGGGTTCTGCTCCCAATTTCTGCTGAGCTAGGTATGAAGCAGGAGAAGAAGGGAAGGAGTTAGAGAAATGAGAGGAGGTGCAGAACTGCTACTCACACTATCTCTGTAAATCTATTTATTTAATTTGTGTGTTTCTGTCTCCCTGTTTTTATACTAGATTCAAACCTGAATTTCCTTTACTTTTTTTTTGAACCATCATCCAATGTGCAGAAATTAAAAAGATCTGGTGATTACTTACCACACCTACAACCTAGAACAAGTAAAGAAAGAGAATAAAGGAAAGAAGTGGAACCACCATTGTGTGATAGTCCCTGAGATGGCATCTAGATTTTATCAGGCATATCTCCACAGAAAGACATACTGGACCAAATGATAGAATGCTCATCTCTTTAAGTCACTTATTACTAAAACTTTTCAATCAAAATCCAGCTCTAAAAGTCCCCAACTCCCTCTGAGGACCTAAGTGCCAATTCTCAAGTGGAAGAGCATCTCCTGCTGTGAAACTCCACAATTCCCTCAGCATTTTTATTCAAGATAATTTTTTTTTCTGAATATACTCTGATGTACTTCATACTCTTTCATATTGGTCTTAAAACATACTAGCTATTTTAAATGTGTCCTTTCTACTAAAATTAACAGGAATGAGTCAGTATTCCAACGCAGATTATTTATAACAAGTTTTCTTTAGGCATTAGAAAAATAAAACTGGATATACTCTATGTCTTTTATTTATCATGTGTTCTGCTTTTATTGCTAAAAAGCATTGTAGGCAACAGCCTGTATTTTAAAAATGTATCCAAATTACCTTCTCATCCTAGAAAGTTGTGGCATCATTCAGGAGAATCTTAGAGGTATAGAATACCCATGCCCTCTTGGATTTTCTTGTTGTGGTCCTGTTTTTTCCACAACCAAGTTGTACCAGGGCATTGGGTCGGTTGCAGACAAGACAAAGATTGTGTCCAGTCAGTATGGGGGAGATATGGTTTATTGGGGAAAGCTTACGAGAGATCAGAGACTCATCCCAGAGGAGTTCAGTGGCCACATGCTGACAGAGATAG
Source organism: Marmota monax (assembly GCF_021218885.2). NCBI lineage: Eukaryota > Metazoa > Chordata > Mammalia > Rodentia > Sciuridae > Marmota > Marmota monax. The sequence goes on along the minus strand of NW_026694084.1, from coordinate 19,331,883 downwards.
CACCTTCATCCCTCATAGTGCTTTGCCAAGCAGTGCCTCCTCTCCCTCATGGAGTTTTGTCCAGTGAGGGCCTACTGGATGAGTGACAAATATCCTTTCCACAGTGCCCTCAGTTTTGCACTCATCCTTACTCACAAAGGGATTTTATGTGTAAGATGGCAAAAGCAGTGACATCATTGATATTAGCTTTCTCAATTAGCTTGTCTGGCCCAAGAAGCAACTGTCCTGATGTACATTCAAGAAAATATACTTCTACAGGTAACACTAACTTTCCTAGTTCCCAGTGTGAATAAGAGAAAGTGTTTTTCAAGGTAATATGTATCTGGACTTTCTGGCTAGGCTTGCACTTACTGTTCCCTTAACTTGGCTAGGTTTTAGGAGACAGAGAGGAGGCGTTCAGGGACTTGAGTTGTTACTGTCCCTTTTCTTTAGGGATGAAACAGGGTCTAAAGAATAAAGTGATCTGAAAAATCAGAGTAAGAGATCTTTAACCATGAGGATTTCTGGGTTCCACCTAATAGCTGCTAGAGTTACAGTCCTGAAATGTGCATTTCAGCAAATTCCCTAGGTACCCATTAAAGTTTTAAAGCAATAATCACTGCACAAAACTTAGAGGCTTAACCTTCTTAGCCCCTCACTAACTCTATATTGCAGCAACAACAACAACAATAACAACAACAACAAACACTTGACTTTCACACAGTTGGATTAGTATTTCTCACTTCCTGCTTCCACACATTCCCTCTCTCTGTAAGCCTGTTTTCTCTTCATCTCTTAATCTAGACCATCTTCTGATATCTCTTTCAGGAACTTTTTCCTAATATTTGGGTGATTACCTGACATTCCCTTTTCCAGACTTCCTACCCAGCTCCAGTATATCCTTATCATATTTCATGTTAGCTATAGATACTGTGTGTCTCTTGAGGGCAAGTATAATGTCATAAAGACGTTTTGAAAAAAATTGAGTAACTAGCAAAGTATTTTATATATAGCAGAACTAAGTACATTTTTATTGAATTAATAAGTTAATGAATAAAAATGATTTCCTATTGGAAAATCACTTAGGGGTTTAGAATCTCAAATTTATATTAGAAACTTTTGGAATGAATATTTCATTCTCCTAACATTTCATCCACCTCTGTCTTCAATAAACTTATGTTAAAGAGCATAAGAAATGGGGATGTGGTTGTAGCTCACTGGTAGATTGCTTGCCTAGCAGGAGTGGGGTACTGGGTTTGAAATTCAGTATCACATAAAAATGAATAAATTTAAATGAATAATGAAAAAATGAATAAATTTACAACTAATTCAAAAAAAAAATAGAGTAAGAAGTGCTTAAATAAGGGTTTCTCCTGAAAATTAGTTGAAAACAATCAACCATGATGGCCCCTAACTTAGAATTTAAAGATATGAATTTAAGTCTCAGCTCTGCCACTATACTAGGCCTGTGTTTCTCATCAAGTCATATGCTTCATGATTTTTATCCATCTGAAAAACAAGTGAAAGGACAAATCCAGTATTTTTATGCCACAAAAATAATTTTAAGATGTAAATTATCCATAAGCACATTCTAAACCAAAAAGTAAATTTACTGTTTGTTGATATGGCAGAAATGACCAGCTATTGGTCTGCTAATTGAACTGGAAATGACCTCCAAAGCAATGTAGGGAGACCCTACATTTGAAAATGGCAGCCATAGTCATCAGCTGGGTCTTGTAAGGATAAGAGAAAGAAGGCTTATTCAGTCAATAGGTTCACCTCTTTGACTCTTTCAAGAATATGTCAAAGAAAAATTTCACCAACAGAGTTAAACAGGTAACAAAGACTCCATTCATGACTATTGCAATAGGGAAGCAGACTAAATTTAACTCCTCTGGAAGAGATGAGGGACTTTAAGTATTGGGGCGAATTAGTAGAAAAGTACAAGAGGATACTAGTCAGTAAAATGGCCAATGTGATTAGGTCATTTGTTTGCAAATTAGAATTTATTGAGGTCATTTTCCTACCCTCCCATAGAAACTAGAAGAGCTTGTGATTACTTTTCAATGGGATGACTCCCAGATCACTAAGATGCTCCTGAATTGTAAAACTAGTAGGAAACTGGGAGAAGATTTATATCTCAAAGGGACAAAGAAAGAATATATGTTGTTGTTGTTGTTTTGTTTTTTAAATAAATGCCTCAAGAAATGGAGGTAGGTAGGGCTGCAGGTGTCTAGCACAAGGAAAAAGGCTGTCTAAAGTTTAGTCTATCTGAAGGCTGTCTTGGTCAGATGAGAACTAAACTGTATTATTTCACAATTAATATCTATGAATTTACTTATTTTGGCAGCTACCATCATTGCAGTTTGCAGGCTTAGGAGAGAGGAAGATCCAAATACAAAGTCCATCCTGGATTTTGCCCCAATGTAGTATTATCTTGGCTGTTGGCCAATTCATATTTAATTCTAAATGAAAACATTTCCCTCCCCCAAAGATTGCATATTCAAGTATACTTTGATTTCTTCCTCTAAATGTTCATCTTTACCTTCTACCCATATTGAAATTTCTTTTGAAAATGATTCCAAAAATAGCCAAGGGCTCCATATTCTATTTCATAATTTTTATTTGATATTTTGCAGACCCTTGGATCTCAGCATTGAATACCTTTGGCTTCCTATGTAAAACTCCTCCATGTTTTGCATTCTTCATTTTGCTGAATTAGCAATGGCAGGTATATGCCAAGGGCCCAAGGACCAGTTTAGGCTTCTTTCTTTTAACTCTTTGCCTCTCATCAGTAAATGCTTGTGACTCTACCCCTCAGATAGCTCATATTCAGCTTCTCCTTGTAAAAGCTTTATTTCACAATTATACTTTTTCCTAGAAAATTCAAACACGCTCCTAACTGATATTACAAACTCCCATTGCACTGTCTCTAATCCATTTTACTTGCAAGTTCCATTAAATGAAAATTGTATCCTTTGTTTATAAATGTATATGAATCCTTTGTTTTAAATTGCTTGGTTCATTTTCTATACTATAACATACCAGAGCCTTTTCTAATCATCTTCCATGGTTTCCCATTACTTTTTGATTCTACAAAAACATGTCAGTATTACTCAAAAGCATTGTGCATTGTGCTGACAAGTCTTTATGCTTTTCCACAAGCTATTGCATCCATTTACAATATACTTATCTTCCTCCTCGTGAACTCTGTCATATCCTTGAAGACTGAAAACAGAATACCTACTATGAAGATTTTATTCATGTCCTCTAACATAAACATATGTATCTGTATTATAGAATTTATGACATTTTACATTTTGTTTTTGCTTCTTTGATACAATTCATGACATTTTACTTTTTTTTCTGTGTTTTGCACTAGGGGTATTCTGAGGAAAGAAAACAAGTATTTTATTGGAAACAGGGTTTTAAAATCAAACTGCCTCTTTTCAAACCCTTGATTGCTCATATGCAAATTGTTTAAATGTTTTGCACTTCATTGTTCTTATCTATAACAATAAATCTACCTGGTCGAATTATTTGGAACATTTTATAAAATAATTCAAGGATGTCTTAGCATAACACCTGACACATAAGAATTTTTCAATAAGTGTTAATTAGTATCAATGCCACATGGGCATATATTTGATTCAAAATAATTTCCATTAACTGAAATACAATTGAATAAATGAATGAACCAATGAAATGGGATTTGTAAAATATCTCAATATGGTCTTGGTCTCCCGCTTTCTATACATTCCAAATTTTTTTTTTCAGCCAGAGATATTTATTGTGTGTGTGTGTAACTTTTTAATGGGATAACTCCCAGATCACTAAGTGTATGTGTGTGTGTGTGTACCATTAGCAATGTCTGTCTGTTAGTCACTAGGTATTGAACCCAGAGCCTCAGATATTCTAGGTTAATGCTTTACCACTGAGTCACATTCTCATCCCTGTTATTTTCTTTTTTCTTTTTGGTAGCAGGGATTGAACTCGGGGCACTCAACCACTGAGCCACATCCCCAGCCCTATGTTGTATTTTAGAGACAAGGTCTCACTGAGTTGCTTAGTGCGTCACTGTTGCTGAGGCTGACTTTGTACTCGAAATTCTCCTGCCTCAGCCTCCAGAGCCTCTGGGATTTCAGGCATGCACTACCACAGAACCACAGCCCTGTTATTTTCTTTCAGATTAATCGTTCTTAAAGTGTTGCACCTTTTTTTTTTACACCTGGAGAATAGGAGCTTATTTTAGATATGTATAAACATTTCTTAAATTTCAATAGTTACTATTTATTTTCAATTATTCTGGGAAAAAAATAATGCTACTACATAAAATTTATGATTTTATGTATGATTTTACTTAGGGAGAATCAAGCTATATAATGTAAGACAAAATGAAAGTGAATCTATTAAAGAAAAAGTATTAAATGATTTAAGGAACATGTGCATATTTTGTATTGTAAGGTTTGGGCAATAAACTTAGTCTTTCTGTTTGTATTACTATTCATATTGCAGTTGGTGCCTCTTTCCAAGTAAAATGTGTAGTATTATTAGTCCTTTGTTTCAAACTTCATTTCAATTTTTCTATATAGTATACTGCCTTCCACTTTGGACAGGTTTCTGCAGCTGTTTCGTGTTTTCTCTCCAGTTGGTCCCTCCTTTTTTTCCCCTACACTTTGTCACCTCCAGGCTTTCCTGCTCTTGCTCCACTATAGCTTCTCCAAATACAGCATTTCCCATCATGTGCCTGATACTTCCTTGGATCAGCAGGCTTTTTCTGACTGACCTATATAAGTGTGTCTCCCTTAGGCATCTTACTTTCTGGGGAGTCTGCTTCCATCTTTTGGGATTATACTTTCAGAGAGTTCCAACCTCATATGTCACAGAAAGAAACTACTTCAGAAAATGCCATAAGTTAAGTAGGATCCACTGTTGAGCAGGTTCATCATTTAGAAAAGTCCTTTCAGAAAATAGTTGCTATAATTTTATTTATTCCTTCATTTTAAAGAACCCTTCTAATCCTGTCTACCTCACACTTTGGACTAAGGGGTCAATCAAAATGCCTCTCAATACTTTACTTTTAATCCTTTATGATCCATTACTCAATTGTTAATCTTATGATTAATTACCTCATTTAATGATGATTAGACTTAATGCACAAATACTTTTCTAGAACAATATGAATTGATTACATAAAAAAGATTTCTGTCAGAAATGCTTTATTACTTTTGGGGTCTTCTCTTACTAAAATGTTTAGCTCTGTCTTTTAAAATATAATATATTGGCTATTATTCATATAATTTAATTTTGAAATACATGGAAATCCTACAGAAAACATGATTATGAGTTACCATAAAGAGGAAGAATAAATAATCCTTAAGAAATGGACTCCTCAGGCTGGGGTTTTTGCTCAGTGGTAGAGTGCATGCCTTGCACGTTTGAGGGATTGAGTTTGATTCTCAGAACCACATAAAAAATAAACAAATAAAATAAAGGTATTGTGTCCATTTATAATTATTGAAAATATTTTCTAAAAATGGACTCCTTTGAAAGCTTTTTAGGAAATAAAATTAAATTCTACTAAGAAAAACAGCTTTTATGAATGCACTATCTTATACAAATTATAACTTTTGGCAATTTCACATAGAAAATATTATACTTAAAGGAACATTTTCTAGTAATGCTTAATTATTAGGCCAATTTATAAATATTTACTATTTTATTTGGCTTAGATGAAGTTGTTTGTTTGTTTTTAATCTTTTTCTAGTTGCAGATGAACACAATACCTTTATTTTATTTATCTTTTTATGTGGTGCTGAAGATAGAACCACTGAGCCACACCCATAGCCCCTAGATCAAGTTATTTGAAAAATGGATATATGTAAAGAAAATAAAAACATAAAATGGGAAGTGGAAAATCATTTGGTATAGTCTCTAAAGTGTTGAAAAGTTGACATAATATACATTTGATACATTTTATTTCTGAGTAATTCTCAACATTTCTAACAATCTTTCCATATTTCTCTTTGTGTACTTTTTGAAAGTAGAGCAAGCTAATGTAGCTGGGGTGCAAATGGGAGCAAGCTAATGTAGCTGGGGAGAAATTCATAGTCTATACTAAAGAATAGGCAACAGGTAGAGCAGGCAGAGAGAACTTTATTGGTCAACTTGGAAAGAAGTCATAAAAGGGCATGGTTATTTTGAGGTTAAACAATAAGAAGTCACTCTGGCTAGAGCATGGTCAATAGTTAGTGAGGATTCAGAGACCAGTTAAGAAGGCATTTTTATATTCCAGTATAATTTAAGATGGCAACTAAAGAGATAGAAAAATGAGTGAACTTGGAGATTAATTGGATTTGAAAATAAATGATAAGCATAATAGAAATATGAAAAATGAATACTTAGCTTTTTGGTTTATGCCACTCAATGAATGGTGGCTTCATTTACTGATAGAGGAAATAATGAAATAGATGGAGCTTTGAGATCCTGTTTTGCAAAAGTTGACCTAGAAAGTGCTTTTGAGACTGTAAAGCTTTGTGAACTTTGGCAACTTGTTTTTCTTTTTGCAAATTGTTTATTCATCTCCACAATATAGTGTTCCTACTAAGTGATTTAAAGCAGCACTTACTGGAGCTACAATACTATCATTGTGGTTTCAATTGTGTTTGAATTTAGGGAAAATCGAAGGGTAAAGTATGTGAAAAGATAAGCAAAGGATTTGAATTGGTTGTTAAAAAGAAAAGGGAACTGGAATATATGTCTAAGAAGGGGAATACATATCTAGGAAATAGTATGATGGATCAATACTTTGAATGGTATTTTTCTGTCAACTGGACTGAAGGAGTAGATGAATTAATAAATGAGAAATAAGGAGAAGCATTGAATTGATGATGGCCTAAATTTTAGTAGTGATAATGGAAAATGGAAGCTCCGTGTCTTAGCAGACAGTTTGAATTAACGGGTGTTTGATTACATAAATCAGTTAATGAAAGAGAAAAAAACTAAAGTCAACAATTTATGTTTTATGAATCTTTAAAGATAAAGAACACAATGGAGATACAAAAAGATATTGATTGAAGAGACTACATGTGTAGCTCAGAGGCAGAGCACTTGCATAGCATGTGTAGGGCCCTGGGTTTGACTTCCAGCACCAAAAATAAAATAAAGATCTACTTTGCACGTGGTGATGATCACTTTACTACTTCATATGCGAAGAAATATAACTATGCCATATATTTTACATAGATTATCTTTTAACAGAAAACAATCATTTAATAACAAATTGATTAGTTCACCTTTAGTTTCAAAATTGTACTAATTAGCATTTAATAGGTATATGTAGAAATTCATTCAAAAATTAGAGTTGGTATTAAAAATTATTTCTACAACTAATTATAAAAGTTTTATTCCTGCTCTCTGATTTTGTTTTTCAGCTCCATGTGGTGGCCATTTTTCAGCTCCAAGTGGAGTGATTCTCTCACCGGGATGGCCAGGATACTATAAAGACTCTTTGAATTGTGAGTGGGTTATTGAAGCTGAACCTGGACACTCTATCAAAATTACATTTGAAAGGTCTCTGAAAATATATATATATATATATATATTTTTTTTTACCTTTTAAAGAAAAGATTATATAAAAGGATAGTTGGTATTCTTTTCCTTTAACAAATCAATGTATAATTTTATTGTATTAGTCAATTGTTGTGCCTTACATGCTACAGACTCTTTGCCTCCTTTTAACCTTTCAGGCTATTTTCAAGTTAATTTTCTATTTGTTTAATGTTGTATTTTTACTACTGAAGTATGCAAGATCGACCTTTTTTTAGTTTACATAAATACACAGTGCTCAGATGAAAATGTGACCTTTAGCTTGATGAGTTTTGTTTTTCTATATTTTGAAGTGCCAATAAATTTTGCTTTGCTAGGTTTCTAGAGGCAAAGTTGGTGAAAATGCATTCAAATTGATACTATATTGCAGCCTAAGACACTAATGCACACTGTCATATATGTTCCAAAAAATGATTAGATTATATGTGTGTATTAAAGATTGAAAAGTTGGCTTTGTTTCCTCCTAGGAAAATTAATATTCATCAATCATTATCATGCAATACTATGATATTTTAAAATTAAAAGAATGATGTTTCTGCTCCATTATTAGATCACTGTCCAAAAATCAAGACAGAATAATGTACAAAATCCCCAATTGTATTCAATAATACAATACCCTCATCACCTAACCTCTTTTTTAAAAAAATTAAACAAATAAAGAAAGCTTCCTAAAGCATTGAATACATTTGATAAGAATATAAATAGTGCAGAATATCTTTATTATGACCTGATGATTAGATTTTACAAATATAACTTGACCCTTTCCTTACTCAAGAAGTCCTTCATTGATTTAATCCATCAATGCTAGTGTTAACATTTGCATAGAAAGAAAAAAAAAAACAGATTTTTTTTGAACTGGCATAAAGTATTATGCATTTTATGGAATCGTCCTACCTTACTATAAACTTCACCACCTTACTATGACTGTATTAGTTTGCTAGGGATACCATAACAAAGTACTACAGATTAGGAGACCCAAAAACTAGAAATTTATTTTCCTACAACTAGAACTCTGAGATCAAAGTGTCAAAAAGATCATCTCTTCTGGCCTTTATCTTTAACTTGTAGATAGCTGTGTTCTATGTCCATCTTCACATGATCTCTCTATGCATGTCTGTATCTTAATCTCCTCTTTTTCTAAAGATGCCAGTCATAAATATTGAATTAAAGAGTTTTACTCTTGTGACCTATTTTATCTTAATTAGCTCTTTAAGGGCCTTTGTCCATGGTCACATTCTTGAGTTACTGGGGGTTAATATTTAAAGATAGATTTGTGCATGGTGGCACACACCTGTAATCCCTGCAAATTGGGAGGCTGAAGCAGGAGGATTGTGAGTTCAAGGCCATCCTCAGCAATTAGTGAGGCCCTAAGCAACTTAGAAAGACCCTGTCTCAAAATGAAAAATAAAAAAGGCTGGGGAAGTTTCTCAGTGGTTAAGCACCCTTGAGTTCATAGCACTAAAGAAAATAAAATTAAATTAACAAAATATATAAATTTCAAGATAGAAATTTTACAGGACACAATGTATGCAATAAGAATGACTTATATATTTTAAAAGAGTTTTTATTGGAATAATTCAGCATGGTTCATTTTGTCTTAAAACCATACAGAGTGTGTGTGTGTGTGTGTGTGTGTGTGTGTGTGGTGCTGGGGATCAAACCCAGGGCCTAGTACATGCGAGGCAAGCACTCTACCAACTGAGCTATATTCCCAGCCCCCAAAACCATATCCTTTGCTCATTGTTTGACATGGTTTCTGTTGCCATAATAATTTTAGAAAGCTTAAAATGCATATTATTTATTTATTATCAAATTTTTATCAAATATTGCTGTTCCATGAGTGAGGAACTCAATTAACTAACCTTACTTTATTGTAGAGAATTCTATTTGCTTTGAAATGTACAATATAGCATGGTTTTATTGATTATATTATTGAGTAACATAAAAATTATAATTTGAGACAATAGAACAGAGATTTTGTCCATATTTTTCATTTGTAAAGCTTAGAGTATTACATTTGAAGCATAAACATATTTGTCAACCTATCATAATTAATGTGATTTTAAATGAATCTATATATATCAGGTACATGATTTGAGTATTTTCTACTTTAGATTTGTCATTGTTTTATATCAGAAGATATGATATAAATGTAATTGAAGACTTTCACATTTCATTATGTTTGTATAGTTGATAACATATATCACTCAGTGCTCACTGGCTTAGTGGGTTTTGTTGCTTTGTTTTGTTTTGTTTTCTACTCTACTTCTGGCTCTAATTCCTTTGGGCAGAATCATCCCTCTTGTGAGAGCCTGAGAGTTACTGGCCTCTCTCAATGTTACTGTGCTCCTTATTTGTATCATTTTCCTTCATTCTCACAAAAACCATAATATAAAGGGCAACCAGGAGGATTACTGCACAATCCAGAATAATTTAAGATTAAGTAAGCAAGCTTTTGTTGTCCTAAATTATCTTCATAGTCCTAATCACAGTAGTAAGTGCATATAGTGCCACAGTTCCCTCTCTTATCCGAGATCCTTTTCTGTATTTAGTCTCTTTGGCCTTTAGGATCTTCAACCCTTGTTTCCCCTTTCTCCTGCCAGCCTCCAGTATGTAGCAGGGCAAATCACAAAATACCTGTTACTTTCATGCAGAACAATTTAACTGTTAGTTTCCCTCACTACCCAATTGTGTTATGTCAGAGAATGAAATGGATTTTACCTTTCTTTCCAAACATGCCAAATATTCATCCTTTCTTCACCTTCCAATTGAACAAAACCATAAAATATCATAAAAATTATATAACTGAAGATGATATAACTATAAAATATTATCTTATTTTCATTTTCTTATACTTAATTTTTTTAAAAAAATGTTTTTAGTTGTTGAAGGACTTTATTTATTTATTTATTTATTTATTTATGGTGTTGAGAATCAAACCCAGTGCCTCACACATCCTAGGCCAGCGCTCTACCACTGAGCCACAACCTCAGCCCTCTTATATTCAATTTTCTAATGCTGCATTAGCCTACAACATAAGATTAGAAAATGAGTTAAAGGAAAATAAATGCAAAGTGCATTATTGTATTCAGAAGCATCCCCTGTTTGCTTAGGAGACTGATTAATCATCATTAAATAAATACACTCCTTATGTCTTTCAGCAAAAACTAGGGTACTTAGAACTGCCCAATTGAAAAGCAGTTTGATTACAAAGAGAAGCCTGCATTTCAGAGCATATATTCTTTAACTTTTGAATTTGAACTTCTGTTCAAAGGCACTGTGTTTTCTGTCCAAAATTGTTACCAGGTATTTCTATCATTGGTGGATACAATGAGCCTTCTGGCAACTTGCTTATCTTGTTTAGATACTTTAGAATTGTCAAAAATGAATACATATGACATAAACCATCCCAAATTTACCCTCCTAGTGAAATCTTTCCATCCATTTTATGTCACACTAGTTAGACAAAAACTTTATTTATATTATATAAATATAGCTACTAAGAATGTTTTGTTCTGTCACCATTTTATTCTTATATGTTTATTAAGACACAAATCGTTTTAATTAGAACAGAAACAAGAAAGCTAAATTGAAAAGTAATTTTCAATACTTGTGCACAATAACAACCATGCCTCATTTCTCAATTCCTAAATTACCAGCTCAATTAAATTACATATCTCATAGCCCCTTCACTTCCCTGATACCAATTCTTTAAGAAACTATTCCTTGTTAATTGGCTGGAAAAATCAGGTTAGAATGCCTTACAAATTAATCAATGCTATATTCAATATTTTAGAACAAACAGCAAGTCATATCAATATATTTTCTTTAACTCATATTTTATATAAATAAAATTGTTCCAAATCTTCCCCCCCCCATAGTGCTGGGGATTGAACCCATGATCTCATATATGCTAAACAATCACTCTATCACCAAGGTACTCCCCCAGCCCCAGAATCTAAACTGAAATGTTCTTATTGAGGGTTGAACCCACTATTAGCCACCCCTCCTCTAAGGTGGGGGGGACTATAAGATTCTTGATTTGCAGTTATCTGAAATAAAAAATTATTTATTTTCTTCCATTTTTTCTTTTCTAATGACCTTTTAAGGATTTGAGGCTTTGCTTGAATGTTCTCCATACTTCATGTGCTTTGTAGAATAATTGATTGCTATGAGATTATACTTGTATTACCCACCCTTCACATGGTAGGAGTAATTCAGTAGCAAAGGGATATTCAAGGAACTTCACTAAGTTAAAAAATAAATGCATTTTAACCATTAGTTTAGTGGGAAAAAAAATCACTTGGAAAGTAGACACACATACACTCACATACACACAAACCACTGCCTTGTATATTGATCCTATAATGGTTTGGTGCTTCATTTGTCTAAAGACTATTTTGAGAAGCAGGATATTATTTAGAAGTGTTTGACACATATTGGGCTCTTGAAAAACCAGATTCTCCTCTGATTTTCTGTCTAAGTTCTTGTAGGAACACAAGACTTTATTTATTTATTTATTTATTTTTTATTTTTATTTTTTAGTACTGAGAGTTGAACTCAGGAGTGCTTCAGCACTAAGCAACATCCCCAGCCCTTTTTTGTATTTTATTTAGTGTCAGGGTCTCACTGAGTTGCTAATTGCCTCACTAAGTTGCTGAGGCTGGCTTTGAATTTGCCATCCTCTTGCCTCAGCCTTGGGTGCTGCTGGGATTATGGGCCTGCACCAGGGCACCAGCTAAACTTTTTAATATTTTCTTTCATTCTAAGATATTTTCTTGCAATTTGGTTCCAAGTAATGAGTTACATTTATTGTAAAATTCACGAATAACTTAAGTTGACTTGGTTGAAAATACATTTTGAAAGCTCAAATAATATAATTAAGATGGTGGAATAGCTATTTTGTAATTATTGTGCAATTTTTCTCAAATACAGAAATTGACTAGAATTAATCTACAGAAAAAAACTTGAAGATTTTATTTACAGATATATTAGTAATTAGTTGTCTCCTTGAGATTCTCTTAAGCAGAATAAATCAATGAGATCTTAAGAAATGTGATTTCTATCAAATACAAAACAAAATAACAATAATACCAACAAATATATGGTTTTCAAAAGGTGTACCTGTTTTTAATACATCCAAAAGTTTAATGTCTTATTCTTAGATATGTAGAATAATTTTTATTTTTACCTCCTCTCACAGTTCCTAACTTTTTTCACTATCTGGCAGCTCCTAACTCAGTAAGACAAACTCATTTTACAATCAATCATCCAAAGTATGTCTTTCATTTCCTTTTCCTATCTTCAGCTCCCTGACTAAATTAAAATCTTATCAGTATCAGTGTCCCAGAGGTTTTTTTTTTTTTTTCCCAATATTTAAGTTAATGACGATTATTTTAATTTGACCAGAATGGGTTTGAATTATATCAAGAATGTTTTTTTTTTTTTTTTAATGGACAACAATGCATGAGTAAGATTAGGTCCCATATCATTTTTAAACTCATCTAGTGATTCTATATTATTTGTTCATTATAACCAATATATTTAATGTCATAAAGGAATGGTAGAATGAGGCCATTCGTGAGAAATTTATACAACCATCTTAATACACACAAATGAGTGAAATTTAATTTATTGTGTTACCCTATCCCATTTTGCATGTTACATTTTTATAGTTCCTTAGAGCAAATCTGTAATGATTTTCTTTTTAAAGATTCACTGCTGCTGAACAATTTTCTCTATATTATCAGTTAATGTTGCTACTCTATTAAGAATTAAGTCTTTTTATGTCTCAATTCCAAGTAATCCCTGACTCTTCTGTGTATTTTAATTTGGTTGTTGTCAGCTCACTAGCAATCAAAGTGAAATTCCAATTTCAATATTCATGATAGATTGACTACAAAGCAACCATATAAGGAATTCACAATGCCTAATTGCCTGATTATTTTCTTAAAGTACTTAGTATGTTTTGTGTTTTTCTTTCTCTACATTATTATTACAGATGCAATATATTCAAGGTTGCAATATTAGAAGTAAGACAAATGTATAAAATTCACACATTTTACCAAGTATTTTGCTTAACAGGATGTAATGGGATAGAAATTAAAAAACATTCAGACTGTTACTCCTTAAATGGCATTAAATTATGTATTTAATTTTGACCACTCTTTTGTCATTTTGTAACAATATCAGAGGTTGATATGATATAATGAAATAAGAGTTTTAGGCATTTGTTTTGCCTAAACTTGAGTGTTTTTTTTTTTTTAAGGAATAATGTGGTTTAATCTTATATGCTGAAAAATTCTGATAAGTATGATATTTAGTTATTCTCTGAAATGTTCTTGAAAGTATGCTGGAGATACTAGAAAAATAACACTGAAAATATATTGGAAGATACATTTTATTTATTTATTTATTTTGGAAGATACATTCTAAATGTGTGAAAATATATGGGTAACACTAAAACATCCAATTATGTTGAACACTTATTTTTGTAAATTGGTAACTATTCTAAAGAAAAGACATTTTGTTGTTAAAATATATTTGTTCTTTCATTTATCCAGTAAACATTTATTGAATGTTTACTATATACAAAGCATTGGCAAAAACAGACATGCCTGACTTCAGCTTATAGAGTTTTAAGAAAGACAGTTGTCAAACTAGCAAACACAACAGTGATAAGCATCACAAAGAACATAGCAAATTATGCAGAACAGTAGAAGAACTAGCCTACATTGTGAGGCCAGAGAAGGTCTTCCTGTCAACATATTGAAGCTGAAACTGAAGATGTGTAGGAAAATCTTGGTAGAAGTTACAAAAGAATTTCCTGGGTTTCTGGGTCAGCATGGGAAAAGCAATTAGATGTTCAGCTTTTCATGAGTGCATGAGAATATAATTATCTATACAAAAGAATGTACATATATATGTATATATTTTGTTCTGTATTTATTGGCTCTGTATTTGTTGCATTTACAAAATAATTGTATCTTTTAAAAAACTGAAATCAGCAACAGAAGTAACAAAAACCTAACCATAAAAGCACTAGCATAGCCTAGAGTCAAATGATGTTAAGGCCTCTATAATTTAAGAAAATCTGATACGGTTTTAAATTCTAAATACTGCAGTTACCTTATCTGTAGAGTAGGTATAATAAAAGAAGTTACTTTATAGTTTTAGTGGGATTACTTAACAAATTTATACAGGTAAACTTAGCAGTTTCTGGCACTTAGTAAATATCAAATACATCATCACTAGTTATTAATTTATATGTAGAACTGCTGTCTATTGTTATCTACTTATAATGAAAAATATTATTTTCAAATACAAACTATATATGAATTTTAATTGCCAACAAAAATTTGTCCAAAAATATATAAAGCAAATTTTAGAATTCAAATTTATATATTAAGATGAAAATCTGATTTACTGATTCAAAAATAATATGAATCACATTTTTCCATATAAATTATTACAGCAACTAGAAGTGATTCAAGAAATATACTTAGTTGATGAACAGTCTGTTTATTTATTGGTGATAATCCTTAACATTTGAAAATGTTTACTTATGAACAAGCATGTACATATATGATTTTAATGATCATTTTCTATAGGAATGAGTTTATAACTTTGGTAATTTAAAAGGACAAGTATGAACTTAAATATTAGAGAACCTAATGAAAATTATAAATATGCTAAAAATCTCAAGTAGAAATTTAAATAACAATTTAAAGCATTATTTTCCTACATATATTCTAATATATTTCCATATGTTTCTTAACCTTAGATTTCAGACTGAACTGAATTATGATGTTCTGGAAGTTCATGATGGACCAAATCTTCTCTCACCCTTGCTTGGATCTTACAATGGCACACAGGTGCCCCAGTTCCTATTCAGTAGCAGTAATTTCATATACCTACTCTTTACAACAGACAACAGTCGTTCTAATAATGGTTTTAAGATTCATTATGAAAGTGAGTAATTACAAAATATTTTTTGATTTCTCTATTCTGCTTGCCTTGTATTTTGTATTATCATTGTGTTATTAATAGAACTGGTAGCTCTAATTATTTTTTAAACTCAAAGATTTTCTTGAGCTATGAGAATGCTATTGCTTTATAAGATATATGCTTTAGTAAATTCTGCAATGGATTTTCCAATAATATCTATCTAATGTTACTACCAAAGTAAATACTAAGGAAATGGTAGAAGTATCAAACAATTATTTTAAAATGAATTCATGTACTAATTATTTATGTTTGATTTTAAAAAGCAGACAATAGGCAATAAGTGTCTTTTAACATTTACTTCACAAACTCAATTTTCAAAAAATTTTCTCATATGATTCACACATTTTCCATTTAAAATATAAAATTTCATTTGGATAAAAGACTGAAAAGTAAAATATATATGAATAGGAATATAATTAACATAACTCGTCAAACACTATATTAAAACAAGCTGTAATTCAGAGTCTTGGAATCAATTCATGATAATCTCAATTAAAAGCTCATACTTCTGCTTAAAAAGTCTAAACTATGTCTTATTTAAAGGTTTTTTTTAAAAAAATAGTTTTAGTGGACACAATACCTTTATTTTATTTATTTATTTTTATGTGGTGCTGAGGATTGAACCCAGTGCCTCACACTTGTGAGGCAAATAAATGCTCTATCACTGAGCCACAACCCCAGCACCTTTTATAAAGGTTTTTATAACTCAGGAATTTACATAGGAAAAAAATTTCTGCTTTTATTTATAAACATCTTGAAAATTTATACCTTTGTGGCTGTATTGTGTGTATATATATATATATATATATATATATATATATATATATATATATTATACACACACACCCCTAAACTCACATATGCACACATTTTTATCATGAAATGCATTACCATATTCCTTTGCATGAAAGTATTTTGATAAATGGATACATGAGCACATTTGAGAGAGTTACTATAAGACATCTGTATATCAAGATCTTGAATTAAAATGTTTAACATTTACTTATTAACACTGACATAGTCAATTTTTTTTGTCCCATCGGTTTTATTGGCCATATATTCAGAATTCATTATATAAATCTTTCAAAATAATGAGATATTACAAGAATAGTTTACAAGTCAGCTCTGATTGCACAAATACTTGACACAGGAAATCATTTTTACAAATACATAAGTTTTCTTACAAGAATACTTTAATAAAGAAAATAAGTCTCTATACATCTTACAGCAAATTTTATGCATTTTCTTTCCCCCATTCAACCATCATTTTGGGTTTTCTATCACAGCATGTCTACCACATCCAACAAACCAAATTACAGTCTGTAGCTTCTTCTCACTTTCAAATACTGAGATTTCTCACACTGTTGAGGAATTTTTCAGCTTCCTTTTCTAATCTTTCCTGAAATTTAAGAATTCATCCATTCAGGCTAGAAGAGGTAATTTAAACAACATTCCTTTGAAACAGAACTTGGATCAGGTTAATCACTGGGTTTGATGAATGATCTTTTCACTTCCCACCTAGGCTTAAGGCCAGCCAATGGTTTAAACCTGCTGTACCAAGTCCTTACATTCCAAATAGTCCCAAAATTGCAAAAAGGAAACCCTGGAAACAAGAGTGAAATACAAATATTAAGAAAGCTAAAATATTTGCTATTGATTAGAGAGCACCTTTAAATTAAGGTTCCTCCCAAGTTGAAGACGACAGAAAGGAAAGTATAAAGGTGTGGCAGTAGTTGTATAAAATATTGAAAATCTGAAAAGGTTAATTGCTTAGGCCAGTGGTCTATCATTTCCAAAATGTGAGAGGATACAGAATCCTTGCCTCTGTAGCCAGCTGAACTCAATATCTGACATTCTTCTTATGTTGTGGCTTTGATACAGCCTAACAAATAGCCGCTTACCCAGAGCAAGTGATCCTGTAGGCCAGGGGAACTTTAGAGAATACTGACCTCGTTTATCCGAAGAGATGGAACCCACCAGGGGAAACATGTGGCATTCACTCCATCCCTTCACTGTCACTGAAAAGTGTGTCCACTTGGCAAAGCTTATTGTCTTACTTTTCAGGTAGCATGAATTAAGATCAAGAATGAGCAATATCCTACAGTTAAGTTCCTGAGTGCTCAGCTCCAATTATTCCATATACTTAAGAGGATTCGTTCATCAAGCCCTTGTCCATTGAGAGATTTAACAGCACTGAGGGACCACAAAATGCCCATTTCTCTTCTCCTTTATTTCTCTTGATTTCTCTTTTTCACCCCAGTGTAACAAATTGCTACAGGTTTTTACCAAAATGCTGCAGCAGTAGTTAAAAATGAGTTATTTTGCATTACCCAAAAGAATTCAATCACATTATCACGGGTCACATTTGCATATAACTAGGAGATAGCCAAATAATGTTTATTGCAGTGATTTTGCAAATTCAGCATAGTCAATGTATCCATCATTGTTCTTGTCATCATCTCTCAAGACACCATCTATTATGTTAATCAGTTCTTCTTCACTCATTAGTGGGGCCTGTTCACTCTCTTCCTCCTTATGGACATGAGTGATGGCTGTAGAGAGCTCTAAGCCATCAAGTAAATTATTTCCATCATAATCGTGCATTTTGAAATAATGGAGCTGCAGTTCTTGTGGGGACATCTCCGCCTCTGGTTTGTTGATGACACCTTCCAGATGCTCCATGATATGCTCTTGGTCGTGCACCGTGTTCTTATCGAGGCCCACGCTGCTGGGATGGGGAACATTGGCCCCGGGCTCCTCAGCCCTGGCACCTGGAGCACAAAAAGCCCAGAGCAGGCCATACAGGAAGGGGCCTCTGAGTAGCTGCAGGGATCTCATGGTCACCGGTACCCTCACTGAGCCCGCCGCAGACGAGAAGCCCTCCAGCATGAGCCTCGCCAGCCCCCGTCCCGAGAACCTGACATAGTCAATTTTTAAAGTTTATTTCAAAATTAATTTTTGCTAGCAATTAATGAATATCAGTATATACCCATATTTTCATTTAGTTCACTGCTGTATCCTATGCCCACCAAATTAAATATAATCCCACCTCACCCAAGGTATGTGGTCTCTGTTGTGTGTCAGGCACAGGCCTATTTTCTTTCTTTCTTTTTTGTTTTATTTGTTCTTTTAAGATATACATGACAGTAGAATGTATTTTGACATATTACACATATGTGGAGTATAATTTATTCTAGTTAGGATCCCATTCCTGCGGTTGTATGTAGTATGGAGTTTCACTGGTCACATATTCTTATATGAACATAGGAGGGTATGTCCAATTCATTTTGCTGTCTTTCCTATTCCAATTCCTCCCTTCATTCCCTTTATTTAATCCAATGAACTCCTCTTTTCCATCTCTCCTTTATTATGTATTAGCATCCACATATCAGAGAAAACATTCAGCCTTGGTTTTTTGGGAATGGGCTTATTTCACTTAGCATGATAGCCTCCTGTTCCATCCATTTAGTAGCAATTTCCATAATTGCATTCTTTGTTATGGCTGAATAATATTCCATTGTGTGTATATACCACATTTTCTTTATCCATTCATCTGTTGAAGAGTACCTAGGTTGGTTCCATATCTTGGCTATTTTGAATTGAGCTCTCTAAACATTGATGTGGATGCATCACTGTAGTATCAGGCACAGATCTATTTTAAGGAGTAAATGAAACCATACATGTGAATTTTTGAGCAGGATCGCTAACATGCAGTAAGTTCTAAGTAAATGATTCTTTTATGTTTTTCCTATAAAAATTAAACAAGAAATTAAAAATCAGAAGTCGAGCTGAAATTCATTCCTTTTGTCAATAAGTTTGAACCACTTGCAGGTTCTTGGTAATATAGTCCTTTTATTACTGAGGTATATTGGTTTAGAAGGCAAAGTGGAGGCTGAGAGCTAAGGGAGGTTGAAGCTAATGAGAGACATTTTATATTGATTTGTTGAATCTGGTGGGAGGTGGTAACTTGCTATTTAAATTTGCTTATAAGAAATCACATTCTCTCATTTTACTTATTTTAGTCTTGAGGTTTATTTTATATTATGAAATAGTTTCCAGAATTATAAATACTTTGTTATCAAGGAGACATAAACCTTTTTCTCTGACACCATTTTTTTTTCTCTAGATGAAGTAACTGGGCTTTTGTTTCGAATGAACCATTCACAAAGCTCAAAATTAGTTGATTATTAATCAAAAATTTAAAAATATATGGCATTTAGTTAGTGAATTTTTGATTTTAAAAATTAAATGTATTAAGTAGAATTTGATTTCTATAAATGGACCAAAACCCTGTGAAAGGGATTTCTTGCAAAAGCCACCACTGCTTGCACTCCAGGTCTCCACCGTATGTTCTTTCCCAAAGCCCTTTCAATCCCATTCTATATTTCTTTCAAAACAAGGAGATTGAGAAAACTGTACCAAAAAGATATGATTGTTTATGGTATTTGATACATATTAAAATAACAACAATTGCATACCCTAGACTGTAAGAGCATAATCCCCTTTTTGTTTTAGTCATTTTTCTCTCTGAAGAAAAAGCACTTCTGTGTATTATGTTGTATTGCTTGAAATACAAATACTAATTCAGCAGTAGTCCTGAAACCAATTCCCCATGGATGCTAAGGGGCAATTACATAAACTGTCCTTCAATATCTAAATATTATAAAATGCATATAAATTATAAATGGATGTAGAACAAACCCATAGACTCAGACATCCATCTTTAAAGGCATATTTTACGTTCATGTGTAGATATATATATTTTTTCACATATGTAAAATGGTACACTTACCACAAGAATGGGAAGTTATACTCCATGTACACATGGTATGCCCAAATATATTCTACTGACATGTATAACCAAAAAGAACAAATTAAAAAGGAGGTGGTATAGTTGTAAATAATGTACAATTTAAATAACAATTGATTATGAACAATAAATATGGGGAAGGGGAAAAAGAAAGCACAACTTAAAATATTCAATATTTTTATTACATAGGAAAAATAGGCAGAAAGTCTGTTTTGACTTTTTAGAGTAAAGTTCTATACAATAATAAGAAAAATGAGAAAATGTTAATATCTTTTACTGTAATTCCAACATAAACTTCTAAAAATTATGTATACTGTCAAAATATAAGAATCTTTCCAAACTATCAATTATGTTGTAATTTTAAGTAATGACTATTAGTAAATTATACTGACGTGTTCATCATGATCTTTCTTGTTTTCTCAATTCTACATTTCCATTGCTATGAATTGTGCCTTGAATTGTTTGCTTGTGAATCAACTATAAAATGTTTCCTTATACTTATTCCATGACTTCTAGATTCACATATCACAGTAAGAAGCATATAAAGAAATGCATAATTTCTCTTTATTCTTCAGTTGGTTAATGAAAGAGGATAATTAAGCATGTACTGCCCACTGGCCTTTACTCAGATAACATGAAACCATTAAAATCACTTTTGAATAATAAAATTTTACTGTAGTTTAACTATAATTTACATTACATATCACCTCTTTTACCTGCATTTTCATGATTTCATAAGATTTCACTGACGGAGTTTTAAGATGAAGGAAAGTTGTATGTGATCAGTCCCATTAGAGGAAGGTCCCAGAAAGAAAGGGAATCTAAGCAACTGTGATAAAGACTAAGAGAAAGCCAGGATTGGTGGCGTAGGCCTATAATCCCAACTACTTGGTGTGAGGGGTGGGGGCGGATGCTGAAGCAGGATTCTCACAAGTTCCAGGCCACTTTGCGCAACTAAGTGAGAACCTGTCTTAAAATAAAATTGAGAAAAGTGATGGAGATGTAGCTCATAGTAGAGCACCCCTGGGTTTAAGCCCAAGTTACAACAACAATAGCAAAAGACTGAGAAGATTGTGCACTTTAAGAGGACAAGTGAAAGTATTCCTGGAAGAGAAAGTAAACATAAAACTAATCAGACTTATTTGATTTATGGAGAATAACCATTTGTAGCTGGGCACAGTGGTTAGCACCTGTAATCCCATTTGCTCGGGAAGCTGAGGCAGGAGGATCAAGAGTTCAAAGGAAGCCTCTGCAATGGTGAGGTACTAAGCAACTCAGTGAGACCCTGTCTCTAAATAAAATACCAAATAGTGCTGGGAGTGTGGTTCAGTGATTGAGTACCTTTGAGTTCAATCCCTGGTACCAGAGAGAGAGAGAGAGAGAGAGAGAGAGAGAGAGAATAACCATTGGAAAATAACAGAAATTAAGAATATTAGAGTCCAATCTGGGACTCTTTGAATTTAAAGACGATATTGTAAAATTTGGTCTCATTTGCAGTAGTGTAACCAAAAGCTCAGTCCTTGTCCCCAATGCCAACTAATGCCAGTTTTGAGAAAAAGGAAACTGAAGTTTTATTACTTTGCTAGCAAAGGAGAAACACAGGGGACTCCTGTCCCAAAGTCTGTGACTTTCCTCATCAGGAAGGACTGGAGAGTTTTAAAGGAACTCTTCAAGGGTTACATTCCTGGTGTGCTGGTAAGGGGGTCCCAGGGCGCCCTCATGGCATGTTAAGATTCACTTGTTAATTTGGGAGATATTCACTTCCCAATGCTCAGTAGGCATCTCCTTCCAGTAGTGGGTGTGTTCAATGGCAACTAACTAGGGGAAGAAAAGATAACACTGTCTCCCTAATCTTGTTAGGGAGGGATAAGCCAGAGGGGGTGGGGGCATTAAAAAAAAATAATAAGCCTTAGAGCAATGAGGGCTATTTTCAGAAAGTGGGGACCACTGTTACAGTAGGGTATAAGCAAAAAAAAAAAGACATGTTTTAAGAATATGTGTGTCCATTATTTTATGTAAAATAGACTTAATTTGAAAGACTACTGAAAAGAAGGCCAAACGTTATTATTTATTTTATACACTTGAAGATTTGAAGGTCTTGAATAATGTAGGGAAGTAAAAAAAAATGACATTATGATTTTTCAGTGAGAGACATTACTCTGTGGAGGAAAGAAAAGTGAGAAAGAATCATAGACAATGAGGGTTTAAAAGCCTTGGGGGCCTAGAAGAATAATGATCATAGTGAAAAGAGGAATCTAGCAGATAAAAGTACTTGTGTTGAAGATAAAATTGTCTCTGTTAGGTTTTAGTGTCTCATTAAAATAATAACATTTAAATGAAATGAATATGCTTGATAAATTCACCCCTCTAAAATTAAACTTATATTTTGTTGTAGTTTGTTTAGCTCCATCTTAAAATTGGGTAACTAATACAAATAAATGTTTCTCATGTGAAGATTAGTCAATATAATTACACAATTTGAAAACACTAATTATGTATTTTTGGAACATAGAAACAATAGTTATTCATTGTTTAAATCTCCCATTTAAGAAGAATAAGATAATTTCTATTATATATTTTATCAGTGGTCCTCAGCTGGGGGCATTTTTGCATCCCAGGAAATATGTGATAGAGAAATTTTTGGTTATCATGATTGAAGAAGTGTTACTGGCTTCTAACAGTTAGAGGATAGGCATATTTCTAAAGACATTACCATGCACAGGACAACCCATAATAAAGAATTGTCTGGTCCAGAAAGTCAATAATGCCAAGTTTTGAGAAAACATGCCTTATTATGGGAAAAGCATGGTATGATCTCAGATTGGCATTGTAAATCAAGAGGAAAATGATCATCAGGGATTCCATAATAAAATACTACAGACTGTTGTAAACACATCTACAAGTACCCACCAAAGCAGTTGAACTGTTTTGTTTTACTTAGCAAGTCACTGGCACAGATGTGATGGCTGATGCCAACTATAACCCCAGATCCTCAGGAGGCTGAGACTGGAGAATCATGAATTTAAGTCCAGTCTCCAAAATTTAGAGAGAATCTCTCAAAATAAAAATTAAAAAAAAATAGAAATGGGCAGGAATGTAGCTCACTGGTAAAGTGCTTCTGGGTCCAATCCTCCAGGACCACATACACACACACACGGCACTGTTGTTCATAATTTCATATATCTCAAAATGCCTCTAATCTGAAAAAAAATTTGCACAATATTTAGAACTATAGGTGTACTATAATAAGCTCAAGAGACTATAATTACCACTAAAATTATCATTTTGCATACACACACATAGACAAATTTAAAATAATACAAATTTTTTTGGATAATTATGCCTCTTCAAGTTCTTAACATATTAATGACCTAAATTTGATCCTTACTAATAGGAATTAGCAAAATAAAACAAGACAAAAAATAAAACTTGTTAATAAAATTGTTCATTTTTTAAATGAAGCTATGAATATATTAATTTGTGACAAATTATTACTTACAGTTCCTTGAAAAAATAGGAATGATTTTCAGTAAATCTAAATTTCATGAAACTTACTCTCTGTTTTATTCCCTTTGTTTCTCAGGTGTTACAGTAAATACATATTCTTGTTTGGACCCTGGCATACCTGTACATGGCCTTCGTTATGGTCATGATTTCTCCATTGGATCTACTGTTTCATTTAGTTGTGATCCAGGATACAGGTTGAGTCATGAAGAGCCCCTGCTATGTGAAAAAAACCACTGGTGGAGTCATCCACTCCCAACCTGTGATGGTAAGAACTAATTTGATATGCAAAATGTGCCTATTTATAAACCAAAATAAATCAGTATAATCCTTAAAAATATGAGGCTTGGGCTGGGGATGTGGCTCAAGCGGTAGCGCGCTTGCCTGGCACGTGTGCGGCCCGGGTTCGATTCTCAGCACCACATACAAACAGGTGTT
Source organism: Marmota monax (assembly GCF_021218885.2). NCBI lineage: Eukaryota > Metazoa > Chordata > Mammalia > Rodentia > Sciuridae > Marmota > Marmota monax. Next base: position 19,307,537 of record NW_026694084.1, on the reverse strand, counting down.
GTGTCCGCCGAAAACTAAATAGAAAGTAAATATCAAAATTCTCAAAAAAAAAAATGAGGCTTAACAAACTATAAATCTTTCACATTTTTAAAAGATTATCTTGAATTTTTTTGAAGTTTTGTTATCAAACCTATTAATAAAATGTGAAAAATATAATCAGCCAAACTTACCCCATGATGAAATATTATATATATGTATGTGTATATATGTATATATATAATATTTAGAACTATAGGTGTTCTATAGTATTATACACATAATATACATATATGTATATATATATATATATATATATATATATATATATATATATAAATTAATATTATTGGGAAGTGCTTGCATAGTTGCTTTGCCAAAAGTACTCCCAATATAAGTTTGTGTATTAATCAGAGCTATAATTTCTATTTACAGCATGCTTTCTAATTTTTATGCCTCTTCTTTTTCAAGTTGTAAAGTCACACTTATCATCTCATAATTAAATATTTATGGTACATTCAGTGCCATCACATTTTTAGGAATAGCCCTATGCCAATTTGTTTTTACAACAGGGTTTGAAATAATAATCAGCACACCTCCCCTATATTTATACAATACCATTTGTATTAGTCAGCATTATTGTGATTGTGATAGAAACTCAATTCTGATTTTTGAAAATACAAGCAAAAACTGTTATCCAACTATTCAAAATTTAGAAAAGGCAGATTAGCATACTTCACATTACTCATTATAAGCATGGATTCAAACTTTTCCAAGAATCTCTCCATCTTCTACCTAGGCTTTTTCATATCATTCATATCTTTCTCTTTAATTGCAAACAAGCTTTTTTTTTCCTGTATGGAGAGAATATGATAGTTCATAGACTTATACATGCTGAATTAGAAAAGATTAATAATTCTTTATTATTAAAACTAGAAAATCTCAGAAAACGTATTTGATTGGTCTATACCTGATCTAGTTACTGTAGTAATGGGGAAAGATCCAGTTTCATTGCATTTGTCCAGGTCATGTGCTCATCCATCCCTGTGGCTGAGACAAAAAAAGTGGCATAATGGTAATATGCTTGCCATTCCCTGATAAAACTACATGATTGGCATGAGAAAGTAATATTTACCAAGAGAGAAAATTATGGAGGTAATAATATCAAAAGAAATTAGATGATTAAAAAATCATGTTCAACTATACTGGCACACTTAAATTTTATAGATAATAAAAGCAGATATATTTGGGTTTCACAGAAACAACATCGATCCTCATTGTCTCTTGCCAGTGTAACTGCAATCAACTTTCAATTTAGTATCTGACCTCTTTTTTTTTCTTTTATTTTGGTACCATGGGATTGAACACAGGGGCACTTAACCACTGAGACACATCCCCAGGACTTTTAATATTTTATTTAGAGACAAGGTCTCACTGAGTTGCTTAGGGCCTTGCTAAGTTGCTAAGGCTTGCTTTGAACTCGTGATCCTCCTGCATTAGCCTCCCAAACCACTGGGATTACAGGCATACACCACAGTGCCAGGCTTCAATTTTTAACCTTTTCAATCTAACTTATATCTTTTACAATAAGATTGCTTCATGTTACACTTCATGTCATACTTCATATCAAAAATACTTAATGGCTTTATTTGGTTTGGAAACAAAAGTTCACCTTACTAGTCTTTAATTAGTCATTCATAACTAATTAGTGATTACAGTAAGTAATATTACTAATCTTAAAGTAATCTTAAATTACTTTATCATAATTTAGGATACTTAACCATGTGGATTCTTTCCAATTCTGTTTCTGTCCTGAATTCTTACAGTGCATCTTTTTCTGAAAGACCATGTCATGTTATTTTGAACTTCCATCTTGATCTGTCCTTCTCTTTTATGTTCCCATTTCTCTCTGGGTATAACTGAACAAGGGTGAATTGTACTCATTTTTTACATTTTTGAGCGTTTTACAAAATAATTGCCTAATGATTTTTAACCAACTTAATCTAAAATCAACTATTTTTTAAGCTATTTATAGGGGACATGAGGTAGTCATGAGTTGAGGTTAGATGCTTGATATGCAAATAGTTGCATAAATTCTCAGCACCACTATTATTTAATAATATATTTGAGTTTCTCTATCTGAAAATAAAAGCATATATTCCTTACTTAATATTTTATGTCTCTAATAAACTATCAATTTCCTCTTACACTTTTTATTTTTAGGATAGGAGTGGCAGCTTTTAGAGAAGCAAACATTACCTGTAAGAAAGAACATTCAGTCATGAATTAACCACTTATAAAATAAAATAAATCTAACTCAAACAGGCTTAATAATATTAGATTTTATCATAGTGCATTTTATCACTTTACATGTTAATCTCTTGTAATTGATCAAAATGAAAATCTTATAAAGCAAATGCAATTCCAAACATTTGCAATGTGAAATGATATCATTTAGAAAGATGAAGAATTTTTCATTTTTGAGGGTTGATTAAAAAGATGAGTCTGATAATGATTATGGAAAACTGTTTCAATCACCCACAAAGTGATTGACAAATAAGAATTTAGAAGAGACAGATTAATTAAAGAATGCAGACAAGAATACAGACATATTAGGTCAGTATATATATACTTAAAACAAGAGTGATTTGAAGATAAAAGGAATAAATAAATCTATGAGAAAGCTAATGATACTTTTGAATATAGATCGCTTAAGAGGAGATATGCTATAATATCAAATGAATGAAAGACATTATAAGTTTTTATTTTATATATTTTTATTCAAAAACATAACTCAAAATGTGGGGAAAAAATCAACACTGATTCAGAAGTGCTTACAATCATGCAAAATGGAAGAAGACTGCTTGCATTCTTTGTGTGCTAGCCTTTTCATCAGTAAGCTCTAAAAAATTATAGTACATTTCATATAGGGTTGCTTGTGGGAGACAAACCTCGCCTGTGACTGAGTTAACTTCCCTGCTGGGCGATGTGGTGTCAGGCACCCATGCTGCTAGGCTGCCCTGCTCTTCCAGGGTTCCAGTGACTGTGTCTTCCTTCCAGGGCTGTGTTTTCCTACAGCCCCATGGATGGAGCTATGCTCACCTGTTCCTATGTAATATAACCCCTTGCCCTGTTTAGGGTAGAATCTTCCATGGAAGTGCCTTGTGTGTGTCCCCTTCTCTTACTGTGCCCTTGGATGTGGCCTACCCAGATGTCAGTCAACCTGCTGACAGTGGACATCATGAAGATAGACTCAGCCCCCTGAAACCTGACCCCTTGCCTTATTTGAATAGCTTCTCAATAAAAGGGGTCAGCACTTGCTCTTGCTCTCTCTCTTCCTGTGGACCCTTAAGATCAGAGGAGCCGTCACTGTGACCCCAATGAAAAAGGTATTTGTGTCTCTTGTGTGGTTATTTTGTGCAGCCCAGTTAGCCCAGTTTAGCTGGAGTGACCCCTGAGCCTTTTAGTCTGGAGAACAGAAACCCGGCAGTTGTTGTAAAGGTTAATTGAATTAATATAAATAAAGTCTGCAACATAAGTTCAGTATAAGTGTTTGTTGTTGTTTCTGCTAAGAATTAGTCAGCTTGTTATCCTAAATGTTATTATATATAAATTTTATCCTGTTTATTAGATATAAATAAAGCTTATATATTTTCATATTTTTAGTTTCATCTCTCAAAGAGACTTAAACCTTGCTCTTTCTCTACTACTTTCTATGAAATTCTTTGTCTTCAAGATCTGCATGCAGTACTACTTATGTTTTTTTAGGAGAAAGAGAAAGAGAGAGAGAGAGAGAGAATTTTTTAATATTTATTTTTTAGTTTTTGGTGGACATAACATCTTTATTTTATTTTCATGTGGTGCTGAGGATCGAACCCAGCACCCCATGCATGCCAGGTGAGCGTGCTACAGCTTGAGCCACATCCATAGCCCGGTACTACTTATTTTTAAATAACAGAAACCTCAACTGTGTCATAAATAAGACATTCTATATTTTACCATTGGATTAAAATCAAAGTAACAGTTTAAATGTTACTAATATGTTAGTTGTTGATTCTTCCCCCTAAATTTTTAAAGTGCCTACATGTTTATGACATAAACTGTTTATGTTTCTTTGACTTCCCACTTTATATGGAGGTTTATAGGTGCAGCTTGCAGAAAGAAAATTCCCAAGAATCCCTCCAACTACAGAGAATAAGATTTTTGATGAAATAACAATTTAAAACAATACAGAAGTACAGAAGAGCTTTCCTTTAAGTCCCTTAAGAATTAGTCAGAATTACACACACACACACCTACAGGAGCACATATGTAACATACTTTTAAAGGTTTTCATTTCTCTTTTGTGTTACTTTGTGTTTTTTAATCCTAATTGAATTCTTAATTTTTCTCCTGTTCACTGAGAAGTTTTAATATAGTTGTATGAGATAACCCTTACAGATAGAGGTTTTATTTATTTATTTTTTAGTTATTGGCAGACACAACATCTTTGTTGGTATGTGGTGCTGAGGATCGAACCCGGGCCGCACGCATGCCAGACGAGCGTGCTACCACTTGAGCCACATCCCCAGCCCCAAGAGGTTTTAGATTTTAATCCAGTAAAGCATTTTTACTTATCACAGTTTTACTCAACAAAGTCATATCATGTTATATTGTTGATTTTTTTGTTGTTGTTGCATGGGGGTTGTGGTTCTTAGGATGGAAGAAGTAAAATATAGCATATTTGAAATAAGTGGACATATGTAATATAATATAATAGAAATAAGTAATATTCTATCAAAAAAAATAAAATGAATTACAAGGAAAATAATAATTCAATGTAACACTAGCATTATCAACAAGACATGGAACATCTAGCTCTTACATAGATCATAAAAGTATAGTATGCTTTCTAAAAACTTGAAAGGAAATTTAGAAATCCAATAGAATTAATTAATGGAGGACTGTGCTGGCTCTAAATAGGGGCCTATTTTATCAAATCATGCAACTTTTATAATGGTTGGATAACAAGTATATAGTAGGCATGCGCATATCTTGGTCTTAGTAAAACAGCCTGTAAGAGATACTCAGTAAGACCTCAATAGAGTAAAAGAATAAACAAGGGAAGGAGCCATTTCAAATTTTGTATAAATACATAAAGTCCAATCCTGAATGCATAAATACTTCTAGAAACTGCAGACTTAGCATTTCTAGTCAGGTAAATCTAGATATATACCAGATATATACCAGATTGCCTGAGTTGTCACATACTCAGCATTGATAGCTGGAAAAAATCATGAAAAAGTCATGAAAGAAAACAAGGCCAAAATTCATTCTGGTATCCTGGGGAAGTTGGGAAAATTTCAAAGTAGAAGGGTCACATGTTGAATTCACAGTTCTTACTCCTCTTGTCTGTGCCTAAGAGAATTGCCTTTCTAATTAGAACAGAATATAAAGTTGACACTATTCTGCTCCCACTAGATAATAAATTCTTACTAGGCTGTATCTTTGTCTCTTCTAATTTTGAACATTGATAAAATGAGCATAACATAAACTCTGATGACTGTTGGATGCAGTATAAGACATTATAAGCTGTGATTTGTTCTCAAATGAATATTGAATCAAATTTTCATTTGTTTGATATCAGTTCATAAACATTCATTTTTAAAATTTCTTGGGATAATTACTTTCAAATATTTACTCACAAAAAAAATCCCTTTATGTTCATATATTTCTCAGAGAAATACAGAGGTACAAAAGCAGGCTTCAGAACTTGCACAACTTCAGTGTTTTGAAAGGAATCCTATGAAGAATGACACATATCCCTTTAGGAATCTATAAGAAACAATTTTATGTAATTAACAATTCATTTTCTTAGTGTTTAAAAAGAGGTGCTGCTGAACAATTAATTACTCATGTTTAATTTACCGCAATACATGCAAATGTTACTCATAATTAGAAAAGTATAAGTATGTACTTCAAACTCAAATGTGGAATCTTGACATATGTTCTCTTGGGGCCAGTACTAGTTCTGAGACACTATTAAACACAATTTTTCTTCTCTAGTGCTATAATGGATGAAATGATTTTCTAGTATTGGAATAGGTATTTCCATACTCTTCTTATCACCAGGAAGTAGATTAAGCAAAGATAATGGAACTCATCCTGTTTCAAGAGAGGAATTGAGATTTGTTTAACTTATGCCTCTCTAATTAGGACTGATAATACTGTATTTCTTTGTATTTTCAGCATTGTGTGGAGGAGATGTTAGAGGGCCAAGTGGAACAATCTTATCACCTGGTTACCCAGAATTTTATCCAAATTCTCTGAATTGCACATGGACTGTTGATGTAACCCATGGAAAAGGTAATTTGCCTCATGCAATAATAATTGGGTTGTTTTCTGAATTTTCAATGGGTCTATTTTAATTTCATTTTCCTTAACAAAGTCATTTGCATGACCAAAACCAGATCAATACTAAAATATGCTAAAATAAAATTTGAGTAACTGCAGCAAAGGATTATATTTACTCTTCTATAACATAATGTGCTTATATTTTTACCAAAATGATGATAAAGTTATTTATTTTGCTTTGATATATTAAACTAATGTTACTTGAAATTGTCATATCAATAAAACCTCAAACATAATGGTTTTGTTTCTGGAATAGTGTTTAGAATTTGATTTCAGAAGTTCAAATGTAAGGGTCCAGTGAAGCGTCGGAGGAAGAGACCACCAAGAGACTGACTTTATGCAATAAGCAGGAGGGGGTTTATTGAGATTCCAGCATTCTGGAGCTCTGTGCCCACTCGAGAAGGGAGAACAGCCCAGAGCCCAGAGCAGGGGTTGAACAATGCTTAAGTACACTTTTTTGGGGAGGGCAGGGACTTTACATACATCACAGTCTCCTTTAACAAATCAGCATACACCACGGGAAAGTCAAACAACAATTCTTAGACTTGATTAGTACATACATTGGCGGGAACAGGGCTGGCTGGAGTGATAGGTCATTCCTAAGGAGGGGGTTACATTTAAACTGATTGGTTCGGGCCCTGAATGTCTACGTGACAAGCTGCACAGGATCTTAGGCTATAAATCAACTAAATGGCCAGTAGGACATTGTCTTAACTGCCTCAGGAATTTAACCCATGCTTTGCAGTTTAGAAGCAGGTTTACAATGCCTGGTCCTTTACATTTTAACTCAGGCTTTGCAGCTTAGAAACTTTACCCTTTCACAAAGGGGAATATGAAAATGTTCTGAAATGCTAAGCCAATTGTGAACCAAATAGTATATGTTTATATACTTGTTTTTAAAATATTTGCTTATTTATTACGATAATATTTCCCATATACATTTGAAACCATTGTGTAAACAATGAGTCTTAATTTTTCTAGTAGAGCTGCAGATATGTTTCACATCATTAAAGTGGACTGTAAATTGCACTGCACATATGGTAGATGTTAATAAATGCCTTTTAACAAATAAACAAATAAATGAAAAGCCCCCTAGGACTAAATATGGTTCATTCACACAGTACAGCATGAACTAGTAAATTAGCAATGTAATCGATGAGGGCAAAAACAGTGGGAAAAAATAATCATTTTCCTATGCTAAAACAAAACTGGTTTAACATTATGTATCTTGACATCTCCATGGACCAGTCTTCTAAAAAGAGTTAGTTTATTTTAAAATCTGATTTTGAGAAACAGTTTTTTTTTTAGCTCTGTCATTGTATTGTTATTATCAATTTTTATTATTATACATTTTTATTGATTTTGCTAGAGAAAATCTAAAAATGATGTCAAAAAAATTAGCAATGAGAAAATGCTGTCACAACTTTTTAAAAGCTTGTTTTTAATGGTTTAACTTTATTGTATTTTCAAAAATTAAATTTGGCTTTGATAAAATTATACATTTTACTGAAGTGGGCATAAGATTACATCAGGTTTATTATAGTTAAATTTCCACAGTGAATTAAATGTTATTGAGGGGAAAAAACATTAAAATGAGTGGTTTGCTATGGAATAGCAGCAGTAAAGAAAAGACTTTGTAAACTGTGATTTTTTTGTTGTTTTCCAGAATATAAGACTCTTTGCAGAAAGTTAACCACAGCATCCTATTATTCCAGTGTGCAGTGGATTAATGGAGTTTAAAATAAGCTCCCTGATATTATACAAGAAAATGGAGGGCTACATGCTGCTTGCTATGTAAATAGAGGTTTAATTAACACTTAAGGTTTTGCATCTTCACAGGTTGCAAGTGTTAATTAAATCTGTATTTACAAGGCAAGAAATGCAGATTTAGATGCCTTTCTTTTAGGAGCTAACAAAGTTTGTTTGAAGTACTATTCCAAAGACTACCAAAGTTATATGAAGGATAATCTCTTAAAGTTGGAAGAAATCAAAGTCTTGTTGCAGGGCAGAGGCCTGCTGAGAAGCTGGGACAGCTGCATAGGTACCCCTCTTCATTCAGATTCTTGTGATTTAAACCAGGAAGACTTCAGACCTGTGGCTCAGAGCAACAGGCATGAGTTTATTAGACGGGACTATGGTAAAAGGGAAAGACTTAAGGTACAGAGTTGGTTATCTTAGGAGAGGAATAGTACACCCCTTCTTCCCTCCAGTTTCACTGGGAATTTCAGGAAAGTTTCCAGAAGGTCCTGCCCAGGTCCACCTTTTAACATATGACTGTCAGCACAGGAGCTGTAGGGACTGCCTCAAAAAGAGGATGGTTTAGTACTCAGAGAGTTGGAGGTTTCAAGGAAATTGAGATTCCTGATTTTGCCTCAATTTCCTACCCACCCCCACTTAATCAATTTATTGCTCTTTGAATAGCCCTCAGCAAAGCTTTCTTTGTGAGGGTATTAATGTTTTGGTTACCAAAGGTGATTAAAGTTGAGACAAAATTTCAGAGATAAGGAAGAGTCCAGGCCACCTGGGAGGGAGGGTTTGACACAATCTTGAAACAAATTCTTCTTAATGGGATGTAATTATGCCTGGGGAGGTTTTAACATATCAAGCCCCTACCTTCAGGTGTTATTGTCAGTTAAGTCTCCCTGTGGTTTTCATTTGCCATTCATTTTCTTTTCTCTGTTTACCATTTCCTGGCTGGCTAGCTACCTAACAGTGTAACCTTTCACCCAGCACATTAATTTCTTTCTGAAATGTTCCAGAAACAAGATGAACTATCCTGATAAAGATACTTCTGTTGATGCAAAGCCTACTTATTGGGAAAAACCTATTCAATTTTTTATAGATTTAATTGTTTGAGAATTATTCTTGGATTATTAAACCCAGTCTACTCTCTGGAATTAGAACACACACATACACACACACACACAAAATAAAGAAACAAAAAAAATCAGCTCATTCTTCTATAATATACAGGTCCTGGAACCCAGCAATTCACTATTCTGGGACTAGCATATGTCCATTCTTTCTATCCCCAGACCCTTATCCCAAACCTTTTCTTCCCAGACTGTATACTTATAATTTTTTGAGGTCTTCATCATAAAATATTACTTTTATTTTCATCACATTTATGATTCACCTTTCTCTGAATGTATTCCAACATAATGATATTATGATCTCTAAAAATTTGGTTTTCCACAATTAAACACAGACTTATTCTACAAATTATTTCTAAGAATGAAGTGTATATTTATTTACTCTCGAAAACTTTTTTGCCTCTTTGTTATACTATTAATTTACAATGGGTATGTGGTAATCTAAGTCATCTTTACACATTATTGGAACTTTAAATAATAGTTATGTGCAATGCCTAAATTCTATAATTTTATGCAATTGATTTTTTGTATATTCAGTGCAGGTTATTGTATTTACTCTTGTTAAATTTTATCATATTATTGTGAGATCATGTGAAAATGATTTACATTTTATTATATTTATATTATGTAACCAGAGTATTCTTGTATAAGCATTAGCATTAGTACATTAGGGTTTATAAAACTCTTAATTAGGATGGATTTACATATCTAAATATTTGAGAAATAAGGAATTTGTAATGCACTATCAGTAATCTCTTTACTATTTAACATTAAGTCTAGGTGTTTGGACATATAAAATTGTTCAGCAGTTGCACATTCACCTAAACTATAGTATCATATAGCCTACATTGCTTCTTTTTTACGATTGTACAATAAATATAGTTTTTAAGTTCACTACAGAAATCAAGATGCTAATTGTGTTTGGTCTACTGGAGATGAAGACCTTGAAGTAGGAAAAAGTATTTTAAAAAATCTTTAGACTCTTAGACATGGGATTGTCTTTTGATAAATAGTCCAATCCCATAAGTTTACAAATTGGAAAAAATAAAAAAGCTCTCTCAAGGTCATTGTTGGTGGAATGACTTTAACTGAAATCTAGATTCCATCACCACTATTTTGACTTTAAGTTCAAGCCTTTTCATATGTATCTATAATGTAATTACTTAAATTTCCCTAACAGAGCATTGTGAACTGTCATCTATCCCTCCCTCCCCATACTGGGTATTGCTGAGTATTGAACCCAGGGACTCCCGAATGTTAGGCAAGTACTGTATCTTTGAGCTAACCCTGCCCCTCCCCATTTAAAAAAAAATGATTTGAAACAGGGTCTTGCTAAATTACCTAGGCTGGCTTGGAATTTGGGATTCTCTCCCCTCAGGGTCCCTAGTACCTGGGATTCAAGTCATGTACTACTAAGAATGAAGAATTATTATTCTTATGAGAGTTCTAACTGCCTTGTTAGGACTGAGTTTCTGCCTAACTCCTTTCTTTCTGAAATACCTCTCTCAGAAATTCTCCTCCACAACTTCTCACTTTTGAAGTCACTACATTAGAAGCCTCTACTAACTTTTTTTCACAAACTACTTACCTCAATTTCTGTGCTCCTATATTGACTTAATTAACCAATTTTATAGCACTTAGCAGAATACTTGAAATTGTGGGTTGAGTCTTTCCTCAGATGTTATGAATTGCTTAAATCTTCATTCTATAATGCCTAGAAAAAGGTTCTTGGTATCATTTGTAGATTTGGATTAACTGGCCTTTTGTAGAACTTTCAGTGTCTTAGGTTTTTCTGCAATAGTGGAAATAGATTTTACTGCTTATTCCATAACTTGAAAAATAGCAGATTCCTTTTATAAAGAAGCTAGCCAGGGCTTAGTAACATAAAATACATTAGCTCTCATTGTGGAAGATAAAACAATAAACAATAACTAACAGTTTTCTTCTGTAACAGACATTATTCCAAGTCATTCCTCTTGTATTATTTAAACTGCAAGAAGACATCATTAGAACCCCATTTTATAGATGGAGAAAGTGGGGTGCACAAAACACATAATCCTTTACAGCAGCATTATCAGCACCATTATTTAACAGAATTTAAACTTTTCCCATAGATTAATTCAGTGTATGTTAGAACAAACATTTTTTTCCTAAAAATATAAATTTTTCACACAGTGATTTTTTTTTGTCAATTTAAAATTTATTCTCATATTGAGTAACTACTGTTTCTTAGCTTTATGTTAGAAATAAAACTGACTTATCTGAAAATTTTATTCTTACATGAAATTTTTATAAAGGTGAATAGCAGTTGATATAGATACCCAAGCATCTCCTTGCCATGCAACACTCCATTCTAATGTCACCTGGATAGTATCACTTTTATACTGAAGAACATTTGAAAGATTTACTCAGTTTCTGGACTCACTCTAAAAGATTGTAATGTTTCTGTTCATTGTGAAGAAGGACAAAAACTTACAAAACTATTATATTTTGGAAAATAATCTCTTTCATTTCAAATTCTTTCCAAATCTGAAAGCAATGATTCCATAATGATGATGTTTCATTATACAATATGATAATGTTGCATTAAACAATTATAACCTTATTTTGTCATTGCTTGTGTTTTCAATTTCTTTGTCTTGGTCTCATTTTATGTCATGTCATTTTTTTGTGTTTTTAACACAACAAGACTCAAAGAATTTCCAGTGTTCAGAGCTAAAATGTAAACAAATAAAGAATGTTGCCATATGCTGAGATTTTTGATGATTTATTTTTGGCCAAGTTAAACAATAAATAAACAAACTACCTCAAATGAAAAATACATATGGTACTTTATGTACAGTATTTTGTTTTGTTTTGTTTTTGATAAAAAGAAATATTGTACCTGAAATTGTCTTTTACATGTGTTCTAGATAATTTCATTAAAAGCTAACATAAAAACACCATAGGACCACAGTAAGACTACTGCATAATCACCAGTGTGCAATAAATGAAAATGCCCCAAAGTTTCAAATCTTGATAAAGATGCTGAACAACTACATTTAAATATGCAAATGTAAATCAGCATGGCCATTTTGTAAAACAGTATTTGTTAAAGCTGACCATATTCTAATTCTACTCCTAGATATTTATCCAACATTTGTTCATCAAAAGAAATACTTGAATGCTCATAGTAGCACTTTCTACATATGTGATAAAATGCAAAATACCTTAATGACCACAAACACATAAATGAATGTGGATATACAATGAAAGGTTATACTACATATCATTTATTATTTTTTAAAATAACCCACAATTACATTCAATAATATAGATGAACCTTACATATCTAATGTTGAATAGAAGCCATCACACAAAAGAGTGCATAATTATGTTATAATACCTTTGGAATGTTGTATGGCATTGAATTTCATTTCCAAAAAAAAAAAAAAAAATCAATTATAAGGGGCATGCTGGTTTTGCTTTGGTAGTAGCTCTCTGTGATTTACTGATGTACCCTGTAAATCTAATTTTCCATTTTATTTAATAGGTGTGCAATTCAACTTTCACACTTTTCATTTGGAAGACCATCATGACTACTTACTGATCACAGAGAATGGTAGTTTTACTCAACCGCTGGCACGCTTGACTGGTTCAGAACTTCCTTCAACAATCAATGCTGGTCTCTATGGAAATTTCAGAGCCCAACTGCGCTTCATTTCAGATTTTTCAATATCGTATGAAGGATTCAACATTACATTTTCTGGTGAGAAAACAAAAACAAACAAAAAACTAAAAATAATTCCTTTAGTACCTTTAAAAATTTGTTTTTAAAGTATTAGCATAGTTTATAGTATAACAGGGGAAACTGAAGAAAAAAATTTAAATAGAAAAAGAAGACAAATATCTTTTAGCAAGTTTTAAAGAAAATCTGGAATACCTTGACGATTGTCTTTAGTAATAAATTAAAGAGAAATTTTAAACAAAAGCAAAAATACAAATTAATTGATTAAAAATTTACTAAAGCACAATAATTACATTTCCTTCCCTTAAAACGACTGTGGAATTCTTACAAATGGAAAAGCCAGATAAAATTTCTAGTGAAATTAGAATGAGTTTTAATTACACTAAAAATTGAAATGTGAGTTGTAGTTTTTTTACTTGGAAAAAGTATAGTAACAGACAAAGATTAATATAAACTCATTAATTTATTTTTTTGGAAGCGGATGATCTAGAAACAAATTAACATCATTACCCTTTCTTATAAAATAACCTCACTTACAGACAAAAGAATGACTTGAATTCCAGGGGTTAAAATTTATAAGACCAAATAGAATAAAAAATTCACAACACTTAGAATTTTACTTTGTAGTTGAATGAAATAATGATGTAAATAGTTATTTTTTGTTTTTGTTTTTCTTACCCTTTTTTGAGGAGGAAGGTACTAGGGATTGAACCCAGAGGTGCTTTACCACTGAGCACCCCTGCCCTTTTAATTTTTTTTGAGACAGTGTCTTACTAACTAAGTTTCTTAGCACTTCATTAAGTTGCTGAAGCTGGCCTCAAACTTGGGATACTATAACTCAGCCTCCCAAGCCACTGGGATTACAAGAGTGCACCAAAGTAGCTATTTCTTAACAAGGAGAAAAATAAATAAGTAAATCTTATGTCAATTGGCTCTTATTAATATTGTAATATATATGCACACACATTGGGCTTGGGATGTGGCTCAGTGGTAAAGCATTTGCCTAGCATACACAAGGCCCTAGGTTCAATCCCCAGCACCACCACCACAACAACAATAACAACAACAAAAATTTTTCATAAATATGCATATACATTGACATTACAAATGATGATCTTGCTGTACATTAAAATTGTTATTATATATGAACATATATACATATACACCCAATGATATAAATGCTGATCTTGCTCTTAAGCAATTACCCTTTTGCTTCTAAAATAATTAAGGTCTTCTATAATGAACAGTAAATGAGCCTAATCAGTTTTAACCTAGAATTTAAAAAAATATATCTGAATACATTTCTAAACTAAGAAAATATTAGCTAATCAATGTGAAATAATTCTTGCTTATCTTTATTGAAATTACATGGGGTAAGTGCTCTGAGGATATATTTAGTTAAGGTGCTTCTTGGGATTGCATATAAGTTACAATGTTAATCAATTCTATCATACTTTTGACATGTATTTATTTGTTCATTTTCATGATGTTTATTCATTGCTTGGGGAAAAGATCCTGTATGGATCTATAATGTAATACTTATCAGTGTAAGGGCACTTGGTCTTACATAAAATTTTGCATCTCAAGTCAGATGTTTTTCAAATATGGGTTAATTAAGTTTCTGTATACTGGAGGCACAAGAGCTGTTGTCATTTAAATTAAAACCACTAAGTGAAATGTATTTTTGTACTATGAATGACTTCATTCCAAATGTTATTTTGTGTTTGAAAATATGTGGTTATTGTAAGTAAAAAAAAATCTATGAAATGTAAAAGTTTCTAATGTAGGAAAAAATAAAAACAAAAGATAAACAGCTACATTTGCAACTTATCACTGGCACATGCCATTTTTTAATCTATGTTGAATTTCACATATAAAGGTATTCATTGTTGTTAGATATTTCCCATTAACGTATTCTCTTTGTTGTATATATAGTTAATTTTTAAATATATGCCTAAGCTCTGAAACCATTCAAGTGAAGGCAAAGAATATACTCTTATATAACCACTACTTTTTTTGTTGTCCTTCCCTCCTGTCGGAGGGGTTCTTTTCCCCTAACTTACAGAATATAACCTTGAGCCTTGTGAAGACCCTGGAATTCCCCAATATGGTAACCGAATTGGGTTCAACTTTGGGGTTGGTGACACTCTGACCTTCTCATGCTCATTGGGTTATCGACTGGAAGGAACATCAGAGATTATCTGTCTTGGTGGTGGACGGCGAGTGTGGAGTGCACCTCTGCCAAGGTGTGTGGGTACGTGGTCAGCTGCTTTCATTTGCTTGTATGTGTAGTCACTGTCCATGGAGTTGCATGGTTACATACCTTCTTTTTATATAATCTGTTGAAATTCTTCATTTGTTTCATATTAGTTATTTCTATTTTTTTTCAAGTTGGTGTATCTCAATTAATTTGTCTACTGCTGCAATCCAGCAACCATGCTTCTAAATTTGTTTTCAGATGTTGATGATAAAGAATGAATAAGATAGATAGATGATAGATAATAGAACTATAGAAAGTGGAATCTAAAATGGAATTACTCCTAATATAATGTGTTTTTATAAACTAAGTTGATAGGCCAAAGAGACACCAGATTATACTCAATATGGTAAGAGATAAAATAATGCTGATATTCTCATTGCTTCCTATATTCCAGGGATTATAACAGGTGTCTGATTTACATGAAAAATCCTTTGTCAGACTCAAAGGAACTCATAACAATGTTATAGCACTACAGTTGTAACTGTTTTTCAAATGAGATATTATTTCATAAAGCTATTGAAAATTCTCACAAACATTGGATTTGAATTTAACTGTAGGTCAAAGATCTATGTGAGCTATAATATGCTACAAAATCAGACAAATTGGTTGAGTTTCTCTACTAAAATGGTTTTATAAACTAGATTGATAGATTGGAAGGACACCAGATTATACTTAATGCAGTAGGTGTTAAAACAACATCTACATTCTGATTGTTTCCTATAGTCCAGAGATTGTTCCAGGTATCTAATTTATATAGAATGTCTCTTTTCAGCCTCATAAGGTAACTCATAACAATGAGATAAACCTGTGTTTCAAATCCTTGTCTTATTTTCTCGATACAAAATGCCCTCCAGAAGAAAATACAAATAAAGAAGAGGAGACCCTCTGTGATAGTTTTCTATTGATGTAACAAACTATTGGACATAAAATAACTTGAGAAAGGATTTATTTGGGCTTATGGTTTCAGAGGTTTTAGTCCATGATCAACTGACTCCATTGCTTTTAGACCTGTGATGAGGCAGAACATCATGGCAGGGAGCACATAGTGGAACAAACCTGCTCACCTTGTGGAGCCTGGAAGCAAAGAGAGAGGGGAGAGAGCTTGGGTCCCAATATAACCTTCAAGGGCACACCCAAAATAACCAATTTGCTTCCAAGAGGCCTCACCTCCTAAAGGTTGCACGGCCTCCCAGTAGCTCCCATAGCAGTGCCAAGCCTTTAGCACTGGTCTTTGGGGGAATCTCTGACCCAAATCATAACACATGGTTGTTTTCTTTTTTTTCTTTGACATATTGTTCAGGATGTAGCCTTCCAGGTTGATGTGAGTCTGAAGACTTTTATACTAATGAATTTGTTTTCCTAGCTTCCTAGAGTTATATAAAAAGATGAGTTGATATGTAACAGATGACTTTCTTTTTAAGATCACAGATTTTTATAGAAATTGTACAAGCAACCACAGAGGCTTGAAGTTGGCGGTGGCAGGGGAGGGTTGATAAGCAGACACACTTTCTGAACATCTCCTCCAGAAAGCTATGTAGAATGTATTCCTTCAGTTTTTATTTTGTTTGTTATTTTCATTTATTTATTTTTGTCCTGCTGTTGCCAGATTTGAAATGGTCATACTGTCCTGAATTATGTGTTTCCACACTTTTTAAGTGTGATTATTTCCAAAGCTTAGTTAATGGCAACCTTAGGAATAATCCATGCAAAGTATTCTAAGTGCCTGATCATTTGATATTGGGAACATTCACTTTTCCAAACTTCATTTTTCTAATTTGAAAAATGGTTTATCTCATTGTTATGATTTTTTATGAAGCTGAAAAGAGATATTTTATATAAATCAGATACCTGGAACAATTCCTGAACTATAGGAAACAATCAGAATATAGATGTTCATTAACTCCTACTATATTAAGTATAACCTGGTGTCATTCCAGTTTATCATTCTAATATATAAAACCATTTTAGTAGAGAATTATTCTATTATTCCATTTTTAAAACACTAATTTGATGAGGATCTCCTAGACTCTTTCATAAATCATTATCTTGCTATAATCCTGATATCACTATTCTCCTATTTTTCATTAGAATTTGAGCCTTCAAAATGCTAAATAGTTTACCCATGATCATCAAGTAGTAAGACCGTAATTGTATAGAGATCTATTTCAGCAAACAAACCAATTTTTCCCTCTAGGATTTAGTGAAAGACTAGAGCACTCTAAATCATACAGAATTAATATTTTCTCCTTAAGTACCAAATACATACCAGGCTGTTACACAGGTTCAGAATAATTTTTTTTTTTTTACATATAGCATTTTAAAGTTTAGTTCACATTTACAATAGGTTTTAATAAATGGATTCATGAAAACTTAACATAGCAAATAAAGTAACTTAAAGTTACTTTTGTTTTATTAAAGTATTTCCTCTAAGAGTGGGTTTGTTCATGGCTAAGTGTTTAATGGGAAGGATGAAAGAAAATCACCCTGTGGACAAATTTAGAAAGCAAAGTTTTGCCATGGGAATTTTTCTTCCATTTTCAAATTAGCTGTGCTTGCTTTTAAGCTTATTGAAATGCTTAGTGTCTTTTGACCTTAATAAATTCCACCGCAGGTAAACATTTAAGTTACAAAATGGGGAGAAATATTCTTTCAATAGCACAATTTTCTTTAAAAAATTACTTCTCTGAATTTTCTTTGAACTAATATTCATCAGTACTTTGCCTATGCTTTAAACCAAGTGTGTTCCTTTTTTATATTTCTGGTTTGGCATATGTATATGTATATGGTTCTTATTTTTTAACTTTTCAAAGTTCACACTCTTTATCCACAAAATGTACTTTGTTTATAATTATTCTTATGACCAGATGCCCAATTTTAGCAATGCTAGTTTATCTGCACAGTTTTAATTTCTTCTTAAATCCTTTGTATGTTTCTCTTCCTATGTATCTAATGCCAATCCCATATTTCATACTTGCTTTAATAACCATTGATTAGTCCTAGGCATTACAAACCTCACAGAACACTTATGTTTCAAATAATGGCCAAAATATAAGTAAGGAATATTCCTGAAAGGTTTGCTTCTGTTTCAGTTATTTCAAGTCTAAGTAATCTTTTCCTGGCACAAGGTTGCAAATGGAAGATGTAGGACCAGAACAAACTGTAGATGAAGCTTTAACTTTTATTTTAGTTACAAGATTAATACTAACATTTACTAAAATATTTTATGTATATGTAGATTATATAATATACCCAACTCTTTGTACAGTAAGGCAATTGATAAAACTACTTTTGAAAACGACTTGCTTTTTATTTATTTTTGTTTTTAAGTTCAATGATTATTTGTCATTTGGTGTTTAGGTTAACTGGCATATTTCAGTTACTTTTGAATAATTTAGTGAACTTTTTATTAGGGGTCAGAGATGTATCCCAGTGATAGTGTACTTGCCTAGAACATGTGAGGCACTGGGTTTGATCTCTAGCACTGCCAAAACAAAACAAAACAAAGCAAAACAACAACAACAACGAAGCATAATTATAGCTGTTAGATGAGTAATGAATAACTTTTTATGTTAAGCAGTTTCTGCATAGCATATGAATTTATATTTTAAGATAATATTTTAGCAAAATGTTAAAATGTAATATGGTATTTTACATCTATAAATGATGCTTTCACATAATAACTCATTCCATAAACTCAGCTGTTTTGTGCAAGTGGTTAGAGCACAAACTTAGGAGAAGATCTATGACTACCAGAATGTTCTGAGTCCAAGTCCTGTGCTTGGTTCACAGCAGCACAAAATTCTCACATTGGAGATGTTTATAAAGTTAGAAGAAAATCTGACCTTTATTATAATTGATATATGACATCAGAGGACTCCTTATGTTTTTCCTCTGTTGTAATTAGAAATATCTTTTCAACGATGGCCCATTGATCTGGTGTCACTTAGTATAGGAATATTTCTAGAGGAAGGAGAAGGAAGAATCTTGAAGGAAATCAAGAACATGTATCCCCTCAGAGGTGGGGATTCTTCTCCCCAGTAGCCTCCATTAAAGATACATAGTTCATATTTGCACTCTAGCTTTTATAAGTTATATGATTTTTGGCAAACTTTAAACATCTTTTTTGCTAACTTTTTTCAAATGTAAAAAGTGGACAATACATTCAAATGGCAAGATAAGTCATGTGAATCACCTCCAGAACTGTTGAACACATGATATTTGATCAAAAATGTTAGTCCATTTCCTTTGTCATTTTCTTTGTGCCAGAAACTCACTCTACCACCATAACATATAGCCAGTTATCATTAAGGCCATTATGACTGACAGCTGTAATGAGTGATTTTTACCAACCAGCAAGAGAGAGGAAAGTAGAGGAAGAAGATTACTGAAT
Source organism: Marmota monax (assembly GCF_021218885.2). Taxonomy (NCBI): domain Eukaryota; kingdom Metazoa; phylum Chordata; class Mammalia; order Rodentia; family Sciuridae; genus Marmota; species Marmota monax. The sequence goes on along the minus strand of NW_026694084.1, from coordinate 19,287,918 downwards.
GATTAAAATGAAAGTTTACCTTTTATAATACATATCTGTAATTGTGCTTCACATTTTGGAAAATATAAGACTATCAAGGAAAGAATATTTCAGTCAAGAAATTTTATATTTAAGTGATTTTTCTACAGAGCTGTGCCCTAAGGAAATATTTTTATAGGATTACCTTTATTTGTGGGGGGGGGGGAGGTGCTGGGGATTAAACTCAGGGGCACTTGACCACTGAGCCATATCCCCAGCCCTATTTTGTATTTTATTTAGAGACAGGTTCTCACTGAGTTACTTTATGCTTCACTGTTGCTGAGGCTGGCTTTGAACTTGCAATCTTCCTGCCTCAGCCTCCCAAATACTCTAAGATTACAGGTGTGCTCCACCACACCCGGCTCTGATTACCTTTTTCAAAGAGGAAACCAAATGTACAAAAGAAAATATGTACAAGTAGTTTTAAAATAAGAAATATTGTCCTTTTTGGGTTAAGACATAAGTACTTGATTTCCTTTTCTAATGTTCAAATTACAAAACATGCGAGTGTTTTCATTTGCCGCCTTTTTTATACTGGGAAAACTTTTTATGTCTTGACTCAGCATCCAAATATACCAGGATCCAAGCCATGTTGCAAATAAACAAGGAGCTGATGAAAGTAGATTAGCAAGTTAAATATTAGTAATGATTTGTCTTTAGGCAGGAATCCACAAATTTTAACAAGCCTACATTTTTCAAAGTCGTTTTGAAGACACTAATTCATTCATCCTCATATCCCCCCATTTAACACATTTACTTCTGTTTCTAATTTCATGTGTCATTGATTTTTTTTTTTAAATCTGACCTTGGACAAGTACAAACATCTTTTCTTAATCATGAGTCAAATGAGAAAAATGGTAACTACATTACACATCTACATATTTTCTTCACTTTCTGACTTTTTAGATAATGTGGTATTGTTAATTATTTTTTAAGTTTAAAAGTAAATGTTGACAAAGGGAGAAACTGAGTGTGCAGCATATTCAGGATTATCATTGTAACTTCTCTGCAAATCTAAAACTATTCAAAAAAATTTAAATATTTTAAATAAAAGATGAAATATATTTGAAGAGGCAATTCATCATTAAACAAATTGTATTTAATTCCATCTTATCCCCTAGGATCTCTATAAAAGATTATAGCCATAAGATACTTACCTATGTACTATCAAGCTGTTCAATATTATGAATGTATGATCATGTAGAAAGCAAATTATTAATTAAGATACTTGAATTGCTCTTGCAGTCAATGATTAATTAGCTGGGTGACTTTAAGCAAATATCTTAATTATTGTGTTTCTCTTTTGTGAAAAGGATGATGCCAATATGAGTTCTATTCAATACAAATATTTTTTTGTCAAGATGAAATAAAATATTAGATAGAAAAGTACTTTGATAAGCTATATACAGAGATGTATTCTATGTTTTATAGCATAATTATGACTGTACTGATTTCAAAAGTTTACAATGTAAAAAACATCTATAATGTTATGTTAACATTTTTTCACATTTTGTGTTTTTTAGAGTTTCTTTGTTTATTAATTTGTTTGTTTATCTGTTTATTAGAACTAGGATAGGGATTATTAAAACTTGGGACAAATTTACCACTGAGATACCTTCTCAGATCATTTTATCTTGAAACAAGACCTTGCTAAGTTGCTTTAGGCATCACTAAATTGCTGATGCTGGTCTTTGTTGTTCTCCTTCGTTAGTCTCCTGAATTGCTGAAATTATAGGCATTTCTCACACCTTATGAAGTAAGCAAAGGAGAGATGATTCCTATGTGAGAGCTTAGAAAATACATGCTTGGAAAGGTCACAGTAAGGGGTGAAAGGGATTGTGTCAGAAACCAACTCTCATAATTCTTAAACCAGTGTTGTGTAGCATCCAGGTAGCCTTGTCTTATATACTTATTTATTGAGGCAGCATTCTGAAACTGTAAAACTAAAATTTTTTATCAATAAACCAAGGTTGAGCAATTTTTTTTTCTTGTAAAGTGCAAGGTGGTGAATATTTAAGGTTCTGCAGATCACATATTTTAGTTACAACTACTGAAATTTGTTATTATATTATGAAAGCAATAACAGGCACTACATAAATGATCAGATATGGCTGTGTTTCAGTAAGCTTTATTTACAAAAGCAAGCAACAAATTAGATATAGCATAGGGCCATAGTTTGCTAGCTCCAGTCAACCTAAATATCCCCTTTGTATGTGAGAATTTACTAGTCATTCATCTATTAAGGGCAATAGAAAGAATCCTTTTCCCACTCAACATTTTTTCATCTTGCACTTTGTTTATAAATCAACACGTTATGTATTACCAAGAGAATAGATTCTCATATTTTTACAGAAAGAGTATTAGAATGTGTGTGTGTGTGTGTGTGTACCTGTGTGTGAATACTGAAGTAGTTTATGGTTAACATAATTCTCAGACATCTCCAAGTCCATCCATATATCCGTATCTTTTCTGATACCAAGTCTGCATTTCCAGCTGTACACTAGACTTCTCCATATGGATGTTCTCCCACAAGCACATTGATTTCACAGTGCCAAAATTGAACTCATTATCTTCTCAGCCAAATCAACTCTTCCTTCTGTACTCTTTATTTCAGTTACAGCATCATTCTCATCCAATCACCCAAGCTAGAAATTGCATCATCTTTCACTCCTTCCTCCTTTTCTTTCTCTCTATGCATATTGGAGTAGTCACTGAGACTTTCCACCTAAAACTATTGCTCATATTTATTCCCATTTCCATTCTCATCTCCCTTATCCTTTCTCAGCCCTCATTAGTCCTTATAAAGATTTACATAACAGCATAATCATAGTGTGTGATAGGCATTGCACTAAGATGTGTGTGTATTTATATACATATAAATTTCTCCTTAGATATTAATTTTTAAAAATAATTTAAGAGGATATCATTTTCCCATTTTATAGAGTAACTAGATTAAGTACATAACTGGTAAATAGCTTGAAACCAACTCTTGCTGCCTTGAATGTTCATATTTTAACTATATGTATTATCACACTATATTAACTCTTTCTATATGGACCTATTTCCAGGTTTCCCTCATCTAAGTTATGTTTAATATTGTTACTAGTTTTATTAGCTTTTAATTGGTGAATAATGGTACCATGAACCTAAGAGTCTTGAAACAACATATTTTCTTCTCTCATGGTTTCTGGGGGTTTGGAGGCTGTGCATGGTATAGCTGGATCCTCTTCTCAGCTATATCAAGGTGTTGACTAGAATTAAATTCTCATCTGATATTCAAGGTCCTTTTCCAAACTCACGTGGTTGTATTGGAAATAATCAGTTCCTTGTAGTTATGGAACTGAGAGCTTCAGCACTTTGATTAGCTTCAATCACAGTTTCTTGTCAGCTTATCCAACACAGTTGTTTTCTTCATAAGCCAGCAAAGATTGGCTAATAAATCTTCTAAAAAGATGAAATTTATACAATGTAACATAATCACAGGGAGTAATGAAGAACAAGTCACAGGTCCACCCACACCCAAGGAGAGGGGATTACCCTGAAGCAATGAGTATCATGGGGTTTACCTGTAGGTATTCTGACCGTGGAAATCTACAGGGAAACATTCCCCTGGTGAGCAAACTCCTGGGGGTAACTGGCACCCTGTTTCCCATGCTTGGAATGCCCCACAGTTTCCCCCTTAATAACTTAAGATAACTATGCAGGTGCGCTATCTACTTTCTATGGTGGTATCCTTTGTTTGCTTCTCTACAGGTATCTTTACAGGTTTCTTAATATTTACCTTAGATTCTGTCCACCATACCAGTTATCTTTAAACAACCAAAACATCTGTCCGTTTCCTGATTAAACCGTGAAGTGATTTTACATTGCTACTAGATAAGATCAAAGTTCTCAAGTTCCTTCAGTTAGCCTTAGATTTTCCTACAGTCTTTCTCATATAGACCAATATGCAATCTAGAATATAGCAACACGATGGTGCATGCCATTCTGAACACTTTTATTCTAAGCACTTTTTATACTTCATTAAAGATATGTTGAAATCTAGTCCATGCAAATGTCCTAACTCTCCCTTATGTTAGCATAGTCATATACAAAAGATTTTTTTAAGAGTATTGGTTAGAAAGAGCTGGATGGAGGGGTGAATGCCTGTAAGCCCAGCTTTGAGGACAGTTTCTGCAACTTGTCAAGACGCTGTCTCAGAATGAAAAAAAAAAAAAAAAGGATAGGGATATAGCTTGGTAGTACAGTATCCACTGAGTCATTCCCAAGTGCCACAGGAAAACATATAGTACAATGATAAAACACTAAATGGATTTTTCGATTGCTGGACTAGCCTTTAAATTTTTATCTGCTGAGTTTTCATTCCTATCACCCTACGTACTAGTTTAAGATAGCATTATCTAACATTATCTCTTATTATTTTAATACCCAAAAGATCTTTACAGTCTTGATTCTTGTCTCTTTTCCCAAAACTAAATGATGGAGTCAAAATAAATCTCCTGGGATACAAAAGTCACCTTATTTACTCATTCTGATAAAGCCTACTTGACTGTTCAAGAGTGCTTTTACATATCCTTACAAGTTTCATGAGATTTTCTGTATTTTCCCTTTCTTGATCTCATCCTGCTATATTGAATTGCTTTTTTATTTTTTATCTACAACATTGTTTAGCATATAGAAAGCTTTCAGCGAATCTGAGTTGATAAAGAAATCCAAATATATAGCATAGACAAAACCCTACTACTTCCAAATTTTCAACTTGTTAACTTTCATTTATATGAACAAAGCTGTATTCCAGGGGAAAATAAAGTCTATTTGCACTAGTACTAATAAAGGATTATGAATGCCATTTCAGTCTGGGCTGTCACATTGTTCCTTATTCTATAATGTATTTCTGTGTTATTATTACCACATAACCCTTAAACTCTAACAAGTAAACCAACCAAACAACAAGCAATGAATGTGCTTGAGAAGACCTACTAAGAACAGGTTTATAATTGTGATAAAAAAGATAAATATGTAAATATTGAACATGGTAAGAAATGATAAATCTTGTACCTGTGAATGCAATAAATCTTTCCCTAATGTGTAGCAAAATTCAGAACTCAACAAGGAGAATAGCTGACTCAACACTTTTTCAATAATTTAAAAGGAAAATTTTTTAAAAAGTACTCATGAAAACTGAGTATCCATAAGAATGGGAAGAACCAATGAACATTTCCTATTAAATTAAGTTACGTTGAACACTCTGAGCTTAAAACTTTCTCATTGATTTGGGACTTATGAACGTATAGATTTTCAGAAAGCCTTTCAGAATCTAAATAGACCAGTAGGAGGTAAGCCTTGGAATTTACCTTATTTTACCATACCTGGCTTATGATTACAGGCTGTTTTTAGGTATGAGCTCCTTGAATTGGAGGCTTGTGTCTTAGTTATCTTTATACACCTGTGTCATCCATGAACTCTGGCATTAGCATAGATAATCTACATGAGCCTAAGACAATATTAAGTCAATTCATTATGTAATCATATGAACCAAATAAACATTGACGTATGTGATGACTACCTTTAAAAGACCTTCACCCTCTGAGCATGTGTTATTTGTCTTAAATTTCTGTGGGCAAAAATGTTCTTAGTTTTTAATTTTATGAGGACTTAAAACAGCAGACTCCTAAAAATACCTCATTCCCCATGTATGTTGTGATCTGAGTATAAACCTTGTTGCAAGATAAAATCTGTCTGTTAATTGGAAAGCTAGAAAAATGAGTTGGACTTGGGGATTACATAGAGGACAAAGACATTTTTAGAAATAGTTTGAGATACAGAAGAGGGGCAAAGAAAAGAGTTTTTATAAGAATCTATGCTTCAGAGTCTTGTCCCTGAAATAATTGCAAAGGGAGAGAGAGTATCACCAGAAAAAAATCACAAAAGTACCTGAAGAAGTTGATCTTTGTATATGTACTCTGGGTGCCTTCTTCCTGATTTTGGAATATGTTCAAGTTCAGAAATACCTGGAACATACATTTCCTTCAGCTGTGTCTAAAAACTTAATGTAGACAAATTGGAAAACATGTTTAAAAGAAAAAGATTAAAAAAGGGGGGGGAGTAGAACTCTGAATTGTATTTAAAAGGGAAATGAATCTTGTAAGATTAGCTTTTAAAATCTGATATTCATAATCCTTGTCATAAGACAAACTAACTTTATGTTTTAGCTTAATATATCATTACTTAATTAGAAGGTAGGTTCCTAGTACATATTATTGCCGGATAAGAAATGTTTTACCTTAGGTAATAATAAAAGCTAATATTTACTGTGTGTTTATTATATTCCAGGCATGTTTTTATGAGGTATGAATAAGGACACTGAGATGCAGGGCAGTTAAGTAATTTTCCCTAGGAGAATATATTAACATTGTTTTTATTCAAAGTAGGTTAGGTTGGAAGCAAATCTTTGCTATACATAAATATGAGCCATAAAGAATAAAAGCATTATAAAAGTCAATATAGTTCTGATATTCTGCATGTCCCCAAACTGATTCTTGCCTACAACAGTGACATCTGTGGCTCTAAGGAAATACTGTCGTTTGGCAGTGTAGATAACTGGAGGAGATAATTAAATGTTATTGCTACTTGTAACTGAATTAGATTTTGATGCCATGTCTCAGGAGAGGGTAGGATTTAATTGAAGTTGCAGTAGACCTACAGTACCTAAAATCTTTTGAAACTGGTAAGGTCACTTGGATTAAAAAATATTTCCAATCCCTTGTTTTTATAAAGTCTGTGTGTCTTATTTGTTTTGTATATGTGTATACATAGTTTTTTTCCCCCATTGTAGTCTCATAGTAATAGTAGAGCGTATGTTTGCCATTAGTAGGGAGGTTGATTCCTAATAAAGGGTTTTATTGTTTGTCATCTAGTAATGCACTTAGCTAAAATATGTTCAGATGTACTTAGGGCTTTGAAAACAAACAAACAAAAAAGAACATTGAAATAAACTAGAACTATCAATTAGTAACAGTGCATTGTACTAAGGAACCAGTCAGTCTGAAATTCAGAGGCACTAATGGGGTAGGTTTAGAATAAGACCCCAAGAGTGGGACTGTGTTTATTCTGCCTACTAATGCATTCAGTCCATAATCAAGCATATGAAATAAAATGAACCTCATTTTTATCATCTATATTGTTTGTTTTCTCTTCATCTCATGCTTATCCTTCTCAAATTCGACTCCTTTAATACAGAATAAAGCAACTGAAGTCATTATCCACTATTTATTATAACAAGACAGTTGCTATGGAAATATTATAATGTTGTAAAATAAGCATCATAAATTAAATCCAAAGTCAAGAATGAGAAATATGAGTTCAGGTATGAGATATTATGCTTATGAAAATAAACATTAGCTTTTTATATCCTTGGTATCTATTTAGCCTATACAAAGACATATTTATCAACCTAATTACATACAAGTTTTACTTTTTAAAAACTTTTTTTACAAACCAAAATACCTTTTATAACTTGCCCAAACCCTCACACAAGTTTTGTATTATATCTCCTGTTTATTTTGAGAACATAGTAATCTTTGCAACAAACAAATCTGTCTTTTGAACACAACATTAAGCAAGCTAAATTCTAGCCTACTTTGGAGCCATCCTAACATGAAAAAGGACAAGAGGAAAGGCAGAGCCTTAATTCAGGTGAGGCTGGCCTCTTGACAAATCTTAAAGTATTTTATTTCTAAAGCTAATCTTTGCCTTTTAAAGCATATCATTCCATCCTACACAGGTGTCATGTATTATTTCTTGAATCTATCATGTTAACATGATACAACATTACATCTAAAACATGAATCAAACAGAAAGGCTAAGATGGCTCTTAACAAATCAGACTGTCCTTATTAACTCCACAAAATACATTTAAATTCCCATCCCAGTGTAAAGAGTAACACAAAATTTTATACATAATTTATTGTAACAGGTTACCTTTATCTAGTTACACAATATTAAATGGCATAAATACCAGTGAAATTAATTACTTCTATATTAATATGAAGGAAGCTATTGCTACAGTAATTTTTGTTTGGAGAATACCAATTTGGTAAAATGCTCTCCTAAGCTTTACATTTTAAAAGACTTGTATACTTGAAGAATATGAATACATCTAATATACAGAGAAGCCAGTAATATTTAAGGTCACAATTACACAGATGTCCTTCTATTAACTAAGTTTAACTTTCAAAGCAAAATTTAGAATCCATAGTATATGGTAACAATAATCACAGGTCTTCATGGGTTAGTAGTACTAGCAAAAAGCAAAGGATAACCTTAAATCTGTTGTACATTTGGGAAACAGTATTAATGATCAGAAATATAATTAGTCAGAGCAAAAAATATAAGGTCTTTAAATGGCAGTGTGGCCCTTCTGTGTCAGATATGTATAAAAGTGAGAACTTAGATCACACTTAGACAAGGCTCAGACACAGTTCTCAGATGTACACATCTCTGGTCACATGTATTTAAGGTGTCAACTATATTGTAACCTAAAATAACAATTGTTTATTTAACCACTTATGAACTAAAAATTATTTTATAGACTTTAAAACAGGTACAAATTCTAATTCTTTTAAGACTTAGTTTCCCTACTAATAAAACCTACGACACAAGAATTTATATTGATAGATAAGAGCAGACCACTGTTTTAAGTACCCCATTTTGTTTCTAAATATAGGGAATTAGCATATTAAAGGTTATCCTTAGAAGAAAACCCTTGAAAACTGACTGTGATGATTATAACCAACTTAATCACATCACAAAACTTTTCGAGATTTAACTCCCACAAACCTTTTGCAATTTACTTAGATATTCTACAACTTGTTTACTTTTCTTACTAAAATATATTTAAAGTAATCAGATATCTCTTCTAACAAACACATTTATGAAAATTAATCCCATTTATGTTAAATCTAATACTCATTTTTTAATATTTTATTTTTATTGTTAGTTGTTCAAAACGTTACAAAGCTCTTGACATATCATATTTCATACATTTGATTCAAGTGGATTATGAACTCCCATTTTTACCCCATATACAGATTGCAGAATCACATCGGTTACACATCCACATTTTTACATACTGTCATACTAGTGTCTGTTGTATTCTGCTGCCCTTCCTATCCCCTTCCTATACCCCTCCCCTCCCCTTCCCTCCCCTCCTCTCTCTTTCTACCCCATCTGTTGTAACTCATTTCTCTCTCTTGTTTTTTTTCCTTTCCTTCTCACTTCCTCTTATATGTAATTTTGTATAACAATGAGGGTCTCCTTCCATTTCCATGCAGTTTCCCTTCTCTCTCCCTTTCCCTCCCACCTCTCATCCCTGTTTAATGTTAATCTTCTTCTCATGCTCTTCCTCCCTGCTCTTTTCTTAGTTGCCCTCCTTATATCAAAGAAGACATTTGGCATTTATTTTTTAGGGATTGGCTAGCTTCACTTAGCATAATCTGCTCTAATGCCATCCATTTCCCTGCAAATGCCATGATTTTGTCATTTTTTAGTGCTGAATAATACTCCATTGTGTATAAATGCCACATTTTTTTATCCATTCATCTATTGAAGGGCATCCAGGTTGGTTCCACAGTCTAGCTATTGTGAATTGTGCTGCTATGAACATCGATGTAGCTGTATCCCTATAATATGCTCTTTTAAGGTCTTTAGGGAATAGTCCGAGAAGGGGAATAGCTGGGTCAAATGGTGGTTCCATTCCCAGGTTTCCGAGGAATCTCCATACTGCTTTCCATATTGGCCGCACCAATTTGCAGGCCCACCAGCAATGTACAAGAGTACCCTTTTCCCCACATCCTCGCCAGCACTTGTTGTTGTTTGACTTCATAATGGCTGCCATTCTTACTGGAGTGAGATGGTATCTTAGGGTGGTTTTAATTTGCATTTCTCTGACTGCTAGAGATGGTGAGCATTTTTTCGTGTACTTGTTGATTGATTGTATGTCCTCCTCTGAGAAGTGTCTGTTCATGTCCTTGGCCCAATTGTTGATTAGGTTATTTGTTTTCTTATTGTTTAATTTTTTGAGTTCTTTCTATACTCTAGATATTAGGGCTCTATCTGAAGTGTGAGGAGTAAAAATTTGTTCCCAGGATGTAGGCTCCCTATTTACCTCTCTTATTGTTTCCCTTGCTGAGAAAAAACTTTTTAGTTTGAGTAAGTCCCATTTGTTGATTCTTGTTTTTAACTCTTTTTTTTTTCTTATATACATTTTATATATGCATACTGAAATATATCACAAAACATATATAATATGTACATGGCATACTAAATTATATATATACACATGCATTATATCATATACATATACAGTTTCAAAAACGCAGATTTCTTTGAAATATTCAATTACAATTCTGGATTTGTTTTTGGTTACTATACTTTTTTTTTATTGCTTGTTCAAAACATTACAAAACTCTTGACATATCATATTTTATACATTAGATTCAAGTCGGTTATGAACTCCCATTTTTACCCCAAATACAGATTGCAGAATCACATCGGTTATACATGGTTACTATACTTTTTTTTTTTTAATTTTTTATTGTTGGCTGTTCAAAACATTACATAGTTCTTGATATATCATATTTCACAATTTGATTCAAGTGGGTTATGAGCTCCCATTTTTACCCCATATACAGATTGCAGAATCACATCAGTTACACATCCATTGATTTACATATTGCCATACTAGTGTCTGTTGTATTCTGCTGCCTTTCCTATCCTCTACTATCCCCCCTCCCCTCCCCTCTTCTCTCTCTGCTCCCTCTACTGACATTCGTTTGTCCCCCTTATATTATTTTTCCCCTTCCCCTCACTTCCTCTTGTATGTACTTTTGTATAACTCTGAGGGTCTCCTTCCATTTCCATGCATTTTCCCTTCTCTCTCCCTTTCCCTCCCACCTCTCATCCCTGTTTAATGTTAATCTTCTTCTCATGCTCTTCGACCCTACTCTGTTCTTAGTTACTCTCCTTATATCAAAGAAGACATTTGGCATTTGTTTTTTAGGGATTGGCTAGCTTCACTTAGCATAATCTGCTCTAATGCCATCCATTTCCCTGTAAATTCTATGATTTTGTCATTTTTTAATGCAGAGTAATACTCCATTGTGTATAAATGCCACATTTTTTTTATCCATTCATCCATTGAAGGGCATCTAGGTTGGTTCCACAGTCTAGCTATTGTGAATTGTGCTGCTATGAACATCGATGTAGCAGTGTCCCTGTAGCATGCTCTTTTTAGGTCTTTAGGGAATAGACCGAGAAGGGGAATAGCTGGGTCAAATGGTGGCTCCATTCCCAGCTTTCCAAGAAATCTCCATACTGCTTTCCAAATTGGCTGCACCAATTTGCAGTCCCACCAGCAATGTACAAGTGTACCCTTTTCCCCACATCCTCGCCAGCACTTGTTGTTGTTTGACTTCATAATGGCTGCCAATCTAACTGGAGTGAGATGGTATCTTAGGGTGGTTTTGATTTGTATTTCTCTGACTGCTAGAGATGGTGAGAATTTTTTCATGTACTTGTTGATTGATTGTATGTCCTCCTCTGAGAAGTGTCTGTTCAGGTCCTTGGCCCATTTGTTGATTGGGTTGTTTGTTCTCTTATTGTCTAATTTTTTGAGTTCTTTGTATACTCTGGATATTAGGGCTCTATCTGAAGTGTGAGGAGTAAAGATTTGTTCCCAGGATGTAGGCTCTCTATTTACCTCTCTTATTGTATCTTTTGCTGAGAAAAAACTTTTTAGTTTGAGTAAGTCCCATTTGTTGATTCTAGTTATTAACTTTTGTGCTATGGGTGTCCTATTGAGGAATTTGGAGCCCGACCCCACAGTATGTAGATCGTAGCCAACTTTTTCTTCTATCAGACGGCATGTCTCTGATTTGATATCAAGCTCCTTGATCCATTTTGAATTCACTTTTGTGCATGGCGAGAGAAAGGGATTCAGTTTCATTTTGTTGCATATGGATTTCCAGTTTTCCCAGCACCATTTGTTGAAGATGCTATCCTTCCTCCATTGCATGCTTTTAGCCCCTTTATCAAATATAAGATAGTTGTAGTTTTGTGGATTGGTTTCTGTGTCCTCTATTCTGTACCATTGGTCCACCCGCCTGTTTTGGTACCAGTACCATGCTGTTTTTGTTACTATTGCTCTGTAGTATAGTTTGAAGTCTGGTATCGCTATACCGCCTGATTCACACTTCCTGCTTAGCATTGTTTTTGCTATTCTGGGTCTTTTATTTTTCCATATGAATTTCATGATTGCTTTCTCTATTTCTACAAGAAATGCCGTTGGGATTTTGATTGGCATTGCATTAAACCTATAGAGAACTTTTGGTAATATCGCCATTTTGATGATGTTAGTTCTGCCTATCCATGAACAGGGTATATTTTTCCATCTTCTAAGATCTTCTTCTATTTCTCTCTTTAGGGTTCTGTAGTTTTCATTGTATAAGTCTTTCACATCTTTTGTTAGGTTGATTCCCAAGTATTTTATTTTTTTTGAAGATATTTTGAATGGAGTGGTTGTCCTCATTTCCATTTCAGAGGATTTGTCGCTGATATACAAGAATGCCTTTGATTTATGCGTGTTGATTTTATATCCTGCCACTTTGCTGAATTCATTTATTAGCTCTAATAGTTTCTTTGTAGACCCTTTTGGGTCTGCTAGGTATAGAATCATGTCATCTGCAAATAGTGATAATTTAAGTTCTTCTTTTCCTATTTTGATGCCTTTAATTTATTTCGTCTGTCTAATTGCTCTGGCCAGTGTTTCGAGAACTATGTTGAACAGAAGTGGTGAGAGAGGGCATCCCTGTCTTGTTCCAGATTTTAGAGGGAATGCCTTCAATTTTTCTCCATTCAGAATGATGCTAGCCTGAGGCTTAGCATAGATTGCTTTTACAATATTGAGGTACGTTCCTGTTATCCCTAGTTTTTCTAGAGTTTTGAACATAAAGGGATGCTGTACTTTGTCGAATGCTTTTTCCGCATCTATCGAGATGATCATATGATTCTTATTTTTAAGTCTATTGATGTGGTGAATAACATTTATTGATTTCCGTATATTGAACCAGCCTTGCATCCCAGGGATGAATCCTACTTGATCATGGTGCACAATTTTTTTGATTAGTTTTTGTATCCGAGTGGCCAGAATTTTATTGAGGATTTTTGCATCTAGGTTCATTAGAGATATTGGTCTGTAGTTTTCTTTCTTTGAAGTGTCTTTGTCTGGTTTAGGTATCAGGGTGATGTTGGCCTCGTAGAATGAATTTGGAAGTTCTCCCTCTTTTTCTATTTCCCGAAGTAGCTTGAAAAGTATTGGTATTAGTTCCTCTTTAAAGGTTTTGTAAAACTCTGCTGTATACCCATCCGGTCCTGGGCTTTTCTTAGTTGGTAGTCTTTTGATGGTTTCATCTATTTCCTCGATTGATATTGGTCTGTTTAGGTTTTCTATATCCTCCTGACTCAATCTGGGCAGATCATATGACTTCAGAAATTTATCTATGCCTTCACTATCTTCTAATTTATTGGAGTATAAGGATTCAAAATAGTTTTTGATTATCTTCTGTATTTCTGAAGTGTCTGTTGTGATATTGCCTTTTTCATCCCGTATGCTAGTAATTTGAGTTCTCTCTCTTCTTCTATTCGCTAGCATCGCTAAGGGTCTGTCGATTTTGTTTATTTTTTCAAAGAACCAACTTTTAGTTTTGTCAATTTTTTCAATTGTTTCTTTTGTTTCGATTTCATTAATTTCAGCTCTGATTTTAATTATTTCTTGCCTTCTACTTCTTTTGCTGTTGTTTTGCTCTTCTTTTTCAAGGATTTTGAGATGAAGTATGAGATCATTTATTTGTTGGTTTTTTTCTTTTTTTAAGGAATGAACTCCAAGCAATGAATTTTCCTCTTAGAACTGCTTTCAATGTGTCCCATAGATTCTGATATGTTGTGTCTGTGTTTTCATTAATCTCTAAGAATTTTTTAATTTCTTCCTTGATGTCTTCTATAACCCATTGATCGTTCAGTAACCTATTGTTCATTCTCCAAGTGATGTATTCTTTTCCCTTCCTTCTTTTATCATTGATTTTCAGTTCCATTCCATTATGATCAGATAGGATGCATGGTATTATCTCTACTCCTTTATATTGTCTAAGAGTTTCCATGTGACATAATATATGATCTATTTTTGAGAAGGATCCATGTGCTGCTGAGAAAAAAGTGTAACTGCTTGATGTTGGGTGGTATATTCTATATATGTCAATTAAGTCTAGGTTATTAATTGTGTTATTGAGTTCTATAGTTTCCTTATTCAACTTTTGTTTGGAAGATCTGTCCAGTGGTGATAGAGGTGTGTTGAAGTCTCCCATGATTATTGTATGGTGGTCTATTAGACTCTTGAACTTGAGAAGAGTTTGTTTGATGAACATAGCTGCACCATTGTTTGGGGCATATATATTTATGATTGTTATGTCTTGTTTGTGTATGGTTCCCTTGAGCAGTATGTAGTGTCCCTCTTTATCCCTTTTGATTAACTTTGGCTTGAAATCTATTTTATTTGATATGAGTATGGATACTCCTGCTTGTTTCCGAAGTCCATATGAGTGATATGATTTTTCCCAACCTTTCACCTTCAGCCTATGTATGTCTTTTCCTATCAAATGCGTCTCCTGTAGGCAGCATATTGTTGGGTCTTGTTTTGTGATCCATTCTACTAGCCTGTGTCTCTTGATTGGTGAGTTTAAGCCATTAACATTTAGGGTTATTATTGAGATATGGGTTGTTCTTCCAGCCATATTTGTTTATTTCTGTTACTAAACATGGTTTGTTTTCCTCTTTGATTATTTTCCCCCCTTTAGTGTCCTACCTCCCACTGTTGGTTTTCATTGTTATTTTCCATTTCCTCTTCCTGTAATGTTTTGCCAAGGATGTTTTGAAGAGCTGGTTTTCTAGCTGCATATTCTTTTAACTTTTGTTTATCGTGGAAGGTTTTAATTTCATCTTCCATCCTGAAGCTTAATTTCGCTGGAAACACAATTCTTGGTTGGAACCCATTTTCTTTCAGTGTTTGAAATATGTTATTCCAGGATCTTCTAGCTTTCAGAGTCTGTGTTGAAAGATCAGCTGTTATCCTGATTGGCTTACCCCTAAATGTGATCTGCTTCCTTTCTCTTGTAGCTTTTAAAATTCTCTCCTTATTCTGTATGTTGGGCATCTTCATTATAATGTGTCTAGGTGTGGGTCTCTTATGATTTTGCACATTCGGCGTCCTGTAGGCTTCTAGGATTTGGGGTTCTGTCTCATTCTTCAAGTCTGGGAAGTTTTCTCGTATTATTTCATTGAATAGATTGCTCATTCCTTTGGTTTGAAACTCTGTCCCTTCCTGTATCCCAATGACTCTTAAATTTGGTCTCTTGATGTTATCCCATATTTCTTGGATGTTCTGCTCATGGTTTCTTAACAGTCTTGCTGAGCTGTCTATGTTCTTTTCAAGTTGAAATACTTTATCTTCATTGTCTGATGTTCTGTCTTCTAAGTGTTCTACTCTGCTGGTAGTATTCTCAATTGAGTTTTTAAGTTGGCTTATTGCTTCCTGCATTTCTAGGATTTCTGTTTGTTTGTTTTTTATAACCTCTATTTCCCTGTATAGTTGATCTTTTGCTTCTTGGATTTGTTTATGTAATTCATTGTTGAAGTGATCTTTCATTGTCTGATTTTGCTGTCTGATGTCTTCCTTGAGACTCCAGATCATCTGAAGCATGTATATCCTGAATTCTTTATCTGACATTCCATCTGCTGCAGCTATTACCTCTTCTAACGTTGAGTTGACCTGCAATGCTTGTGGTCCTTTCTTTCCTTGTCTCTTCATACTGTTCGCGTTCCTTTCTACTTGGTGAAACTGTTGTGCTATTGAATTTTCCCCCTATATATTTATATTGGTCTTGTATAGTTGCAAAGTCTCCCTCGCAGGCGCGGGCGGCGGCTCTGTCCCTCTGCGGGCCGCTAGGCTTGTTCTGTAGGTGGTCACAGTTCTGTCTACTTTGCAGGCGCAGGCAGCGGCACTGCCCCTCTGCAGGCCTCTGGGGCTGTACTGCCAATGGGTCGCAGGTGCGCCTACCTTGCAGGCGCGGGGGGGGGGGGCGGCTCTACCCTTCCTCAGGCCACTGGGCCTGTTCTGTCTCTTGGTTGCAGGTCTGGCCTGTTCTGATGGTGGTCACAGTTCCGTCTACCTTGCAGGCGCTGGGGGGAGGGGGCGGCTCTGCCTCTCAGCAGGTCGCTGCTCCTCTTCTGCCGGTGGGTTGCAGGCCCGCCTACCTTGCAGGAGTGATTAGAAGCTCTGTCCTGCCACGGGCCAATGGGCCTTTTCTGTCGGTGGTCACAGTTCCCCTACCTGGCAGGCGCGGGGAGTGTGGGGCGGCTCTGCCCCTCAGCAGGCCGCTGGGCCTGCTCCGTGCATGGACACAGTTCCCTCTACTTTGCCGGCACAGGGGGAGGGGGCGGCTCAGCCTCTCAGCAGGCCGCTGCTCCTCTTCTGCCGGTGGGTCACAGGCCCGCCTACCTTGCAGGAGTGATTGGAAGCTCTGTCCCGCCGCGGGCCACTGGGCCTTTTCTGTCGGTGGTCACCTGGCAGGCGCGGGGGGTAGGGGGTGGCTCTGCCCCTCAGCAGGCCACTGGGCCTGCTCTGTGCGTGGTCACAGTTCCCTCTACCTTGCCGGTGCAGGGGGAGGGGGCGGCTCTGCCTCTCAGCAGGTCGCTGCTCCTCTTCTGCCTGTGGGTCGCAGGCCCGCCTACCTTGCAGGAGTGATTGGAAGCTCTGTCCCACCGCGGGCCACTGGGCCTTTTCTGTCGGTGGTCACCTGGCAGGCGCGGGGGGTGGGGGGTGGCTCTGCCCCTCAGCAGGCCGCTGGGCCTGCTCTGTGCGTGGTCACAGTTCCCTCTACCTTGCTGGTGCAGGGGGAGGGGGCGGCTCTGCCTCTCAGCAGGTCGCTGCTCCTCTTCTGCCTGTGGGTCGCAGGCCCGCCTACCTTGCAGGAGTGATTGGAAGCTCTGTCCCGCCGCGGGCCCCTGGGCCTTTTCTGTCCGTGGTCACAGTTCCACCTACCTTGCAGGCGCGGGGGGTGGGGGGTGGCTCTGCCCCTCAGCAGGCTGCTGGGCCTGCTCTGTGCGTGGTCACAGTTCCCTCTACTTTGCCGGCGCAGGGGGAGGGGGCGGCTCAGCCTCTCAGCAGGACGCTGCTCCTCTTCTGCCGGTGGGTCGCAGGCCCGCCTACCTTGCAGGAGTGATTGGAAGCTCTGTCCCGCCGCGGGCCCCTGGGCCTTTTCTGTCCATGGTCACAGTTCCACCTACCTTGCAGGCGCGGGGGGTGGGGGGTGGCTCTGCCCCTCAGCAGGCTGCTTGTTTTTAACTCTTGTGCTATGGGTGTCCTATTGAGGAATTTGGAGCCAGACCCCACAATATATACATTAGAGCCAACTTTTCTTCTATCAGACGCAGAGTCTCTGTTTTGATATCAAGCTCCTTGATCCATTTTGAGTTAACTTTTGTGCATGATGAGAGAAAGGGATTCAGATTCATTTTGTTGCATATGGATTTCCAGTTTTCCCAGCACCATTTGTTGAAGATGCTATCCTTTCTCCATTGCATGCTTTTAGCACCTTTGTCAAATATAAGATAGTTGTAATTTTGTGGATTCGTCTCTGTGTCCTCTATTCTATATCATTGGTCCACCCGCCTGTTTTGGTACCAGTACCATGCTGTTTTTGTTACTATTGCTCTGTAGTATAGTTTGAAGTCTGGTATCGCTATACTGCCTGTTTCACTCTTCCTGCTTAGAATTGCTTTTGCTATTCTGGGTCTTTTATTTTTCCATATGAATTTCATGATTGCTTTATCTATTTCTACAAGAAATGCCTTTGGGATTTTGATTGGCATTACATTAAACCTATAGAGAACTTTTGGTAATATCGCCATTTTGATGATGCTAGCTCTGCCTGTCCATGAACAGGGTATATTTTTCCA
This sequence comes from Marmota monax, assembly GCF_021218885.2. Classification (NCBI taxonomy): domain Eukaryota; kingdom Metazoa; phylum Chordata; class Mammalia; order Rodentia; family Sciuridae; genus Marmota; species Marmota monax. Next base: position 19,269,834 of record NW_026694084.1, on the reverse strand, counting down.
TCTTCTAAGATCTTCTTCTATTTCTCTCTTTAGGGTTCTGTAGTTTTCATTGTATAAATCTTTCACCTCTTTTGTTAGGTTGATTCCCAAGTATTTTTTTTTTTTTTTGAGCATATTGTGAATGGGGTGGTTGTCCTCATTTCCAATTCAGAAGATTTGTCGCTGATATACAGGAATGCCTTTGAGTTATGCGTGTTGATTTTATATCCTGCCACTTTGCTGAATTCATTTATTAGCTCTAGTAGTTTCTTTGTAGAACCTTTTGGGTCTGCTAGGTATAGGATCATGTCATTGGCAAATAATGATAATTTAAGTTCTTCTTTTCCTATCTTTATGCCTTTAATTTCTTTCGTCTGTCTAATTGCTCTGGCCAGAATGTCGAGAACTATATTGAATAGAAGCGGTGAGAGAGGGCATCTCTGTCTTGTTCCAGATTTTAGAAAGAATGCCTTCAATTTTTCTCCATTCAGAATGATGCTAGCCTGAGGCTTAGCATAGATAGCTTTTACAATGTTGAGGTAAGTTCCTGTTATCCCTAGTTTTTCTAATGTTTTGAACATAAAGGGATGCTGTACTTTGTCGAATACTTTTTCTGCATCTATCGAGATGATCATATGGTTCTTATGGTTAAGTCTATTGATGTGGTGAATAACATTTATTGATTTCCATATATTGAACCAGCCTTGCATCCCAGGGATGAATCCTACTTGATCATGGTGCACAATTTTTTTGATATGTTTTTGTATCCTATTCGCCAGAATTTTATTGAGGATGTTTGCATCTAGTTTCATTAGAGATATTGGTCTGTAGTTTTCTTTCTTTGAAGTGTCTTTGTCTGGTTTCAGAATCAGGGTGATGTTGGCCTCATAGAATGAATTTGGAAGAGCTCCCTCTTTTTCTATTTCCTGAAATAACTTGAAAAGTATTGGTATTAATTCTTCTTTAAAGGTTTTGTAAAACTCTGCTGTATACCCATCCGGTCCTGGGCTTTTCTTGGTTGGTAGTCTTTTGATGGCTTCTTTTATTTCCTCCATTGATATTGGTCTGTTTTAATTGTGTGTATCCTCCTGACTCAATCTGGGCAAATCATATGACTTAGGAAATTTATCGATGTCTTCACTATCTTCTATTTTATTGGAATATAGGGTTTCAAAATAATTTATAATTATCTTCTGTATTTCTGTAGCATCTGTTGTGATATTGCCTTTTTCATCCCGTATGTTAGTAATTTGAGTTCTCTCTCTTCTTCTCTTCGTTAGCATGGCTAAGGGTCTGTCGATCTTATTTATTTTTTCGAAGAACCAACTTTTAGTTTTGTCAATTTTTTCAATAGTTTCTTTTGTTTCAATTTTGTTGATTTCTGCTCTGATTTTAATTCTAATACTCATTTTTAATTGTTAACTTTAGGTCACCATGAAAACCAAAATATCAGACAAGTGTAGTTTACAGTATAAGTCATCATTTCCCTACTAAAGAAAAGTCCTAGAAGCAATGGACAGTACACTTTAAACATTTTGTATAAACCAACACTCTATTGATTTCCTGACCACCTAGAAAAATGTGTGAGTTGATAATTTTAAAGAAATCTGTACTCTTATCTGTTTAATCAATTTAAATTTTCTTAGATTTTAAGTCATATAAACTAAAAGGCATTTTCACCCATTTTTTCAAATGTATGAGCACTCTTTTATCTATATGCCAATTCTGGTATCATGTAGGTAATATATAGAAAAGACTCATACGTAGACACAACATATAATACACAGGTGAACACAAATAAACAAAAGTTGACAGGAAACTAGAATTTTAGAGGTTTCTCTTGAGTCAAGATAGAAGAAAGAAATAGAGGGTTACAAGACTTCAGATAGATAAAATAAGACAAATCAGAACAAAATATATTAATTTAGGCATATAAGACCTAAAGTAGGGATGGACTTGAGCTTTGGGTCCCAGAAAGCTCTGAAAGCCTGGAGGTTCTTAGAGATTCTATTTAGGTACTTGAAAGAGAGATAAGGTGAAAAAATTGAAGGTCAGTAGAACAAATAATATAGTTGGAAGTAGCCTGAGTACCAGAGAATAAATGTGAAAAAGGCATTTCTGCAAAGAAGAGGAAAGACTCTTTGGCTCATGCTTTGGATATTAATGGACACCTCTTTCTCAAAGACTGTGGATCAGACTAAGACTTCAGCTGTGGATTCAAGAATGTCAGGTTAAGGTACCCTCAACTATCAGGCCAAGTCAGTCATAAACAGAAAGAACCGATGGTGGTTGATATTTGGTACCCCTGAGGGCTGTTGGGGTCAGACTCTGGACCAGACCTTTCTGCAGCAATGGAGAGTCTCCCTGGTCAGCCACCTTCAGTTGTCCCAAGCCTTACTCTGTTTCATGCACCAACTTTCTCCCACAGAAAGGAAACTGAAGCAAGTCAGGGCCAACATTTCCAACACCTAGGTGAAGGTGCCTGCCCAGCAAACCTGTCACCTGAGTCTTAAAACTGGCAGCCATGCTAGTCACTTTTAATCAGCTGACAGGTGCCTAGTGTTTAAAGAAGTTTGTTCACTAAGAAAGAGTAGAGAGGAGAAATGAGAGCAACTTTGTCCATATTATTCACCCTTTCTTAGATCCTGGATGAATCCCTGTAAATGTAACAGGGAGGGTGGATGGGTGGGTTCTGTCTTGCCAATTCAAGGAATGATATCCATGGACAGGCAGACCAGAGAGAAAAAAGTGACTGGATTTAAAGTAATAAAAGCAGAACTCCCAAAGAGGAAGGGATGGGTCCCAAAAGAGGAATGCCTTGAGGAGTGTTTCATTAAGGAGAAGAATGTGAACAGTTGAACAATTTTGTCAGAGAGAAAGTCTGGACTGGGAGTACCAGTCTTGTAGCTGAGGCTACAAGGGAATCTTGGACCATTTGCCATTTCAGAGGATAGTTTAAGATCTCTGAAAATTTGGAAGTCAAATGTGTTATTTTCAGGCTAGTGACTGTTATTGTCCAGCTTATATTGGGACCAGACAGTGTTGTAGAAGAAAAACACTTACAGGATCTTCACAAAAATTTTGGTTTTTCTGAGGTTGTTCTAGGAATGACCAATGAAAAGAAGTGTAACTGATGGGCATCCCCAAAGAAAGCAAGTCATTACCACCCAGTGATGTTGGGGGTTTCTCTCACCCAGTTGTGGGATTTCTCAGAGGAACAGAATCCATATGGAGAAAAGAGATTCCAGGAATCTGGAATGTCAGAGATTCCAGGAATCCAGAAGAGGCAGAGAGTGTCATTTACCTAATAGGCAGGGATAGCTTGTGGTAGATGAAAATCCAGCAATGTGAGTGGTCCTTACTGGAGCCACCAGAAGGAGAAGTGGTAGAAAGAGAGAGGGAAACAGAAATCGGAGCCCAGGTTGGGGTCAAGGGGTAGCTTAGAGAGGCTACCATGGTGGGACCTTGGTCCCGGGTTTTGGCACCATTATGCAAGGAAAAAAGTGAATGAAGGAAATAAAGAGAGGGGAGGTGTCTCAAAAGTAACACAGATTTATTTGGGACATACCTGTGGAGGAGGATTCAGTGGAGATGGAGACCCCAAATATTAGCTTTGATAATCACAAAAGGTAAAGTATAAAGAAAACAGAAAATTTGAACTTAGAACGCTAAAAAGCTTAAATATTGCACTTCAAGAAATTGTTCTAAATGAAAGGAAATAGGGATTATTAACCTCCCTCAAATTAAATTTCTGGCTACATGCCATTTTTTTTAACATATCTCTGCATTGTACCCAAGTATTCTCTTTGAACTCTAATTCAATTGTTGGTATGCTCAATGTGTATCTTTTTTTTTTCTTCATGTGCTTTAATCAGTCTACAAACACTGGGTTTCAAAAGTGATGGATAACTATTAGTTCACGAATTTTACTATACTTTTCTAAGTTTGCACAAACAATGCTTTATTATGTTTGGTAACAGAATTATGCAGTCTTGAAACATTAACCTTTTATTATAATATAACCTGTGATCTCAATTGAATCTGAATCCGATCACTATTTTCTACAAGAAATCCTGGGTATTGTTTTCCTTGGAAAAATGTGATATTCTCTCTTTCTCTGTTTATAGAATCTGCTAGTCTCATAATATTATTTAGTTTACCACTTGTTACATAATTGCCCTCTGATTATAAAAAGTAAACTGGGTTTACTGGCTTTTCAACTTGGAAAATTATTAGCCAACTTCACTGATTAGTGTATATTCTGGGACATGCAACTTTACAATGAATTCCTTTATTCATCTAACTTTTACATTAAATGTCTACTACATGGACAATTTACCAGGAATTCTAACTTTCTCCTTTTAAGTTAAGGAAAATAAGAATTATCTATCAAATTATATAAAACCATAACCTCTCCACTCCCTAGTCTGTCCTCTTTACTCCTGTCCCCAGTCGTAGTCCCTACCTCCCAGGTATGAGATCATTGTAATAGTCAGATATGATTGCTAATGATGTTAGCTATTGCTCTTTGCTATGTGGGGTGAAAATAGAAAGTTGAGATCCACTAGTGAAGAAAGTATAACAGTGTTGTTCCTTGAAGTCCACATTTTCTTGTGACTTTGGAAGACATATTTGCATGTTATTACAGGTTGATCATTGATTCTATCATGTTTTATTTTTCTTGTTTTCTCTGATCCCCTCCCCTAAAACATCCTCATTTGATTGTATTGCATTAATTGATTTCATAATACTTTTCTCATAAAACTAAAAACAAACAAATAAATGTATGAAGAAATACCTAAAAATAATGAAGCAGAAATAAAAGACAGCATGTAAATTGCTGGGTCTTAAAGAGCATGAAGGGGCTTCTATGTTATCGGTTAAGTCAAAATCAAATGCCCTAATATCCCTATGTATATGTATGAACGTACCACAGTGAATCTCTCTGTGGTGTACTTCCACAAGAAATTAACAACAACAACAACAACAACAAAAACCCAAAACAAAAAACTATGGGTAAATAGTAGAAATATCAATAGAGTAAAGGGAAAGGCATGGTGGTGTGGGGGAGTAAAGGGGAAGGAGAGATGACTGGGAACTGAATTAGAACAAGATATATTTCGTGCTTTTGTAATTATGCCAAAATGGATTCTACTGTCATGTATAACTAAAAAGAATGAATGAAAAATGCCCTAGATATGGTAATCATATCTATAAAGAATTGTCAGGCTGTTAGTAGTCTGCCAAAACCTATAAGGGAGAAAGAAATGAAATAACATGTTGAGCGCTTACCATGTACATAACATAATGTATTCATTTATGTGAAAGTGCCTCACCTGGTAAATTAGATTTCTCTAATTTATTCCTTGCAATCATCTTATTTGGAAATCACTAATAGCTCCACTTTCCATATTGAAAAAGTGATGCCGGAGGGGCAAAATGTTTCATTGATTCATGTTGCAGCTAAAAAGTAAATAATAGATTCATGCATCTTTTCAATCTTGTAGTTCATATGTTTTACTTTGTACGTAATTTGAATTGTTTCAGAGTTGCAATAATGACAGAGTCTAGTAGCATAACTGCCATGACACAGACTAAATCAGTTAGGGTCACTCTAGGTGAATTGGGCTGGCATTAAATGATCACACAGACACAGTATCTTTTTCTTGGGGTTTAGTGATGGCTTCTCTACCCCATCACCCACAAGGAAGGCAAGAGGGGCAGGCAAAAAAAGAGAAAGAGCACACCCGAAACCATCCTATTTATTGGGGGGAAAGACATTCAAGAAAGTTCAACCCAAATAAGGCAAGGGATTGGGTTTCAGGGGGTTGTTTGGAGATGTCTTGAGGTCAGCAGATTTGACTGACAGCTTGGAAGCCACACCATCTCAGGAGCTGTGTGGGATCAGAGGCAGAGCAAGCAAAAAGGACACATACATACACAGCCCAGTCAGAGCAGCAACATCAGTCCGGTCCCCTCATGTGTTCAAATGCTCATAGCTCACACACCCAGTTTATGGCTTGCTTGCGACATATGACCATTTGGTAAACCTTATTACTTTTCAGGTAACATTATTTAGTTTTGTTATCTTCAGAGTGAATGAAAGAGAATGGTTGGCAGTAAAATAAAATTCTAGAATTTGTCAAGGAATTTTTCCTATTATTTGTTTCCTTAATTTTTAGAATAACTATTTCCATAACACTTAATTAATTTTCAAATTTGGAATAATTTTAAGAAAATTTTTATTCAAGTTGCATGCATTGCACATAGAAATATTAATCAAAACAAAATCAAGGCGAGGCACAGTGGTACACAGTGGTGCATACCTATAATCACAGTGGCTCAGGAGGCTGAGATAGAAGTGTTATGGGGCAGACTGCTCAGAAAATACACCAAGCCACAGTTTTGTCCTAATTGTAGCCGGCTGGCGACTGCTTCCTGCAGGACCCAAAATTATCTCTCTCAGCAAGGAATAGCAGAGAGTCAATAGCAAAAATCACAAAAACCACATCCGGATCGACGTAGGTGCAAGCAAGCAAGGATACAGAAGCTGAATTGAGCAGTTAGAAAATGCAAGGAGCATAATCATATTTTCATATGGGTACATTTGGTATTTCCCATGGGACTTTACATAATCATAAGGATCAGGGAAGTGGGTCAAAATGTCCCTAGTTGAGTACAAGTTAAAGCATGGTTACTAACATCTAAACAGTCATTCTCTGACAAGATACATTGTCCAAGAAAAATGGGAACCAAAAAGAGATCAATCTTACATTGTATAAGAATTGCCATTTGTGTTGCCAAACATGTTATGCTAAGCAACTATTGATAGGTACAAAGGTGGGGTGTTCCCATGGGAGAAGCATTTTTCATATGACATGGAGTTTCAGGGTAAAATGGAGTCTGTTTGGTCATCCCTCATAACAAGGAAGATCACTCCTTTAAAGCCAGCCACAGCAATGGTGAGGTGCTTAAGCAACTTAATGAGACCCTGTCTCTAAATAAAATACAAAATAGAGCTGGGGACATGGCTCGGTGATTGAATGTCCCTGAGTTCAATCCCTGGCACCAAAAAAAAAAAAAAAAAAAAAAAATCAAAACATTCATTTCAAAAAATGACTCTTATTATAAGTTCTAACAAGGGTTAGAATTTTCTTTTTTCATACCTAGTTGATAACATTTAAAACCTTCAATACCTTTATACATATTGCTTACTTTTTCATTAGCTTTATTAAGATATATTGATAGTTTTGATGCATTTATTTACTCCACCACCCAATAAAAATAAGTAAATTCAATTCAACAAATATTTAGTGAGCACTGAATTGGTGGCAAAAGTAAAAATGAATAAAGAATTATCATGAAGGATGAGTCTTCTACTTTGTTGTAAGAATACTATATGAGATTTAGAGTAATAAGACTACAATTGTAGTCCTGAATCTGAGACTCATTGTGACATCAGGATAGACGCTTAGAAATAAAACCCATAATATAGCAAAGAAGGATTGTATTCTTTCTGAATAGTAAGGGAAAAGCTTCTCAAAAATGACATATCTGTGAAAATTATATGCATTTTACCAACAAAAATGAAGTAATAAAGTCCCACTAAGCAATGGGAATAAGAGCAAAACAGGTAAAACTGATGTGTCTACAAATCTGCTTTGGTTTTGAGTGGCTTTTTTTCAGTTCTTTTGTAAATTCCCATTTCTATTATAGATGTAGTGCATGTGGAGCTAACACCACTTTCTTTTTTCTTTTCTTTTCTTTTTTTTTGCTTTTCAATCAATGCACAAAGACCATGTTTTCTAAAATGATACTTCTTATTTCATATATTTTTCTGTGTTGTTCAGAAGACTGCATACATGTTTTATTAGAATTAACAATAATAAGTAGCAACCCTGTAATAGTACATGTAGTACAAAGTCTGGATTCTGGAAATAGACTTACCTAGGTACAAATCCTGGCTTCAGAACTTAGAAGTTATAGCAAGTTGGACAAGATGCTTTCTCTTATCCCAATAAGAGAAATGTATAAAATGGAGAGACAATAAAAATTTCTTACATTTATTGATTTCTTACCATGGTAAGGCACCTGTGCTAAGTGATTTACATATGCCAAACTTTTCTGTCTTCTTAATAATTCTATGATGTATAAAATTATTATCTCCAATATACAGATGAGATCAATGATACAAATGACCTTTCTTAAATAGCTGTACAACAAAAATAATGTAATATCCATTGCCTGAATTTTATATTGTTATAAAGAACCCCTATTAATTTAGTACAAATGAGCTTAAATTCATTCTTTTGCATATAAACCAAATTAGAAGGCCTACTCTGTCTTCCAGATACCTAAAGCTGAAAACACAACATTCATCACTGCTTAGTACAACAAGACAAGGACCAGACAAAATGAGAGTCAAACAGGATTTGACAGGGATGATGGAGAATCTTGTATGCTGTGTTAAGGAGTAATGGAAATCTATTAAAGTGTTCTAAGTAAAGGAATAATACATTTTAACGTACATCTTACAATATCTTTCAGACACTTACATGAATGGATAATGAATTGGGGTTCCTAACCCATTAAGAAGAGATTTCAACACCCCATGAATAATATCTTGTGGAAAAGCAATAAAATTGGAGAGGAGAAGAAAGTTTTGGGAAATGAAGAGTATTGGTATTAGATATCCTCAAAATATTTGGTTAAAAAGTACTTAATTTGTTCAAGTTAGAGCAGAAACAGGTATTTCTAGTAGGATTCTAGATCCTAGAATCAATTTAGTACATCTTTAATTCAGAGGGCGATAACTAGCTTCCCAATCAGAATTTACAGATCTCCCTTTTATATTCTCATTCACTGCTTTTCTGTTGTAGCCAGACCTCAGATATTTTTGGGAACCAATCTTCTTTTGATTATATCATGGACAGAAAATAGGAAGAAATCCCTACCACTTCTAAGCATAATTTCCAGGTCTCAAACAAGAAAAATTCTAGTGGAATTACGTAGTCTGGATACCTTCAGACAGGTCCAGGTTTGAGAAAAAAAATTCACAAGTCATCAGTATGTAGTGGTCTTGAAAGCCATGAAATTGAAAAAGATAAGCATGAGAGAAAGTATAGACTAAGAAGTCAAGATCTTAGACTCATCAGTGTTTTGCAACTGGGACATAAAAAGGAACTAATAAAGGAGAAAAAGGAGTCCATAATGTAATATAAAAATAAGAGAAGCTAATATTCTAGAGGCTAATAGAAATTATTTCAAGGAAGAAGGAATATAATCCCTGTCACAAAGGCTGCTTAAAAATTTAGTATGATGAAGGATGCAAACATATATGGCAATGTGGAAATCATTGGTGACCTTGAAAAATGAAGTTTCATTGTCGAAGTAAGAATTTGAGGAAAGGGAAGGATTGTAGAAATTTATATAATTATAAGAACAATTCTTAGTTCTTGTGCTGCTATGACAGTATACCTGAGATTAGATGCTTTATAAAAGAATAGAGATCTGTTTCTTAGCTGGGAAGTTCTGGAAACTTGTAAGTCCAAGATCAAAGGGCTGGCATCTAGGAAGGCTTTCTTATTGTATGATACTTTGACCACAGATAGAAGGGCAAGAGAGTTCATGAGAGGGGAAGAGGCTTGCTTTTATAATAAACCCACTCTTACCATGTGGAACACATTTCTGTGATAATGACATAACCAATTCTGCAGAGTGCATAAGAAATCATACATTAAAGATCCTACCTCTCATCACTTGCACTGAGGAACAAGTTTTCAATGAACTTTAGTAACACATTCTAATCAGACAAGGAAATTCTGCTTAAAATGAGATCACATGTAAAATTAAGTGGGAACTGAAGGGAAAATAGCATTCATTTATTTTTAAATTTTTATTTGTTCTTTTAGATATATATGACAGTAGAGTAGATTTTGATATTTTATACATACATGTAATATAACTTATTCTAGGTAGGATCCCAGTCTTATGGTTGTATATGATGTGGAGATACACTGTGGTTTATTCATATATGTACATAGGAGAATTATATTTGATTTATTCTATTGCTTTTGTCAAATATACTCCGAAGTTGAAAGATAAATGTGCTCATATAGGTACTATCTAGATTTAACAACTGTTAAAATTTTGCCATAGTGGTAGTTATACTATAATTTTTGCCACACTTAAAATTCATAGTAGATGTTTGATGTGCACCCCAAAATATTTTAGTATGAATTTCTAAACAAAAGGCCATTCTCCTACATAATCATAAGACCATTATCATTCCTGGAATTATTTAACATTTAGTTCATATTGAAATATTGAGTATGGCATTAGGTACAATGGAAAGTATCTGAAATGAGAAAACATTGAGATTAATATCACCTTTCGAGCACTTAATACATACCAACCATTAATGTAATGTCATTCCTACAGTAATTTTAGTTAAGCACTATTATAGTCCCCAAGTTAGAAGTTCAAAAAATGAAGTATAAGGAGGTTAAATAATATGACATGCAATTGATAAGAAATGATAAGAAATCATTTCTAATAGTTTGAGTCTAGGACCCATGAATCACTTTTTGTATAAAGATTATCCATTCCTAAATAGAGACACAAATCATGGAATTACTTGAAATGAATTAAGCCCCAGAAGAACTGATTATATAATTTAACTTAGCCATGAATGTATCTTTTTATTTGTTATATGTGCACACATAATTACAAAGTGGTTTTAGTATTAACATTTAGCATTTAGCAAATGTTATATCCTAATAATTTAGGATACTGATAAAGCACTTAGCCAGGAACCACTGAGTTAGTGCCTCTTTCTGGCCTGGATCATATCTTTCTTTATGATCCTCACTGTTTGTCACCAATCCACATCATATGTGTGTATACTGCATGATGGTCCAGAATAAACTAGTTGCTTTTAGAGGCAAATCTAAGCTTTTTGGTTCTTAAAACTCAAATAATTTGATGATGCTCCCTAAGAAGAATAAAAGAAAACTGAATGTAAAATTAGACTCAGAGCCATGAAAGGGATGCATGGATAAGAGGGACTCTGAAATTTCAAGCTCTATTGGTGACTCTGGCTTGGAGTGCCTGTTGGTGCTCTGATTCTAGAAAAGTGTGCTTCCTTTTTTTGCAATGGTATAATACCTTAAATTTCTTAAAATATAAGCCTCCATCTTGACTAGAGATGATGATGATTATTAATGTAGGAGATCAAACCCAGGTACCTCTACATGCTACGCAAGTGCTCTACCACTGAGGTACATCCCCACCCACCCTTGACAAAGTTCAGTGACCATATTTTTATTCCTTTTTCTATTTCAATATCTGATTCTAGTTGTTACTTCTCAATTTGAGATAATTTAAGTGCTATAAGAATTAGAAGTCTTCTATATAATTTCTTTTCAATATCAAAGTCCTATTCTCTCAAAAACCATTCTGCAGTAGTCTGAATCATATTTGTATGCCATGATTTTAGGTAGGAAAAAGTAACTTGAAGGTGATTTTCTTTTTATAACCTAGAATATTGTCTTCCAGCTTAATCCACAACCAAGGCACATTCCTCAGTACTGTTTCACTTTGTCTTGTTAAGGATTATTTTACCCTTTTCCTAACATTTCTAATCTTTGCATTGACTAATTTCTTGAGTTACTGGTATTTAATCACTTCCTGTTTCTTATATAAGTAAGTGCCATTGCAGAAACACTGGAATTTTAAGTCAGAGGATCTGGATGTAAGTCCTGACTTACTATTTACTCATGAAGTTGAACAAGTCACTTAGTACTCTGGCTTCAAAAACTTGGAGCGAAACAGGAATAAAGTTATTGTGAAAGAAAATTGTATGGGAAAGCATATTTTAAAATATAAGAATCCTTTGTTTTTCATTATTTTAAAATAGGTGACCTTGAAATGTTTACTATAAATATTTTTTTCCACAGAGCTGCAGCTCCATTAAATTGATTGGCTGAGAGAAATCATAGTCAAAGCTAAAGTCTTCTTTCCAAAACAAAGCTGAATGATATGTTTCTGCTAAACATACCATTGTCTTGAGAGGCAAGATGATATTTGCCTTTGTGTAAGACTCAGGCAGTAGTCATTTTTAGATAATTAGAGTGAACCCTCAATGTGAGAGCTCTTTAGTTATGACTCAGGTATCTACTTTTTCCAAGGTATACACACTTCCTCATGGTACCCGAGACGAGAGGGGTCCCTGCAGCAGTGGAAGGTGCTTCAACTCAGCACTCCCTAGATGGCCTCTAGCTTGCTGGATTAGTTTCCTCTTAATCTTGTGGTCAATCATTGTTCAGATCATTTTTTTTTGTCCTGAAATCTGGCTTCAACTTTAACCACCCTAATTTATCAGGATATTTTAATTTTAATTTATTATTTATTTATTTTTGTGGTACTGGTAATGGAACCCAGAGCCTCATAAATGCTAGGCAAACACTCTACCACTGAGCTACATCCCTAGCCATCATTTTTTTTTAATTTTAAAAATTTGTTTTAATTAGTTATAAATGACAGTAGAATGCATTTTAATATATTATACACAGATGTAGCACAACTTCTCATTCCTTTGGCAGTCACATGATGCAGTCACATCAGTAGTGTAATCATACATGTATATAGGGTAATAATGTCTGTCTCATTCTACCATCCTTCCCATTCCTAGAGCCCCATCCCTCTCCTCACTCTCCTCTGCACAATCCAAAGTTCCTTCATTCTCCCCCTGCACCCCCTGTACCCCATTTATGCTTATCAGAGAAACATTCAGCCTTTGATTTCTTGGGATTGGCTTATACCTAGTCCAGTATTCTCTAGTTCCATCCATTTACCTGCAAATGCCATAATTTCATTCTTCTTTCAGGCTGAGTAATATACCATTGTGTATATGTTCCATATTTTCTTTATGCATTCATCTGTTGAAGGGCATCTAGGTTGGTTCCATAGTTTAGCTATTGTGAAGTGAGCTGCTATGAACATTTATGTGGCTGTATCACTATAGTATGTGAAAAGAGAACCTAAAGAATGGGAAAAAAATCCTTTCCACATGCACCACAGAGCATGAATCTCCAGGATATATAAAGAACTCAAAAAACTTAACACCCCAAGGGGCTGGGGATGTGGCTCAAGCGGTAGCGCGCTCACCTGGCATGCGTTCGGCCCGGGTTCGATCCTCAGCACCACATACAAACAAAGATGTCGTGTCTGCCAAGAACTAAAAAATAAATATTAAAAAATTCTCAAAAAAAAAAAAAAAAAACTTAACACCCCAAAAACAAAATGGACTGAGGAACTGAACCGACACTTCAAAGAAGAAGAGATATGATAAATTAACAAACATATGAAAAAAAGTTTATCATCTCTAGCAATTAGAGAAATGCAACTCAAAACTTCTCTAAGATTTCATCTCACTCCAGTCAGAATGGCACTTATCAAGAACACCAGCAATAATAAGTGTTGGTGATGATGTGGGGAGAAGGCACACTAGTACTTTGCTGGTATGACTACAAATTGATGTAAATATTTTGGAAAGCAGTATGGCGATTACTCAGAAAACTTGGAATGGTACCACCATTTGACCCACCTCTCCCACTCCTTGGTTTTATACCAAAGGACTTAAAAAAATTAACCTACTACAGTGACGCAGCCAGCCATCATTTTTATGTGTCAGTCTCTAAGGCAGAGTAAGAATGGAAGGTTGATAGATACCAGGTTTTATTATCTTTTCCCCCAGGAGCTTCTTCCACTTCTATATAAATACATGGATTCAAAGAGGTACACAAAATCTTCCTGCTAATCCCATTTGGCAGCTGTAAACAGTGTTATGTTGAAGAAAGGAAAGTGAAGGGTTTTTAAACACCTGTATTGTCTGAGGTAAAGTCCCTAAAACACACTTTTAGAATTCCTGTCTCATGTATTATTCTGAAATCATGGGTTAGAAAAGAATTCCTGATGTACATTTGGGTATATGGTAAAAGTCCTGATTGTTGAAATTAGTAGGGCATTGATTTCTAAGGAACCTAGGGTTTGACTAAAAAAGAACAAAGGATTTTTATGTCCCCTAGCCATGGACTTTATTTTTAATGTAATCTGAAATTTTTAGTTTGCAACTTTAAGGATCAAATATAGAATATAACCTTTTGAACAACAGAAGAAAGAGGGACTCTTTATTCAGTGAGATAATTACAGATTTGAAACTGCAGTGTGCTTTACTAATAAGTACGAATATTTTAGGTTGTTTTCTTTTAGGAATATTTACACACAATCTACCACAAATTGCAAGAATTTAACTTGTGTTTTAAACATAAATACATGTTATTCCCCGACTCTGTTTTAATAATGGCCTGGGTAAATAATATGTGTGTTTTCTAAAGTGATAACTTATTTTTCAATATGAAAACTAAGGTTCTCTGGCTTCTGTTTTAGTTTAGGTGCTAATATTTTTCCTAATTAAGAACAAAAATATTTTAAACCAGTATCTCTTTCTCCTTGTGCTAGAATATGGAATATCAAGTTAGTCTAAAATAACGTTAATCTACTCCTTCCCCAATTACATATTATCTATATTATTTCATTGTTAACATTTTGTACATGCTTTGCTTTCAAAACTTTCAAGGGTGATAGATCAATACATAGATGGCTCCACTGTACAGTGAGTACAGTGATGAACTGGTGAATATACATGTGGGTCATGTAGGTGAGGCTTGTCTGTAGATTGGACAGTGCTTGGCAGAATGTCTTGTGTTCTTTCTGGAATGAGGCGATAAGCCAGGTGAAGAGTTTCTTGCAGGTCTTTGCTCATTCATCTCCCTAGTTTTAGATGAGAACAGAACTTTCCACCTCTTCCCTCTTAAGGTGCATTTGCAGTTATATGTATATACCTTTAATACTGATTTGTTATAATTTATAGTCAATTCCTCAGTGGCTGAATGACTTTTCCTTTCCTTGGATATACAATCTTGCAGCTGCCAGTGGGGCTGGGAAGGATCACTCCTCTGTATAGTGTGTTTGTGTGTGTGTGTGTGTGTGTGTGTGTGTGTGTTGTTGGAGAAACTGAATCTAAGACGTTGCACGTGCTAGGCAAATGCTCGAACCATACCCCAAGCCTCTTTGTGATCTATTAGTAGGCCACATGTCATCTGTCCTCTTTGATTTGGTGTCATTCTTGGGACAGAGCTTTAGAGAATTACCATCATGATGATCTTCTGTTTCCTATATCTGTAATTAATAAACTGTATCCATTCCTTGTTGTCTGGTCAGCTAAATTCAGGAAAGTCTGGAAAGCCAAATTATTTGCTACAGTTGTCACCTTTTCAGTTTTATTAATAATTGCAATTTTGGTGAGGGATTGTTTGACCATTTGACAATGTCTTAATCCACTAATGTAATGTTCTAAATTCATTTGATAAGTGTCTGAAGCTTGTTTGTCTTATAGGATAGGAGGACTATGTAGTAAAAAAGGATATGGTATGTGTGGCACTGGCATTTTCAAGCTGTGTATGTTAATGTCATTAAACATATATTTACATATTCTTCAAATAAAAACACCAACAAAAACATCTATTTTATAGATGAAGATTAAATTGAAACAATAGTAAATATTTTTGAGTGTTTACCAGTTTTATGACTGTTTCAAATGCATCATAAATGCAAATTAAAATTTAAGCCTTAGAATGAATATGAATTTGGTATTATAATTATCCTCATTTTACAACACTGAGATTACAAAACTTGCTTGAACAAAGTTGCATAAGTAGAGTACAGATAAGAACCCAGGTATTCTGACTTTAGAAATTCCTTTAGTTACTGTATTATATTGTGCCCCTAGTTACTGAATTAGAAGTTTCCAAACATTATGATTTTAATACTAATATAAAGAGTCTTATAGCCACTGCTCCTGGAAATTTCTGCTTCTCAAATTACACAAACAGAGAATGGGATTCTCTTTTCTCAGTTCCAGAGGTAATAAATGAAAACAAGAGTACTATTTAGTTCACATATTTTTTTTTGTACAGATGGAATTTTTATAACAGAATGACATTATTTTCACTGTTACTTTGTTGTATTTTGGCTCTAACAGATCTAATATCCCTGGGGATTATGGAAATATGCTCACAGCAGTGCTCCAGAATATCAGAGCTCCTTTTTATATAGTTTATAGTATAGGTTTTAGCTTTGTATTTCTTTAAGAGCCAAGGTTGGTGACAGATTTTTTTCAGTCAGTAATTACATTATAGATTAAATTTTATGATGTAGGTATATTTTCTGTCTTGTCTAAAGTGACTATAAAAATCTTGTATTTGACCTCTTTTTGCTTCTGTTTAAAATAGTTTTCTGCATGCTCCTAGGTACCAATTACTGTTATATCTTAACACTCTGGAAAGATCAACAAACACTCAATTAAAATTTGCAGGATCAGTAATTTCATGACTACTTTTATGGGCATTTAAAATGGCATTTTGAAAAATGGTTTTAGGTTTCATCATCAGGTTAACTCGTAGGAACAAAAGCCCATATTTGCTCAACTTTTGTCAAATGTTATACTGTCATGGTTCAAAACCCCTAAATTAATCTCATCCATGATGGATTCTGACAGTTCAAGTTCATGAGTTTTATGATAGAATTTTGTATGATTTCAATAGGAAAAAAAATGGAGGATGCATTTACAATTTTTGCTCAAGACATTTAGAAAATACACATTTTTTTAGAAATCTAATATTTTTGTAGGTCATTGGTCATTGGCAAACATAGATAATTATTTTAATCCATTAAAATATATAATGTAACACATTAAAATGAAAAAGATTATGATTATTCAAATTTTCAGTAAGCTGTATTTGTACCTGCTTTATAGAATAACATACTTTGAGGTTTTATGTGATTGTTTTCCTCTAGAAAAATTTAAGCAGTCCTGATCAAATCATAACCTTTCTAATCCCAATTGGTAACATAAAATTATCATAAATATGTTGAAATATTATTTTAATTTAAATCATTTTTTGATTTATGAGATTTTAAAATATTAAAGATATCAAGTAATCATGCACATCAGAAAACCCTCAAGTGTCAAAAAATTGTATTATGTGTCTAGACTACTTTTTTCTGTTTCATGAATATCAGCTTAAAATTAAGGTTTTATGTATGAGGTAAATCACCACTAGCTGATTAATTCAAAGGATTATTAGATGCTAGATGGCTATTTTAGCTTTTTATTTTATTTCTATATTCCCATTAATCATTTTAATGCAGTTTAATTTTTATTATTTGTTGGACCTACCAATGAGTGCTTAGATACTTGCTTTCTATCACTTTTATTGAAAAAATACATTTTTGGCCAATATTTCAATAAACACTACATTGCAATTAAAGAAAGGCAATATTGGTACTAAATTACTTTTATAACTACTACTACTTCTGCTACTCCTTGGCATTTAAGAAATAATTACTATATACTCAGCCTGGTTCTAGACATTTTAAATTTATTATTTCCAATTCTCAATAGTAAAAGAGACTATTGTATTTAATTCACTATGAGGGACTGAAGCAATAGGTTAAGTAAGTTGAAAAGTTCCATGGCTTGGTAAGTGGCAAAGCTGGATTTTAAAGTCAGGTCACTCCAAACCCATGCTATTTATGTAGAACTGCCATATAAAGAAGCAATGTTGGTCATTATGTAGATGCTATGAATAAAGCAGTTTCATTCCACCACACCCTTCTACTACACTATTCTACCATAGTGTTCTGCCTCACCTTGGGCCCAGAAAATGAAGTCAGCTGACCATGAACTGAACCTATGAAACCATGATCCAAAATAATTTTTTCCTCCTCTAAGTTGTATTTCAGTCATGGCACACACAAAAAAAGACAAACACAAATACAAGAATCATAGATTGATAAATAAAATGAGGTTTCCAGAGAAAAGGTGTAAAAATTAAATAAAAAAAAAAGTTGAATCTCTCACAGTCCTGATCTTTGCAAAGTTTATAATATGAATGTTGGATAAATGATAAACAGGAAGTAAGTGTTGAAGTGAGGCGTTCTAAGAGAAATCAAGAGATGAGAGAGATTTATATGGGGAGAAGCTGTAATGTGAGTTCTCTTTGAAGAAATAGTATGTATAAAATAATGCATATAATATTTATACATAAACATATATAAATATATGTAAATATAACACAAACATAAACATTTCAGTGTGTATTTATATATCTCAGTTAGAACATGTAAAAATATCATTTGCTAAGGAAAATTTTCAAATGTCCAAAGTAAGAACATAATAATCTTAACTATGTCTCCAGGAAACTTTTTCACCAAGTTAACAAATAATATTCTGCAAAGCTCCTAAAAAAATTTCTTCTCATTTATGAAACGTTTTAAAAATGTAACATGTAGAAGTTACATGGAGTTATCAAATTTTATGTAATTATATATCCCTAAACATAGCACAATTCAAATTCTTGTAAATTATGTTTACATTTCCTATAGTAATTAATGTAAAGCAGAAGAGAAAGTATTCTTAAAATTTATAAATCTAGAATAATAGTAATTGTTTTTACTTTAAAGTTCTTTTATAAAATGTTCAGCATTTTTTCTAATATTTTGCAGATAATAAAATGTTCTCTCCTAATAAGAAACCTAATCATGATTGCTAGCCATTGTAATTGTGTTTTGTCATATATACCTTATGTTCTACAATTGTACTTTTATTTTTCTGGCATTAGTATCACTACCACATTGTAAGCACATGAGTACTTGGAAGATATTTTTATAACAAAAGATGTAGATTATAACTACTGTCACTATTGTGATAATAGTAAAATAATGGTGAGCACCCTTCTTCTTCCAGAGTCTATTCTCAATAGCCTGAAGAGTCTTTCAAAGTTACACATCCTAGGATCTCTAGGTGTTGGTCTCTGACAATCTTTTGCTCAGAACCCCAGTAGAATAGAGCAGAGCACAGCACAGTGCAACTGGAGTGGGCTGAGTAAGAAGAAGAATAGCTTAAGGCAGGGAGATAAGAGGACGGATAGAATATGTCATGTGGGGTTCTGTGGGCCATTATAAGAACTTTGGATTTGCCCAAAAGCAGACAGAAAGCCATTAAAGGGCTCTGAACAAAAGGATTGTCAAGTGGACAAATACATAGGGATTTTATGATGTTTGTCTTGAAAGAATCATTTGGACTCTGAGTTCCAAATGAACCCTAGGGGAGAAAAAGCAGAAGTGGAGTGGTGAGTTCACTACCACAGTAATTAAGGAACTGCAGCTGCACTGGCTTCCCTGTTGTTTCCCTACCCTTCCAGGCTCATTCCCACCTGTGCTTGCCCTTCTCTGCCTGAAACACTTTTACCTAAATATCTGTATACAGCCCCTTTAACTTCTCTCTGCTCAAAGGTGATTTCTCAATTTATATCCCACCAGTACTTCTTATACCCCTTCTTTGATTTCCTTTTGGTCTTTGGCACTTATGACTTAACAGTAGACTCTGTGGCCGATTGTTTAATTTACTTGCCTTTTTATATTTGTTTATTGCATCTTTCTCCTCAAAAGAATATGTATTTCATGATAATAGGGATTGTCATTCTCCCCCTACCCCTCCTTGCCTCTCTCTCTTGGATCTCCAGACTAAAGAACAGTGTTTAATACACAGTACAAAATAAATATGTGTGAGATAAATAAATAAATGTCACTAAAATCATGCCAGAGTGTTTCTCATGCAGAGTGCCAAAGTATGCCAGATGTTTCCAGTTATAACAAAGTGGGAAGACCATGTGGAATTCTAATATAAATGTAGTTTATAATAAATTTGATCTACAAATTTGAGATTATGTGATTTGTTATTATTGTTAATTGGGTATTTACATGAATTAAAATTGTTTATATAAATGAAAATTTAATCATATCTCAATTATTAAGTTACTACAAATTTGAATAATTCAAATCAATATAAAATGAAACTCCATGTATGTAATCAGCCATGTAATCAGAATTAGATTTCATTTTTTGATTTTTGCTTTATAGAACACTATTTTTACAACAAAGTTTAAACACGCAAGCAATAAAAAAAAATCCTCTATCATAATAATAACAGTAGGGGAGAAAATAGAAGCAGGACTAGAAAAGCAGTGCATAGCAAATATTCATATGGAAAAAAAAAATAAAGGCATCTTTAGGTAACAATGTGCCAGAAGAACACTCAAATCACACATATAGTAACCATTTTCTTCTCTTTTCATAACACATTGATGTTCCCTTAAAACTTAAATTTATAAAATGCTTGTAATTGGGACTAAAATTATGAATGCATGATCAAAATAAGTTTTTTCTTTTTTATAAGTTTTTTTTTTTTTCAGAGAAATGCTGTTCCCTAACAATAATCATAGCTTATCTACTTTAGAACCATGAGTGTTGCTATGGAGAAATCAGGAGGGGCTGCTTGCTGCTCTCCAGCTGCTCCCATAATTTATAGTCTTCTGGTGTGTTGCTCCATACAGCAATATCCTAAATTTGTTTGATTTCTTAGTCACACCTCATTAGGATACAAGAGGGAGAATGTACACTATCAATATGAGGTAAAAGATCCTCAATCAATCTTCAGTCTCCTCCACTGTTCCAGAGAATCCACTCTGCTGAAGACCAGAGTAAAGGAATAGTTTCTTATTTACATCCACGTGGGACTTACATATTCTAAAATAAAAATTCAATGTTTATATGTCTGTTATCCCTGATTGGTGTTGCCTCTTATGAACATAAGAAACATAATGAAATATTTGCCAAGAAAACCAAAGGCATCGTAGCAGATTGTGTTTTATGTTTTTAAGATCTGATTAAATTTCTTTTTCTCTGTGAACTTTCTTCAACTTCCACAGGCAATTTTTTTTCTATTCACAGTGCTTCCTCCAACTTGTTCTTATAGCACTTAGCACATCACATAACAATTTATCATTTAATCAATTAATTTCACTCTTCTCTATTGTTAACAAATGTAACAGAGTGCCTACTATATAACAGAATTTTTGTTAGTATAGAATAGATTAGAATTTAACATTTAACTATTCAAGGTGCTATATTTTAGATGCTTATATTTTTTTCAAATAAATGAAAATTGAATTTGTTTTGTTATATTGTCAAATTATCTAATTGTATGCAGTCTTATTGTCCAATAAACAAAGAAGACACATTCTGAATTTAATTTTATTAGCTAGGATGTGTAATGGTAATATAAAATGATTAAATGTGTGTTGTTGCCAGCAACAAATGCCATACTAGAAGGAATGATTCATATCTAGTTTGAATGGCACAGCCATGCCAAAAGTCAATAGCATGCTGGGGATCATGTCTTAGAATAATACATACAGCTGGTACTACCAATATTAGCTATCATACTTATCATGGTTTATATTATTTTAAATTTCTGGATATTTTTCATTATTAGAATCATAAGTGTTCATTGAAATTGGATTATTTGAAGAAATTTTGTCTCAGTAATTAATATAAAAAGAAAATAGCTAATTAGTAAAATTAAAGTGACAAAAATCAAGATGACTTATTTCTATAGATTAATTTGACACAGAGAATGGAAATACTCCCCATTATTCCTGCTTTTAAGATCATGCTAAACAACCAGAAAATATATCTTCTGACACACATATGGCTTAGGGTTGGTACTCTAGTTCCAAATGTTTGTATTCAGTATTGTAAAGTCAAGGGTTATCTGCATTATGAGTAACATTTCTCCTTATGTACCTCCATAAAACCTTAGATATTAAGCTAAGATTTCCCACTTTTGAGAGTTATTTAGAAAAATTTGTTTACATACTAATTTTACTTATTCATGCATTTAATTTTTTAAAAAACCAAGTACATAGTAAATCCTCTGACATCTTAAAAACACACTTAATGTGTCTCATTTTCCAAGAGTTATTTATAGTTTGCTTCACAATATATAGATGTAATTATTGAGTACTTTTCATGATGTATTTTAAACATAGAGGTAAAAGCATGTGACCTCTTCCTGAATTGAAATAGTGACCTTTCATACATTGGTCTAAGAGAAGGTCACCATTCCACTGATAGCTATGTTTTCAGAGCTTGAAGTCACTCACTTCAGCCTCCAGAAACTAAGAGATGGAAATTAGAAGATAGTGCTTAACTTATGAGGTAACAAGGTATCAAGAGACAATGCTCATTTGTTTTTAGGAGTTTGTTTTGAGGAGGTTTTGGCAGGTATCTATTTTATGATTTGTGTAGAACTCAAAAGTCTGGAGTCAAAATGGTGTTTGGCCTCTTATTTATCAGTTAATCAGATCATATGTAATTGTTTTTCATTACGATTAAGAAATGAAATAAATAACAATTTGGATTTTAAACTGAGAAAGTCCCTTATTGATAACTGACATTTCAAACTTGATAGTGAAAACTAGGGAAATGTAGAGAATAAGGATTATATATTAATGATTGTGATATTAATACTTCAGAAAATTTTAGCAAATTTCAAATATACCACTCATTATTTTACTAAACTATAATCACTATGCTGTATGTATCAAATCTCCAGAAATTATTCACCTTAAAATACAAATTTGTACACTTTACCAACATCTCCCCATTTCTACAATCTTACTGACCCTGGTATCCATCCCTCTACTTTCTATTTCTATTGGTTCAATAATTTTTAGATCCCACATTAGTGAGATCACATAGATTTTGTTTTTCTGTTTTTTCTCATTTCACTTAATTTAATCCATTTCTTCCAGGTTCCTCCACGTTGTTACAAAAGGGAAGATTTCCTTCATCTTGAAGCTGAATTATATTGCATACTGAGTAAAAGTCTCTTTGTATTCCAAACATATCACATATTATTTATCCATTTATTTTTAACAGATTTTTCTCATCTTTGCTATAGTGAAATATGCTGCAGTGAACACAAGAATGTAGATATTGATGATTTTATATTTTTAAAATATATACCTAAGTGCATTTGCTGGATTATATTCTAGCTCTATTTTTTATTTTTGTTATGCCTCCATACTTTTTTCTGTAATGGATGAACCAATTTATATTCCTACCAACAGTGTGTAGTGGTGTCCTTTTCTCCACATCCTTGCCAACACTTTTTACTTTTTGATAATAACCATCTTTAACAGGTCAGTGGTGATATCCCACTGTGGTTTTGATTTGCATTTCTTGATTGTTTTATAAACCTATTGTCTATTTGTGTGTGTTTTTTTTTTTTAAAGAAATGTCTATTCGAAATCTTTAGCCCATTTCTTAACAGATATTCCGCCCCTATTAAGTTTTATGAGTTCCTTGTAGGTTTAAGTTCATATGAGATATGTGGTTTGCATATATTTTTTTGCATTCCATTGGTTTCTTTTCATTTTGTTTATTGTTTCCTTTGCTGTGCAGAAACCTTTAGTTTGATGTAGTTTCACTTGTTTATTTGGCTTTTAGTATCAAAATATATAGTTCCTTCCAAGATTAATGCATCAAGCATTTCCCTTAAGTTTTACTTCAGAAGTTTTTAAGTTTCAGGTATCATATTTAGTTCTTTAATACACTTTTAGTTGATTTTTTGTGCATGTGGAAGATAAGAATGTGATTTTTTTTTCTCTTTTACACATTGATATACAGTTTTTCTAACATTTATTGAAGAAATTCTCTTTCTCCATTGTATATTCTTGGAGCTTTTGTTGAAAATCAGTTGACCATATAAGTGTGGGTTAATTTTGGGGGTCATTTTTCCATTGGTCTGTATGTCTATTTTTATTCCAGTGCCATACTGTGTTATAAATTTAAATGGAAAAATATGATGTCTCCATCTTTGTTCTTGCTAGAATTGCTTTAGCTATTTGTGGTCCCATTTGAATTTTAGGACTATTTTTTTTCTGTTTCTGTGGAAAATACCATTGAGATTTTGAAAGTGATTCAACTTAATTGCTTTTGGAAGTATGGATATTTTAACAGGATTAATTCCTCCAAACCATCCATGGATTTTTAACCTTCTTGATTATATTTATAATTAGATAGTTTATTCCCTTGGTGCTATTATAAATGATTGTTTTCTTAATATTTTTTTGAATAGTTCACTGTTAACATGTTGAAACACAGCTGAAATTATATGCTAATTTCCTGTCCTGAAACTTTGATTTTTCTATATATATGATCATGACAGGGCTGGGATTGTGGTTCAGTGGTAGAGTGCTTGCCTAGCATGTGTGAGGTACTGGATTTGATTCTTAGCACCACATATAAATAAATAATTAAATAAATAAATAAATAAAATAAAGATCCATCAACGACTAATAAAAAAATATATTTTTTTAGAAAAGATCATGGCATACACAAAGAAAGACCATTTAACATTCTCATTTCTGAGTCGGATGCCCTTCATTTTTTTCCTTGCTGAATTGCTCTGACTAGGACTTCCAGTGATGGACAGGAATAGTAAGAGTCAGCATCGTTCTCTTATTCTTCATCTTAGATCAAAAGCTTTCGACTTTTTACTGTTGAGTTTAGGTTAGCTCTTGGTTTCTGATACATGGCCTTTGTTGTGTTGCAATTCATTTCTTGAGTAACCTAATTCATTGAAAGTTTCTTGTTTTTGTTTTGTTTTGTTTTTTTAATCAGGAAAGAATGATGGAATTTTTCATTTTTTTCTGAATCTAATGAGATGATGATATAATTTTGTCTTTCATTCTGTTAGTATGTCATATCACATTGATATGCAAATGGTGAACTGCTATTGTATCCTAAAGATATATCCAACTTGATCATAGTGAAAGATTTTTAAAAGTTACTGTTAAATGTGTTTTACTAGAGCTTTATCAAGAATTTTCAAATTCATGTTTATAAGTGATATCAGTATATGCTTTTCTTGTTTGGTAGTATCTTTGGTTTTGGTATTAGGATGATATTAGTTTCCATTGGATGTGTTCCTTTCTCTTCACTTTTTGTAAAAAAAAATTGAGAATTATTGGTATTAATTCTTTAAATCTTTGGTAAAGCTCAATTATACCTTTGAGGTTTTTAATTATTATATTAACTCCTTACTCCTTGATCCATTCATATTTTTTTATTTCTTCATAATTCTTTCTAAGCATGTTGTGTGCTTCTAGGAATTTATTCATTTTTCTAGGTTATTCAATTTGTTGGAATATAATTGTTACAGTATATACATATAAATATAGATCATATTTCTCTGTTATTGGTTGTAATGTCTTCTCTTCCATTTTTTACTTTATCTTTTCAGTATTCTCTTTTTATTGTTTTTCTAGCTTAGCTAAAGAGTCGTCAATTTCTATGTTATAAAACCTGACCCTTAGTTTTGTTATTCAGTCTCTATTACATTTATTTCTGCTTTAATCTTAGCTATTTTTTTTCTAATAACAACAGGCATCATTTTTTCCCTACTTTTAGTAGTTCCTTGAGGGGTATGATTAGGTTGTTTATTTGAGATCTTTCTTTTTCTACTTGTAGGCATTTGCCACAAAAATCTTACCTCTTAAATATTGCTGTGTGCCTTGTAAGTTTTGGTTTGTTCTATTTCTTTTTTCATCTGACTCAAGACATATTCTTTATACTTTTAAAAATTATTTTCAATTTACACAATAAGTGGATATATTTGTGGAGTACAGTGTGGTATTATATACAGATATATAATATGTAATTATCTAATCAGGGTAATCAGCATAGCTATTATTCCAAACATTTACCATTTCTTTGGTAAGAAGATTCAAAATTCGTTCTACAAGATATTTTGAAATATACAACTATTTTGGTCAAACATAGTTGCCATACTGTGATATAGAACATTAGAAAAAGCAGTCATGAAATTCATCTGGAAAAATAAGAGACTCAGAATAGCTAAAGCCATCCCTAGCAAGAAGAGTGAAGCAGGTGGCATCACTATACCAGACTTTAAATTATACTACAGAGCAATAGTGACAAAAACAGCATGGTATTGGCACCAAAATAGACTTGTACAATGTTACAGAATAGAGGACACAGAAACTAACCCACAAAATTACAGTTATTTTATATTAGACAAAGGCGTCAAAACCGTACATAGAAGAGATAGCCTCTTCAACAAATGGTGCTGGGAAAATTGGAAATCCATATGGAACAAAATGAAATTAAACCCCTATCTCTCACCATGCACAAAACTTAACTCAAAATGGATAAAGGACCTAGGAATTAAACCAGAGACTGTGTCTATTAGAAGAAAATGTAGGCCCAAATCTCCATCATATCAGATTAGGTCCCAACTTCTTTAATAAGACTCCTATAGCACAAGAATTAATATCAGGAATCAATAAATGGGATGGATTCAAACTAAAAAGCTTCTTCTCAGCAAAAGAAACAATCAGTGAGATGAATAGAGAGCCTACTAATTGTGAACAAATTCTTACCACAAGCACATCAGATAGAGCACTAATCTCTAGGGTATATAAAGAACTCAAAAATCTAAACACCAAAAAAACAAATAACCCAATCAATAAATGGGACAAGGGGGCTGGGATGTGGCTTAAGCAGTAGTATGCTCGCCTGGCAGGCATGGGCCTGGGTTCGATCCTCAGCACCACATACAAAAATGTTGTGTCTGCTTAAAACTAAAATAAATAAATAAATAAATATTAAAATTCTCTATCTCTCTCTCTCTGTCTCTCTCTCTCTCTCTCTCTCTCAAAAATAATAAATAATAAATAGGCCAAGGACCTGAAGAGACACTTCTCAGAAGATGATATAGGATCAATCAATAAATATATGAAAAAATATTCATCATCACTAGTAATTAGAGAAATGCAAATCAAAACTAAGATTTCATCTCCAGTCCAAATGGCAGCTATTAAGAATACAAATAACAATAAGTGTTGGCAAGGATGTGGGGGATAAGGTACACTCATACACTGCTTGTGGGACTGAAATTGGTGCAGCCGATATGGAAAGCAGTATGGAGAATCCTTGGAAAACAGGGAATGGAACCATTAGTTGACCCAGCTATCCCACCTTTGTCTATACCCAAAGAACTTAAAAACAGCATACTACAGAAACACAGCCACATCAATGTTTATTGCAGCATAATTCACAATAGCTAACCTGTGGAACCAACCTAGCTGCCCTTCAGTAGATGAATGGATAAAGAAAATGTAGCATATATACACAATGGAATATTATTCAGCATTAAAAGAGAATACAAACATGGCATTTGCAGATAAATGGATGGAGCTGGAGAATATAATGCTAAGTGAACTTAGCCAATCCCAATAAACGAAACACCAAATGATTTCTCTGATTTAAGAATGCTGATTCATAATATGCTACGGAGTGGGGGGAAGATTAAATGAATTCTAGATAGGCGAAGGAGAAAAGGGGAATAAGGGGAAGGCTGGGGCATAGGAGTAGGAAAGATGGTGGAATGTGATGATCATCATTACATGTATGAAGACATGAAGGATGTGACTCTACTTTGTGTTCAACCAGAGATATGAAAATTTGTGCTCTATATGCATAATATGAATTGTAATACATTCTGTTGTCATATATAACAAATTGGAGGTTGTATTTTTAAGAATATCTTTGCCAAGATTGATGTCCTAAAGCATTTTCCCTATGTTTTATTCTAGTAGCTTCATAGTGTTAAGTCATATATGTAAGTGTTTCTTCCAATTTGAGTTGACTTTTATATATGATGAGAGATAAAAACCTAGTTTCATTCTTTTGCACGTGAACATCAGTTTTTCTGCATCATTTATTGAAAAGATAGTCCTTCATTCAAAGTTAGTTTTGGTGTGTTTGTCCAAACCACATGGCTTTATATATGTGGATTTATTTCTTTGTCTTTTATTTTGTTCTATTGGTTTAAGTGTCTGTTTTTATGCCAGCTATTATGTGGTTACAATACTTTCTAGTATGCTTTGAGGTTAAGAATTGAGATCTTTCTAGCTTTGTTCTTTTTTCTGAGAATTGATTTGGTTATTCAAAGTTTGTTTCATATGAATTTTTAGTGTGTTTTCTATTTCTGTGAAGAATGTTACTAGTATTTTTATAAAGATTGTATTGAAACTATGGAACATGGGATATTTTTCTGTTATTGATATGTCCTTTTCAGTTTTTTTTTTCCTCTTCAGTGTTTTCACTGCCTTGGTTAATTTTTTTCTAGATAATTTATTTTCCATAGCTATTGTAAATGGCATTGCTTTATTTATTTCGTTTTCAGGTAGTTCATTAGTAGTGTATAGAAATACCACTGATTTTTGTGTGTTGATCTTGTATCTTTACTGAATAAGTTCTAACTGGTTTTTTTTTTTTTTTTTTTTTTGGTGGAGTCTTTTAAGATTATATCATCTTCAACCAGGGAGAGTTTAAATTCATCCTTTTTAACTTACATAGCCTTTATATATTTTTCTTGAATAATTGCTCTGGCTAGGACTTCCATTACTATGTTGAGTAAGAGTGGTGATTGTAAACATTCTTTTCTTGTTTTAATTTTAGAGAAAATGCTTTCAACTTTTCCCCATTCAGCATGATGTTGGCTATGGGTTTGTCCTAGATGAATGCCCTTAATTTTTCTTGGCTTTGTTCCTTTATGATATGTGTTAAAGAGTTTTTATCATAAAGGGAAGTGAATTCTATTGAATGCTTTCTCCATGTCTCCTGAGATGATCATATGTCTTGAGTCCCTCTTCCTATTGATATAATATATCACATTTATGGATTTACATATGTTGAACTATCTTTGCATCCTTGGGATAAATCCCACTTGATCATAATGTGTCATATTCTTTATGTGATGGTGGATTCGGTTTGTTAGTATTTTGTTGAGAATTTTTGCATTTATATTCATCAAGGTATTGATCTGTGGCTTTCTTTTTTGTTGATCCTCGTCTGGTTTTGGTATCAGTGTAATGCTGGTCTTGTAGCATCCTACAAGATGGGTTTGGAAGAATATGCTCCCTTTCAAGTTTTTGAAATAGTTTGAGAAAAATTAGTGTTAGTTCTTCTTTAAATGTTTGATAGAATTCAGAAGTAAAGACTCTAGTCCTGCACATTACTTTGTTGGAAAAATTTATTACTAATTTAAGAACTTTTTATTCTTTATTTGTATGGGGGAGGGGAATACTGGGGACACTGTGGGGGACCCTCATTTACTGAGCTACATCCCCAACCCTAGTTTGTATTTTATTTTAGAGACAGGGTCTCGCTGAGTTGCTTATCGCCTTGCTTTTGCTGAGGCTGCCTTTGAACTCATGATCCTCCTGCCTCAGCCTGCCAGCCCCTGGGAATACAGGCAAGCACCACCAGGACTGGCTTGTCTATTTCTTTCTTTTCTTTTATGGTACTGGGGATTAAACTCAGGGGCACTCCACCACTGAGCCACATTCCTAGCCCTATTTTTTTATTTTATTTAGAGACAGGGTCTCACTGAGTTGCTTGGCAACTTGTTTTTGCTGAGGCTGGCTTTGAACTCATGGTCCTCCTGCCTCAGCCTCCCAAGCTGCTGGGATTACAGACGTGCACCACTGAACCCAGCTTTTTTTTTTTATTTCTTCATGGTTTAATCTTAATGGTGATGTATATTCAACAATTTATCTATTTCTTATTGTTGATGTATAGGTGTTCATAATAATGAACACCTAATAATGCTTTGTATTTCTGTGGCAAAAGTTGTGCTGTCTCCTTTTACATCTCTGTTTTTATTTACTTGGGAATAAAATCCTCAGGGCCTAAGGTTTGTTGATTTTGTTCAGCTAGCTATTTTATAAAACAACTTTATTGAGATATAATTTAAATATTATAAAACTCACTCTGTTAAAATGGACATGGCAATTTTAATTAATATGACCATGGAATTGTGGAAGCATTTCCATAAGTCATTGAAAAGCCTCTTGCAGTGACATACAATTATAATCTCAGCTATTCAACAGGCTGAGATGGGAGGATCATTTGAGCACAGGGGTTGAAGACTAACCTGGTCAATATAACAAGACCCCATCTCAAAAAAAAAAAAAAGCTATTATCAAAAAGTCAAAAGAGGGGTTGGGTTTGTTGCTCAGGGGTGGGGTGCATGCCTAGCACATGTGAAGCACTCGGTTGAATCTTCAGCACCACATAAAAATAAATAAATGAAATGAAATTATTGTGTTCATCTACAACCAAAAAAAAATTTGAAAAAAATCAAAAGATAAATATTGGTAAAGATGTAGAGAAAGGTAACACACACTGCTGGTGGGACTATAAATTAGAGTCACTCTGGAAAACAATATGGAGGTTCCTGAAAATAGAACCACCATACGATCCAGGAATCCTGCTCCTGTATATATATCCAAAGGACATGAAATCAGTAAGTTGAAAAAATTTCTCCATTTCTGTTTTTAACAATATTCACAATAGCCAGGATATGAAGTTATCCCACCATTTTTCCTTTGACCCATTGGTTGCTCATGATATGTTGTTTAATGTCCACATGTTTGTGAATTTATCAGTTTCCTGTAATGAAATTCCTTCCTGTTATAAAAACAAAATTTCATATTGTTGCAGTCATAAAATGTCCTGATAAGATTTTAATCTTCCTAAGTTGTTAAGACTTTTTTTGTGGAATAATGTTATTTATCCTGGAGAATGTTCCATGTGCACTTGAAAATAATGTATATTCTGTCTTTGTTGAATAGAATGTTCTGTATATGTCTGTTAAGTCCATTTGGTCTGCAGTGTGATTTAAGCACCATACTTTCTGAGTTACTGTTTGGATTATCTTGAGCTCTACAGGCAAGTAAACTCATGTAGTTTGTGAGCAGTCTCTCTGACAGGGTCAGGGAGGAGTTAGTAGATTCCATATGCTCTTTCCTGCTCTCAGCTTCTTCAGTTCATTCAGCTTCTTCCAATCAATCAGACACCTCAGGATGCTAGGATTCTAGGTGGAACAAGAGAGAAGTTAGCCTCTTGTATTATTTATTTGTTGCATGATGTTGTTTGTTTATTTGTTGCATGATCTTGGCTATGGGTTAGCTAACAATCTTTTTATATGTTTATTATAAACTTCTCTCTTTGTATTTTAATCTATAAATAGGAAACACATTTTGAACATCTCTCTTATCTATGGTTTAAGATCAAGTTTAATTTAAATGATTTAATCAAGTCATTGCAGAGAAAATATTCCAGTTCTGTTATAAAGTTGGATGGGACACTTCATTAAAATACCTACTAGACTAATTTATTGCTGCCTTTCCCTTCTTCTTCAATATCAATTAATGAAAATTAATTTTCTTAAACAAATTTGTCTTCTTTCTCCCCCTAAGTCCTCCCTCCTTCTCAGGCTGTCATAATTCTATCATTTATTTTCAAAGTGCAAACAATCTGCTACCTCTTGATGAAACATTCTCCAACTAAAAGAAGCATTTTCTCCCTCTTTAAACCTATGAATCCTGTCTGCTCTTCTTTTATGCCTTTTGTTTTATAGCATAGTGATTTATGAGAGTTTCTATCTTCCTGGTGAAAGTAAAGTCCTTTAGTTTCACTGTATTGTATCATATGAGTGGAAATATGGAGACAGGAATTAAATTTCAGGGTCTTGAGGCATACATGCCTATGTTTGAAGTTCACCTCTTTTGTGACCCTGGGTAGCTTATTAATTCAATCCCATCTTCAAATTCCTCTTTAGAAATGGTTTGCCAGGTGCCGTGGTGCACTCCTGTAATCCCAGCAACTTGGGAGGCTGAGGCAGGAATATTACAAGTTTGAGTCCTGCTTTGGCAATTTATCAAGACTGTTTCAAAATGAAAAATAAAGATCTTGAATGTACCTTAGTGGTAAAGTGTCCCTGATTTCAATACCCAGTACCCCCCCCCCAAAAAAAAAGAAAGAAAGAAAAGAAAAAAGAAAAGAAAAAGAAAGATATATAAACTTACTTCACTGAGAAGTGCACATGAAGTGTACATCAAATTCATATAGGAAGCACTGAAACATTATTAGTTATTGCTAGTGGTTTATCATAAAGTCCATATTGTATATAGAGTTATTAAATTGTATTAGATAAGAGAAGTATATTTTTTCTTACTTTCTACAGGTACTGTTTCTCACACTTTTATTCTAAGAATAACTAATCTCTCTTTTAGTATCCCAGTCTCCCTAAGTCCTTGTGATTGAGTTAGAATTTATTGGGCTTTCACAGAGTCTAGAAAAGTATGTATGAATTGTGGAATAGAAGAAATACTATTAAATAAGGCCTTATTCTCAGCCTTTTTTTTGTCCTCTTATTCTCAATCCACATGTGTTCTCTGGATAAACTTTTTATCTGTGTCATGTCAATCTCACAGATACAAATATGTCTAGCTTCTTAGCACACTTCTTTTCCTGATGTACAACAGACATACTAAATCGATCCTGTACAATAATTTCATCAGCATTTACTCATACCCTTTCTTCCTCATGTCTTCTCTACACGTCCCTTTCTTTCATGACCCAACATTTGATAGTCTTCAAGTTCTACAAATTTTACTTTCAATCTCCTCTTCCTCCATTGCTGTAATTCAACTTCTTATCATCTCTTCCCTGAACCACAACAATAATTTATGGTTTTTCCACCTGTGATAAACCAAGACTATAATCCATTTTCCATAGAACTGACCTAAATGGTTTCTCATTCTGAGAGAACTATCACTAGCTCAAAGTTGCACAAATAAGGCTTCTCCCATAGTAGGACTTTAAGTTCCCAGAACTGCCAAGGCCAACTCTCTCCTCCACCCAGATGTTTTTAGACCTGTTCCCTCTGCTTGGAATGTTGTTTCCCTCAAATCACTTTCTCTCATCAACATTCATTTTTAACTTTGAGTCTTTCTGAGAGTCTTTTCTGACCACTCAGAACAGGTCAGAATTCTTAGTTACATGTTTCTATATACTATATTCTTATTTGATGAGTGTCTGGTAAGAATCTGCCTCTTCCACTAGAAAGTTAGTCTTGTGAAGGTTTCCATGCCCAATATGCAATAAGGATATGGTAATTATTTATTAAATCATTCAATTCCTTTTCCAAATAAGAGCATTCTTTTTAAAAAATTTTTAGTTGTAGATGGGTACAATACCTTGATTTTATTTATTTATTTTTATGTGGTGCTGAGGATTGAACCCAGCACCTTACACATTTGAAGCAAGCAGTCTGCCGCTGAGCTACAAACCCAGCCCCAAATCAGAGCATTCTATTATATGCATCTAGCCACTTCAAATATCATAGGAAAACATCTCAGTCCTGGTATCCTATTAAGGAAATAAATTTTTTATATTAGAATGATCTCATAGCTTTATTTTTATTATAAAATATCCCTTCACATACATATGTGGTATAAACTATTCCTCAAAACTCCTGCCTGGAGACCTTGATATTAGCAGGATTTAGTGAATCACAAATTTTTAACAATCAGGTGATAGATAAGCACTGTCTATAAATGTAACTATGGCTGGAAGGTAACATATTATTTTCTCTTTTATTCCTAAATTTTTAAAAAAAATTTATTTAAGATGTAGTTTTGCTGTTACCCAGGCTCTCATCAAGCTTAAGTGATCCTCTCACCTCAGCCTCCCAAATTACGGTATACACCACTGTGCCTAGTGAAGGCAGATAATTTTTTGTACTCACATTTTCCACTTGAATTTCTAGAACTCCTTTTACTTAAACTCTTGTTTTTCACATTGTTTATGTTCTTAGGATCAACTAATCATTCTTCTCTTCTAGTGGAGTTAGATGTTCTGCTGTTACTTCCTCATCTTACTTTTAACATTTCTTAAAATATTCAATGACAATTTGCTGATACTTATTTTTCATTTCTAAGTATGTACTGTGAAAACTTGCTGTGCTAATCATGTAATAGTCATTGGAAATGCTTAAGTTTTGATATTCTTGATAAACATTCATGAACATCCACTTATAACCATTATTTTTAAGAATTATTCCTGATACTTCAATGTGGCATTGTTTTATTTATTTCATCCACCATTCCAGCTACCTGATGCTGGAAAGAATCATGACAGTATAATTCCATTTCAAGCCATTTTTTAAATTGATTTAATTTTTAAAATACATGACAGCAGAATACATTACAATTCTTATTACACATATAGAGAACAATTTCTATATGTGTAATAAGAATTGTAATGTATTCTGTATATAAAGTATGTTCACATCAATTCATGTCTTTATACATGTACTTTGGATAATGATGTCCATCACATTCCACCATCATTGCTAACCTCCTGCCCTCTCTCTTCTCCTCCCACCCCTCTGCCCTATCTAGAGTTCATCTACTCCATCTATGCTCTCCCTCCCTACCCCACTATGAGTCAGTCACCTTATATCAGAGAAAACATTTGGCATTTGTCTTTTGGGGCGCTAACTTCACTTAGCATGATATTCTGCAGCTCCATCCATTTACCTGCAAATGTCATGATTTTATTCTCTTTTATTGCTGAGTAATATTCCATTATGTATATACGCCTCATTTTTTTTTTAACCATTCCTCTACTGAAGTGCATCTAGTTGGTTCCACAGTTTAGCCATTGTGAATTGTGCTACATAAACATTGAATGTGGCTGTGTTCCTGCTGTTTTTAAGTCCTTTGGGTATAGACCCAGGAGAGGGATAGCTGGGTCAAATGGTGGTTCCATTCCCAGTTTTCCAAGGAATCTCCATACTGCTTTCCATATTGGCTGCACCAATTTGCAGTCCCACCAGCAAGTTTTTTCTTTATTGGGGCCATTATTTTATTCTTTATCCATTTGGATCAGAAGTGGTGTTCACATAGAAAACAGCATATTAAAATACTCAAAAGTGTGAGGGCTGACTGGGGTCACATTGTGAAAGATCTTGTATGGCATTCTCTAGACTTTGACTTGCTAATAAGTACATTTAAAGCAGAAAAAGGAAAATCAGATTGCGAGTGGATGTCATTGTCACCTTACTATATAGAAAAGGTAGAAGCCTACTGGGTTTTTTATCTTGGGTATATAGTCAAATGGTGCAAAGTTTGTTAGTTTCAGTATTAAACGTTGTTCAAAGCCAGGTAGCAAGCAAGACTTAAGTAGCAAGAGTACTGAAAGAGAGCTTGCATGTGGCAAATATTAGTTGACATTGAGTAATAGAAACCAGATTTTGGTATATATCAAATTCTAAGATTAAATCAAAGATAAGTTTCTATTAAAATAAACTGTTTATGAAGCAACTAAATCAGGGAATCTGATATTTTGGTTATATGTTTCTCCTTAACCTATTATTATTACAAAATACTATTTTATTAAAGCACTTACTGAAAAATAAATATGCATACTTTCCAGTAGTTATATACAGAACATTAATGAAGATTTTTAATTGTTGCTTGAATATTTTCCCTTGATAGAAGATAATATCCCTGAACATTTAAAACTTATATGCAATAAAGTATATATTTGGAAATTATATGTAGCATAGATGCATTCTGATCCCCAGGACACAACCCAGCCCACATATATAGTTTTTATTATTTTTAATAAAATGTGGTCTAGTAGTGTAGGCAGCAGATAAAGTAAAAAGAAAAAAAGTGACCTTATGTACCAGGTTGCCAGGAATAGTCTCAAGTTACACCTATTGTCTGAAATAATTACTTGTAGTACATCCTTTCACACTAAAAGAAAGTATTTTGATCTGAAAAAGAAATGATATCTTCACCCTTTAACACCATGACAAATGACACATAAATCCCAGCTCTGATAAACACTTTCTTCAGTGTTAGCAAGAAAGCTCACTTTGGTGCCTTTATCTATAAAATTGGAAAAAAATAAATTTTACCTTGAAGGGTTGTCATGAGAAATAAATGAAGAGTTAAAACTTCAGGAAAGTGAAACCCATGAAGTTTCACATGGCTCCATGCTAACAAGGTCCCCATGCTTGATTGAATAATCTCTTGAAATTGTTAATAACTTTTTGAAAAAGGGCAGTACATTTCATTTTGCACTGTGCCCTATAATTTAGAAAGTCAATCACAATTAAATGAGAGATACTAACTTAATCTAAATATCTCCTTAATCCTTCCATTTTATTTGAAGACCTGATTTTATTTCACCAAGTCCAAAATTATTTTGGGGACATTTAAACTGTCAGAAATATTAAAATACAGCAAAACATGTTAATTTTAATGTAAAAAGGCAAATATACATTAAATTACACAGCCTAAGCCCAGTGACATTTCTGGCAGAAGGCTCTTACTAATTCACATTTTGAGAATTTAACAATAAATAAGCACTATATTTTTGAAGGGCAATTGAAGTAACTTAATCATTTTATTTTGTTTTCTTTTCCTTGTTTTTTAAAATTCTTTTTAGATATACATGACAGTAATGTATTTTTACATATTACACATACATGGAGTATAACTTATTCTAATTAGGATCACATTTTTGTTGTTGTACATGATAAGTTTCACTGGCCGTGTATTCATATATGCACACAAGAAAGTTATGTCTAATTCATTCTATGTTTGTTTCTATGTTAGGAACTATGTTTTGATCAATTTACCAAAGCTTCTAAATCAATTATAACATCATAGATTATTCTCTAGAAATAGGAAGAGTCCTTTGGCTTTTTATAGATTAATGTATTTCTATACCTGGGATGATTTCTTTACATTGGGGACAGGATAAATATCCCAACCAATTTTTTTTCATTTTTAATTTTTCTAGTACATGTGACAGGATGCATCCACTAATATTTATACTTAAAATATTTATAATAATAACTTTAATTTATTAAGTTCTTATTATATGTCAGCATGACATTAAATGTTCAATATGCATTATCTATTTATATTACCAACACATACACACACACACACATGCACACAAACTCACAAACACACACACACAATCCCTGTGAAGAAGGTATTACTATTTCTATTGCAATAATAAAAATATTGAGGCTTAGAAGAAATAATTTGCCAAGTCAAACAGCTAGGAATAACTAGAGCTTAACTTTGAACCAAAGTCCCTAAACTTTTTAAACCTGAGCTCTCAATGTATCTATATTTTGCATCCAAGAAAATATTTTCAAAACTTCATGATTCTATAAAATAATGTGAAATTTTATAAATAATATAATAAAAATGTGTGTTATGTATCATCTATATGATCTGGATACATTTTCTTCATGTCTCTGTAAGCATATCTAGATTTTAATGATCTAGTGGCAAAAATGAGACAGATTTAAAATGATTCTTTCCGACTAAGTGAAGGATTCATGGCATCATGTAGTACTGTATATAGAAAAGTTTCTCAGTAGTTCAGAAAGGCAGAGTCAAGGTAGAATTGAGTTGTTATATAGTAGTGTAATTAAACAGGTAACAGACTCCAAAAGCATATACTCTGGCAGCTGGTTCCTGAAATATATTTCCAAGGGTGATTTAATTCCAGGGAAATAAAATCTTCTGCCACATTAAATTTATGTCGTTTTTAATTTTATTGTTTTTGCCTTTGTGTTCCTGGATATGTAAACATGTATGGTATTATGACTGTATACCACTGAAAGCATAAAGGCTTATCCTTTTTTTATGTTTTAACATGTTTAAGTAATATTAAATAAAAATAATTTAAATCAATATTGGAAGTCTGTGAGTTCTTTTTCTTTTTCTTTCTTTTAGTTTAAAAAGAATGTGGAGAAATATTGGGTGATATTTCCTCATGTGATTCGTTGGCTACTAGTTTCACAGCATTCATTTTTGTTATTATTTCACACAGTGTTGATATTATACTGACTGCTTGTTCTTGGTCATTTTCATTTCCTCGTTATTCTTTCTTCCTTTGGTCTTATTTTGTTAATGTTTAATTATTTAACAGGTAATACAATTCATTATTCTTTACCTTCTTGTCTACATTCTATAAACATTCACCTAAATCATTATTTTTTCATCTTACTTGGAAAATAATGGCTTGCATTCCTTTCATTTTGGCTAAACCTTTGAAAATATGAATCTTCTTGCACCATGGTTTAGTAATGAAGAAAGTAATTAGGTAAGATAGAAAACTGAATAAGCTGAATTTCTGATCATATTTTGTAATATTGCTACAAGTTCTTTAAGTCATACTAAATTAAAATTAAATTTGAATTAAATTTTTTGAGAAATTCTCATTTCTCCCTAAGTAGTGAGATATTTCCTCAAATTTTGCACAGTGAATTCTACAGGTACTTGTGCTAGAAGGTTAGTAGTACTGTACAATTTGTTATAATGCCTTAATCTAGTCTGCCTTTTAAATTGAAAAGTGACATTTTTCAAAAATGTTCAATTTTTAAAATAACTATTTATTAGTGGATTTTAAATATTTCTATTAGTTTTCAAAGATAATTTAATATTTTCCTTTTTGTCTTTGAAGTTCTTGGATCAGGGGAATGCTGAGTATTGGGAGAACATATGATCAGAAACATTTAAAGATAAAAATAAAAAGATAAAATTAGAGTTGTTTTAAAACAAATTACTCTCTCTACTATTTTCTAATTTAGAAGAATTAAATTATAAATTTAAATGTATTCCTCAGAAATCTGCAAACTCAAAGACACTCTGAAAATCTATTACTTGTATCCTTTGCCATGCTATCCTTTCATCCAAGGGAAAATCATATTTGTAAAATTTATTTTAGATTTCCATTTGTAGACACGTGTTCTTTCCATGAGTAGTAGTGTCTTCTTCTTAAATAATATTTGAGAAGGGAATAAATCATCTACAGCATATATCCACATGTGCATTATTTTTATGTTAGGTTCTAGGTAAAATACAATGCATTTGCACTTCTACACATGAAATTATTTAAAAATAATAATGCATTCTATTTAACTGTACTTCAATATTCTGTTTTACCTGCAGCTGAATGTGGTGCATCTGCAACAAATAATGAAGGAATTTTGCTCTCTCCAAATTATCCACTCAACTATGAAAACAACCATGAATGCATTTATAGTATTCAGGTTCAAGCAGGAAAGGGGATCAATATTTCAGCCAGAACATTTCATTTAGCACAAGGAGATGTTCTTAAGGTAGGTGGACTTACACATTTTTGTATTTTGATCATTTTTACTAAGTACACATTGATAAATATATATATATATATATATATATATATATATATATATATAATAAACCATAAATGGATTTTATCATTCATACATGCATATTATATATCAGTCCACATTTTTATTATTATCTGAATTGAAATAGAATGTTTTCTTTCCAATGTTTATTTATAATAAAAATATAAATTTTATTTTTAATGCATACATTTTCATGTTTCAATAACATCAAAATAAAAAAAAATAAACACGAAATATCTTATTAAATAAATATTATATATAAACATGATTAATGTGAATGGTCATTTCTTTAAGAAACATGATGCTGATTTGTTTTTATTTTTATGTCTATTAAGTAATATCTTTCTCTGTGGATATGTGAAGAATTATTTGCATTTATGCAGTTTCATGAATATTTTAAGCCTAATAAATCAGTGTCTATAAATTTAGAAAAGAATATACTTTGTTAATAATTAATATTTAGTATAAAGCTGGGTATTTAAAATTTTTGAAATAATGAAATGCCATAGTTTTTTAAAAGGTAATATGTTTTTGAAAATCAATATCACCATAGTTGCTGGTTCCTATTTTGCAATGTAAGTGTTTTGGTAACATATAGTTTATATTCAATATTTTAAAAATGAAAATAATTACTTTTATGAAATCACATTTAAAGATTTAAAAGTTATGTATATCTTTCTTAAATGGAAAGATTTTTTTGTTCAAGGTGACACATACAATATACTTCTGTTTTCACTAATCTTGAAAAAAATGATATCTCAGAATGGTTGTGATAGAAGATTCTCATGTAAGCAATAGCTTTAATATTGTTACTTACCTTTAAAAAGTAAAATCATTGGATAATAATTGATGGCTGTTTAAGCCAAACATTACTGTATGTTTATAAGAGTTGTATAGGACTTGGGAAATATTTTCTGCAGTACACTTAAATGTATACAATTTCAATATTAATTAGGACCAATATATATATTCCTGGTTCATGCACATTTTGCACGGTGAAATTCATTATTCAATGTCCTTACACCTCCACTTCATTGGTTGGATTTTCCTTTTAAAATAATGTATATCTGCAAG
Organism: Marmota monax; assembly: GCF_021218885.2. NCBI lineage: Eukaryota > Metazoa > Chordata > Mammalia > Rodentia > Sciuridae > Marmota > Marmota monax. The sequence continues at coordinate 19,229,663 of NW_026694084.1, read as the reverse complement.
CTGCAGGAATAGCTCAGTGGTAGAATGCTTTCTTGCCTAGCATGCATGAGGTCCTGGGTTTGATCCCCAGTACTACAAATAAATAATAATAATAAATAATAAACAAAACAAAATAATAATTATAACTTATATTTTATAATTGGAGTCAACATTGAGATTATTGAATTCTTCTATGTAGAAAAGAAGCGTAATTTTTTCTGGCTAGGGGAAAAAAATGTATCAATGTATGCATGAAATGTCTAAGCCAGACCAATAATCTGTATCCCATAAACAACCATGATAAAGTTCAAAGTCAGGAAGTGCTTCCTTACATCTACCACTCCTACATACCACTATCACTACTAAAAAACAAAAACAAAAACAAAAACAATAAATAAATAACTCTCCTTTTGTGATGCTTGAAATTTATTTTCCTATATTATTTTCCTATATTGAATGGTTCTTAATATCTGGAAAATCCATTTGGCATAAGAGATGATGTCTTTTAAAAATAAGATAGTCTTAATGTGTTTTTCAGAGTGCTTTTTTCTTAGGTCTCACTTATTTGAGCAAGTTCATATGCACTTGTCATGGGTGGTACCTTGAGAAGGGCAGAACCTCAATAAATGACAACCTGAGGGAATGTGATGATGAGAAATAAAGCTAGTCTGAAAACAACAACAACAACAACAACAACAAAAAAAAAACTTCAATTTCAGTCTCTTTAGTGGAGTGGTTGCTCAGTATTCCATTCTAGTTTTTCCAACTGTTAGGCCTGTTTGTGTCTTCTAGCTCCTACTCTCAACCTGATTAGAAACACTTTTTAGCTATTTGGTATAGGACACTGAGTTATACCATTATTGCATGTGGCTGGTTCAAGTCTAGTTACCTATTCAGTCACTGGTAGCTATTTCTTTCTTAACTCTTTTCTGGGAATGTGTAAATTTCTATGAGTCATACCACCTTCCTGGGATCCAGATAGAAAGCCAGGTATACAAATTCCTTCTGTTTCTGATTCTTGGGGCTCTAGCATCACTACATGTAACACAGCTAAGAAAAAACATTCTTAGAGACCTAAATTAGACCCTAGGTCTCACTATCTCAGTATATTTCCCAGGCTAGCCTCAAGCTAGCCATCCTCCCACCTCAGTCTCTCAAGGGATTATAGGTGTGTGCCATTGTACCTGGCTATTTATTTTCTTCTTAACTCATCAAGGAAATGTTTTTCTAGGTTGGTTGGAGTCTGAATAGAATGTATTCTTATATTCTTCTTTTAATTTTTTTAAGGTACTGTTGATTGAGTCCAGAGGCACTCTAGCATTTAGCTGAATCCCCTAGCATTTTAATATTTTAATTTTGAGACAGGGTCTCAATATATTCCTCCACAATAAATTGTTGAGGCTGGCCTTGAACTTTCAATTCTTCTCCCTCAACATCCTAAGTAGCTGGGATTACAGGTGTGCACCACTGCACCTGGCTTGTATTCTATTCTCAATGGTCATACGTTTAATATGTAATTTAATTCTTTCAGTTAAGAGTCATAGAAAGTATTTGTTTTATCTAGGGTTTAAGCAATCAAAACTGAATAGTTTCCATCGTCAGCCTGGAAGGATGAAAGCTGAATACCAGTCAGAAATATTAGTTCTGATTGTTGTTGTTGTTGTTGTGTTTGTTTTTATTTTCAAACAAAGATTAAGCACTATGTTTAGATGAAAGAATATAGCAGGGACAAAATCTGAGACAATCCTTTTTACAATAGCTAGCCTTCACAAAGACTTATTTCTTGGGTCCAGGGTTGTAGATCAGTGGAAGAACACTTGCTTAGTATTCTAGAGACCCTGGTTAGATTCCCAGCACTGCAGAAACAAACACAAACTTATTTCTTAGCTAGATACCATGGTGCATGCCTGAAATCCCAGCTCCTTTGGAGGCTGAAGCAAGTGGATTGCAAGTTTGAGATCAGCCTGGGCAATGAGATATGTCTCAAAATAAAATAAAAAGAGTTGGAATATGTCTCAGATATGGAATGTTCCTGGGTTTTTTCACAGTACTAACTATACACAAAGCAAACAAACAAAACAACTTATTTCTTACATGATATATAGAGCATAAATGATTGTGGAGAAAAGCCAGCATAGTACCTCAAAACTGGTGTTTGATATTTTGTGGGAAAAGGGGGCAGGGGTTTTGATGCCATATTAATGAAAAATTAGATAGTTGAATTACCTGGCCAATAATACTCTTTTAGTGATATGATAAGGGATAATTACCTCTTATTGCATTCTGTGATACATCTTGACTATACAGGCATCTGAAGAAATCTTCAGGCACAGAGAAGACCTCTATTCAGACCTTCTATGTTCTTAACCATTTTGCAGAAAATAATTTAAGGACACATTAGGTATGAATAGAAAAGTAAGAAATTATTACAAAGGGAAAGTATACACTCCAAAATGGGAGTATGGCACATCTCAAAGAGTGGGTCACCTAGTCTTTCCCTGGGTTTTTAACATTTATGGAAGGACAGTAGCTAGAGGCTGACCTAGAGGTGGAGTGTGCGCAGGGTCATGCAATTGCATGTGAGCTGTCCTTGCAATTGCTCATTGCTCTGGCTTGTTCTTATTTTGCACTTCCTCCATTGGATTTCTCATTAATATCTTAAATTTTCACTCAGGGGTGCATCTGACTATAATGATGAGGTTAAGGTCACTTCTTGGTCATCAAAGCTTTTAATGTACACAGTCCCTAATTGAGCAGTTCTTTCAGATGACTTGTGATTATCTTGTGGTTTTGTTACCCTTTCATCAACCAGTAGGAAAAGCTGCAAGCAAGTAAATAGGATCAAGGACACAGACTGGGTTGCTCATGAGCAGTTTCTTCTACACTCCAACAGTTTATGATGTTTCTCTTTTGAGACTTAGTGTTCTTGCTATATTCCTGAATTGCTATCTCAACATGATTTCAAGTTTCTTTCCTAGATGTGTTTGAGAGTTTGAGATTTGCATTTGTAAGGCCCTGTGGTTAAATTTTAAGAGCTTATTGTAAAATGTTACTCTTTCTAAACTTTCATTATATAACAAATCAGATTGTAATAAAATTATAATTGTTATAATGAAAAGTAAAAACATAACCTTTCATTTCTTAACTATTTTACTAGTGTTTTAGAGATACTGGATAAAAATTTACATTTACATTGTTTTGGACAAAACTCCTGTAGTAAGCTTCAATAGATCAAGTGAAAAAATCAAAATCGAGTCACTCATGCTGAAGTTCCAAATCACCAAGCTGAAACAAAGCTGTTTATATGAACTTGTGGAAAATCAGGATTAGAGATAACAACCAAATTTCCCAAACAAGCAAGGATCAATTGGCATGATAATGAAATTCCCAGTTTTAATCCTTACACAAAAGAAGTTACCTGAGATAACCTGATGTTAACTAATCTTATTTTCCTATTGTTCAATCTCCCTGTCCCAACTCAGAAAGAAAGTGACTTGAAAATGACAGATCTGTTGGTTTTTTTTTTCTTTTGTTTCTGTTTTCTTCAGTCTTTCTCTGTCTACAAACCAGCCTTCTCTGCTGAGTGCATCAGAATTCTTACTCTGTAGTGAAATGCTGTCTGAGTCTGGAATAGAAAATAAAACCTATAAGATAGTTAAAATTATTGTGATTTTTATTCTTTGATAGAGTACATTTATTGGATCACAATAATGAAAATATCATGGCATGGTTTATCTCTTTCCAACCCTACATTAAATGATAATCACATCGATACCTTGATATTGGCCATGGTGTAGCCACATAACAGAAATCAACAAACACTACAAATTATGGTTGTATTTATTTTTTTATTCCTTATGTATATTTAAATATAAATAGGTTGTATCTGTAGCTATTATAGTAAATAGCACAATATATTGAGGATTTTTCTTTTTACTATTTCACTACCAAATTCAATTTACTAAAAAAGTTGCTTATGTCATTTGCAAGTTAATAAATTTCTGATATAATCATGTTTTTGATGTACTTTCCTCTTAAGGCCAAAAGAAAATCAAGAAATATTTATTTTGGAATTTTTCTTGTTTGTCATTTACATAATGTAATTTTGACAAATACAGAATGATACAATTCTATAATAATTAATTAGTTATATGGATCTTATAATAAATAGAGCACATTTTATTAGTAGGCCAAATTGGAGCTGGACACCTTTTCTTTTTAAATGATGTCTTCCTATGTTACCCAGGCTAGCTTCAATCTCTTTGGCTCAAGTAATTCTCCTGCCTCAGCCTCCCAAGTAGCTTGGCATGCACAGTCATGATTAACTGACGCCTGTTTTAAAAAATACAATTTTGTTGGGAGAAAGCCATGTTCATCCATTTATGTATTGTCTGTGTCTGTTTTTGTTCTACAATGGTGGGACTGAACAGTGGTGAAAGAGATAATATTATCCCATAAAATCTTGAATATTTATTATCTAGCTGTTTTCAGAAAAAGTTCATCCACCTCTCTTTATATCCACAAAATGTATTTATAAAGCAAATGAACAAACTTATAAAGAGGTATACATATATATCAGATTTGTTTGAGATATTCTTGTTGAACAATTTCCAGCACAGCAGTGATGTCATGCTCATCACACACACATATCTGTGGACTCTCCTTGTCATTCACTGGTAATCCTTTGTTAACTCTTCCCTCTAAAATACTCTGTAGTGGATGGGGATGTGGCTCAGTTGTAGTGTACTTGCCTGGCATGTGTGAGGCACTGGGTTCAATTCTCAGCACCACATATAAATAAATAAAATAAAGGACAATCAACAACTAAAAAAAAATATTTAAAAAAATACTCTGTAGATGTCTACTCTATGGGCTATCATGTTAGGCCTCATAAAATCCTTCACTGTCTTTCATAGTAAGGATCAGAACATAAAGTAATCTGTGACAAGTCATGGAAATTTAGAGTTGGGTTTTCAACTGGTCATCAAAGCTCCTGAGAAGTTGACCATTTTTTGTGCTTCCAACTCCCTTACTAAAATATGCTATCTCACATAATTGAGGATACATCATCTAACTATTTCTAAAACCTAAATAATTGAATAAGTGCAAATATTTTCTGCTCTTTTTCATATTATCTTTGAAAATAACAAAATAAGTTTTAGACCTTTATTTGCTTAACCACTACTAAACTTTTTTTCTTTATGTTAATTGAAGCTTTGTCAATTGAACTTATTTGAAACTTTATTTAAATTTCCAAATCAACCTATAAAACAAATGACCAAAAATGAAAATTCCACTATCCAAGAGGAGGAATAATTTGGAAGTTTGAATGATTTTACACACACACAAACACACACATGCACACACACATAATTATATGTAATTTATGTATTTTTTTCATTTTGATTTTTATGTACCTTCTGCTCTTAGGTTCAGATAACATCTTACCTGCTAAATCATTAAAAAATGAATGAGACTATGTTTTTTAAGTATGTGTTTATTAGATCACTCACAACAAGAGTTTTCAGGGTTGATATGCAGTTTGTCATAATAAGTTTTACCTGCAGGATGTAGGAGAGTCTGTACAGCATAACTAATGTTAGTTGAAAACTGTTTCCATTAGAGTCTGACATTAGTTATGCTGTACAGTTTTGTGAACAGTTTTATGCATAGTGAGATATAGGGGTTTAATTTCATTTTGTTGCATATGGATTTCCAGTTTTCCCAGCACCATTGTTAAGAGGCTATCTTTTCTCCAGTGTATGTTTTTGGCACCTTTGTTTAATTAAAGATAATTGTAATTTTGTGGATTAGTCTCTGTGTCCTCTATTCTGAACCATTAGTCTACCAGTCTGTTTTGGTGACAATACCATGCTGTTTTCGTTACTATTGCTATGTAGTATAGTTGAAAGTCTGGTATAGTGATGTCACCTGCTTCACTCTTCTCGCTAAGGATTGCTTTAAGTATTCTAGGTCTCTTATTTTTCCAGATGAATTTAATGACTGTTTTTTCTATTTCTGTGAGGAATGGCATTGGGATTTTTATTGGAACTGCACTAAATCTGTACAGTGCTTTTGATAGTATGATCATTTTGATAATATTCACTTTGCCTATCCAAGAGCAAGGTAGATCTTTCCATCTTCTAAGGTCTTCTTTGATTTCTTTCCTTAGGGTTCTGGAATTTTCATTATATAAATATTTCACCTCTTTCATTAAGTTGATTCCCAATTTTTTTTTTGAGGTTATTGTAAATGAGGTAGTTTTCCTCATTTCCTTTTCTGAGGATTTGTCACTGATGTATAGAAATGCATTTGATTTATAGGTGTTGAAATTATTTCCTGCTACATTGCTGAATTAATTTACTAGTCCTAGAAGTTTTCTGATGGAATGTTTTGGGTCTTCTAGGTATAGAATCACATCATCAGCTAATGTGCTAATTTGAGTTATTTTTTCCTATGTGTATTCCTTTAATTTCTTTCATCTAATTGCTCTGGCCAGTGACTCAAGAACTGTGATGTTGGCCTGGGGCTTAGCATAGATTGCCTGTATGATGTTGAGATATATTCCTGTTATCCCTAATTTTTCTAGTGTTTTGAACATGAATTGGTGCTGTATTTTGTCAAATGCTTTTTCTGCATCTATTGAGATGATCATATGATTCTTTAAGTCTGTTGATGTGATGAATTACATTTATTGATTTCCATATGTTGAACCAACCTTGTATCCTTGGAATGAATACCACTTGATCATGATGCAGGATCTTTTTGATATGTTTTTGTATTAGATTTGCCAGAATTTTATTGAGAATTTTTGCATCTATGTTCATTAGAGATATTAGTCTGAAGTTTTCTTTTTTTGATGTGTCCTTACCTGGTTTTGGAATCAGGCTGATATTGGCCTCATAGAATGAGTTTGGAAGTGCTTCCTCTTTTTCTATTTCCTGAAAGAAATTAAAGAGTATTGGTATTACTTCTTCTTTAAAGGTCTTGTAGAAATCAGCTGTGTATCCATCCAGTTCTGGGCTTTTCTTGGTTGATAGACTTCTGATTCTATTTTGTCTCTTGAAATTGATCTGTATAAATTGTATATATCATCCTGATTCAAATTGGACAATTTATACAACTCTAGAAAATTGTCAGTGCCTTTGATATTTTCTATTTTATTGGACTATAAGTTTTCAAAATAATTTCTAATTATCTTCTGTATTTCTGTAGTGTTTGCTGTGATATTTCCTTTTTTTATCACATATGTTAGTAATTTGAGTTTTCTCTCTCCTTTTCTTTGTTAGCATCTCTAAGGGTCTGTCAATTTTATTTATTTTTCAAAAAAAACAACTTTTTGTTTTGTCAATTTTTTCAATTGTTTCTTTTATTTCAATTTCATTGATTTCAGCTCTGATTTTAATTATTTCCTGTCTTCTGTTGCTTTTGGTAAAGATTTGTTCTTTTTTCTAGGTCTTTGAGTTGTAATGTTAAGTCATTTATTTGTTGACTTTTTCTTCTTCTAAGGAATGCACTACATGCAATGAACTTTCCTCTTAGTACTACCTTCATAGTGTCCCAGAGATTTCGATATGTTGTACCTCTGTTCTCATTCACCTCTGAAAATGTTTTAATCTCTTCCTTGATGTCTTCTACAAACCATTGTTCATTCAGTAGCATATCATTTAGTCTCCAGGTATTGGAGTAGCTTTTATTTCTTATTTTATCATTGATTTCTAATTTCATTCCATTATAATCTGAGAGAATGCAGGGTAGAATCTCTACTTTTTTTTTTATATTTGCTAAGAGTTGCTTTGTGGTATGATATATGGTCTATTTTAGAGAAGGATTTATGTGCTGCTGAGAAGAAAGTGTATTCTCTCATTGAAGGATGAAATATTATATATATATATATATATATATATATATATATATATATATATATATATATAGTATATATGTCAGTTAAGTCTGCGTTATACATTGTATTATAAGTTTTATAGTTTGTTTGTTCAGCTTTTGTTTGGAAGATCTATCCAGAGGTGAAAGAGGTGTGTTAAAATCACCTAAAATTATTGTGTTGTGGTCTGTTTGACTCTTGAACTTGAGAAGAGTTTGTTTGATGAATGTAGACGCTCTATTGTTTGGGGACTGTATATTTATAATTGTCAAGTCTTGTTGGTGTATGGTTCCCTTGAGCAGTATGTAGTGTCCTTCTTTATCCCTTTTGATTGACTATAGCTGGAAATCTACTTTATTTGATATGAGGATGGAAACCCCTGCTTGCTTCCACAGTCCACGTGAGTGGTATGATTTTTCCGAATCCTTCACCTTCAGTCTGTGGATGTTTTTTTCCTGTGAGATGAGTATCTTGGGAACAGAATATTGTTTGGTCTTTTTTTTTTTAATCCAATCTGCTAGCCTATGTCTTTTAATTTTGTGAGTTTAAGCCATTAGCATTCAGGGTTATTATGGAGACATGATTTGTATTCCCAGCCATTTTTGTTTACTTTTGGTATTTAAGGTGACTTGATTTCTCCTCTGATTAGATTTGCCTTTAGTGTAATGCCTCCCTCTGCTGATTTTCATCATTGTTTTTCATTTCCTCTTCTTGGGATATTTTGCTGAGGATGTTCTGTACTATAGGCTTGCTAGTTGTAAATTCTTTTAACTTTTGTTTGTCATGGAAGGTTTTTATTTCATCATCAACTCTAAAGCTTAGTTTTGCTGGATATAAGATTCATGGGTGGCGTCCATTTTCTTTTCTTTACTTTTTTTTTTTTTTACATATACTCAATATTTTATTTCTTACCACAGAATATTTTTACAATTTCAGAACAAAGGGTAAATAGTTCCTGTGTGAAGAGACTGTATTTGTCAAGAAGGGAAAAACATACACAAGAATAGATGTTTTGCCTCAGAAATAACTTCTAAATCAAACTCTTAATGTCCAAACATCTAGTTTAAAATATAGCTCAAATCTCCCCATATTATTAATATGCACCATTTCTTACAGGAATAATTTCAGTAGGCAAATAACAAAGAATAATGAATAAAATATTTATATAAATCAAGAGCATCTAAAAACAGCTAAAAAGAAATAGTCCTTAAGAGGGAAAAAAATAGTGGTCAAATACCATATGTAACTAGCTATATCAGCTAGCCTAGCATATGGTAAATACTGATAAAATATTTGTAAATGAAAAAAAATAGTCATTTTCCATGCAAAATTAATTTTTCTAATAAATCTAGAATGCTAGAGAAGAGCTGAATCATATTGCAATAACATACTACCTTAATCTTAGTAACACTTAATCTCCTGAGACGTAAATTATGATTTAGCTTTATGGCACAAGCCAATTTATTCCATTTTCTTTTAGAGCTTGGTATATATTGTTCCATGATCTCCTGGCTTTGAGGGTCTGGGTTGAAAAAGCTGCTGAGATACAAATTGGTCTCCCCTATATGTGATCTGATTCCTCTCTCTTGCAGCTCTTAAGAATCTGTCCTTATTCTGTATGCTAGGCATATTCATTATAATGTGACTTGGAGTAGATCTGTTGTAATTTCATACATTTGGTGTCCTGTAAGCAGCTTGTATTTGGTTTTCCAATTCATTCTTCATGCTTGGGAAATTCTCTGATATTATCTCATTGAAGAGATTGTGCATGCTTTTAGTTTGAAACTCTGTGCCTTCCTCTTTCCAAATAACGCTTAGATTTGGTCTTTTGATGCTGTCCTATAATTCTTGTATGTTCTGTTCGTGGTTTCTTACTATCTTCACTGTGTGATCAACTTTATTTTCCAGATTGTATATTTTGTCTTCATTATCTGGCATTCTTTCTTCCAAGTGATCTAGTCTGTTGGTTATGCTTTCTATTGAGATTTTTATTTGATTTATTTTGTATCCTTCATTTCAAGGATTTCTGACTTTTTTTATTAGATTCTCTAGCTCTTTCTTTAAATAATCTTTTACTACCTGTATTTGCTCTCTTATCTCCTTGTTGGAGTGATCAATTTTTTCCTGTATTTGCGCATTTAGGTCATTCTTTAACTCATAGATCATTTTAATTATGAACCTCCTGAACTCTTTCTCTGACATTTCATCAACTTTGCTGTCCATGGGATCTGTTATAGTATCCTGGTTTGTTTGGAGCATTTTCCTCCCTTGATTTTTTATGTTGTCAATACATCTTCCTTTCTTGCAGTGTAGATCTGAGATATTATAATTTATACCCTATATTCTTATAGTACCTGTGCAGATTGTCTGTACCTCACCTTGATGTTGGGCATCCAGACCCTGCTGGTGTCCCTCAATGTATGCTACTGCAACTAAAGGTGGTGACAACAATTGCCAAGGTAACTTGAGATAATAGTTGAGGTGCCCCAAGATGGATGCAATGTATCACAGAGATGAGGCTGAAGGGATGGGCCTCACAATCTCTTTTGGATGCCTGATCTGAGATGCACCTGCTTGTAGGCCCTGTCTGTTGTCAAAAAGGTAAGGGCTTCTGTGTGTGAAAGGCTATGGCGATGACTATAGTGTCCCAAAATGGATGTGGGTTAGGCTTAGGCTCCCAGGTGGCAGGGGGTGGGGGGCAAACACAGACCTACCCTGGACCTGGGTCCCAGCACAAGTCGGTGTGGGTGGATATGGGCTGGGCCTGGCCTCAAGTGGTAGTTTGCTGGTCAGAAGGGGCAGTCCTGTGCTGGAGGCTGGGCTCTGACGGGAGTCTGTCAGTGAATGGATGCACGCAGGCCTACTATGAGCCTGGGTCCCATACAGGCTGGTGTGGGCAGATCTCTTATATTCTTAACTCAACATAATAACAATAATACTTTTTGGATATTTAAAAAATAAAATCCATTTATTTGTGAGATTAGGCCCAAATTAATGAAAATGTACTTACAGATCTTTATTTTAATTACAAAAGAAATATGAGAACTAACAACCTCAAATAAAAAAAAAAAGTTTTAAGTTCTAATCAGACCCAGTTAATCACTCTGAACTATAAATGTACTTTTGAAGGAAAGGTACATTTTGTTTGTTTTGTTTTTTTATTCATACGTTTTCATTCATGACTAGTTTAAAAGCAATTTGTGCTTTGTCTTTTTCTGTTTTTTAAATGTCTTCATATAATATATTTGAATATGTTTGAAGCATTTTATCTACAAATTAAACAGCATTGACCTGATCATTATTCTGAAGCTCTTTCTTTTTTAAAAATCTTTCTAATGATGCTTGCTTTTTATTTTGATTTAGTAATTTTATGCATGTTTCCAAAATTTTACACTTGAGTTAACCAAGCTTCATTTTATAGTGGAACTTCTATATTATATGGTTTCTATCTTTTGACTCTATGTTGTTAAATAAAATATGGTTAGTAGAATTTGGTGTTGAATTAGATTCTCCCAGCTGAATTTAAGATAATTTTTTTAATACTAGCTCTTTTATCATACCTTCTCATACAATAATTATCTTTTAAAATATGTGTTAAAATTTCTTTTCAAAGAAAGAATGATCAATTGATCCATCGATCAATAGATAGATAGATAGATGTTTGAAGGATTTCAGCTAGTTTCTGGCTTAAAAACTAGAAAAATTCAATAAAAAAATGTCTCTGTTGTGCCAGACAGTATTGGGCTAATTTTTTAAAAAATCTCCTTCAGGTTAAAAATGATGTCTTATTATGTTTTTAAAATCTTATCCATAGCATCTAACAAAAGTGTAGAACTAAATATGGATTAGGGCTGGGGATGTGGCTCAAGTGGTAGCACGCTCGCCTGGCATGCGTGCGGCCCGGGTTCGATCCTCAGCACCACACACAAAACAAAGATGTTGTGTCCGCCGATAACTAAAAAAAAATACATAAATAAATATTAAACTTCTCTCTCTCTCTCTCTCTCTCTCCTCCTCACTCTCTCGCTCTCTCTTTAAAAAATAAATAAATAAATATGGATTGAATTAATCTGTTACTTTTTTAAATTTTACATATAAAAATGATTTCAACATATAAAGTAACTGTTTCTGCCATGTGTTATTAAGATTTTGTTTTTCTTTACCACTGAAAATTTGAGAAAACCTAAAATCTTCAGTAGCTAGAGATACATAAGCACATACTTAGGTAAATTCAATAACCAGGGGGAGAAAGACCAAGCTAAACACCAAATACAAGTAATTTGCCTCAAATTCAAACTACGGAAGTGTTAAAACAGAAATTTTTAATTTGCAAATAATTTTTAAAGTAGTGAAAAAATCTTAAGATAATGTAACTAGATTAACTTCTCTCCTTGAAAAATATTCCCTAAAACTTGATTCATGATTTTAAAATTTAAGATTTTAACAGATCTAAAAGAACCATGGTCACTGCAAAAAAACTTGTTACTATGGAAAATCCACTGGAAGGTTGTTTATAACACAGAAGAAAAAATGTAAACAGTTTTTATCAATTATATAAAATCTATTCTAAGTATATTATTAATTTTTTCACAGCAGTTTAATACAAGAAAAATATATCATGCAGGTAAATACTACTAATAAAGCAATCCCTGCTGCAGTCTGGCTGGGCACAAAATCAGGAGCCACTTAAGCAGGAACGAACTTTATTTTTTGAAACTGCCGCCAATGCCCCGTAAGCTCCCGGGAAGATTGCCGATCGACACGCGGCGTTCTCCCTGATCCCCAGAGGAAGTTCCTCCTCTGGAATTCACTCCTACCGCACTTCCCCAACCAATTGGAACTCTCCAGGAGTCCAGTAGCAGGCCCCAGGTGAACAGCAGGAGTCCAATATCCATATGAATGCAAATCTTAACATAATCATATCATCTCAATGGCTTGCTGGCATCACCTTTCAACCAAAAATGCCATGCATCATATTACTTGGCTGTGGCTCTTAGTAAATCCCTAAAAAAAATTGTCTGTTAGTTACAGTACTATTACATCAATGTAATAGTACTAGTTTTGAGGGAGCACTGTGCTAAAGCAGGATCACTGGAGTAAAAATTCAGGTCACAGGTAACTTAAGATAATTTGTGGCAAAAGAAGTAGCTTTTGAGCAGTATTTGTCAACTTTTTCTTTTCATGATCATTCACATAAACTTACCCAATATTCAACTCCATGAAACTAAATATTATGGAAAATGATTTGTTGGTTATGGGGGTGATGGTGTAGTTCAGTGGTTGAGAGTCTGCCTAACATGAGTGAGGACCTAGGTTTAATTGTCAATAACATGGGGAAAAATAAATCAAGATTTCTTGTTACATATGATCTTTGGGAGACCACAAATCATTGCAACATCTAAAGTGTTATTGCTCCCAAGAAAAAATTTTCATCCACTTTTGCGTAATATTGACCATATTGAAAATGCATGCCTTAAAAGAAAAATAATGGTGATATGCACAGTTGGTAAACTATACATTTTTTTATTATATACTTTTTGGAAAAAAATCTAGAAATACATGAACATGTTATCTTAGAAATCTCATATTTTGAAAATATTCTTATTGAAACACAAGTACCAAAATTCCATGGGATTGTGTGTAAAAGGATGTTCATTTCAGCATTACTAGTTGTAGAAAAAAAAAATTAATTCATTAATATGGACAGGGTAGAGCAAGTTATGATAGTGTCACTACATAGCTCTAGATAGGAAGAATCTGTATTTACTTACCTGAAGAGATGTCTATTATGCATTGATAAAGGAAAAACAAATTAGAGTGCAATAAGAAGTTATAATTTCAAAAGAAGACTAATGATATAAGCCTAAGGAGGAGCTCATCAATTTTGCCTTGTATAGTTTTGCCCTGTTAATTTAGATTCTAAAAGCATTTAATAGTCTTTTAAAATATCAAAATTAATCAACTTAACGATCATGAGTAAAATTTTAAAACATGTTTTATATTAATTACATATAGGAAAAGCAAGTATTTGGTCCCCTTAAGAAAGTTAAAGAAAAACAATCAACTGTCTGACCTTGGAAAACAATCTTAATGTAGATATTCTTAATTTTAAGTTGTCTCCCATGAAAACATATTATTCCTACAAGAACAAAGTTATATAACATAATCAAATATTTCTGAGAGTCTACTAAGTTTAGAATTTTAAAATTATACATGTATTCTTGCCGCAGTCTGGCTGGGCACACAATCACGAGCCACCACACAGCTTGTAGATTCAAACAGCAACTCTTTATTCCCGAACTCACACCAGCCGTCTACAATCACGTTCTGGGGAAATCCATGTTCTCTGCCCAAATCCACGTTCTCTGCCCAAATCCACTTCCACTGGGCTTCTATCTCCCAAATATATTGTCTGAATCCCGTGAGAACTCAAGGGGAACTCAGGCAGCAGGATACGCCCTATTCCCAGCAGGAATAATCTTAAACCTTAAACCTGGAACCTAAACTGGGAACGCCCTAAACACGATTATCTTAAAACCGGGAACACCCTAATCTGCCTTGGTCCTTGAGCAAGGTCACGTACATTCAATGTCACTGCAACATGGGGTACGCTGGCAAGGAAATTGTCATACCTACTTGGCTAATGGCTCCCAGCATATTCTAACTTTTCTAATGTGATATTTGTAGTGCTAGTATATTTGATTGTTCTTGAGTAATATGTACTGACCTGATGTAGGAACAGTATAATAATTTCCTCTTCCTTATAGGATATAAATACATTGTTCTGAACTGGATCTTTACATTTTACATTTTAATTATAAATACATTTTGCAGATTTATGATGGAAAAGATAAAACAACACATCTACTGGGTGCATTCACTGGTGCATCTATGCGAGGACTGACACTTAGTAGTACTTCAAATCAACTCTGGTTAGAATTTAATTCTGATTCTGAAGGAACAGATGAAGGTTTTCAACTTGTCTATACCAGTAAGTATCTTAGAAGCATAAAATCATCAAATGCTATTGTTTAATATTTATTAAATAATTTCAGTGTATTAGTGAAATAATATCTAATATTTGGTTATCAATTTGCAGTTTACAATTCTCTTCTACGTATGTAATTTTATTTAACCTTAACAACAATTCCGTATGTTACAGATATTGTAGGTTTTGTCATTTTAATCATTGAAATGAACAAGGTTTCAAAGAATTAATAATTTGTAGAATTTGGGTTTATTTATTATGTATGTTTTAAATACCAGGATTCCCCTTCTCCAATATTTAAGAAATGTAGATAATTTTTTTTAACTGATAGAAATCCATTGTCTGAGTTCTCATCCCCTTACAAAATGAACACAATGCCTGTGCAGTGCAATCATTAATGATAACTGGTTGGTTTTAGGTTATTTAAAAACAAAAATTAGCTGAAGTGTTTGGTTGTTGTTCTTTTGTTGAAATGCCTTATTAAAAATAAATTTATGCATAATTACTTTATTATAGCATATAGCATCTCATATTCTCATGAATAAAAGAAGTTTACAGGATGAGAATTATATTAGGTTTGTTATATCAATTGTTGTATGAGTTAATAAATGTATTTTACTAGTGCCCTAATATAAGAAATGAGCTAATTATACCAACAAACTTAAATGTCTCTTTAAATTATATATCAGGTATTATAATATAATATAAAATTATGTATTTTATATATATAGCTACTTTATGTAAAACACTAAACTAAGAAAGTAAAATGCATATAAAAAGAAGTGGTTATGTATTTGTTTAATTAATTTACAATCTATCAGATCAAATTGGTTCTTGGAAGTTCAGAATACTCATTTACTATAGCAAAATATGTCTAATAGCAATAATCAGAAATCTTTACTTTTAGAGTATTTGAGAAAATATGCCTTCTTTAAGTTTTCTTAAGAAGTCAGATTAATGGAAATTATTTTAGAAACAAGGCAATTAAAAATGTTACAGCATCAAAGATTATCACATGGGACCTAAAGCAAATTTGAATTAAATTATCATTAGTGAAAATATTGCCTCTTATTGATATGATAAATAGGAGCCAGAACAATATGACACATTATATTTAAAAATCCTGTCCGTAATACTGAGAGATTACCTTTGCTACCTGTTTATTTCAATTATTTTTTCAATTTGTATTAGAATTCTTATGTTATTAACATTACATGTAAAATGAACAAAACAAATGGTAAATACATATTTTGAAGTTTTCAGAACTGTGTATACAATGTGATTTCTAATGAGGTCCTCTCAAAGACAATGAGTTTTCAAGGGAATTGTGTTTATAGATATTAATGTGTGATGAACTAAGAGTAATGGTATTAAGTATTATTGCTCAAATATAATTGCTATTATCTACTCCCAAAGCAAACTTTAAAAAAAAAATCTGCTATCCTATTCCTCTTTCTTTGTTTTCTACAGGACTGCTGACAATTTTGAAGTCATATTGCCATGAGTGGCACAATTTTCCATAAAGGTTTTTCTTTGTTCTGAATAATTTTGCACTTCTTCTTATGAGAAACTGTTTATGGGGTTAGAAACAGTGGCATGCACCTATAATCCTAGCAACTCAGGAGGCTGAGGCAGGAGGATCACAAATTCAAAAATAGCCTCTGCATCTTAGCAAGACCCTGTCTTAAATAAAATAAATAAAGGACTGAGGATGTAGCTCAGTGATTAAGTGCCCCTGGATTCAATCCTTGAAACAACAACAGCAACAAAAAGAAAAACTTTATGGGTTTCATAGAGGAATCCTAGATTTCCTTCTCTGATAACATAAAAATCTATGTAATTGAGATTATTGATACAAAGATACTAGGCAGTTTAGGATGTGTCTAGATTTAAAATTGTATAGGGTATTCAGGTTTCTGCAATAAGTAAAATCACAATATGACAATAAGTAAAATCACAATATAGCTTTCCTGTCAGTAGTGTGGGTTACAGGGTGTAAAAAAAAAGAGAGAAAAAACTTTAAAAAGTAAGTATTTGGAGTTACTCTTCCTTTCTTATTTACCCTAAATGTTCATTATAGAATAGTTTTTTTTTCTTTCCTTTACTTTTTTAAGATTTTAAACTCTAAAATTTGGGATAGAGTATGAAAACAATTATTTTATAATTGCATTTGATTAGGAAAACATGCCTATAAATATTTTTCAGTCTCAGAACTGAAATTAAAGTGTTTCAGTCTTGGATTTGTAACTAAGAGGTTTATAGTCTACTTCCAAGGTATATTAGATATCACAAGTTCTGTAAATTATTTTACAATTTGGTAAACCAAGTACTATATTATGAACGCTTCTATAAAGGGGACCCATAGAAGTAGTAAGCCTTGATATTGTCTGATTTGTGGATTTACATAATGACACATTTGTTATTAATTGTATTTATCCCTAAGTATTACTTGTGATGTTTACAATGACAACTAGAAAACTCATATAGAAATCTGCAATTATATAAGTAGTTAACCACTGATTTCTTAGCTTTGAGAGGAGTTTGTTCTCATCCTCCAAATATCTATTCTCCATTTTCAGCAATAGCAACTGTGCTCAGCCTATAGCTGAGTTTTTAGGTCGTGCCCTATACACCCTGGGCATCAACTTCGAATTTTAAAATGGATCTCTAATATTTCTCCTCTGATGCTGACCCTGATTTCCTCAGCCAGAGTTAGGCAACATTGCAACTTTTCTTTTATGCTATTTACATATGCAACTAATATAATATATGTCACATTGCTTTATGTTTATATTTCTTTGCATACATATCATGTCATGTACATTTCTTCAGACCAATTATCTTCATGATATCTTCAGTTGGTTTTAGTTCAAGGACATCTTTTTTATATATATATTCTTAGTATATTCAAATGTAAATCTGAATACTGACTTCACAAAGTGCTTTTATGATAACAGAAGTTGTTTCCACTAGGTCACATTTTAAATATTTGCCACAGTCTGGCTAGGCACACAATCACGAGCCACCACACAGCTTGTAGATTCAAACAGCAACTCTTTATTCCCGAACTCACACCAGCCGTCTACAATCACGTTCTGGGGAAATCCACGTTCTCTACCCAAATCCACCTCCACTGGGCTTCTATCTCCCAAAAAATACTGTCTGAATCCCATGAGAACTCAAGGGGAACTCAGGCAGCAGGATACGCCCTATTCCCAGCAGGAATAATCTTAAACCTGGAACGCCCTAAACCCGATTATCCTAAACCGGGAACACCCTAATCCCAGATCCGCCCTGGTCCTTGAGCAAGGTCACCTACATGCAATGTCACTGCAAAATGTCCTATTTCCACGAGTCCTTCCACTAAGCAACATGGGGTACGCTGGCAAGGAAATTGTCATACCTGCTTGGCTAATGGCTCCCAGCAATATTAAAAACATTTTAGAAGTAGTACATAGCCAATTTCTGAATATATGTAAATGTGCTTAAGGGGTTCAAATACCATGTTTTTGTGTTTGAAAAAATGACTCACATCGAGTCATTTTTAAAGCAAACTCCACCCCAATCCATTCGGTGGTATGTTCCCTTTACAATTATTACAACATTGTTTCTTATAATATCTGAAAGAACCCTGAGTAATGCAGGGAGGGGGTATCCCAGCATTTGCTTTGAGAGAATCAGAACAGGATTTGGCTAGAGAGAATGAGGTAAGTATTCATAAAGACGGTAGTATTGAAGGTAGTTTGTGTTTCACAGAAAGAAATAGTGGGAAGCATTTCAGGCAGAATAGGATGAGAAAACATGATAAGGAAGAACATACTAAGTATATCCAAGGCAAATAATCCAATTTGGATTATTCTCACATGCCTGGATTCTTCTTACAGTTCTAGTTTTAGCACAGAGGCCTTTTTGAACCCTCCATTAGTGACAGACAGTCTTTTTCCAATTAGCAGTTTTGTTGAGTATTAACCTTGCTATTGTCTGATTATTTGTGATTTTAAGTAGAAAGAATTGCATTTGACTGAGATAAAAATGAAGAAATATATTAGCACAGGTGCATTTAAGGTGCATTTTATTTCAGCTGTGTTATTTGTCAATTTATTATATACTTGCTAAATCTAGCACATGGACTACTGAAAGTAGTGGTGGAGATACTGTTTTTGGCTTCAAGTAAGAGGAATCCCAACCATGGATTTAATAGTGAGGGTGTATTTTGTTCACTTAAGAAATGTAGAAGAAAGAAGATCTGTAGGTCTTGATTCAGTTGCTTAACAAAATCAACAATGATCCTCCTCCTTCTGCTGTGGCATCCCTAGAGGATTTATTTTTTGTCCTCATGATTGTTGTGACATGATCACAAGAGAGCTGCTGTGACTCTGGATATGTTTAAGACAAGAAGAAAAGAGGAACAGGTTATACCAACCACATATGCCCTTCTTGTAAGGAATGTGAAATCTTTTCCAGGAGCCATTTCAGACAACCTGAATCTTTTTTGTTCAAAATGGGACCATGTCATTAAACCTTCATTTACCATCTTACTTTGCTAGACTAGACAATATAGAAGACTGAACAGTTGTATTAGTCTTAGACCCTCATGATATATGGTTTAATCTTAGATTATATCTGGGAACACAATCAAGGTTCTATTATTGAGGAAGAAAAGAAGAAGAGACATAGAGGAAATAACTGAAAACGTATTTACTACAACTGTACACCTGTCACAGACATTCCAAAAAATATAAAATTAAAATATGTATGTTGAATTAATGGCTTCATCATTAAGGGTATCATGGAAGCCAAGACACTACAGTGTTTAGAAAATAAAGCTATAGATCACCCATTATTAATAGTTTCAGCTCTACTATGCTAGGAAGAGAATGGGTTTCTCTAACCTGCTTCAGTAAATAAATTATATACATATGTGGCATGAAAATCCTTCACTATACATTTCATAGAAGAAAATACCCCATTTCTTTATGTTTTCTAAAGCAAACTGAATTTGTTTAGTCTTCATCAGAGCTCTCAAGAAAAAATCTTATTCTATCCTTTGATGTTACATCCCTCTTTTCCCAAATAACTTTCTCAAGTCAACTGAACTTTGATTAGATAATTAAAAGTGTGGAGAGCTGCGCCACTTAAGTGAAAATGTCTGTGGGTAAGAATTGCTCATCCCATGATCACCCTTAGGCAACCCACTGCTCTTCCATTCCTTCAACCTCCCCAAATCCAATTTCCCCAGTGAGTTTGGCCAATCTTCTCATTCTTCTTAAAACAATGGCTGTCAATTTCAGAAATCTAAAACTCCCTCCAAGTACAGATTGAGAAGATATTTTCAGGTTCTTTACGCAATACAATTTAGTTTTGATGGGGAGCCGATAAAGGGGTAGCTGAATTTCCTGTAGGGGACAGGGAGGCAATATGAGAGAAAATTAGTATTTTCTTCCAAATTTGGAAGAAGAAATCAGAAGTTAAGATATTAATACAATATCCTCCTCAAGACATCACTCCTCTCTGGATAATCCTATAATAGCAACCATGAAAACCTAGTAGGACACTGACCAGACTCTCAATGCACATTTGAATAATGCCTTCCTAAAATTCAGAAGGCAAATTTGTAGAAACATTTCTATTTCTATCTCATCCTTTCTATTATTACTGTACTGGAACTTATTATTAATTTATATACTATTGACATTATATATATGGACATAGCCTTAAATTGTTCTTTTCCCAGTGGAAAGTTATATGTGCTGATAATAAGGATAAAATGAATAGATAAAGTTCCTGCCTATAAAGAACTAATTTGGGGTCTCAGGTTGTATCTCAGTGGTAGTATGCTTGACTAGCACAGTTTCAAGCTCCAGAACTGGAAAAAAAAAAAAGAATAAAACTAACATTATAGTGGTACAGGACAAAAAAAGAAACATATGAACAAAAGATAATACTTTTAGAAATAATTTATGGGAACTATGGTACAGAAGACAGGACTACTATAGCCAATTTGTTTAGAGACTTCATATCAGAGATGGCACCTAATCTGATGCCTGGCTGATAAGAAAGAATGATAACATATAGATAGATCTAGGGGCAAAGGGTTCTAGGCAAAAGGATTAATAAGTGTAAAGGCCTAAAAGCAGCAGGAGTTTGAACTGATTTGTTGAACTGGAGCTGACTGAGCAAATAGAAGGAAACAAAATGAGAGATACAAATTATAAACCAGGAAAGTATGAGTAGACTATAGGAAGGGGCCTGGATTTTATTTAAAGGGCACACAGAGAACTTCAACATTATTGTAAGTTAAATATAAGAGTTAAAAATCATAATAGCTAACATTTATCTTCCAACTACTAGGTACAAGACATGAGAGGTATTATTACTATTCCCAACCAGAAGAGAAGGAATATAAAGCTTGGAATTTTTTCTTTATTTGTGTAAAATCACAGAGCTAATAGGTGCAAAAAGGGAATCAGTTTCTCTACCTCCAGAATCCATGCTTTTAACCACCATGCTATACTATCTTCCAACCCAAGTTTTCAATATGTATATTTACAATTCAATGGATTTAATATCTTTCAAAAATGTACATGTACTGTTAAAAGAAATGTTTTTAAAATGTTAATGTAATTATTCCCCAAAGAAAATTTTGTCATTTTATGCTTAAGAATATAAATGCTTTCTTATTGGCCAAATTTACTTTCAGAGGAATGACTTAGTCTTACTATTTTTCATGTTAATTCTTTTAGTTATATTCATTTGTAATAATCCCACTTTTCGGGCTGGGGATGTGGCTCAAGCAGTAGCGTGCTCGCCTGGCATGCGTGCGGCCCGGGTTTGATCCTCAGCACCACATACAAACAAAGATGTTGTGTCCACTGATAACTAAAAATTTAAAAATATTAAAAATTCTCTCCTCTCTCACTCTCTCTTTAAAAAAAATAATAATAATCCCACTTTTCACTGAGAAGAAAGGAATGGGGTATTTCTGACAACCACCCATTACAAAGTTAAACCATATAATTTTGATGGCTTATAGTATTCTCTTCTGGAAGGCTGACCTGGTAAATATTATGATGCCAAACCATTAGGCAGTAAATCTAGGCCCAGGTGTTTTTTTGTAATTTTCTCTTTTTATTTAACTTGCTAAAAATTACCCAGCAAAAACAACAAATAAACAAACAAGCAAAAAGAAAATTTCTGGAGAAATGTTTATTTATTCCACTGGAAAACTTCAAATATTTTTGTACTCTTTTAGCCTCTTAGCTCTGTTGCTTTAATTAATTCAACAATCTATAGAGAACATTGCCATTCAAATTTTATATTCACATTAAGGCTGAACATTAGTTAATTTGTGGTGCATTTTTTTCAGTATTAGCCTTGTAAATATAAAATAAATTATCCAATTTAATCTCTTTAGTTAATAGCATGTTGTTGGCATATTTAATGTGAAAAATAATCAGACGACCTACTAACTTTAACTTTATACTCAATATATAATTAATTTAATATAAATGCAAGCAGAAAATAAGTAAATTACAAGGGAACACAACATTAATTCATTGGATCCATGTTCCATAAACCACATACCACATATATTTGCCATTGCCTTTATTTTTAAAATCTTAAAATTAAACAGACAATAAAGGATGTATAAACTAATGGAACATTACCAAGTACAGATATTCTAAGAAAAATGCTAAAGAAATATCTCTTAATTATCTTTCATTTACATGGACAACTTTTATTATAATTTCTTCAAACTGTTATAACAGAGTTATCATTAAAATTTCCATAACCTCACATTGCAAAATCTCTAAAATTTGAACTAATAATTTACCCACTACATGTTATTAATTTCAGGCAGGTTGAAGACTTACCTGTGGATAACAAAACTTTAATATGTTTAGGAGAGGGCTGGGGATGTGGCTCAAGCGGTAGTGCGCTCGCCTGGCATGCATGCGACCCGGGTTCGATCCTCAGCACCACATACAAACAAAGATGTTGTGTCCGCCGATAACTAAAAAAAAATAAATAAATATTAAAAATTCTCTCTCCCCCTCTCTCACTCTCTCTTTTAAAAAAAATATGTTTAGGAGAAAAAAAAAACAATGCTCTAGAATAGCTATGTCTTTAAGGTAGAGAAAATATTAGAATAAGATACACAAGTAAAAATCTGTGAATAATCAGCATTTCTGCCCTTCTAAGCACATCCTTGAAGTGCAGAGATGAAAAATTTTGCAATTATGTTTTCCAAACTCTCTTGCCAATGAAGATCTCTCTTTAAATTCTACCAATTAAAGGCAGTCCTGCAACAACTGAAAGGTGGAGTTTATGAAGTTATTTGTTTTCCACCACCCACTTATGCTATAAATGTGGTGCTGGTAGGTGGTTGTATGTGTCTCTTTGAACTTTGTATTTTTTGAAAGCCAGCAGTGGCTTTCCACCTCATATTCCATTTGCATTTCCAAAACCATCAAAATCTCCAATTTCTTATATTTGATCTGTTTTCTCAAACATGTCTTTATTATTAATCATCAAACAACAAGAAAACTATAGCAAAGCACACTATAAATAAATATGAGAGTATTTAGAAGAAGATATTTTTATACAGCAGAAAATATACACTTGAACAAGTCAATAAGAAAATAATAGCATAACTGAAAAATGTAGGAAAAAGAAAATTTCACAGTATAAGAAACCTCAGTGGCCTTAGCATAAGAAAAAAATGCTTAATTTAATAAAAGTTAAAAAAATTAAGATTAAGAGAAAAATAATATGCTGCTTCACATTCATAGAGTAGATAAGATTTTAAAAGCTGCCCACCACCAGGTGGTCATAACAAATTTCAGATATCAAGATTCATAAGAGTTGGGGAACATAAATTGGAAAAGTCATATAGAATAATTTGTAAAAATCTAGTAAAATTTATAAATCTATTCATCAATCAATCAATTCTTATATAATTCACCAACTTTATGTTTTAGCCTAATACCAAGGGGCTGGTGGTTTCAACAAATTATAATTCAGTCAAAGCTGAATAACACTATCCCAGAATGAGGGACAAATTTAAGCTATGCAAGACATAAATAGCACATTTAATAGCATTTTTTTCATATTTGTCAGGTTAATATTTAGAAAGTCTTTCAGTAAAAAGTTTGTACTCAAAACTTTCTACATAGAACTCAGAGCATCAGCAATTTTAAAAGGGGGGGGCTATTTTATTTTATCCTATCTTCTGAAAACAATGGGAAATTAATAACAATAATTTCTATAATCTTTTTGTTAATTCTTAATTTCAAACTGGGATTGCCCTCTTGTAGCATTCTTCTAAAGTTGTAACTTCATAGTTTGATGTTGAAATTAGTGAGAATAGGTATATATCATTTTTTATTAATTTGTAAAGAAAGAGAGAACGCATAATTGTTCTTTAACACATTCTTCGTTTTTATATTCCCCTTATTTTTTTTACTATGTCTGGATCAAAGAGGAATATTATAGCTGTTGTATATATTCTCAGAGTATTTTCTGTTTATGAATATGGAGGTGACATTTGACAATACGCTTTACATACTTTCTCATTTAAAAAAGAGAATTCCTAGATTGTGAGTGTAGATGAGTTATAAAACACTTGTATAGCATGTGTGAGGCCCTGAGTTCCATCCCAAGCATCAGGGGATCAATAAAAAAGAAAATAAATTTAAAAATAAGACTTTTTCTTACAAGACTAATTGCCTAAATGAAATTTAATAACAGAATATTAAATATAGTTCATAAATGTTATTATGCTTAATACTTTGAATTAAGTCCATCAAACAGTTCTTTGGAGATTAAAATTATTGTAGAATAATCTAATTTTAATTTGTCTCCTTATACTATTGTTAACTTTTATTAACAATAAGATTTCAAAAAAACATATCTCAAATATATTTACTTTGTATACTTTCTTGATTTTTTTTTAATAATCATTCCCTTTTTATTTAGTAATTTGAAAGTTCTTCTTTTTGGTACATAAAAGTAACAGATCTTCATTGACCATTAAATACTCTAGAACTTGCCTTAGGAGAGAGTGAGTAAAATCCCCTGAAAGAGACTAGGAAGGGCTCCTTATGTTCTCCAAAAGCCAATGTATCTCTCCACACAGAGAAGTTATAGGAATACCTCACTACTTAGTGCTATACACCTTCTGGTGACTTTACTATGTTATAACACAGGAAGTAAACAATGTGACTTATTTATTTGATACCCGTGAGCTACTATATGCTTTTTCTTTCTAGTTTACATCCAGATTAATTTGGTCATGGCTCTATGCCAATAGAAGAGATGCAGAATTTTCTTCAGTCACCACATAAGACACAAATAAAATTTTTTTTCTCAAACATTTTTGTCTTAAAATAACTTATTTCCCTTATTCATGAGACTGTTCAGAATATTTTTTTAATCTTCTATTCTTGGAAGCTGATATAATTTTGCACCTAATTATCATTTTTGCATTTATTATAGATTTTTTGTTACACACAAATATATATGTGTGTGTGTGTGTATATATATATATATATATATATATTTTTTTTTTTTTTGTGTGTGTGTGTGGAATAATATAGATATTTATTGGATTTAATGTCTTTAAATTAACCTCCATTTTATATATATATATATATATATATATATATATTTTTTTTTTTTTTTCTGTCGTGGTTATTATAAACAAGAACACTTTACCACTGAGCTACATCCCCAGATCTTTTTATTTTTATTTTGAGACAGGATCTTGCTAAATTGCTGAGGCTGGACTCTAAATTGCAATCCTATTGCTTTAGCCCAGTAGCTAGGAATACAGATGTGTGCCACCATGCTCAGCTACTTGTAAATTTTTATAAAATATCAAAGAGAGGAAAGCTACATAGCTAGATAACTTACATTTTGACCATTGGTTTAAGTTGTGAAGCATCCTTTTTTAGTTCCTTTAGGATCTTAGTGCATTGTGCTATGACTATTGGGTTTTTAATATTTACCTTTATTAATTTTACAATGAATATGCACATGAGGTATTTTGAGTCTAAACAAATGAATTATTATTAAGATGATGATGATGATGATGATGATGATGATGATGATGATGTCTGTTCCAGCCCTCCTTTGACCTGGTTCTAACCCTAAATAACAACATGATGAAATCCTAGTGGAAAAAAATCTACACAAGTAGCCAGGGACTCTGGAGGCAAGGGATAGCAAAATGAAAAAGGCTTGCTTCAGAATCTTTTTCCTCACTTTTGAAAGGAAGTGATAATGGTGATGAGAATCAGAGTCAAGTCCCATTTTCTTGATGTGAAAATTGAACACTGGAGAAACACTGAGGCAAGCATAAAAAACAAGTTTTATTTAAAGGCTAGTACAGAGAGAGACTTCTCCGAAGAGAAGGGGCCCCAGAAGAGGCTTCCTGTCTGAGGAAGTGGGGGTCCTGCCCCTGTTTTACATTTCAGATTTCCTTTGTTCACATGTTTTCTCCTCCCCATATCCTGCCTAGTGACCCAAAAGATATAGTGATCCAAGAGTGGGAATGAAGCCACGCAGGGGTAAAGGAAGGAAGGAAGTGTCCAAGGGACATATATTAAAAACTCCTACAATGACCATCCTGCAACAAGGAACACTTCTCTGTAGGCAGGTTACCTTGGCAACAGGTTGGGGAGAAGGGGGAATTGCTCTGTAGGTATCAGCATTTCATTTTCTCTTGAATCAGCCCTCATCTTTCTGACCTAATCATTCATTACTTACACTGTCCTTTGGCCTGGGCTTCAGAAGGACAAAACCTTTGCTTCTAGGAGATGGAATGGAGAAGATCAGGGGTTCTAACTCTAACCTTTAGAAATGTAAATCTGTCTCTCCAAGGGCCCCCTTAGCCTCCGGTGTCTCCTGCTTTGATAACCTAGAGATGTCTGTAAATTTATGGACTTCATCCTCCATTAAAATATAATCACAAATTTCCTCTACACTCTGGAATTCTCTGGAGTTCCCTCATTGCTCATGTAGTTGTAAATCAACTTCTTAAAGGTTGCACTTGCCTCAGATTTCAGTAAATTCATGCAGACTGTCCTAATTTTGCAGAAAAACAAATGTTTCCTCTCTATTTCAGATTGACAACAGGTAGAAATCTACTATAACCCCCCCATGAGAATTTTTGAAATATCTACTTTTTCTGGCTCAAGTACAATATAAAAATCGAGTTAATCAAACTTATTATAGTTTATATTACCTCTTGGTAGGTAAAATACACTTTAAATACAGGATTCACTTTCTTCCAAGTTTATAAAAGTAAGGGAGTCAAAAATTATATTTTCATTTGACATGTTTGTTACTTGGATAGTTATATTTTCACATTTTTGTCTGGATTTAAAATTTTTAGGATATAGTTCTAGTAGCTTAGTTTATCAGCTTTTAAAAAATGTATTTGTTTTTCTATTCACTTTTGACACTAAATGTTTCTTCTTCACTTCAATCAATTCTCCAAGCATCTGAAAAACATTTGATATCTAACAATTCATTTTAATTTTAATACTTGCTAGAGTTGATATAGCCCCTTCTAAAGTTCTTACTGACAAGCTATAAATTGAGGACTCCCTTAATCCCTTTGTATTCAGTAATTTTGAATGCTCACATAATACAAATGAAAGGCCAGGTAAAGATGTACATAGGCTTGGGCCAGAAGGGGCCCAAGTGCAAGAGCTTCTGTCCCCATGGAGTTTCAACAGGATACCTTTCTAGCATATGGGTATGTTCACCAACCTTGAAGCTCTCAAAACTGTTTTTGTAGGTTCTTTAGGAAATTCCATTTCATAGACACAGTGAACTAAATCATTGGTTTGGTAATTAATTTTCAGCCCCTCTCCTCTTCATGAAAGTAAGTGTGTGTTGGAAGTAGGGTGGTAAGGGCTGAAAGTTCCAATCTTCTAGTCAAATGGTTAGTTCCTTTTGCAACATATCACCGTTCTTCAAAAGACAGGCAATCCTTTTGATCATACACTCAGGTATGATTGAAAGCAGCTTATTGTAGGTAACAAAAGATGTTCTACCCCTATCACTCAGGAAATTCCAAGGGTGTTAGGAACTATATGCCAAGAACCGCGGACAAAAACTAAATATACATTTCTTCTTACAGTATAGTAGACCTGTCAGAATCTAATATGAACTATAAAATCATGTGGAGTAGGCAGTAAGCTTATTTCTACAAGCCCTCACATAGTCATAGAGACCATATCACTGATAAATTTGAAAAAATTGAAAAATATAACAGTTTCTAGTTTTTAAGAAAAAAGAGTTCTATTTTGTGTACTGTCAGTTAAATATAGAAGAGCAATAAAACTAGGAAAAAGTATACAATCATATTTGAAATAGTGAAGTAAAGGAATAATTTGTGTAGTTTTAAATTCTCTTGCTAATTTTTTCCTTTATTCAATTTATGTATTTCTCTCAGGTTTTGAACTTTCACATTGTGAAGATCCTGGCATTCCACAATTTGGATACAAGATCAGTGACCAAGGCCACTTTGCTGGTAGCACTATCATTTATGGATGCAATCCAGGCTACACTCTGCATGGAAGCAGCCTTCTGAAGTGCATGACAGGGGAGAGAAGGGCATGGGACTATCCTCTGCCTTCCTGTATTGGTAGGATACTCTTTTAGACTTCCCTTAAATATGTTTATGGAAATGTTACCAAAACATACTCTATATATTCAAATTATTCTCTCTGTCCATACACAACTCATACCTTAAATCAGGAAGTTAATGAACTAATAGCTTAAAATTTCAAAGAAAATTCATGGGAAGTGTTAGGGTCCTTTTCATCACCCTATAAATAAATAAATGTATACTTTTTACGGGGTAATATGGTCTGTATGTCTGTATGGAGTCATATGTCTGCTCTTGATATAAAATTCAACTCACTACAAAAATGTTAAAGACTTTTAATCATACAAATCTATTGAACCCTGTTGACGAAATTTGTTTTAATTTACAAAATTAATGCACATCTTTAGATAAAGGTGAATTTAAAAAAAAAAAAACAGGAAATCTATTCAATAACATAAACACATTTTTGTATGTATGAACTTTTAAAAAACTGAAATACCAGTGGCTTTTCTTATGTGTGTGTAGCATAATTGCCAATTTCAAAAGGAAAAGGCATGTGAAAGTCAGTAACAAGATACATTGCGGACATGAACCTAGAGAATGATCATTATGGGTTGTTTTTATTATTATTGCATAGCTGGATTATCTTTTTATTTCTACCATATTGAATATCAGTTAATATATAATTGTACATGTGAAGGTGTGAGGGTGTATAGATAAGTATTGATAGAGACATCTTTGTCTCTCTTTCATTTTTGCACCAAAGATCAAGTCTTTGGACTCAAAATACTAGGAGAACAAAAGAAAGCATTTTAATCAAAAATGCTAACCTACTAAGGAACAAACATGCAGAGATTTTTTTTTTATCCATTCTTAATTCTTGATGGCTTTTAGAAATACAAATCCGTTCTGTGTCAGGCCTGTTTGGATAAAATTGACATGAGTGTTTTTCTAAACAGCTTAAATAAACAAGTATAATTGATTAAAAAAAAAATTATATGTGTTTAGTGTTGCCAAGTTGATAAATTTAGAGGTCCGAACTTCAGAAGCAAGTGGAAATTTTCTATCATTTGTTTTATGATAAACATTAAAATCACCACAAAACTTGCTAGAATTCAAGTAGAAAAAATGAAATTCTAGCCATTAGATGCCTTTCAACCAATTGCACTGTGTTTTTGATGTCATGAGATCTCTGCTGCTCTACTAAAATATTGATTCACATGGAAATAATACATATTTTTAATCTAACCAAAATGTAATCACAGTCTATTATTTTCAGAAGGCATCTAAATTTTGGATGAATTATGAGAATAATTCCTAAAATAGTAATCAACCTTAATTACCAAAAGTCTGGGATTCTGGAATATGACCAATAAAAGGCCCATTGGCATTAGTTATGAGAAAAATGCACCAATGATTAATTCTTTCTGATTCTGCATGTGTGTGTGTGTGTGTGTGTGTGTGTGGTGTTGGGGATTGAACCCATGGCCTTGGGCATGCAAGACAAGCACTCTTCCAACTTAGCTATATCCCCAGCACAGATGCTGTATTTTTAATTGGGTATGAAATATGTTCAGAAAAGCATTAAGTGCTATAATATCACATATAAATGTTTAAATATTATTTCACCATGATGTCCTTAATATTAAAATCACAACACAATACATTAAAATCATATATTTAATGAGTACATTGAACCAAATGGAAGAGATTCTATACTTTTTGGAAAAATTTTATACAACTAGAACATTTGGTCTGAGACCAGAAAATTTTAATTATGTTTTCAAGAAATCAATGCATTTTATATTTATAAATATTCCAAGTGAAACAGTGATTTGATACAGTATAATATTTTTTGGGAAGGGTAAACTTTTATATTTTATAATGGTAGTCAAGGTTAATGACTATAAGCAGTTAGCACATGTTGAGTGATGCCGATGATTTCCATGATAACAGAAGATGAAATTCTATTTTAGATAGTATTCTCTACCAGCAAGAATAATAGCTTTACCGTCTGATATAAGATTATATTTTTTGTTCTGCTCATTAACTTTAAATATCTATTATGGCTATATTTTTGCCTCTGTTAAATGCAAAATTTTTCTCAATTGTATGGATAATTTCTAGGTAATTACATTTCTGAAGCTTATAAATTGACCAAAGAAAAAAATAATTTTTGAAGCATCATAACTGGAGGAATTTAAACCTATTTCTTCTTCAAGTAGTATGTCACATTTTTATTTTGCAAACATAATTCTTCTGTCAGAATATGAACTCTAGTTACAACTATCCCACTGATTCATTTGAGATCAGAGTGCCAAGTTATAGTTGAGCAAAGAAATATGGAGGAAAAAAGCTGTTTAAATTCAAAACGGAATATAGTAAACAAAACTCTGATTCAAAATTAATCTGGAAGATTGAAGTATCTGCTGTATCCTCAAAATAATGTATGCCAATAATAGTGAAAAACCATAAAGGATGAAAAATTAATAAACCTGCAGTAATTATATAGTTGCAGTTTTTTATATAGTTGTAGTTTTTGTCAAACAAATTAGAAAAAAAATGTAAGTGATGGCGACATCTTAAAATTTATTTTAAAAATTACTTCTTTATTAAATTAAAATCAATATTGCAATACAAAATAATATTTTCTTAGTCCTCTGTTTGTATCAAAGTTCTGCAGAGAAGCAGAACCAGTAGGATTTCTTTCTCTTAAGAAATTTTTTTAAGGCACTGAGTGCAGTGGTGCATGCCTATAAATCCAGCAGCTCAAGATAGTGAAGAGGAGGATCACAAGTTCAAAGTGAGCCTCAGCAACTTAGTGAGACCCTGTCTCAAAATAAAAAATTTAAAAAAAAAAGTGTTAGGGATATGGCTCAGTGGTTAAGAGGCCCTGGGTTCAACCTCCAGCACTTAAAAAAAAAAAAAAGAATGAACTTATGTCTGGGTGCTGGCAAGTCCAAAATCCATAGGGAAGATCAACAGGTTGAAAATCAAAGCAAGAATTAACACTGTAGCTTCAAGGGAGAATTTCCTTTTTTAGAAAACAGGTTTTGCTTTTGAGGCCTTCCAACTGATTGGATGAGGTCTACCTGCATTACTGAGGGTAATCTTCTTAAACTGTTAGCCACATCTACAGAATACTTTCATACCCAGATAAGCATTTGATTAAATAACTGGGTATTATAGCTTGGCCAAGTGGACACACAAAATTAATCACCACAGAGTGGTACAATATACTAAGATCTTTGAAACAAATCTGCATAAATGGAGCTTACTAATTTGAGTCATATTCTATGTACTAGAGTCTCTTCCAAACCATAAAACTTTCTGTCTTTAATCTTTTTTTGGCCTAATAATAGTAGTAATAATGATAAGCAGCAACAAAAATATTATTCAGTCACTGAATCTGAATAAAATAGAAACAGAGAATAAGAAAATAAATATAAGTATTTTCCTATACTTAAGCTAAAAGTAAAATGGTTTTTTGTTGCTTAATTTTTGGCAGAAGGATAATCTGGGGAATATTTAAATGTATAATGCATTACACAGTGTTTTCCCTGTTTCTAGGGTTTAGAAATATAGGTCAGTATAGTCAACAAAATTCTTAGATTCTCTGTTCTCCAATACAGACCGTTTTTTCTAGATTATATCCTTACCAGAGAAGGATCACTTCAAAAATCCCGAGGGTATCAGATAGAATTAAAATAAGGAGAAAATTTCTCAAAAAATAAAATTATAATTACATTGTATGGCAATACTTATATTTTAATTCAATAAATTTTATAAAACTTAGAGGCCACGTTGAATCAAAACTAAATTAGATTTAATTGAATTAAAAAATATAATAAAAATGCCAGTTTGACTTTGGGGAGGTTGAAAGGGGAAAAGTTTAGGGTGATTTAAAAGGGAATAAAAGGACACTGAAATTTAGAATGCCTCAGGGGACTGCAGTAAAGATTAGTTTTTCTGAGAGATGGGATAGGAAGATGATGAATTATTCAAGTCACTAGCAGTGAGCAACTCACCATCTGTTTCCCTTTTAAAATTATCATTACTTTGTTTATTTATTTATTTATTTATTTATTTATTTTTAATTTTGGGTTTTTTTGGGTACCAGGGATTGAACTCAGGGACACCCGACCACTGAGCCACATCCCTAATCCTATTTTGTATTTTATTAGAGACAGGGTCTCACTGAATTGCTTAATGTCTTGCTAAATTGCTGAGGTTGGCTTTGAATTCGAGATCCTCCTGCCTCTTTTATGTGATCTAATTTGAGATTATGTTATTTTATTACACAATATATCCTTGCTTCGATTAATATCTTGATCTAAGAATGCTTATACAAATGTTTACTTCCAAGAAGAGGGGAGATTAAATTTTCCTTAATGCGAAAAAATACATACTCTTGAAAAAATTATAGATTGTTTTGGAAAGACTCTCATTGAATTGTGACTTAAATTTTTTTAGCTGAATGTGGAGGTCGTTTTAAAGGAGAATCATCAGGAAGAATCTTATCTCCTGGTTACCCTTTTCCATATGACAATAATCTGCGTTGCATGTGGATGATTGAGGTAGATCCAGGAAACATTGTCAGGTAAGTAGATTTCATTTTCTCAAAGCTACCAGGAAATCTGATTTTCTTGCTCAGTTCCTTTGTATAATATCAATCAAATATCAAGATTTTTCAATAGTATTGACCTTGGTAAAGGAAAACATGGTTTCATGAGCTTAAATTATTAAAAATAAAGTACTCATTAGAATGATTTATTGATTTTGGATTGTAGGCTGCAAAGTAACTCATGAAACCCTTTAGGAGAAAACTTTTCCTACTTATAAGAGGGTACAGAAGTTGAAATTCTTCCCTGCTTCTTGTGGACTTTGTTCTTTCAATTCTTGATAACTCGGGATGCTGAATCCATCATTTTGATAAGTATACAAAGTTGTTCAAGTCACTAAGTGCAACCTCACTGGCATTTAGAAGAAAGAATTTAATAGCATTTCCCATCTTTCCTGGTCTCAGGCACATTTCTGAAGCAACAGCTCTCTGCCCATTAACAGTACTGAGTTTAGGTAGGTGGCTTGCAATTGTTCCAGTCCTTGCCCCATACATGAGTACAGAACCGTAGCCTTCGAGATCAACACAAGTCAAGTTTCCAAAGCTAACACAGCTCTCATACCCCATTTTACTTATTATGCCTTTGACTGAGAGTGGATTAATAAATGAACAGTCATCCTTGACTTATAAGCTAATTAGTGAGTTTTTGCTCATTAATAACTTTAAATTTAAGAATTGCTTTTCATACAAATGAAATTTCAGACAGGCTTCTAGGTGGTGTACTCCTATGAATTTCAGGTTGCAGTGTGAACTGGTACACTGCTTTTGCAAGAAAATATGTGTAACTCAAAACAGGTTTCCTTGGATCTATCCCTAGCTTATCTTCCTTTAGTTTATATCAAGCATTGCTTTATTTAAATATCAGACATATTAAACTTGGAAATATTAAATTCAATAGGCTTCTGAGGTTTTGTTAAAGAACAATAACTGATATTTATATGCAACCCAAATGTAAAGCTGTGACAATTCATATATCAAACAAGAAAGTGTATTTGCTGTTAAGTGTGTTGATATAACAGGAATGCTAATTTTTTCACTTGGCACAGAAAGTATCAGATGCTAATTTTGTCTAGATTAGACATTAAACAGAACAAATTTAATGTGAAACAGTAGTTAAAGTGTATACTGTGAGATCAGACAAATTAAGTTCAGTTTATGAGTCAGCTACCCTTTGTGCAATTATTTAATTTATCTAAACTCTGTTTGCCACATTTGTAAAATTGAGATTAAAATTGTTCCTGCTCCATTAGTCATTATAACAATTTAACAAGGAAAATATTCATAATACATTTGTGCAGCCTTGCACATACAAGAACCTCCATAAATTTTACCTTTAGTTACCACAGTTAACATTCATAAACACTGAAAAGACTGTATACCTGAAATTTATGTAATTTGCAAAGATGATTAAATACTGTTTTTAATTGTGTTCTAAAGAAATAAATTTTATTGTTTAAGAAAAAATAATTAAAATTACATGTGCTATTTATCTAATTCATTTTTCATCTCAGCAAAAAGGAATATTCAGTAAAAACTACAGTGCATATTCATCTTTTTTTCTTATTTAAAATTTAATCATTGTTTAAAATAATCAGAGATAATATCATTCATCCACAGCCTGCAGTTTCTTGCTTTTGATACGGAAGCATCACATGACATACTACGAGTTTGGGATGGTCCACCAGAAAATGAGATGCTTTTAAAGGAAATTAGTGGATCTCTCATTCCTGAAGGAATTCACAGCACCCTCAACATAGTAACCGTTCAGTTTGATACAGATTTTTATATCAGTAAATCTGGATTTGCAATTCAGTTTTCAAGTAAGTTTTTAAAATTATTTTAAATGTGAAACATTAATACTATTAAAATAGTCCTCTTTACTGTTCAAAATTATAATTTTAAAATGGTAATGATATTAAATATTTGTATTTTGGGTCTTCTAATTTCTCTTTAGCTAAGGTAAATTGTACTTGGAAAAAAGAAATGCAATGAACTTTGAATATTAATTATTAGGACTGCCTTTGCAGTTGTCCAACCAATTATCCTTAAAGTAAAGGTCGAGTTGAAATAATTCAGCCAATTATATTGCACCAATAAAAAGCAAAAAGAAAGAAAGAAATTAAATAATTTAGTTAATGAAATAACTGTATCACAGATTTATGCAGGTTAAGCATCCCTTATCCCAAATACTTGAGACCAGAAGTATTTCTGATTCAGGATTTTTCAAGTTTTGGAAAATTAGAATATACTGAGTGGCATATCTTGGGGATAGGACCCTGTTCTATACACAAAATTTATTTGTGTTTCATACATATCTTATATATGTAATTTGAACCTATTTTCATACAATATTTTAATGTACCTGCATATATATATGTATATATGTGTGTGTGTGTATGTGGTGTAAGTGTATGTATGTGTGTGTATATGTATATATATATATATATAGTGTGTATATATATATATATATATATATATATATATATATATAGTGTGTGTGTGTGTGTATTGTACTGGGGATTGAACCCAGAGGCACTCTGACACTAAGCCACATCCCTATCCCTTTTTTAAAAAATTTTGAGGCAGGGTCTTTCTATGTTGCTTAGAGTCTTCATAAGTTGTTGAGGTTAGCCTTGAACTAGTGATCCTCCTGTCTAAGCTTCTCTTGTGGCAAGTATTACAGGTGTGTGATACCAAACTGGCTATTCCTGCATTTTGATGGTGATCAGGCACATGAGTTCAGCCACTTAATTTTCCACATTGAGAGTTTTCATAATTTCAGATTAGGCATGTTCAAACTATAATTTAACATACTATACATTGTAATATTTTAAAATGTGATATTTTTGTAGATAAGGAAGAAAATGAGTATTTGTCATTACAAAAATGCAAACCTATATTTTTACTGATTTTATTTTTATCCTGTTTAATATCTTAATTACACATTCATAGATATCTTTGACAAAATAGTTTAGACTATTTTTAAATTAACACTTTCCTATAACAATGAAATACCATTCACTCTAAGTAATTATCAGTGTTCCCTTACTTTGATTTTTTTTTCTGGCTAAATATATGTTGCTTTTAATAATGAATTGTAGTGTAGTGATTGGAGAAAATGAATGCAAAGTTTAAAAATTCAAATGTTAATTTTACTTTCATTGTGAACACATGATCTCTTTGAGAAAATTATCTAATGAATCCTCTATTTGTATAGTCTTTAAAAGTCATACTAACAGAAACCTATCAAGATTTCCAAGACCATATATTGAAAGAATGAAAACTAGTTGTCAAACTAGTATGTCAAAATAGTTGTTTGACATCATTGACTAAAACAATGAATTATTTTGTATTATACAAATTAAGCTTACGTGAGAGACAAGTCCAAAACTCAGTAGTTGTGAATTTGCTCTTTAAGTACATCTTTTGACAAAAAGATATAAAAATGATCATATACTCAATGAATATAAGCGACTTCTAATTGTGAAACATTTGCCAACTATATATTATTGATATTCGTATCTTCTACTTCCTAGTTTTTCTTTTGTTTTGAAATAGGGGCAATATGCCAGAGAACTGTTCAACCTCTGTTGTTTCTAGTGGTAGTTTGACAACTAACAATTCTCTTTTCTTTTGTCTTAAATTAGTATTAAATAATATTTTTCTTCTAAATGGCTATTGTAATTAAATATTTAAAAATGAATCTGTATACATTAATGTGAAAAGGTACTTCTTTCTGGCTTAATGTTAGTGATTATAAAGTGCACCTGGTGCAAGCAAACAGGCTGTTACAATTGCATTTCTGAGAATTTTCAATTGGATATTATCTTTAATATTAATACTTCATTTTTATATCTAATATGTTTGTAGAGCCTATTAAAGTTACAATTGAGTGTTAATACATCGTGAAACATGTCAATCAATGCAAATTAATCTATCAGAAATCTTCAGTAATGTTCATGCTTCCTCAGATTTCCCAGTGTTAAGGTTTCAAATGGGAAAATATTATTTTTATGAATCAGATGTTGATTAATGCCAAGAACCACTTTAAGTGCTTTGAATACATGATCTTATTTAATCCTCACAAAGTATATAAGATATATCATCCTCATTTCCCAGATATATGTACTGAGGTTGAGAATGTCAGTGTGTTCTAGGCTATATTACTAGCATTTGCTTGGAAATGTGATTCATACTTACACATGACTGAAAGTAGAGTAATACCATGTTTGGATATAGTAAATGCTTAACATTTACCACTACTATATTCTGTCATTATTCTAGATACAAGTACAAATATGCTAGAGGAAAGAGAAAGGTTTCAGTTTTACAAAATCAGTTGCAGTGAAGCTATACATCATAACTAACTTAGCTTCCTGATGATGATCCCAAGCACTCCAGCAAAAGTCAAACTCTCAAAAATCAGGCGATTTAAAAAGTTAGAGATTTATACAAATGAAGCAGTGAAAAGGAATAATGGAAAGCTATAGAGTATGTGGGTTTGTTTGCAAGGAACAGTTGTCCCCTTTGACTGCAGCCATTTTGCTTTGTAAGCAGACAGGACAATTGTAAACTGGAAGTTGAAATGAGGAATTTTATAAAAACTCATCTAATTTTCAAAGTAAATCAGTAGTATTAAAGGGAAGGTAAATGGACTAGAGGCCAATTATCCACTGTGGTGGGTCAAATTTGGCTTGCAGGTCAGAGTTGGCCACTTCAGTGCCTACCCAGATTCCCCTTCACTGAATAAATCTATTTCATCCTATTCATTCATTCATTTTAGAAGAGTCTGTTAAGGACCAGCTGTTAAACATATTTATTTTCAATTAATTATCAAATGCATCTTCCATTAATTCAGGCAAATCTTTTTTTAGGGGGAGACAGGGTACTGGGGGATTGAACTCAGGGATACTCAATCACTGAGCCACATCCCCAGTCCTTTTGTGTATTTTATTTAGAGATAGGAACTCACTGAGTTGCTTAGCACCTAGCTTATTGCTGAGGCTGGCTTTGAACTCTTGATCCTCATGCCTCAGCCTCAAGAGCCATTGGGATTACAGGCATGTGCCATGGCACCTAGCTATGCAAATCTTAATTTCATCACACACACACACACACACACACACACACACACACGAGAGAGAGAGAGAGAGAGAGAGAGAGAGAGAGAGAGAGAGAGAGGAGAAGAGCATAAGAGAGCTTTCTGTCACCAAAGATTCTTTCACCTATAATGTTACTTCTGTTCCCTTGTACTTAAATTTTGCTCATTTTTCTAAACTCATTGTAATGAATTCTTCAATAGTAAAACATTTTCTGACTATTTTGCGTCTATTATTATGTATCTTTCAATAAGTGTATTTTTTCCAGATAAAAGTAAGAATACATGATTTAATATTTCATCATTCTGGAGGTGTTTTAAATATGTGATCTTTGCTTTCCCAAATATATTGTAGGTTCCTTTGTCTCCTGCAATATCCATATAGAATCATGATTTCATTTGGGCAATCATATAATATACTGACCAAATCAAAGATAGTTTTGAAAGTAAAAGGAAACATTATTTAAAATATATTCAGAAAATTGTACTCAAACCTACGCATAAAGTAGGACAATCCTAGATGAGAATATATTATCATTTTAATTGTCAGATTTTCATTTGATCTTCCTTTATCCTCCCACCTCCACCATTCCTATTTTTCTTTTGAGCAAATAGCTGTTGTTTATTGGAAGTCAAAATAGTCAAAAAATGAGTCAGGCAATGGTAGCAGAACAGTTTTCACCAAAATTTTGCAACTAATGAAATGTATTTCACTAACTTGGTGAAAAGTGAATTTAACTGGAATGTAGGTCACTTACCAACTTTATAGTCTTCATCAAGCCACTATCAGGAGCCTCTTGACTTCTATTTCATGATCTATTCATTCTTTATAGAATCTGCAGTTTGGCCACTTGGTGATACATTCTGCAAGGCACTTTTGCTTAATCAGAGCTGCTTAAGTCTGACAACGCCACCTCATGCTGTCCTATATGCTGTCCTTGCTTCTCAGCAGTCAGCCTCTATATCCCCTGCTTAAATTTGTAATCTGCCTGTCTTATTCCACTTTAGTTCCTCGGGGAGGACATCACTGGGTATCATGCTGTCATTTGCCCACAGAATAGTCAATTGACAGAGCATTTTCTATGCTCTTCACTCTTTGACCTCTCTGTTAAGAATCTGTCCCTGCTGGGTGATACAAAATACTAAGGCTCATAGCTTAAACTGTTCAAAATTCTCAAGGAAACAGATCCCTTAGCTATGAGAGGTTGTAGTCCCCCCAACCATAAAGGACCACATGGTGCCCCTGCTTTTGTTCCCAAACTCATTATTGTTCCCAATCTCATTATTGTTCCATGCATTGCTGTAATAGACAACAAGTTACTCACTTCAAACTTTTCTCCACATTTCTGCCTGCCTGACCATTCTGAAATACAAATTTCACATCAATCCTAAGTTTAAAATCATTGAATGGCCACCTGGTTCTAAACTTAGAACTCTGGCATTACATTTAAAACTTCCACAATTTGTACCTACCTTACCTGCCAACTTTGTCAGCTAAAATATCCATACATTCAGGCAACTGCACTGCTATGAAAGAAAATATTCTTTCACATTACTGTTTCTTTTAAAAACTATTTTCTATATTCCTGGAACAATTATGTCCACATTCAAAAATCTATAGTCATTTTCCAAGGTCCAGGTCAAACAATACTTATAGTGTCAATGAACTCCTAGGCAGAATCTGTTCCTTCTACATTTGCACTGCACTGGTTATGTATGCATAGTATGTTAGAGCTCTTAAATTTCATGTTTTGATCAGGATATTCCTGTTTTATGTCTATTGTTCTGGCATCATGACTGGTTTGGCATCTGGCCTGTATTTTCCATTTCTGACAAAGTATCATTATTAATATTTCATTCAAATAAACCATAGTAGATGTGTTTTTAATCTCTACTTTGTATTTTATCTTATCTGGTAATGTGAGACATGTTTACAGTACTCAGAGTAATTATAATACATGGTTAAATATGAAAGACAGATACTGATAACTGGCATCTCTTTTCCAACCTTTTCTAGTTGTCAACTAATTCAAACCCCCCTTTCAAGGACAATGTGTAGGACACATACATACAAAGATAAAAATTTCTGTTATAAACCCCTAACCCATTCTGACTATGGATGGTAAGGAGAGAAACATTTGACACTGTTGCCCTCACAGCTATTTTCTTATAACAAGTAGATATGCCATTGTCTTTGTTGTAGTTTGAAAGTAACACAAAGTTGCCAGACCACAAATTGTCAGGATTAATAAGAAATATGTGTTCTTGAAATATGTATAGAAATAGAGGCTTCACAGTCACTCAGGTTGTAGACTTCTAAAATATCGTCTGAAAGTTTTTCTATACTTGCTCTTTTAGTGTGAATTCAAACCCTATTATTTATCACAAAGGTGCCATTTTATTATTTTGCAGTAGGCCTTTATGTCAGCAGTGAAATTTTAAAAAGTGCTTGCTTAATGAGAAAGTATGTGTGGATATCCATTTGCTTAGAAAGCTGATGTCCACCAATATGTTAATTCAGCCAAAAGGGTAATGGAAAAGAACCTAAGCAGAGATCAACAAGGATATTGCACAAACCCATTCTTGAAAAAGTTGAAACTAAGTTTCAAAGGACAGCAGAAAAGAATCTAGAGTAATCTTTTTTATTACTGTTTACAAACCCAAATATTTTATAGCTCTTAAATACATTTTTTATGAATCAGGTAATTCCATCTGATCACATTCCATTAAATTATACTTAAATAAGTCATAAATAATTTTTAGAGGGACAAATACATTTTGATGTTTTTTTCTGTCTGACCAAAAATTATAGGAATACTGGATTAAATGAGACATTATTGTCCTGTGTATCATTTTAATGTTTTATAAGCTATTGAAGAAGGCATTGAATTATACTAAAATAGAAAGTTAAATTAACTGGTGATATGAAGCCATGCTAATGTATTAAATATATCTTAATTTTAAAGTATGTGATATATTAAATATATTCTGATCACCTTAAAGTACCTGACTTCATGGTGCAACTTAAAAGCTGTACAAAAGCTTTTAAGTTGAATTTAGTCTCATTTGTTTATTTTTTGCTTTTGTTGCCTATAATTTAGGGATCATACCTATGAAGGTGAGTTTTCTTCATTTTTATTTTAATTCATTCTGGGAAGAACAATTAACATGAAATCCAACTTCTTAACAGTTTTTTAGGTGTAGAATATCTTATTCTTAACTAGAGGTCTGATGT
The DNA here is from genome assembly GCF_021218885.2 of Marmota monax. Classification (NCBI taxonomy): domain Eukaryota; kingdom Metazoa; phylum Chordata; class Mammalia; order Rodentia; family Sciuridae; genus Marmota; species Marmota monax. The sequence goes on along the minus strand of NW_026694084.1, from coordinate 19,188,239 downwards.
TAAAAAGCAGCTGCTCTAAAGGTTATTCTTTTTGCTTAGCTGAATATCATGCCCATTTTTGGTTAGTAACTACCATTTCCACTTCTCTCCAGCTCCTGGCAAAAAGTAGTCCAGTCTTTGTTTCTATGAAGTGACTATTTTATATCCACCATAGAAGTTGAATCATGCAGTACTTTCCTTTCATGACTGGCTTATTTCACGTAGCATAATATTCTCCAGGATGGTTCATATTTTCACATTTTGAAGAATCATTTTATTGTATTTTTATTTGATTTCATTGTGGTACAGGAATTTTATTTAACCTGGGGCTCAACTAAGCTACATCCCCAGATCTTCTTTAAATAAATATTTTTAGACAGGGACTCTCTAAGTTGCCTAAACTGTACAGGAATTTGTGATCCTTCTGCCTCAGCCTCCCACGTCTCTGGGATTATAGGCATGCACCATTTTAGCAGAGTCTTTCCTTTTCAAGGCAGAAATATTCTATTTTAAGTATTATATTCTGTGTGTATAATACATTTCCTTTTCTGTTTGTGGAAACTTAGATCATTTCTATATCTTGGCTATTGCAAATAGACCTTCAATGATTATGGGAATGCCAATATCTCTTCTCGATCCTGATTTTAGTTATTTCCGATAAATATCTAAAGTGTAATGCTGGATAATGTGGTAGTAGTTCTATTTCTAATTTTTTGAGGACCATCCATGCTGTTTTCCATAGTGGCTGCACCATTGTGCCTTTTCACAGTGCGCCTGTATTCTATCCTCTATTCTTGGCAAAACTTGCTGAATTTTTCATAAATATCATTCTGATAATTTTGAGGTGAGATATCATTGTAATTTGGATTTACATACCCTTCACAATTAGTGACTTTTTTTTACACATACCTGTTAACCAATTCATGAATTCTTTAGAGAAATGTCTGTTCAAGTCCTTAGACCATTTTTTAATCAGGTCATTTGTACACTTGCTATTGAGCTGTAGAGGTTACTTATCTACTTAAGACATTACCCTGTTATGAAATTCTAGATAAAAATATATTTTATTCCATAGATTGTTATTTTATTATGCTTTCTCTTTGCTCTGCAAAAGCTTTTAAGTTGAATTTAGTCTCATTTGTTTATTTTTGCTTTTGTTGCCTATGCTTAAGGGATCATATTTATGAAGTCATTGCCAAGACCAAGGTCATGAAGCTTTTTCCCCTATGTTTTCTTCCAAGAGTTTTATAGTTTCAGATCTATATACTCCATTTGAAGTGCATATAATCCATCTGAATTGATTTTTGTGTTTGACATAATTTTCCAATTTCATTCTTTTGCATGTGAATACCTCGTTTTCCAAATACCATTTCTTAAAAGAGACTTGCTTTCCTCACTGTGTATTACTGGCACCCTGGTGAATAGTGAGTGGGTTGTATATGCATGCATTTATTTGTTGTCTCTCTACTTTGTTCTTTTGTTCTATATATTGATTTTTTATGATTACCATAAATTTGTAATGTGTGTTTGAAATCAGGCAATCTAATGCCTCTATCTTTGCTTTTTCACTGTTTTGATTTGGTTATTGGGATTACTTGTGGTTTCATATGAATTTTAAAGTTATTTTTTCTTCTATTTTTGTAAAAAAAAAAAAAGCCACTGGGATTTTGAAAGAGATTGTATTAAATCTGTAGATCACTTCAGGTAGAATGGACATTTTAATAATTCATGAAAACAGATCCTTTTCCAATTTGTTTCTTTATAAATTTTTTTCATCAGTGAAATTTAAAGAGTTTTCAGAATACAAGTCCTTCATAGTCATAGCTGTTATTCCTATTTTATTCTTGTTGATACGTTTGTAAATGGAACTGTTTTCCTAATATTTTTAAGATAATTGTTTTTATAAAGAAATACAACTGATTTTTGTATGTTGATTTCATATCCTGAAACCTTCTTAATTAGTTTTTTGGTGCTAATTTTAAATGTATTATTTAGCATTCCCTACATATAAGATTATGTCTCCTGCAAATAGGGACAATATTATTTATTCCTTTCCCATTTAGATGACTTTCACTTCTTTCTCTTGCTAATCGCTCTTGCCTGAACTTCCAGTATTATATTTAATAGAAATGTCAAAAGAGGAAAATTTTGTGTTATTTCTGATTCTAGGAAAATCTTGTTTTTTCATTATGGAGCATTATGCTAGGAACAGACTTTTCATATGTGGCATTTATTGAATTACTCTTTTTTATATTTCTAGTTTATTGAGATTTTTTTAATCATGAAAGAATGCGTTTGTCAAGTACTTTCAAATAAATTTTAGGTTATTTTACCTTAATTTTAAAATAAATGAAAATAAATAAACACAGGGTCATGTGGTATAACTAAGTGGTAGAGCACTTGCCTAGCTTTCATAGGGCCTTGGGTTAGATTTCTAGCATGGCACAAAAAAGCATTATGTCCTATAAAGACATCGATTGAACATACCAACAATTTAAATGTGTTAGTGATAGAAATAAAAATAAGAATATATATTTAAAAACACTTCTCAGAAGCAATAATAAATTGAATATGACTAACAGACCAATTAAAGAATGAGCATATGTCCCACAAATTATTATTTTGCATATTTTAATATTCTGATAATTCACATGAAGAAGATATTTCTTTGTGACATATATGTCATTTTAGGTTTTTATAAATCATTTTATTTTGAAGATAATTTTTGTTTAGAAATCTTTTGAGAAGTTTATTAATAGTATCAATTCTGTTACTCAATACATATTTCAAATAATGTAATTTTGTTTTTAGCTTATTGTTTCCTGCTTAAGAATTTTTCAGTTTGAATGACAATCACTAGAGTTGAATATCCATTTTATTGTTTTAATGCTGCCCCTCTTAGACTGTGTTTCTTTGAAGAGAATTAATGCTAACTATTGATATTTCCATCTTTAGAATTTGGCACAATACCTGACACTTGGTACTTAATAAATGTTAAATGAAACTGATTAAATAGGTAAATTTTCTACTAATATAAAACTAAAAAAACCCAGTTATTAAATATTTTAACAAATAACTTTTTTGTTTTTTACTGATTAATTTGTCATCCCAAAATATTAGAATTTTATTTCAAATTCAAATTTCACATAATTTTCTGTATTATTTGTATAAAAATTCAGTTTACTTTATAGGTAATTTTAACAGTCTTCAACTTTTTGTTTCTACAAAAATTATATAATTGTTTATGTTCTCACTGTGTCTACATATTAGATAATTACAACCAAGGAAGGCAGGGAAAGTCTCCAATTTATGCATATCTCCAACATCAAGCATAGTACATGGTTTAACAATTGTCTAGCAAATAAATAAGTACATATACTTGTTATGAAGAGATTTATATATGCTGGGAAGTACATTCTTTTCTACACAATGCATTAAGCAACTTTGTTTCCCTCCAAGGTTGAGGTGAATGTCTCTGTCATGCTGTCATCTACTTAAACTGACTTGCCATATCAATACATGTATCCTTAGTAACATAATGAAATTCTAAAGATAGCCTCACATCTGAGTAGCTGGAAAAGTGTAGGCCTAATAATGATGTTGAACATTCTTTATAAAATTGATGGATCATGTACAAAGCAAGGGTTCAATCAAGGGCAAAATTCTCCTGTGTGAAGTCCACCTCTAGGTTACCATCTGCATTTCAGATATTTTCTGATTGATTTGACTTAGGATGTGATTTTTCTTTCAGGTTAAATAGACCCATTACCCAACTTGATTTCCTTATAGATAGTGAAGTGAAGAATAGAGTGTCATTTTGTAGTCAATACAAAAATATGTGGCAAGAAGACTGGAAAAGAGGACTGTAAGGTCTTATGAATACCAAATATGACCTTGCTGAAGACTCCTGATGAATTGCAAAAGATGTAAAACTGCTTCTTAGACAAACTATACAGCAAATATTAAAATCTAATAGTCTTTAAAAATTTATTTTAAAATTGATATTTCATAGAATTTTTCATATAATTGTTGGAAAGGAACTTAAGATCCTATCTGATCCTAAATCAATCATGTAAAATATTACTATGCCAGCTTTAGAGGTGAGGCAGCTAAAATTCAAAGAAGTTTACAAAATAATCAATAACCCCTTCTTAAATACAGTAGAAACCAGAATGTAAGTCTTCTGCTTCAACCACCATTATTTATTCAAGTGCATGAAATACAAAGTGTTTGTTTTTTTAAAAGGACTTAGCATAAATAAACTTATCTTCGAACAGTCAACTTTCTAAACAGAAAGGACACATGAGAATTTATGAGTGCTGTTAGCGAATTTACTCTTTGTTATACCAAACATGGATATAAGAAAATTGCAGGGTTAACTTGCTCAAGGCCACCACCCTAGATAATTTAGACTTTATCTCCAACTTAGTAGTTTAAGTAATCATTCATATTTTAGTTGAAATATATACATTTAGGATTATGGAATCTGTGTTAAGTGAAATGCATATTTCCATTTAATTTGCATTCTCAACTATTATTATATGAAAACTAACATAAAATAAGAAGTCAGAATTACATTTATAAAACAGAAGAGGTGTAACAATGAAAACTCAGTTATTTACTATAGTAGTGCTGTACATTATCTTCTGAGAACATCCTAAGTAGTTAGAATAGAATAAAGCAAATAAAAATTAATATAAGTTTTGCTGTTCTATAATTGGATGTCTCCCAGTTTCAAAACATGCCATATTATAAATAAACCTTCAGCATCCACTGAAATGACTAATTACAGTTTTTCATTCATTCAATCCTCAAATGTTGATCTGACTAATTATTTTAATCATTGTAAAGGTTCTATTTAAAGTTTTACTTAGAAGGACAATTTACTTCTTATGATACAACAAAGCTTGATTTAATAAGGTCATATGTATTTCACAACAAATGCAACTAAAGCAACCAGTGGATTTACCTCATTGATAAAGATGGGGTATTGTAGAAACAATTTCTCAATAATATGAAAACTTTCTCAAATATAGTATGCTTTTCTAAATTAATGCAAAAGGAGATGCACTTATATATAATTAGCATGAAATAACATATCTTGAAAAAATATTTGTGTATTATAAGTAGTTATTAAACTGTATAACTTTTACATGTCTTTTCTTCATGTTGGTAATGAGAAATACAAATTAAAAACTGCAACAGATATGATTTGCTTTTAGTGAAATAAAAAACATGTTTACTTTTTGAAAGTGAAAATCTGTCCTTACAAACTTATTTCTAAATTATTATAATAACCAGAGATAAAAGCAAAGCTCATTTTGTTAGGAATAAACACTACCAGAAAAGGTAAAATCACTGATATAGAGTAAAAAATAATTTTATATTTTGCCAATGTTTACCCTGTTTCTTGTCCATGATTTTAACTAGGACTGTGAACTTATTTCTAACAAAAATGATTTTATCTAGTTAGAGCAATTTAGGAGGATATTTTTAATCACGTCAATGACACAGGAAACATTTACCAAGGTGAAATTTCAAATTTTATTTTTCAAACATGAAAATTAAAACATTTTATAATTTTATAAGTATTTTAGACATGATAAGTTGGAAAGTCTTTATATATATATATAAGTCTTTATATATATATATATATATATATATATATATATATATATATATTATATATATATGAAAAAGTTAAATAGTTGAACAGAATGGTCTAGAACTCAGAGAAAAAAATTAAAACAGAACATAAAATGTACCCAAAATCATGGGATTGAATGAAGTTGCCAGAAATTGTGAAAATGATTTTTTTCACAGGGTGAAATTGTGGAAAATTGGAAGAGTACTCAAGACAAAATCTTGAATTGTTCCAGCTCTTAGTCATCAGGTTAACAATGTAGCCACAGCAAAAGATACGAACAAATAGCAGCCAGAAAGAAACTTAGTGTTATGGTTTAGATATGGTGTCCCCCGAAAGCTCACATATGAGACAATGCAAGAAAGTTTGGAGGAAGAATGATTAAGTTATAGCCTTAACCTAATCAGTGAATTAATCCCTAATGGATTAACTAAATGGTAACTGGTGGCAGGTAGGGTGTGGATGGAGGAAGTGGTTTATTGGTGGCATGGCTATAGGGTATATATTCTGTGACTGGGGAGTGGAGTCTCTCTGCTCATTGATCATCATGTGAGTTGCTTCCATCTGCCACATTCTTCCACCATGATATTCAGCCTCACCTCTAGCCCCAAGGAATGGAACTGACCTTCTATGGACTAAGACCTATAAAATGTGAGCCCCCAAATAAAGTTTTCCTTCTCTATAGTTCCTCTGGTTGGGTCCTGTTAGTCATAACAGCGAAAAAGCTGACTAAAATAATCAGAATAGACTGGTGAATTGGAGGTCCTGAAAAGAAAGCAGGTGAAGAAGGAAGAAATAGTCAGCTGTGATAAATATTGCTGAAAGGTTTCTGAAAGAAGGCGTAAAAGTTGCCTTGCACTTGGCAACTTGTATTTAAAAAAGACCAGTTTCATAAAATAGATAAAAGACTGTTGATAAAGATAGATAAGGCTCTAGAGGGATCTCTCTCAAAAGAGTTGTTTAATAGGTTTATTACTAAAGAAAGAGAGGATGAAGTTGCAATGAGTTTTTTGTTCACTTTGAGTTTGATTAAAATAGATGGTAAAAGTCACATTTCCAGGTTTTTGAGAATAATCCAGTACAAAACTAGAAACTGGTAATTCAGAAGAGATGAGAAATATTTAGGAATGAAGTCTTTAAGAAGGAGAGAGGCTTTTCTGGATGCTGTAGATAATTCCAGTGATTTAGGATGCTGAGGTAGGAGGATCATAAGTTCAAGGCCAACCTATTAAATAAGCAAGACTGTCTCAAAAAGAAAAAAAAAGAAAAGAAAAATGATAAAAGAAAAAGGGATGTACATAGGATGTAACTTGGTAGTACAGTCCCCTGGGTTCAGTCTCCAGTACCACAAAAAAAGTAAAAACAACAACAAATAAATAAGTAGGGACATTTATAAACAACACAAGCACTATGGTTAACTTTACATAGAGAAGAGTAACTAATATATTACAATAGGAGGAAAGTAGATAATATGGGTACAAATACCAGTGGATGATAGATCTGGTGGTGGTAAGGAGGAAGGTTGTTCCTATCTTATTGCTTCTAATCTCTCAATGAATTAAAAGGAAATCAAACAAAAGGGGGAATGGAAAGAATGAATGTAAAAATAATTGGAATTAAAATATCCTTTGTATTATAATTTCTTAAATATATCAGCTGGAAAAAAGTAGATAAATTTTATTTCTGCTATTTCTAATAATAACTATAAAAGTAACCTCGACTCTGTTGTTTTATGGTAAAAATACCAGTAGAATGTTTTGTCTATGTGTTTAACAAAGGAATTCAAATAGCTTAATAAATTACTTCACTTTTAGTTTCAAACAATGTTTATTTATTTATTTATTGACTAATTATTTCATCAGTAAACAATTGTCAAAGTCCCACTAGTAGAATATAGCTTTATGTTGTTATTTCTGGTAATGGGATAGTTTTGTGCTGAGATGATATGCTATAGTGGTTAAGAACCCTGCTGTTCAAGCTCAAATCCCAGCTCTGCTAAGAACAAGTAGTTAACATTTCTGGGGCTTATTTTACCTATTTAAAAATGAGGATGATGGTATTATTTTTGGTAAGTTTTTTATTTTAGCTTAAGGGTATTACTTTAGCCTCTAGCCACGTGTCATGCACATTATAATCACTCTAATTATAATTTTATTGATCTATAAATTAATTAGTATTAATATTGAACAACAGTTTATTTTTCTTAAGAACAGGCTTTATTTGATTTGACATAGTGCATACCAATTGAACCTTATAGATGCGACTGTGAGGTTGAGATGTTACTGTTTTAAATAAGAAATTAGTACTTTGTACTTAAAGCATGATAAATGTGTAGGGCTTAGGACTACTCTAATGAGAATGATAAGTAAGTATATAGATGCTTTTCTGATTTTTTAAATGTAAATGCTTTAGAAATTTCCATTTAAGTAATCTTATCATTGAGTTTAATACCTTAGTGAATACCTTAAGTGCATTTTATTACAAAGACCCTATTATTTTTTAAATTTTTTTTATAATTTGTTATATATGAATGCAGAATGCATTACAATTCATATTACACATATAGAACACAATTTTTCATATCTCTGGTTGTATATAAAGTAGAGTCACACCATTTGTGTCTTTATACATGAACTCAGGGTAATGATGTCTATCTCATTCCACCATCTTTCTACCCTCATGCCTGCCTTGTTTTCCCTCCCACTCTTTTGCCCTATCTAGAGTTTATCTAATCCTCCCATGCTTCCTCACCCCATTATGAATCAGCATCCTTATATTGGAGAAAACATTTCAGCATGTTTTTTTGGGATTGGTTAACTTCACTTAGCCTTATATTCTCTAACTCATCATTTGGGTGCAAATGCCATGATTTTATTCTCTTTTATTGCTGAGTAACATTCCATTGTGTATATATGCCACATTTTATTTTTTATCCATTTATCTATTGAAGGGCATCTAGGTTGGTTCCACACTTAAGCTATTGTGAATTGTGCTACTATAAACATTGATGTGGCTGTGTCCCTGTAGTATGCTGTTTTTTTTAAGTCCTTTGGGTATAGACAAAGGAGTGGGATAGCTGGGTCAAAGGGTGGTTCCATTCTCAGTTTTCCAAGGGTTTTTCATACTGCTTTCCATATTGATTGCAATCCTCACTTCCTCGCCAACACTTATTGTTGTTTGTATTCTTAATAGATCCTATTTTGACTGGAGTGAGATGAAATCTTAGAGTGGTTTTGATTTGCATTTCTCTAATTGCTAGAGATGTTGAACATTTTTTCATATATTTGTTGATTGATTGTATATCATCTTCTGAGAAGTGTCTGTTCAGTTCCTTGGCCCATTTATTGATTGGGCTCTTTTTTTTTTTTTTTGGTGTTTAGATTTTTGAGTTCTTTATATATCCTATAGATTAGTGCTCTATCTGATGTGCATGTAGTAAAAATTTTCTCCCATTCTGTAGGCTCTCTAATCACCTCATTGATTGTTTCTTTTGCTGAGAAGAAGATTTTGAGTTTGAATCTATCCCATTTATTGATTCTTGATTTTATTCCCTGCACTATAGGAGTCTTATTAAGGAAGTCTGGGCCTAATTCGACATGACAGAGATTTGGGCCTACTTTTTCTTCTATTAGAAGCAGGGTCTCTAGTTTAATTCCTAGGTCCTTTATCCACTTTGAGTTGAGTTTTGTGCATGTTGAGAGATAGAGGTTTAATTTCATTTTGTTGAAAATGGATTTCCAGTTTTCCCAGCACCATTTGTTGGAGAGACTATCTTTTCTCCAATGTATGTTTTTGCTGCCTTTGTCTAATATAAGATAACTGTAATTATGTGGGTTAGTCTCTGTGTTCTCTGTTCTGTACCATTGGTCTACAAGTCTACTTTGGTGCCATTACCATGCTGTTTTTGTTACTATTACTCTGTAGTACGGTTTAGATCTGGTATAATGATGCTGCCTGTTTCACCCTTCTTGCTAAGGATGTCTTTAGCTATTCTGGGTCTCTTATTTTTCCAGATGAATTTCATGGCTATAAGGAAAATAAAAAGGAGACACAGAGTCAAGATGCAGAGGCAGGAAAGAAAGATGGTAGAGAGGCCAAATTGCAAAGCATTATTTATATAGGCTGATAAATAATAGCACATAGCCTTCTCACAAAGGACATCACCATAGTAACTAAATACTGCACCTGTATTAGTTATCTTACTAGCTTCAAGGATAAACTGCTGGGCATTCCAAAAGTGGAAAACACAGTACCTGTTACCCCTCAGGAGTTTGCTCACCAGAGGAACGCTTCCCTGTACATTTCCATGGTCAGAATACCTACACATGACTGCTTTTTCTATTTCTTTGAGGAATGTCATTGGGATTTTGATGGGAATTGCATTAAATCTGTATTGTACTTTTGGTAGTATGGTCATTTTGACAATATTAATTCTGACTATCCAAAAACAAGGGAGATCTTTCCATCTTCTAAGGTTTTCTTTAATTTCTTTCTTTAGCGTGATTGTAGAGGTCTTTCACCTCTTTGGTTAGCTGATTCCCATGTATTTTTTTTTGAGATTATTGTAAATTGGATAGTTTTCTTCATTTCTATTTCAGAGGATTTGTCACTAATATACAGAAATGCCTTTGGTTTATGGGTGTTTATTTTCATATCCTGCTACTTTGCTGAATTTGAACTCACTTTTTACTAGTTCTAGAAGTTTTCTGGTGGAATTTTTTGAAAGGCCATGTCACTTTTATTTAAGAAGAAATAATGATGTACTCTCCTCTACGTATGGGGAGACAGCCAGCCTCTTATTAGTTGTTTCTTCTTCCTGCCAAGAAGGGTGTAAGCCATCTAAGAAATTAAAGTCTAGAATAATTATTGAAGAACACAAGACAAAGTCACAGAGATAGTTTAAAAAGGTGAAGCCCCTGAAAGGTCCAGTCCACAGAGCAGCTGGAGATAGGCAATTAGAAAATGGTTCCTGTGGTTTACTTAAGGAGGTACGTCAGAGGCAGGGATAAGGTTCAGGAGTGGAGTCTTGCTTTGTGATGTCTTGTAGTCAGTAGGTTCATTGACATCTTGGCAGGTCACACCCATCTCAGAGGGGCTGTACAACTGCAGCAAGTCACCCCATCACTGATGCTGTGTAGGACTAGGCAGAGCTGAATAGGGCTCACAATGTCTCTGACCAGTCTTACACAGAGGAAATGTCCACTGGAAGTTCCCAGACACCAGATTCTCCTATTCATTAGGCTGAGATGCACGATAGTCCACACACAGCCCACAGATGGCTCTTGACATGTATGCATTCCCACTTTACCCTAAACATCTGTATGATATTGAGGAATTTTCTCGGCCTTTTTATGCCTCAGTTTACTCATTGGAAAATGTGTATAATAATAGTATTCTTGTGAAGTAAATGAGATACAGCTCAAAGTATGCAAATGCAAGAGGTGGCTGATACATATTACTTATTAACAATATAAACTATCTACGTACACTTCTATTTATATACCATTGCCCCATGAGTGTCATTTTTATTAATAATCAGCTGGCATATGAAGTGGAAATCACAGCTGTAGAACAGACTAGCTACTTGGAAATTCCCATTCTAGACTAAAATCCTTGTCCTTGTGAGGTGAAGAAAGCAAGAAATGTGTCCAGTTTTTATTTTCAGTTTCATAGAATATAGAGTCAAGTTCAAATTATATTTGGTTGTTAGAGCACATAAACCATTTCACTTTTCAGAATGTTCCTTTTATGACATGATTATAGATTAGAAAACAAGATTATTAAGTCCTTTTATCTTTGTTGGAATTTGTGCTTACTCAACACATTTATGTCAGGAAAAAGGAAGCATGAACAGAACAATTAAACCTAATAGAACAAAGATACTAATATTCCATTAATTTATTCTGATGCAATTTGAACTAAAGAAATTTAGAACAAAGTAGAAATTATTGATGTTAATATACTGGTGGCCAGTATATGTAAAATGCATATTTTCTGTTATATACTTTTTATTGTTATGTTTACAGTAATTGATAAAACAATTACATATATATATATATATATATATATATATATATATATATAGAGAGAGAGAGAGAGAGAGAGAGAGAGATCCTATATATTATACCAGAATCAGATAAGATAAAGATAAAGGATCAAAATCTAGAATTATAAATAACAACAAAAAGAAAATTCAAATTAGGATTATATATTTTGTTAATTATATGCAATATAGCTCCTTAAATGGTTATTTGTGTCTTCACTGGCTATAGTTTCTATTTAATACAGAAAAGAATAATGATTGGTGCTGAAATTAGTAGTTTTTTCTTCCCACAAACACAGAATATAATCAGTATGAAGTCCAAACTTTGAATAAGAAAATCAGACAATTTTCACACCAAGTAATTTTTTTATGTATTTTAGTGATTGTTTTTAGAACTCAAGTAATTCCAGGAAGTAAAAATCTTATTTGGTTTTTCATTAAACACCATCATTTTCTGTTGCACTTTGAAATCTTACTCTTAATTTGCTTACTAATTGAGATTGGAAAAAAAAAAAAAAGGAACATCAGAGGTTTGCCATATCTTTTCTTTCAAGTCAACTAGGACTAAAGGTAAATGTATATTCTCACATACTATGTATTAGATGTTATATGAAAGCCTTCTTACTTTAACTATTTGTTCTTGCTTTAAGTCATTAAGCCTAGAAAATCTAACAGTAAAGCAAAAACTCATTTTCCCCTCATAGTTAAAACATGATGATACCAATTTCTTTCATCCTGATGTTTTCCTAATATCACCATACATACATTTTTAGTTTTGGAAAATGTTCATCATAAACTTAGCAATTTGGGGGTACATAACAGTTCGGCACAGAAGGACATGGTACATAGACCCTTAAAAATTAAGTTTTCTAGTAATCTTTTATGTTACTTCTATTTAAATAACAATCTCTATATCTTTTACATACTTCTTTCCAGTGAAAATATTCTTAATGTAAATCTGGCATGTAGGACAACATTCTTTAGTTACGTATTGTAAGTGCAATCAAAGGTCAGTTTTAGTTTTGGTGGAAAAAATTCCAGAGCAAATCAACAAATCATAATGGTTGAGTTGATGACAACAAACACTTCATAAAAAATCCTTATCTGCTCAGATCCTGTAATGCCTGATGTTTTGCTTAGTTCTCTTCTAAGGAACACTAATAGTTATGAACAAACAAAATTCCCCAGAATTTTAAAACCAAGTCCCTATACTTCCCTTCCTATTCTCTAGTAAGGGCCCAATTGCTATTCTAATCATTGAGACCAACTTTCTCAAAAATAACTAAAATGGAGGATAGAATGAATATTTTTAAAGGTAGATTTGCATTTATGTCACCTATAGTTTTTCTACTTATGGATGTAATTTCTACCTTCCAACGTGTCTTAATAGGACTTATTATTTTATATTATTATCTAAAGGGGGAGAATTTGAATTTCTGAGATACTTACAGGTAGAAGAAGATAGTCTTCTGTAAAATTCAGTGGTTTTGGTTCAGTTCTGAAATCAGACATACTAAGCTTTAAATCCTTGTTCTTAGTTTTTGTAAAAGTTAAGGTAGGTTACTTAACAGGTTAGTCTAAAATAAGAATATGATGGCATTTGACTCATAGGTTTGTTATGAGAATTAAAGAAATTATACTTTCTAAGTCCTGGATCATTGCTCAGGAATTCTACAATTTTAGTAAAAGAAGCAAACTCTACAGGTCTTTTAATTATTAAAAGATCATCCTGCTAGAATAGGAGTTAGGAAACTAACTAGATTTTGCTTCATTAAATGATAAGCAAAATGGTAAATGAAGCTACATTTTGCAACCGTTCAAAAAAAGTAATACTAAAATTAATTCTTTAAAATGTAACATTTTTCCCTTAAAAGGTGACTGTTCAAGGTAAATTCCTTAAAAAAAATGTAGACACAAATATATGTATGTATATCTACATAAACATAGACATTCACTTTTTTGTTACTGTTTTGAGGCAGAGTTAGGTTTAATATCTTGCCAATATTTTTTTTCAGTTTTTTTAACTCTATTAACTGCATTAAGAATGCTAAAAAATGTATATATATATAGTCTCCACTAAAATTGGCAGGTAGTCTCATTATTCAGCTTTATGTTGTTAAGTCCTCTTGATTACCATATAACTCAAGTCAGAACACTATGAAACTACAGACATTCTCCGGTTTCTTTGTTATATACGTGTATTAGATAGATGAGTGGCAACAAGCTTGATGGATAGATTTTCAGATTATTGCTATATTGACCAATACATAAAAACTGAAGACTCTTCAATTCTATTGTTTTCACTCATTTCTTTGTATTCTCAGTACCTGCTACAATGTCTGGCATATATTGAGTTAGTAAATAAATAAATGAGTGAGTGAATATTGCTCATGTGTCATTAACCCAGCAATTCAAGACATTATTTTAATGACTATTAAAAATGGTTTAATAAACTATTAAGAATAATTTGCACAAGCACTGGATCTTTCATTTGTAAATGTAGCTTAATAGTAGCTTAAATGTAAATTTTAATGGCTTCCTTGTCTTGAAACTACATGCATTCTGCATTCTGGTATTTTAAAATATTTGTGTTCTGTTAATCTGAATAGTTGATATTAATTGTATTGGATAATGTGTTATATATGTGCATAGAAAAATAATGTTTTTTTAAAATAGTCTCATAGTACTCTCTTCTAATGATTTTTATTTTTACAGAATTGTAGTTTTTTGCACTTTTCTACAAAAAATAAAGAAAGACTCTGTAGACCTTTTACCAGGTTTTCCCCCACAATAATAACATCTTGCATAGATACAGTACAACATTACACAGAAAGCTTATATTGATGCAATTCCCTAACCTTATTTAGATTTCATCAATTTTGCATGCACACACATGTGCCAGGTATGTGTTTATTTAGTCCTCAGGATGTTTCTGTAACTACCCTTACTGCCAAGATTCAGAGTAGTTCCATCACCAGGTCCCCTCATACTACTTGATTATAGCTAGTTTCTTTCCTCAGTCTTCCTATGTGCTCAATGGTGAGCAACCACCAATCCATTTTACCCTTTTATAATTTGGTCACTTCAAGAATGTTAAAGGAATCAAACAATATATAACTTTTGATATTTTATTTTTACACAGCACAATTTCCCTGACATCCATTCAAAGTATGGATGGGGATCATTCATTTATATTGCTGAATATGGATTCACCACAGTTTAATCATTTTCTCTGGGATAAATTCCCAGGGGTGCAGTTTCTGGGTTTTATAGCAAACACAAACTTAGTTTTGCAAGAAACTGCCACAGTCCTTTACAGAGTGGCTGTACCAGTTTACATTCCCAACAAAAATTTATCAGGATGAAGTTTTCTCCATAATCTTGGCAGAATCTAGTGTTGTCATATAAACCTATTTATTTAAAAAGTAATTCAGCAAATCTGATATAAATGTAATATCTTATTGTGGTTTTGATTGTCAATGATGTTGAACAGCTTTGCACGTGCTGTTTGATATGATTTCTTCGGAATGTCTTTTGTCCACTTTATAATTGGTCCCGTTATTGATTTCCTTCTTCCTTTTTATTTATTTACAGAAGTGGGGGGGGGCAGCTACTGGGGACTGAAATTAGGGGCACTTGACCACTGAGTCACATCCCCAGCCCTATTTTGTATTTTATTTAGAGACAGGGTCTCACTGAGTGCTTAGTGCCTCACTTTTGCTGAGACTGGCTTTTAACTTGCTATCCTCCTGCCTCAGCCTCCAGAGCCTCAGGAATTACAGGCACGAGCCACTGTGCCCAGCTCCTATTTCTTTTTTAAATTGGTTTTGAGAGTTTTTTTTTTTTTAATATACTCTATTACAAGTCTTTCATGAGTTATCTCCCAAACAAATATTTTCTCACAGCATGTAGTTTTCAACTCCTTCACTGTGTCTTTCTCAGAACATGTAATGATTTTGAGAAACTCTAACGTTTAATCACTAAAATTCTATAAAACGTGAAACAAATAAATAATTTGTTAATAATTTGTATGTTAATAATTTATTGTAGCCAGCTTCAGTTGTATACACCTATAAAGAGGCCGAGGCAGGAGGATGCAACTTCAAAGCCAGTCTGATGAATTAACAAGACCTTGTCTCAAAAATAAAAATAAAAAGGGCCTAGGATGTGGCTCAGTGATATAGTGCCCCGGGATTCAATTACCAGTACAAATTAATTAATTTAACTATTTATTAATTAAATTGATTAATTAATTGGGCAGACATTTAAAATTTTATCTAAACATGTTTTAAGTTATTCTAAAAGCACACAGTTTTGTGAAAGGTTCTAAACTTTAAACTTTGGAGTTTGGAGCTTCAAAACTTATTTTGTTAGTATCCAAACTCAAGTTTTGTTTTGGTCCCTTTATAGGTTCAGTTGCCACTGCATGTCGTGACCCAGGCATTCCCATGAATGGGACTCGAAATGGAGATGGAAGAGAACCTGGGGACACTGTGGTTTTTCAATGTGACCCTGGATATGAACTTCAAGGACAGGAAAGAATAACCTGCATTCAGGTAGAAAATCGATACTTCTGGCAGCCCAGCCCACCAGTCTGTATAGGTATGATTAAAGAATAATTAAAATTTTCTATAAATGTAAAACAATGGTTAAAAGCTGGTATTGATGATATTAAGAAAGATATATTATGAAAGATTCTATATGGTAGTCTTAAGATTTCAAAGGACTATGAATCTTCTCAAAATATACAAAATTTAAAGGATCATAATTTTTTTTCATGAGCTGATTCCATAATTTCATTAGATCCTCAATAATCCTAAGGCCCTCAGAAAGTTATAAATCAAAGCTCTTGAAAAATCCTGATCATCCTTTATTTAGTACATTAATGTAGTTATCCATTGCTTTCAAAATTCAGAATGGATTCAGATTGTATGTTTCATATAGGCCATACTGATCTTGCTTATAAAATAGTTATTTCTTCTAAAAAAGAAAGTTTTATCTGAACCTATATGAGAGTTCCAAACTTTAGCTTTTCATTTAATTCATGTATTTCAAAAATTTTTCAATTTTTATTTTGATGGTCTAAGGAGTTGTAGTAACATGACTAATACTTCCAATGTCTAAATTTTGTCTGCATGCTCTGTCCTTGAGTCCACAGTCAGGCTCTAGAAAAAATACAAATTATTTCAGCACTAGATCTGAGAAAGAGTTAAATTAAACCAATCAAACAGTCTTCTATATAATTAATTAGTTTAATCTGAAACCATTTTGTTCAGCTCTTTTAGTATTGATATCAACATGAATTTACTATACATTTTTATTGAAGTACATTTTCTCTACTCGAAATTTTATTTATTTACATAGTCTGTCTTTCATTTCACTGTAATCAGCCTGAGAGAAGATTCCATATCTTGTTCATCTTGTATTTCTAATGGCATTCACTGCACACAAATTTAGCATGTTTTTGAGATAAACTTAATTTTGTTCACTTACAAATATTTTCAATAGAATTTCATAGTGATTTATTTTGAAAGTCACATGGAAAAGAATGTTCAGAACCTCACTTAGAAGTGAACAACTCATGTATGCACTCAATTATTCAGTTTTTTTTACTCTACATTGTAACTTCTCATGCAAAAGTTGCAAAAGCTTTTATCATTAATCATTTAATGTGCCCCACTACTACAGTGAACACTGGGAATTTAGCAATAAAACAAAACAGTAAACTTTCCTGTTATCAATCTATTTTTCACTGAGATAAAAATCTGTTTTTAACATCACATTTTCTTTATTTTGTAAGGTGGTTTTAAAAAAACATGATTTGCTTACATTCCATGCTTTTGTAATTATTTCAAAATGAATACTAATGTTTCACTAAAAAGCACCAATAATAATTAGAAAAAAAAAAAAACACTATTTGTCCAAAAGGAACACAACCAAATAAACAAAGGCCCAAACCAGTCAGACAGTTCTAGATCTCTTCTGTAGAAAATGAGGCAGATGACAAAGAAGTAATCTTACTAGATTTTTTTTTCTTAAGCACAGAATAAGGCCATAGCTACAGTCAGTTCGTCCTTCACTATACCTCCCTTTACAAGTTATTTCCTGCTTACACCTAAGTTGTTCTTTATTCATGAGTGCAAGATTCTAAATAATTAAACATAAATTAATTTGCATTTGCTATAATTATACTCATAAAGGCAGAAAAAAATTTTAAGAAATTTCTCCAAAGAAAAAAAGACTGAAAATATGGGTCATACATTTGTTTTCATGTAATTATTTATGACTGAGTTAACCTAAAATGTTCTAATTAAATTAAAACTTTAGTTTCTAATTAGTTATAATTTGACTACATAGTACATCAGGAAAATTATTATATAGAGAGGAAATAATAGAACACCACAGAATTTATGTGGAATTTCTCACTTTGTTGTCATTCTTAGATATGTACACTTAATAGGATTACCAGAGGGGCTACATTATGCCAAATGTTTTTATGCAAAAATCTAAAATACTGAATAACTTTATTATAGAAAATACTAAAATTCAAATTGGAAGAGATTAATGAGTTCTGAGATATGTAATCATAAAATTTCATTGTGGCAACAATATGCTCTAGCTAACAAGGAAGAAAAAAAATGAGTTCCAAATCTTACTTAAATGCAGAAGGTTGTGGAAAGTATTTGTGTGGATTATGGTACAGTATATTATTTTTTGGTAGGGAAAGATAGCTTGAGGAGAAGATACACATTAGAGCTTCTCTGAGAAAGAAAATAACCTAAAAAAAAAAAAAGTCTGAAAAATTGCTAAGGCTGCAAAAAGCCTGACCTCTGAAACTGATAAGAAAGAACTCCATGATTGGAAATACTATGCCAAAGATTAAACCCTGAACTGTTTAGAAACTCCATAAGTCTATGTCTCAGACCCTGGAGCATAAAGCATTTTTCTTGCATGTAGAAGTAGTCAGACTCATAGCAAATAGCAAACAGAAGAGACGTCATCTTTAGAAAGTTAATAGAATTCATTCCAATAAAATTGACAGTGTGAGGATTACTTTGACATTGCCAGAGGGAATGTAGCAGCACTCAATATGAAGGTAAATAACAAAGACATTAGCATGGGTAGACTGCTCAGAAAAACAGTAGATACAAATAAAATTGAATTGGAATAAAAAAATTAAGAAGATTGCAAAATAGTTATCAATAGATGATGCCCATGTAACTGCTTCACAAGAAACTATATTCAGAATAAATCATTCATATCAGAATTCCATGGAAACTAAAAATTTAATTCATAGATTTCTGATTTTATTTTGGATATTTTCTGATTAGATAAGTAAAAGTAAAAATGCATTTCTAAATGCTATTTAAGGTTGAGTATATTTAAAATATAGTTTTGTTTTGTTTCATTTTTCTTCACTGATTGTTTAGGTTTTACAAATGTCAGCTAACATTTTTGCTTGTCTTCCTGGCTTTGTAGATTTTTAAAACCAACAGCAGCATTGAACTATATTGAGAACCCTTTGATAAATAATCTGAATACTAAAATAAAAAAAATTTAGGGGAACTTGTGACGAATTAAGAGTATTATCATGTACAATATCCAATAAGATACCTAAAATATGTATGTAATGAGTTTTCTATATGTAACGATTTTTTCTATATCTTTAGTGATCAAGGATTCAAACATATAATATGTATCTATATAAATTTCTCAACAATAAAGAATACCAGCATTTTAGTAGAAAATAAGGAAAAGTAAAACGAACAAAATTGATCCTTCACTATCTATGAAATTGAACATAATCCCCCCAGTTTAGCACCTGAAAAAAATCACAAGCAATATTTTACTATCATTCCAATTCTCTTATGTACAATACATGCATATTTATATTTGCTATCACACATATTTTTCTTACATTTTTTTCATATTCACATATGATTTTAAAAACCCCAAATGCAAATTAAGCTGTTTTTTTAATCAGAACACCAAGGTACAAATTAGTTTGCACATGTATCTCTCCTATTTTCATAATCAAAAGAACCACTAGTAATTCAGCATTCATGGATATTTAGCATGTGCTGAATTCCAGGCATGAAGTACCACATAAGGAACAGTCTTTAGCTTACATATTAATGGTCAATAATGACACCTGAATGAATATTGAAATGTAATATGAGAAGGGAAATAGAAATAAGCAAAGGTTGCTATGGATACTAGAGAAGATTGAGTAGCTGAAACAAAGTTCAGGCTGGGATTTCCAGGAAAATTTCCTGAAGGCAGTGATGAATCTTAAAAATGTAAGTAAAGTTATATAAATGTAGAAGGGTGAATGGCATTTCAGGGAGAAGGAATTGGATAAGCAAAGTCCTAGAAATACAAAGAACTATAGTTTTTGAGTTGATGAGATCAGAAAAGTTGCAGAGGTCTGGTCATGAAATCTGTACTGGAGTTGAGCATTATCTTTTAGGCAATGTAAAACAAATACAGAATTTTATGTGTAACACATTATGATTAGATATTTTCCCTGAGAGGACAAATTGGTAGAATCTAGACTATCTTTAGAGGAAGCTGTTGTAATTCTAAAGAGAGAGATGAATCAGGTCAACAAATATGGTGGTAGGCAAGAAAAAAAGGCCAAACTGAAAAATAAATGTAAGATAGAGCCTTGGCTGGGCTGTTTGATGGATTGGGTATAAGGAAGCAATTTTTTAAAAAGGAAGAATTTTAGTCTCCTGTCTGGGGAATTTAGGTGGATGATAGTGTAAATCCAACCTTTCAGGAACATGGGCATAGATACAAATTCAACTGAGGTTTGAGTATTTTGGATAATCTATGTCTGATGTACCTATAGACTACCAGGTAGAGATATGCAGTAAACACTCAGGCCTATGGTTTAGAATTCAGCAGAGATCTGCAGGAACAGATAGAAAAAGAAATAAGTAGTATATAAAAATGGAAGAAGGAATATAATAGAATAAAATATTAGGAAAACTAGCTAGGAACTCAGAACACCAAAATTATAAAATCAAGTGAAAGAAGAAGAAGAAATAAATAAAATAATAATATAAAAATCTATACAAAACATTAGGAAAAGAATAGAAGTTGAATTCCAAAAAAGTAAGTGAATGAATTTAAGGTGAATTCAAATTCACTTCTAGGTAATAGTGACTATGGATATGAAAAGAAAGAAAAAGACAGAAAATTATCTATTATATTTGTAAATATAAAAGTCAAGTAAGGTTGATGAAGAATTATTTGTTTGGAGTCAAGGAGGCTGAGGTAAAAAACAATGGTTGAGGAGAGAACTGCATGAGGAAAAGACCAGATAAAGACATCTGCATTCCCAAGCAATAAAAAGGTTATTGTGTCTCCTGGGATATAATTTTAAATAAATAAAATTCTAAACATAAGGTAATTATTCTCAGGATGAATACTTTGGCACTTTCCTTTGAGATACAAACTGAGAAAAAAATTTTCCCCCTTGGTGAATAAAGAACATAGGTACAGAGACACTATTAATTTCTCTTTCAAAAAAAATACCTAGTTGCATCAAATTAAAAATAATTTGCATAACTCTGAGGGTCTCCTTCCATTTCCATGCAATTTCCCTTCTCTCTCCCTTTCCCTCCCACCTCTCATCCCTGTTTAATGTTAATCTTCTTCTCATGCTCTTCGACCCTACTCTGTTCTTAGTTACTCTCCTTATATCAAAGAAGACATTTGGCATTTGTTTTTTAGGGATTGGCTAGCTTCACTTAGCATAATCTGTTCTAATGAAATATGATATATCAAGAACTATGTAATGTTTTGAACAACCAACAATAAAAAAATTTAAAAAAATAAATAAATAATTTGCATTTGGTAATAAGAAACTCATATTCAAAAAACATTTTGTGGTGTAGATGTGGGAAGGAAGGACTATTGCAATTGGTAGAAGGGGATTATTGCAACAGGGCATAGATCTCTGCAGCCAGAGATCTAGGTGGTTCAGGAGTTAGACAAAAAATGGTTTTTCTTCTGTAGAAAAGAGTAAGCAAGGCAAGAAAGAATGAAGAGTGGAATGAAAGAGTGTCTCCTGATTGGTAGATCAGAGTGTTGTACTGTTCTCAGAAAGGATTGCATGCTAAATCACAGCTAGGTGTGGGACAAAGTTCAGAAGCCTAGGGAAAGGAGAGAAAGATAACCAAAGCTTGGTAGACAAGAATTTTACTAAGATTTATCAGTAGGGACAAAGAGGAACTAAACATTTGAGGCAAAGAATTGGAATTTGCCAGGTCTATGTCTGGTTTTGTTACTGTCAAATGAGGGAGTCTTATATAAATCTTATGGGGACCTATCTTTTCTTAAAATAAGCTCTGTTCCTGAACAACAACAACAACAAAAAAGTATATGAGGAGGGATGTGAGGATTTCTTAAACATCAGGTAAAAATTCAATCCTCTGTTAAAAAATAAAGGAGAAAGGAAATAGTTTTTAGGGAATTTGTTTTATATTTAGTATGTGAGACTTTAAGAAAGATAATTAATTAGAAAAGGTTCTGGAGAAGGCAAAGGGATTATGTAACCAGGTTGATGGTTTTAATTGATTATTTGGAGGGACTCTTTACCCTCAAATTTAGGCTTCACTTAGGTTTGAAGGAGGAGGCTGCCAAAAGTTGAGACTTTATGCATAATCATTGATAAATACCACAAAAATATACAAATAATAGGAAAAGAGTAGTGAATAATTAAGTCTAAGCAACTTAATATTCCCCATTATAGTAGGAGCCAAGCTCATTTTCTACACAGTAACTGAGGTACTAAGACATGGGTAGCCATGGGACATGGAGGAACACAATAAAAGATATCAAAAATTATCATTCACACAGTAATGATGATTTGGCATATCTAACAGAAATGCTGAAATGTTGATATAACCAAACCAGTTTTTGCTGTCAAAAGAATCAGCATGCCTTTTGGCTTAAGGGTAACATTTATCAGGCAGAAGTATAATCTTAAAACTCGCATAATAGTGCTGATGTGCCAATTATGTGTAGAAGACATCATGAGAACATGAAAATTCAGTCTTCCACCCACTCCATACAAACACAAAGTATATGTCTCTGTGCGTGTATTTATTTATATTCCACTCTCCTACCCCACCACCAGGGAATCCATGACTTCATTTCCCTGTTTTTGTTGTTGTTGTTGATGATGCTATCAACTCTGTAATACATTATTTTCTGAACATATCTGTTTTAAGACTAAAGAAAAACACTCCCCTGAAGAACCTGTTTTCTGAATTCCACTGACAATATTTTGAGCCTCTCTACTGAAAAACTACAGATACCTTCATTTGAGGCCACTATCATGACTTTAGTAACTGCCCATTTTCATTAAGTCAGGCAACTAGATTTAAGGATATCCTAATGTTCAATATAAGAAAGTTGTAAAGTACTGTAGTTTCTCAGAAAATTATCCATTATTGCTCATTAACAGTATCAAAGCCTTTTGTTCCATAAATACACAAAAGGTACCAGGGAAGAGATGAAAAGCAGCTGAAGATACTATATCTGTTACTCCATTTATTATTATTATTATTATTAATTTTTTTAGTTGTAGATGAACACAATAACTTTATTTGTTTATTTTTATGTGGTGCCAGGGATTGAACCCAGTGCCTCATGCATGCTAGCAAGTACTCTACCGCTGAACCACAACCCTAGCCCCTGGCCCTCCATTTATTATAAATATTTTATTTTGTTTTATTTTTTTCCCTATTTTTTTCTAGTAACTTTCTTATCTCCATGGGGAAATCATCTTTACCCCTTTACAAATGGTTTCCTTTTACACTAAACAAAGTCGTAATGGAAAAAGAAAGAACTTTATATGTAATTTTTTATTGATTTTGGAAGCCAGAAAATCAGCTTAATTCAATGAATCCATGTTCATACCATATATTCAATATTTTAATGATTTTTCTTGAAAGAAAATGCAATGTTCAAGCATCCAGTACCATGAAAGTCAGGTCTGTGCTGCAAAATCTCATAAGCCCTCTTAGAGAAATGTTTTCACAAATATTGATAGCTAATGAATTTTATTAATCTCTTAAGGGATTTTGTTTGCTTGTTTAAATTAAAGCACCCTGTGGAGGCAATTTAACAGGATCTTCAGGCTTTATTCTTTCGCCAAACTTTCCTCATCCATATCCACATAGCAGGGACTGTGACTGGACTATCACCGTCAATTCTGACTATGTTATCTCCTTGGCATTCATCAGGTGAGTTCTTATACAGGTCTACATTTAAAAATATTTTTTGGTTATTTCAGTGTAGTGTTTGTACTAGGTGATTTTTTTTTTGTTTCTGTGTTTGACGTTTATTATTATTTTTCTCCAAACTCAATACCAATACTTTGTAATTAACAATTTGCAAAGCCTTAAATAATAGTGTAGCAGTTTTGAAGTTCAGTGGGTGAGAATCTTCACCAGATTTCTAGTTGGGGAAACATGTTGAAGGTCAAGAGGTTTACTGACTAAAAGTTTGATCACTTTATAACATTTCCTCTATCTCTGTACTTATCATCACTGTATCCAAAAATTCAGTTTTTCCTAAACTTCAAGATTAAAGGTCAGCACTTCAATAATTTTCTTCTTCCATATTTACACTACTCAAAACCTTTCAAAATATTTTAAAACCCACATGTGCAGCACTATTGCTGGGCTTGGAAAGACACATATTCCCAACTACTTTTCTTTTTTGTGGTCTTGTTAAGTCCAACTGATAAAGAAATTTTTATGGGTTATTTCTGTATAACTTCTTGGTAGAACTTATCTCAAGATAGAGCTTTACATAGGAGTGTTCCAAACTTCCATTTGTCATGTAGTAGTAAAAATCATAGGGTAAGCTTAGTACTGAAATAGTAAGGAATGCAACCTGTCTGGGAAAAATAAGCAGTTGGGTTTGAGTTCTAACCTTGCCACTCATCTTTGTTACCTTGAATAAGTTACGTATTTAAATGAATATCTGCTTCTTCACATGGAGACAACAGTTGTGTCATGGAATGTGGCCTCTTTCCTAAATGTTTCAATGAAAAGGGTCGTGGGTTTTGTTCAATGGTGGATTGCTTGCTTACCGAGCATACATGGGCCCTGGACTTGATCCCCAGAGCCACATAAAGGTTTCCATGGAAGTGTGAGGTAATAGTAACAAAAGTATTTCCTAAGTAGAAATTTTCCTTATATAACCAGTTGGTTGACCCTACAGAGAGGTAAAACAACCACTCTTTCTGCCTCCAGTGTGTTAAAACAGTAATATTTATGTAAAATGTTAAGCTTAAATTTACAATATTTTCTAATATATCAAAGCCAGATTTTAAAAAAGCAGTAAAGATAATTAGAAGTCATAAAAATTTAGCAAATTTATGAATATATGAAATATATGCAACAAAAATTATATTGTTAGTTATATGCAAGGACCCTGTTATAAGACCACTTCCTGAGTAAATACTATTATTTTCCCTATTTTTTAAGTGGAGGAAATGACAACATAGACATTAGAAATACCAAAATGTTTGACATAAGGCTTAGTTTACTTATGAAATTATTTTAGTTAATAAATTAAGAGTAGAAGACTACATTAAATGAAACACATGACATAAATTTGGTTTCCATCTGTCATTTATTATGTGACTTAGGGAAACAACTGACTTTGAAAGGACTTATGTACTCATTGATAAAATTAAAATCATAATCCTTTCCTTATACCACAGGATTATTGGAAATACCAAGTTAATATTTATGAAAGTGCCTTATAAAATATAATTTACTATTAGAATGTTCTATTCTTCCACTTGTTGTGGGAAAATATTATGGCTAAGATGTTAAAATTTCCTTGAAAAAATAATTTTTGTTCGATTTTCATTTTCAAAGGAGCTATAAATCAATATTTTAAGCATTTAAGACAAAACTAAAATTTTTTAAATGTTCAGTACTTCATTGTTAAATAGGCTTTAAGCCTTCAGAACATAATAAATACTTCTGTGTCAATTACAAACCATTTGTTTCCATTGGTCCCTCCCAAAATTGAGATAGACAAGGAAGTTGTAATTACCATCAAATCTTAATGTGGAAAGAGATGAAGTTCAAAGATTATGCTTTGTCCCAGGATAAGGGTAATTGAAATCAGGCCCAATCTTCTGATTTTTGCCATTTTTGTACCAGCAGTTACCAAAATTCAGGTCCCAGCTCCACTGAAAGATTTGAAGACAAATTCACTGGACTTGGGAAGCAACTGAATACATTAAAACAAAATATGATAGTGTGAAGTTTCTCTAATTTCCTCATGTTACAGGAACATTTATATATAAAAAGGTTAATAACTTGTACTCCATCCCAGTCTTTCTTCACCACCATTTATGCACAAGTAAACTGAGTGGCTGGACTTAGTTTTCCTATGGAGGCACACATGTTAAGGATGAGAAAAACTGTATAAACTTAACCTCTATACATTCCATAGATTTGGAAATATGTTTCACCTAACAAATCTCTTTTAGATACAAAGATGATAAAATACTGAATTAGTTTTGCTACTGATGGATGTTTAACATTGTCAAGCTTTACTGTTTTCATTTTAAAACATGAATTTGTTGACTTTTCTTAATGACTCAGATGAGCCCATTTCTTTTCACTGTGTTTCTCTGCCACAATATAAAGTTAGATAATAAATCAATTTATTGTTTGTCTCCTACTTTCTATGAATATGACTAATATGATCATTATAAGAAAATTCTCATGCTTTTGAAGGTTAAAACCAGTTTATCATGGAAACTGCAATATTTAAAATATTGATTTGAATAATTCACATGCTAAAATATCATTTTCAACATTATCTAATTTTGAAACAGTGTGATTTCTCCTACATTGTTTTAAAAGAAGAAAATATTTACTTTCAGAAAAATGAAAAGCTAATACAATGTACAGTACTTGAAATAGGAGCCTTGAAATAGTATTTTCATGATGTAAACTACATGGATAAAGCTATTTAAAATAGCTTATTCACTTTATTGATATAGTAACTGATTAAGGATACATAGCTAAGAAGGGCAGAAGCAAGGCTTAAACTCACATCTTCTGACTCTAAATCCTACAACTTTCATTAGTTAAACTCTCTCTACCTTACAGTATCTTCTATCTCCTCTAGATAAATTGACAATGTAGAAATATTTGAAAGTATCAAGATTTTGTTTTCCTTTTTCCCTGCTGATGTGACATTCATATTCAATGTGTTTATTTTCAAGCCAATTTTTTAATATTAGATTATTTTGACATGGTCTATTGTTCATTTTAGGCACTGAGTATATGAATATATGATTATTATGGTTAATACTCTAGCAATAATAATAATTCTACTTCCTCTCTCTCTTTTTCTGTCTCTGTCTCTGTCTCTCTCTCTCTCTCTCTCTCTCTCTCTCTCTCTCTCTCTCTTTAGTTTTAGCATAGAACCAAATTATGACTTTCTCTATATATATGATGGACCAGACAGTAATAGTCCACTGATTGGAAGTTTTCAAGACAGCAAGTTACCAGAGAGAATAGAAAGCAGTTCAAATACTATGCATTTGGCTTTTCGGAGTGATGGATCTGTTAGTTACACTGGATTTCATCTAGAATACAAAGGTAAATATGAACATTTAATTTTATTATGAATGATTTAAACTCTGGTTATTTTATATAGGAGAGTAATTTTGCATTAGCCATTGCATTTTTAATGCAGACTATGTACAATTCACCTCATAAAAGAGTTCTCACCATAGACTTTTGCTATCAGTGAGAAGGAAATTAGCATTTCCCTAATTACTACTAAAGGAAATGTGTCAGGCAAAAAAAAATTAACAATCATTATTATGCAGTAGTTGGCTAAAGCTACAATATATTATAGAACAAAAGAATATATTTTTTGGAAGCTAAAGTTTTATTCAAGTACTTTTATTCAGAGTACTGTCAGTGATAAGGAGAACAAAGTATAGGACAATTATGTTGCAGAAAATGTTACAAATATTTAAATGTGTCAATAGGCAGAATGGGGGAAAATATAATGATAATTAAAATGTTTTATAATGTTTCTGCAAGTACTTAAGTAAATTATGTTAGAATGCCTATGGATCTTTTCCTTAAATATACTATCTTGAATTCAGACTTTATGTATTATTTTTGAATTTACTTTTTAAATCTTTTAAATTAATAAGTAAATTTATAAAATGTGTGCATATTTACGGATTCTTATGTAATGTTGCAATACATGTATATCTTGTGTAATATTTAAATCAGGTTAAACATATTTATCATCTCAAATATTTATCATTTTTTACGGTGAGAACATTCTAAATAATTCTTTAATACCTTTTTAAAATATATGGTACATTATCATTATCTATACTCACCCCACTATCCAATAGCTCACCAGAACTTCTTAATTCTATCTTACTGTAGCTCAATACCCATTTATTCTTCTTTCCTTATCCCTGTCTAACCCCAACTCTACCAAGTCTCTGATAACCAACACTCTATTCTCAATTTCAATGAGTTAAACTATTTTAAATTCCACAAATGAGTGAGTTTATGAAATTTTATATTTAATGCCTATAGGAACATATTTACATCTTTTTGGTGGTTGTTGTTTTGTTTTTTGCTTCAAGGTTTGAACCTAGGGGCACTTAATCACTGAGCCACACCCCCAGCCCTTTTTTTGTATTTTATTAGAGACAGGGTCTCACTGAATTTCTTAGGGCCTCCCTAAGTTGTTGAGGCTGGCTTTGAACTCATGATCCTTCTGCCTCATCTTCCCAAGACACTTGGATTACAGGTGTGCACCACCACACCTGGGTTAAATTGAATTTTTAATGATTGAGTCCATGGATATATTGAAGGAATACTGATAATTTTTCTCAAGTTATCAACTGAATTTTAAAATTATATACTTCTGAATTTTTGCTACTTTTTATTTTTAATAACTAAAAATATTGTAGAATAAAAAAGTATTTACCACACAACCAGAAAAACCTTAACATTGTGCCATATTTTCTTCAGATCCTTTATTCTTTTTTAAAGAAATCAAATATTGCACATATGATTGAAACTTTTACATTTGCAGTGGCAACTAGGGTATTTTTCTTTACGACTATCATGAGGACTCAGCATAAATTTCTAAGAACTCATAGCATTAGATAAGGAAGACTTTTGAGGGAAAGGGAAAACTCACAAGGCAGCAAAATAGAGATGCATGAAGTCCTCCAATATTTGTATTATCACTTGTAAATACACGAAAGGACCAGGGTATCTGCAGAATGTGGACATAGTGTAGATTTCTTATGAGTGGAAAACTTGAGATCTCTGTGAGTCTCATATCTCATAGAACAAAGTAAGAAAAAGGCCTTGTAATTTGACTGGGACTGCGTTAATTTTCTAAATTATTTGGGAATAAATTCATGAATAATTTGTAATATTTTCAAATATTAAAATGGCAAATCTCTCAATTTAGCATGTTTTCTTCAATAATTTTAATATATAAAATTTTAATCATTTTAATCCTATATGTCTTATACTTTCCATTGTTATCAAGTGAAATTTTTATTGTTTTATTTTCTGATTGCTGCTAG
Organism: Marmota monax; assembly: GCF_021218885.2. Lineage (NCBI taxonomy): Eukaryota > Metazoa > Chordata > Mammalia > Rodentia > Sciuridae > Marmota > Marmota monax. Next base: position 19,158,938 of record NW_026694084.1, on the reverse strand, counting down.
TAATAGGACATAGTGAATTCTGTAATTTCTTTTAGTATGTTACAAATCTACTTAACTTTTTCATTAACATCATGAGACAGGGTCTCACTGAGTTGCTTAGGGCCTCCATAAATTGTTGAGGCTGGCTTTGAACTCATGATACTTCTGCCTCAGCTTCCCAAGACACTTGGATTACAGGTGTGCACCACCACACCTGGCTTAAATTGAATTTTTAATGATTGAGTCTGTGGATATATTGAAGGAATACTGAATTTTGCAGCATTTTTGGATTGCTTGTACTGATAATTCTGTTTCTTTATAATCTGTATGTACTTTGTTTCTTTTTCTTGACTTATTTAATTCTCTGGATAAAAACTTCAGTGCCCTATTAAATAGAAGCAATGATAGTCATTAACCTTGTGTTATTGATAATTTTTAAAAGAACACATGGAATGTTTAACTTTTAAGTATGATGGTTGCTCTTGGTCACAGTAATGTTAATAGAGAGCTAACTTTTTTTATTTTTTTAGCTCTAATTGTGTCCAGGCATACTTTGAAGTAATTAACACAAAGATAATTTACTTCCACAAGTGAAGGATTTTTGGCACAGTAAGGTTAAGTAATTTGCCCAAAGTCATATGGAGGAGCTAAAATTTGATTGAGAGTGGTTCTAGAGTTCACATTCATATCTAAAATGTTATACTAACTTGAGATATTATTTACCAGCTATAGAATATTCATTTCCAACACTTCACTAACCTCCTACACACATACTAAACCACAAGGATCTTAAAAACAAGGGACTCATCTGTTTACTCACTACTACACATAGAATGGCTAGAATAGTGCCTACACCTAGTAAATATCCAACAATTACTTGATTGATTGATTTTGAGCAGCTTAAAGAATTTTTTAAAATAAAGTCATAATTAAATTTATAGAATAACAACATTCTTGAAATGTAAAAAAGTTGAGAGCTATATTCCTGTCTTGCATTTTATAAATGAGAAGTTTGCCTAGGGATGGATACTTATAAGGCAAGATGAAAAGTTTATGAATATAACCTGTAGAGAGAAAGAGGGAGGGAGGGAGAGAGGGAGGGAGGAAGGAAGGAAGGAAGGAAGGAAGGAAGGAAATCGAGAAACAGAAAAAAAAAAGAAGGAAGGATCAAACACACAAAGAAAGGAAACAGTAGGTCTGTGGAGATAGATACATGTAAGTTCTACTGCTAATTAGTATTTTGGAAAAAAATTCTAGACATCTCTGGGATGAAAACATATGGGGAAAGTACCTTCCTGTGATGTTCATGGAAAATGGTGTTAAAGATAGTAGCAAGCTTTCTCTTGGAAAATAAACATGACTTCACCATCCTCCCTTTATATAACATTCTAGATTTCCATTACTTGTATAAATATAATTGAGCTCTTGAGATAAAACCTATTTGCCATACTTTGCCCAAATAAATATCCATTCTTATTTCCCACCTTGATCAGTTACCATTATTATTTCCAAAAATATATGATTTATTTAATCATAGGAAAAGAGCCACAAACATGACTTTTAAAAAATGGTAATTATTTGTCATGTACTTTCTCTGTTCTGGTTACAGTAAATAGCCCATTTTAATGCATTGTCTCTGTCCTCCCTCAAGCAGGCACACTTCAAAATCCAATAAAAAAGCCATTATAACAGGATTGTAAGTATTTTTGAGATGATGGAATTGAGGATCAGATTGTTCAAATGAGTTGCACAAGCACATATAAATTAGTATTTCCACTAATGGTAAAGACAAAGAAAAATATAAGAGAATGGGCAGAAAGAAATATATACTTACCCCATTAAATACTTCTGCCTCCTTCCTCTTCCATGGTAACTATTACTCATCATCCTCAGTCACTAAACCAATGCCAACTGACAATTCCATACAAGGTCTTATTTTTACTTTAAAAAATACTTCTTTTCAGCATACTTACCAAATTCAACATAATTAATTATCTGAGCTGATCTTCAAAGTCTCGTCTGTGGAAAAATTTTATGGCTCAATTCAGATTCACTAAGGTCTATTTTTGTTCTTATCAGTCTCCCTATTTTCTGTCTTAGTCCTTTTTGCTCCTATAATGCAGGGTAATTTACACAGAAAGAACATTTATTTCTTACAGTTATGGAGACTTGGGAGTCTAATACTAAGATGCCCACATCTGGCAAAGGCCCTCTTGCTACATCATTCCAGGACAGAAGACATCAGGGTCAGAAAAGATGAGCAAGAGCATCAGCAAGGGAGGAAAAAAAGTTGCTTCTATAATATTGTCACTATCCAGATAACTAACTCACTCCAATGACAACTACATTAATATAGTCATGAAGGTAGAGGCAGCATGACATAATCACCTTTTCTTAGGTCCCACCTCACAACACTGTTCCATTGGGGATTAAGTTTCCAACACATTTAAGCTATGGTGTATCCTTATTTTGAGAAATATTTTCCCTTTATATATCTAGTTTCTTAAAGCTAATAAATTGGTAGTGATGTTTATAACTGTCACAAAGAGAAAAACATCTCTTATTTTCAAGATAAAATGTGGATCCCTAAAATAAACTGAGAAGACCTAGTGAGTAAAACATGTCCCTTTTGTCTTATACTATATACCTTGACTTAAAGCATGTTCTTTTTTTCTTTTTTGGTATTGGGGATTGAACTCAGGGGCACTCGACCACTGAGCCACATCCCCAGCCCTATTTTGTATTTTATTTAGGAACAGGGTCTCACTGAGTTGCTTAGCCCCTTGCTGGATTTTTTTTAATTTCAGTATTTTTGGTGTGCAATTGATTGATTCAGTGGATATGGAACTAATGGAAAGAGAAGTGATTCAAGAAGCAATTTTTAGAGTATAGTATATGGGATGCAAATTTTGTGAATGTATATATGTATATACTTGTGCTTAAGGAAGGATTAAGTCATTGAGCTTAGATTTAAAACTTGGGAATTGGGGTATCCAACTTCCACACCCTAGCACACTACCTCCCCTCCTGCAGGCCACTCCCTGCCACCTAATCAGTTCTTCATTTTCTCTCCATGCTCACTTTAATTTCTGTTCTTCAGGAAGTTTCCTGAATGCTCCTTTATGCAACGTTCATGAGTTGCAATTATTTATTTAATAAAGTTCTTTTCTTAATAGGCTATTAACTCCACAAGGGTCAGGATATCTTGTGTTTAACTATTTGCTAATTTCTAGAGTGAATTAGATCAGATAGTGAGCTCTTAATTATTTGTAGGAAGGAAGGAATGAAAGAAGAAAAGGAAGGAAGTAAACATTTGTCATTCCCCTGATAGTCTATAAAAACAATTTAAATGTCTAATTCCATCATTTCCTTTTTTAGTTAAATTGGGAGAATCATATATAGTGCTCTTCCTAAAGTGTAGCTTCCAGGTCTCTCATGGAATATAAAAGAACCTTAAACTCTTTGCAAACTTTTATGAATGGAAGAAATACATTATTTCTGTTGCAAGTCGTCAAAATTTGGTATATTATAATTATGTTTTTTTACTAGCCAAACACCAAGAAATTGATTGTTCCATGACTCAGATTCAGAGTTGCACTCATCTCCTGATTTCTCATTAATACAGGATAAATCCTGATGTAGAAAATCACATTTGGTACTATGAATTTATTGTGATGGCCCTTACATTATACATTGATTATTTCTTAAGCAATCTATACTAAAATAATAATAAAAACAATTAAATGGAAATAATCTCAAGCATCATTCATACCCATTAACGTCCTATTCCAAAAAATGGATGCACCAATCTTCCTATTTCTCTCTCTCTCTCTCTCTCTATATATATATATATATATATATATTTTTTTTTTTTTTTTTTTCCTAAATGTTCTTAAGTCCCTAGTTTATTTTTAGGTACACAGTTCCCTTTTTGTGAATGGACTTTGTATTTCTATTTGTTACTGCTAGCTTTGAAAATACCTGGTATTTGCATAGACTATCTATCCAAAAAGACCATACATTGAATTTTGTAAAGGTTGTAAAGGTTAAAATGGGGCTACCTCTAATAGAAATGTGGGGAATGACAAGAGGAAATAAGAAGATGCTGGGGATGTGGCTCAAGCGGTAGCGCGCTCGCCTGGCATGCGTGCGGCCCGGTTTCGATCCTCAGCACCACATACAAACAAAGATGTTGTGTCTGCCGAAAACTAAAAAATAAATATAAAAAAAATTCTCTCTCTCTCTCTCTCTCTCTCTCTAAAAAAAAAAAAAATTAAGAAGAAGAAGAAGAGTTGCAGAGTAGAGAAACAGAATCCTTTACAGTCCTCCTAATGTGAAATTAACCAAGTGCAATACAAGCAGCAGATACACTTTTAGGTTCAGTAATTTGGCATAGATATATGTTATTAAGGGGGAAGATCATTTAAATAAACAAATGTTAGGGGAAGTCCTGCTTTTTTCCCCCAAAGTAATTCATTTCAATATTGATGTATGGATTATAGCATGTAATTATGTATGTTTAACTATGTAGCTTAGATATGAATTTTTATATATATATATATATATATATATATATATATATATATATATAATTTTTAGTTGTCGTTGGACATAGTACCTTTATTTTATTTATTTTTATGTGGTGCTGAGGATCCAACCCAGCACCTCACATGTGTCAGGCAAACACTTTACTGCTGAGCCACATCCCCAGCCCTTAGGTACTAATTTTAATGGGGAAAAAAAAAACTGAACAATTTTACTTACAAATCAATGTGAATTATCAGAATTTCAAATATGCTTAAGGTCTACTTTGTACAATGAGCCCTCAGAGATAGAAAAGGTGCTGATGCTTCCCTTGCAGTTTAGAGAAAGGAATGAACATATTCTAAAGGTTTCATAGAAAATATTATTTTAAAGCAATTAATTCTTATCAAAACTATTCACAGCAAAACTCCGGGAGTCCTGCTTTGATCCAGGCAACATAATGAATGGTACCAGACTTGGGATGGATTATAAATTAGGATCAACAGTCACCTATTACTGTGATGCTGGCTATGTTCTTCAAGGTTATTCGACACTCACCTGTATTATGGGAGATGATGGAAGACCTGGATGGAACAGAGCTCTACCCAGTTGTCATGGTAAGAAACATACTTTTTTTTTTTCCTGCTGAAAATTGCTTTTAGCCAATTTTTTTCCTCTTTCTTTCTCTCTTTCTTTCTTTTATTAAAAAGAATCAAGAAATGTTTAAATAAATACCTGTTTTAAAAAAAAAATCAACCACTTCACATAAACCTACAAGCATGATATAGGCAATGAAGAGATTTTATTGAGGACTTAAAAATTGAAATCAATACAAAAAATAGTTTTAGAAAAGTACTTATTTTACCAGGTGTCTCTAAAGCCATGTGCCTGTTAACAGTAGGCAAGCTCTTTCAGAACATAGGTGTTATTTCCTGTTGTGTTCATTTGTGTACCTTCAGGACTTAAGAGCTGTGCCTAAAATATTAGGTGTCCAGAAAATACTGGTCAAACAAATGAAGAGTAAACACACTGAAGTTGGAGTTTCAATAGATTTAGATAAATTCAGTAACTTAAATATTATCAAGAATTGGTGATGAATCTTCATCTGAAATAAGGATATAAAAGAATATACATTTCTCCTAAGAGCTGGATGTCTAAAGGAGAATTAATACTGCAATATTTAAAAATCATACACTTGTATATAACTTTATATATGGATATAGTGCAAAAGAACATTGTAGGAAGGAGATAAACAGTGATATCATTGTAAAAGTTTACCACAGACACCCTCATCCGTTGAATGATCCTAATACATTGTGCAAAACTGACAGAGAGATATCATCTTGGGAAGATTTTCCAAATTATGGTCAATAGCAGTGAGTCATAAAATCAATTCATTGTGTCATAATTAATATTTTTACAATAGACATAGAATTGAATCATATAAAATTAAAATTAAATTAAAAATGAAATAAAAAGAGAAAAATTATAAGTCAAAGAACAAGGCAATGACAAATAATCTTTTGTGAAAGTTTTTTCAGTTGCATATACAGTGATAACTAAAAATATCCATATACTCACATGTATACATGTGTACACACATTCACGTGTGTGTTTTTGTGTCTTTGCATTAGGTCATGATATAACATATATTTCTTATAATGAATTTCAGTAAAAAATCAACAATAACCCTAATTTGATAGTTATAAATGTGGATTTTAAGTATCTGACATACATGGTAATTTTTCCTAATTGTAAAATATATTCACTCACAGAATTATTTTTGCATGATTTTGATTTACGTGTCATTTAACCTGAGATCATTTTCTCTTATCTCTAATTCTTAACTTGCATTCATGGTTTAATCTATCAAAAGATAAAGAGAATAAAAAGAGAAATAACTATATTGGGCTTAAATCTTCTAAAGAGAAAAATCATTGATAACAGGGAATTAAGGTTTTTTAAAATATATTTTTTAGTTATAGATGGATGCAATATCTTTATTTCATTTATTCATTTTTTTATGTGGTGCTGAGAATCGAACCCAGTGCCTCACATGTGCAAGGAAAGCGCTCTGCCACTGAGCCACAGCCCCAGCCCCATATAACAGGGAATTAAGTTTTAAGGAATATGGGGAAAGGATGATCATATTGTCTTAGAATTTAGAGGCATACAAAAGAAAAATTGCTTTTAGCCAAAAAAAACATTCAAAAGTTCAGAAAGCATTTTTCAAAAGTTGCCATTAGTAATCACTTGAAATTTCTTGAAAAATTCCCAGATCCACCTGTGAAATAATCAAAAGTTGTGATGAAGAAACACTAAAGGATACAGAAAACTACATATCAGCAAGATAGTTGTTGGTCACTGGGATCAATGTTAAGTATATGACTTTCAATGGCAGGTGAGAAAGGCAGAAGCAGGAATCTCATGTGCATTTACTAGAATAAGCCTACTTAACAATCCTACTCCTTCCCAGTAGGCCTATATATTGGTAGAAAGGTCAGTTATAGATTTCATATGTCAATTTTGGTATAAATGTACCACTGCATATATAAATAATCCTAAAACAAAAAAAGTCATAGATTCAATTCCGCCCAATTTAGTATATTTAATGTTCATTGAAGTCATGTCTGTAATCAGTTATTATTTAATAGATTATTGTGAAGCTATGGTTGGTAAACAACACATACAAAGAACATAGTCTAGTTTCTGACAAATATTGAAATATTAGCACATTGGAGGTGTGCTTTTCAGTAGAGTTCTAGAATCAGCCAAGTGCCAGAAACATGCTCTGCACTTGACATTGGGTGTTATGTTTTAGTTGAACAAGTGCATTTATGTTATTTTAACAAAAATTAAATATGATTTATCTGTGTTAATATATTGAATATACACATTAGCTCAGTCTTAAAAACCTTTCTTAGGAAAATTTTTTTATCATTAGATAAGCTAGATATCACTTGAGTTTTAACTAAAATGATAAGATTCTATGGATGTTAAACAAAATTTGTTCAATGGATTCCTTAAGTCATTAAAAAGAAGCTTAAGATAAATTTCTAGTGTTACTGGGGGAAAATATTTGTTTTAAAAATAAATATATTTAATCCCAAGCAGTAGTTGGAGAAAAAAAAAAGAAAAAGAAAAAGAAAAGGCCAGAGTCAGCTCTGTGCTCTTATTCAATTATTTATTTAGTATATCTAATCGTGAGTTAAACTTACGTAATTTGTAAGATTGTTGGGAAATTATATTAAATAACTAACTATAGCACTTGCTTCTGTGGTTATTATTGTCACACAATAGGTAGAGCTTAATACATTTAGTTTCCTAATCAGCATCATACATATCTAATTGTTTTTCCTCATAGTAATTATATACAGGACTGGCTGACTTTCAGCTATAAAAATTTATTACTTTAAAAGACAACATTAGTGTTTGATACATGTGTAAGAGAGTCAGAAGAATTTCTTGTGCATAAAGACAAATTATTTTAAGATGAATTTTACAGTTTATCTATATAAAATATTTGTATGATTATAAGAAAATACACAAAATGTTTTATTTTTAATGCAGTGGTCATCTGCCTCACTCCTATTCCGTGTTTCACTAGAAGCTGATTCTTCTAATAATTTCTATTTGCCATTTATGGTCCCATCATGAGTACACATAACATATAAAACTGAATAATAGCTACTGATTTCATGATGTAAAAGACAATTATATCACATCCACAGCTCCTCTCTTCAGTATTCCAGAGTTACATTCTTTTTGGTTATTTTAGCGATTGCTTTTGTCATTTGTTGATATGTTTATTTCTCTATCTAATTTTATCAATGTTTGAGACTTTGGTGGCTGGACCCCTACATATTTTTGTGATCTTATCCTACAATAGGAATCCCAATAAGGTCTCTAAGAATATGGCCAGGAAATTTTGACTGATTAGTAGGCTTTGCTTTAAAATACTTAAGTAAGGAGGTGGCTATTACACTGTGAATCCTGAATGCCAAAATAAGGGAAAGATCTTTGTTTGTTTATTTTATTTTTGTAGTGCTGGGGGATTGAACCAAGGACCTTGAACTATTTATGTTTTAATGTAAAAGTCAACAGCAACATGATCAGTGTCTGTAAACTCTATGTACACAACTACAGTTTGCTTTTTCTTTGACCATTCTTAGTTTTACTCTAGAAAAGCATAAGCTATGTGAGGTCACGAGCTACATATTCCTGTATACAAACTTCTTTGTAAAGATTTGTTAACTTGAACTGACCATAAGAATGTACAAAGTTTGACTATTTTTGAAGATACATTTTTATCAATGTTTAGGATTAAGTGTACATTTTAAATCTGGAAAAAAATATTTAAAGAGCTCAAGTTGGACACTAGAAGGTTATATTTGTCAAAAGCAGATCCAAAATGATTGCATCCTGTCATAAGTCCTGCTCAGTGTTGAGGAACCCTAGAGTGTATTTCAGGAGAATGTCACTTTTCTTAAAAGATACCAGCACAGCATATCTATAACAACATTTTATTTTACAGTTTTAAAAATTTATTAGAAAATACTAATTATTTATTTTATTTTATTTTTTTGCTTGGAAAAGTATGTGCTGAAAATCTGTTTATTTGTTAATAATATACTGGATTAAAGTAGAAGTCATATCATTTTATCCATAACTTAACTCAATATTAGGTAAAGGCAATAAAACACAAATGGTGACAGATTTCATGTATACTTTCACTTCAAGAAAGTCCCTCCTCTCAACACTGTTGATTAAATTTCTAAGACATACATTTGGTGGGGGAGATGTATTCAAACCATAGCATTTTGTTGAATATTTTACAAACAGACGCGTGACATCAAGAATAAAAGATGAACTTGAAGGTTTTTCACTTATTTTTGACATCCTACTTCATCTTTTCCTTACTATTCTTTATTTATTTCATTTAGCGGTTCAGCTAAGCCCTCACTCAAAAACCCAGCTATCTTTTATCTCTTAGCCTCTCTCCTAACTGTTTTTTTTCCCTTCCTTTGATCTCTATACAGTACCTGTGGACACAAAAGAGTGATCTTTAACATATATACATCAGATTGTATCAGTATTTACTCAAAATCCAGTAATCATAATAAACCACAAAGCTTTATTTTATTTGCCTGTATACAACCCCAGCGTCTTTACTGTCTTCTCCTTTTACCACACTCCTTGAATAACACTGACCTCCTTGATGTTTCTTCAATGTACTGGTCATATTTCTGATTCACAGCTTCTACACTGCTACTCTTGGAATATTTTTATCTCAGGTCTCTGGCTGGCTAGTTCTCTCACATCCTTCAGGCTTTTGCCCACTAACCTTCTTATTATAAAAACAAAAATTTTTATTTACCTTCCCCAGTTTTCCCAAAGTTTCCAGGATGGAATCAATACCCATATCTAAAATCGCAACCACATATCCTTAAGACAGAGTGTACTCTGATGTATATAAAGCTCATGTACTTTAGGGCCTCAGAACTTTAAAAGGTAAATCACAGAATTTAAGAGTACTATCCGTAGGAATATATGTGTTTTGTATTGAAAAAAAAGTTATGGCAGCATCAAGATAAAACCAATATATTGTTCTTTTTAGAAAAAAATATTTAAAAATTATACATTATAGTGGGATTCTCTGTGACATATTTGTTCATGCACATAGCATAAATTGGTTTCTTTCATTCCCCCATACTTACCCTTTCCTTTCCCTCCTCTCTCATGTACCACCTTTCTCTAATACAACCGTTGGTTTATTAGCTTATTTCACTTTGCATGATGTTCTATAGTTTCACCCATTTTCCTGTAAATCCATAATTTCATTTTTCTTTATAATTTAGTAAATTCAATTGCATATATGTGTGATATATATAAACACATATACAATCATATTTTCTTTATCCATTTATTTTTTGACAGACACTTAGCAGCATAATTCATAATAGCCAAATTATAGAAGCAATATGATATTATCACTCCTTTTCATTACAGTAGCATACAGTAACCATTGAATTGATAGGCAATTATAAGACCCTAAGAATGAACATACTTGGCCTGTTAAAGAACCACTAGCTTGCAAAGTTTCCAAAGAAGTGATCATATGACATTTGTTCATTGCTTTTTCTTACATGCACTTTCCAAAGTACCACTTATGTTCCTGTAAGTATTAGGCATTAAAACATGAATTCTTCATAGTCCTTGTCCTGAGAGAGCTTACAATCTAATGAGATACAGACAGGAAGGTCTATTGTTAACAATAAAATTGAATACTATTTTGGTGTAGTGGAGGGGCATCTAACAAGTAACAAAAAGCCTTTATATCTCAGGGTAACTCCCTAAAGTGGGAACTATTAATATTATCATTTCAAAATAAGGAAGACAGAAAGACATTCATTTACTTGTTCAAAGTCACACGTGCTTAGCAGTCCTATTGTGAATACATTATTTTAGTTACTACCCTACATGTAGGCTGGTAAATTCTGTAAAGGACAGTGTACTGGCCTTTTCCATTTATGGACCGTAAGAGCACAGTAATATTTTAATTGGTGTCTTACTTCATTTTGTACTATTATACCAGAATACTTTAGGTTGAGATAGATATATATATATATATATATATATATATATATATATATATATATATATATATATATATATATTATATCTCACACATTCAATTTTTGTAGTTCTAGAGTGAAGGAGCCCATATCTGACAGGGGCCATTTTACTGTATGATTCCCTGCAGAAGGGCAAGTGGGCATGAGAGACAAAGACAGAGGAGAATGTAAAGGGTCTGAACACATCCTTTATCAGGAACTCACTTCTAAAATAAATAACCTATCACTATGATAAAAGCACTAATCTATTGATGAGGGCAATATCTTATGACCCAATCATTTTATGAAAGTTCCTCCTCTCAACACTGTTGATTAAATTTCTAAGACATTTGGGTGATGTATTCAAACCACAGCAGTTTGTTAAATATTTTACAAACAGAGGCATGGCATCAATAATATTAAGAGATGAAATTGAAGGTTTTCCACTTATTTTTTTGACATCCTACTTCAGACTAAGTATGGGAATTAACATAAATTGCTACAAAAATCTGACACAATTCTTCACCTGAAATGCATTTTAACATTTCATCTCAAAGGCAATTTTGGGCAGAATACTAAGGCCTTAATAAATACATTCTGCCTGTGCTAGCACTGTTCTTTTGAAAATCTATAATACTATTTTCAATACCTTCATTTCATTTTTGCTGATATAAGTCATGGATGATGGAAAAAAAAATAACTCAGCCACTGATGACCTCTAAATTTGCTCAACTTACATAAACACAAATATGCTGTGATTAGACTTCCACTAGTCATCTGGCACTGTTCTCTATTTACCGTCCAACTACATGTGGAATGATAAAAGCATTTAAGAGGAGAGCACTCTTATTCTATCAACTGAAAAGAAAAGCTTTGAAACAAAAAAAAAACCCCAAAAATGAAAAGTCCATTTTAAAATTATAGCTTTCCCACTGCAGAATACTCTGTAATTAACAAACTCTTATAACCTGTAATTTTAATAAAAACCTTATTATTTGTGTATGTAAAGAAGTAAATAACTGAGCTTTTATTATCAGATCTTCTATTTAAATGGATGACTTGCCTAAAATACTTATTTCAAGTGTCTTTGAGATATACAAATATCTTTTGAGATATGAAAAAGTCTGGAGACCTCTTCCACTATAAATACATATGGAGATTAGTCTAACATACTGAGATATTTAGCATTTGATGTCATTTAAATGTGTGATATAATTAAATCATGTAAATTAAAGATTCATAAAACAGAGGTCCAGAGGTAAATTAATTCTGAGTGTCATCAAATATGTGTGCCTTTTACCAGCACATAGTAAATTAATTCACCAGATATAATACACAGATTATGTATCAGAACCATGTTCTATAGTAAAGTATATGTGTTTGGTATTGAAAAAAAGTTACGGCAGCATCAGAATAAAACCTAAGTACATTTCATTTTCATGTAATAGAGGAAAAACTATTATTTAAAAGGAAACAGGAAGGAAAGCTAATGTTATTGAGCACCTGCTATTTTCCAGACACTCTTACATACATTATCTCTCCAGTTGGTGTCAAGCATGCTAGTCTAGAGAATCATTACCATTGTTATAAATAAATTCCTGCTGCTATGGATTCTGGAGTATACAATGTAGAAGTATGCAATCTGATTGCAAATCAGCATTTATAATTCAAAACACATTATCATGTAACCATTGTCTTAAGCCTCCTATTTAAACCATGACACAAGATCCCTTATTGTACTAAAATGTCCCCAACTCTCCACTGCCATGTAGTCTATATTTAAGGCAGACCTGACCTGAAATATACCTTCCTAATATATCACCAGTTTTACAGACAAATTGAAAAAAAAATGTATTCATACAGAAAGCTGAATCATCTCAATGATTCTCTTCTTTTGGCTCAGAAAAGTAAAATATGTAACAGTGACTGTGTCATGGCAAGATTCAATTATATGGAGGTAATAAGACAAGAGATCTAAGGGTAGACAAATAGTATGCTGTGAAACAAAAATCCTACTAGTAGAACTCATTCTACAAAACCTAGAAAACAATTTTAGTATTGAATACACATATCTAGAATACAATAATACATATTCCGGGCAGTCTTCAGATACTTCAACGACTGTTCAGAATCTCACACTGTACAGCAAAGTAACAGAAAGGAAAATTAAAATTTACCATATTTCCTTGGAGACAAATTGGTGTATCTTATCTCCTGCATACCTCATGTAAAACCTTCAGTTAATTTCAGAAATATGTGTTTACAGTTTCAGTGGTCAAAAATTGGTGACCTTGTACTATAAAATCAGAAGGTCATAGGCTAGGATTGTGACTCAGTGGTAAAGTGCTTGCCTGGCACATGTGAGGCACTGGGTTGATCCCCAGCAGCACAGTAAAAAAATAAAATAAATAAAATAAAGATATTGTGTCCATCTACAACTAAAAAAATATTTTTTTAAAAATCTAAAGGTCATGCCTATTATGCTTTCAAGGAGATATTCTTAAGGAAGAAAGTAGGTTGTTTCCTTTCCTTAGGTTAAATAAAGAAAATTTCCCCAGTTCACATTTATGCTCCAATCAGCAAACCATTCACTCTGAGATTCCTTAGGGGGAGATATGCCTGGGAGAAGACAAAATAGAGCTCTCTGTGTAACAAGAGAATTTGGTCCCTAATCTCAAAACACAAATCTTGTGAATTAGAGGGAAGAAGAATTAGTGAATAAAGCCAAACCATATTTAGGCTGTGTTTCTAAATGACCTCAAGCCTAAGTTCCAAACTGAATTTTAGAATCTTTCTTATTCAGATGTATTCTCTTAGTAAGAAAAAAGAATAAGAATGAAGGGGTCCTCCAACACAATTATTACATTCCAGATCTTCTTGGATCAAAACAACAATCTCTTTAAAAAATTACTTTGGCGAGAATGAAAAAAGAATGACAAAAAGAAATAAAGGTGGTCTGGGACTGGGAGTACTATAAATAGTAGGGGGTTCTAAACTCTTTCTACACACTGAAAAACCTACGGATTTCTTATTACAATTAACTTTTTAAGTGAAGAAAAAAAAGCACATAGGCTTAAAAAGGATATCAGTTATATTCATAGATAAAGATCTAGTTAGAGAAAGTACATGAAAACTATAATTTAAAAAATACATGTTTGATGTATGTGCTTCTTAATTAGTGTATTAAATCGGAAATTCTAGCAGCAGGCCTAATAACTACTGCAATTTTCAGTAATGATGAGCATAAAATATTTCAAGGCATCTACAACTATTATGTTAATCTAAAAATACCTGTGGTTTATATTGGTGACAAACTCCCCATTACTTATAATACTACTGTCCTTTGTGGCTTCTATTGATAAGTAAAGGGAATGTTAAAATTCATTCAGGAAAAATATTCAGTTAGGATTTAGAGAACATATAGATATTTTTCCCCCATCAATTTCACAAAACAAGGAAAAGAACACTTGAATTATAAGGATATGAAGACTTTAGCCAGATTATACATCCTTTTTCTAGTAGTGTTGGCTCTTGTTTTCTCCGGGACTTCTAAAGGACAAAGAGTGCAAAGAAGTAGAAGGCTGCATCCATGATGACTCAACAGCCACGCAGTGATCTCTGTACCTTGAGAGAAAGCTGAGTGGAAGTAGTGGCTTCTTCTTCCTCCGGGATGGAGTATAGAACTCTGTTCTTGATCCTTACAGAAAATGAAGAGGGAAAAATAAAAGCCATGAGCTACTCCTACTGTGGTGTGGTGGTGCCCTGAATAGGGTCATATAAACATTTCTACCTCTTTCATCCATCCCCCAACCCCAAAGGTGGCAGATTGTGAACATTCTTCCTATCACTTTTTGTAAGCTTTGTACCTTCCTGGGATTGATGAGGTTAGTTCATCTTCCTAAGTCCCTAGGAAAGCCTCATTATAAAGACAAAGAAAATTCTGGAATAGGTCAGGACAGTTCTTTAATTCATTTTACCTAAGCTTATATTATACACCTGATCTGACAGATAATTTCTGTTCCAGTTCCAGTGTATATTTCTCCCTCTTCCAAAGGTACTCAACCAGTAAATAAGGAAGCTGGAATTTAAATCAAAACCTTTATTTTTCCTAACCTGACATATACTTATTGGAAATCTATATTGAGACACTAGTATTCTAGAATAAGAGGTTCAAATGGTATGCAAAAAGACATGGAAACTTTGACTTAATAGATCCTGTAGACTAGAGAGACACAGGTATTGATCAAAGAGCCATACAAATAAATACATAATTACAAACTGTAATCCTTGTCATGAAAATATTTGATGAAATGGTGTATATTAGGGACTTTTGAATAATTCTGGAATTCAAGGAAGACTTTCCTGAGGAAAAGATGTTTGATATTTAGTAGGAGTTAAATTACTACACAAGGTTTTTTTTTCCTTATCTAACATCATTTTTATGCTAACATATCGATTGTTTTAAATGGTTTTTTAATAATTATAAAAACAGACTGTCATCACTAAGGAGCAGTGACTCAAAGAAGTAACTAAGTGATTAAAGGAATTTTAGTTTCAAAACACCAATAATTCAACTTAAACCATTTTAAATAATCGCCTTCCCATGGATGGTTTATTGAACAATCACAGATTAGTGACTACCAGGGTATTGGGAGTAAAGGAAATGAAGTGAAAGCTCATGGGTACTGGAATTATCTGAGGGATGATGAAAACGATATGAAATTAGATACTGTGTTGGTTATATAACTAGTTAGTATGCTAATACCACTTGGCTTTATGCTTTTAAAAGGTGAATTTTATGAAATGAGAATTATATATTAATTTTAAGCATAAAGTAAAATATGAATGGCTATGTATCATAGATCACACACTCAAAACTTATTATTTGCTAACAGACTTTGTATATGTCACTATTACAGATCTATCCAGCAAATGTAGGTATTTACAGCCCTTCACTATAAACTTTTCTTTCTCTGAGACCATGCTCTCTGATGAAGATTTGGCTCAGAAAATACTGAGGGATGAAGGTTATGCCTGCCTAGACAGCAAAATCAATGAATGAGTCCAAGCAAGCAGTGAGGTGACAGATGTAGAAGCTCACATACAACTAAGTTGACTTCTTGAGTCATTGAAAAGTTTTATGAGACATTTATTGCCAGAGTATGATGACATTTTTTAGTATCAAAATGTGTGAAATTATAACAGAATTAATTCATGAGGAATGGAGAATGATTTTGCTTTTTTTATTTTTTTTGGGGGGAATGAGGTGATAGAAAACTCATAGCAACATTATTCTTACATTTTTTTCTAAATAAGTAAATATGAATGTATTGAAAATAATGCAAAGTAAAATGAAAATTAAATAAGATACTTAGTATAATGGTTTATAAATTAAAGTAGTATTAACTACCATTATGATAAAATAATATTGGAGGCTTATCATCTAAGGCAGATAAGCAAAATGAAGTACTTATGCTTACATAGAAGACATAATCAGGAGCATAAAAGGAATGGTTGGATACTTAGTTATTTTCACTAAGCTCAAGGTTTTGAACACAGAAGAAAAAGAATAGTAATTTTGATCTCAAAATCAATACTGGTAATAATAACTGTCTACATTCAATTTACTATCAGACAGTTTAAGGATCAGGAAAGGCTTTGTCTTTAAAAAATGCTCCATGGGAGATATAACTTTCAAACACATTCTTTACTAGGATTTATGATTTGTGACGTTAAATCAGGTTATATCAGGGCATAAGTAATTTACTAGATGCATACCAGCAGTTTTGTAAGGTACAGCAGTTCTTTTGAACTGAAGGAGCCACAGGTCATATCTAGTAAATTATTGATTTAATATATCACATTACTCTTTTGTGACCTACAAGAAGTTATCACTTTTAGAAGTACCTCAGTTGCTTTCTGAGAATAATTTATACATTATATAATAATTTTCAATGTAGTATATATTTGATAATAAATTATACATTACATGGGTGAAGAGATAGATATAGAATTGTAAGTAGCTTAAGGGTTTGTGGCATGTATTATAAAGTTTCTAAGACATTCAAGTAGTATCTCTTCCATACAAATGGTTTGATAGTCTTCTCTTTCACTCAGTGCTAATGTACCTTTTGTTCTTACTTGTCTTCAGTCCTCCTCCTCCTACATTCCACATCCTTATCCCTGTTCAAACTACAAGTAGAAAGTCATTTTCCTCAGATGACAAGAAACCGTAAATCCTCATTCCATCTCATGCTCTGATTTCTCTGGAACTAACACATCTATCAACTGTTTCAGTGCATGCATAATTTAGGAGTAAAACAAGCATAGATACAGTTTAATTGGATCATGGATGCATTTTACTTATACAAATCAAATCATACAAATTCATTCAAAATAGAATTTTTTAAAAAAACTAAACAGAGAACAAGGAAAATACTAAAAACAATAAACTATGGGTGATTTCAATCACTCAAAGAGGATATGCCTCAGACTGGTAAAATGTTAACATGGATTTGCTACTGTGAATTAGAGTAGCAAATCAAGAGAGAATGTATTGGATACTGCATGAAATTTAAGTGATTTATCTAGGGTAACTTCAACTCAATCAAACATTTGTATTATATGTTAACTGGAACATTATTTTATATTACTCTGATCTTACAATCACAGTTCATTTAACCATCAAAGAGACATTTATAGAGAACCTACTTTGTTCTAAAAAGGAGGGAGAAAAATATGTAAAGTTTGTGTGTTAGAAAAATCAGTCGCAGTGATATGGAATTTTGGTGATGAGTAATGCTAGGAGCTTACTAGAAGAGTCCACAAGAAAACCGTTGGGAGATGACAGATAAAGAGGCAGCGAAGATAAAGAAAAGCTGATATTCTACCTGAGAGCATAAACAGCAGAACAGTGATTGGACCCTTAGTCAGGGAGAGAGAATAAACAATAACAGCATTTTATAAGAAGGCTGGGTTTGACATTTTAAATATCTAAAATAATTTGGCTCTATATGCATTCATTAAATACAGTTCTTTGTCACAAAATCATGATTAATTATTATCAATTACACAAACATTAGAATTATTTCCAAAATGGTAACGCAATTTGGAATCATCGATTTGGCATCTTGCAAAGTGACTTCTGGGTATCATTTGTGCTATGAGATGTTGCATGGAAAGAGAATGTTCCATGGTCAAACATGTTATGAGAAAGCATGACCTCCAAACCTTATGAATGTACCCAGTCATAAAAAAAAAGAACGGTATTTTTTTAACCCTTGTATTTCCTACACTTACATAAACAGAATTATGTCTTCTCATAATTTATATGCTCCACAAATATGCTATTAAAATATAGAATTTGTGTGCCACATGTTATATCAAGAACATGTGAGTTATCATGTTTAACATGTTATAAAGCATATACGCTTTTTAGAGAAAATTGCTGCCAGTTTGACATAGGAGCCAAATGTATAGGTGGTATATATCAAAAAGCAAAAATAAGAGTAGAGTTCAAAGTTTGGGATTGCTTTTACCTCCAATTTTTGTTAAGATCAAAAAAGATAAAGGCTGGTCTCTTACAGCCACTAAGGTGGTATTAAAATAGAAAGTGAAAGTATGAAAAGCTATTGGAGACCAATATTAGGAGAATCAGTAAAGTTGGCCGAGATCAATCATTTTTCCATTTTTATTTAATAAGCATAAAAGATTATAAAAGCTCTCTGATCATAATTTACCTTTATTTATGTTAATCACATACTGTACAATTATCATCGATCACTAAATAATATTCTGTATCATTAACTATAAATTTATACATGCTGTAGGCACTGACCAGAATAGAAAATTAAGGTTACCAATACAAATAACAGAATCTGACATGATATTACCATACTAACATGTGATTAAGCTGCAATCTCACATATATTCATGGTTAAAAAAACCCTTCATATTTATAAATGAGATTTATAAATATGAAGTAACAGCTGTCCTAAATGTCCATTATGCAATATATAATATCTGAAACAAATCAAGGGTGACAGACACATACTAATGTGTGATGGCTGAATGTTCATGAGTAAGTCACAGTTTTGCACTTGAATTAGACATTCTCATTTCTATTCATACTTTCTAAATATAAAAATAAGAGTTTTTGTCATGTACATTCAAAGTATTATAATTTTAATTTTGGAGCACCTTAAAATCAGAAAGAAAGTTGGCATTAAACACATTACTCATTCTTGAATGATTCTCTCATCAGTAGCATTATCAGTTGAATAAAGTTATCAGTGATGAAGTAAGACTACACCTGACTACTTTAATCTCAAACAATAAAGAGTGATGAGAGTGAAACATCTTTGGTTATTATCATCACTGTCAAATTGTTGTTTCTGGAAGTTCTAAGTTTAGAATGTTTAATTCTAAGTAGATAATACTCTTTTATTTAACATTAACAACAACAAAAAAAGGGCAGAATATTCATTAGCCACCCTACTGAATATAAAAGGTTTGTGTTTAAATATTGCTATATTTTTAAACTTTCAAGAGGACTTCATTAAAAGGATTGATTTTTTTCAAACTATTGCAACTCTCCCTGAGGCACCTAACAAACTACCACATTGAAAACTCGTTAAAGAAAAATGGATAAGAATGTAGTTCAGAGGTAGTACATGTGTCTAGTATGTACAAGGCCCTTACAAAAAAAAATTAAGCTTTACCTTCAATGAATTCCTAACTCCAGCTACTTATAGATAGAAGGAGGAGGATCACAAGTTTGAAGTCAGCCTGCAAAGTACAGCAAAACCCTGTCTCAAATTTTCGACAAAAGGTTGGGAATGTAATTCAGTGCTAAAGTAGTTACCTAGAATGTGCAAAGCCATGGATCCAATCTCCAATACCAAAAAAAAAATAATAATAAAATTAAAACAAAGCTAATAATTCTATTTTTGCTCCTGATCTTATCTCTAGGCCAATGCTCTGGTTTTGCCTTTGCAAACCACCCCTTACCAATCCTTTCATTCTCTTCCCAGTTGAAGATTCTGGTTTGTTTTTATATTTCTTTATATACCACTTACTCATTATCATATTCTAATCTAGCTTCTACTCCTCTAATCTAGTTCAGAAGGTCTAGTCCAAAAGTTTACAAACTTTTTCTGTAAATGATTTTGGGATTTTCTTACCAATCTCTGTTGCATATCCTACTGTAGTTTTATTTTGTCTTTAACTCTAAAAATAAATAAATAAATAAATAAATAAATAAATAAATAAATAAATAAAAATATTTTCTCAAGTCTATGAGCTTCATTTGGCCCACTGACAATAATTTGCAGAAAGCTGTTCAATATGATACTACTCTTGACACCAAAATCTCCTTTTGGTGTTTGAGTGGAATAATAAATGATACTGTTCTTCCTGCACAAGTTCAAAGCCAAAAAGATATCAAACCATTAACTTTAATATTGATAAAAGTTGAGACTAACAGTAAACTTCCTACAACCTGATTTTGGCAACTACAGCCCTACCCTCCAAGGACATACAACAAAAACCTACAATGTGGGTGACCAGGCTGGTAGATAACACACTATAGGCAGGATGGCTCTGAACAAGAAGAAGTAGAAGTTCCTTTCCAGGGCCCACCATTCATTCTAATAATGAGCCAGGGGCAGGGCCAGCCAAAACACATTTAAGAAAATCCCTCTACACAGAAATCACAGGCTTAGGAAAGATGCATCCAGCTCTCTTATGTTCCAGATGCTTAGTCAACAAAGACTCCTTTTCCATTTATTAACTGTTTTGCAATATCTAACCTTTTGAATTTGAACTCTTTTTTTCCCCCCTTCAGTGAAAGTTTCTTGTACTTTGGCTTCTGAGAGACTTTTTCTGTAGCTACCCTTTCTTTACCTAATTCTAGATCTTTGGTGCTTTGCAGAACCTCTTCTTTAACCATATTTTCTCATTCTCCATACTATTTTGAGTGATCTCATTCACTTAAAGAATATCATAGATACATAAATCACCATTAGTAGATCAGGTCTCTTTCTGAGTTTCAGATGTATGAATCCTAATACATCTCCTGACTTATGAATAACAGGACCACTTTCTTACAATTGTCTGGAAACATCAGTGTCACCCTCATCCTTTTTTTATGAATATAAGACATTTGGGCCTGAGGTAGAAAATAAGTCTGTCCCAAGGAACCATCAACAACTCCTTTGATTTCTAGGTAAATTATATAAACAGAAAAGATTGGAGCAAAAATGGGTGAAAGTATTTATAAAATTATCACGTCCCATGTATGAAATGCTTAATTTGACAGCAGCATAATCGTGCTTGAATTTGAGTAGGGGTTCAAGATTTGGCTGCAAGTATATAATTTATGAAATGCTGATTTTTGTACTCTTATATATGAAAGGATGGCTACTCTTTAGAGAAAAAAATTATAACATTTGATATTACTTTGCTATGGAGAACAGTAAATTGAATACTTACAAAGTTTTATGTATGCAGAATTTTACCACTTTTAAAATATTTGACACTGGAGGAATCTATTAAAAGATGAAAATAATTTTTACCTCTTAAAATCCAGTAGCCATATTTTTATATCAAGAACACATTCATATTACAATTTTTTAATCTTCTAAAAATATTTTTTTTAATTTTTATTTCTTAGCACCCTGCGGAAGCCGTTCAACAGGTTCAGAAGGCACTGTTCTATCCCCAAACTATCCAAAAAATTACAGTGTGGGACACAACTGTGTTTATTCTATAGCAGTTCCCAAGGAGTTTGGTAAGTAAGATTCATGTCACCATGTGGTATTTTATTCCAGACAGACTTTATTTTTCACCACATTATTTTTAAAATAATAATGATGATGAAGAAATTATCAACTATTCATAAAGCATTTTACAATTTTTTTACAGATTGTAGCTATGTAATCATAAAATTGAGGTCATTTCATTAAAATTGAATTAATGGTCAAGTATACAGGTGAACAACAATACAAAAATGAAAACAGGATTGTTTTTAATTTTTAAAAATAAGCACATCCAGTAACCTTGCAAGTGCCTTCATATTGGAATTATATAAAATAGGACATTACCAAAGCACAAAGAAATGTCAGATTTTCAAAACATGCATAAAGTCAAATATACAAACTACTACAACAGTAACAAAAATGTTTATAAAACAACCATATACCAGTCCTACAGTTTATTATCACATTTCCAGAAAGAAGAGATTTTGTTTTTAAGTATCTAGTTTCTGGGACAGCAATGAATAAAAAAAAGACGACAAAGGACATTTTAACTCATCCTGTCAACCTGACAATCTGTTCTCCATTGGCACTAGGAAGACAATGTGTCCTTTGCTGCCTTCACATCTTCCTGATCACAAGTCTTAGAAGTCACCTCTCTGGCTTCTAGAGGTTTTGGATCTGAGATCCAGCTGGATATATCCCAGGTTAAGCTCTGTTCATGGATGAATAGGCAAGGGAAATTTAGTGAGCAGTAAAGTATGGGGAAGAGACTGAAAGTGCATAAACTTCTAGAATTTAGATTTACAGCATGTGTTTGATGGTAAAGGATTTGTTATAGCTGTCATGAATGTCTGGGTCTGGATGACTCAGTGTTTTTGCAGAAGGACATGGATTTTATCATTAAAGATTGGGGGATAACATCTTGACTTAACATTTCTGCTGCCAAAATATATAATAAGCTGATGTTCCCAGTCCATTTTCTTGAAACCAGATACTACTATATATCCTCTTTTTCTTCCCTTTGAATCAAGTTCAAGATCCTCAACAAAATTGAGAGTACCATCTTCAAAGTGAAGTATCAAACCTTTCATTTTAGCATTGAAATAGAGCGCCATTGCTTGTGTTAGCTAGGTGTCTGTTTCTGCATTGTATGTAGTATTCCCTTCCCCTGGCATATTGATCAGTGGAATCAGACTTGAGCTGTTTGATAATGAAGGGAATGACAGTTTAGAAAGAAAAATATCATCCTCTTAATTGTGTTTATTTTTTGCCTTTTGTGCTCAAGATAGTTTTCCCTTTGTTAGAGCACCACCTTGTCACCAGATGCCAAAAATGTTACATGACTGCTGACAGAATCCTAGCAGTGTTTTACAAAAAACTACCTGATTCCATTATGTGTTCCATTATACTCTCTTTTGGGGATGCTATGTGGCTAAAAGAATGAGAAAGAGGAGTATTATTTTATTTCTTGACACACAGACATGCTGGTCATCCTGAAGATATTTGACAATTGCCTGTGTATGCTGGAAAAGATAAAGGAGAAGTTATAATTAAAATAAAAGTAAATTAATAGATTCCTAAATAATGGAGTCTTCATTTTGGAGAGTTAAATTAGATTTAATTCTATTAATATAAAGTATAATACTATGTTGAAACAGAAATGTGTGGTTTTTAAACTTTTTTTTAACAAGTCTGTTCATGGATAAAACAGTGTACTTAGGTTTACTATTAAGGAAAATGATTTTATTTTTCAAGAATTGCATTATTTTTTCCTTAAAACTGCATGTGAAAATATATACTAGATCCTAATTTCAGCCCTGTTACATATTTGCTATCTGTCTTTAGACAAGTTATATAAGGTTACTGAGACTCAGTCTTGGTGAAATGGGGATCATGTGTCAACAGAGAAGAGTTATTGCAAACAGTAAATTAGATTGTCTATCAGAAATGCATCTCATCTTTTCCATGTTCGGTATCATTGAGTTTAAGAATGCTAGGTTTGGAGTCAGACTTCTGGGCTCAGGCTCAACTCAACATCTTACTCTTTTTTATTGGACAAATTACATCATCGGCCAAAGTCTTACTTTTCCTATCCCTAAAATAATGGTGACAAATGCCACCTCATGGGATTATTTCATAATGAAATAATATGTGTGTGAATGATTAGCACTATAAAACATAGTATACACAGATGTACATAGAAACACATTTTTCTTTGTGTTCTCATTCACATTGAATGTCTTTAATTGACTCCTATTGTATAAAACATATGAAATAAAATGACCTAGATTATCCTGGAATAGGACTTTAAAAGTATTATAGCTAAAATTGAGACATTAATTTATATTATTTAGCTAAAGCATAAGAAATTAAAGCATGGGGTCTTGGGTTGTGGCTCAGTGGTAGAGTGCTTGCCTAGCATGTGCAAGGCCCTGGGTTCAATCCTCAGCACCACATAAAAATGAATAAATAAAATAAGTGTTAAAAAAAGAAGTTAAAGCATGGAAACAAATATTTTGGATTCACTTCACCAGTGAATATTAAATCATGCAATCCTTAATAATTTTCTGGGAGTGGCGTGGTAGAATTAAATAAATTCTGATCATTGACTTCTTCTTATCCTTACCTTTACTCTTTGATGTGAGATGATCAAGCAATAGTGAGTGGGTTTCTATAAATCAAATTCCTGATTTGCTTCTGCTTTCTCTTATTTTCATTTGCAATAATTTCCTGCTAATGCACATTGAGCTATTTCTTCTGACTTTTAGGTATCACTTTAACACATATAATTCTCATCTTTTCTCTTTTCCTGTTTTTAATCTCAAATTGTGATCATTCCTTCCTTTAGACCTGTTATATGTAGATAATCTTAAAATTGAGTTTTTATTCCTTTAGTAAAATATATGTCAAATACACTCAGTTCATTCATTCACATTACATTTTGAACAGGTGTTAAGATTCTAAGATAGTTATGCAAGTAGAAAATCATATATAATCAACATTACCAATGAAAATATTTTATATTACTCATGAGAGATCATCTCATGATTTTGCACAAGCCATATTGTCTTTTAGAAAGTCTAATAGGATGTTTTTCTTCCAATGAAAGAACAGATGACAGTTTCTTCAGGTAGTGTCATATAAGCTGGTTGTGATTCTTAAGGGTGATGTGGCTTCAGATTAAGTTCATTTATGTATTTTTACCTGGTGTAGAATTGAATTCATATAATTTCAATGTGTACACAATGTGACAGTACCGATCGATGGAGTGTGAACAGTGTTGTTAATTCCTTTTGTTTTTGTGGATAAGAGACTTGTCAATTTATAATATTTTTGTGAGCATGATTAGATTTCATTTAGACTTCAGATATTAGAGTTGGTTGAGCAATATTTATTCTATATGATTCTGGTTGTTTTATATCCTTAAAAATAACAGTTCTTGATCAATTGGATAGCATTCATTAATAATGTACTCTCTTCCTTCTATAGTATCAAACTATTTCACTTGATTGCTCTGATTTTAAAAATCCTAGTTTACCTATCAATAAAATAAGTTTAATTGTCCTTCATCTTCTAATTTTTAATCATGAATTATTTTCCCATGGGATTTTGTTGCTTAAATACTTATGCATTTTTTTTGAATGCCAAAAGCATGGAAACCAGATTTTATTTCAAATTTGTTATGGATAAGTTCTTTACAGTGTAAGAGAATTTTTGACATTGTCAGGGAGAAAAAATTTTATTAATAACACATACTTAGAGTATTGAGGCCTAAATCAGATTTCAAAGAGGTTGGAGTTATTAAAACTGGGGGAAAAATGTCATGGATGTCTACTAATCTTTACTAAAAATAAACAAACAAACAAAACCAGAATAGCCTAAGTTGAGATTATTTTTGCTTTGATTATGTTCTCTTGGAATAGAAGATACTGAAAAAAAAAAAATATATATATATATAGATATAGATATATATATAGATATATATATATATATATATATATATATATATATATATATATATATTATGTGCTAGATATTGAACACATGGGCCTTTAACCACTGAGCCATAGACCCAATCCTTTTTCATATTTTATTTAGAGACAGGGTCTCACTGAGTTGCTCAGGTTCTCACTGAGTTGCTCAGGTTCTCGCTAAGTTGCTGAGGCTGGCTTTGAACTCATGATCCTCCTATCTCAGCTCCCCTCAAGCTGCTGGCATTAAAGGCATGCACCACTGCACCTAACCGAAGTATTTATCTTAAAGCCAAATGAAAAAGATGTTGAAAGGGCAAAGTTACAGATTTGAGACAGAACAAGTGGCAAACCTAGGACCTTTAGGCAATTGGAAGAAAAGAAATTTAGAAACATGAGTCTTTTTATAATCCAGAGGAATAATTAATTGCACATGGAATGTTGCCTGTTGGAATTATCACCCCTCTCAAATTTTCCCAACTCCATCTCTCCTTACTAAGAATTCACTATAGGGCTGGGGTTATGGCTCAGTGGTAGAGCGCTTGCCTAGCAAATGCGAGGCCCTGGTTTTGATCCTCAGCACCACATATAAATAAATAAAATAAAGGTATTGTGTCCAATTACAAATATATATATATATATATATATATATATATATATATATATACATATATATATATGGAATATATATATATATATATATATATATATATATATATATATATATATATATTCCATATATATTAAAGGCTGTATTAGTGTCAAAAGGCTCCCATAACAAGTGTCACAAACCTAGTGGCTTAGAACAATAAAAATGTATTCTCTTACAGTTCTGGAGGTTAGATGTTTGAAACAACAAGTGATGATGCCAGGCATCCTTCAGGCTCTAGGGCAGTGGCCTGTCCTGCCTCTTCCCAGCTTTTGTTGGCTCCAAGCAATCCCTTCGCATTCTGGAACTTATAGCTGCATCATTCTGATGTTCATAAGATCACTCTATCTCCACAAGACCTTTCCTCTGCCTATCTGTTCATGTTTTTATGTGGCTCTCTTGTTTTCTCCTCTTTTTATACAGATAGCAATTATTGGATTTAGGACCAACCTGAATCAGTTTGATCTCATCTTGATCCCTTAAGTAATGCATCTGCAAAGACCCCGTTTCCAAATATGATGATATTATGAGCTTCTGGGTTGACATGAGTTTGGGGAGACACAATTAAGCCCACATTACACTATATTACCAAAATTTTATGTAGATCTTAACATTGATAACTGAATAAGGCATTGATACATTGATAATTGTATCATATGTTAGCTGTATAGACTACAAGCTAATAGATTTCTTGGAGAATTCCAACTTGCAGAAAATCTTGGAGATATTCAGGAAAAGACTATGGAGACTTAATTTTGCGCTCAGCCTACCAAATAGTTCCATCTACTAGAAGCCTACCCAAAAAGCATATTTGTTAGAGCACATAGCCTACTCTTTCCATAGAAGAGTTTTTACATATGGAATGTTGGAAATGGTGCAAAAGCCTTCTTATATTTTCCCAATTAATCTTCCCTTTCTCCCATCTTTTGTTATTGGTGCAGTTTCTTGGTTATGTAAGTTTCAAGTTCACAAATCTCTAAATCATCTGAAATTATTTGCAGTCTGGATTTCTTTGTACCAGCAGCACATAAAGATGCTAAAACTTTTTGTGTATTGCTATAAAAGAGGATTTTAAAAAAATATTTCTTATACTGCCTTCAACTTTTCCCCTACTTCCACCTATTTTATATTTGTCACTTATGTACTATCTTTCTTGTCTCCCATTGCAGTATTTTTCATAGTTAATCTAGAAACATCTTCCCTAGTGATGTCACTATAATCCCACAATACAGGATTACAATTTTAATAATATATTAAAAACTGATAATTAGGTAACTAATATCTCATAAATTCTTATTATAATCATTAAATTTAGTAGAATTTCAGGCTGATAGATGGGGTATTTTACATAAATGTTAAGAGGAATATTGTCCATTTAATAGCACAGCTTTTCAAATTTCTGCATAAACTGTTAGGTTGTAACAGTTCTGCATAAACTGTTAGGTTGTCATCGGAAATTTAGGTCTTTTCAGAATTTTGAAGGCAAAAGCAAACACAATAGAATAAAAGTAAGATACATAGACACTCTATAAATTTACACAGATGGTTTTCAGTTGAGTATCTGTACTTGTTAATGTGTGGTAATGTGATTTTGACATGTGTACTAAAAGTTAGCTATTATCATGTTTTATGTAAAAAATGTTATTACTATTTTGTTCTATAAATTTTTTTTAAACTCACATATAAACGTCTGACAATTTGACTTTTGATCTATGTGCCTTTTTAAATGATTAATTTTATTCAACATCATTTACAAATTTTATGCTGTGGTTATCTCTCTTTATATTTAATTTAGTAATTTATTGTTACTAATTGTCACCATATTTTAGAGACAAATTGTTTTAAGTTTTCTTCTATGTGCTCATTAGATCAGTAAATATTTTATTGGCATTTTTTTTTCCTGGAATGAAGTTTTCTGTAACAAATGAGCCCTAAAGAAGACCAGAAGGATTTTTTATATTTAAAGAGTATGACACTTCATTTTTTAATAATATGATTACATCAAAATCAATGGTTACTGTTTCCTAAATAATGAATTTATGTATCTAACAATGACAAATAATGTCATAAAATGTATATTTATTCAAAATTTGTATTTACTATTTATAATTACTTGTTAGATTTGAAGCAATAGAAAAGGGATGGTTTTAATGCCAGTAGGCAGAAGTGAGTGTGTTATTTTTTTGCTTATGAGGAAAGAAACATTTATTTTTGACTATATTATTTTAGTTTATTTTGGGGGGCATAAAAATATATCATTTTACTGTATTAGTCAGCTTTCCATAACTGTCACAAAACATTTGAGAAAATCAACTTAAAGAAGAAAATCTTTATTTTGGTTTATAATGTCAGAGGTTTCAGTCTAGTGTTAGTTAGCTCCATTGCTTTGGGCCTGAGGTTAGGTGGAATATCATGACACTAGAAGTATATGGTGAAGGAGGCTGCTCACCTCATGACAGTCAGGAAGAAGAGTGAGAGGAAGGAGCCAGGAGCAAGATATATCCTTCAAGAACATTTTTCCATGTAGGCTCTATCTTCTAAAGTTTCTTCCCTAATAGCACCACCAGTTAGAGACCATGTCTTAAACCCAAGAGGTTTGAGGCTCATTCCTGATCCAAACTATAACATTTACTAATTTCTGCACATATTATGATTATTTAGATGAAAATGCCAAGAAAATATATTAAACACAAACTCATGGGATATATCTGCAAAATGACTGAACCCAAGACTTTTATGCAAACAAAAAAGAATATCTTTTGTATACAAAAACAAAGAGAAAATGTAATGTAAAATACATTAGTTACTTCAACAAAAAAGGGACATGTTATAATACTTGATATTAAACATAGAACCATATGAAGAAATCTATAAAAACTGATTCAGATGTGTGACAGAATAGAATAAATTAAGAAATTCAGTATTTTTGGATGAAGCCTATTATTGTAGAGTAAGGGGATATGATCACCATATGAATTTATGGCTATATTAAATCTTGGGTACACCAATTTTATTATTAGACTTTTGACCATGTTTTGATTATTTGCTTCAAAAGGATCTACCTTCCCTCCACCAAATTTAGTTGATAATCTAGAAACCTGATGCTCTACATCTTGACCATCCTCTGAATATTCCTGTGACACTGTAATTCATATGTTAAAATCTATATAATATAAATGTATATATATGTGTATATACATTACATACATATGTATATACATATGTTATATATATACATGTGTGTGTGTATATACACACACACATGCACACACACACACACAATGGAATTTTACTCAGCAATAAAAGAGAATAAAATCATGGCATTTGCAGGTAAATTTATGGAGTTGGAGAATATCATGCTAAGTGAAGTTAGCCAATCTCAAAAAAACAAATGCCAAATGTTTTCTCTGATATAAGGAGGCTGATTCATAATGGGGTCAGGAGGGAGAGCATGGGAGGATTAGACAAACTCTAGGGCAGAGGGGTGGGAGGGGAAAAGAGGGGGCATGGGGGTAAAAAAAATGGTGGAATGAGATAGATGTCATTACCCTAAATACGTGTATGAAGAAATGAATGGTGTAAATATAGTTTGTATACAACCAGAGTCATGAAATTGTGCTCTATGTGTATAATATGAAATGTAATTCATTCTGGTATCATATATGACAAATTAGAATTTTTTAAAAAAGAGAAAGAGACCCCCACAAAGCTAGCTAACCATTTATATCACATGAAGGCACAAAGAAAAGGGGGTATCCGTGAAAGGAAATGGGCTCTTACTGAAGACACTGAATCTGCTAGTCACTTGATCTCAGATATCCAACCTCCAAAACTGTGAGAAATAGGTTTCTGTTGTTTTTAAGCTATCTTAGTTTATGGTATTTTGTGACAGCAACCCAGTCAGACTAAAACATGAACAAAGAATAGGAAAAAGGTTGCTATTAACATAATAGTGCTTTTTGAGAATAGTGAAAAAGAATCCCAAATAGTTCCAAAATAGCTTGAGAGACCAAAAAAAGAAGAATGGTTTGGGGATTTTAGTGATCCTGGGGTGAGGATTTTTGTGTATAGGGCCTTAAAGCTCTATAGTCAAATATCAAAAATGGATTCAGATTCTATTACAGTTCATTCATGATGTTTGACAAATAATTAAAATATGCCATCTTTCATTTAATTGAATTTGAGCTTGTTTAAGTAAGCCACAGTGGTACTTTATGAGGTCTTTAACCAGATATTGATAAAGGAAGTGAAAATTTCATTTGATATCTTATTCAATAAGTTAGCATTGTGTATGGTGAGCAATGAGACAAATGTCTAGAATTTAAGTGAGTATGTGAAGTGTCTTGTTTTATGGCTTTATTATATGTAAAGTTATGTGTGACTTTGATTTATATTTTGTTATCTGTGAAGCAAGAAATTCCTAGATATTTTTACCTCTTACTAGGCAAACTTGGATAAGGAAATGTAGCTGTCACTGGCTGAACTACATGGCAAGACTATTGGCAAAGTCCCAATGGCCTGCAGTATACAGTTGAGTATACAGTTGGGGCTGATTATTGAAAGGGGCATAAGTCTAACAACAACCGCCTGAAGTTTGGCACCTTGTACTTACCCTAGGATACTTTATCAAGGATGTCTTGGTTAAAGTGTTAAAAATAGCAGCTCTTGTGCATGTCTGTAATCTCAGCTACTCAGGAAGTTGAAGCATCATGATAGCAAGTTTGAGACCAGCCTGGTCAACTTAGCAAGACCCTGTCTCAAAAATGAAATAAAAAGGCATGGGAATGTAGCTCAGTTGTAGAGTGCTTGCCTAATATGCATGAGGCCCTGTGTTCAATACCCAGTACCAGGAAAAAAAAAAAAAAGAAGTAATTGCTCTCCTGGAAGTTCAATTATGTGATGATAATAGCCATGTGGTCTCTAAGGTATACAAACTTTATTTGTTGTTCATTCAATTTATTCCAAGGACCTGTTCACGTTGCTAAGTCTAGAACAGTGACTTGAAAAACTATGGCATCCGGCAAAGAAATGAGGACAAGAAAGGCTACCCTACATATAGGTGGGATACACCAGAGGGCCTAGGTTTGGCTCTAGCATGTAGGTATTACTCTTAATTTATCAAGGAGTCCTTAGTGCTGTGCTGAACATGTAAGGCACTATTGCCAAAATTCAAATCAAAAGGGGCATCTATACTTGGAGGGCCATGATCTCAGGTCCTGTAAGAGATTCTGCTTCCAGAAAAGAAATTGCCATATAATGGCATATGAAATGAGGCTGATGAAGAGAGTTTCTTGTATCTGAAGTCCATGGACAACTTATGGCTGGGGTACAGGGATTCCAATAAGTATGGGATGAGGTTTCTAAGGCCTCTACAATGAAGGAGTTCCTTGGAAGCAATGCCTTGTCTTATAATAATAAAAAAAAAAAATCTCAAGACATTTTTGGTAGGGTTTCCATAAAAAGTGGGTGAATTTTCCAGTATCCATAATTGGACTTAAGTAAAATCATAAATAAGGAATAAATTGTCCTCAAAACTCAAACAGGCCAGTTACAGTGGTGCATGCCAATAATCCCAGCAACTCAGGAGGCTGAGGAAAGAGAATCTCAAGTTCAAGACCAGTCTCAGCAATTTATCAAGGGCCTAAGCAATGTAGAAAGAACCTGTCTCAAAATAAAAATTTTTAAAAAGTGGGTATGTGGCTCAGTGGTAAAGAAGCCCAAGGTTAAATCCTTAGTATCAGAATTATAAAATAAAGTAAAAAACCCACTCAAAAACACCAACAATCCTTATAAATTTGGGACTTTTTCTAACGTTTGGTGCTGTGAAGGTAGATATCTATGTCTTAAAGGTATCAGGGATGATGTAGTCTTTAACTGACAAAATAATTCTCAGTGATTTAACTCAATTGGTGGTGCCTTGAATTATACATAGGACCATGGAAACTCCCATTTTGGTGAGCTCATTTTTGAGTATTTGTATGTTTCAAAATATTGTGGGACACTAATTTCCTTATAGAATGATGTAATCTGTGTGATTTCATTACTTGTGCTTCCCAAGAAAGTTGGATGCAATTATTTCCTTGACTGGATTGCAAAGACTGTGCAATGGCTCTGCTGTTAAAAAACTCCAAAAGTAGCTAGGTAAAGTTTTTCATTTCAAGCAGAAAGTAAGCAGTATTGTATCATCGAATCATTGAAAGTGAAGGCTGAGTGGCTGTTTGAAATAGGCACTAAAGAGAACATGTGTTTCATCCCTAATTGCAAAATTTTTAGTACCTAATGATTGGGTGGTAGTAATTTCAATAAAATTGATTATGGGGACCTAAATGGGTATGATCATAGAATTAAGTTTCAATAACCCTCTATGAGGTGCCATTCATTTGTCTTTCTTGGTTACAAACAGTCAAATCAGCAATTGAATGGAGAAATAGTGAAGATAATCGCTTCTTCTCTGCATAAGTCTTATTTAAAGGGTTTCAATCTTTGTAGGTTCTGTATTACTTTACTTTCAGCTATATTAACCATTTTATTTGAGGGTAAAGTCTTGGGGGTCTCAATCTGCCAAGCCTATAAAAATTACCAAAGATTCAATTTAATTTTAATTTATTACATTTTTGGTCATAGCTTCCCTGACCATTATGGATATTTAAATAGTGCAATAATTCTGATGATTAAGATGAGGCATACTTCTTTCTTTGCTATCTTATATTTCATAACTTTCGGATTATAGAGCATGTTTAAATTTAGAGTAATCCTCAGAAATATCTTTAACTTGAATCTCTTCATTGATCAAGGCCAATGGGTACATTTCAGTAGCTGTTAAAATTAATTCAGAACTTGTGTAGAGGCAAAACATAAACAAGCAAAAAAACAATCAGAAACCTTTTATATTTTTACTCATAAATTCCTGTGACAAATTTTGGATTTCTAATCGGGTCAAATTGTGTTTATGTCTCTTTTAATTTTTCATTTCCTCACCTTGTATCTAGTTTTTGTGGTTTTTTTGTTTTTGTTTTGTTTTTTGGTGGATATTATATATACTTCAGAGCAGAGGAAGTTTCTTTACCCTGCTCATGTTTATGAATTTCTTCCTACAAAGTTGCTCAAATCAGTAACATTATGGTTAGGGACTTAGGGACTTTCCTCATGACAAGTTTCTTTATAGGGTTTAAGGACACTGGATTTAAATTGAATTTGAATTAACTCTTTATTTGTACCATATGGTTGCCAAAAGTGTTTTTCTCCAGAATTCTTAAGATCAGAATCTTTGCTACAATAGAGATTTGGGCAGCAGTATTAACAGAGGCATTTAGAGTTTAGCACATCATATGCTAATTGCTTTTCTACACAATTGGCCACCCAATGGCTCATCCAGTGTATAGAGTATCAGCATTTTCCCTGAGTTTATTACAGAGGAGGGCCAGTGCCTGATTCATACACACAGGCAACAATCACAAACTAAGAGTCATTTCTCTGAACCTAGTATTAGTCACAGATTAGGCTGGAGTCAGGATGTATGATTCAACATGAGACTCACAGAAAGAACTAGGTTATCACAAATAACACAGGTTAGAGAGTTTAGGAGGGCTCAGCTCTTGTTTCTAAGGAACAAGAAAAAACTTCTGACTCTAGGTTGATTAAATCTATGATAAATGTTCAGTAGAACTGAACAATTGCAGCATAAGCAGCACAGTTCAGTGTGCAAGTTGGCCAGCAGGTAGCAGAGCCAGTTAAAACCAGGCCAAGAGAAGAAACACCTCTGGTGGGCATCTTCCTTGTCTAGACACCCTCCTCCTGCATCAGTCGTTTTAGTCATGCTACAGTTGTTTTTGATTTCAAGACTGACAGCACACAAGCACACAAGGGAGTATGAAAAGTTTTGTTACATAATGAGGCTGCCTGGGGAGATCAGGGCAAATTCACAAACAGATCCAAAAAGGAATAAGAGTACAAGGAAGGGAGAGTGGATTTAGAGTTTGGTTGTGGTTATGTATGAGCTGGTAGTGGGGTGAATGATCCTGTGGGCATGATTTAAGCTTGCTTCTAGAACCAAGGAGAGAACACTCAGGCTTCTTAATAAGCTTGGCCATATAAAAGGCAGAAGGGGAAGGGACAGTGAAGGGGCTTGAAAGCTGCAGGCATTTAAACATTGAAAATGATTCCAGACTCTTTAATATAAGCTGTAATTTATAAAATGGCAATTTATGTGTATCATATCATTAATATATGTCATTTATAACATATCTTACTATTGTATTTTGTCTTCTTTTTCCACTTAAAATTACTTCTTTTCAGTATACAATAAAATGACTATAATATGCTCTAAAATATGATTAGATGAATTTTCAAAATAGCTGTCAAATGATCCTTTGGTTTCATATGATGAATGTCTACTTGCATTCATTGTATAATAATGTCAGTGTTGATGTTATATGTTTCTTCCATTTTTAAAGCAGTTATAGGAATAAATTATGCTTAATAGTTCAAACAGAAAACATTGGAAAATATGGTGCAGGAACATGAGGCTAGATATTTCACTGTAATTTGTTTAAATGATGTTTATGTTTCACCATATCAGTGTTTTTCCCATGTTTACTTTCATCTTTTGCATCATTTTACCAAGATGATAAGCTTAGTAGTTGTCCCATGAGACTATTTAATATATGTTGGCAGCAAGTTGCTGAAAATTATTTTGAAATAAGCTTCAAAGTCTTACAGTTGATGATGATAAGCATAATAAGCCTATTGAAAAGATATTTGGACAGTTCTTGTGGAACAGTGGAAAATAAGGTGTTCAGGGAGTCCAGTTATCATTCTTTATTTCTTTATCTGCCTGTAGTTGAGCATGTGACATTGAGCAAGTTTTTTAAGCTTTCTGAATCTTATTTTCTTGAGGTCTACAATGAAAACCTGGTCTCTAAGAACTGCCCGCTTCAAAAAATATGTGAAATTTACTTTTAATCCAGGGAATGTGGCAACTAGAGAAGTAAAATATAGGAAAACACCACCAACCCTTTTGAAATTCAGTTCTACTAATAGAAGTGCCTGGATTCATGGAAGTTCAGTAAATTTCAAAAATAACTAGAAGTTAAACATTCTAAATCTTTTATATTCCTACAAAAGCAAGATGTTACAATGTTATGGTATATATTTCTTTTTAATTTTCTTTATTTTTTATTTTCTTTTTTTTAATGATTCAGCATATGCTTGATGGTTATTTTTACCTTTCTCATGGCTTTTATGAATGGTTCATAAATACTTTCAATGGCACTTCACATTTTCCAATTCACTACAAATGTGAGAAAATTAATTTTATACTTTTTTCCCTCCTGGTATTTATGCACAAAATAATTCTTTTAATAGACATGAATATACAGGGAGTAACTATTACCTGGAGAGTTTCACTATAAAATTTTTAATCTTCCCTTTCATGAGTTGATTTTGAAAATGTTTGGAATAATGAAAACAGAAAATAACACAGTTTCATATATATATATATATATATATATATATATATATATATATATATACATTACTTTTTCTGGGAGACATTTTATGGAAAAGTCATTACACACAGCTTTTTTTATTATTTTATTATTCTGTCATGCAAATCATATTTATAATATTTCATACTATGACAGATTAAAGCTAGAAGATAAATGACTCACAAAACACACAGCTTGTCACAGGCAGAGCTTTTTGTAAACATAGCATACTAATTATTTTGGGCATTCACTCACTGATGTTTCAAGATGGCAGAGTGATGTCTAATTGTTTAACACTGTAATACAGTGCTGATTACAATTAGAATACAGATGTTTATTTACTTCTTTTAGTTTTGATGACTCACCTGATTTATCTGATATGCCTAACAGAATGGTTAACATTTGCATTTTAAAATGATTTAATAATTTGAAAACTTTAATTTAAATGGTTAAATGATTGGCAGAACCTATTTTGTGGTTGGCATACAAATGCTTGGTGCATATCACACACTATAGAAGTTCTCTTCTAGTCTCTGTATTAAAAGAGATTTAAATAGTATTGTTATAAAGTTTATATAAATTATTAATATTTAAATCTAGCTACTTTGCTGAGAAAAAAATGCTCAAAAACAGATGTGTAACTCTAATACTTCAAATTCACTGAGGCTATGTAATCTACTAAAATATCAACCTCAATATCAGAGTTTCATCTATCTTGTTGTTTTTCTTTAACATTTCTATAAGGAATATGTTTTTTAAAAGTTTGAATAATTTTTAATTTATCTGCCTTTTTGATTCAAAGGCAAATAGCATAAATGAAACCAGAATTTAGGCATAGATAATAAGAAATATGGGAGCCGGGCCTGGTGGCACACACTTGTAATCCCAGCGAGTCTGGAAGCTGAGGCAGGAGGATCACAAGTTCAAAGTTGGCCTCAGCAACTTAGTGAAGCCCTAAATAATTTACTAAGACTCTGTCTCAAAAATAAAAAAGAATCTCCATACTGCTTTCCATAATGCTTTCACCAACAATGTATGAGTGTACCTTTTTCCCCACATAGTTGCCAACATTTATTGTCGCTTGTATTCTTGATAATTGCCATTCTGAATGGAGTAAGATGCAATCTTGGAGTAATTTTGATTTTCATTTCTCTAACTGCTAGATATGTTGAATAGTTTTCCATATATTTGTCAATCAAATGTATATCTTCTTCTGAGAAGTATCTGTTTAATTCCTTAGCCCATTTATTGATTGGGTTGTTTGCTTTTTGGTGTTAAGTTTTTTGAGTTCTTTAATGCTCTATCTGAAGTAGCTGTGGTAATGAAGGAAGCCAGAGACTCCCACCCAAAAGAACCTTGCCATAATTAAGCTTCTCCTCTTGTCAGATCAGCAGGATGTCTGCAGAGATTATTGTGGTTGGTAGTTTTCTCTTTCTTGTAAATGCCAGGTTTGCACACAAAAGGTGTGACAGAATAAGTCTGAAAGCTGTACAAAAGATATTATCTCTGCTTTCTTGGTAAAAACTTGTGAAATCTGTGTCTGGTCTAGAGTATGGAACAGAGATCATTTGTCATGTAAAAGCTTCCAAGTCCCTCCTCCCATTGGATATAAAATTCAAAGAATTTCCAAACTCTTTGTTCAGAGGACAAATTCTTAGGTGAGAGCCACCTCTGAACCCTGCAATCAATAAACCTGCTTCCTGAAAATTCCTTGGGTCTCCATCCTCTTCTGTCCTACTTCAGTAAAGATTTTCTTCCATTCTGTAGGCTCTCCATGTTATTGATTGTTTACCTTTTAGTTTGAATGCATCCCATTTGTTGATTCTTTTTTTTTTTTTAGGATTAATAATTTTTTTTAAATTTTTTATTGTTGGTTATTCAAAACATTACATAGTTCTTGATATATCATATTTCACCCTTTGATTCAAGTGGGTTATGAGCTCCATTTTTACCCCATATACAGATTGCAGAATCACATCAGTTACACATCCTACACATCCATTGATTTACATATTGCCATACTAGTGTCTGTTGTGTTCTGCTGCCTTTCCTATCCTCTACTATCCCCCCTCCCCTCCCCTCCCCTCCCCTCTTCTCTCTCTGCCCCCTCTACTGTCATTCATTTGTCCCCCTTGTATTATTTTTCCCTTTCCCCTCACTTCATCTTGTATGTACTTCTGTATAACCCTGAGGGTCTCCTTCCATTTCCATGCAATTTCCCTTCTCTCTCCCTTTCCCTCCCACCTCTCATCCCTGTTTAATGTTAATCTTCTTCTCATGCTCTTCAACCCTACTCTGTTCTTAGTTACTCTCCTTATATCAAAGAAGACATTTGGCATTTGTTTTTTAGGGATTGGCTAGCTTCACTTAGCATAATCTGCTCTAATGCCATCCATTTCCCTGTAAATTCTATGATTTTGTCATTTTTTAATGCAGAGTAATACTCCATTGTGTATAAATGCCACATTTTTTTTTATCCATTCGTCTATTGAAGGGCTTCTATGTTGGTTCCACAGTCTTGCTATTGTGAATTGTGCTGCTATGAACATCGATGTAGCAGTGTCCCTGTAGCATGCTCTTTTTAGGTCTTTAGGGAATAGACCAAGAAGGGGAATAGCTGGGTCAAATGGTGGCTCCATTCCCAGCTTTCCAAGAAATCTCCATACTGCTTTCCAAATTGGCTGCACCAATTTGCAGTCCCACCAGCAATGTACAAGTGTACCCTTTTCCCCACATCCTCGCCAGCACTTGTTGTTGTTTGACTTCATAATGGCTGCCACTCTAACTGCAGTGAGATGGTATCTTAGGGTGGTTTTGATTTGCATTTCTCTGACTGCTAGAGATGGTGAGCATTTTTTCATGTACTTGTTGATTGATTGTATGTCCTCTTCTGAGAAGTGTCTGTTCAGGTCCTTGGCCCATTTGTTGATTGGGTTGTTTGTTATTTTATTGTCTAATTTTTTGAGTTCTTTGTATACTCTGGATATTAGGGCTCTATCTGAAGTGTGAGGAGAAAAGATTTGTTCCCAGGATGTAGGCTCCCTATTTACCTCTCTTATTGTTTCTTTTGCTGAGAAAAAACTTTTTAGTTTGAGTAAGTCCCATTTGTTGATTCTAGTTATTAACTTTTGTGCTATGGGTGTCCTATTGAGGAATTTGGAGCCTGACTCCACAGTATGTAGATGATTCTTGATTGTATTTCTTGCACTTTAAGAGTTTTGTTAAGGAAGTCAGTTCCTAAGCTGACATAGCGAAGGTTTTGGCCTGCTTTTTATTCTATTAGGTGCAGGGTCTCTGTTCTAGTGCCTAAATCTTTGATCCACTTTGAGTTGAGTTTTGTGCAGGGTGAGAGATAGGGGTTTAATGGAGATTTCTTAGAAGACTTGGAATGGAACCACCATTTGACTCAGATATCCCACTTCTCAATTTATACCCAAGGGACTTAAAATCAGCATCTAACAGTGACACAGCTACATTAATGTTTATAGCAGCTCAACTTAAAATAGCTAAACTATGGAACCAACCTAGGTGCCCTTCAACAAATGTATGGATAACTAAAATGTGGTATATATACACAATGGAGTATTACAAAGCCTTAAGGAAGAATGAAATGATGGCATTTGTTGGTAAATGGGCGGAGCTGGAGAATATCATGCTAAGTGAAATAAGCCAATCACTTAAAACCAAAAGCCAAAAATATTTTCTCTGATATGAGGATGCTAATTCACAATAAGGAGAGTCTAGGGAAGAATAGAGGTACTGTGGACTAGGTAGAAGGGAGTGAAGAGAGGGGAGGGGGTTTGGGAGTATAAAAGACAGTAGAATGAATCAGAAATTATTACCATATGTGCATATAAGACTGCACAACCAGTATGTTCTATATCATGTAAAACAAGAAGAATAAGAAGTTGTACTCCATTTATGTATGATGTGTCTATGTATGATGTAGTGCAGTCTGCTGTCATGTATCACTAATTAGAACAAATAAAGAAATTTTAAAATACAAAAAATAAAAGAAAAATATATAAATGCCTGTGGGTGTGACTCAGTGCTAAAATGCTCCTGGATTAAAAGAAATGTAGGTATTATGATGAACTAAAGATTCTTGTCTCCTTGAAGGTGGTTTAATGTTGAAAGAATTATAACACATTTGTTCCAAACAAAACTTACATGTGAAATGAATTTGAGTCTCTACCTATGTTTAGAGATATGGAAACTTAATGACTTGCTTTTCTTTTACTCAATCCCTTTGCTTTTCTTCACTACCTCTAAATTTATAGAAATATGCTATTGATAATTCTAACCTCATTTTGAGTAGAGATCTACATTATATTGCTTGAAATTAGCAGTTATTTATTAATTGCATCAATTAATTATTTAAATGGCATATATACATCAGCTTTGAGCTAGAATCTCAGTATACAGCTTAAGTAAACAATAATCTGCCCTTCTGGAGATCAAAGGAAAGGATTTAGATAACTGAACAATTCATTTAAGAAGATGGAGACAGACATTTCAGTCAGAGTGAACAACACAGGGGAAGGCATAGACACATGGTATATGATTTTCAAAGAAACTATGTGTTTTTCATTTTGAATAAAGAACAAAGAATTAAGTCAGAAGCTAGTATGCTAGAATCTGGAAAAGCAGAGAGAGACCAGATGAAGAAGAGCTTTGTATGCCCTGTTTAAATCAGTTCAACAAATGCTTACTGAGTTACCACTCTGCTTCAGAGGACCGTTTTCTAGGCTGAGGTGACCTGATGCCCAATGAAACAGAAACCCTTAATTAATCTCATTAGCATGTACTAAAGTCCGGGAATAATATTCAAATGGTACACATAGTGGCACAATTCTCTGACCACCCAGCTTTTCTCCCAGGCCCTTACACTCAGCAGGGAAAGGGGCAGCACATAACCTAGCATCAGTTTTGATTGGTCTGTGCCCATGTCCTATCAATTAAAGATTTTTAGAGCCACCTGTGAACATAATTGAATAAACTCAAATACACATAGAGACACACAGACACACACACACACACACATGCACAATTACTGTTAAAAATGGTTAGGGGGAAACAGGGTATTGTGAGGAAGAATGACAGAAGGGTCAGATTTAGATTAGGGAAATTAGTGAAGATTTTAGTATTATATTATTATATTAGTGAAAACTGAAGGATGAGTCAGGTTGAAATGTATTTTGTGTACTGTGGAAACCAATTCAGTTATTTAAGCAGAGGTTGACAAAACCTGTTGAAGACTTTGCTTATATCCTTAATGGCATGTGGAGAACTGTTATTTTAAAGGCACAGGTGAGAGACAATAAGGGACTAACTTAGGCAGTAAAAGATGGAAGAAAAAATTAATTGTAGGGGACATTAGAAATGAATGAGGTGTGTGTGCATGTCTACATGTCAGTCAGTATTCTAGTGTAATTTGTGGCCTCATAAATGGAGGGAATGGTAGAAGCAGGCACTTGAGTAGGAAGGGGCAGTTTATCTCACAGAGGCTTTGAGATCTGTTGCCACAGTCCTTCCTGGTGTCTGGACTTGAGATACTAGTCCAGAGTTCAGTCATCAGCTTTGCAGTTTGAAAATTCAATGTCAGCTAGCTCAGGGAGTATTCACACTTCCGAAGACTGGTTTTGATGATACCCACTCATCAAAACCTGGAGGGAACTGATTTATGAATCATAATGCCAATTTACCAATTTGTTGTGAGAGAAATTCCAGAAAGTTTGTCAGTCCTGGACCTTTGCTTAGAACTCTTCATGTTGGTAGATGTATCTACTCCTTGGACAAATGAATATAATTAATTATCATTTTCTGATTTATTTTCTTAAGCCTTCTCAGAGCCTTTAATTTGCCAACATGATTTTTATCTGTGTGTGTGTGTGCACACACAAACTTGTTTGATTAGAACTCTATTTTTTTAAAAGTTGTAGTTCAACTAGAATAATGCACTAATGTGTTATCCCTTCATGGTCAGAGTTTGTATATTTTTAAGTTATTGAAACCCAAGAACTTGACACT
The DNA here is from genome assembly GCF_021218885.2 of Marmota monax. Taxonomy (NCBI): domain Eukaryota; kingdom Metazoa; phylum Chordata; class Mammalia; order Rodentia; family Sciuridae; genus Marmota; species Marmota monax. Next base: position 19,116,929 of record NW_026694084.1, on the reverse strand, counting down.
TTCAAGCACATTAAAAAACTCAATGTTTTTTTACAGAATGTGTAAATGATTGAATTAATAAACAAATCAAGTAACCCTTTATCCTGGGTGGAGACAACACATTCTTATTTTTTTTCCTAGATGCTTATCTACCATATTTAGTAACCAAAGCATCAGCTTAATCCTGTTTAAGTAACCAAATATTTGCTTAGGTCATAACTTAATTCTAAAATTAGTTTACACCTTAATTTCTTAAGAAAACATTTGCAATGTATTATTTTTGCAGATAACAACTCGTACGGTTTTTGTTTTGTTCATTTTAATTTATTTTATGAATCTGCCTTTGGCTACCAATTAAAATTTGTGTAATCCAGGTATTAAAAATAATCCTGATATGCAAAAACTCATAATTTTAAAGTTGTTTAGGATTATCATTTAAGATGAAGGTGAATGTTTAAAGTTATAAAAATCTTGTTTTTATTAGCATGTCATTATATGTCTTTGGATTGGTTAGAAGGAGCAAGCCTATATCTCTCTGTGCATGTGTGTGTGTGTGTTGGTGCTGGTGAGGCTGGTGGTGCTAGATATTGAACACAGGCTTCATATATGCCAAGCAATGCTAAACAGAAATTCTTACAAGGGGTAATGCTACTAGAATTCTACAACATGTTTTATAACTCATATTTCCTGATGAATTATTTCAATGAATTTTACTGAGCAATATTTTTAGGTGCTCTTAAAATATATAAAATGATATAATTCTGATGTCATAAATTGAAATGTTCAAGACATATAGCTTCCCATCTTATCTACAGTTTTATCTTAAGGTATTAGATTTAGAGAAAATCAGGCCGGAGTAGGGTTGGGAGTTTGGGAACAGGGCATCATTGGTGAAGAGAAATGAGGAGAGGCTGAGCATCAGCATTGAGTCCTGTGGTATCCAAAATGGCATTCTCATTCCTTTCTAATCTCAAAGTGTCAGTATTTGTGCCTCCATCCTCCTTAACTTGGCTTAAAGTTGCCTCCTTGTCTGGGCTTCTCCCAGCTACATCTGAATGCCTAGGTGTGTAGGGCTGCACCAGTGATTGACAGGTAAATTTCTACCCAAAACCAACGCACAAGTACCTTTATATTCCACTCAAACACTCCTCCTGGAGTTTGGCCTGAAAGGACTATGTAGACACTTAGAAACACAGTGAGCAGTTCTCATGCGTGCCTGTGAATTCTCCTCAGTCCCTCCCCATGCAGAAACAATAAGGATAAGGAAAAACTCTATTTCACTACTCAAAAATATTTTTAGTTTTGATACTCAGACTTCACTTTGAAGATCAAAAACAGGAATTTGACTATTACTTCTCTACCTTTATGCATCTATCCTCTAATATAAGGCAGGTGCACTAAAATTAGAATCCTATCCTCGGGGAAGGATGCAAAGGGCAAGGTTCCATGGTTGGTGGGGGAAAACCTTAATGAATATCATAAAATATTATCTTGTATCACATAAATCAATTTTAATAGAGACTCAAGTATGATTTTAAAATTTGAGCTTTCAAGTTCTCAGAAACACATTTATTTTAAATTTTATATTTAACTAATATTTGTCTTTGCATCATGTTTTGAACTTATATTCATATTTAATTAGGGTGATGTCTAAACATGTTCATTTAAACCTAAAACATATCCCCAGCTATAAAAAGGCAACATTTATATTTATGTGACCTGGGTTCCAGTCTTGGGGACTTTACCTTACCTGTAATATCAGTCACTTAATCTATCCTCTTTGAATGGATTTTGTCTATAAAATAGGGATATTTCTACGTTTCCCATCCTAACCCCCCCCCAAAATTTTTGTGCCACGTGTGTGTGTTTTGCTTATATTGTGAATTATAGGGCTCCATGTGATGGTTAGTTATAATCCTTACAATATTTATTCTCATTGATCAATCTTAGAAATATGGCACTCTAAGAATATTATTTTAAATATTTTTTTGAGTAGTGAACAAGTATTTAGTTTCATTTATTTTCTTCAAAGAATAGATGTCACCCCCTCCTTCCCAGGGAGCACAAACGTGTTGTGTCTGTTGTATTTCAAAGAACAATTTATCTCTACTCCATAGTCACTGCCCTTGAGCAGCAACTCTAACTATTCCATTAGCTCTAACTAAACCAGCATTCCTTATTTCTGAATTTCACAAACTATTGCTAAATTTCATCTGTTTGGTGATTGCCTTTCACACCCATTTGCTAATAAGATTCACCAAGTGTTCTCCATTTTTGTAGATTTCTGCTATAATTTTTTTATGGTTTTCCTATCCAAAAAATAAAGTCCCATTTACAGTTTTTTTCCTACTTATAAAGCATATCATTAGATACTTTTTTCCAACTGTCTATGGTTCATCATCATTTTTGGAACATAATCCTCCTCCACATGTTTTCTGCTTTAAAATTTGTTTTATATTTACAGTATTTAGGAAATTATGTACTATTTGAATATGCTTCCCAGTAATCTAAGTGATGGTGCTAGAGTGATTTTAATGGATGAAACTGGAGTATTGACAAGTAATCAAATTTTTTCTATATTAATTTTTAAAAATCAATTGGTCTTTCATTAGCATTCTTCATAAAAAGAGACAGAAATATACAAATATATTTTTTCTTTTTCTTTTGGAGTGTGTACTTTTCTTTTATTCTCAGTCATGATTCTTTTTTTTTTTTTTTAGTTACACATGACGGTACAATGATCTTGACATATCATACATTTGAATCAAATGGGGTATAATTTCTCATTTTTCTGAGTGTACCGGTTGCAGAATCACATTGGTCATACAGCATGAGAAGAAGATTACCATTAAATAGGGAAGAGAGGTGGGAGAGAAAGGGAGGGAGAAGGGGAATTGCATGGACGATGGAAGGAGACCCTCATTGTTATACAGAATACATGTATGATGATGTGAGGGGGAAAAAAAAAAGAAGTGTGTCATAATAGATTGGGTAGAGAGAAGTGATGGGAGGGGAAGGGGGAAAGGGAAGGACATCAGAATAAAATAGACACTAGTTTTTTCATTTTTTGATCCTAAATTTGCATCTCCTAGAGCTGATGGATTGCATCAGTTTTTTCACTGAGGTAACATGCTTTTCAATTTTATATAAATTTTTATTCTCTCACAACTTAAATTTTCTTAGATTTAAATAGTTATCATATTTTTCAAGAGATGGAAAGACTAAATCCTAGTCTTTAAATCAGCTAACAAACTATGTGATGTTAAATGAATTTAAACATCTTTGGGTCTCAGTTTCATCTCTAAACTGAGAATATTGAAAAAAAAAGTCTAGGAAAATCTGTCACTGTAAATTTCTTTATTTAGATTTTGATTATATCTTGACTGACTAATTATGGCCTATTTCTCCTGGCTATCCTTGGAGGCTAATAGAAGTGGATTCTTATCCTATTCTGCCATTTACTTGTTGTTGACTTTGATCAAGTTAATTATTCAAGGTTGTTTTTGTTTTTGTTTTTAATCCAAGGTAGTTGTTCCAGCTTCTTGACTTTCTATCAAGAATCAGGAATCTGCTGAAAAATAATTTATTTAGAGAATTTCACCCAGAACATGGCATGTACAAAATGTTCTGTGAATATTAACTAGTATTTGCAATAGCATCACCTCTCATAGACCATTTTTCTTTCATTAACTGCATTTAATTTTCTTTTTTTTCCCTGCATTCCATAGCTTATGATTCAGAAGACAAGACAGAACTCTACAAAATACTTCAGGAAAATTAGTTTTGTAGTTTACAGCTATAGTGATAAAAGTAAAGAAATAGTAATTATTGAACGTACACTTTTAAAATATAAAAAAGCATTGCCTTTGATTTATCTATGTTGTTATAAGTCGTGTGTTATTTTGTTTACACTGGTGTCATGGCAAGTAAAGGCACATGTCTGGTTTTAATTGGTCAAATATCCCTTGTTTATACAAGTGTACTGACTCATTAAATTATACTGTGATGACCAGTTCAGCCGTGCCCTGTCATAACATACAGTGATGTTAGTATAGGAGAGTTATTTGAGTTCTCCAGCCAGAAATTAAAGAAGAAAATGCATTATCCAAATAAGCAACAGACATACAATATAATTATCAGAAAATACATTGCTGTCTAAAACAGTCATTTAAAGTGTTAAAACTGCCAGTGAAAATGACTTGAAAAATTTAATCAGATTTTGCCTAAACATTCAGTATTTTGCATCTTTGAAAGTAGAGAGTTACATCTATTGGATTAAGAAGTCAAGTCCCTGTTTACCTACGAAATTTTAAAGAAAACGTAATCACAAAAGTTTACTTGCCTAGAACACCTGGTTTTATTTTTGTCTATTCTTATTTTTTAATGCAAACGCAAAGATTTTCAAAAATGATGTTGTGTGTGTGTGTATGTGTGTGTGTGTATACCTGAAACAAACCTTTTTTTCACATCATCTCTTTTATTCTTCAATTAGAGATTATCATGTTCTCAGGTAGCTGTGTGTTGGTGTGATGTAGATATTTTAAATTTGCCAAAACCAGTGACATATTATAAATGTGAATCCAGAACTGAAAAATAAAATGTTTCAGAAATCCCATCTATGGGCTTGTTTCAGGTTCTTTTTATGCAAGTTATTTTTGTAGTCTGTTAAGGTTTAAATAGTATAACATAGGGGAGTCTGAGGTAGCTAGGTATTCTCACTTTCCTGTTACCTGGAAATCTTGAATCTTGCAGGCTTTATGGCAGTGTGGTCTGGCAGATTGTATATAAACAGATCATAAATCACAGCTGGGGAGAACTTCAGTCACTGGTTCAGTGGCAGAAATATAAGCCAAATGAGCAGATGCCATGGGGAAAATTAGTGTCTCACCAAGATAATAAATTATCCCAATCTTTGTTTTAAAAAAAAAGTCTAAATAATGAATATTTTTAGAGAAAATAAAATAGAAACACTATCAAAATCTACATTTAAAAATCAATTTTTTAAGATTGTCATACTTTTAAATAGCTATTCATTTCTCTGTGATATAAAAAGGCTGTGTGATTTAAAAATCTAATAAAAGATAGTACACATTTTATAAAATAATTTAAATCATATCAACTTATTTTTAAAACTTTTTAGAAAAATGCTTCTATGAACAATTATAAAGCATGTATCTTTGTCTTAAGTGTTTTAATACTAATTCTAGAAAAAAACAGAAAATGCAAAGTAAGAGTCTATTTTAAATTATCCATAATCCATAATCCAGAAATAATTACCATGAACCTTTCACCTTTCTCTCTTTAGTAAATGCATTTAGTTTTAATGAACTAGTAAACATAGAATATGACTAATTTTGGCCAACTATAATTGTTTTCCTGTGTCATTAGATGTTTTCAACATCATGATCTTTAACAGTTGCATCTATTTATTGCATTAAATATTTATACTGAAGTTTATGAACTGATTTCTATGCTGCGGGGCATTTGGATTATTTCCTTTTCTCTTTTTTTAAAAAAATTTTTACAATGTGGTCATTTCTTTTTTTAAAAAAATTGTATTTTTATTAGTACATTTTGATGTTCACAAAGGGTTTCACTGGTGGCATATTGGTACATGCAAATAACATACTTGATTATGCCCACTTCTCATTATTCTCTCCTCCCCCTCAACCTGATCTCTTTTCTCTTAATAGTCTCCCTGCTACTTTCTATCCTTAATGAATATCATTGTAATAATCATGTCTGTGAGTGTCTTTGATGGTATCTCTGATTAGTTTCTAGACTAGATTGTAAACTAGCTCAGAGGGCATAAATGTTTTAGAAGATCTTGATACAATTTCTAAATTTCTTTCCAGAAAAGATTCAGCTAATTGACAATCCCACCAAATATGTAAGAAATCTTCCAGAACATTGAACCCAATTGTTCTTTTGAAAGAAAGCTTATACCATTTAGATAGAAACTTCAGGCCAGTCAGCAAATTCAAAAGCACTTCTTACAATTAAATTGTCCAAGAAAAAGGCATTCAAATGAGTCTCATGGGATTCTCCTACCTGGATGATCTCACTAAGTTCAGTCCTTAGCTTTGCATTTGCCAAACCAGAGTCTCTGCAGACTCAAACTCTCCACCACACTTAAGAGGCACTGATTCATAAAACAGGTGACATTTTGTAAATTTAGCCAAAAATTTTTGTGTGCCAAATAGGCCAGATTACAATTATAGAAAGTCAGTGTATTCTTTTTCTGACTGGAAAGCCTTCTTAGGAAACTATCTGGAGGTACTTTTCATATAGAATCATTATTTAAAGTAATTTAATGATAATAATATATTATACTTTCAAAGAATCAATCCTGAAATACACTTTTCTGCAGTAGTTTGTAGCAACACATTACCTGACCAAAATTAATTGCTCTTTCACTTTTATTTTCTAAGCTGCAAACTTGGCATTACTTTCACTTATGGCACCTTAGTTTGAGTGTTGATCAGTTTTTAAGACTACCGTTTATATCACATCAATTTTTGTGGATCAGTATTTTGAAATTTGTATTCTCATCAACAGAATTACAGAAACAATTTATAGTGTGGAGTTTGTGACTATCTCAAATTATTTCAATTGTCTTTTGTTGTCAGTATTTCGTTTCAGAAGTAAAATTTTTGAAGCATCTATATTCAAAGTATTTGTGATGTATATCATTCTGTATACTAATTACAATGTTAGAAAATGCCACTAGTCTGATGTTTCAGTTTTCAAAAATCATATTAACCTTTAATAGTGTGGCTTTTAAATTTACAGATACCCTAATTTTTAAATCTGGCTTCCAGCCTTAATAGAAGTATGACATTGGACAAGTTTCTCAAACTTTGTTGACTTTATATTCTTCATGTGTAAGATGAAGATAGTAATCTTGAACAGTTATTTGTAGGATTGCTCATATAAATTGTTACACAAGTATCTAGAAGGTAGAAAATGCTCAATAAACCTTAATTGTGATTCTTTTTATTACCTTGCAATAGAATTGATCAAGTTTATCTTTACTCACATGTTTGACAGAAACATTATACATTAGAAAATTTTAAAAACTCAGGTGAAAATTTTAAAAAATAATAAAACTGAGTGAATCTGAAATGCATTGGCTTTCTACTACAATAGTAATAACTGGGAAGAAATATAGTTAAAAGAAGACATTGCTCTCATGATTTCATTAGAGTTTTTGAGTAAAATATTTCCAAATTCTTTGTGAAGGCAGTTTTTAAAGCTAAATTTCAGACAGATATTTATTAATTCATTACAACATATAAAGTGATTAGCTTATTTTTCCCTTTTAACAAATTCTGATTAAACATCTTTCCAGAGGACTAACGAAACATGTCACATATTTAAGAGATAGAAAGTAGCAAATATCTTTGAATGATAGATATGATATGATATTATATATAGTAAAAGCTAAAACCATGATAGACTTTGATCTTTGAATGGAATATAATATCTATAGGTGTTAAGATGAGACTAGGAAGATAGTCTAAGTTAAAAGCAAGTTAAACAAAGTGTGTTTTAGGTCAGGAACTTTAATAAGGATCACTCAAAAGTAAGACTTGTTTTCCCCAGAGAAAGTTGACAAAGATAGTGATCTTTCTGGAAGCCATATTATGTAAGGAATAATTAAATGATGGGGAATATTTCAAGGCAGGCTTACTGAGGAGGAGAACATCCTAGAATGATATGGATGATTGGGAAGAAAATGTGGAGAGATTTATATTGGCACACTAGAAGGAGGGTCAAGACTATGTTTTTCTAAGAAGAAATGAGTTTCTTTACCACATTGTGTTGTGAGTTCTTCATCACTGTTTTAGTCGGGTTTTTCACCACTGTGACCAAAAGATCTAACATGAACAGTTTTAAGGGAGGAAAGTTTATTTGGTGGTTTCAGAGGTCTGAGTCCTTAAACAGCCTAACTCCATTGTTCTAGGCCCAAAGTGAGACAGAACATCATGATGTAAGGGTGTGGCAGGGGAAAGCCGTTTAGGACATGACCACCAGGAACAAGAGAGAAAGCACTCCATTCGTTAGGTACAAAACATAAATCCCAAAGGCATGCCCCCAGTTACCCACCTCCTCTACCCACATCATACCTATCTGAAGTTATCACCCTGTTAATTTCCATCAGGGGAGGTACAAAACTGATTAGGTTAAGGATCTCACAGCCCAATCATTTCACCTCTAAACCTTTTTGGATTGTCTTTCACATGACCTTTGGCAGACAACAAATGTCTAAACTATAATAATCATTCAAACCATTTAAGTAGACTGTAAATGGGTACCTACATGGATTGAGATGTTATCCTGATACTTCCCATGCTTCATTACAATGCCACAGTTCAGTATCTCTAGTTTTAAGTAGGAGAGGATACTATAAAACAGTATTGATTATTTGATTTTAAATTTGCAATCTTTAAACTTGGTTTTCAAAGACTTCTTTTCTGTTTAAGCATCTATATATCAACTAGCAATATATTTACTGGCTCTAAGATAAAATTGCTATCTTATGAATTAGTATCCAAAAATAGAAATCTTTTTTCAAAATTGTTTTAGTTGTAGATGGACACAATACCTTTATTTTATGTGTTTATTCTTACATGGTGCTGAGGATTGAACCTAGTGCTTCACATGTGCTAGACAAGCATTTTACCACTGACCTACAACCCCAGCCCTGAAATACAAATCTTACTGGTTTATATTTTGTTGAAATAGTTCACCTCAGCAAATGTTAAAATTATATTCTTGATATGAAATAACTGAAACAAAAAGAGATAGTATCAATTCATAGTTAAGTATTCGTAGAGTCATGTTTCGTTTATGTATTTTGAAACTTCTGTTATCTCCCAAGAAGCAGCTCACATTCATATTAAACTTATTATGTCATATTTTATTTTATAGTATGTTTTTCTAATTATTTCTGATTTTTAAGAAAAATAATTATTTTCCAATTCCAAAAACAAATTGAATAGTTTAATTCTTTCAGTCGTAGTGTTTTAAAATTGAAATGTTAATTATTCTTTATTTCCTTTCAAGAACTTTTAAAGTCTCAAGACAGAGAAATCATTCAAACTGAGTTCCAGATGATTGATCATTAGGAAATATTATATATTATATGCATGGTATATACATATATAAAATATGTTTTGTGTGTTACTTGTGGTTGAACCCAAGGCCTCTTGCATGCTAACAAAACACTGTACCTTTGAGCTACACTCCCAGCCATTTTTATTTTATGTTGAGACAGAGTCTCAGTAACCATTCTTACACATTACAACTCAAAATCTCCTTTCTTGGAGGTAAAATGGCTTTGGCAGCTCTAAACTTCACAAATTTATACTACACTATTAGAAGAATTAAGAGTATTCCAGTGTTTTTTTTTTTTAATGTGTGTGGGGATTCATGTGTGTTTTAACACAAAAAGGGAAAGAAGGTTTTTATTTTTTTATGAATCTCCCCCCAAAACTGCGTAACTCAAGACTCAAATACAATTAAATTTAATTTCAAAGCTAAACTGTTTGATAAAGAGAATGAGAAATACTGGTTCACTTAAGACAATTAAGGTTATCAATGAGTTGAGTATAGAATGAGTCTCATCCAAATCATATGGATGGAGAATGAACTCAGTAATACAAAAGAAGGAGGAGGAGAAGAAGAAGGAAAGAGGAAGAATAGGAAGGAGAAGGGGAAAAGGAGAAGAGGAAGATGGAGAAAGAGAGGAGGAAAAGTTAGAAAAGGAGGAGGATGAGAAGGAGGAGAAAAATCAGGTTATACTTTAATCTAAAGAAATGTGAATGGATCTTTAGTAACAAATGAAACAACATCTAGCCATACCATACACAGATCTCTCATCCTGGAGATTTTGTTTGTTTGTTTGTTTCCTAACAAAAATGACCTTGAATATCCATCCTTTAAAACTCTTTGTATCTTTCCCAGTATATTGCCATAGGAAGCCAACTGATCCTAGATCTACACTATAGTTTATGTTTTTAATGACATAACATCCCAAAGTATTTACCCATACATAATTTTTCTTTGAGTCATAACAAGTTGCCATAACAAATCACCACAAATGGGCAACTTAACACAACAGAAATATATTTTCTCACCATTCTGGAGACTAAAAGTTCAAAACCAAAGTATTGCCAGGGCCATACCCTTCTAAAATCTCTAGAGAAAATTCTGTTCCTTGCTTCTTTCTGGTTTCTGGTAAGTGTTGGCAGACTTTGACACTCCTTAGCTTTTAGCTGCACCATTACAATTTCTGCCTCTGTCTTAATGTGGGCATCTCTCCTCTGTTGTATGTCCACATCTTTCTCTTCCTAAAAGGATGCCCTCCATTCCACTTAGAGCCCAGTATACTGTGGACTGAATTGTGTCCCCCCCTCCCATAAATTCTTATGTAAAGGCCCTAATCCCCCCATGTGACTATGTTGGAATAGGTCTTCTAAGGAGTAATTAAGATTAAGTGAAGTTGTATGTGTGGAGTTCTGATATAATAGAACTGCTGCCCCGATTAAGAGAGGAAGTGGCAGAGTTACTTTCACACCATGTGAGGATGCAAGAAGGCCATGGTCTGTAAGCTATGAAGAGTCCTCCCCAGAGCGTGACCATACTGGCACTCTGATGTTAGACTTTCAGCTTCTAGAATTATGAAAAAATAAATTTCTGTTTAGGACACCCCATCTATTGTATTTCATTGTGGCAGCCTGAACTAACTAATACAAGAATTAATCTAATATGATTCCACTTTGGTTGTGTTTCTTGATTTATCTGCAAATAAAGTTGCATTCATAGATATGTTGGTTACGACTGCAGCTTATATTTTGGGAAGAAACACAATTCAAGCCACAACACAATATTACACCTTTCTTTGGTCTTTCTAAGGATTTTGTGTTATACAGATACACTTTTGTTTTTAAAGAAAGGCAAATTTATTACAATCTTGATAAGTAGAGGTGGGTCCTAAGTAATCAATTAAACCTCTAACTTTAGTCAGCAGTTATTTGTGCCCACAAATGGAATTTTTTTTTCTTTTTAAAAAGTGTTTTTTTTAATAAAGGTAAACTTTGTAAGATTATATCAGATAATAGCCTGTGCGCAGATAGCTAAGTACACAAGGCTTAAAAAAATTTCCAAAGGGCTACCAAGAAAGTCCACATACTTCTTGAATTATACTGGCATAATTACTCCAAAATCTAAGTTTATTATATAAAGAGTGAATTGATGAGGCACTGAGTTTCATGAGCTGCAATGGCAATTTGTAAAATGTAACTAATTTTAAGTATTTATTAAATATTTTAGATTTGATGCTTGTAGCATCTGATACATTTGTTCATGTATAAAACAAGACAGGACATGAATGAAAAAAAATGAAGCACAATGATGACTACATGCATTTCATTCCATTATTTTGTTATTTTCTTCCCTTATATGTTAAAAATTTTCCACAATAAAAATTTTAAGAGATTTCAGAGAATGATAAAGCAGAAATGAACCCTGGCATATTACTTAGTCTGGCCATTTACTCAAAGGCTCAAAGGGATTTTTTTTTTTAATTTCACTACACTTATTGATTTTAAAAATTGCTACTAAAATAAATTTGATAAATTTATCAGTAACTTCATTTAAAAATAATTGAGAAATGCAATGAGTATTTCATTATCAAAACAATTTCTTTACCACTCTTTCTTATCGGTTTATAATAAACATGAACAGAAACTTCAATATATTTGAAAACAAAAATATCTAAAAAAACCAAAACATATTTACATTATTATGGAAGAAGTAGAAATCAAATGAGAAGAACTAGCACTACAGCATGTCAAAGAGACACATGACAGGATGCTATCAAAACTGAAACCAGGCCAATCTCTTGGTAGCCTAATTTCCAAGGGGAAAACTATGATATTTGTAATCTAGTTATTGAAAGTAAATCACCCCACTTATCTTTGAAAGCAATGTATATTGAAATAATCTTATGCAAGTTTTAAAATATACAGTTACGAATTTATACTGTCTAAACATATTTAAAAGATCCAGACTTTACAAAAATTATGGAATGATGTAAAGCAAGCCAAAAGAATTGATTTAAAATGATGTTTCTGGTATTGTCATTTAGTTGTACTATTTGTACAATAAAGAGAAATATCAGATTTTCTTTATTGAGAGTGCTGTTCAGTTATTTGAGTTTTGAATTATGCAAGCTCTTCAAGAACACATCTCATGGACAAGAGTTGATTCCCTTGTAGTGTAGTATAATGTAACTGGTTCTGGTTTGTTCATAGTCAGAAGAATTGACTCTTAACTAGATTATTTTACTTATTTAGTGGCTTTAAATTAATGTTTTTCAAATGCTTCCTTGGGAGCCTGATGATAACTTAACCTTCAAAAATTCCCATGAAGTGATAATGATAAAACAACAATACCATACTATAAATTTTTTCTCAATGAAAAAGTAGATTGCAGACATGTATAAACTTTATTTTTAATATAAAACCACGTGCTTCATAGCAATCTGTTAAAATAGTGCAAAGATTCTTAAAATCTACTCCTTGTTTTTTTTTTAACCTACTCTTTATTTAATTTTTTTCAAATACATTGATAAAAATGAGTTCCTGAAAAAGGGGAAATACTGGGGAATGATATTGGCCAAATCATTGTTATATTGTGTGCACATAAGAATGTCTAACAACAAATTCCACCATTATGTACAACTGTAATGCACCAATAATAAAAAATATGGAAAAAATAAATTCTTGAAATTTTTAGTTTCCATATTAATGTGTTTACTTGTGTAATCAGGTTGTTAAAATTACATAAAACATTTTTATTTTTCGTAGATCCTCAAAAATATTTATATATGTGAAAAATTTCACATATATAGAAGATGTTAGTAACTTTTTGTACTGGAAAATAATATGTAAAAATCAGAATAAAAGAGTCTAAATATCTTCAAAATACAAGATCAACAAAACTACAAAGACTTTATTCTGAAATACTTAAACCTTAGGTAGAAATCAGATATGCAACTCTCAGTATGTTGTAAATAGGATTCAACTGTCATCGTTCATACATGTAAATTTTAAACTACCTTTGGCAGTATGCCTCAAAGTGTGAACTATCTGCATAAGAATTATTTGGGGGGTCTTATTTAAAATGAATATTCTGGGACTGGGGGTATAGCTCAATGGTAGAATGAGTGCTTAGCATGCATGAAACTCTGGGTTCAATCCTTGTATCATTAAATTAATTAATTAACTAAAATGAACATTTTTATATACATTCTAATTCACAGTTAAATTTGAGGGTCCCCTGATCATAATGTTATACTGTCTGCATAATTTTTGGCACTGTCAATTATTCATAATACCAGCAGGTCATCATTGTAGAATTTTTGTCATATTTACTTTTATTTTTATGCTTTGGGGAAGACTTATATTTGTTTAAATAACAAAGTTTATTACTAATGTGATAAAAGGACACAGGAAAGCCAAATGGGTTAAAAGTACAAATTGTGTGTTTACAATGCACTTTTACTTTTTGATTTTTACACTTAGCTATATGTTTGGGGGAAAGTTCATTGATCTCTGTAAGTTTCAATTAACTCAGAAGTAAAATATAGAAAACATTAAATTCTGAGTTCTGTAAAGTCTCCCTGGGGGAAAAGTGGATGTATTTCTTTCCAGAACCATGAAACAAACTTTTAATATTATCTTTGGTTACCAAAGATCTAACCAGTGTTGAAGTTGGTTACTTCGCCATGACCTAAAATTTTGACTAAGAAATGCAGTTTTGTAGTTTACACTACATGAAAGAACAAATTGAAATAACCAATACTAACTTATGAAATCTATACATGGATTTGGAAATTATTTCATACATATATATTTATTTAGTTGTATTTGGACACAATACCTTTATTTTATTTATTTTTATGGAGTACTGAGGATCAAACCCAGTGCTTCGCACGTATTAGGTGAGCACTCTAACGCTGAGCCACAACCACAGCTTATCAAAAGTCATTGAGATAAGCATTACTTGTAACTACCACTGGAATCAATATAAAGAACATTTCCATTACCTAAAAAGCTCCCTTTCCACCTCTTGTTAAAAATACCCAACTTTCATCTCCCTCCCCCAGGATTCACTGCTTTGGTTGTTATCTTTGTAGTTTCATCTTTTCCTTTCTTTTTTGTATCTGATGCAGTTGGTATTTCTGTAGGAAGGGTAAAGTGAATGAAATGGAGGAAAGTCATTTCCTTTTGAGGATGAAGCATAGAAATTTTACCTGTCCCGTTGCTCACATACTATTGGTGAGAGCTAGCTGAGTCTCAGAAACACATTAGGGAGGGATTCCCTAGCTAAACTCCATCTGCCATACTCAAAACTTAAGACAGGGGAGTATGGAAAATGGACAGTTGTCTCAGCTACAAAGGAAAGGGGGAAAGAGGGGAAAATAGATGGAAAAAATATATTTTTGTGACATAGGCATCAAATCATGCAATTTTTAAATAGAGTCCGATGGTTAAGAAATTTGCCTATGAATTTACAGCTGCTTAAATGTCAGAGCAGCACATAAATTCCAAGTGTTACAATGTTGATGTCAATGATGGTTATGTTCTTGGGTCCTGTGCTTTTTGTCAGTACATCCCATAACTCCACAAGTTATATTCAAATGTATGAATAAACTCTAACTAAAATATTCCTTACAGATTGTGTACCTTTATATTATGGTTATTATGATAATTGTTTCAGTTCTCCAAAATGGGATTATTATTTTAAATATATTAGTGTATTATTTTTCAAAGTGCTTTCAGATAGAGTCTCATTTTATCATTATAACACCTGAGTAACATATACAGGGAAAGTATGGTTATTACAATTTACATATGAGGAATTTAGGGAGTTCAACAACTGGTGTATTTAGCAAGAGTAGAAGGCAGCAACTAACAATCAGAATTGTATATATTCTTATTCTTTCTCCCTCAAAATTGTAGAAAATTTTGGAAAAATATTTAGAAAATTTACCTAAAAACTCATTACATATAAGAGGATGTGAGGGGAAGGGGGGAAAAAAAGAGAGAAATGAATTACAGTAGATGGGATAGAGAGAGATGATGGGAGGGGAGGGGGGATAGGAAGGGGATAGGAAAGGCAGCAGAATACAACAGACACTAGTATGGCAGTATGTATAAACGTGGATGTATAACCAATGTGATCCTGCAATCTGTACATGTGGTAAAAATAAGAATTCATACCCTACTTGAATCAAATGTATGAAATATGATATGTCAAGATCATTGTAATGTTTTGAGCAACCAATAAAAAAATCAAATAACAGAAAAGAGAGAGAGAGAGAGAGAGAGAGAGAGAGAGAGAGATCATCCAATTTTGAGTAATGGAAGCCAAAGAACACCTTATGAGGCTATATAAACTTAAAAAAAAAAAAAACAACTAACTTTTTAAAAATCTGAATATTGCTACTATATGAACAGTTTTGTAAGAATCAAAATTAATAAAAATGCTTGAAAGCCATTGATTGGAAAATTATAAATAGATTAACACTAAAATCTAACAAATAAAAAAGAGTGTTCTGTCAATGAAAGAAAAGTGTTCAATATTCAATTGTACTGTCATATAGTTTATATTGGTAGATTAGCAGATAATAAAAATGCATTAAAGAGTAAAATTTTGTCATATCAAATGTCAATATTTTGTTGACATATTTATTCCAAAATTCAGGCATTCCTTTATTCAGCTTTTCAGTGGATAGATTATTTTGAGCTCTATCATGTCAAAGGCAGAGTGCAAAGATGACTCCTAATCTAAGATATCTGTGATCTTTTCTTCTGAAAGAACATATTCAGTTTATAGATAAACTCTTTCTCTAATATCTAATATCTTCTTCTAACATATTCAGTTTTTAGATAAACTCTTCCTTTATTATGCACTAAAGTATTATTTTACTTTCAGTGGGACATTTAAAATCATTGAAATATAGCAGAATGTATTTGCTTGTTGGAAATGTTAATAAATTGACATAAAAACTTGAAACATGTTGGAGAATAATTAAATCTAGTGATGTTCCAACTGCTTTCAACTGTTGATTTTACTCCAAAAGCTATTCCTTTCCATTGTAATGTTGATATAACTCTTAATATTCCTTTTTGTTAATGTACTAAATCTTATATAAATCCAATGAATTTCATTAGGATGTAGTAAGACTGTAACTTAATCGGCCTCTAACTGTGTTTGAATAAGAGCTTGTCATTCAGCCAAGTGTAAAATCCACATTGGATAAAAAGTAGATATCAAACCATGAGGATGTCCCACTGAGCATCCACAGTTGAGTTCTCAGAATAGCATTCACATTCATTCAAATGCCATATGCCTCTGCATTGTGTGTATTTGCAACATGTTTTTATTTTATTGATATACTAATTTTATTTCTAATAATATATTCAAAATGCCAATTTCAGTAGACTTCTATTACACAAATGTAAAACATTCAGATAGAACCTAGGAAGAAACAATTATTACTGAATAAAAATGCAGGCAAAGGAGAAATGTGTTCATTAATACACAATGAAACTGAACTGGGATGAAGCTCAGTGCCTAGTGTGTGTAAAACCTTCTGAAAGAAGTCCAATCCCCAGCATACAGAAAGAAAAGAATTACTACAACAACAACAAAAAACTTCTAACAAACCCTCAGAAATTTTTTAAAGCAGGAAAAAAATGCTATTTCTATAGTTCTATAGAAAGCTAATTCTATATCTGGAGAAAGTTTGCTCTAGTTGGCTATATGAAAATAATATATACATCAATAAATAATTTTATGCATTTCATAATTTAAAATGACTTTTATCATGTCATCATGGATGTACTCAAGTCTCTGTTCTATTAATTCTTATTTTGAATGAGGATTGAATATAAATGATTTTTTATTAAAAATGGCACTGAAGAATATATTCTCTTTTCTGATTTTTGTTCTTATGCTTATTTTACTTACTTAGGTTACAATTAATTATATGTATATCTGTCTGTTTCATTTGATTAGTTTCTGAAGATGATGATCAGCCACTTAATGAGTGGAAGCCAGGCACAGGCCTGTAATCTTAGAGACTGAGGCTGAAAGCAGGAGAATTGCAAATTTGAGACCAACCTGAGCAATTTAGCAAGATCCTGTCTGAAAATTTAAATAATAATAATAATAATAGCTGCAAATGTAGCTCAGTGTTATTAGGTTCAATCCCCAGTACCAATAAGTAAATCAATAAACATATAAATAAATAATAAATAACAAAGTCAATGTAGTACTTTTTAAAAATGTAGATTTCTTAGATTTTATTTTAACTTTATAACTAAGGTACTCTTGGAGGCAGCTCCCCCACACACATTCCAAAAGCATCCAAAATGATTTTCATATGCACTCTATTTTATAAAACTTCTAGTAGATTGGCAATCACTTGAGGATATATGTGGTGTCTCATTTATCTTTATCCCCTGGTATTCAGGGCATCACCACAAATTTAAATTTAATCAGATTAAAATGGTTTTCCTCATGTTATATCCATAGTAAATGCATTATGTTCATAAATAACAAAAAAAAATCCTTGCAGGGAGTTTGAGAGATGACTACAACAGTACATACACTAATTAACAGTGACAACACAATGAAAAAAATATAGAAAGGAAAAACTGCCTTCTCTCAGTGCATAGTGTATCAGGCACAGTTTTTAAATATAAGTCATAAATCATTTTTAAAGCTATTTTGAAGGTATCTAAGTTAAAAAAATGTGCTGCATCTATTGTTTTGTCTTAGTAAGCACTCTGCCAACTTCTGTGAAAAATGATTACTTAACAAAAATATTTTAAGTTGTTGCATCATATAGTCAAGGTTTATTAATCTCCAGAGCCTAGATATGACTTCAATGAAATGCCCCTGAGAAACTTGACCTTAGCTCATGTTGAATAATTTCCCAACTACTTTTCTACTTTTAAGAGCAAACATTTTCAATTTGGGCATATACCATACATGGTATGGTGCAATGACTTATCTTTTACTAATTGTATGATTATGTGTAAATCACTTAATTTTACATATCAATTATCAGTATATAAAATGAGATACCTGCCTCACTTGTTTAGATGCAATGTTTATAAAGCCCTTAGCACTGTGTCTGTGCTTTACGTTGTTTTTTAAAATTAGTATTGTTATTATTGTTGTTGACATGTCTGAGAATTCAATGTTATCTTCTCTTCTCCTCAAAAAGAGTGCTCGCTCTTTTAATGAAAATAGAAAAGTGCTTTTAAAAATACTTTTCCATACATTATTTTCCTGAATCAAATCTATGTTTATTTCAAAAGCATTTTCCCAAAGTAGATAGTCCCAATGTCTCTAATTCACTTGTTCCTTCAAAATCAAAGTGCTGTTTTGATTGCCAACTCTGCATTCTTAAGAATAAATAAAATGGAACTGATCTAGTGGCACACGCCTATAATCTCAGATACTAGGGAGGCTGAGGAGGAAGATGGAAAAGTTGAAGCCATCCTCAACCACTTAAGGAAGTCCTAAGCAACTTGGTGAGACCCTGTCTCAAAATAAAAAGGACTTGGACTTGGAATGTAGGTCAGTGGTAAAGCACCTCTGGATTCAATTCCTAAAACCAAAAAAAAAAAAAAAGTAGATAAAACCATAATCATTTACCATCACTCTGTTTGATGAAAGCATGCTAGTTAAGAGGTACTTTGAACAGAAAAATAACTATTATAAACTAGTTACTATTAGTCATTTAATTTGTTTCAAAACAATTAGAGTTTCAAAATTTTGGTTAGAGGAAACTTTATGAATAAATAGACTCTAGCATAGAGTTCATGCTGAGTGGGGGATACATATTTTTTAGGGGTGTTTGAGACATGGCTGCAACAGTATATACACCAATTAAATTAATTTTTAATTTATTAAAATTACTATTTTGGGGATCTTCTGTTAAAAAAAATTGAAAATATGTATTGCTTTTGTAAATTTTATAAAAGCATATGTATCTGTAAATATGGATGACTCACATCCAGGGTTTGGGAAGGAGCCTGTGCAAAGGAGGTACTTGTTTCTCTCTTCAGTAAATTTTCTTCTACAATGTATTGAATGATTTTCTCTCTCTCTCTCTTTTGAGGAGTTTATGATCTTATTCTGGAGAAAAGCAAACCGCCTAGCAAAATAATGATAGAGCCTTTTAGACAGTATTATGTGATATGGATTATAAGGACTAAAGAAGTGGTAAAAAAACAAGAACAATGCTGTGACCATTTGGAGTATAAAAAAAGATGCTTAGAAATATTCTAGAACAATGATAATGATGACAATGATGATAAATTAGCATAGTGTACCAAAGTTGCATTTATAAATCAAACAACTAACTTGGTTGTTTACATCCCAACTCTGCTACAGAAATTGTATAAAAATAAATGCTGTCATGATCATATGCCAGGCATAATTCTGGAGGTTTGCTTTATAGTGTTATTTAATCTTTATATCAATGAAATGAGGTAGAATTATTTCATTAACTTATCCAAAGTTCTTCAGTTAGTGAGTCTTAATTTTGGATTTGCATCTCAAATTATACTTTCCTCCTAAGTACTATCTCATTTTGCCTTGAACAGCTTCTCAAGACACTTGAGCATCTCTTACTGGTGTATTCTAGCAGCAAATGGAAATAGTCTGTAGTTAGTATATTTGAAAACCTTTCCAATTCCTGACAACTTTATCCTATATACCCAACTGAAGAAGCAAAATAGCTCTAAGACCATATCTATTAATAGAACTTTGCAAGTAAATTCAATACAGTAATGGTAATAGAGAAACATACAATAAATTAAAAAATGTCATCTTAGCAAATAGAAATCACCACAAAAATTGATAGTTTGCTATCTCCTTTTTAACTCACTAAATCAAAAGTTAATAATTATTTCAGGTAGTTTTTAAAGTGACAATTAGACATAAATATGTCCTTAGACATCTCTGTCTGCAAGAACATATATACTGTTTCATGCAGCTGCTAAAATACATAAAAGGAACAGTCTTCATTTCTTCTCTATTGTAAATCATTTCTGCCCTTAAGAGGTAGCTGTCTACAATGCTGAGTTATTTTGTCTGTTTGGGATTTGAGCTTACTCTCTTAAGTTTATGTCCAAATAAACAATGGCATACTTGCTCTTATGCAGACTTTTGTTTGAACTGATCAGTCTATACTGTGAAGTAAGAATTTCATTGGAGTCAGTTAATTTTTTGTCCCTACAACTCATGTTGAATGGTGATCTGATCTCAATTAATAGTTCAAATGAGTTAAACATTTATCAAGTTTAATTTTTTGTCTTGTTGCTAGAATTAGCAGTTTAACTACCAACTGATACCATTATACATTTTCAAATTTTTTAACAAAGATCCATATTAAGAAATCCACATTAAGAGGCAGGTTCAAATCCAGCCTCAGCAATTTAGCAAGGCCCTTAGCCACTTATTATGACCATGTCTCACAAAATTAAAGGGCTGGGGACATTTCTCAGTATTAAGTGCCCATGGGTTCAATTCCTAATAATAGAAAAAAGAAAAGAAAAAGAGAAAGAAAGAAAGATCTGGGTGCAGTGGCACATGCCTATAATCCCAGCATCTTGGGAGGCAGAAGCAGGAGGACTTCAAATTCAAAGCCAGGCTCAGCAACAGTGAAGCACTAAGCAACTCAGTGAGACCTTGTCTCTAAATAAAATACAAAATAGGACTGGGGAAGTGGCTCAGTGGTGTAGTAGCACTGAGTTTAATCTCTGGCACCCCCCAAAAAAAAATGGAAAAAGAAAGATGTTTTGGAGACTGGGGATGTGGATTCCTGGAAGGGCATTTGCTACTTGCCTAGCATTCTTGAAGCCCTGAGTTTGATTCCCAGCACTTCAAAGAGTGGGAGAAAAGGGTGAAGCAAATGTTATACCTCTCAACTCAGTTCATTTTTAATTTCCTTTTTTTTAAAGAGATGTCCTCTCTTCTATCCTAGTATATTCTATCCTGTTTCCTACTGTTATTACTCATTATTACTATTATTACCTAGGAATTAGACCAGACACCCTGCATATTATAATATAATAATATATAATAATATAATAATAATATTATTATTACTATTATTACCTAGGAATTAGACCAGACACCCTGCATCTAATAGAAGAAAAAGTAGGTGCTAATCTTCATCACTTTGGATTAGGTCCCTACTTCCTTAACATGACTCCTAAAGCACAATAAATAAAATCAAGAATCAATAAATCGGATGGATTCAAACTGAAAAGCTTTTTCTCAGCAAAAGAAACAATCAGTGAGGTAAAGAGAGAGCCAGCATGCCAGCATTTGGGGAGCAAATGTTTACCACCTGCACATCAGATAGAGTACTAATCTTTAAGATATATAAAGAACTCAAAAAGACACTTCTCAGAAGATGATATACAGTTGATCACAAAATATATGAAAAAAATGTTCAATATCTTTAGCAATTAGAGAAATGTAAATGAAAATTAAGATTTTATCTCATCAGTCAGAATGTCAGCTATTAAGAATATAAACAACAATAAGTGTTGGCAAGGATGTGAGGAAAAGGCACACTCATACATTGCTGGTGGAATTGCAAATTGGTGCAACCAATCTGGGAAGCATTATGGAGATTCCTCAGAAAACTTGGAATGGAACCACCATTTGACTCAGCTATCCCACTCCTAGGTTTATACCTAAAGGACTTAAAAACAGCATACTACAGTGACTCAGCCACATCAATGTTTATAGCAGCTCAATTCATAATAGCTTAATTGTGGAACCAACCTAAAGCCCTTCAGTAGATGAATGGATAAAGAAAATGTGGTATATATACCCAATGGAATATTACTCAGCATTAAAAGAGAATAAAATGATGGCATTTTCAGGTAAATGGATGAAGTTGGAGAATATCATGCTAAGTGAAGTAAGCCAATACCAAAAATCCAAAGGCTTAACGTTTTCTCTGATATGTGGATGTAGATCCATATGGCAGAGAGCATGGGAGTAATGGAGGAACTTTGGATAGGGCAAAGGGGAGGGAGGGTAAGGGAGGGGACATGAGGTTAGGAAAGATGGGGGAATGAGATGGACATCATTACCGTAAGTACATGTATGAAGATATGAATGGTGTGACTCTACTTTGTGTACTACCAGAGAAATGAAAAATTGTACTCAATTTGTGTACTATGAATGGAAATGCATTCTGCTGTTGTGTATAACAAATTAGAATAAATAAATAAATTCACAAAAAAATTATGTTTATCTAAATAGTAAATAAATTTTATAATCTATCAAAGGCTCTTGACCTTCAATTCAAATAGCACTTGTCCAAGACCTTGAATACATACTAAACAGTTATTGAAATAAAATAGTCATTTTGCTCCAGCTCCCATAGCAGAGTAATTGTTTAGTAATATAGGAGTGTTCTTAGCTTCACTGTCTTCCCTCCTTCAGGTTGTTTCTTTAACCATTCATTTTCCCCTTTGCCATTTGTCAGTTTTCAAATGATTCAGCGGATTATGTGATGAAGTGTCCAGATATGGAAGAGAAACAAAACTAGAGAAGTGAAAGGAAAGTGAAGCTTTTAAAGATCAAAAATTAAGAGTAGGCTTAGAAGACACAGATTCTCTAAGAAAGAGGATTTTTTTTTCCAAATTGGGCATAGGAGAACGGAAATTAGGATAGAAAAAAAATTACAAAATATTCTTTCCTGTCTACCCTCATTTCTTGGTATG
The DNA here is from genome assembly GCF_021218885.2 of Marmota monax. Taxonomy (NCBI): domain Eukaryota; kingdom Metazoa; phylum Chordata; class Mammalia; order Rodentia; family Sciuridae; genus Marmota; species Marmota monax. The sequence continues at coordinate 19,094,109 of NW_026694084.1, read as the reverse complement.
TTCATCATTGTGAATTTGTCTCAGTGTATATACTTTGTGTATACTTGCTGAACAACCAGTCAGTCCCTGAAAAGGAATATATAACTATAAAGCATAGCAAGTTTCACACTTGGAGTGACAAGCATGGGTTGGCTTAAAAAAAAAAGTTCACTTGTAGAGAGAGCAGATTTGTACAGCTCAAGGTGGCCTTCATATATTTATTGAGTAGTACATTCTGCAGGGTTCATCCATCATTTCTCTGTTGTTGAAGCTCTGCCTCTCTAAAGAAATTAAACAGGAGACACATGCCATACCTCATCACCATTCATTTTTCTTACTGCCCTTTTCTCTAAGTCATTACTAGCAATCTGCAACTTTCAGTGTGCTACATGTTTTATGTATGAAAAAATACAGTGAGAAACTCTTCCTTTCATACAATTATTCTGGAAGAAGTTATCACTTCTGCTTTGCATTTCCAGTTAGCTTAAATCAAAAATAAAACTTAGAAAGTATTGATTCTTTTCAATTATAAAGTTAAAATTTAACATTTCTGTTTAGCAATAGAATCTACCTTTTGAGTTAATCTTTTAAACATCAAAACGGGGGACCTCAGGTGTCTGATATCTGGAGGTGTGCATGCTTCTTTCAGTTTTATTTCTTTCAATAGTTTTTTTATTCAGTGGCCTGTAGTTTAAAGAAGTGTATTAACCTAAAATCTGTGACAGCTGGGAATTGCCTGAGGACAATAATACTTAAATTATCTTCAAAGCCTGAATTGGTGTTTGGTGTAACTTGGGCAACTTCTTGGAGTAACAGGCAACAGAAATAAAAATTGACCCCATCCCTATTTAGAATCCCTCTCTAATTACCTTGAGTGGAAGCAAATGCACACACACACACACACACACACACGCACAAACACACCCTACATCCATACACACAACTAAATTAAACCTCTTTTTCCTTCCATTGACCAATCTCTCTTGAGTACCTTTGTGAAAGGTTAATGTGAGCTCTATATTTCATCTGATATTCTGTAGACCAGTGAACTATTATCCAAAATCAGCAGTGGCCATCAATTGAAATTCTGAAACTTACCAATGCTTGGTGTAGGGTTTTTACCAAGCGATTCATATGACCAGTTTACTATGTCTTCTAAAATATTTATCATCTGATTCATGAATGCTTTTATAAATTCATATTCCTATAATAAATTTCATGGTTTGAACATAAAAATAATACAATTTTTGTAACTTAAAAACTGCTTTCTGAGGTTGGGAGTTTAGTGATAGAGCCCTTCTGAGGCTGGTAGTTTAGTAATAGTATGCATTAAGCCTTGGGTTCAATCCCTGACGCTGCAAAAACCAGAACAAAAGAAAAACTATTTTTTGATATCAGCAAGTAAAGAATACCAGCTTGAAGGAGAAACAAATTATTAGCAAGCTGAGAATGCCCACATGTTTCAGGCTGGCACTCAGTACCTGGCAGAGATCATGATTCATATGCTTGATTACATAAATAAGTGAAATTAATCATGTAATATTTTCCCACATAGGGTAATGGATCCACCTTGAGGAGACTATTTGGAAAGGCTATTGGGGCTGGTGATAGCTGCTTTCTTTTTTGTTGTTTTGTTTTGTTTTTTTCCTATTTCATCTGCCCTTTGTCATGCTCATTGAATTATTTTATGGACAACTCTGGAATTTGGTAAAAAGAATTTGGGTTTGTGTGGGGAAAAGAAGGAGAAACAGAGAATTGGTAATAGAAAACTGGTTTTAAAAGCTCCCCAAATTTATGCATATAGTATAAGCAATCCCATTCAATAAACATATGTTTGCTCTCCTACCTCAGACATAGGATAAAATCAGACAACATTCTAAAAAGTATTTATAAGAAAAACTTGTGCAATCATTATTATGGATAAAGACAATGGCCTCAGTTTTGAAAAATGATTATTTCATTGGCATTAAAATATTTCATTGTCATTAAAAATATTGCTATTACTTAGAATTAAATTGCATATTTGTGTTGTTGTAACCTATCCAGGACATTAGACACATTTTTTTTTAATTCCACCAATTGCTGAAGTACAGATTCTTTGATTTCTAATTAATTTTATCACCATAAATTCTAATGGCTTCTCAGGGAATATTGCTTATTGACAAACTCAGTGAAAATTTCTATATTTAAGTTCTTTATAAAAAGAAAGAGGGAAAAAAGTCCCTGATAATGCATTCCAGTTGATATTATACACTTTTATATTTGTAAATGAGCTTGTTGCTTTGGAGAATTTGGTTATAAATTTTTAATTTAATTATAAATTTTGTGTATGTTAGTAAAGATTTTAGTTTATATTTTGTCCATTTTTTAAAAAAATTTTATTGTTGGTTGTTCAAAACATTACATAGTTCTTGATATATCATATTTCACACTTTGATTCAAGTGGGTTATGAACTCCCATTTTTACCCCGTATACAGATTGCAGAATCACATCAGTTACACATCCATTGATTTACATATTGCCATGCTAGTGTCTGTTGTATTCTGCTGCCTTTCCTATCCTCTACTGTCCCCCCTCCCCTCCCGTCCCCTCCCCTCTTCTCTCTCTACCCCCTCTACTGTAATTCATTTCTCCCCCTTGTATTTTTTTCCCTTTCCCCTTACTTCCTCTTGTATGTAATTTTGTATAACCCTGAGGGTCTCCTTCCATTTCCATGCAATTTCCCTTCTCTCTCCCTTTCCCTCCCACCATTTTTTTATAATTGACCTTAACTTCTTTTGAAACTCTCCAGCTTAAGATGAAATCCACATAGAAAAAGCCATATGAAGCCAGATTTATACCTTTTAGTAGTAATGACAAAGTATTGTTAATTGTACCTTTATGTTGTACTGTCAGCTCCATGTGTCTATCTTTTTAAAACTTGTGACCCAGTACCAAGTGCAGCATGGGAGACAGATTGACAGATTGCCTGCCAACAGTTATTCCCTTTAAAAAAGGACTGAAGACAACATATTAGAGGATGATGCTGGTATTTGTGCTTAGGAGTTCAAGTGAGATAAAAATGTGTAAAGTTGAATGCTTGGAATTAAGAGAGGATTCATGGAAGAGATAAGCTTGTTCTCTGCTGGCAAAGTAGTAATGTCATACACCCAGAGAAGAAGAGGGAAGGCATCCCAAACCAGAGGTAAAATAAACAGAACACAAGGAAACACCCTCCCCACTGAATCTACTGTACAAGATGGTCAGTCTCCACCACTAGCCATGAGGTCACTGAGGGCAGGACCATCTCTAGGCAATTCAAAAAATATTTATGCATTATCATCATTAAATAAATATTAGTTACAATGCTGGGGGTAAACCTGGCCTCTAATCTGGCTATAAACTTGAGGCCAACTTTCCAGAATCTTGCTTTCTACCCTTTCTTTTTCCTAAGATCAAATCTCTAGTTGGTTGCTTAGTATGTCCAAGTTTTCCCCTTCTGTGATAAAATTGGTTTATATCAATATTTTAAGAGTAATAGGTATATATTCTTAGCTTTCTATTCTGTTTTGGGTTGGCTTTTAGTAACTCTAAGTCTCTTTTCTAGAAACTGAATTACAGATCAAGACTTTCAAAACACCAGTCAGGCACGGTGGCACACACCTGTAATCCCAGCACCTTGGGAAGCTGAGGCAGGAAGATCATGAGTTTGAGGCCAGCCTCAGCAAATTAGCAAGGCACTAGGCAAATTAGTAAGACCCTGTCTCAAAATAAAAAAGACTAAAGGTGTGGCTCAGTGATTAAACATCCCTAGGTTCAATTCCCCAGTACAAAAAAAATAGACTGATAATCACCAAGCAGTTGTTTTTATTTAGTGAGTACTAATAAAACACTAATAAAATTTAATGATCTACAGTTCATGACAGGAAGGTAAAAAATACAGGACTCTTTGTCTTAATGTAGGTGAGATCATGGTATCAGGGATCTATATAAGTTAAGAAATTAAATGCCAGGGAAATATCTGTGAAGAAAAAAAATTGAAAATATGAAACTATTAATTTCATCTGTTTAATTCCACACAAAACTGTCTTGCCTGGGGTAGTGACTTGATCAGATTTGTGTTTTAGGTAAATCACTTCCATAGAGGTATGGATAATGAATTGGAGTTGCTCCAGATTTGTATAAAGGAATATCAGCTTGAAGACCAGAGTGGATATGAGTATAAACTCTAGAATACTAATGGAAAAGAAAAGGAGGTAGTCTATTAGAATCAAGACACATTGGAAAGATGAAAAAAGTATGACGTGTGTGCTTCTATGTATGAGGTTAACACAAGGTAGTACTCAGGGAAGACAATCCGTGGGGCAGACTCTGTACCTCAAGGCTAGTATAATCTCAGAGTAGCCATCAATAAATATTATTAAGTGGATTGAGTGACTAGACGGGTATCCTTCCTCAAGTTAGGAAAGATTTGGGAAAGGAAGATGAGTTTAGTTTTGGGTAGGCAGCTTCTTTCTTGTGTGTCTTGTAGCATTCTGCATTTTCCCCATAAGGATGGAAGTCATCAATCTCAAGTGAACTGAACTAAATATTTTCATTTTCACTATCCTTTTAAAGCAACTTGTGGCAACTCAATTTATATTTAAGGAAGTTCTGTCAGATATGATTGATAATTGCTTAAATAATATTGATTGTGAGGCAAAACAAAGAAAATGAAAAAGAAGGGCTATGCTGACACAATATTTCTAACACCTGGTATTTGAAATGATTGCAAGGTATCTTGATTACCAGGAAAGAATGAAAACATTGTTTCAGCATTTCTGATTTTATTTTTTGCATATAATTACAGTGTCTGTGCTCACTGCACAAGCATACAGTGAATGCCAGTGAAGTAGATAGTGGGATACACAAATAAAGAGTCTCATGTAGTGGAAGAAAAAGTATTTAAATCAATTTCAAAGTTGTGCAGTAGCTTGTAGAACCAGGATAAGTAGTAGATACAATGGAAGCATATTTTAATCTGATAAATTCTGAGACCAGTAACAAATACATAGAACAAAGTCAGAGAAGTGTATGATGTTTCTTTTTAGGAGATGCTGGTGGGGGCATTGATCTATCTAGTCTGGCTTCAGGAGGGCATCAGAGAAGGATCAGAAAGCAGGCCAGGTAGTCCTTACTGAATGAAATAGTTCAGTTTCAGATGTTTTATCCAAGAAAAAATTTAAAGAGTTAAACATGGCTTGTGATTCTATTTAGTTGCTTTAATGCAAAAAAAAAAAAATTCAAAAATGATGAAATGATGGTTCACAATCAATACAAATTATCTATTAATTTCTGAAAACACTGCAATGATGCCCACAACACACACGTCAATTCATCTATAATATTTATGCTTTTTATATCAAAATACTGTAATCTAATGTAGTAATTTTTTTCATTTATTCTAATTAGTTACACATGACAGTAGAATACACTTTAACATATCATACATAAATGGAGTATAACATCTCATTCTTCTGGTCATACACGTCATAGATTCAGACTGGTGGTGTAGTCATTTATGCACATAGGGTAATAATGTCTAATTCATTCTACTGTCCTTCCTACCCCCAAACCACATCCCCTCACTTCACTCCCCTCAGACATTTTTTAGAGAATGTTTTTAATGATTTGAAATTATTCCATCTTTAAAAAATTTTTTAGTTATAGATGGACGCAATATCTTTATTTCATTTTTATTTATTTTTATGTGGTGCTGAGGATCAAATCCAGGGCCCCAAATGTGTAAGGCAAGCGCTTTGCCACTGAGCCACACCCCCAGCCCAAATTATCCCATCTTACTTTGGTTAATGCTGCTAACTCCATTTTATTGTATACTCATATTCTGATACCTTCTAAATGGTATCAGAATGATAGAACAGTGACTACAAGACAAAGAAACAGAACTTGACTTATTTCAATTATGCACTTAGGTAGCCAATTGGGATTTTCATTTCTGCTTAAAATTTAAAAGATTAGAGTCCAAATTTTAGTAAATGTCTTTTCCGTTTCACATTCTTGTAATAAGAGTATTAAACAATTTCATTTTTGGTACCATAATATTTGTTATCTTATTTTTAATTTTTGCTGTTATTTTCAGTTCAGTAGAATAAACTTCTTATTGTCTATATTTATTTTGTAATTATTATTATTTATTTGCTTTGTTATTTTCAATGAAAATAGTTTTTAATATCTGATATACTCAATGTGCTACCATTTACTGCAATGGGTGATATTAGGTTAACAGCCCCTGGGTGTGAATCCCAACTGCACACTTCTTCCTTAGAGTGGCTTGGATCTCAATGTCCACATCCTCAAAATGGGGATATTAATGCATAATACATTAATCATTATAAATAAAATCCAAGACAGTACACATAAAACTTCTGCAGCAATGCAACTGCAAAAGAGTGGCCGTTACTTTTTTTTTTATTTGTTTTCATGGCTCCTTATCACTCTCTACTGAATTTAAGCCCAATTTTCTAATCCAAGTTAAAGATAATTTGGAGTTCACAACTTAAAATCAGAATATTATTTAATATGCTGAATACTATCATCGCTAAATGTGAAAAAAGGTATAACATGGAACTTAGTGTAAAATTTCTAGTAACTGTGACTTTCAAAACTTTACTTGTAAGCTACCTGTGACCCTTTCATAAAATACTGTCCAAGGGTTTTCAAGAACTCTTATTTATTTGGAATATCATATTATGTCAAATAAATGATAATTCCATTGATATATGGTTTCTTTGAATAATTAGTATTGCCAGTTGGAATCTCAACATTACTTAATTGTGAAGAATCTCTAATAATTCATTGTTCAGAAATGAAATTTAGTTATCTATTTAAGAAATGTTTAAACAACAAAATTCTTATTAAATGAAATGGAAAAGAAGTATAGGAATATGAAAAAAAGTAAAAATTCTCTGATGGTAAAGCCTATACATACTTGGGAAAACTGAATAGTTTTAAGGAACTAAATAATCTCTGATTTCTTCAGGAAGTCAATAAAAATTCCATTAAAACTATTTTTCATTCCTTCAAAAAAGCCATTCCATTTAAGCAACACATAGTACACAGTGATTCACAAGCACAAGAAATTTTTTTCCTTACATATTAATTTATAATGATAATGTGAGTCAGCTTATAAATTAATTTTTAAATATTTACTTAAATTTTTTATTTATTGTTCTTGCTTTTCCTATAGTAAATAGAAATTAATTGTTTAATGGATGAATTTGTCAATTCATGCAATCACATTTTAAAATTATCTTTCTCTGCCATAGAACTTGGCTTTAAACAGTTAATGATTCTTCCATGTAAGTTGAAAGGAATGGAGGTGATGCTATTTTTAGCCTCTTTTACAGTCAGATGCAGAATGATTAATTTTCCCTTTGAAGACAATTCAAAACATGTTTTTTCATACAATTTCTTTTAAAAGCTAAATGCTTCCTATGGTTCTATGAATAAACTTTGTATTTATAAGTAAAAAGCTTTTTTAAATATAATGCTATATTCCATTGGAATTATAACTTATTAAGTAACAGAATATTTGGAATGCCTCCACAGTTGACAGCTTCTGGCATGTCTAGACAACACAGAGAGCTTGAATACTTCACACAGCAGTACAAGAACATTCATCTCCTTGATAGTAGAAAATAAACGCAAACCTGATGAGAAAAAGGAAGAAAATATATTAATGAGAATAGAAAAATAAATCATTAAATTAAAAACAGGGTACAAGCACTCAGGCTGTATATATGCATATTCTAACGTGCAAATATGCACTTGAATACAAACACTTCACTTTCACACACTTTTCCACTGTAAGGATTGACTTGGACTTACCTGTGAGTATGAGGATATACGAATAATGAAATTAAGCTGTATTTTCCATGCAAGTATAGTAATTAAATTATCCATGTCTAGGAATTTTAAACTGTTTTCTCTCAGGGAAGTTCCAAATCCTGCTGTGATATGCATTTCTTACTGTTCTAATTGGAGTTTAAAATGCATTTTCCTATAGATTTGGTGTTGCAAATCTCTCAACATTTATTTACTTCAGTTACCTCATTTAGAAAACAACGAGTTTAGTTTACTTAAATCATTGTGAAGTTTCTTGTATAGATAAAATATTTGTTTATTTTCATCAATTGCAATGATACCAAATCAAATTGATATTTTAGTTAAGCTAAGCACCTTTCATTTCTACATTGTTTCCATGTAAACGTACATTTTAAAATCTTAACAATCTCCTCCTAGTAAATATCTTTCAAAGACCACCCATCCTTATTTTGTGGATAGGTCTCATATGAAAGTAAAGATAGGCTAATCACCATTGACCCTTATATCACTAACTTATTATGGTGATAAATTTATGAGATCTAATTCTTTGTTAATAAGATGATGCTGTTTAAAATTTGAATTCTGTTAGTCCAATGGGAGCTTGTCCTAGTTTAACATGTCTTTCAATCTCCTTAAATAGAATTAAAGCAATGTATACATGCAGAAGGTTTTGATTGGGAGGCAAAGACAAACTTCAGTTGGTTCACAACTTATCAACTGAGGACATTGATCCTTGGAAGTTTTTCATCTGCACCAAGTGAGGGAAAAGATCAATTCAAAAAATTTTCAGCCATTTCTGTATACCCATGATTTTCTAATCAAAAGCTTCCTTATATGAAAATTGAAATATATTCATATTTATGAGGTCTAGAACTTTTATTTCTAGGTTTTCTCAATAATTTGTGGTGTTTTGCACATAGTAAGTAATAACTAATATAATTAAGGTGTGGATATTTGGAATTGTGGCTATTAGGTCCATGGTAAGCCATGATAAGGGTGACAACATTGATAGTAAAGATATTAAAAAAGTAGGGTTGAGATGTTTTATTTTAGTTGTATTTAGAATAACTCTTTACAGATTAAACACACACACATACACACACACACATACACACACACTCCTTCTCTCATATTTTTTTCTAGTTTTTGAAAATACAATTTGAGACTGTTTCTGCAAAGACAAATTAACTTTTTTGTTTCTGCAAAGACAAATTAACTAAAATCTTTAGGGAACAGAAACCATATATAATACCATTTGGCCACTAGTGCAATTCAAATGGTCCCTTAAATGATACATATTCTGGAGATTTATTTCTCAATAGCTTCACTATGTGTGTATGTACTCTCTGAGTAAATTTAAGGAATAAAAATAATATAAATATCCTTTGATCTTTGAACCAAATGAATGATGAAGATTCTTACAACATTTTTATTGTAACATTCTTATTTCTTTTGTTAATATTAACAGAGTTAAAAACAAATAGTTGATTTTACTTAGGTATAAAATCATATATTAACATTGAAGTATTTAATAGATTTGCAAGGTATATTTATTGTGTGTATATAAAAATGATATTATGTATATTATGTACCTGCTGTGCAAAATGTTTTATAGATTAATCATTACTACCATCCTAAATAGTGGATACTATTTTGGAGATTAGGAGAAAGATTCAGAAAGGTTTATTATTTTGTTCAAGGTTATAGGATCAGTAAGTATCAAACACGACAAACCCAGGTTTGTAGGACTCCAAATATTATGATGACTCTAAAAACTAAGATATTTAATAGATTCTCCCACTCCTCTGAATTCTAAAAGTTCTTAGTATACAGAACACTAAGCAATTTATTTATTGATGCTAAATTTTTATATAAATGTGTATATTTTTAAGATAACAAATGTTTTATATATTATTAATGATGACTAATAATTTGACCATTTAGGATGCATTGTAGGGAGAGAAATTAATTACAGTAGATGGGGTAGAGAGAGAAGATGGGAGGGGAGGGGAGGGGAGGGGGGATAGATAGTAGAGGATAGGAAAGGCAACAGAATACAACAGACATTAGTATGGCAATATGTAAAAACGTGGATGTGTAACCAATGTGATTCTGCAATCTGTATACGGGGTAAAAATGGGAGTTCATAACCCACTTGAATCAAATGTATGAAATATGATATGTCAAGAACTATGTGATGTTTTGAACAACTAATAATAAAAAAAAAACATAACAAAATATTTCCCCATCTTTCTCAACAAATTTTTAAAAATTCACTTTTTTATTTCAGGTTCTTTAGCTTGTATCTTAATTGTTGAGGTTGAATGTACTAAGATTTCATCAATGACTTTCAATGTCTATTTTTTCACCAGTAGACACCAGGCAACTATCCTCTATACGGTAGTTAAAACATAAATCCATATTTCATGAATACATATCTTAGTTCTTCCCCTTGCTAACTTAGTAATTTTTTAAGTGTTCTTAATTTATTTAAATTTCTTTTTTTTTTTCAATTCTAAAATGGAGCGGACTGGCTCTAGCTCAGCGGTTCCTTCGACAGAAAGCTTACAATCAATTCTAAAATGCAGATAATAATGCCTACCTCAATGGCTGTGTTGAAGATTAATCAACATGCTATGTATAAAGAGGTTAGCACAGTCCTTTACAAATAGTAAGGTTTAGTGAACTAGTTAATATTTTCTTTATATATATATTTTTCTTTATACATACATATACATATATATATTTAGTAAATAAATATTAGATATTTGATTATTAAATTTTTTTGCAGGGCTGGGGATATGGCTTAAGCGGTAGCGTGCTCGCCTGGTATGCGTGCAGCCTGGGTTCGATCCTCAGCACCACATACAAAGATGTTGTGTCCGCTGAAAACTAAAAAATAAATACTACAAAATTTTTTTTTCTCTCTCTCTCTCTCAAAAATAAACAAATAAATAAAAGTTTTTGCAATAGTAAATTCTTTCACTTTAATTGAATATTTCTAATGGACTGTGGTGCAGGGAAATAAATGTCAGAGCATGACAGAATTATATTATAAATAATTCTATTATGTTTGGAGTTTCTCTTGTTATGAAAATGATCAAGCATGTTACAGTTAGAGCCCAAGTTAAAGAAATGACTAGTGGTGATGTTTTTTTTTTTTTAAGCTGAGAACCATTTAAAAAACTTTGCCCTATGATATACCCCTCTATCTGTTTCTCTAAAAGAACTGTGATTCTGTCAAATGCAGAGTCTTAGGCACTGGAAGTTGGAGAGTTGAAGGTTTCAGAGTGCTGTCCCTGAGGGAAAGACATGGTATATGTAGGAAGCAATATGTGGAGTAAAGTTACAGAATTCAGTGAAAGAAAGTTTGGATGTAGGTTCAATATAGCGGCCCCCTGGCCTCTACAGGAATCCTCCAATCAGGAGTTCATCATTTCTAGTTTAACTCTCAGCAAAAACTAAATTAAAGTAAAATTTTCGTGAGTTGAATTTTTTATTCTATTTTAGTTTCTTTGCTTTAAAAAAAAAAACCATACTGTTCTATAAATATATGATACTAAAAATCAGGGCTGGGGATGTGGCTCAAGCAGTAGCGCACTCGCCTGGCATGAGTGAAGCCCAGGTTTGATCCTCAGCACCACACACAAAGATGTTGTGTCCACCGATAACTAAAAAATAAATATTAAAATTCTCTCTTTCTCTCTCTCTCTCTCTCTCTAAAAAAAAAATAAATATATGATACTAAAAAATATGAGAGTCAAGGATTAAACACAGTAAAAATGACTTTAGTGATTATCAGCCAAATAAAATGTCTGGGCTTTATTTTAGATCCTGATTAGATCAAATTAACTGTAAAAAGACTTTTCTTTTTTCTTCTTATTGTAAAAAAATCAGGGAAATGAAAATAAGAATAACAATTATTAGATAAAATAAAGAAATTACTGTTTATTTTGTTAGATATGATAATTATATTTTTTAAAGTATATATCAGGGGAAAATACTGAAGCATTTATAGAAAAAAAATATATGATGATGTGATTGCTTTAAATTACAGCCATTTTGGGGATATAGTGAGGATAAGAAAGGACAAATGAAATAAAATTGGCAAAATGTTGGTGTTAAAGTTTAGTGATAGATTTATGAATATTAATTTTACTATTTTCTATACTTGATATATGTTCAGAAATTGACATAATAAAAAAATCTACTAATTTAAATTATAATCCATGTGAAAATATTTTCCTGACCTAAATTTGTCTGGTCTAGTTGTGATTTAACAGACGTATTGTGCCAAATGTTCAGAAAACAAAAAATTTAGGAATGATTACAGGAAAATACTCATCCACATGGAAAATGAGGAAAAAATTAAAATGTTAATAAAATAAACTAACATTGTAAACTTTTTTCTTTCTTGTTTTAATTCTTCTATACACCAGTAGCATTGCTTTTTTTTTTTTTTTTAATGATTTCATTGCTTAATTCTCAGCTGTTGGGAAATTTTGTAACTACCAAATTGCAAATAAACTACTGGCTTAGAGTTAAATAGATATTGGTTCCTGGAACAATTGAAGACAATTGAACTATATTTTCTTTAAGATGGATTTTGCAATGTATATATGTCCAAAAAATGTCAACTAGGCAGTTTTAAAATTTGATGCTAGGCAATTGGTCACAGTAGAGACTGAAAGCCAGCTTTGGAGAAGCCTGAAAGTACACTTTATCATTTATTCAGAAAACCTAACTTGTAAATTGAAAGGAGTACCCCACAAGAAATTACTAACAGGAAGATAGCCATGTACTATCACAATCAAATTCATGGATTTTTTTTAATAACATCGTTTGTTTTCTAATTATTGCAAAGTGGTAATGCATATTAGATTTTTATATATTTATATTCAGAACTAGAATCTTATTGTACTATAGAAGCTGCTGACCTAGCATTTACAGACTTTTTGTTCTAGGTAAAAATTGGCCCTGGAATCTAGAGCGAAGCCAAGCTTCTGCAGGGAACTGAACCTAGGGCTATATTCATAATAAGCAAGCACTCTACTACTGGATTACAACCCACACCCCCTTTTTTAAATTTTGTTTTGAAACAGGGTCTCACTAAGTTCCCCCAGGCTTACCTGAAACTTGCTATCTTCTTGCTGCAGCCTCCTGAGTACCTGGGATTGTGGGCATCAGCCATTGCACCAGGCTTGCAGGGAGTTTTAGTAGCCTCTAGATAATTACCACATTATACACATGACTCACCTATAGTACAGTGATGCATACAGCATCTCTCACAAGTTAATGGTTTATTATCATGGTAGTATAATAATAGTCATAAGTGTTTGGAATATAACTGATAGGTAGAAAACATAAAAGTTGACAAAATATTATTGAAACTTTCACTTATTTTTTCAATGAATACAACTTTTACTCAAACTTTTCCAGTGATAGTTGGTATTTTAAAAGTAGTACAGTGCTTTGATAAAGGATTGATTTTTTTAAGTTCTGCCTTTCTGGTATTTTTAAGAATAACTTTTATCACACTAAACTTCTATTTATATACTTTTTTATAAAACTGAAGTTTTCATTGAATATCTTTTAATCATTTTTAAAAGAAAATGCCTTTAAGTCCCTGATAGCCTAGTGATCCCAAAATGTAACCTTGTATCTATTTACACAATAAGTACTTTACTGCCCAGAGCATATAGAGAGCAAAGAGCTTTGTATATGTTATTGATTTAGAAGGTAAAACTTTTTGTATGAATAAGTCAAATGAAACAAGATTGGAAAGATCCTCCTAAAATGATATTTTGAAATATTCAAATGAGATGAAAATATGAGGCAAATTTCATATAAATCTAGTGAAATTTTTTGATAGCTTATGTCACCAACAGTAATTTTTTATGCTTTCACACATAATCAAGTGCAGTTCTAAACTCATCTTTGATTTGAATCTTATTTCCATTCAGTTAGTGTGGGTGCAACACAAAACACATCTGTGTTATGTTGGTGAATAAATTATAATATGGTGAATAAATAATATGCTGCGCACACAGGGTGGCTTCTTAAAAAATTTTTAGCAGAGTTACAAACCAGCTAAGTGCATAATATAGACATCAAAATAAACCTTATCATACACAAGAATGTGTGGATTTTGCAAAAGAAGTAACAGGCATATTGATAATCAAGTTATGAACAAATGGGAAATTGTCATATTTTTTCTTTTTCTTTTCTTTTTTTCTTCCTGGACTCCTTTTTATGTAGAACTATTTATTTTGTAATTGTTTCATTACCTTTGCCACAGGGGGACTTAAGACAGAGGAAGCAAACAGAAACAAATTAGAATGCCTTACCTTGTTCCTCCTTTTTTAGCATAAGTAGGAAGCTGATGATTACATTTTCTTCTTCTACCTAAAAAGAGAGAATATAAAATCAATGAGACAGATTTTATTCATATGAAGTTGTAAAAAAAAAATCAACCTGATTAAAATAGATGGAATACTAGTCTAACCCAGTCAATTCTAACATCTATTGTAATTATGCATGTATAACAGGGTGTGGTGCCATACAGCTGTAATTCCAGCTACTTAGGAGTGTGAGGCCAGAGGACCGTAGGTTCTAAGCCAGCCTGGGCAACAGCTGGACCCTGTCTCAATAAATAAATAAATAAAGCATGTATAGAAAGCAGAAAATGAGAGATAATATGCAAACATCAAAGGTCAATTAAAATTTGCCTATCAGTAAAATTTAAAATTGGGTTATTAGCATATACATTTACAAAGCCTAGTTATTATTTATAGTAAGTAATATTTATTCCCATGTTTTAGGAACTGTTCAAAGTGTTTTGCATGTATCAGTTTATGAATATTCACATGAGTCCTAGGAGGTTAGGTACTTTTATAATCCCAGTTTTACAGATGAGAAACTTTCCCATGTGGGTCACCCCAGATTCAGTTCCAGAGAATTGGGTTCCAGAACTCTTCATTAGAGAGTTTTAGTGGACATTACAGACCCATAAGTTGGTCATTTGAAAACATTAGTTCTAAATCTACTCAGGCAGAGATGCTGAGTCTTTAAGCTGATTCATCTGTTTTTTCATTATGGTACCATAATTACTATGGTACCATCCATCTGACTACTAGAACTTCCTGGAGGACCTGCTACTCTTACCATTCCCTGCGAAATCTGAATTCTACTACATCAAAAGAAGTTCTAATCAAGTTGGAATTTACCATAAACTCATACATGTTTTAATTTTACTATTTACCACTTTCCACAGGAGTGGATAAATTAGTTCCCCTAAACATGCCCCAGTTGGATTATGAGTTTTCCCTTGAAATACTCTGAGATTATTTCCTTCTGAGAGAAAATAAAAACTAAGTGGAAAACTGTCTTTATTTGCATAAATTCAATTTTTATTTTTAATTCAATAACTCCAGTTCTCATCACTGAATAACAGTAATCATGTCCATTTTTTGTTTTATTATCCTCACTTAAAGTTAATAAATTTCTAAGTCAGCAAGCCTCTGGTACTAGCTAGTTATTTCAATGGCACAAAAATTAAATGTGACTTCTTAAAGTTTCTGGTTTTCTTAGACAACATTGAAAAAAAATTATTCACTCACTAGCTGAAGAACAGGAGAGCAGACTTTATTCAAGATTATCAGTATAGGTATAGAAACCATTGTAATGGAGTTTTGCAGTAGGAGAGAGAGACTGAGCTCCACTCTAAATACAACAAGGAGAAATGGGAATTTATAGCCAAGGTATAGGATAGGCCTTAGTAAGAGAAAAACTACTGAACAGAAACTTCAGGGGTAGTTGAAGATTATGTCAATGTTAAGTTAGGGTCGTCAGATATCTCCTGAGAAACAATGGGAGATAAGATGTGATCATCTGAAGATGAAGGATTCTAGACAGATTCTTACTAAGAATGGACAAGACAAGGAAAGGCACAGAAATAAAAGAATCAAGACCTAGTCTGAAAATTGAGAGAATCATGATCAAAGTTTGATCAAGGAGATCATCTTTGCCTGTGCTAGTTAAACACTTTGGCAGAATAGGATCTAGTGGGAAAGGAAGCTTTAACTTCTTATTGTTCCAACCTGGTTGTATAGCTCAGTGATAGAGCACTTGTCTAGCATGTGAGAGCTCCTGATTTGCATCCCAGTACAGGATAGCAAAAAAACTCTTGATGTTATGAGTACTCATGTTCAAAGCAAATGACCACCCCATGGGCTTTAATCAACTTTACTGCATTATGTTATACCACAGGTGCTACCATTTCTGTGGGTTCTTAAACTCTCTATCAGAAGAATCAGGCTGAGGCACAGTAATACAGAAACAAGGCTCTTTATTCTTATGATCTAGAACAAGGGAGACAGTACATGGGGGACAGAAACCCTAAGCTAACTCAATTAGGAAGCAAGTAGTGAAAAAGCATTTTTGTGTTTCTAAGGTAGGCAGGGACCTGATCTCTCAACATCACTCATACAGAAGGAGAGCTTCACCTACATCTGTGTTCTCCTCATCAAGGGTCTCCACTTGAAGTATGTCTCATTTTCATCTTAGATATCCTCCTCAGAGTGTGTTTTGTATTATGTGAATGAGTAAAGATTAAAAATAAGTTATTTTAGCATCTTATTGTGCATGTACTTGCCCCTTATAACTCAGAAACAGCCAGATGAGGTTGCACACATCTGTAATCCCAGCAGTTTAGGAGGCTGAGACAGGAGATCACACATTCAAGCCCAGCCCTAAGCGGTTTAGCAAGACCCTGTCTCAAGATAAAAATGAAAAGGGCTGGGAATATAGTTTAATACCCAGTACCCCCCAAAAATGGGGACTGGGGAAGTGACCCAGTGGTTAAGCCCCCTGGGTTCAATCCCAGGTCCCAAAAATGAAAAGAAAAAAACAAACAAACAACAACAACCAAAAAAAAAAAAAAAACACCTCAGAAAACAATCTCATCCCTACATCAATCTGAAAGACACAAGATGAATACCTGGTAAAGTCAAACAAGTATGGGTCTTTGTTTCTTAGATTAAGTGACAAATTGTTTGATTTTTGTTTTCTTTGGCCCTTATTTCCTGGTGTATTTGCTGCCCCTGCTAACCCTGTAAGAATCTTTCTCACAGGCAGCCACCATACTGTTTGACAACAAAGATGCTCTTAGTGTGACTGTTGTTCTATAGTGAGCATTCCAACAGCTAGTGCTCAGAAGTTTCTTCATGTCTTCCCAAGCACTGTGTCAGCATTTATTGATTTACACTTAGAATGCCTTAATTAAACAGAATGAATACATAATCAGGATTTAAAGGAATGTGCTCTGAGGAAAAAGGATTAAATATAATTTGGTATAGGAAACAATTGCTTATTCTAACTTAAATAAAATAAAACTTGTGTCATGCAAACCTTCCCAGTATATGGTACCTTTTATAAAAAGCAAGCAATAAATCTTGCTTTTTATAAAAATAAGAACAGATGGACATATTGCCTTGTCTCATTCTGTGTTTGCTTGCTCTTGGAGAAACAAATGCACTAGAACAAAATTTTTAAGTTGTGATGAACATTTTATGAATATGAACAAAATCAGAGATTTTCTTTATGTGATTTAAGCAGACTTAAAAGTAATTCTTAAAAATCTAAACAATATATTTCTCCCCTAACTCTGTTTCTTAGAATTAGGTAGAGGACTTGTATTGAAGAATGAATTTGAATATGTGATGAATATAGCAATAACCTGCGTGGGAAGATGTACCCCAAATGCCTGTTGTTGTTTTATAATTCATTTGATTGGCTAATATGACATTCCATAGGTAGAATAAAATCTGGCATCTTTTCATAGGTAAAATAAAGATAAGCTGTCATATATTTTTAATTAATTAATTTATTCTAATTAGGTATATATGATAGCTGAATGCATTTTGATTCATTGTAGTCAGTTTTTCCAGTTGTACACTATGTAGAGTTGCACCATCTGTGTCTTCATGCATGTACTTAGGGTAATGATGTTCATCTCATTCCACCATCTTTCCTGCCCCAAGTCCCCTCCCCTTTGCCCAACCTAATTTCCTCATTCTTTCCATGCCGCCCCCACCTCATTATGGATCAGCACCCACTTATCAGAGAGAACATGAGGCCTTTGGGTTTGGGGGATTGGTTTACTTTGCTTAGCATGATATTCTCCAGCTCCATCCATTTGCATCATTTTATTCTCCTTTAATGCTGAGTAATATTCCATTGTGTATATATACCACAGTTTCTTTATCTACTCATCTGTTGAAGGGCATCTAGGTTGGTTCCATAGTAAGCTATTATGGATTGAGCTGCTATAAACATTGATGTGGATGAGTTACTGTAGTAGGCTGATTTTTAGTCCTTTGGGTATAGAGTGAGGAGTGGGATAGCTGGGTAAAATGATGGTTCCAATCCAACATTTCTAAGGAATCTCCATACTGGATAAGCCACCATTTTAACAAAGGCCAATATAATGAATGGGGTCTAAGAGCAGGGACCCTATCTGTATTGGTCACGTTTTAAACAACAGTATTGAATTTGGATCCTTGTTGTTTTAGTCACCTTTTTTGCTGCTGTAATTTAAAGACCTGACCAAAATTATTGTAAAGGAGGAAGACTTTATTTAGGGACTCAAGGTTTCAGAGTTCTCAATCCATAGAAGGCCAGCTCTATTCCTCAGGGCTTGAGGTAAAGCTGAACATCATGGCAGAAGAGTAGGGAGGAGGGAAGATACTCAATGATGATGAGAGACCAGAGAGAAAGTCTCCACTTACCAGTTACAAAATATATACCCCAAAGCCACACTTCCAATGCCCACCTCCTTCAGCCACACCCCATCTGCCTTCAGTTACCATTCAGTTAATCCCTATTGGGGGATTAATTCACTGATTGGATTAAGGTTCTCATAATCCAATCATTTCTCCTCTAAACCTTCTTGCATTGTCTCACATATGAGCTTTTTGGGGACACCCTCACATCCAAACCATAACACTTGTACTTTGTAGAATTGAATCAACTAATATTAGTTAAATTAATAAAATCTATTATAGAATGAAATGCAGGAAAACAAGACTCAGGTGTAAAACTAAATTATTAGTAACTGGCTTATTTGTAGGGATATTTTACATAGCAAGTGTAGTTTTAGAGATAAAAGGATTATCCAGTCATTAGATTGGGATATTTGTTTCTAGATTAATGTTAAAAGATAATTTTTTTTCAAAAAAGAGGGCATAATCACAACTTTCACAAAAATATAAAATACACATATATTAAATATTTTAGTAACTCCCAGTAAAATAATGAGGGACACAGTAAGATGTTACAGTGGTTCAAAAGAGAATTCAACTGAATGATAGATGACTAATACAGAAATAGGTGACTAGATTAGATAGATAGGTAGGTAGGTAGATTAAATAGGTAAAATGAATTTACAAATAGGTGAAAAATTGATTGTTTAGAAATCCATTCCATACGCCATAGTCTCCATGAATACAGGTGACCCACGTATGCTAGACAACAACTTGCTTAACAAAAATTTGCCAATAGAGCTGGACATGGTGGCACAGGCCTGTAGTCACAGCTATTGGGAGACTGAAGCAGGAGTATCACTTGAGCCCAGGATCTCAGGACCAGTCTGGGCAAAATAGGGAAACTCCATCTCAAAAACAAAAGCAAAGACAACAAAACAACAAAACAGCAGTAATTCTTTGGTCCTCTTTAAAGTCTCTCCTAGTTTTCTATCAATTTCAACCAGGCAAAGGACATTCAGAACATTTTAGAAACTAAAGACCTGCTGTCTACACATAAGAAAATGGACTAATTAGCAAACAGAATGGGGAAGCAAAACTGAAGGATACCACATAATGTTTTAAATTTCTGACTAAGAAGGGAGGATTTGATTCAGAATTATAATGCAATTGTTAAATGAGATGATAATCTGATGATGTAACTAGGAAATAAGATTACTATGCAAGTATTGTTGATTTTCATGCTATAAAATAATTTATTAAATGTCTCCTTATAATGATAGTTCATATAATAATTCATTATTCTCCCAGAAAAATTTTTTAATAAATGCTAACTTTTTTTTAGGATTTTTAATTTAAAATTTCCACTGCTCATGTTAATGCAGAATCAGATCATAGTTAAGGAAAACTGGTTTACTCAGTACTTAATATGGTAAGATTCAAAATTTCACTCCCTTTTCTCAACTTTCTCTACCCTCATCTCAGAGTAATTGGAATAAATTACAAACATGACTTCCTAACAATGCTCAAAAGACTATGCCCTACATTTTTCTTTACTTAACATGATACAAAAATACAGCAATAATGGTTGTATCATTAACAGTTATGGTTTCAATACATTCAATTTACAGCTGAAAATTTGTCTATGTGTACAGAAGCAATAATTCATAAGTACAGGCCTAAATACAAGAAGAAAATAGGGGGAGTTTTTGGTTTTTTCCTTAGAGAAAGCTCTTAGATAATTGTATTATAGTTGTTAATGATGTTTGTAAATGTAGTGGTTTGCTTGGAAATTAATCGTTTTCTTAATTAAATCCTTGAGATATTTAGGGATAATAAGTAAAGGATGTTGAATTTTCATTTCTTTTAATGATTTCCCCCCAAAATATTAGAGAACTAATAAGTTCTCTGTCAAGACCCTTGTTGTACAATGTACTTGATAGAATAAATTTCTTGTGATTAAAGTAGCAAGGTTTTGTTTTTGTTTTGTTTAGTTTTGGTCACTTGGTAAAGCTATACCAACATGTGCATTAAAACAGAATTTTGTATTCAAAGATACATTTGAAAACAAATCATCCAAACATCAATTATACAAAAACTGAAAACAAAACCTTTCTTAATCTATATTTTAATAGTTTGGGATTTAAGGGACCAAATTCAGGATCTTTTAAAAGGTCTGAGCTCAAAATATTTTATATGATCATTAAAGCAATTCACTGCATGTATCTGGTTTAGTGGAAACAAATTTTCATGACTTCTAGGAAATATTTTAAGGAGGAGTATTACAAATTAAGCACTTCAGTGTTCTGAAATTGGTTCAAAGCAATGACCCTACAACTGTTACTATGTTGTTTTTTGTTTTTTACTCCACAAAGAACTGGACTGAGATCACCAGCTTATTTTTGCAAGCAAAAAGAAAGATATTAAAAGATAAAAAAATAATACTGCATCTTTGTTTACAGTATTATGTATAACCTGTATTCATATGTAAAACTCAGCACATCAGTCGTTTCAAGTGAACTAGATTGTTTTTGAAGGGTCCAGGAAAGGATGTCCATTACCTTGACTTGACATATAAAATATAAATGTTTAATTTAATTAAAATAATGTGATTTTTCTTTATTAAAGTTATCTTGGCTTTTATCTTATTAAACTTTAAAAATATATATATTCATACTCTTTTAAACCCCTCACAGTTTTTCTATCCAGTGAAGTTTTAAAAATAATGATTGAAACCCATTGAAAAAATTTGGGGGCACCAAACACAAATTGATTTTGACTCTGGAATGGGTTCTTTCTTTGAAGATATAGTTGGGATAGATTTTGCATGTAAATTTAATTTGTAATGAAAGACAAGTACAACATGAAGTAAATGAGTCTCTCACAGAGCTCTTTTGGTACATATTTCAGTACTGTGCTTACCAAGCAAAATTAATCATTTTATGAAATTTTTATAATTTCAGTTGCTAAGGATGATAAATAATAGTTCTTTATTTTGGCAGAGATTAATAATACAAGCTAAGAAATCATTTTTAGTGTAGAATGTAAATTAAACACTAAAACACTATCTCTGACAAGTATCATGTTGATCTATTTTCAGAAAAACTATTTGGACATTTTAAGAGAGGAAAAAAAAAAAAAAAAAAAAAAAAAAAAAACCCTGAATGACAGCTATCTCATCTAAAGGAGGAGAAAAAAAAATTAGAAAAAGAGAAGAGAGTCACAAAGTGAAAAGAATCAAACTACCATTGGGAAAAAAATCAAAAAATAGTTATTTTAAGTACTAATCACCAACCTTATGATTTCTGATCTAAATTAAATGCTATGCCTATTTTATATTTAAAAAATAGTCTTCTTAAAATTTTATTGATTTTAGGCCATGGTCATTATCTTTTTGACCTGAAATACTTGTGTTGGGAATATCAACCAATTGGCACTTATCCCCTTTTAAAGGTTAAAAAAAAAGAAAAAAGAAAAAGAAAGATGACTATTATATTGTAATACTTTGTTCTCTCTCTCCTCCTCTTTCTATTTTTTTTTGTTTTGTTTTTTGTTTTTTGTTTTCATTTTTGGATGGTTGGTGATTTGTTTGCTTCTCCTGGTTCCTGTTGATCAGTGGTGTTTGGCCAGTTTGTATTTTTCCAGACATCACTCCACGATGTTGTTGAGGTGTTTGATGGGCCAACTCAGCAATCTTCTCTGTTATCTTCCCTCTCAGGATCCCATTCAGGTATCCTTTAATAGAACTGCCATGCATCAGCTATTGATTAAAGACTGACTTTGATTACTATTATAGAGAAAGCTGAGATTTATATCATCCATATTACAAATGAAGTAAACTGAAAATAGAATCATATATTTATATATATTTTAAGAATAGAAACACAACTTGACAGTAATACAGAAGCTTGAGAAAAATATAATCGACTATTTTCTGAGATTGTAATCAAGTAAATATATTTAATCACAATATGTGGTGCTTAATGTAATATAAAATATTTAAACATTCTTTGAAGAATGAGTTAGTCTGTATCAAAATGTAATTAAAGCCTTCTGATAAAAAGATAGCAACTTAAGCTTTACCCAAAGAAAATATATTGTTAGTGGTAGGATAGTTTAAAGCAATTTAATAGAACATAGATTGAAATTTTCAAGTGACAGTGTAAAATAATATAATTTGTTAGGTTTACTGAATGAAATTATTTATGATATCTTAGTGTTTGTTTTGTTGAGTAGGAGAATCACTTCCACTGAGTTCAGGTAATCAGATCACAATTCGATTTACTTCAGTTGGACCAATAACAGCTAAGGGATTTCACTTTGTTTATCAAGGTAAGTGCCCTGTAGTCTAGAAACACACTAAGGAATGATATCAATTTCCATGCTGTGTTCCAAGCTATTGAATGATGTGATACTCATAACCATATAGGAGAGATAAAAGCTTTTTTTTTTAAGTAGTTTTACCCTGTTTCCCATATTCCCCACTCCACTACAAGGACATTGTCACTTTTACCAAAGTAAAAAAGAAATATTGCTTCCATTATCATTCTCCATTTAAATGTCTGATTTTCCTTCCCTCCCAGAATACTGTTTTCCAAACATCACTGTTTTTCTGTTAATTGTTCACTCTCTATATTTTCTATTTTCCTTATAGTCTAGCACATTAAATTTAAAATGTACAAATTTTTGTCCTGATATATTTAGACATGCTAAGAAAATCATGCTGTATTCTAAAATTATACTTTCTCATTCTCTCAAGAGAATTGAAACTTTCCTTATGATTTATAAAGATTTTGCACAATTAGAATTTAGACAGCTTTTTGTTGCCTTATGTAAACAATCTTCCATGTTATCATTAAACTAAATTAAAGGCTATCATTTGAAATATTTTGTTTGAATTAGTTATGATCATGTAGGAGTTATTCTCAAATGTACCTTGAACTTTATTCCTGATAAATTTATAAACATTTATTATTTGTTGTTCTTATTAAACTCCTATCCACCTTATCAATAGGCTATACTATTGTTTTATTTTTAATCATAGTTCCCCATGTAAACAACTTTAGTATTATGAATTTAACAAGGCACTATAAAAATTTAGTTATCATTACTCAAGTTACATAAGAGAAATTGATCTACTTGAAATTCATTGTATCATTTCTTTGGACTGTTGTCAATCTCTTTAATCACATTTGTATGTGTTTTAAAAAGAAAAAACATCCTGTTATCATTCTTTTTTACTGATTTTTTAAAAAGGCACAAATAAAAGATATAAAGTCTAAAACCAATTTCAAATTTGATATTTATGATTATTGACATAAAACCTTCTATTGTTGTTAATCTGTCTGACTTATATATTGAATGTAATTATTGTCTTCATCAATAACAAACAAGTTTTGAAAACAAAGTTTGTAAACATGCTATAATAAATAAAATGCATCTAGAAATTTATGTTCTTACAGAAAATATGCTGAAAAAATTGTACTAAAAAACTACTTCATGTAAACTGACACATACTTTTTGAATTTGATATCCCAAGTTAAAAAAAAAACTCAATTTTGATGACATAAATTTCAATACCTAAAATTGCTTTATTGTATTAATAAGAATTTGTTAAAAAAATAGAAAAAATAATTGATGTTGTTTAAAGTATCAAAAGAAAAACTTTTAGAACAAAAATCTTGATGACAATGACAATATTCATTTTAAATTGTATTGTATTTTGTGTGAAATTTAAAACTTAGAAATATATTCAAGTTGTTAATTCGAGTTCTGACAAAAATGGATTTCTTTTGAACTGTTTAAATAGTAACATTTTGAAATTTGTCTAATGCATGTGAAATTAAAACCAACAATTATCTCTACACAGCTGTTCCTAGAACAAGTTCTACACAATGCAGTTCTGTTCCTGAACCAAGATTCGGAAGAAGAATTGGCAATGAATTTGCAGTGGGTTCCTTGGTTCTTTTTGAATGTAATCCAGGATATATTCTCCATGGATCCATAGCAATTAGGTGTGATACAGTGCCCAATTCTTTGGCCCAGTGGAATGATTCTTTACCTACCTGTATTGGTGAGTGTATTAATTTATATTAATATTGTTCTATGATTGTACATACTGTTTTACCAAGTTTTTCAATTATTTCTTACATTGGCAGATAAAATTACATGCATTTATTACATACAACATGATGTTTTGAAGCATACAAGTTTCATATTTTTCTGATTATTAGTAATACTGAACTTTTTTAATACACCTCTTGGCCATTTGTATATCTTCTTTTAAGAAATGCTGATTTAGATATAGTACCCATTTTTTATTGAATTATTTTATTTTTTGATTTTTGCTATTCAGTTTTGTGAGTTTTTTGTATATTCTGAATACTAACCCCTTATCCTATGTAAAATTTACAAATATTTTCTTTTATTCATATGATGATTATTTCCTGAGCAGACACTTTTTAGTTTAATGTAAACCCATCTGTTTTTGTTCTTTTTGCTCAAGATGCTTAGGTTATTTGTATATTTTTGTTTTCACACAAATTTGGGGAAACAATCCTAAAAGAAGATTAAAATCAATCTACATATTGGTTTGTGTAGTGTGAATATTTTAATAGAATTCATTCTTTTAATCTCTGTACATAGCAAATCTTTTCATTTTTCTGTGTCATTGATGTAGGATGAGGCTGGACACCTGAGAAATTTTCAGGAAGCAGGTTTATTTAAGCTGCAGTGGTCCACAGGTGCTAATGCATATAAATCTCAGAACCCCTACGTCTGGAAATTTTTTTAGATTTATACTCAGTGGGGTGGTTACATGACAGTTACTCTTTGTCCCATATTTTCAGCCAGACAAAGATTTCACAAGTTTTTACCAAGGAAAACAGAAATAATAATTGTGCATAGCAACAAGCTTGATCCGAAGACTCAACTTTTACACGAAAAATTAACCAAGCCTTTATAACAAAAAGGAAGCTTCAAACCACTATGAGCTCTCTGCAGAAATCTTGCTTACACTCTTTGTAAAGATTTTGTTTACTAGGAGAGAAGCGTATACTTACAGTTATGGTGGGGGTCTCTTTGGTGGGGGGGAGGGTAAACTGGTGGGTGCATCGTCATCTTCAATTTCTTTTATCAGTGTTCTATAGTATTCCTTTTAAAAATCTTCTACTTGGGTTAAGTTTATTCCCAGGTTCTTTCTTATGGATATTGTAAAAGGGATTGCTTTATTGCTTTAGATTTTGCTTCTAGAATAGAGCAACACTACTGACCTTTGTGTGTTGACTTTGTATCTTACAACTTTGCAGATTTGTTTATTAGTTCAAACAGGTTTTCTGTAAGGTCTTTGGGATTTTCTAAATATAAGATCATGTTATATGCAGTGACAATTTGACTACCTCTTTTCCAATTTGAGAGCTCTTTTTTTCTTTCTCTTGTCTGATTTTTGGTTAGAACTTTTAGTACTGTCTTGAATAAAAGTGAAGGTGGGCATGTTTGTTTTCTTCCATATCTTAGGGAAAGCCTGTAACTTTTCCCCATTCAGTATTTTAAATATCATTGGAAAAATTTAATAGATTCTTCTAGTTAGTGTTCAAAGAACCTTCATAGGCAAAGATTTCTAACCTCCACCACACAAGCTTTGAGCCACAGATATCTAAGCAAAACTCAAGAGGTTGAGGAAAAGAGTTATCATTACAATGATATAATGTTGTTTTAACAACCTAAGGTCAACACTGGGTCATCCTGGCCTGGCTGACAGGTTCTAATTGGAACTTGTTTTATAGAATTTATGGTTGATGGGCTCTGATCTTAGTCTTCTGTCTTTCCCAGGACTCCATTCAGTGACAATTGTGAGTTTTATAGTTGCACTGTTTTTTTTCTTAGGTCATTGTCTAGTTAGCATTGTTTTTGCAGGGTTTTACTTAATAGGGTTAACCTTGCCCCTTGGTTTTGAATCCCTTAGTTTATCTATCTTCCCCTATTGTAAAATGCATAGTTCATAGAGCTGAAATTAGGCATATTAGTTTTGATTTAGCTGTCTTGCCAGACCTTGTATCACGGGCATGGTTGTTGATTAACTGATTGGCTCAGACTAAGAATTTATTTTTAATATACATTTTTAGTTGTTGATGGAAATTTATTTTATTCACTTATTTATATGTTGTGCTGAGAATTGAACCCAGTCCCCTACACATGCCAGGCAAGTGCTTTTAAAACTGAGCCACAACACCAGCCCCAAACTAAGTATTTTCTTAAATCCCTAAACCATTTCTCATGTATAATTGCTACCTAACAACCTTAAAGTTGTTGTACGTAAAAGTTACTCTTCACAGAATATTTTTTGTGTGCATTAGCTTTGTCACTCTTTCCAACTCTAGTAATTTTTAATTCCTTGACTTCAATACTTTTATTTGTACCTTAAATTTTTTTATTTTTTTTTATTTCTTACATACATGACAATAGTGGACTGCATTACATTCATAATTATCCATTCACAGTACAATTTTTCGTAACTCTGTATATAAAGTATGTTCATGTCAAATTATGCCATTATACATGAGTTCTCTTTTTTTTTGTATTGCAATTCTTAATACACCTTTCTACAACAATGTATTATATCTCTGTTTGTATATAAGGTATGTTGACACCAACTTTACATCTTCATATATGTATTTTGTATAATGATGAATGTCTCTTTCCACTATCTCTTCTCCCTCCCTTTCCCTCCCACCCCTATTCCCTACCTAGAGGTAATTTTCCTCCCATGCTCTCCCTCCCTACCCTACTTTGAGTCACCCCCCTTATATCAGAAAACATTCAGCATTTGTTTTTTGGGGATTAGCTAACTTTACTTAGCATAATTTTCTCTAATGCCATCCATTTCCCTGCAAATGCCATGATCTTATTATTTTTTAGAGCTGAGTAATAGTCCATTGTGTATAAATGCCACATTTTTTTTATCCATTCATCCACTGAAGGACATCTAGTTTGACTCCACAGTTTAGCTATTTTGAATTGTGCTACTATAAACATTGATGTGGCTGTGCTATTCCTCTTCTAGGACTATACCCAAAGGACCTAAAAACAGCATATTTGTACTTTAAATTTTTAAAAAAGACTTTGGGGAAATACAATAATTTTCTTTACAAATAGAAATTATTGAAGACTACACTGTTTAGAAGGAATGTGAAATTTCTTTCCATGATTTTATACATGCAATAATAAATATTTTGAAGGAATAATTAAAACAATGAGCATATATTTATAATGTTGTTTGTTTCTAGTGTTTGCAAGTTTGCCTAACATAAAATAAAAATAAAGTTAAATCAAAACAAGCTTAATTGGCTTTTAAAACATATATTAACCAACCTTTGTACTCTGTTTCTTCTTTTTTTCTGACACTAAAAAACTAAAACATCACATTATCTAAGATAATATGTCTATGAAAGTATGAAGTATGAGTTAGAAAGATGAAAAATAGAGGAAGGAAAAATTAGCTGACAAGGTGGAAAGGGGGGAAAAGTAAAATTCAAGAAAATCTGAACTAGAGGAAAGAAAAAGGAAAATATTTATGAAATGGGAAACCATAAATTTTAAATTATAAACTATTCTTGAAAAAGTTCAAAATTTCTCCTATTCTACATGATTATTACAAACCCTTTTCATTTGGAAAATGTTTTAATTGGCTAATTTCAATGTTTTTGTCATTAGAAATAATAATCCATGTAACAAAAAGGAGTATTATGTAAATTCAACTAGAAAAGTACCTCAGCAAGTACAGTAGAGCCTGATGGAAAATAAGCCTGTGAAAGACTTGAAATATTACCTACTCTATGGCTGACACTTAGCTTCAAAAGTGAATGCTAGTTACTTTCCACAGTCTAGATGTAGGCTGAACTCACTTCCCACCTTGGGGGCAAAAGATGAGGTGTTTAGGAACCCATAAAATCTGTCAGCAGTCTAGCTGTTTGTAATTCCCTGGACTTTTTGAGAAACCTGTCATTTCATTCCTGAAGGGTCTTTAAACGTACAATGGACTACATTTTATTTTGCATTGGCTGATGTTATGTTCTAAATATTTCTGTTCCTCCAAAATTTATATATTGAAATTTTAAATGTCAAGGTGATAGCCTTAGGAAGTGAGGATTTGGGGACATGACTGGATCATGAACCCTCATGAATAGGACAAGGGCCTTATAAAGAGATCCTAAAGAGGTATCTTTTCCCTTCCACCTTTTGAGGACACAGAAAGAAAATGGCCGTCTACAAACCAGGAGATAGGCCCTCAGTAGATGTCAAATCTGCCAGTGCCTTGATTTTAGGCTTCACAGCCTCTAGTACTAGGAGAAATAAATTTCTGTTTTGTTATGAGTCACTCAGTCTCATAACAGCCTGAATGCACTAAGGCAAAGAAACTGATGCTAGTAGTGGGATGCTGCCATGACATACTTGAAAAAGTAAAAGTGGCTTTGGAACTGGCCTGAAGAGTTTTCAGATGTGTGCTAGAATAAGCCTGCATTGCACTGAAAGCACAAGAAAGGGTGATTCTGGCAAAGCTTTCTTAAAGCTTCAGTTAGAGAATAATAAAATGATGACAAAAAAGAATGTTTGTGGAAATACAGACAGTAAAACCTATTTTTGTATCTCAGATGAAAATAAGGGACACAATTTTAGACAATTGAGGAAAGCCTATTCTTGTTATAAACTGCAAAAGAATACTAGTGAATTGTACTCATGTTCTAGTGCTTTGTAGAAGGGGGAACTCATGAGCAATGAAATTGGAT
Organism: Marmota monax; assembly: GCF_021218885.2. Lineage (NCBI taxonomy): Eukaryota > Metazoa > Chordata > Mammalia > Rodentia > Sciuridae > Marmota > Marmota monax. Next base: position 19,064,722 of record NW_026694084.1, on the reverse strand, counting down.
ATTTTCCTGTGGACATATCTAAACAATGTTGGAGGCACAGCTTGACTGCTTTTGATTACCAGCATTCAAATTTGAGAAGATAGAAATTATTTAAATTGTAAATCATGAATGAAAAAATCTTAAAAATCCTCAGCCTATCTGAATTAGAAAAGGGAAAGAATGTTCAAGAGACAACTTCAAGGGCAAGGCCAAGCAGTGTAGATAAGGAGTGTCCATCTCAATAGAAGCAAGTAGATATTCATGGCAAGTAGCTATTCATTCTGCCCATTCACTGGGCAGATTATACATCTCTCTGAATACAAGCTAGAACCTATTGTCCAAGACAATAGAAGCATGACCCTGCATACATTTCAGAGATCTTCACCCTTCCAGAGTGCAAGGTCTTGGGGGGCAGCCCTCAAAGGAGGGTCCTCCACTGCCTCACATAGGTTCACAATCCCATACTCTGCTCTTTGTACTCAGTCATAGATCTCTTTAGTCACTCAGGTCTGATAGAGTGTGTGCTATTACCAACATAGCTATAAGAGCATGGTTACCACCATGTATATATGAAAGGTACCCTGGACAACAATCTCTAGAGAGGCACAGACCTGTCCATAGGGTAAAGCCACTGCAGAGAACCTCAACTAAGGCCCAGTGGATGGGTAGACTAAGACCCCAGGCTAGTAGATCCCACTGGTGTGCAATTCCAGCCAGGAAGAACCTTAGGTGTACAACTTCAACATGTGAGAACTGAGACATTGTTATGCCTAGTAAAGCCATGGGAGCCAATCCACACTACACAGCACCTGCCCAGCAAAGTTGTTGTCCAAAGTTGGACTGTGTCCAAAGTAGGACTTCCGCCTCCCTGTGTCCAGAAGGCAGACCTGTGGTTCCAGAAGCCACTACCACAGTCCTAGTGGGATAGACTGGAGGACACAGCATCAACCTTTGAGTTCTTTAACTTGTTCAAGTTCTATGACTCTTTCTTCTCTTCTGTTTCGTAGAATGTCTGTTTTGCACATATGGCATGTGGCATGGTTGTGTATTATAAATATATTACTTGTTTGATTTTATAGGCTTAAAACTGAAGGAAAGTTTATGTCAGGATAAAATACACTTTGAGAGTCATCCATCTGACTTATATATTTAGATGAGACTATGAACTTTAGACTTTGGGGTTCAAAAATTAACACTTTTAAGGCTTTTGAGATGGAATGAATATATTTTGCTTATGGGAAAGACATGAATTTGGGGGGTAATGGCAGAATGCTATGATCTGAATACTTGTGTTCCCCCCCCTGCCGCAAATTCATATATCAAACTCCCAACCCTTAAGGGGATTTTATTGGGGGGGGGCGGCTTCTGCAGGTAATCAAATTATGAGGTCTGAGCCCTTGTGAATGGGACTAGTACCCCTATAAAACTGATCCCAGAGAGCTCTGTGAAGCAATAAGTGGCTCCTCAGTAGACATGGATTCTGTCAGTGAACCTCCTAGTCTTCAGAATTGTGAGAATGAATGTATATTGTTCAATATATATACTATACTATAGTATTTTATTATAGCAGACGAAATGAACAAAGACAATTTTAAAGTACATATCCAGAGATAGATAATTGCATAAGATGACTTATATTTGCTGCCAAGATCACATGAAAAAGACATTATCTTATACCATAGTTACAATATCCTTCTTTGTGAAAAAGGTGTAAATGTAGAACATTGACCAAATATCAGAAAGGTATATGGAGTCTATGAAACAATAAATGGAAAAAAGATGATATTGAATGACACTCAGAAAACAGTTTAGTTTTTACCAAATGATCCAACTACTAATCTTTATTTTAAATTTAGTAACTATAAATATTTAGCTTGAAAATATACTGAATAAGATGATATATCTTAAAATATTTTTAAAAAGAAAAATCTTGGTATCTTAAAGATTCACATGAACGTCAAATACAGAGCTGTTTTGGGGTTGATATCAAAGCATTCTGTCTAATTTGAGTTAAGTTTGAACATCTATTATTTCCATAAAATATTATTTGATTGAAGGCCTTTGAACTTTGTATTCCTTTTGAGAGGAACCTGCTTCCCTTAGATGTCTTTTTTGTCTCACGGCATCTCCTTATTCAAGTCTATCCCTTAATATCTTTCTTTTCCATCCTATAAAATATTTTTCTTTATTTTTCTATAAAATAATTTTCTTTCAACTAACCTTCATGTAGTCTGCCTAGTATTACCGTTTTTCCTCTACAGTAATCATACACTACATTTTGTGGGTTTTTTCCTTAATCCCTTTTAATTTTCCCACCATTTCCCTGCCACTTATTTTGTTTTTATGCTCAACCAAAAGTGGACCTGATATATAATAGATGTTCAGTAAACATTTGTTCAAAGAGTGGAGTTTAGCAAATAGCTGTGATGATTTCCTGACTACTTGTAGTAGTTTCAACTTAGACAAGACTCCCCCAATCAAAAGTCCTCGTATTTTAATTTCAGTGTTCTACCACATGGTGTTGCCCTTGCTCACTTTGCTTACTTTGATTTTTACAAATCTGAACTTTCAAAGTCTTCTGATATCAGTAAGAAAATTATGTAGCTATAAAACACAAGAAATATATTTACTTCTGTAGTGGAATTCTATTCAGAAAGAGAACAAATGCTCTTTTTACATGTAACAGTTCAGATATAATCTGACAATCTATTTACAGGATTTATAACAATGATTGTTTACTCTGCCTTCACAGTTCAGCAAACGCTCAGTTAATAGCTTAAGTCAAGTGAGCATCTAATTAAAACCAGAAGAATACAGCTTTCTACATTCCTCATGATTTCCATCTCAGTTGTATTGCTCCAATTTCACAGTTCTTATGACTACTATGAAGACTTTCATTTTTTTTATATATCATAGTAAAATGTTCAGTAATTTTGTACACACTGACATACTGAAAAAAAAAACGTGACTGGAAATCAACTCCATTAGACACGGTCATTAAAGAGTTAAAATGATCAAATACTAAATTAGGAGATCCCAAAATTTAAACAGCTAGTATATAAACAATACCTAATAATCTTGTACAAAGCTGAGGTACCAAGGTATTTTTAGGTAAATTATTTTCAAAAATACAATATTTTGATTAAAAAATTAGACTTGGAACAAATATAAAACTGAAAAATAAAATGTGCTTAAGACCAAACTTTATTTTCAAATTTGACCTTTTACACTCCAGATTTCTTAAATTTTCAGTCCCATAACCCTCCCCAGGCTGTCCTGCCTTTGAGACACTGAGATTCAAATATCCCCCTGCAGCCACTAATAGCTTTGACAATATAAGACCTCAAGCATAAGTGCTTCTGTTAGTGGGAGGTCTCCTTTGAAAAACCCTGAAGCCTCCACCTACACTCCTTAGGCAAAAACTCTTTAATTAGCTGTTTATCCCATCACCCTTACCTGGTTCTGTTTTTCAAGTCCTTCTGAGATTCAGAAAGTATTACTTCACTGGAGTGTCTCCATGGCAACATCTGTCTATTTCCTCTCAGAGAGGGAAGGAAATTGATGAAGAAATATATACAGGATCTTTCCTTGACTCATTTGTCCATCCATCCATTCATCCAAGAAAAAGCTTTTAAATATAGTAATAAATAACAATTATTAGCATTTACACAAAGCTACTATTAAAAATTGTATATTTTATATTATACAATTGTATATTGTACACTTCAATATATAATTGAAATTTCCACTCCACCATGTGGACAATTTATTTTTCTTTTACAAATAGTAAAATCTTTCTGGTTTAGAGACAAAGTGGAATTAGGATTTGAACCTAGGTTACTTGATTCTAAACCTGTTCTCCTGATCCATATGTTATATTCTATAATACTGATCAGAAGGGGACATTTATCCATGTATCTTTTAAAAATAGTATGTGAATGTTAGGTTAAGTAATATATATGGAAAGTGAAACTCATAAAATACTCTGTATGTTTTAATGTGTATTTGGAAATGTTTTTATAGTTCTTTGATGTTTTTGATTAAAAATAAAAATTACTAAAGTAGAATTTGACAAATGTGGCTTCTTTAGAAAATACTGGGAGAAAGTAATGTTGCAGGAATGTTAATGAGGTAATCTTTAAACCCAAGATAAATGCAGATAGATGCTCAGTTCTATCAAGTATTTATTGAGTGCTTACTAAGTACCAGACTCTCTTCTAGGCACTGATGACATTGTTTTGAATAGGCCTGTAATATCCTTGTTCTTGTGAAGTCTACATTTTAGAGGGAAACTGAACCCATCAACAAATATAACTCTCTTTTTTCAAGTAGTGGTAAGTGCTATAGAGCCCTTTAGATAATGTAAGGTTTAGAAGACAATCAGGGCATGCTGCTATTTTATACCAGAATTAAATTAATAAAAGGAAGAGGGTATAAAAGTCTTGATGGTGATGTGTGGTCTCTGAGGGGGGATAACTTGACATGTTTACATCACAGCAGTTATCACAGGTGTCTGGGACACAGGGAACGAAGACGGAAGAGTGATAGGAGATAAGTTCAATAGGCAGAGCAGACACCAAGTCATATGGAGCCTTGAAGGCATTGTCGTGAGCAAACTATGCCATTAACATAGACTAAACACATCTGTACCTTTCCACAATGTCAGAATCTATTGAATAGCAATAAATTCACAAGGTACACTACTTTCATCAGTTACTAGTCTCTGAGTACTTGTGGGCCTCCTGGTAATCATGAACTGGGCAGTAACAGGTTCTTTTTTTCCAGTCTTAGTTATTAATATATATAACACATCAAATCACATGCAATGATTTATATAGGTTACAGAAAGACTAAAAGGTTTGAGGTGGCCACAGGGATCTAGAAGGCTGAAATGACACCAAAGGCAGAGAGCAGGTACAAATGCAGGATAAGATAATGAACTAGCCCAAAAATTTTGTGAAGGGCACAGAGTTGTCAGAGAGCAGAACTTATGCTAGACCTGGGTCCAGAAGGCAGGAAGTTTAAAGGTTGGCCACATCAAACAGGGAGATTGAGCTGAGCTAACATTGAGGCAGAATGTCAGAGGTTCAGAGTTCATTGTCTTGTGATGTATTCACCAGATGGTCTGATAATGAGTTAGTGTGTGCCACTGCAACCAGTCTTGGGGTGCTCCCCTTTTTACATATCTCAGGTGAGGGGGTTGCTTCATTCAGTGGTCTGTTGTGTTTGATAAGCTCAAGGGCCTGGTTTTCTCATGAGTTTGATACAATCAGGTGTCCAGGAACCTCTGAAGTCAGTAAGTTCCCAGGTGGTCATTTTTATTAGCACAATTAACTTTTTAGCACAATTAATTCACCACTTTATGCCTTATGGTTGTGTTAGGCAGATGGTGGTTGTTTACTTGTACAAACAAGGTGTACAATCATTCTAACTCAGTACTTATATTCAAAATCCAGTACTTATAGAAAACAATTGCTTTACAAAATGGTATAACTCAGGGTCAGGCATGGCCTGAAAGCTGATGTATTCATTATGGAGTAATTCAGAGCAGGACAGAACTTACTCTCAGAGCCATGATGAGTTTGAATTTAGTAGTGTAGGAATTCATTCAATGGGAGGGTGATATGATCTTAGTTTCGGTATAAGAAGGGATGAAATAAATTCAGGAAGACCAATTAGGAGCCTACTGTAGTAGTGTAGGGGAAAGGTAATGGTGATTTAAATAGGAAAATCATGGTCAAGATGATAAGAACTGGTGAGATTTGGGATATATATATTTAAGGAATAACTGACAGGGTTTACTGATAAATTGATTGTAGACAGGAGTATGAACCAAAAGTCAAAAGAAACCAAGAGGAATCTTAGATTTGTGGCCTAAAAGCAGAGCGAATGGTGGTACATTTACATAGATGGAGGACTGTGTGGGTGGGGAAGAATTTCAAACATTGTTTTGGACATATGAACTTTGAGATATTTATTAGATTTATACATCTCAGAGCAGAAGTCATGACTGAAGATAGTTAGTTTTGTTATGCTTGAATTCGGGACCCCCAAAGACCACCAGAGACCCAAGATCGATGCAAGCAGCAAAGAGGTGTTTATTGCGAGCTAGCTGGGTCCTCCGCACGCACACACAGCAACTGGTGACTCTGAGAGGCCCCGAGCCCAGGGTTTGCAGCAGTTTTATACATTCTTTGGAGAGGGCAGGGACTTCACATACATCATAGCAAATCATCACACACCGCGGGAAAATCAAGTAACAACTCTAAAACATGATTAGCACCTTCACTGGCGGGAACAAGTTGGGTAGGGGTGATTGGTCAGTACAAAAGGGGTATTCATTTGAACTTATTGGTTTAAGCCAAGAGGGGTGTACATGCTGAACTACATGGTTTCCCAACTTGTTATCAACCACGATAAACTGCTGGGAGGGTTATCTGGCATCCCAGATATTTCCCGTCTCATGCTGATTGGTGGCTGCTAGGAGGCTGCTATGGATCCCCACCTAGCCTGACTGAGTCAGGGACACCTGGCACAGCAGATCTGTCCTGTAGATAAACAACTTAGCAGGGTGGGAATGTGCCTAGGAGTGCTCTGTGGGTTTTTCCAAGGACAAAGGTCATGTCCCTTCCTTGGACAGGCTTTGCTCTGAGGTAGAGGCTGGTTTTTCAGTTTTAGTATATAGAAGATATGGAAATAAATGTGATCACTGAGACATGGTGATTAGAAATCTAAAATAATCTGTGACTAAATCACAAAGTGATTCAGTTTTTACAGAATTAAAAGGAAGGTGATGAACTACAAAAAGACAAAATAATAAAACAATAAGAATAACCGCTTTGGTGGTATAGTGGTGAGCATAGCTGCCTTCCAAGAATAACTAAACATTGAACTCTTATGCTCGAATTCCGGACCCCCAGAAGACCACCAGAGACCAAGATCCATGTAAGCAGCAAAGAGCTAGACCGGTGTTAGCTAGGTGAGAAAAGGACAAAGCAAGTGATACCTGCTCCCTCAAATGTTGAAGTTTGAACATTAGAGAAGCACACCCAGGCAGGCATATAAAGCAGGGTTTATTTTAAAATGGGTAACATAGACTTCTCCCAGGAGGGAGAACGGCGCCATAGCTGGTATCCTGGTATACCCAGAAACGAGGTATTTTGCCCTTTTTATGTGTCCTAGGCTTCCTTTGTTCTCCTGCCCTCTTCCCCTCATCTTTCTCCTTCTGGCTTTTGTGACTAGGCCCAGGAATGCTTGGTGGGACAGCCAAAAGTTGGGAAATGGGTGGGCTGAAGGGGGAAGGGCAGGATGGAACAGCCCTGGACACATTAATTAACAACTTTATAGCTCCCTGTAGGGAGGGGCAATTCCTGGGACAGGTTACCTTAGCACGGCAGGTTCTTGATAAGGGTGGAGGAAGGGCTCTGAAGGAATTAACATTCTTATCCCTCAGGGGACAGTATCCTACTTCCCAGGACTCATTCAAAATTGGCCTGACTAGATCTGACCTGACTCGATTTACCTATCTATACTGACTGCCTCTCTAAAAAGAACCATGTTAGTGTAGTGGGCTGCCCCAGGATGGGAGTGTTGGGATGATGAAGTTTTGGAAAAACACATTTCCATATAAATCTGGAGGTGAAGTTAGAGGATAAGACAATTAACTGTATTTATTTTTATAGTTAAGGCAATAGGAAGATTTTTGATGGATTTTCAGTTAGTTAGAATACTAACACACCATTAATTCAAGAGAATTAACATGTTATAATTTTTCAAAGACTGTTTTGACAGTAATTTTGAGAATACATTATATATATAATATACCAGTCAAAGAAAGACAATTGATATGGTTAATGTTAGTAACTAGAAAAATATGAGAATGAGGTAGGGAAGTGGTTGGTGGTAGAGACAGAAAGAAAAAAAAATCTATAAGGTATTTTTAGTCATCTCAGAAACAGTGCTTCATCTTTTTTTCTTCTATTTTTGGAGTGAATATTTTATTTTTTATTTTAATTAATTAATTTATTTTAATTAGGTATATATATATAGCAGAATGCATTTTGATTCATTGTGCACAATTACAGCACAACTTTACATTTCTATGGTTGTACTTGATGTAGCTTCACACCGTATTGTAAGGGTAAAAGAAATTGAAGTTAAAGCGTAAAAGTTAAAGGGTAAAAGATCGGGTGTTGTAAAAGTTTCTAAGCTGCAAGGTCTGAGTTAAAATGTAAAGGATTAGGTATTGTTAGGTATCTATACTACCTGCAAAACCTGAAATTTCTGTAGCTGTTGAGACAATGCTTGGAACTGCCCAGTAAATATTTCCCCTGACTATTGGTTGTTTAATAAGGGCTCTGTGTGGTCGCAAGTAGGCATTGCAGGGCCTGGACCAATCAGTTTAAATGTAACCCCCTCCTTAGGAATGACCTATCACTCCAGCCTGACCTGTTCCCGCCAATGAATGAACCAATCATGTTTAGGAGTTGTTATTCAATTTTCCCACGCCTAATGATGATTTGTTCTGATGTATACAAAGCCCTCAGCCCTCCCCAAAAAGTGTTCTTAAGCAGTGCTCAGCCCCTGCTCGGGCTCTGGGCTGCTTTCCCTTCTTGAGTGGGCACAGACCCCCAGCATGCTGGTTCAATAAATCCCCCCTTCTGCCAATTGCATGAGTGGTCACTTGGTGGTCTCTTTCTCTGACATTTCACGGGACCCTTACAGTATATGCAGTCATACATGTACCTAGGGTAATAATGTCCATCTCATTCCACCATCTGAATCTTTATTTTATAATTCTTCCCTCATCCCTGGCATTATATTCCAAACCATACAAAGCAAATGTTTTTATTTTTAGAGGAGTTAAATCCTTTCTGGTCTAATCATGCTGAATTTGTATATAACCCAATAACATTGATTTATAAGAAAACATAACTATGTTAGCTTTTTGCACTGTGACCAAAATACCTGGAAAAAAATCAAGAGGAGGAAAGATTTATTTTGGCTCAGTTTCAGAGGTTTCAGTTCAAGGTCAACTGTCTGTATTGCTTTGGGCCCAAGGTGAGTCAGAATATCTTAGCATAGGAGTGGAGAAGAAAAGTTGTTTAGCTCTTGCAAGCCAGCAAGCAGAGAGAGACCAGGGAAGGGGCTGGGGTCTTGATACAGTCCCTCAAGGCACAATGCAGTGACCTATTTTTTTTTTCTTTCTAACAATGCCCCACCTTCCTACAAATTTCACCTTCTCCCAGAAGTCTATTTGTAACAGTGGTCCCTTCACCTTCTGAATATATCCCTCATTGCTCTAAGACTTATTATTATTTTTTTTTAATGAAGTTTTCTTCCTTTTATTCTCCTCTCTCCCTCCCTAACAAGATTAAGGACACAAGGTTATCTTTTCTTCCCCTAGTTAATTGTCCTTGAACATACCCACTACAGGAGGGAGATTCCTGCTGAGGATTTGGGAAGTGAACACCTCCCAAATTAACAAGTGAATACTAACACACCATCAGGGTGCCCTGGGACCCCCTACCAGAGAACACCTGGAATGTAACCTTTGAAGGGTTCCTTTAAACCCACTGTCCCCCTGATAGGAGAATCACAGCCTTTGGGACAGTGATTCTCCTTTGCTAGCAAAACAATAAACCTTCTTTTTCCTTTTTCTCAAAAACTGTGTCCTCATTATTAAATTGGCATTAATTTGCATTGGGGACAGGGACCAAGCTTTCAGTTACATATTCAGTTTATTAATCCATCAAATGGATTATTTCATTGATGAGGTTAGAGCCCTTATAATCCAATAATTTCCCAAAAGCTCCAAGATAATGCTGCATTGAATACCAGTCTTCAACACATGAGTTTTTGAGGGAAATTCCAGATCTAAACCACTACAACAAAATTACTTTCTCTAAATTCATTGCTACACTATTAAAAACATTTCCAGTACATTTTTTGAATAATAGCCTTGGACTTTTGCATTTGGCTATGAAAGTGGCACAAAACTGTAACTCACTTTTGGAAAAATATTACAAAAATATGTCATTGTATCTATCATTATAGGCAGACTAGGAAAAATGCAAAGGAACACAGTGCCATTGGTACCTAAAATAATAATAGTTATAGCCAAAGGAAATATAATATATTGACTCTTCAATATTTTAAGTAGTATGCCAGCTTCTTTATGTACATTGTACTCTATATTTTCACAAGAATGTTTTGGAAGCAATAGCACTACCGTTTCATACATAAGGAAATGATACAGCATTTCAGAGAGTTTGAGGAATATTTTCAAATTCACACAGTACTTAAGAGTTGTAAGTTTGATTATATCCAGAAACAAGCTATAAGCACCTCATAGGGGAGTCAGCAAAAGTTTAAAGAGGTAACATCAACACTGACTGTCCATAGATACTTAGGTAAGAGGTAGGTGAGAGAAAGATATGCTGATAATGTAAGGATCCCGCGAAATGTCGAAATGTCGGAGAAAGAGACCACCAAGTGACCACTCATGCAATTGGCAGAAGGGGGATTTATTGAACCAGCATGCTGGGGCTCCGTGCCCACTCAAGAAGGGAAAGCAGCCCAGAGCCCGAGCAGGGGCTGAGCACTGCTTAAGAACACTTTTTGGGGAGGGCTGAGGGCTTTGTATACATCAGAACAAATCATCATTAGGCGTGGGAAAATTGAATAACAACTCCTAAACATGATTGGTTCATTCATTGGCGGGAACAGGTCAGGCTGGAGTGATAGGTCATTCCTAAGGAGGGGGTTACATTTAAACTGATTGGTCCAGGCCCTGCAATGCCTATGTGGGACCACACAGAGCCCTTATTACTGGGCAGTTCCAAGCATTGTCTTAACAGCTACAGAAATTTAACTCAGACCTTGCAGCTTAGAAACTTTACAACACCCGGTCTTTTACCCTTTAACTTTTATGCTTTAACTTCAATTTCTTTTACCCTTACAATAATACTAGTGATATGAAAATCTTTTTTCAGATTAGTGTCTTCTAAAAAATGACAGAAGCCTTTAATGACTTCAGAGTAGGTTATATACTTAATTACTGTAGTAGTTTTCCTAGCAACACCCAGATGGCATCTCCCACTGAGGAACAGAGACTGGGTCTAAATTACCAGTATTCAAATCCCAGATCAGTTCTTTTCTGTGTGATCTTGAACAAGACATTGAACCTCTTCTTTTTCCCCTTAAGCACCTTTCTTTCTATTTTTTTAAAATTATAATTATAAACACATAGCATATTAATTGTACAAGTGTGTGGGTTTCACTTTGACATTCAAGATATACATGATGCTGTGATAATGTGCACTTTTCAACCTACTCTTTCTTTTTCTCTCTCCTACTTCCTATGGTCCCATGGTGCCTTCCCCTGCCTTCTCCTTCCCCATTAGTCCCTCTTCTAGTTTAAGGTCTTTTCTTTTTTCTTTTTTTCTTAAGGTCCCACATATGACAGAAAACATGATACTTGTGTACATGTAATACTTGTCATTCTTTCTGTGTTGGCTCTTTTCCTTAGCATGATGTCCTCTGGTTCTTTCAATTTTTCTGCAAATGATATAATTTCATTCTTCTTTATGAATAAAATATATGTATGTATATGAACATTTCAGTTATCTACTGATGGGAACTTGGATTGATTCTCTATCTCAGCTCTTGTGAGTACTTCTGCAATAAATATGCCTGCAGATCTCTCGTCTGTTTACTGATTTCATTTTGTTCATATAAATACCCAAGAATGGTATGGTTGATTATATGGGAGTTCCATTTTTAATTTTTTGAGGAACTTTCACACCATTTTTCGTAGTGGCTGTATTGATTTATATTTTTACCAATAGTGTACTAGGGTTCCTTTTTCTCCACATATTTGCAAACATTTTTTTATTAATACCCATCTTGATTGGAGTGAGATGAAATCTCAACATAAAATTGATTTTCATTTCCCTGATACCTAAAAATGCAGAGTGTTTTTTTTATAAATTTGTTGGTCATTTGTACTTAAGAAGTTTCTGTTCAGATCATTTACTCATTTCTGATTGAATTACTCATTTCTTAAAATTTTTTAGTTCTTTATAAATTCTGAAAATTAATACTCTCTCAAACATATAGCTGGCAAAGAGTCTCTCCCATTCTGCATGTGGTCTCTACACTCTGTCAATTCTTTTCTTAGCTGCATAGAAAGCTTTTTAATTTTATGCCATCCTATTTGTCTCTTATTTCCTGAGCTACTGGAGTTCATTCAGGAAATCATTACCTGTGCCATTTTCTTTAAGTGTTTTCCTCTAGTAGTTTCAAAGTTTTAGGTCGTACCTTAAAATCCTTGATACATGGAGTTGATTTTTCACAGGGTGAAAAATGGTGTTGTAGTTTCAATCTTCTACACATGGATATTCAGTTTTCTCAGCATCATTTGTTGAGGTATAATCTCTTTTCCTTCTATACCTAATTTTTCAGGTATTTTTTCCCCATACTATAGATTGAATGTAGGGCCTCATGAACATTAAGCAAGCACTCTAAATGAAGCTATATCTCCAGCTTATTCAGGGATTTTATCATGAATGAATGTTGAATTTTATTAAAGGCTTTTTTGTACCTATTAAAGTGATCATATGATTTTTATCCTTGATTCTGTTTATATGCTGAATAACTATTATTGATTTGAGTATGTTGGATCGTCCTTGTATCCTTGCAATAAACTTACTCATGATATATGATCATTCTAATATGCTGTTGAATTGATTCCCAAGCCCTTTATAGAGAATTTTTGCATCTGTGTTCATGAACAATGCTCATCTATAGTTTTCTTTTTTGCTCTGTCCATATCAGGTTTTGGTACCATGGCTTTGTAGAATGAGTTTTCAAGCCTTCTTTCACTTCTGCTTTTTTTTTTTTTCCCAATACTTATTTTTTAGTTTTAGGTGGACACAATAACTTTATTTTATTTTTATGTGGTGCTAAGGATGGAACCCAGTGCTTCATGCATACTAGGCGAGCACTTTACCACTGAGCCACACCCCAACCCTCACTTCTGTTTTTATGAAATACTTTGAGGAATATTGGTGATAGTTCTTCTTTAAAACAGTGGTAAAATTCACCACTGAATCCATCTGGTCCCGGACTTTTCCTTGTTGGGAAACATTTTATCATTCTATTACTTTCACTGCTTGTTATTGATCTATTTAGATGTTTTACATTTTCTTGTGGTTCAATCTTGGTAGGCATATAATGTCCAGAAATTTGCACATTTTTTCTGGATTTTTCAATTTACTAACAAATTTTTTCAAAAAATTCCCGAATGATCCATGGATTTCAGTAATATCTCTTATAAATCCCCTTTTTCATGTCTAATTTCATATATTTGGTTCTTATTTCTCTTTTCTTCTTCTTCTTCTTCTTCTTCTTCTTCTTCTTCTTCTTCTTCTTCTTCTTCTTTTCTCTCTCTCTCTTTCTCTTTCTCTTTCTCTCTCTCTCTTTCATTAGTTTGGCTAAGGGATGGTCAATTTTGTTTATCTTTTCAAAGAGGCAACTTTTTATTTCAATGATCCTTTGTATTATTCTTTTCGTCTCTGTTATTTATTTCATCCCTGATCTTTATTGTTTTTTTTTTTCAACAACTGCTTTTAGGCTTATATTTTTTTCTTTTTTTTCTAACACCTTGAAATGCATCATTAGGTTATTTAATTGAGAGGTCCCTCTTTCCCTCTCTCTTTTTAAAAGTGTAGGTCCATATAGCTATAAAATTTCCTCTTAGTACTGGTTTCACTTTATCCCATATTTTCTGGTATGTTATGTCTCAATTTTAATTTGACTGTATTTTCTAACTTCCTCCTAATTTACCCAATAATTCACTGACTATCCAGAATTAAACTACACTATTTATGTTATTTTGTTAATTATTTGATCCTTGGTAAGAGTGTGGAGTATTGAAGGACTTATCTCTTCCTTTATGTCCAGTAGTGTTTATGTTAAGCTCAAATTCGGGACCCCCAAAAGACCACCAGAGACCCAAGATCGATGTAAGCAGCAAAGAGGTGTTTATTGCGAGCTAGCTGGATCCTCCGCACACACACAGAAACAGGTGACGCTAAGAGGCCCTGAGCCCAGGTTTTGCAGCAGTTTTATACATTCTTTGGAGAAGGCAGGGACCCCCACATACATCATAGCATCTCCTAGCAAATCATCACACACCGCGGGAAAATCAAATAACAATTCTAAAACATGATTAGCACATTCACTGGCGGGAACAAGTTGGGTAGGGGGGATTGGTCACTACAAGAGGGGGATTCATTTAAACTGATTGGTTTAAACCGAGAGGATGTCGCAAGGGGAGTACATGCCAAACTGCAGGGCTTCTAGTTTAGATACTGGTCACCACACCTAGGTGGAAGCCATCTGGAATTTCAGATATGTGTTTATCTTGGCCTATCTGCGGCTTTTCCAGCTTTTCCGAGAAGAGAACTGTTTCCACAGAGCTTTTCTGTAGTTTTTTTTTCCTGACTTTAGGACTATAATAAGTCAGAGGTTAAGTTTCAGAGCAAAATAAGATCCAAAGCAGAATGAAATTGCTTAGGTCTTTCATTTATATATTTAAAATCATTATAACTTTTTTGATTAAATATTCCTTTGATTAATATGTAGTGGCCTTCTTTGTCTTTTCTAATCAATTTGGCTTAAAGTCTCATAAAATATAAATATAGCTTATCTTGCTTGTTTTGGGATTATGTTTGCTTAGAATATAAATTTACATGCTTTCATTTCAGTCTGTGTATGTCTTTGTCAGCATGGTGAGTTTGCATGCAGCAAATTGTTAGGTCATGTTTTTAAATCCAATCAGCTAATTGTGTCTTTTAATTGGAGAATTAGAACTATTTACATTCAGGCTAATTATTGAAAGATATGTACTTGTTCCTGTCATTTAGTTGTTTTCCTTCTGGTTTTGAGTTGCATTTTACTTTTCCTCTCCTATTCTTCTTAGAAATTTGATTGGTATTTGTATTAATAATGTTTTGTATTCTTTCCTAATTCTCATATTCTTATCTATTCTTTTAGTGATATTTATTCTTTCCTGAACTTTCATGTTTGTGTTTACTGTTCTTTCTCTTCCAGGTAAAGGATTCCCTTAAGAATCATTTGTAATGCTGGTTGAGTTATCATAATTTTTGTAGTTTATGTTTATCATGGAAGGTCTTTATTTCAACATCAATTTGGAAGGATAACTTTGTTGGGTATAGTAATCTAGGTTGGCAGTTGTTTTCTTTCAGAATTTGGAATACTTCATTCCATGCCCTTCCGATCTTTAGTGTTTCTATTGATAAATCTACTGTTACTCTGGTGGATTTGCCTTTAAATGTGACTGGGCACTTCTCTCTTGTAACTTTGAATATTCTTTTTTCTATAACGTACTTTAACTAATTGATCTATAATAGTTTGCAGAAAGGTTCTTCTTTATGAATGAAATATATGTATGTATGTATATACACATTTCAGTTATCTGTTGATGGGTACTTCTACTATAGATGTTTGCATCTGTCCCAAGATTTGAAAATTTTCTGCTATTTTCCACTAAATAGGTTTTCTTTGCCAAGAGACTGTAACTCTTCTTCCGTATATATTCTTAACATTCATATGCTTGACCTTTGAATGATGCCCAAGATGTATTTTCTGTTTATTCTTTCTTGTTTTTCTTTATTACTGTTGAATGTTATAAATCATCTGACTTATCTCATGCCCTGATATTTTTTCTTCTAATGTAGTTCATTTGTGAGACTTTCATTAGAGTTTTCTGACTTATTAAGTTTTTCATTTTGAAGACTTCTATTGGTTATTTTTCATACTCTTATTGAATATCTCATTAATTCCCTTCATTAATTCATTAGTTGTTTTTCATTTTTCTTTTGGAATTCATTGTTCTCCAAAAAATAATCATTGTTTTTATATATATAGCATTTTATGTATTCTGTTATCCTGGAAATCTGTTGCTATAAGATAGTGAATTTGCTTTTTCACATTTCTTGTGTTCTGCTGACATTTATATATCTATGGGGGTGATTATCTTTTCCACTTTTGTTTGAGAAGCTTCTTATTAAATGGTATTCTCTTAATAATCAATAGCTTGGAGTAGCAGTTTGTTGTATAGTATTGTGTTTGTTTACAATTGGATTTCATGGTGTAATTTCCCTGTGTCTTTTCTGGCTGTAGTTAGTGGGTTTTGACTCATATGCTATATTGGGTCTGAGGAACCAGTTACTCTTTAGGCCTCACAAGATTTGTGTTCCTCTGGTAACTCAGGTGTGGCATAGAGCCCAGATATGTAGGGTGCACCCTGTGTGGTTACTCTTAAAATGAGAGTTGAAGTCTGTTTTAGAGGTTAGGGTTTCCATGGGCACTATTGAAATTGACTCTGTTACTTGAAAACAGTTCGATGTTTACTGTTCCAATTATAGTGAGTACCCTAAAATAGTTGGTAGCTTAGATTCCACCCTTTGCTTTAAGTAGAAGTTTATGCCAGGGTTTTATAGTGAATGAGTTGTAGCTAGAGCTGCTCTTAATTCCTCTCAGCTGGGCTGAGAGTATAACTCAGAGGAATAGCATCTACACAGTGTGCACAATATCCTGAGTTCTTTCTATCTTTAGCACCAGAAAGAGAAAGACAAAGGATAATAATAATAATAATAATATAGATAACTAAAATATTAAAAATGAGACAAAAAGAGGAAAAATAATAGAAATAAAAATAAAAAGGGAATGTGAAAATAAGAAAGAAGAGAGAATAACCCAACTAAAAATAAAAGTAGCCAGGTGTGGTATTGCATACTTGTAATCTCAGTGGCTCAAGAGGCTGAGGCAGGAGATGGCAAGTTCAAAGCCAGCCTCAGCAATGTAGTGAGGTCCTAAGCAATTTTGTGAGACCCTGTCTCAAAATAAAAAATAAAAAAGTAGAACTGGGAATGTAGCTTAGTGGTTAAGTGTTCTGGAGTTCAATTCCCCACCCAGTACCTCTCCCCTCCAAAAAGGAATAAAAGTAAAATATAATAAAAGCAAGAAAAGTAATGAGATCCAAAAAGAAATAGTAATAAAATAATCAAAAAAGGAACAAAAACAGGTAAAAATTTCTCCTAGCTAAAGTGTTGGGGACACTTTTTTTTGGTGGGTGGACTAGAAGGTATGATTTTCTAAGGTTGGAATCTGTCAGGTGTGTGGGGGTGGGGGTGGGGGTAAGGGCAGTGCATTGTAACTGCTTTTCATTGTAGTTTCTGTCTGTCTTACCAGAGGAGTTGGGTGAAAGCAAGCTGTACCTCACCTTTATTGCTGAATAGCTTAAGGGAATGTTGACCATGCCAACATATTTTCTCTCAGGAGGCTTTTAGGCTTCACACACAGGGCTGTTGCAAGTATTCTAGCCATAGCAGATCCTTACAATGCCCCTGAAAAGAGCAATTGAATCACTGAATTCTGTGTTTGAGAGGGTTTGGGGGAACTGAGCAATTTACTGGCTTTGATCCAGGTGTCATCAGACCTGGCACCTAGCAAAACGGTAACTGACTAATGTCCCTTTATATCATAGAGAGCAGGATTACTGAACTAGGACCCTTCCACTCCCCTCCTGGTGGTAACCAGTGCTTCCTGTAGCATATATTCAATGAGCTTGTGTTAGAGACACTTGCCTAAGGCATACCTGTCTCTTCTGGCTGCTACATATCCACTTGGTGCAGTGGGGTGTCACTGGCATCCTTGAGATGTGATTTTCCCTGGTTTCCTGATCCTTGTAGTGATTTAGTCCCTAACCACAGGTCTCTTCTGAGATGACGTCTGGATATGATAGTCTGATGCTTCCTCTAAAGCTAGCATGTTATTTAGACTCCAGGTCAGCTATTGATTAGAAATATTGTGGTTTTTGTTGTTGTTGTTTTTCCTGCAAGTGCAGCCTTCTGAGTTGCACTGTGACTATTTCTCTTTCACCTTTACCATCCCATTCCCCTCACTAAAGTGCCAGGTTCCATCTAGGGTATTCCTCTTTTCTTGCTTTGTTTTTCTCCTTAGTCTCTGGAATCTACCAGGTTTCATTTTTATGAGGTCAGTTTCCAGTGCTCACCCACAGCCTCTCAGCTTTATAAGCAGTTATACACCTGTTGCTTTATTTTCATCCCATGGAGGAGCAAATTAGTGCTGGTTGTCTCTATTTTGCATACTGAAGAAGAGGACATTTAATCTCATAATGACTATTTTTCCTGTTTTAGAATGAAAGCTTATTCAAATCTCATTGGATATTGGGAGATTTAAATGAATAAAATATGTAAAGTGTTTAGAAGAATGCCTAGCATATGGTAGGCTTTATATAAATGCAGTCATCACACCATAATTATTACCATCATTGTCATTACTCTTCAGAGAATAGTGTTGCTCCTGAGAGGATGCATGTAGGAGAAAGTGCCAAAAAACTTCAAATAATACTACAAAAAACCCTTAATTTAGAGACAAATTATTTTGTGGAAAATGTAATCAATGAAGTTTTTAGTAAATATAATAAAATGGTATTCTATTATTAATTGTGGCATAATTAATTAATTAATTAATTTTAATTAATTAATTAATTTTAATTAATTCTAGATTTTAATTAATTCTAGATTTTAAGTTTTTTTTTTAAGTACAGAAAGGCTTAATTTTTATTGTTCTTAGGAGTTTTTTTTTTAAAAAGTACAATTTGATTTTTGTTTATAAGTCTATTATCCATTTGAGATGTTATCTATGACCTTTGTTCTCATTTTAGTTCTTTCCATTAATATTAACTCCCTGTCTTACACTGCTTTACTTTTAGTGCCCTGTGGGGGAATTTTAACTAAACGTAAAGGGACTATTTTGTCTCCTGGATATCCTGAGCCTTATGACAACAATCTAAATTGTGTATGGAAGATCACAGTACCAGAGGGAGCTGGCATTCAAGTAAGGATATTTAATTGTTTTTTCCCTTTTGTTGTATATTGCAATTCATATGTTCAGAGATGATAGAATGGATATTATTTCTAAAAGTTCAATAAGTGGTTTTGACTGACATGTCTGAATTTAATAGAAAGATATTTGTTATTAATACTTTTCACCTGTAAGAAACAGAAAGCCAATTCAAGGTGGGACAAGCTATAAATGACATTACCACACACGACATGAAACCTTGAGGTAAGATGATTCAAGGGTTGTTTATTTCAAATCTGTGTCATTCCTGACCCAATTATTTCCCTCTCTCTGTTCTGTCATCCCTAATATGTTGATTTCTGTTTGATATTTTTTTCACGTGATCTTGAGATAACTTCAAAAGCTCTAGGCATAACAGCCTTATGTAGAGATGGCCAATAGCCAAAAGATAATGTCTCATATGTATCTTTTCACTAATTAAGAAAAAATTTTAAGAAACCTACCAGCAGACTTTCCCTTTGTTCTTACTGAGAAAAATTGGAATCATAACCAATCCTAAAGCAGCTGGGAAATAATCAAAGATTTACTATTATTTGGCTCAACAAATAAATATTAAGTACCTGGAGTAGGCAAGGATCTCAGCCTCCTCTGACATACACAACTCTCAATTAGTTGAACTCCTCTGGGTCTTTGTGACCAATGAAAAGGGATGCTCTTCTATAAGCAAATTACAGTGTCTACCATGTGATTTTAATTGTTGATCATTTTTGGAGCAATTTAACCAGTTATTATGTTTTACAAATACTACATTGTCTAGATTTCATAAAGATAGCTAGATTACTTCTGCAATTGATTTGTAAGATTTTCTTGTGGAACCAAGAGACATATAATAGGGCAAAAGTAGCAAAGACACCATGCATTCAAGCTAAAATTAGGGTTCAGGGTATGGCTCAGATGCTAAGTATTTGCTTAGCATATGCAAGACCCTGGGTTCAATCCTAGAACTACTAAAAAAGTTAAATAAAACAAAACACCTTAGTTAGAAGTATGATTTTTCATTAAAAATTAATTACTTGAATTTATCTTTATAATTATTCAGAACATTATAAAATTAGTTGTTATATATTAATAGTAAAACAGGCCAGTAAATCATCTTCAAAATATGAAATACTATATTTTCATAGTTTTAAGGACATCAAAAGAATATAATAGATATATGTTTACATTCTGGCTAGCTGTAATTTTATATTCATTTTGTAAAATTTGGAGTTGACTAGTAAATCCTATAAGTGAACTTACAAGGATTTTTAATATTATGTATGTTCCAGGTAATAGAGAGGGTCTGAAATGAGATGGTATCTTTAGAACTTTATAGAACTTTTGCAACCTCATTTGGTTGTAAGCTTAGAAGAGATATTCTAGAGCATTTATATATTGATACCAGCTTCTTCGTTTCTATCTTACTTTAAAACAACCAAAAATTCTAGCATTTTTTCTCTCCCCTGCTCTATTTTTGGCACAGTGCAATGTGGCTCCAGCACCCAGTGCTCTCATGGAGCCATTCTCAGAGTGAACACCTGTATATGACTAAATCCATTGCATTGCATTTCTCATCTTGATTGCTCTGTCATCAGCTCACTCTCCTGCTGATTCTCTCCTCACACCTAAAGTGCTTTTTCCTCTTTAGCTCCTATGATATTAAATTTTTCTTGGCTTTTGTTCCATTCTTTTTTCTGTATCTCTTGTTTCTACATCTCTTACATGGTCTCCTTTTCCAATTGAGCCCAAAATTCTAATAGTGTTTGTAAATTCTGTGCCTTTTGTTCATCTCAGCTTATATGATACTATTAACTGTTTTCTGTAATTCCAGTTTCAGCTAATGTTCTTACAACGTTAATGTTGCCCAGAACCTGAATCACAATAGATTATCAGAAAATATTTTTTTAAAAAAAGGACTGAATAAATGATGATTTTCAGACCAATATATCTAACCTCTATCTCTCACCTAAGTTGCACAAAATATATCTAACCATCCACTGGATATCTTAAGCTATATTTCTAGCTGACATCTCAAATTCAACCTATCTAAAAATAATGTCATGACTTTTTCTTAAATTGTAGATTTTATAAATTGTTCTCTGTCTCAGAATGACGCCCTCAGTCATTCAGTTGTAGAAACCAGAAATCTCGATTTGTGTGTGTGTGTGTATGTATGTCTTTTACACTGCATAACAAAACATGCCAGGTCTGTCTTTTATAAGTCTGTTTCTCTCCATCCATAATTTTACTACCTAAGTTCACATGACTATCATCCCTACCCAGGTACTTATTCTCCCTTAGTCCATTCCTTATGGAGCAAACAGAGCAAACTTATGAAAACTAAAATCTAACGCTATCATTTTCCTCAATTGTCCATAGTGTCTTTAACTCTTTGACATAGTGATTTCAGCCTCGTGCTCTGTTCTCATTCTTGCCTATTCTATTCATACACTCTCAGTTCTTTCTGTTGCTTGTGGATCCTGAGCATATTTTCTTTGCCTGTTGCATTCTCCAATATCGCACTCTCTTTGACTTAATCTTACTCCTTATTTCTGTCTCGACTTAAATATATTTCCTGTGATATACCTTCTGTGAACTTAACAAAAGGTGATGTTCCCTTTATGTTCTCAAAGATCCCTCTAATTCCTTTGTCACAACACCTGTTACATTTAAATGTTGTCACCTGATTCTCTGCAAACTCATGAGAGTAGTAATCAAGTCTGTTCTGTTAGCTAAGAGAGGCCTGGCAGTATAACTTAAGTAAATATTTTTTAGAATAATCAATGAATTACTCCATAAGTGGTGTAGTTTGGGCTATTTTAGAGAATTAACGTGGCAGAAAAACTGTTGTACATCACTTTCCCTAGGCAAACACTATTCATAACTGGACACATATTAATGACACTATAAAATCTTTCACTCAGGAAGTATTTTGCTTAATGATTTCACTTTAGAAAATAAAATTTGAGTTTAGCACCATGTTTAGCAATCTTATAACATGTGAAGTATATTTTAAACACTCACACATACATGTGTTATGTGGCTTATATTTGAAATTTCACTAACTTCACTTAAAATTTATCTGGTAATATCTAAGGTTTAAAGCAATATTTATTTTTTTTGACAGGGGAGAGACTGAATATGTGTATGAACAAAGAACTATATGAATATTCAGTAATTTGTATATGACATGCTATAAGATAGCCATGGTAGAAAAAATTAAGAAGTATTTGAAATGTGTACAAAATTATAATAATTCAGAATGATTGTGCATTCTTTGGAAATAACCTCAACAAGTAGTAGACCAATTTGTTAGACCCTTACATGAAATATTTTTGGGGAGTAATGGATTCATTTGTTTGCCTGTTTATTTTGGCAGAGTATATTACAGAAATGATTTCTAAATGAACAAACAGTATTAGTTATCAAGAAAATAACGATCTTTATGTGATGAACCATGGGAAAATGTTGGTTGCATAATTGCTTGAATTCATAACATATCTATCATGAGTTCATATAATTTTCTTAACAAAGTCCAAGGGCCTGGTTTCAATGAATGGAAATTACCTCATAAAACTATCTTATTAACATGATGGACAATTTGATCTAATGCAACATTTTTCTGAATGCTGAGTCAGTGGCTAACTCTTTTTAAATTCTTTATTGACTGTTATCAAACTTTCTATCACAGTAGATTTTCAATCATTTACTTAAGTCTCCTAAAAGATCTCATAGCTACACAGGATAGTTCTTCTGGCTATTTCATGTTTCTACACCCTCTGTGATTTTATTATGCCAAAACATATTCAGAATTTGCAGAGAATCCTAGTGGCAAATTATATTAAATTCCTGTGGTTGTGTAGCAAATTACCATGAACGTGATAGCTACAACACAAAGTTGTTTTCTTGTAGTACTGGAAGCCCGAAGTCCAAAACCAGCTTTAGTGTGCTGAAATCAAGATGCTGTCAGATCCTCTTCTGCTCTAGGCTTTGGAGAATCCCTTCCTCTCCTTTTCCAGCATCTAGTGGTTGCCTGAATTCCATAGCTTCTAGGAACATTTCTCAATTTCTGCTTTGGATACATTGCATTCTTCTCTTCTGTCTTTCTTGAATTTCCCACTACATATTTCTATCTCAAGATCTTCAGATTAATCACATCTGAAGGACCTTTTTTTTTTTTTTTTTTTTTTGCATATAATATTGATAATCTCCAGGAATTAGAATCTGGTATTTTTGATAGCTATTATCCAACCTTTACATACATGTTTACAGAATTAAACAAATTTTCTTCCTCCAATTCATGGAATAGGGTTTCTTGGAGATGTCTGCATTTTTGTTCTTGCTACCCTCTGCTTTCAATGACATAAGGGAAAAAATAAGTTGTTTTTACACATTACCTTTTTATTTTACTCCTCTAGTCCCACTGCAAAACATGTGAGTTCTGGGTCTTCCTTTCTTCTTTTTCTATTTCCAGTTTGTTTCTTTTTTTTTTCCCAACTGCAATAAATATTGAAATATTACTGCAATAGAGATTGAAATTTTCTTTTCTCATTTATTTTCTTCACATAGTGCTGTGTAGTGCTGTACTTAAAGCATAATTCTGGTTATATTTCTCTTCCTACTTCTAAAACCTTTCATGGAATAGTGAAAGTATAATTGTACCTTCAAGTGCATAATTATTTTGCTGGTATTTAGTCTTTAATGAGTCTCTCTCTCAGTCTCTCTCATAGTTAAGAGTCACTGAGTCCTTAATATACATTATGCATTATTCTAAGCCTTTTTTAACATATTAACTAATTTATTTTTACAACGAATCTATGGATTAGATACCTTAATACAATGATTTATGTAAATAATCTGAGGTACAGGCACAGGGAGATTAACAGCTTTCCCAGGGTTTCATATGCCAGTAAATAGAAGAAGTCAGGAAGTTGCAAACCAGACACATTGACTATGAAATCTCTTGTATTTATCACTAAACTCCATTCTTTTTAATTTTTCTATGCTTTTTCTAACTTTGCATGCATATTTCCTCTTATGTAAATTGCCTCCACTGTAGCTAAATTAGATTACTGATGGTTCACTAAATCCAGTTCATGATTTGCCTCATCTACATTTTTACACACTATATAATTTCCTTCAGTTGAAAAACTCGTATTACCTTAAACTCAGTCCAAATATCAACTCCTGCACAAATCTTTACCTTTTTTTTTAAGCTCAGTGCAATCTTTTCTTGAATTTAAGAAATTAGAAAATTCAGATATGAAGAGAGAATTGGTTATTGTTTCAGGAAGTGTGGTTATATTAACAATCATAGCTTGAATTTTCCTGGTCTTCTTGTCCTGGAACATAGCCACTAGGTCTGTTGCCAACCACACAGGAAGGATAGCTATTGCCATGTGGCATTCACCCCTGGAAAAGAAGTACAGCATTCATTTGAATGGAAGAATGATGATGAACTGTTTTGCAGACAAGAAATATTTAATGAATAAAATTGTCATAAGTACTTAGTGAACAAGTAAAGTACCTATATCTGTAACAGACTTTAGCTAAACAAATACATTTGTGTTAATAAAGTTTTTCCATTTCCTCCTTTAACAATTCAAAATAGTAAACAAAGAGCAAAACAGTCTCCACAGTTGTGAGGGTCCTGTGGGTTCTTGGAAAGGCTCAAGCTGGGCCAAGTGATGTGCAACAAAGTAACACATGTCTCTTTCTTTAAATAAAAGTTAATAGACATCAGAAAATTAAATTCCATCATATTCCTTTTCTACTTAAGGGACCATAACAGTGATTTAGTTATTATGACTCCATTCACTTAAAAACAAAAAAAACAACAAAAAACAAACAAACAACAACAACAAAAAAAACTTGTTTAAAATTGCATATGTTACCATGTATTTTTTAGGTCATCTATGAGGAAACCTATTAAAATTTCCATAGGTGATAATGTTATTGCCTAGCATGTGCGGGGCACTGGGTTCGATCCTTAGCACCATATAAATATAAACAAACAGAATAAAGGCATGCTGTTCATCTACAACTACAAAAAAATTTTTTTTTAAATAAAATGATACAAAGAGTAGGCATTGAACAAAGTTTACACAAGGAAATGAATCCAGTTAAAATATATGTTATAAGTTTCTTTGTGTTTGTGGACCACAAATCTGGTTATTTTCTAAAACCTAAGTAAATGAGAAGACCTGATTACTGACAATAATCTAATACTTCAAGATAATAAATGTTAATCAACATTTATTGTTGGAACATGCATGGGAATTCTTGAGTCATTAGATTAACCCCAAGCTTTTAATAAAGAGAATACTGTGAAACAGCCGTGGATATTCTCAGTATTATAAAAAACTATAATAAACACTGCTGGGTGTTCCATAAGGCTTTTCTTATAAAAATCAGTTCATGTAGGCCAGTGCCTTAATGAAAAAGATCAGTTTTGTTAAAACCCTTCTATGAGGGGGCAAAATGATGTGGTCCAGGCTTTGAGATCTGTTTCAAGAAGAAATAGTAGATTATAGTATATGTATCTGGTTAGATATTTGCATTCTTATCAGTAATTATTATTTCACAGGTGCAAGTTGTTAGCTTTGCTACAGAACATAATTGGGATTCTCTGGACTTCTATGATGGTGGAGACAATAATGCTCCAAGACTTGGAAGTTATTCAGGTAAAGAAGAGATCTGAACTTAATTACAATACAGATAAAATTAGGAATATAAAGAATTCCCTAAAACTATGTCTTGATTTTAATCTAATTTTTATAAACTATACACAGTGAACTAAATTATAAATTTAGAAATTTCAAAATCTAAAAATTTAGAAACGTCAAAATTGCCATTTAAAACCTGTAGTATTCTTATTTGTATGATTTTTAATTGATGCTTTTATGTTAATGGTAATATTTTTACTGAGTTGTCATTCAGGAATAGTGTGTGTGACTTTTTTCTTAAAAAAGTAGGATGAGTGATAATAGATAAAATTTGTGCTTGGAAATTATAATATATTTACTCAATAGCATGCTATACAGTCATTAAAATAGTTAGAGATTATGTAGTATGATAAATGTTATATAAGGTATTTATGTGAGAATAAAGAAAATACAAAATTATTTCTGTGAGATGAGTAAAATGATATAAAATTTATCTATTCATGTAATAATACCAGAAGGAAAATGTTGTGCACAATGTTATCTAACTTTTTAAATATTCTGTTGAATTTGTTAAGGTTTTAAAGGAAATTTATGCGATGATTTGAAAGTTTCTTTCATCCTATAGAAACAGAAATCAAATTTTACTTTGTTACATTTTTATAATTTCATTTTTAAGCTTTAGTAATACAAATAGAAACATAGCCAAATGATCAACTTAAACGTTTCATATATGCCTTAGTCCGGCTGCAGCAAAATAACCGGGGGTGACGAACAACTTGCATACGTTGATACAGCAGGAGTGGGAGCCGTTTATTGCAGGACAGGAGCAGTATTTATACATTCCACAGAGCTTATCTAATTAGCATAAACTAGATACATCAGTCAACCAATAAGGAATCTCCACACTTAATGGCTCGCTTTTGTTACTTCTCAAACCACTCCCTCTGGCATTTTGCCAGGCACCATCCAGACTTGTTTACGAACTTTAACATTCCCCTGGCAAAATGCCAGGTGTTATTTTGACTTGTTTACAGACTCTAACACATATACTAAACCAAAATAAGTTGAATGATTTCAAGCTTTTAAGAGATTTTTAAATGGAATATAATGAATTATCCAGCATCACCAATGAGGAAGGGAAAAAATATCTGGAGCAGGAGTTGTTTGGCATAGTCATAAACATTACTTTAGAAAGAGATCCAGATAGGAAACATCTCATTAATGTTTTAGTATACTTTTATCATAATAGGTTAAGTGTAATACTTCCTTAAAAATAAAAGTGATAAAGAGAAGGTGACAAAAGTGATAAAGAGAAAACAACTGTTGATTATCAGGTGTTAGTTCTGTGTTAGGCTTGTTACACATTTTCTCATTGAGTCTTTCTAGCAGTCCTGGTAGTGATTGAAATCAGCAAGATTAGGTTGCCTGAGGTTGCACAACCAATGTTAGAATGAGATTTGGACCCAGATGGTGTGACTCCAGAGTTAGAGCTCCTAAACACTAAAATCCTCTAAAGAGACTTAAGGCAGGTCTAGTGACCTTTTGGGTAAATACCCTTGTCTTCAGTGATTCAGTTAGGACACTAAGGAACACAAAGGAAGGTCAGAGAAAAAAACAACAACAATTGTGTGTTCTGTAAGGAATTCTTCCTGTTCTCTTCTAAAAGTTATTGGGGGTGAGGTTCACATAATTTACAAAGCAAGTATAAAGTAACCATCTACTTTTAAGGTGACAATAATATGAATTGATATGTTTGTTGTATGTACTTCATCTTGAAACAGAGTAAGAATTGAAAATTATTTTCATTTGAAATTGCTTGGCATTAGAAAGTACTACAGTGTAGTCTTAAGTCTTGTATCAAATGGTGAAGAAATAATTCACTCAAGTAAATATTTTATATTTTCTAACTCAATAATTGGATGAAAAAATTTGATTTTCTTCAGAAGTTAACAAGAACCCCATTATAATACATTGCTTGAGAGACAAGTTTAACAGTTCAAAATGGGATTTTTTTTTTCTTTGAAAGCTAACTGCCAGTGTAAGAAACATCAAGGTATTTAACCTGTTGAAGAATTATATATATTTCATTAATAAATGGAAATAAATTACTATATGCTCTGGACCCATACAAAGTCCTTAGTTTTGCCTTAAAAATCACTTGCAATTTTTAAAATAAAGTTTATTATTACTCATACATGTAATGTTGAAATCTAAGTGAAATTAACAACACTAATTCTATGTGACCTATAAAATTTACTGCTTTGACTTTCACCAGCTCTTCTACTTCTATCTATTTTGGGGGAACTATCTAAAGACATCTGTCAAAGGTCAATCTCTGGGAGATAGTAAGGAACAGTAAAATGTAAAAGGATTATGGGAGAAATACTTTTATTAAAATATTCTCACAAAACATTTTGACTAATACATAATTTTAGTGGTAATGTATTGGCTAATTAAGAGTTTACTAAGTTTTAACTCTACCTTTTGTTATGTGATCATTGATGTACTTTTTCCATTATCATTTCAGGAACAACAATACCCCATCTTTTGAATAGTACATCTAATAATTTATATCTAAATTTTCAATCAGACATCAGTGTGTCTGCTGCAGGATTTCATCTTGAATACACAGGTAAAAATGAAATCAAGTGCTATTCAGGAAAGTTAAGGGAATGTTTATATTAATTAAAAATAATTTGTGAATATAGAAACTTCAGCATTGTCAAAAGGAAACATTTAGTCTTAAGACTATTTTTGAAGTGTACCTTTAGTTATATTGTAAAAGTATACAGATAAAATTCTATTAATTTCACTAGAATTTACAAGTATTTCTTTTTTTATTGTGGTAAGAACAATTAATATGGTGTCTACCATCTTAATACAATTTTAAGTGTGTACTTAGTATTAACTGTAATCCCACAGATATGCAGCAGACCTCTCTAAAGCTTACTTATCTTGCATAACTGAAACTTTGTACTTGTCAAACAGTGACTCCTATTTCCACCTCTCCCTACTCCCCATGTCCTCACAACCATCAATCTACTTTGTTTCTATGGAGTTGACTGTTTTACATATGTCATGTAAGTGGAATCATGCAGTATTTGTCCTTCTATGATTAGTTTATTTTACTACATAGTGTCCTCCAGATTTACCTGTGGTGTTGCACATGAAGAGTTTTCTTTTCTTTTTTAAAATTGGAAGAACTTCATTGTATGCATGTACCACATTTTCTTTATCAATTTTTGATGATATTTAGGTTGTTTTCAGGTCTTAGTTATTGTGAATAATGCCAAAATAAATATGGGAGTGCAAATATCTCTTTAAGATCCTAGGATTTCTAGATCATATGTTATATTTATTTTTAATTTTTTTGAAGAAATCTCTGACTTGTTTGCCATTTTGGTTATGCAGTGTTAGATTCTTGCTATCATTATTTGAAGATCTAGAATCTTCACAGCTTACTGATTTCAAGGTGAGATAATTTTCATTTCTCACCAATTTACATTTCCCTGGTGATTGGTGAAATGGGTATTTTTCATATAGCCATCAACCATTTGTAGGTTTTCTTTGGAAAAAATATATGCATTTAATTTCTTTGACCATTTTCTTTAAATATTTTTTTTTTTAAGAGAGAGAGTGGGGGGGAGAGAGAGAGAGAGAGAGAGAGAGAATTCTTTTAATATTTATTTTTTAGTTCTCGGCGGACACATCATCTTTGTTTTTTGTATGTGGTGCTGAGGATCGAACCCGGGCCGCACGCATGCGAGGCGAGCGCGCTACCGCTGAGCCACATCCCCAGCCCACTTTGATCATTTTCTATCAGGTGATATTTTCTTGCTACTGAGTTGTTTGTGTTCCTTTTTTATCTTGTTCATTAATCCCTTTTCAGATATTGGTTATAAATATTTTTTCCTAATTTTGCAGGCTGTCTTTTCACTCTTGATTATTTTATTACGTGAAGTTTTGTTTTGTTTCATTTAATCCCACTTGTCTATTCTTGTTTTTGGTGACTATGCTTTTGGTGATATATCCAAGAAATCATTGCCAAGACTAGCATCCCTAATCTTTTCTCCTGTATCTTCTAGGAGTTTTACAGTTACATTTAAGCCCTTAATCCATTTTGAGTTGATTTTTAAGTATATTGATGATAGGGTTCAATTTTATTCTTTCACATATGGATATTCAGTTTTTCAACACTATTATTAAAGACACTAATATGTCCCCATTGTGTATTCTTGGTACCCTTGTCAAAAACAAGTTGATTATACTTGTGAGGATTTATTTCTGGGCTTTTTTATTCTGCTTCCTTGGTCTATGGTCATTTTTTTAAAATTTATATAAAAATGCAATTTTCATTTTGAAAGAGATTGTGTTAAATCTGAAGATTGTATCATATAGTATGGACATTCCAACAAAACTGTCTACCAGTTCATGAACATGGATCTCTTTTAATTTATTTTGTGTCTTGCTTAATTTCTTTTGTCAGTTTTTTGATGTTTTAGCATGTTAGTCTTTCAACTCCTTGTTAATGTTTGTTTTGAAATGATTATATTTTATACTACTGTAAATGGGATTATTTACTTACCTTCTTTTGTGTTATTCATTTTTAGTCTGCAAAACAAAATATTCTAAATGTCTTCTTATAAGTTATTTCTTTGAAGATAACTGACTAATATAAAAGACAGAAAGAGAACACATAGTTCTCTTCATGTAGTAATAGAGATATTTGTGGTGGAGTTCACAAAAGCAATAAATAATCCATTCCATTTAGAAGGTTCATGGAATAATTCAAACAGGCAGTAACATTTGTGCCAAGTCTTAAAAAACAGAAGTTTTACAGTCAGACCAAAAAGAGGTGGGTATTTTCAGTAAAGGAAATTTCATGTTCAGACAGAGCTATGAAATACGCCACATTAGGAGAACTGCAACTATTTCAGTAGGATTGGCACATACAATTTGAAGGAGCAGCAGGAACTAATGCAATTTATATAGGTGTAACTACTCCTGAAAGGTGTAGAGTGACATATCAGAAATTTAATTCTTAATAGTTTTTCATACAAAAAGGAAATTTGAGCTCATAATAATCAATAGGTGTTGATAAAACAGAATTGCTTGCCTTAGAACAGAGAATTGGGAATTTGACTATTCTTAAGGAAAAAACAATGACTAGGGACTTTAAATGTCATCAATTTAGATCTTGGGAACAAACATCTTTGATAAAAGGCACATTAGATATAAGTAAAGCATTTTTATTTGTGGGGGGGGGCGGTACTTGGGATTGAACTCAGTGAGACCCTATCTCTAAATAAAATACAAAACCACTGAGCCACTATTTTGTATTTTATTTAGAGATAGGGTCTCACTGAGTTGCTTAGCACCTCACTTTTGCTTAGGCTGCCTTTGAACTTGTGATCCTCCTGCCTCAGCCTCCTGAGCCACTGGGATCACAGGTGTTCATCACCATGCCCAGCATAATTTTAGCAGTTTTAATCATGATCTTTAATTTAGAAAGTAATGTTTAATGACTATGTGAACGATACTGATTAAAATTATGGAGGAATTTGAAGATGAATGAGATAAATCTCTTTCCTAGTTGAATGAAAATTTTATTACATGAAATATTTTACCCCTATACCTGTGACTGTTTATCCAATTATGTTACAACTAATTATGATTATACAATGAATAATCAAGGATTGCCAATATAAATACTTTTCTGAATCAAACTAAAAAATGTGAGAATAAACTTATCATTGGTAATGAGTGAGCCTGAAAACAAATGATGCATCCATGTATTTTATGTGTAATTGCTCTAAATAATGATTATGAGTTCTTCTAGTGGTCGAGAGGCTATGCAATGAGAATGACACTTGTTAACTCTGAATTCATTTTCCCTAATGTAAGTTTCTCAAAGGGATGCTTGAGTTCAGCTGATCCCTAGATACTTCAGAATCATTAGATGTTTCTTTTTACCCAAGAGACAAAAAAGAAATAAAAGCTGGCCATCATATGAAGGACAGACAATATTTTAAGCACTATATTGATAGGCTTTACCTATGACATCAAAACATTTGCTGAATATTCCCTTTTAATTTGAACAAAAGTATTTTTAAAAACTTCTTGGATTAAAGTAAATATAAGTAAAAATTACAGTATTACCAAAAGCCTGTAAATGTAATTTTAATACATCATAATTTATCAGAAATTAAAATATTATCCAGTAGACAATGGCCTTTCTTTTTGGACACATTAAATATGATGCAATAAAAGGTATATTTGGCAACATTGTCACATAAAAGTATTTCAGCTGCATGTGCTATTTTTCATCAGAGTAGGTGACTCTAAATTAAAATCAGAATTATAAATACAAAAAATGAAAAGATATAGAGGAAATAGTTGAGAAAAACAAAGTTGTAGGTCATGGGAAAAAAAGTAGGCAAAAAAGTAAAGGGTTAGTTAAAATGAGAAAATGATTTAATTACTTGACAGTAGTGAAATCAGTGTCAGAGGATACCTAAAATTATTTTAAATGATTTAAAAGATTTGGGAGTATTTTTCATATCTATTTTGTAATTAATAAGTTTATTAACAGCATTGCAAAATGTTGAATTTAAATGCAAGAGAATGGTGGGTGGTTGAACAAGAAGATTTGAAGACTATGGCTTTATAGAATTACAATGACTAATAAATTCTGCTCTGGTTGTTAAGGACAAACTTATAAAAGAATCCATGACAGCATTTTTGGCTGCTTTGTTAATAACAGATTGACTAGCAGTTAAAATGTGTTTGGTGGACCAAGTGCTGCATAGAGCAGCTGTGGTTTAGAGCAGAATCCAGCAGGGCAATCAGAAAAGCTGACTGCTCACTCAGTGCATACTCCAGAAATTCTGGAGAATTCAGTGCCCTCTATCTTTTTTTTCCAAATAATTCATTTGAAGTTTTAGAAATGTCAACTTCCCTTCATGGAGATACATCAATTTTGTGGTAATTCAAAAATCTATAGATTTGTTGAAGTATATTATATTACCTGGACAAAGAAATTCTAAAGAACCTATTTATGAAATTAGAAAAACTTCAAATTTTGCTTGAGATGCAAATTTTTTGTAAAATAAAAGTTTTTTTTTAAAAAAATATATAATTGACATATAATAATTTCACATATTTATGTGGTACAGTGTGGTATTTCAACATATGTGTACAAAATGTAATAATGAGATCATGGTAATTGTTATATCCATCACCCCAAGCATTTATTATTTATTTTTTCTAGAAATTCAAAAGGCTCTCTACTGGCTATTTTGAAATATACTGAGACCTCTGAATCTATGAGCCCCTGTATGAACTTTTTCTCTTCTAAAATTGTTCTTGTCAGGTTTTAGTCTCAGCAATGAAAAAGCCGACTCAAACACCTTTCCTTTAGGTATATACCTAGAAGTGAAATTGCTGGATCATATGTTATTATCTTTCAAGTTTTTTGAGGAATGTCTATATGGTTTTTCATAATGGCTGTGCAAATTTACATTTGTACTCAAGGACCATAAGAATTCAAAAAATATATATATAATTTTGGATACTTATGTAAAGCAAAGTGCTTAAATGATTGGGTACTGGGAAAAGTAGTAATAATGTGTGTGAGTGGTATGTGCATTAATTCTATTAACTTTTTTTCTATGGAGGAGATACATATTTAATTGCACAACTTTGGTATTTCATTTGTGACATTCTCTTAGATAAAAGTTCTGCCCACAGGGTAACATAAGGGAGGAATCATAATGGGGAAATAAGAATCTCATAATCACACTATGAATACCAGTAACAGATGCAGAAGACTTCAGGGTTTCCTATAAAAAAGGATAGACTTACTGTATTCCTAAAGGAGTATTTTAAATAGTAAAGGTTTCAGGAAACATGGCAGGTGTTTTTCTGTCTTGGGAAATAGAATGTTGGCTGAGATTCTTGCCAGCAAGTATTTTATTCATCTGTTTTTCCTACTTACTAATGTAGATTGCATGATGGCACAGTTGCTAGACAGACAAACCTTGTTTTTTAGTTTACTTAAAAGGCAAATATTGGGAAATAAGCCAGCTTTGATCATTAAAGTGGTATTGAAATTGGTATTTTAACTGTGGAATGTCTCACTCATTATTATTATTATCATTTATGTCAGTAAAACCTCATGTTCTTCTGCTCAGCATATCTTCTCTATGCCTTGGTCTCATTCATATTTCTTGATATGTGATTATTTCATATCATTGCCTTCCTATTATCCACTAAATAAAAGCAGTGTTCTTTGGCTTACTATACCAACAAAAATTGCTTATGCAATCTTTCATACAAGCGTTTTAGAATATTCTTTCATTTAAATGAAACAATTACTTGTTTCTTAGATATAGCTGTCCTTTCTTCTCTCTTTTTGCACCATCATTCTCTCTTCTTGATGTGCTCTACCTCTCTTCTTCCTTTTGCTAGTTATAAGACTCTTAAATCTTATATCCCATCCTTAACTGAACCTGACTGACCCAGTCAGCCCAGCCCAGAAATTGTTTCTTCTTTCCCTGAATTCTGACATCATTTTCTTTTCACCTTTCTCAGTGCTCCTGTCTTTGTTCATTCAACAAATGATGAACACTTGTGGATTAGTCATTCATTGTTCACATTAACAGATAAAAGACACAATATACTATTGTACCTATGGAGCTTACAGTCTATCAGATAAAGATATGTAAATAGAAATTCACATAGAATGTGCTTTGTAATACTTTTTAATAAAAACAATCTGTGTAATATTTCAAAAATACTGTGTCATAGAAAGAGCATAGATGAACAGTTAAAGGATCAGGAATGCTACAACTAGAGTTCTGTTATGATGCTCAGGGGAGATCCTATAGAGAAGGTGATATTTGAGCAAACAATGGACACTGATGCAGGCTTGCTTATGAGTGAAGAGAATGCATAAGGGAAGTCAAAGCAAATACTCTAAAAGAGACATATAAAGCCCAAGGAGGCAAAGGTAGTAGCCATGAGGTAAGAGATGGAAGGATAAGTGGGGTCTTGTGAACCATAGTTAAGGATTTCGGTTTTGTTCCAATTGAAATAAGGAATCAATTAGGAAGATTTCAGCAAGTGATGACATGCTCCGATTTAAAAGGTACTGTCATGTTTTGCAATTATTAATGCTTATGTAATGATTTTAATTAGCACCCTTAAATTATCTCTCTTAATGAATATTGATCCGTTTGTGGGCAGTGTTTTGAACATTATTTATTTCCAATAGGGCATAATAACAGTGTGTTGGTATTTTTACATCCTCAATGAATATTTGCTGAAAAACTGAAAAAAAAAAAAAGAAGAAAGGCTATGTTTGTCCAAAGGAGATTATCACTTTTCTATAGTTGTGGACTGTGCCTTAGCTCTTAACACCCGGTACTGAAACATCTGTCAGAAAGCTAGTTGTACCACTGGTGGTATGTCATCAACAAAACAGAGAAAAACATAGCTAGATAAAGGAAGAAGAGAAGTATAGATCATGTCTACCAGAGAGAATTCTAGTAGATTCTTTTTTTTAATTGCCTTTTGAAGAAGACTGGACTTAGGAAATCATGTATATATATATATTTTTTTTATTTTAATATTTATTTTTTAGTTTTCGGCAGACACAACATCTTTGTTTGTATGTGGTGCTGAGGATCGAACCCGGGCCGCACGCATGTCGGGCGAGCGCGCTACCGCTTGAGCCACATCCCCAGCCCCTCATGTATATTTTTTTCATATGAAGAAAGTTTTTATAAAATTTTTATTTTCTTTTTTCACACTCAATTAAATCAATATAAATGTTTGTATTTTTAAAGATATATATATGATAATTATACATATTTGGGTCTCACGTTTGCTTGCCTGTTCATGATATCTCTCAAAGTGTGATACTTTCACATTTCTAGCATCTATTTGTATCAGAACATTATCAAATGTAAGTATATGAATCACTGCTTAGGTTCTTCAATATTAGCTAAAAGTACCTCCATCATCATTGTTTTATTCATCATAATGAAGATTACATCATCATACAATCACCATTTGATCATCAAAAAATTAGAAATTTTAAAGTTGTGTATGTCAAACAGTGCCAAATGCAATATTAGAGATATTTTATTTCATTTTCCCTGTAATGATGAGGCAGATACACTATTTTTAACACTATCTTCCAGACAGGAAAACTTAAAGTTAGAGAAAGGACACATAAATGGTAATTTTCAAAGTTACTAAGTAGAAAAATGTATTTCAGATTTATTTTATTCCAGAGCAAGTGGTCCAAATCAGCATATTGTAGCTCTCCTTTCAGCTTCCTCCCATAATTTTCTATCTTCACTATGTTAGTTTTTCATTGCTGTGACCAAAATACCTGACAAGAAGAACTTAGAGAAGGAAAAGTTTATTTGGGGCTTACAGTTGCAGAGATTCAGTCCATGCTTGACTGACTCTATTATTTTGGGTCCAAGGTGAGGCAGAACATTATGGCAGAAGGTCATGGCAGAGGAGTGCTTCTCTGTTCATGGCAGCCAGGAAGCAGAGAAAGAGTGGAAGGAGTCACAGGGAAAATGAATTCTTCCAGGGTATGTCTCTGGTGACCCACCTCCTCTAACCATACCCAGCTTGCCTAGATTACCATCCAGTTAATCTATTCAAACTAGGATGGACTGATTAGGTTACAGCCCTCATAATCTAATCATTTCATTTCACTTCATTTCTGAGTATTTCTACATTAACAGGAGCTTGGGGAGGACACCTCATAAACAATAAGATCCATTTTGCTTCCCAAATATAAGAACTACCCATTCATCTACTCAAAAAATATTTCTTGAACACCTACTTAGTGCAAGGTCCACAGTTGCAAAATGGTATAAGCATTATTAATATATTCATGCAAGTTGCCTTTTCTTAGATGGCTAAACATTAAAATCATTTTGAAGGCTTTTAGCAACTACAGATGACAAGATCTCATCTCAGAATACCAAGTTAGTTTTCTGGGATTTCAGCCAAGTACTTGCATTTTCACCAAGTTTGTAGGTTACTTTTAGAATGATGAAATTATGAAGATATCCTGTATAATTTATCTGATGCACAAGGAGGATGACTATCATATCTATAGTGATTCCCAGTGATGGAATTAGGAGAGACTTCACTGAAAGACTGATTATCTTTCTGGCAGATGAGAATTAAATGATAGATATGGATACAGCTTGTCATTTGAATAAACCTCCTGGAATATATATAAGAGATGGATATAACAGCATTTATTATATATTCATATTCAGGTTCTCTCTTGGCACTGCCATGTGAAGGTCAAAAATTCCAGAGATTCCCTAAATACTTAATGTCCTCATCATAAAATGGTATTCTAATGTGAAAGATTATATTACAATTAAATGAGATTACCCATGTAAAGTGTTTATTGTAGTCAGGTATGTCATAAACCCTCAGTAGATGTTCTCTATTGCTCAGAAGAACCAACAAAGCTGGACTAGTCCCCTATATTTTAAGTGATGGAAAATTAGTTTAAGGATATGGCATTTATTTCCTCTTATAGAAAGAGTAGACCTACTGAAGTGTTTCAATTTGGAGAGCAACATAGGTTTTAAATTTTTGAAAGGTTCTTTTATTTTGGAAAATGGAGAATACATTTTTAGTTCTTAAGTACTGATTTAAACAAATCAAGCCCAACATAAGTACTTAATTATTTAATTGTAATAATTGGATCTCACACCTTATAGTGCAAAAGAGTTTCTTAATTTAACTAATGATAATGCTAGCATAGATGTATTCTATAAAGAGGGAAACCTGTGTGGAAGGTGATATGGTGCTAACTGGAAAGTAAGAAAAAAATTACAAGTAAGTAATATTTATTATGTATATGTGTATTTTTTAAACATTTATAGTCAGCCTGCTCTAATTATGTTCTTTTAGAGCTTATGTCTCTCCTACAAATAAATTGAATCAGAAAATATTTCTATATTAGACACTAAAATGAGACAATAGATACATATTTCTCAATCTAGAATTTTATTCCAATTACTTTTTTTCTGAAACTTTGACTTTTTTTAAAAAAAAAAATTATTCTACAAATTCAGGTAGCTAACATACAAATAGATAGCTAATGTTAATGGAAAGATTGAGAAGAAAAGCCAATTTTTCTTTTTGTAAATAATAAAGGGGATATTGAGGAGAAAGAAGGCAGGTAAGATGTAAAATCCTATGGGCTTGATAACCTTATGAGAAACAGGAAAAATTGAACAACATAAACCAGAGTTTGGGGGATATTTCTCTTTTTTCAATAGAGATAAGCTGAAACATTAGGAGGGCATGATTTGTATTTTGTTTCTTTTCTGACATGATTTATTCTGAGTTGACATAAAGCTACTTTTGGGGGGTATTGAGAATGTGTGATGGTTATACATTCCTATGAACAGATGTAGCTGGACTGAGATAATAAATTTATCCAAGATTTCTCTTGTGTAAAATATTGAATTTTTTCTGTTGCCTGATCCACAGTAACACTAGCAGATGGGAATCAATTGTTAGAATGACAATCTGTGTTTTCTGTCTTTGTTTTTGTTACTTTTTTTCCTTTTAGCAAATGTGCTCTTGTTTATAATGTTGTATCTTACATAATCATATTCATTTCAAAGGAAAATATTCATGGGTTGCCATTAAATATATCAATTGTTTAGAGGCTTCACACTCAAATTTGAGTAGAGCTTCAGCATCAGTAGTCTGAGATTGGACTTTTGGCTGATTATAACATACATCTATCATAGAAATCTTGTTCCTTTAAATTTGTTGAGACATATATTTAAATAAAACTAATATAAAATCCCACAGGGACTTGCAGCATCTATAAATCAATGAACAGCATTCTATTTTGAACTTGTAAAATGTACTTATTTTGAGGGGGGAAACTACATGCAGTAATGACATGAACTTGCAAGGCCCTTTGAGGAATCTTAGAGGTCCTGAATGATCTCAGGACATACATAGTCTCTGAGAAAGACAAACATACATGTTACATAATAAATAGATTTTTCTCTCCTCTATGTACCTAAGTGTACTTATGATATCTGCCACAAATAATTTTGCTTTACATATTAGAAAAACTCAGTTGGTATGAAGGCATCTTTCTATCACATGCAATAGTCATATTACAAAAAAAAAAAATCAAAATGGTAACAAAATAGTAAAAGTCCAGAGATTTATCTATTTGACTCTCTTATAAATAGTTAAGTATTTGATTCAGGAGAACCATTTTTTTTTTTTTTTTTACTGCTTTCCATTCTCAAGCAATATGCTTAAGAGATAATGTACTAGGTCTTAATGAGTTTGCTTTTCTAATTGCTAAAAATGTTCTCCTCCCATGGGCTAATGACATAATTGATAATTTGAGGAAAAATAGGGATTTTAAGATTATTATATTTTTCCTTACACTAATTGTCTTGTTTTAACTAGATTACGCACATCATCTCATAAAATATTAAATGTTGAACACATCCTGCCCAATTAAATTATTAGTATTTATCAATTATAATTTCAATTGCTATTAATTCATAATACATTACATACAAATAAGTATAATTGATCTCTATAAACATATTGCACTCTTTAACCTAAAAGGCCACTGCATATGATCAATTTATTTTCTCTTTTCTTTTGATTAATTTCCTGAACTTCTCATCAACTATTCATCTCTTTTTTTTATGATGCAATGATAGTTTTGACTATGTAAATTTATTAATTCTATAAGCATTATATTTTTGTCTTCATTCACTTTTCTAGCTCTATC
The DNA here is from genome assembly GCF_021218885.2 of Marmota monax. Lineage (NCBI taxonomy): Eukaryota > Metazoa > Chordata > Mammalia > Rodentia > Sciuridae > Marmota > Marmota monax. Next base: position 19,025,290 of record NW_026694084.1, on the reverse strand, counting down.
TTGAGATAATAACAATGCTTCAGGTCCCATTGGGTTTTTTTTTTGTGGCAAAGTCAATAACATTTTAGCTGCATGTAGAAGTAACTTCTCATTTTGAGTTAGTCAAAAGATCAAAGGATTTAAATTATTGATACTTTATATAAATCATCCCATATTTTCTGTATGTGAATATTCCTAGGATATTTGTGTGAACCTTTTGATATTAAACAGAAATATTCACTTCATGATAGTAAGAAAAATATTCTTTAACAATTATTTATTAATAATTTAAACTTATAACCTTACTTCCATGTCAAAAAATCTTTAATAATAATATTAGTTAACATTCATTGAGTTTTTCTAATATTCCTGGGAAAATTTTAGGTATTATGCATGTATTGTTTATGTATCACTCTATGACTGTGAATTCTGTATTTTCTCATCCCATTTTATAGATAAAGGAACTGAGGCATAGAAAAAAAATGTGAGAAATTGCAAACAAACAAATATAAAACCCCATACATGCAAGTAGTGGAGTCTTGATGCATATAAGATGTTACTCTTCATGCTAAATCCCCCCTCAATTAGACTCAGAAGGAATGTGTAACACTGTGCTTTGGTTGAGATTATAGGAGTATTTACAATCTATTTTCTGCTTCCTTTTTCAGCTACATTTCTTATTTCCTCCCCAAGAACATTACAAATGTGTTTTGGGGGTGGTGCGGAACATTTCTCTTCTTTTTCAAATAAGGAAAAAATAAAAAAATTTAAAAATATGTTAAAGCTCCATTCATTTAACACACTACTTCTCTGCCAAAACATCACATACACCTTCACATTCAGTGTACTGAATTAATAAAAAATAACAATTTTTTCAGTACTCAGTATGGTTTCTTGCATATGAAACAATTATTTGAACAAAGGCAAATCTTCATTTGTGATTGTTTCACTACATTCTAACCATTTGTTAAACCAATCAGCTCTCCTGGTCCACAAAGTTTCTTTACACTATGGCTGCTTATGTAGGTTCCCATGTTCCCAAACCACTTCTGTAGGTAATTTCATTTTCAGCATGTCATATGAGGGAGAGTACACAATAGGTGCTAATTACTTGTTTAATGAATAAATGAATTGTGCCTACAGGTCATGAGTATATTTAACATTTCCCCTTAATTTAGGATTATTCTATAGATTAGAAGTTTTTCTTTTTCTTTTTGGTTCTGGGGATTGAACCCAGGGGTGCTTTACCACTGAGCTACATACCCAGTGACACCCCTTTCCCCTGCATTTTTTTTTTTTTTAGACAGAGTCTCACTGAGTTGCTTATGCTTGCTAAATTGTGGAGGCTGGTCTTGAACTTGCAATCCTCTTGCCTTAGCTTCCAAAGTAACTGGGATTAGAGATGTGTGTCACCATACTGGGCAATATAGGGTAAAATCTGATAAACAGTATTCCTGAATATTCAATTATTCTGAGTAATGTTATATTAAACATTGGTTAAGGTAAACATGAGTAAATAAGCAAAACATTAAGGATTAAGGTAAGTCCAAGCAGAGTCTGCCCACAACATGTTCCCAAACCACTGCTGTCTATCAGTGACTATTAAAGGTCAGACTGTTCCTTCTAAAAAAACTTACAAATGTTCATCATATTACAGGTTACATAAGAGATAATATTTGTATTTGAAAAATGTTTGTTTAGTAGATTAATTAATCCTGAGACACATTATACCAGAAAAAAACTCTGCACAGTTAATAATACTATTTTATATAAATCTTCACATCAATAATCAAATTTATATTGAATTCAACCTTTGATCATCATGAATGTCTACATTTGTTGCAAACATTATTATTCCAGTGTATATTTAAAAATTCCTCAAAAGCAACATAAAAATGAAAGAAATTTTTGCATCCATTATTTAGAAAAATAAGTTTAAAATTGAATACATGAAATATATTTAGAATAATATCTTTTAAATACACTGTCATGTGCATAGACTCATGGTTCACTTCTTGTGCCTTTCCCACCAAGGTGCAAAACCAATATTTTTACTTTTGTGTTTTATATACGTATACATAGTTTGTAAAATTTATGAATGAATTTTTTTCTTTAACAATCTTACTGATAATCTTAGAAGTAATTAATTTATGTTTCCCTCCCAGTCCTTTTATCTCAATACATTAAAGACTCATACAAAATCATTATGCAATTACTAAGAAAAACATAATCACACACAATCTACTAAGAATATATAAACACACATGTACAAAGCTATCAGCTTTCAGTGGTATAATTAACACTTTTTGCTCAAGATTGATTTTCTTGTGAATGGAATTGGAAAGAAAAATTTCAGTTACAAATAAATATTGGTAATGTGAAAACAGGAGAATTTAATATTTTCAGTGAGGGTAACTGACTACAATAATTTGATAGCAGACATAACTTCAATTTTTTATATCAATTTGTTCCTAGACCCACTTCTGTTTGTTTTTGGCTACAACAGCAGATTTGTTGATCCAATCACATTAGAAAAAAAATCACTCAGGGCCCATCTTTGAATGCCAAAGACATAATTTTACAAAATTTACACTCATGAAGCTTAAAATGGCTCAGTATTTTGATCACCATTATTAAGCAGAGAAGCCTTGGTTAATTAGAAGTCTTTAAAAAAATTTTTTAAAAAAAATCTTTCTCTTGTTAATTCTATAAATATCCTGTTGATTTTATCACTTAAATGAAAATTAATCCTTAAAAAGGGATAGTATTTGTTAATATTTAACCACTCAGAGTTTTATTAATGTAAATAAAAGGTGGATATATAATTTAAGCTACAGGATTTTCAGATAGTTCAGCTTTACTTTCTTTAGTGCCCATAAACAATTGCTGAGATAAAATAAAAAATGAAGAAGGTCATCAACATACCACTGCTATGACTTACCAGATAATCTGATTAATTAGCACTATGAGACCAGAAAAATAACTTGATCAAGGAGTAATGGAATATATAAGGCATTGTCATACTTTTGGATTTATCATAGGACTGAGTTTTTAATGTATTTTAATGAAATGCATAGGTATATAATAATATATATCTTAATATATCTTGATATATTAAGATATATATTATATTGTATATATTAATATATTAATTAATATATAAAATATATATACTGTATTTTATATATTAATTAATTAATATATTTTTGAATGGTGAAAAGTTTTTCTAACTCATATAACTGTACATCAGATTAGCTTCAAAACGTAACTCTTTCTCTTCCTTGTGGAACTCAAAATCACACATATGCTAGGCAAATTATACTCCCAACTCCCTTTTAAAAATAATTGTCTTGGGCTAGGGATGTGGCTCAAGCGGTAGCGGGCTCGCCTGGCATGCGCGCAGTCCTGGGTTCAATCCTCAGCACCTCATACAAATAAAGATGTTGTGTCCCCTGAAAACTAAAACAATAAATAAGAAAAAAATAATAATTGTCTTTTTTTAAATCTTTTTTTTTTATTGTTGATTACTTGATTTTGAGAAGGGGGTCTTGAAATTCTGAATTGAGTGACCAATATGTTTCTGCCTCCCAAGTAACTGGGGCCACAGGGATATGCTATAGTCCTTAGCTTTATTTCATTTTATTCTCACAATAAATTATTTTCCTTTCCCATTTGGCAATTTTATTTTAGAAATTTTTATTTTATTATCAGGAATTTTTATTTTTTCAGTAGCATACTATTAGGCCTGGAGTTAGAAACAAACGTAAATGTAATCACAGGGCTATTTAATGGTTGGTGTTATAACAATTCAAAAGATATAGTTTTATAATGGACTTCAAATGTACATTTAAGTTGAATCTTGTTAGTACAGAAAGTTATCAATGTGAAATCTACTTTGATATAACATCAATACCCAATTTTGGCAAATTTTGCATAATGTCTTCTGCTTTTGAAGGTTATTTAGATTATTATCATTATGTTCTTAGCAATTGGTTTGGACTCCTGTCCTGAGCCACAAACTCCTAGCAGTGGAATTAAGATTGGAGACAGATATATGGTTGGTGATGTGGTATCCTTCCAGTGTGATCAAGGCTATTCTCTTCAGGTAAATCTGTTTTAAATTGTAGTTTTGCTTTTCATTATTCTTTCAGAATAGTTTAACAGATTAATGATTGATAATCCACAGGCTTTACAACAATCTTGATCCTGAGTTGCTTAATTTAGCCTTAAGTTAGAGTGTTCAATTTACTAGTAAAATACATGCATGAAAAAAAGTGCTAGAATATACTAAATTTGTTTTGTTTTGTGTTTGCTCTTTTGGAAGTGATCCAGAAGTGAGTTATTAATCAACATTTATCTTTACTTCTGTCTCTATTTAGATAGGATAGTGAGAATTAAACTCCTGATACCTAGAATTTGAAAGTGAAATGAAGTACTACTTAAAGTATTAAATGAAACTTCCATGATAATAAATCTTCAAATTAGCAAAAAACTACTCCAAATACATTTTGCTGATATGCTTTTGTATACATGTACTGATCCTCTTTGTAAGGATTTTTGGAGGGTCTCATGTTTATTGTATCATAAAAGTCCCTGTAAAGACTAGACCTATTAAGAAATTATTCTTAAAAATGGAAATGAGAAACTATTTCATAATTTAAGTAAACAAATTTCTTAGGCAATACAAAATTACAAATTAATAATTTTTATTCTTTAAGATAGTATCACAAATAATTATTCTCAGAAGTGTAGTCAGATTTAGAAGTATAATTGGATTATTTTAGACTTTATATTTTCAAATAAAATTTAATATACTTTGACCTGTTTAATATTTTTAGAGAAGATTCTTACAGTAATTCTTTAGCATATCTCACCTTGAATATTATTAGCAGCTTATTGTAAACCACTATGTATATAGGGCCCTTTCAGTTGTGTAATCATTGCAATGACTTAGTAGAATATCTTTTTATACAAAAATATTAAAGCCACCTTTTAGTGTGATATGAAGTCTTAATTTTTTTCTACCAAGATCATGCAGTTATTTTTTACATTTTATCACTAATACACATAATTACCTTTCTTACTTTAAATCATAATGATGTTTCCAATAAAAGTTGAAATATATGTAAAAATGATAATATATATCTACACATTTATTTTCATAATAATCAATCACTATAATGCATTTAATTTGGACTTTTTATAAATGTATACTGAGTCACATTGTCTTATTTATATAGGGTCACTCTCACATTACATGTATGCCTGGACCAGTAAGAAGATGGAATTATCCAATTCCAATTTGTTTGGGTAAGTTAAAAGAATATATATGATTTATAAGCTTCATATAATTTTAAGTACATACTCTGGGGGCTGGGGATGTGGCTCAAGCGGTAGCGCTCTCGCCTGACATGCGTGCGGCCCGGGTTCGATCCTCAGCACCACATACAAACAAAGATGTTGTGTCCGCCGAATACTAAAAAAAAATAAATATTAAAATTTAAAAAAAAAGTACATACTCTGTATATCATGTTCAAACACATAATTTGCCTCTTCTTACTTTTTGAAAAAGATATTTTGAAATAAGCATTTCATTATTTTAAAGGTTTTAAACTCTTGCAATTTTTAACCCTAAATTTCTGTTTCAACAGATGAGTTAAAACTGTAGAAACTGAGAGAATTTGTATGTTTTAGTTACCCTTACAGGGTTTACTCAGAGTGCCATGATAAAAATACCTATAATATGTCAAAAATAAGTAAATATCTTATTGCTTACAATTGAGCCAGAAAGATAAGAAACCTGAAGAATCTTCCAAAGGGCACATGATACCGCTGAGATGTATTCAGTGGTGACAGGCAATATAAAGAGTATATCAAAAGGGAACCTGGGTCCTTTGAAAGGAGAGCTTCCATGTGAGGAGGGGATACTGGGGATTGAACTCAGGCACACTCAACCACTGAGCCACACCAACAGTCCTATTTTGTATTTTATTTAAAGACAGGGTCTCACTGAGTTCCTTAGCGCCTTGCTGATACTGAGGCTGGCTTTGAACTCACTATCCTTCTGTCTCAGCCTCCCGAGCCACTGGAATTGGAAGCATGGGGTACTGTGCCTGACTAACCCCAATTTTTTGATCTAAATTAATTGTCCTTCCAAATTTTTTATTTATTATTTCTGTCCATCCTTTACTTTTTTGCCTTTTCCTCATTTTTGGTAGCTGTGTGCAACCATTAATATTCTGGGCTCTACAGAATTTGAAAAAAGAATGTGATGTACGGATTCCTACCTTCAAAATATTCATTTACCATTTGGCATGGTAGAAATAAGTGAAATTAATTTAAAACAGAATAGTTAGTGTTAAATGTTGCCATTGATTACACTATAGAATTTCAGAAAAGGTAGAAAAGTAACTGAAATTATTGGAAAATAATTTTCTTTTGTTCCTCCAAAATATCTGGCAGATTGCTTATTTTCTGGTTCACAAATCTGTAACTTTCTTATCTGATGACTAGAGTTTTAACATTGTTTGAATCAGCCTCCTATCTTCAATATCTCCTATAGTTTTACATAGAATTTTATAATTAAGCATAATTAAGATACATGGAAAAAGAAGATATCCCTTTCTGGGTTGTAAAAAGACACAAGCAAAAGAATTTGCACTACTTATGGCTACCTCCTCCTGAGTCTTCTCATGGTTTTCCTTCTTCGACACTGTTGATGTCTCTTCCTGTTAAGTTGAGCCAGTCCAATAGAATTGGCCTCATTCAACATTAATTACCTCCCTAAAGGCCCTGTTTCCAAATAAAGTCACACAGGGGCTAGTTAGGACTTCACCATACAAATTTAGTCTATAATAGCTATGACATTGTACATAATTCTATGTGGAAAGTATTAGAAAATTATATTAAGAGTAATTATTTTTAAATGGCAAAGATATGGAAAGCCCTCAGACTTATGATGGGTGATATTTTTAAAGGTAATATTTTTAGGTATTATATGTAATTTATAAATGTATACTGTGCCAATTGAAAAACTACACATACAAATATAGTTCCTTATTGTGAACATTTATATGCAAAGTTGATGTTGATTGCAAATGTTAGTATACTATGTAAATGAGTCTTGTGTGTATGTATTGAGTATAAAAATTGATATTATAGATTAAAAATTACATGAAAGTATGTTCATTGCATTATTGTTATAACTATGAAAAATGGTAACAAACTAAATATCAGAACAGAATTGGCTAAGCAGATTGGGGTTCATTTGCATAGCAGAACAATAAAAAATGAGACATCTTCATTTACTGATATGGAAAGATGTCTAAGTTGTAGTAAATGTGTGAACACCAAGATAATGTGCAGGCCATGAATGCTACTTTGTATTAAAGTAAAAATGTGTTGGGTATATATATATTTTTTTATATTTGTATAGAAATTTTCTGGAATTATTCATACAAAACTCTCTAGGACAAGGAACTATATGTTTAATTTTATATTCTTTTGATCCATTTCTATGTTTTAACATTAGCAGACCTTTATTTTTTAATAAAAAGTGGCAATATTTTAAGCTTCATAATTGTCATGCTAGTGTGGTATAATTATATGAGATTGGTAGAGAAAATGGATGAGATCTTGATTGTCCTTCTGAAGTCAGAGATAAGTATCAGAGACATATTTGTGAAAGTTGTCAATTTAAAGGTTTTATGAAATTGCAGAAGTGGAGGAAATCATGTAGGGAAGAGAAATATGTGAAAATCTCTGAGGGGGAAACTCTCGCATGTTCACATTTGTTTAGCAAAGGGGAAGGAGAGTCAGCAAAGAAAACAGAAAAGCTTTAATAAAGAGGTGGTAAAACCAGATCTGTCCATTGTAATATTTAAATCAAAGGAAGAGCTTCCATATTAAAAGTTTCCAGAAGAGTCCTGAAGACAGAGGACTCTGCAGGGAAGAGCACATTTCCCGATTTTCCTCCCAAATCTCGCTATTACGTTTCAGTTTCTTTGCCACCATATTCTTTCCTAGTCACTGTTCAGTGTTTGTCTCGTAAAGCTGGGGTCTATACTCCTTTTCCCACCCAAGAGTGATCACATGCAATAACAACTTATAGGTAAATTTACCCACTCCAGACCTTTTCTCCAAACTCCAAACCTCTACATCTAAATGCCTATCCTCTCTTGGAAGTTTCAAATACAATTCAAACTCAGTGTGTGGAAAAACTCATGTTCTCATCTTCATCAGCATCCACTTCCCAGGGAATAAGACCACCACCTAGCTAGTTGTACAAGACAGAAGCCCAAGAACTATTATCAACATCTTTTTTTCCCCTTACACTTTTATTTCCAATCCATCATCAAGTTCTACTGATTTTACATTCAAAATGGGCTAAGCTCAGAGCATAGAAATTGTTGTACCAAATTGTATGCATATTTAAATTTCTGTTAGCTGTTGTCAAGTTGTCTCAAAACATTATACCAACTTCCACTTCCACTTTCAAAGAAGAAAGTGTTTCCTCTCCAGAAATAGATATTATCTAAAGTTTTTGTTATCAAACTTTGATCTAATTGGTAAAATATTCTTTACTTGTTTTGTTTTCATGTTATTCATATATTGATTTCAGACTGAGATTGAACATCTTTTCCCTCTTAGCCATTTTATGTCCTATTTGTGTCTTTTGCCTATTTTGGAACATCAACTTTTCCTTTTTTTACAGATTTGCAAGTGCTCATAATGTATTATGAAAACTGGACTTTTGTTTGTTATACATGTAAAAAACTTTTTACAATTTACAGATTTTTTGTTTATGCTTATTTATCATATTTACATTTAAATTTCATGACTTTAAATTTATCAGTTTTTTACTTAATGGGTTCTGGAGTTAGGTAGGCATTCCTCACTTCAAGCTACTTAAATTTTTCTTACTCCTTTCCTTCTACAATGGGCTTCCTTCACAATTAAGTCCTTTCTTCACCTGTATTTTTTTTGTATGAGTAGATTAATTTTGTTCTAAATTAATAGTCACATGCCTTAGAAACATCTTTTGAGTTATATAATTTTTTCAGTGATTTAAAAAGCGTCTCCATGTCAGATTAAAGGTTTAACTTAACACATGTCAAGTCCCTTCCTGGAACCCCTAATCTATTTCATTGACTGTTTATTAATTTTCAGTTCCAAATTGTCTCAATTACTAGACAGTTACAAGGTTTAGTACCCTGTCAAGCTTGACTGTTTTCCTTACTGCACTTTTATCTAAATTACTGAATTTTGTTATTAATTAGGCACTAAGTTGCCTTTTATGTTGTTCACAATTGTAATTTTTTATTCTCTTAGGATGATATGTATCATAAGATCAACCTGTTAAAAGAGTTTTTATGTGATGATTATTTTCAGAAAATGTTTAGTAATATAATCGTGGGATTTTCCCTCACTTTAATAAGAATGTTTTTACCAGTTTGATACTAGGTATAGTATAAATTTTTATGATACAAATTTTGATTACATTAATGGTCATTCTATTTGTATTTCAATCTTGCTTTTAATCACGGATTATAGGGGCTAAGGGTATAACTTAGTGGTAGGGTGTTTGCCTAGCATGGAAGAAACCTTGGGTTCAATCCCCAGCACCACCCAAAAGAGAAAAAAAAAATAGATGATTAATAATATAAAGCTTCATTAAACACCTAGGTAATTTACTTTGTAATCTGAGTTGTTACAGTAGTTAATTGCTATAACAGATTTTTCTAACATTAAACTACTTTGCATTCCTAGAGAAACCTCCTGTTGGTCATGACTTATTCTTTCAATGTGTTCCCTAAATTCATGTCAATATATTATTTTAAACTTCAGTAATTATATTAGTGAATGTGATTATTAAATTTGTCTTGTTGTTTTGTTGCTCTGTTTTTCCTGCCTTTAGTTTGTTTTCATAATCATATTTTTATAATCTCTCAATGCCTAAAGATGTATTAAAATCTTGGTCCTATTTAAAAAAATAAATAAATAAATAAATAAAATTGATATTATAGAAGTACAAAGAACAAAATAAATTATGTTTATTTTTATGATATGAGAAACAAGAGTTCAGTTTTTTGTTCATTACTATACCCCATCATCTACTATGATTCTCAAATAGGCATCTGATAGATAATATTGTAAAATGGACAATATAAAGATTTGGGTTGCTACAACATATGCATATTTATGTTTTCTTTCTTAATATTAACTTATACAAATTTCTAATTCCATAACATATTTTCAAAATAACTTCCTAGAGCTGAGCCTATAATTATCTAACTTGTATTAGAGTCTCATTTTTTTCTACTTTCAAACGTAATACTAAATAAATGTTTTTCAGATGCTTTTATATATATCTATTTGTTTGCTTAGAATTTTACCTAGATTAATTATATCATTTCATATAATTGTTTAAAAACTTTAATAACTATTGTCAAACTACTTTTAGAAGTTTGTAGTAGGGCTGAAGTTGTGGCTCAGCGGTAGAGTGCTTGCCTAACACATGTGAGGCCCTGGGCTCCATCCTTAGCACCACATAAAAATAAACAAATAAAATAAATGTATTGTGTCCAACTACTGCTAAAAAATAAATATTAAAAAAAGAAGTTTGTAGCAATTTAAGTAACATTCTAGTATTCTGTTATTGTTTCCATTCTGATAGATACCTAGAATCAATTATTTTTCTTAAAATTTTGTGATTTTTAGATAAAATTTTACTACATTTTTATGAAATCTGTATTTCATTGTGTATGATTAAAAGGCAAATAATGAATAGAAGTTATATTTCATAAAATCAAACTAGAAAGTTTTATTATTTGGATTAAATTATATGAAACCATATGGAATACTCAACAGACTTTGATGTCCAATATTGCTATTTTCTGATTTCAACACTAGGTAAAAGAGTTTTGTAGTATTCTTCAAGTATCTGTTTTTTCACCTGTTAAATGAGGCAACAATGTTTGCCTCATAGGTAACTATGAAAGCTATAGGAGAGAATGTGTTTAAAGTGTTTAGCACTGAACCTGGAATACACAAAGCACTCAAGAGTTGTAGCTATTAAAATGAAAAATACCTATTATTTAGGGTCCAGTAATATGGAATAGATGTTTCTAAAAGAGAAATAATCATTATAATAGAATATTTGATGATGAGGACAATACCTGCAGTATATAATTAAATATAAAAAGGCTTAAAGCAATTCACAGTACGATCCTATTTTCATTATACCAATTTAGACACACATTTATTTATGCAGAGAAAAAGGGATGTAAATATGAGTGGTGAAATTAGAGGGCATTTTCTTTCTTTTCTATTGTTTCTATTTTCGCTTATGTATTTATTTGCTAGTGGGGATTGGATGTGGGAATTCTTTACCAATGAAAGACACCCCCAGTCTTCTTTATTTTTTTTATTATTTTTTTTAATATTTATTTTTTTTAGTTTTCGGCGGACACAACATCTTTGTTTGTATGTAGTGCTGAGGTTTGAACCCGGGGCACGCATGCCAGGCGAGCGCGCTACCGCTTGAGCCACATCCCCAGCCCCTCTTTATTTTTTATTTTGAGGGTGGAACTCACAGAATTGCTTGAGACTGTGATCCTCAGTCCTCGCAAGGATTCCAGGCATGTACCACCACACTATTTCTAATTTTTATATATTTATGTATTTACATTTTCTGAATGTTGAACAATTTAGCAGATAATGTAAAATACTTGCAACGAAACCACGGCCATATTGAAAAGAGATACTGAAGACAGGAGGCTGATTCAAACAATGTTAAAACTCTAGTCATCAGATAAGAAAGTTACAGATTTGTGAACCAGAAAATAAGCAATCTGCCAGATATTTTGGAGGAACAAAAGAAAATTCATAAGCTATTTTAGATATTAGATACAAAGTAGAGAGAAGAATCAAATGATTTTATCTTAGAGAACTAAGGTATGGTCATGTGCTTAACAAAAAGAATATAACGGGCCTATAAAGGAGCCTACTTGGAAGCCACTGATAACATACATGGAATTGTCATTCATGGAATGGAAGCCACAGGTACATACATGGAAATGTCTTTCGTGGAATAGGAACCTGTGAAATTGCTCACATTGATGAAATAGAAATGATACAAGAAATGATCTAGGCACAAAAATGGTTTTGTTTGGGTATTTATTTAATGTGTTTTTCATGGGTTATCATTTCAGTTTCTTACTTTTTTTGTTATTTGTTTACTCTTAATTCTCTTTCCTTTTTCCCTCTCTGATTTTGAAATTTTATTTCCAGGTGGGTGGCCAGTGCAGAGAACAGGATTTTAGCATCATATCTAGAGAGTGGGTAAATAGAATTAGAAGGACGATGATTTGGAATTGTGAGAGTGAAAAATAAAAAAAAAATTGCTCTTGTCTTTTATTAAAAATTAAGAACGAAACAAAGCAAACTGCAAATTCAATTTTTTCAGATTTTTTTTTGCACATAAAGGGTTTATTTTAAATGTTTTAAGGATAGGATAGAGTTACATTATAATTATAATTATAAAAATCACAGAGTTAACAGATTTTTATTGTGTATACTTCTAAATGCAGAAAACAGGGCACTGTCTACACATTGTGTAGAATAGATTTAAAATTAAAAATGAATTCAAGCTTACCTAGTCTTGAAATGTAAATATAAAGACCTCTGCACTAATGATGGAAAATACAAAGAGCACAGCATTTTCAAGGAACCACACTCATTTCAGTCATAATTAGTCATAATAATTGTTTCTGGTTTGTCTCTGGAGAACTTTCATTTTTTTAAGATAATCAGTTTAAGAGTGTTTTTAGGCACTAGAATTTGTGACAATCAGGATAGTCTTCAAATAGGTCTACAGTATTCAGAGATTCAAGCCCAATACACTAGGGATTTGGTACATAAAACAAGAATAGAAATGAAATCGGATTTAGAATTAACTGATTTTTTTAAAAAAAATTATTTTTTAATCACATGTGGACTCAATAACTTTATTTTATTTTTATGTGGTGCTGAGGATCAAACCCAGTGCCTCACCAGTGAGCACTCTACCACTGAGCTCTAACCCCAGCCCGTAGCTTGATTTTTTTTAAAGAATGCACAGTCCCTTCAAATGCTGCATGACATATTCAACTGGAAAATCTCCTTGTGTTGGCAAAATAGTTTTGATTGACAAAATTACTCTCTTAATTATCAGGTTTTATGATGAATGTATGTGGACAGTTGAATTTTAGAATAATGAATTGGTAAACGTTAATAGTATATATAAGTGAAAATTCTTTTGGTTTAAGGATGAATGAACTGAGATTTTAATGGATAGAGAATTATGCAGAGTTTCATGATAATTCAAAATTTGAAAGAAAGGTCATGCATGTTACACTAAGATTTTATGTATCTCCCTAGTAAAATCTGCTTGAGGCATTATTTCTTCAGTTCAAATAGTAAAAGACAGCTGCCAAACTGGTTATTGAATATTGTACAGAACATTGATAAAATTTCTATTGTCTTTGTGATATATAACTTGAAGTTTCAGTAACTTTTTTTGTTCTTAACAAGAAATAAATGAATGAAATTGTAAATAACTGTTCTCTATAGGTTACTTTTGGACTTGATATGTAGTCATGACATTTGATTCTTTATTTAACAATTAACAGATGCACGTTTATAGACTTTCTTCAATGAGATAAAATATGCCTGTAGAGGAAAGATTGATCACTTCAAATGTAATTAGCATTTAATATGTGTGAAATATCTATGTAAAAACATAACAAAGAACTTAACATTCTATAATTGTAATTTTTGCTTAGCCTATCAACAGCCCATATATAGGGATTCTGAAACAAGCATGTTTATAAATTCTGCTGTTTTTAATATATAACATCCTTTTGGGTTTTTTTATACCTCACTATTCTTTCTCTTCATTCTTTTAGGATAAAATAAAAACATGTATCATGTTTGATATGTAAATATCTCACATATTAGAAACTGATATTTTCCTTAAAATTCTTTACTGACCTTTCTTACAAAAAAAGGAAAAGGAAGGAAATTCTTGAAAATTATTCTCTCTTGAGTATGGCACTTAAAGCTGAAGTAGTTGGCTTGATTTTATTCTAAATTATATCATATTTGGAATGACTCAAAACATTACTAGAAGAACTTAAAAAAAAAGAAATGAACTGCTGGCTGTGGAAAAGGGGATATGTTCTTTGTTTGATTGTATTTAATGCACATGAGAAGTTATTTGTCATGCAAAAATTATTTTAACTTGTACTTATTTCCGAGGAGAGAAATATGATGACTTTTATGCTATTTTAGAAAATGCATTGCCAATTGATTATATTTGGTTACTGGTAAATGGCAAATGACTGTTGACAATATTCAAATTTATATCAGTTTTAACTCAGAGACTTGATGACAACCTAAAATGTTCCAATATGCTTTTAATATAGCAAATTATTCCACAACTCTGGCTTACATGGAAACTTTATTGTTTTGCAGCTCAATGTGGTGGTGCTATGTCAGATTTCAGTGGTGTGATCCTCAGTCCTGGATTTCCTGGAAACTACCCCAGCAGTTTAGATTGCACATGGACAATCAAGTTGCCCATAGGTTTTGGTATGCATATTATTAAATTATAAGAGATTTTTCAGTAGTCACTAATTCATTCTTTTAAAAAGTATCAGTGTTTGAAAAGATTTACAAAGTATTCACAAAATACAATTTAGCTTAAGAGTACCTATAATTATATAAATTGAGGGATAAAATTTGAATAATTGTTGCTTAAGCCAAATGTATTTCACTTGTATACTTGGTTAATTGAAAGTATATGGGTATTTTCTCTTTTTTCTTATTTGTTATTTTTTCTTTCATACATGACAATAGTGGAATGCATTACATTCATAATTATCCACAGCACAGTTTTTCATAACTCTGTATATAAAGTATGTTCACGGTAAATTATAACATTATACATGAGCACTCTTATTGATTTTTTTTTGCTTTAAAATTCTTAATCACCTTTATGATATTTTTAATTTTTTTTTTGTTTGTAGATAGATACAACATCTTTCTTTCTTTCTTTATATATGGTGCTGAGGATTGAATTCAGAGCCTCACACATGCTAGGAAAGTGCTCTACCACTGAGCTACAACCTTACCTATCTTATTAGTTATTTTAACAAAAATATTGTACGTATTTATGTACAACAAGACATTTTAAAATATGTGTACACTATAGAAGGGCTAAATTTGTTAATATGAATTACCTCACATTCTTATCATTTTTTTGTACATTTAAAATCTATTCTTAGCAATTTGGAAAATACATTTTTATTTATTAATTATAGTCACCACATTGTATAATAGATCTCTTGAACTTTTTTTCCCCTATCCAATTGAAATTTTAAACATTTTGACTTAGTGTATCCTAATACCTACTTCCCTTCACTCTCCAGGAACAGCAACCTAATATCTGCTTCTATAAGTTTACCTCTTTTAGATTCCACATAAAAGTGGGATCATGTGACTTTTGTTTTCATTACTGGCTTATTTCACTTAACAAATGTTTCCACGTTCATTCATGTGTCATAAGTGATAATTATTTCTTCAATTTTGAAGGCTGAATTCATTATATGTATAATCTTTATTCATTATATATATTTATATGTCCATATATTTATGTCTATATATTTATATGTCTATATATATATGTATATATGCATATACATATATATATACATATACATCTAAATACATATACATATATATCTCATATATGTGTGTATATATATGTATGTATATATCTATATATAATGATCTTTATCCATTCATCTATTGCTAGACAGTATATTCCTTATCTTGGCTATTATGAAAAATGCTGCAACCAATGAACATGTTATACAGATATCTCTTTGACATACTGATTTCAATTCCTTTGGATATATCCCAGTGTGGAATTTTGGGAATATATGGTAGATCTAAATGGATAACCTGTGTTAGATCTGTATAGCAATGATACATTCAACATATATTTCATGTATAATTGTTTGTGTAACTCTTATTACCATGAGCAAATAGTACATAGCTAAATTATTTTTCTGGTAATCTCTTGAGTTCACACATTTTCTCTGTAAATAAATTAGATTTAGAAATTTCCAAATAGTAAATGTATCCTAATGCTAGATATAAATACACATTTAGATATTATACCTTTCTAATTCTAATGATATCATTTCCAATATTGAATATTACAATTATATGGAGCATTTAGGAAATTTTTCTTAATCTTGCATTACTAATATATTACCATACAGCATTTTCAAATCCCATGAGCCTGTTAATGAATATGATGAGGGGATTAATTGAGGGTAGATTTGTTCATTAAATCCCAGAAGACTAGAATGAGTGGGTACTCATTGAAGAAACATAGAAAAGCTAATTATTCTGGGTAGATAGCAAACTAAAGGCTCAGACCTTGAAAGTGTGCCTCTACAACTAGATGGAAGCATATCCAAGTATACTGATATAAGAGTCTGCATGTGTATGTGTGTGTTTATGTCAAATGTGGTTAAAAGTAAAGTAATATTAGATATTTTTTTTTCTTTTCCAGGTGTACACCTCCAGTTTGTAAATTTTTCCACAGAAACTATACATGATTACTTGGAAGTAAGAAGTGGATCCTCAGAAACTAGTACTGTAATTGGCAGGCTTAGTGGTCCTCAAATACCATCTTCCTTATTCAGCACAACCCATGAAACCAGCTTGTACTTTCATAGTGACTATTCACAAAACAAACAAGGGTTTCACATTATATATCAAGGTGAGAGGAATGAAGAAAAATGAAAACTTATTTAAGCTCTATTTGCAATTTAAAATCGTTAACCAAATATAAGTATTTTCTGAATTCTGTCTCAGAAGGGAAAGGGACTTAAACCAAGGCAAACTTCAATAAGGAAGATTTTTTAAATAATGCAGCTCTCAGGGAACTGTACAGGAAAATGATGTCTTTCTGAGGCCTTAGAAAATCATAGCCAGAGAAAAAAGATTGAGTTCACCTTAAGTTAATACACAGTTACATGTTAAGCAAGGCAGGAAAATTAAGCAAGGCAAACTGTAAATCAAAGATTTATCTTTGCTTTTATATCAAATTGAACATTTTGAAAAGATATAGCATTATTCTTGTACATTAAATTTTTTCTTTACTTTGTGAAAGAATAAAACCACATTCCTTGATTTGCTCTATTGCAATGAAAATAAAAAAATAAATACCTTGATAGTCATATTACCTTAGAACTGTCTCATATAAAGCTGCTGCATGATCTTGAGCAAGATTTTTATCCCTTTTGAATGTAGGCTTGCACTGAGGCAGAGCTAAGCTAAAATGCTGATGGTCTCTATTCAATCTAATGTAGCATCAGTCTTGACCCTCATTTCATAATATAACTAGTTATCATACCTTCCAAATATGTGATGTTTAATTTTGTATTATAGAATACATGTAAGGCATATACCATGATGCGTATTATTAACAATTATGCAGTACATTTTAGCAATTTTATTATGCTATTGTTTCTGATCTTAAAAGTAAATTCTGTTCAAATTAAATATTTAAAGTTATGATGAAATTCTACACAGTGTAGCTTTAGCAACTGTAATTAATCAAAGCATCTTGAAATTTTGTTGCATATCTGCCTGATTATTAAAGGACTTTATGAGCTTGTGATACTTTTGAATGTAAGCTCCCTGAGAACAAGGACTTGGTATTATTCATTGATGTATCTGAAGTGCCTAGAACATAAGAACACTAGGAGTCATCTCTACCACCTCTTAGTATGGAATTACCTATATTAAAAGAAAATAATAATCATTTTAAACAGAATAGGATAACTAAGATTTACTCTTTTTCTTTGTTGCATGAAGGCTCAAAATCATAGTTGTAATGCCCTCTAGAAATTTAACCATCCTATGCCAAGCTCTGCTGTTCACTTATATTGGCTTCATTTTCTTTTTCCTACCCTCATTTTGCTTCTGCCACTCAAAGTAATGTTATTCAAATGATGTGAAACTAGAATTTAAACTTTTTATTTGTTAGTTTTTCCTTGAAAAAAATCATTATTGACATAATAGAAGTATAAAAGAGAAAACATTGTTCTACTGTTATTGACATTAACATTATTGACATAAACCATTGTTTATGACAATGACTAGATACAATTTATGAATCACATAAAATTTAAAACTATTTTCTTTAATGGAATTTTAAAGAAGTTGATGTTATGTGTATAGTTATATATGAATCTATATAACTTACTAATTTATTTTTTGATTGATATTGTGTAGACTTTTAGAGCAGTCTGAATTTTATAAAAATGCATAGTATACAATTAAGTATTCCCTTCTAATGAAAAACGTGATTGCAAAATTAGTGATATTACTAGAAATATTAGGTTTATTAAGTCCTATGTTGTATGTAATACTAGGATGAGAACTTTTGTTTTGAACATTTAAAATCTGGTTCCTACACTTTCTTTATTAAGCTGGAAAGAATACAGACAAGAACATTGTATGAATTTTTGTAGGATCATACATTTGTCTGAGTCCCTTTCTATTAAAATGCTTATTTAAATATCATTGAAAATTTAAAGGGATTATTTAATAGAATAATATGTCCCAACCCCCAATGATAAAATTATATGTATTGGCCTTACATTGGGTCTGACATATTTTAGTGTATGGATCATTACTTAAAGTGAGAGACAGATTAAGAATAAAAGCACCTAATATTTTTAAAGATTTTATTCATTCTAAAACCTCTAGTTATAAATATTGTAGTTATATTTTAATAAACAATAGGATAACTTATTCATATTCAAATGTAATTTTTATTTGAAGAATATATAATTTTAATGGTCTACAGCAAAATAATTTCTGGTTGTCAGCCACTTAAATTCTATTAATTAGAATATAAATTTCAACTTCTAAATAGTAAAGTCATAAACACGTGAGTATATAACATGTTCATAAGTTTAAATTCATTCAGCAGTGTTTATCAAGTACATACTGTGTGAAAGGAAATGAGCAAGGCTTTAGGATACAGTGATAAACAACAACAACAAAATAGCAACTCTTATCTCATATAGAATATAAAACAAGAGGAGTATGAACAAATAAACAGTTATGCCTCAGTACCAAAAATCACAACAATAGATATACAAAGTTTAGTTTCTACTAGAGGAAAATTTTTCCTAGAACTTTATTTTACTAAATGAGTCTCTGAAGAAATCTAACAGAGGGATATTGAGGTCTATTTTTAGAAAAAAAATCTAAAAATTTTAAGAAGGCTCAGAATTTGACTTATACCTACACTTATTTTATTCTGTGTTCATGCAACATAACCAAGAAGCAATTGCATTCTAATGAAGAAAATCAGAATATGTTTGATTAAAATTATGACTCTAGGAGGAGTTTACATTTTCATTCAGGTTTATAATTTAGATAGCACAAATGGGTGAAGAAACTGATTCATTTTTTATAAATTGTACTAACATTTAAATATGAAAATTACAGCTATTAGAAGAAATTCTTATCACTGTCTTTAACAGCATTTATTATAAATAATAATTACTATTTATAACTAACTATAAGCAGCATCACATATGTTCATAAGTTGCTAATACTATTCATCTATGGTCTCTGAAATTCAGAAAAGATAATGTCTTCATTATTTTTTCTAGCTTATCAATTGCAAAGCTGTCCTGATCCACGCCCATTTCGAAATGGTTTTGTGATTGGCAATGATTTTACTGTGGGTCAAACCATTTCATTTGAATGCTTCCCAGGATACACACTAATTGGAAATTCAGCTCTCACATGCCTTCATGGAGTCAGTCGTAACTGGAATCATCAACTTCCAAGGTGTGAAGGTATGTTTCTAAATTGAAGCTATCTTTTCGTGATAAACAATTGTGTTCAGTAATTCTTGCATTGACATTCTTCCTTGTCTTCTTCTTCCAATAGTATGCTACATACATAGTCTCCTTTTCAGTTGAAGAATTAATCAAAGAAAACCAAACCTAAAGCTCCTTAATAAATAACTGGTTTTATCAGTATTGACAGGGGTCTTAACCTTCCCCATTGGAATGAAAATAAAATCAACTAACACTTTAGAAATTTTCTTTTGTGTGTATGGAGTTGTGCATGTGGATGTATTTAATAGTCATTATTATAAGCTAATAGCCCAGATACCACTACTAAATTTGAGTTCCTTCCCATAAAAAAATGTTTTAAATGTAAAGGCCTTGAACCTCTTGTAAGGCATTATACATATACATGATATGATATAAAAATATCAAAGAGTTTGCATTGATATAAAGTATTAAAAAAAGAACAGAAAATATAAATTACCAATTTTGTGATGATTAATGATAGCAAACATATAGCACACCTCATATTGAGAAACAAAGTTGTACTATATTGTTTTCCATTTTGCCAACTTCATTTTATATACTGTAAAGTAAAAAACACAAAACAGACATAACTTATACTACATAAGAAATACTATATATTTGTTGTTTTCTTCATTTTCTGTTTATTGTTATTTTTTAACATTTGATTTTATGTCTTTTTCCATAGCTCTTTGTGGTGGGAATATAACTGCAATGAATGGCACTATTTATTCTCCTGGGTATCCAGATGAATATCCAAACTTTCAAGATTGCTTCTGGCTTGTAAGAGTACCCCCTGGGAATGGAATCTACATCAATTTTACTGTCCTTCAAACAGAACCAATCTATGATTTCATTACTGTATGGTAAGCAAGGACCATTGTTATTGATTGATTCAACTATATTAAGAGCAAAACGAGGTAGGATGAAAATATATCACAATCCTCTGTTACAAATTCCCATCTGATATTTAAGTTGGTGTGAGTAAATGAAGGTGACAGTATGTGTTTTTGCAAAATGAGAAAACAATAGAAGTAGACTTTGGCTTATCTGCCTCATGAGTTAGCTAAATATTGTAGAACAAAAGCTTCATAGATTAAAGAGATTTAAAGTTATCATTATTAATGTGCTAAAACAGACAATTAACAGAGTTAGTTTTAAAAGGTTCTTTGTTTACAAAAACTGATAAAGTTCAAGAGTCTATATTCAAATCACAATTATTTAATATAGCTATTTAATTACCATCATAACAATTTATTATAAAATAGTATAATTGCATATTATTATTCTATCAATATCAATTAAAACTTCATTTAAAAGTGAAGAGATTTCTGACTCATTGCCAAACAAAACTACTGTCTGAATTCTAAATCTAACCATCTGTGACTTTTGAGATTGTTGCTGAAGAAAATGAAAGGGTGGCAATTCTGAAGCATTTAAGAAAATCTTTTGGTCAAAAACCAAACACCATGTATTGATCACAATGAATATAGGTGTATTTCACTGAGGTAGAAGACTGATCTGTTTTTATATTCTACATTCTAAAATATGTTATCACCTATATAGTAATAAAATATACCAATGTTTTGTTGCTTATTGATTATTTTATCAGTTTCATCTTTATTGTTAAAATAGTAATATAAGTATAAAAAATACTTTCATTAAGCTTAGTTTAAAACTCTCCAAAAAACTAATCTTAATCTCACCTCCTTCTCCATTCTCCTATTAGGGATGGACCTGACCAAAATTCACCTCAAATTGGGCAGTTCAGCGGAAACACTGCCTTGGAATCAGTCTACAGCACTTCAAATCAGATCCTAATCAAATTCCACAGTGATTTCACAACAAGTGGCTTTTTTGTGCTCAGTTATCATGGTTGGTATTATCTAAGTGTTTCTCTTTTATTTGATGCTGTTTAACTTGTCCTAGAGAAAAAAAAAACATGAATGCAATACATTTTTAACCAGTAATTGAAAGATATTAAAATTTGACACATTGTCACTTCAGCATTCCAAATACACTAACTTGCAAAGGATGACCTCTACTATGTATATAGAGATATTAAAATATGAGCCCATGGATATAGATAATAAATCAGTCAGTAATTACCCAGTGGAAAATAATAATTTTTTGCATGGAAACCAATAAAATAGAACCAGCTGTTCATATTTTATTGCATGTAATTTGGAGACATCAATAGACTTTTTCTGTGAAAAATGTTTAATCTATTCAACCTGCTGTGAATTTTTCTAAAATTAACATCCAGTGTCTTTATGCTTTGGATCACATAACTCATTCATTTATAATCTTGTTTCAAAAGTGTATCTATTCTGGAATCTTAGCATTTTAACTGACTATTCCAGTTCATTAAGTTCATAGCTTCTACTCCTGTGGAATAATTTATGGAGTCTCAATTTAAGTTCTTTATATAGAATTGTTCTTGGTTCTACCTTCATAACATTAACTTTTTGAAAGGACATTGAGAGGGTTTTACAAAGGTGTTTCTTTATTTCCTTTATCCCAAATTGATTATATTCCATCTTAAATAAGAAAATGTTCATTTACCTGGTTACATCCCTTTATTGAGTGTAACTGTAGTTTAATAAAAAAAAAAAAACACATTCTGCCTCAAATAACCTTTATACAAATGCTGTATTTCACTGAACCAATAATCTACTAAATTTACCAGTTATATGAAAATTTGAAGATGAATATATGCCATGTCCATTACACTGCTATACAACATGATCTTTTTAAAATGAAGTAATGAATTTTTAGACTCAAAGCTGATATTCCAAGAGCAATGATATGTCAAATGTTATTGTCTTCCAAATCATTAAAACATATTGGTATAGAAATAGAGAATTTACTATAAAACATTTGAGTTCTTTAGTCTCAGTATTTGTCAGCCAGTTAGATGGTATCTAATTAGTGTCTCCTTAGTGACCCATAGCCAGCAGAACTGAATGTGATCACAGCACAGCCAATTAGAAAGTAGGGTATACAAGTCAACTTTTTGTGGGGCTGTTTATTTCTTTAATAACTCTTTTTATCTTTTTTTTCTGATGAATTGATCATTGATGCTGGTAGTTTATAGTTACAGCCTAATACTGAAACAATAGCATTTTTACTTGATTGATGATCATAATTCTGGAGCCAGTAAATAACCATTAAGATCAAAAGATAAATGAATGAATTGGGTTCTTTCTTCATGAATCTCTGCCTAAATTTTTATTATTTTGTATACTGCCTAAATAAGTCATAAAGAAGAGACTATTCATTGATGGACTATAAATATCCATAAGATAATTTTATATGAAGTGTTAAGTTCTTACAAAATTTAGGAGGCATTTCGAAGTGAAAATATTGTCAGAAGAAAAGATGTCAGCATTTGTGCATGAAATCTGTTTAGAAAATATGTGGGTGACAGACTTATGCATAACTACATAAATATGAATGTAGATTTATGTGGATGCATGTGACTATACAAACATATATTATCATTCTTTTCATTTGACTTTTGCAACTTGCTTTTGGGTTATGTTCAACATAAATAGAATAGCTTAGGGATAAAGTAGATCAAATATATGCTTAGTACTTTTTTTCCAGTTGACTTTGGACAAGTTATCCTTTGGTCTTCACTTTCCTCAGCTGATAAACAGCATGAATGGATTGTTGAGGGGCTAAAATGAGATACTGTACGTATATAATTTATTCCAGTTACTGGCATATATTATGTTAATTCATATGAAATTATTGGTAAAAATATTAAGTATTAACAATTTTGTATAGCACAATCCTAAAAATTAATATCACTGTTACTATTATATATGTTAAAGAATTGGAGACAATAAATAATGTACAGATCACATAATGCCTGAAAAAAATAGATGTTTAGTAATATTTGCTTCCATATCATATCTTGTTTCACATTTTAGATTTTATAATAGTGGATTTATTTTCATTTATGTTTATACTTCAGATTTTATAATAAAACACAATGCCAGATCTTAAATGCTTAAATGCCAGAAGCCTAATGAATGCTTAAACCCCATATCTGTGATTTTACCCAAACCTTAAAACAACTTGAAAATTTGGAAATATAGAATTCATGTTAAAAATTGATCAATACCTTAAATTCCTCTGAATGTAATAAAATGTTTGCTAAAGTGCTGGTTTCATTCTGACTCACCTTTTCTAGAATGCTTTATGTTTACATTAAGTCAGAC
Organism: Marmota monax; assembly: GCF_021218885.2. Classification (NCBI taxonomy): domain Eukaryota; kingdom Metazoa; phylum Chordata; class Mammalia; order Rodentia; family Sciuridae; genus Marmota; species Marmota monax. The sequence continues at coordinate 19,001,124 of NW_026694084.1, read as the reverse complement.
TTAAGTTGCCTTATTATGACCTTCACTCAGTCTTACTTATCAATTCCCATTTCAAAGTGAACTCTCATGAGTGAAATATTAGCCAAGTCATTTAATATTTTTTGATAGGTAAGCCAGGTAGATAATTCATTATATAACACTTATTTTAAGTGATGATGTATGCCTAAACTTGGAATAGATTACTTTTTCACCCAGTTTTGTTTAAATTCTACTAATTCATTTGTTACTTTTGTTATGCTCCATCTGTAAGTCAAAAGTGAGTTTTTCAACAAGTTGTTTATTTTATAAATTTGACAGTTCAAGCTTTTCATGTATTTTTGTAAAGTCATATTTATCATTTAGGTTTTACTTACTTTATTTTTAGTGTTCTTGAAAAGAAAAAAAAATGGTTTCCCCTGTCTAACTGACTTCCAATATGAGAACAAGCTAGTCTTCTTTTATAAAATGCTATCTTCTGTCTTTCATGATCAAAATAACATTCATAAAAAGCTTTGTCCCCAGTATTGCAAAGGAAAAAAAAAAAGAACTTTGCAAACTAAAGTTCTGTGTAATGAAAGGAAAAAAAAAAGGAAAGGTATGAAGGTTGAGGTACTTTACCTCAAATGTCCCATTTTTTTTCATTTGAAGAAATGTTTTTGTCTTTCTCTTTATTGCCATTATTGTTATTCCTTAAAATATCAAGATGGGGCTGACATAATGAATAATAATGCTCAATTCTAATTAATGACCCCCTGAAAGCAAATTATACAAAATGCATTTTAGTGGAATTGTTTCAGACAGTGACTTTATGTAATATTCACTATAATAGTGATAGCCGCCATATACTGAAAATTTAATATGCTGGACATTCTGCTAGGTGCTTTCCATATATTATTGCTAATTTTCATAAGAAGTCCATAAGGTAACTATTAGTATTGCCATTTTGCTAATGAAAGATCTGAATGAAAAATTAAGTAACCAGCATAAAGTCACAGAATTAATAAAACAAAGGCTGCCTAGAATAGAAATTGTGCAGAGATATAAATAGGTCTACTGATTTCCAAAGCTTTTCTGTTTGAAAAATGAAAACAACAAGAATACAATAATTGCCTAAATTTATTTGGTTCTTACCAAGTGATAGGCTGTGTCCTAAGCAGGCATTATCTCATGAATATAGTATATTTGATGTTATGTAAACTTAATTTTTCACTAAAATTTTAGCCAAAATGATTTTCCTTTTAAGCAAGATGCGGTGTCACCTTATTTCCTAGAAAATACCATTCCTGATTATGAGTTGCACCTTCAAATTTCTTGATGCTTCTCTTCTGAAAGACCTACCAGCTAATAATAGTACATCATTTGATTTACCACAACTCAGTGTGGTCTTTATAGTTTTCAACATATGATTTGGTTTCTGTGCCAAGAAAAAAATGAGTTTTATTGGAGTCAACTTATACCAACCAATATAACCTGGAGAATACAGTAGGAATATATGGTTATTAACTTAAGATGTGTAAGTCCATTGTAAGATGTGTAAATCCATTTCCAGGATCTCCTCTTTTTTAATTATTGGAGAATTAGGGAAACTCAATTTGTCTACCAAAAGATTTTCTTAGACAATTGTCTAAGAAATTAGACAGTTTCTTCAGTGTTTCACTCTATCTGAGTTTTGCTTTCTGAAGTTTTAGTTATCCATGGTCAACTGCGATCAGAAGATATTAAATGCAAAATTCCAAAAATAAGTAATGCACAAGTTTTTTAATAATTCTTATTTATTTTTCTCTTTTCACATTTTTATTGGTACATGATAGTTGCATATGTTGATGGTATTTGTTGTTACATATTCATACATACTCACAATACAACAATATAAGTTGGTCAATATCACTTTCCGGCATTTCCCCCTCCTTTTCCTCCTCCCACCCCCTGTTTCGTTTCCTCTACTGATCTCCCTTTTTCTTTTTCCTCTTCAGTTTTTACATATGAAAGAAAACATAAGATTCTTGACCTGAGTTTTGCATATTTTGCTTAATGTAGTGGTCTCAAGTTCCATCCATATTCCTGCAAATGTCATAATTTTATATTTTTTAATATTCCATTGTGTATATATACCACATTTTTTTTTTATCCATTCATCCATTGGTGGACACCTAGGCTATTGTGAATTGTGCTGCTGTAATCATGGGTATGCATGTCTCACTATAGTATGAGGACTTTAATTATTTAGTATAAATACTGAGGAGCAGTAGAGCTGAGTCATGTGATGCTTCCATAACTAATCATTTGAGGAACCTCTGTACTGATTTCCACATAAGTTATATAATTTACAATTCCACCAATAGCATAAAGTACTCCTTTTTATCTGCATCCTTCCCAGTATTTTTTATTATAGGTATTCTTAATGACTGCTATTTTGACTGGTATCTGAAGGATAAAATGATAAAATCTCAGTATAGTTTTTTAATTGGTTATTTTTAGTTCCATATAATATTAGGATACATTTTGACATAATTATAAAAGTATAGAATATAATTTGTTCTAATTCAGTTCTCAGAACTTCCCCTTTCCCTCCCATCTTCCCTCTCCCATTGCCTTTCTTACACTCTACCAATCTTTCCACTATTTATTTGCAGTTTTTATTTTCATTTTTCTTAATTACTAATGATGTTGAACATTTTTTCATATATTCATTGGCCACTTGTATTTCTTCTTTTGAGAAACGTCTGTTCATTTCATTGATCTAATTATTATTTGGGTTAGTATTTGGTGTTAAGTTTTTTTTAATTCTTTAATATTCTAGATATTTATTATTTGTCAGAAGAGTAACTAGCAGATGTTTTCTTACATTCCGTATGTTTTCTTTTCACATTCCTAATTGTTTCCTTTGCTGTGCAGAAGCTTTTTAATTTGTTGCCATTCTGTTTATTAACTCTTGGAATTATTTCCTGAGCTTTAAAGGTCCTATTGAGAAAGTCATTGCCTAGGATGATTTGCTGGAGTACTGATCCTACATTTTCTTAGGAGTTTCATAATTTTTGTTCTAATTCCTAGGTCTTTTTGATCCCTCTAAAGTTGAGTTTTGTGCAGAATGAGAGATAAAGGCTCTAGTTTCATTCTTCTACTTATGGAATACCAGCTTTCCCAGCCATTTCATAAAAAGGTTGTCTTTTCCCCAATTTATGTTTTTGGCATCTTTTTCAAGGATCAAATGACTGTAGATGTCTGGGTTTGTCTTTGTGTGCTCTATTTTGTACCATTGGTATATGTTTATGAGGAAAAGATAATGTCATTTATTATTCAATGCAGTTTACTATAGCTCTGTAGTATAATTTAAAATCAGGTATTATGATGCCTCTAGCATTCAGTTTTTGGCTTAGAATTGCTTTGGCTATTCTGGGTCTTCTATTCTTCAAAATGAATTTTAAGACTGTTTTTTTCTAGTTTGGTAAAGAATGTCATTTTGATGGGTATTGCATTGAATCTGTACGTTGCTTTTGATAGTATGGTCATTTTAAGCAACATATTCTGCCTAACCATGAAAATGGGAGGTCTTTCCATCCTCTGGGGTCATCTTCAATTGATTTCTTCAATGTTGTATAGTTTTCTTCATTATATAGGTCTTTCACCTCCTTGGATAGATTTATTCCTAGTATTTTATTGTTTTACTTTGTTGAGTTTATTGTAAATGGAATTGTTTTTCAGCTTTATTTTTCAGCAAATTTATTTTTGGTTTACAGGAAAACTATTGATTTTTTTTTTATGCTGATATTGTAACCTGCTACTTTGTTGAATTTGTTTACTAGCTATAGCAAACTTTTGGTGGAGGTTTTTGGCTCTCCTAGGTGTAGGAAAATTTTACAATATAAATTCATAATTGTTCTTTTATTTTTAGTTAATCTTGGTAATGTCTTACTCTGCCTAGTTTGTGAAAAAAATTATCATAGGTATATGCTTATAGGAAAAACATATTTATAGGACTTTCTATTATATATGGTTTCAGGCATCTACTAAGGGGATGTTAGGTTGTATCTCCCATTGATAAGTGGGGACTACTATAATATGATTCAGTAATTTGTATTCTTCATTGTTCTGTATTAGTAACTTATGTTACTAATACAGAACATAATGATGACTCATTATTTTCAAGTACTGTATATAAAAGGTCTGTGATATCTTTTAGGTCATCTTTTAAACTTATGTTATTTTTACAATAAATGTTATATTTGGGAACAGTATATTTAACTCTGCAAAATCTTAACCTTAAAGAGACTGCTGCAAATGAGGACAGATTTTGTATAAAATATAAATCACATTACTTTTTAAGATGTGACCCCTTTTCTCACACAATCTAAAGACCTGACTTCCTTTCAAATTTCAATATAGAACACTGTCCTCAAAGGGTTTCATTGTTTGATGTCCTCAGAACTTCATTGTTCAGTCCTCAGAACTTCCCCTTTCCCTCCCCTCTTCCCTCCCCCATTGCCTTTCATTGTTTGATGTTCAGAGAACAGAAGAGGTATGGACGCATACATTAAATGATGTGTGTGTAAATGCATGTGTATGTGTGTGTGCAAAATGTATTAGTGGTGTTAAAAATCCAAACTGATGAAGCTGTTTGAGGAAAAGAGTTTTTGGGGAAAAGATAATGCCATCTATTATTATTTAAATAATTTTATGACTAAAAAAGTGACTGAAAGGTTAAAATTGCTCACTTTTTGTTTATTTGCATACCAATTGATAAGATATTGTATTTTATTTTCTTCAATACCTTACCCTCCTTCTCTTTCAAAGAATCAAGAGCAGAGCTTTCCTTAAAGTTGCCATTGTAAGGAGTAAAGGAACATACCATAAGGACCCTGAGGCATCCTAGCAAAAAGGTTTAGGAGTTAATGTAGTAGGATTTGACCTGGGTGATGTGGTTTTAAGCAAATGTTTTAAAAAGCATACCTTTTCTTCTGTCAGAGTGTTTGAGCATTTTTATGATTAGCCATCTTAATATTTTTTTTTCTATAAGGTAGAAGGAGTGGAATAAATTATATAATGGGTATGGAAGCAATATTTACTCATATTAGCTGACATGGAAGGATCCTAGTCATTTTGTGGTCTGAACAGTGTTCTAGCTTTTAAGTAATGATTACAGAAATGTCTCATTTTTAACTTCTTCCAACAGTCATATAGTTACCTTATCTGATTTTAGTTTTTAGTGCAATTATTTATCTTTAATAGAAGACCATGGTCAATGAGTCAAGCCAAGTCAACTCTAAGCTGACAGGAAATACAAGATGCTGTTTTCTCTTTAAGATTCTGAAAATGTACACTGAAGTTACAATTAAGGATAATTCTAACATATTACTTTATAACAAAAGTCAACCAAGCTATGGTAATGAACAGAAAAAGGAAAATAGAGATTGACTAAGAACAAATAGTGGCTGTTAACTGTCCTCTGTTATCTACTAATGTGCAAGGTAACTCAACCTTATAGAGGAGAGTCCTGTCCCCATTACTTTTCAGTTCTAAAAGGTTTTTTACTAAGAGAAGATCCCTTTAATTAGTTATTTGTATATAATGAAACCAATTCATGCAATAGATATTGGAATTTTTCCATGATAATTCTGATGTTTACCAATAGCTTTGTTTTCCAATAGCTTCCATGATTCCTTCTCTAGGGAAATGCCAAAAGTGACTTCTTACCAGTCCACATCTCATAGTGGAGATTTTCTCCATCTATTTTTAAGTCCAAGGATCATCATTGCTCTTGATTTGTAATATTTGTTCTTATATATTCAGAAAATAAGCTGATTATAGATATTAATGTTACAAAGTGATATTTGTAAATAATTTAAGCACTACTAAAATGTACCTCTGGTCATGTTAGCACACTAGCCAATTTTCTCCAAAATTAAAAAAATATATATATTGTTTATAATTTTTCCCTTTTCCTTAGAAATTGGACAGAATTTATTCAAACAATCTAAACTCTGCTTTCAAGTGAAACAGCTTAAATTTATTTTAGATAACTTTTGAAATAATGCTGATAAAATTACATAATTGAACATCTAATTATGAATGTTTTTCTTCCCCAAATCAGGATATTATCATACTTGAATCAATCTGGGTCACTACTGAAGTACACTGGGTCTTATACAGGACTCAAAGTTTACTAGGAATGTAAAATGTTATTTCTGTCTTCTATGAGAGATATTATATCCTTACTTGGCAGAAAGGTTATGTGCTTTTTTGATTTAGAGAAAGAATGGCAATTTGCCAGTGTTCTGTTTTGTCTTTTTTTAAGCAGCTTTTAATAGCTCAGTTGAATAGAAATAGATAAATGCAGCATTCTTTTATGGAATTGGGTTGGATGTTTCATTGCAAAGAAAATAGGAAATTAAAAATAACCAAAAATATTGCCAGAATCAAATTCTAAAGCAATTTCAGGAAATTTGTTGGATTGGGAACCAGATATCTATGCATATGTGAGCACACAGGGCACTTATTCAAATAATAGCCATCCTCAAAAGATACTGACACATAAAATGCAATGTCCTCATGTTGTTGTTAAAGAGTAAATAGTGTTTTAAAACTAAATGTCAAATAAAATGATTCATTTATAAAGAACACAGATTTAGATCAATGTGTATTTTAAAACTATAAACATATTTTGTGTAGCTTTTCTATTACTGGTCATAACTGTAACTTTCTAAATAGAACAAAGCATGAAAAGCATAGACTAGATATATGCTCATAAAATTTAGATGACATAGTTTATACTATTTAACAATTTCAGTTCTGCCAGTAACAGGTTGTGTGTCCTTCTCTACTATTACTTCTCTATGTCAACTTCTCCCTCTCACCCATCCCTAAACAAAATATTAGAATACACAATTTTAAGGTAACTTACAGTTCAAGCAGTCTATGGGTTGTGACCCATACAACATTGCGTATATTTGTACCAGACCTGTTTATACTCTTCCAAAGTAATCAAGGCATTTATTTTATACAGGATAAGACATTGTCCTAATTAGTTATTAATTTGTATTTTTTGAGCACGGTATCTAGAGCATTCTCCTCATAGTTTTAAAATTACAGAACATTCATTTGTTACATGTAACTATAAAATATGTTGCTAAGTTCATGGGTTTATATTACAGTATAGGGTGCATCAGTAGAAAACAATGATCTTGGTAAATTAAAAACATATATAATTTAGACTAGGAACATAAACAGATATTGTGATATATTCTGGAAATTCAGATGGGTGCTTTGAATATCATTATGTTTGTGAGGAAGGTCACACCAGAGTGAAATTTTATGTGTAGGGGCACAAGAATCCTCACAGCAGTCATATTGCTCTCAATATTTGCCAAAGAGGGAAAGTGCTATCCCTTTGAAATGATGTGTGTCTGGCCTTATTCTAAGCATCATTGTGAAACTTAGTATTGCTTCTTACAGCACTGGTATATTTACACATATCTTGACACGGCTAATTTTAGTGATTAATGAGTAAATCATGTAAAGTGCCTTAGAGTGTTCTTTGTGAACAGTGGATTCCACATGAATGCTGTCTCGATTTTTTTTTCATCAGTTTATTGGTATGTAGGAAGGTTTTATCAGAAAGACACAGAACATAAGCAATACACAGTAGACAAATTTAACAATATAGGTGTATTCGTTTCGTAGTGCTGCTAGAACAAAGAACCACAAACTGGGTGACCTAAACCAACAGAAATGTTTTCCCAATTTTGAAGGTTAGATGTCTGAAATCAGTGTGTGGCCTTTCCACTCTCCCTGAAAGCCTGATCTGTGGATGCTTCCTTGTGTCCTCCCAGCTTCTGGTGGTAGGCAGCAACTTTCTGCATTCCTTAGCTTATATAAGAGTCACTAAACCTCTGTACTATCATCACATGGCCAATTCCCCTGTGTATCTGTCTCTGTGTTTCTTCTTTTTAAAATAAGGATACCAGCCATATTGGATTAAGAACCTATCCTAATTCAATATGAATTCAATTTACCTAGTTATATCACCAATAAAACCCTATTTCTCTAATGGCAACCCTTCTGTGTAGAGTGTTTATCTGTAAATTAACATCCCTGCACAGAGAGTTCTTTTTATAAACAGGTTGAAGTACTGGAAGAAGATATTTTGAGTGTCAGATAACAATTTACAGAAGGAAACTGAAGCAGATTTTCCTTGATTCATCACTCATTGTCTATATTTTGAAAAAAATAAAATTCTGTTCTCATTATCCTAGAAGTTTATTAGCCAATTAACCTTTTATAAATGGTCTTTTGGTCTGTGATGATGAATCAATTACTTGTCCTTTTGTTCAGGTTTTTGTTCCAGTTTCTTTTTTTATCTAAAATACTCTATGCCCATGATTACCCTTTAGAACTGGAAAAATCTAATTGTTCAAAGTTTGTCTCATTTTCTTTTTTGAAAATTTATTTATTTATTTATTCTAATTAGGTATATATAACAGCTGAATGCATTTTGATTCATTGTACACAATTGCAGCACAACTTTTCGTTTCTCTGGTTGTACATGATGTAATGTTGCACCATATGTGCAGTCTCACATATACCTAGGATAATGATGTCCATCTCATTCCACCATTTTTCCTGTCCCATGCCCCTTCTCCTGCCCTTCCTCCCTAAAAATTCCTCCATGTTTCTCACCCTTACCCCTATTATAGATCAGCACCTACTTATCAAAGAAAACATTTGGCCTTTGATTTTTGAGATTGGCTTACTTTGCTTAGCATGATATTCTCCAATTCCATCCATTTACCTGCAAAAGCCATAATTTTATTCTCTTTTAATGCTGAGTAGTATTCCATTGTGTATATATACCACAGTTTTTTTTTATCCATTCATCTATTGAAGGTCATCTAGTTTGGTTCCACAGTTTAGCTATTGTGAATTGTGCTGCTATAAACATTAATGTGGCTGTGATACTATACTATGTGGTTTTTAAGTCCTTTGGGTATAGACTGAGGAATAGGATAGCAGGGTCAAATGGTGGGTCCATTCCAAGTTTTTCAGGGAATCTCCATACTGCTTTCCATAGTGGTTGCACCAATTTGCAGTCCCACTAGCAATGTATGAGTGTGCCTTTTCCTCCACATCTTTGCCAACAATTAAAATTGTTTGTAGTTTGTATTCTGATTGTTGAATAATTTTTCATGTATTTGTTGATCAAATGTATACCTTCTTCTGATAAGTGTCTATTTAGCTCCTTAGCCCATTTATTGATTGGGTTGTTTGCTATTTTGGTGTTAAGTTTTTTTGAGTTCATTATATATCTTGGAGATTTATGCATCCTGATGTGCGTGATTTTGCTCCCAAAATGTAGGCTCTCTCTTTACCTCATTGATTGTTACTGTTGCTGAGAAAAAGCTTCTTAGTTTGAATCTATCCCATTTATGGATTCTTGATTTTATTTCTTGAGCTTTAGGAGTCATGTTAAGGAGGTCAGGGCTTAATTTGACATGATGAAAATTTGGGCCTACTTTTTCCTCTATTAGGTGCATTTTCTCTGGTCTCATTCCTAGGTCCTTGATCCACTTTGAGTTGAGTTTTGTGCATGGTGAGAGATAGAGATTTAGTTTCATTTTGCTGCATATGGATTTTCAATTTTCCCAGAACCATTTGTTGAAGAGGCTTTTCTTTTTCCTCCAATGTATATTTTTAGTGCCTTTGTGTAGTATGAGATAACTTTATTTATGTGGGTTTGTCTCTGTGTCTTCTATTCTGTACCATTTGTCTATTTGCCTTTTTTGGTGCCAATACCATGCTGTTTTTGTTACTGTAGCTTTTTAATATAATTTAAGGTCTGATATTGTGATGTCCCCTGCTTCACTCTTCTTGCTAAGAATTTTTGGCTGTTCTGGGCCTCTTATTTTTTCCAAATGAATTTCATGATGGCTTTTTCTATTTGTATAAGGAATAACATTGGAATTTTAATTGGAATTGCATTAAATATGTATAGAACTTTGGGTATTATGGCCATTTTGACAATACATCACTCTTTCATGTTAAAAATTAGGGATAGTAGGAACATACCTCAGCATTGTAAAAGCTATCTATGCTAAACCCAAGGTCAATATTATTCTAATTGGAGAAAAATTGGAAGCATTTCCTCTAAAGACTGGAACAAGACAGGGATGCTCTCTTTTGCCACTTATATTCAATATAGTCCTTGAAAATCTAGCTAGAGCAATTAGACAAAGGAAAGAAATTAAAGGGATACAGATAGGAAAAGAAGAGCTCAAAATATCATTATTTGCTGACAACATGATTCTGTACTTAGAGGATCCAAAAAACTCCCAGAAAACTTCTAGCATTAATAAATGAATTCAGCAAAGTAGCAGAATATAAAATCAATACCCATAATTCAAATGCATTCCTATAAATCAGTGATGGATCCTCTGAAAGAGAAATTAGGAAAACTATCCCATTCACATTAACCTCAAAAAAATAATAATTGGGAATCAATTTTACAAAAGAGGTGAAAGTCCTCTACAATGAAAACGACAGAACATTAAAGAAAGAAATTAGAAGATATTAGAAGACGAAAAGATCTCTCATGCCCTCAGATAGGAAAAATTAATATTGTCAAATGGTTATTTTTTTTGTAGGTGTTTTTCTTAACTTTTCTAGTTGATGCACCTCAATACTCCTAATAATACTCTTGCAATAGGAGTAATATCAAAGATATGGACTTTGAAGTTAGAGGAGATAGACTTGAGTCTGACTAGTCCCTGTCCTAATTGTGTGATCTTGTCTGTGTTACTGTGTCCAGTAGGTCTCATTCTCTTCATCTGCACATTGAGGTACAAAAACAACTTCTAAGTTTCAGCAATGAAATTTAACAAATTTCTCATTTGTCTCATGTTGTAATAGAGCAAAACATATTTCTTAAATTAAAAAGAAGTTTAATACATTTTTAATAGACTCTTAGAGAAACCAGGCTTTAATTAAGCAAAAAAAAAAAATGTTATTGATTTTAGTTATCATTGGGGGCTGAAAAGCATGATGTTTATATCCATGGAGATTCTTTCTTGTGACCTTTAAATTATGCCAATTCTAATTAAATTGGATGACCAGTTCAAGTGATAAAGATTATCAGAAACAAGATATTCAACAAACAGGTATCCCATAAATATTCTAATATAGCATAATGAATAAGGCTCTGGAGTCAGGATATCAAGGTTCAAACCCTAGCTATGCAACATTATAGCTGTACGATTTGGGGCAAATTCTTACCTCTCTTTAATAGATTTTTATAAGGTGAAGAAAGTTATAGAAATGGTTATATAAATTAAATAATGAAATAACTTTTATGAGGATCATTTTGATATATATACATACATACATACATATATATAATTTTTTTTGGCGGGTGCATACTTGGAATTGAACTCAGGGGCACTCAACCACTGAGCCACATCCCCAACCCTATTTTGTATTTTATTTAGAGAAATGGTCTCACTGAGTTACTTAGCACCTTACTTTTGCTAAGTTGGCTTTGAACTTGTGATCCTCTGTCATAGCCTCCTGAGCCACTGGGATTACAGGTGTGCACCATGGTGCCCAGCCAATTGGGTTAATATAAATAAGGTGTTTAAAACATTCTTTGGCCTAAAGTGAACACTGAATGCTTGTTTTCAATTATTACTGCATGCCAGTACAGAGCATTCTGTGAGGAACCTTAGAGAAGATAGGCATTGAGCAGGGAAACTAACGTGAGTACATATTTCCAAATTTTGATGTCAAGAAGGAATAAAACAAAATGTTATGAACCACATAACTAAAAGAACTGACTGAGGGTAAGAAATAAGGAGTAAAAATCAAGCTTTACTTGAGGAAAATATTTGAATATCTCAGAAATGTGTTGTTTTCTCTCAGTGTTGTAGTTATTTTTAAAAATAAAGAAATAGTAAAAACTTGATAAATTCTACCACATTTTTATTCTCATAAAAACATTATATAATTTTCTTTTTTTTCCACATATGTGAGTATATGTAGCTACTCAGATGAAGAATAAACACATTGTCTATTTTTATAGCCTATCAACTAAGAGTGTGCCAACCTCCACCACCCGTACCCAATGCTGAAATTTTGACTGAAGATGATGAATTTGAAATAGGTAAAGTTTGTTAAATTACTTTCAGAGAAAATGTCTTGTTAGCAGAGATATTTGCTTTAACAAAAAGAACAGTAGCAGCTTGCTTTTAGACCTTGTTTTTGGGGGTGGTGAGAAATAGTTCATAATTCTTAAGAGGAGAGAATGGTCACAAGAGGAAATACTGGACAAGATGTAAAAATTCTGCTTTTACAGCATGTACATTATTAGTAAACAGTGTTGGAATTGTGGCCATACAATCAATTGTATTTTGGTTCTTCTTCACAAACTGTTATTTTGCTGCCTTCTGACACTGCAGTCTTAACTTCTGTGAGTTCAGGCCTAAGCCTAAGTCCATAAAATGAATATCTATTAGCTAGTAGAAATTTTGATACTGATTGAAAATGACTAAAAGAAAATTATACTCTGCTTTTAAAATCAAAATATTATTATTCTTTTTTTTTCTATTGTCTTCTTGCTTATTTGAACTTCTTGTCCTCTCTCTCTTCGTTTTTTTTTTTTCCAATAGGTGATATTATCAGGTACCAGTGTCTTCCAGGATTTACATTAGTTGGAAATGCAATTCTGACATGTAGATTAGGAGAGCGACTGCAGATGGATGGGGCACCTCCAGTTTGTCAAGGTAATGATTTTTACATTTAATTATTTCCAAATATTGTTCTTTGTTCAGTAAGGGTAAAATTCTATTTTATGTTAATGATACATATTTAACTGGCAATACTATTATGAAGTATACAACTCATATATATGTGTGTGTGTGTGTGTGTGTATATATATATATATATATATATATATATATATATGTATATATTTATTCCATTATTTCTCAGATTTAGGTTTAAATTACTTTTATTCTTTGTATTACTTTAAAGGTATAATTTTTTAAGTTTAGCCTATCAGCCAAGTCAGTTCAACTTATTTAAATTAGTTTTGCTGTAAGGGATGGAAATGAAGGTAAAATCCAAAGGAAATCACTTTAAATAAAGCCTCTAATGTTGATTGCTTTTGTTTGGAGAAAAATTTATTTTAACCACTAGATTAAATTTTATTGACCATCTATTAAGTAGGAAGAGCTGAGGAAAAAAAAAAAACTACCTATAAACCAACCACAAGTTTTAAGTGGTCCTTGTTATGAAGCCATCACAGAATAAAGATATGGCAATCCAATACTATGTTTAGGAATTAACCTGGAGGATATAGAATCATAATCTTTAACTATTTGTAATTCAGGGAAAGCTTGACAGAGGCATTGTTTCCCAAGTTCTAAATCATCAATGAAATTTATTCTGGTGGAACAAACCTAGAGAAAGGATGATCTAAATGGCTGATATACACATAAAAATACAGGTGGGAGAGGAACGTGGATTTCAAGAAATTAATTCACTTTGTTACAAGGCCAAGTGAATGATAGACCTTGAATGATATATAGAATCATGATATTCAGTAATCATTTATTGATGATTTATCTAGCATGGGCAGTGCCTAACATACAGAAACCTGTCCCAACCGGCAGGACACATCAACGAGGGCCGGGAACCTAGGTGGGGAGGAATGAAGGGACAAGAGACATGAGGGATGACAGCAAGTTCTGATCAAGCTGCAAACTTTTATTGTTCACACAGGGGTATTTATATGCTGGGGATAGGGAAGCTCTCTAATCAGCAGTTGCTGGATGTGGGTGGTAAAACTGCCAGCTGCAGGATGTCTGATGATCCTGATAACAGCAGGATGTTTCAGGAAGATAGGTAGCTGCAGGATGTCTCCCAGGGGGCTGTTTCTTGTAACTGTCAAGCTATTCTTTCAGGAGAATTTCCTTCTAGCCCCTGACAGAAACCAATAATAAATGTTGGCTAATTTTAATAAAACCAAATTTTATTGTTTTAGTATTTTCCAGATTTTCTTGAATTATTTCCTTCATTGGAGTTTATTTCTCAGTGTATGGAGATCTTTACTATGCAGTATCTTAAGTATTGCATGAACCTAAATCAAACATTCTGTTTATTGCTATAAACATGCTATAAATAGAAAATATAATTTGATTTTCTGCCTAATAGGAGTCCTTACATGAATATTTGTTTACATGAAGGGTTTGTTTGTTTGTTTGTTGTTTTAGAAGAGAGAATGTTTAATTTTGACTCATTGTTTCAGAGATTCAGTCCAAGGTGGGCTGGATCCACTGCTCTGGGCATGGTGCAGGCATAATGATGGAAGGGCATGGCAAAGTAGTGCTGCTCCATTTATTGCTGTCCAGGAAGCAAAGAGAGATGATGCATTTTCACAGGAGGTTTTTAAAGTAGCAAAAAGAAAGATAGGTTTGAGAAATATAAACTAGATTCAGTATTAGAAATTCTCATGATCTTAGTGATAACAGAACATCTCAAAGTTGGTTTGATATTCAGAAGTCTATAACTTATCATTGTGCATATGTGGATGTCATTCATTCAACTTTCTCCTTCATGCAAGACTACTCTCTAGCCATTTATGATTATAATTCATATTGAGATATTTAGATATGCATACATAGATGATAGTTTCTGCATTTTAGGAGACAATATGTGGGAAGATAACTTGGGCAGACATGGGGGCATGAATCAAGTACATAACAGGACTTTTTTCCTGACCTCAATATATAAACTACTTTGTGAATTCTTAAAACCAAAAACTTTCTGTTTTTATGTCTGGACGTTAATCTAATAAACTTTAAAATTTTTAAATAAAAAAAATACAGATAACCTAGCTATTTCACAATTCCTCATCTCTCTGATCTCTTAATGTCTTATTTCCAAAATAAGAATTTCCTATAGATTAGCAGTTACTCCTCTAATTATTCTGTGTGCTGTGGCTAATAATAAAAAGGGCAATTGAATTTATGTATCATAATAATACTTCAGATACAAACTGAAAATTATTAAGTCATCCCTTAGGGTAAGTCTATGCAATTTCTCTCTTAATTAATTGATCAGACACTTAATAAAAAACAAAAACGTGACTTACATTTTTGTTTTATTAAGTCACAAGATTGCTAAAAGTCATTTGTTTAGAATCTGCTAGAAAATTCTACATTGTTTTTAATCTATTTTAAATTATTTTACTTTTTTCACTGTTCCTAAAAGAGGCAATATTATTTTTATTTTTCAACTCAATCCTCTTTAGTTTCTTTATTCCACTTAACATATGGAAAACAAGGCTAAATATGCTAACTTTCAAAGAGTTTGGAATAAACAAAATCTAATCATTATGTAAAGGTCAGGCAAACGTCAGAGGAAAAGACCACTAAGAGACTGTCTCATGCAACAGCAAAGGGTTTATTGGGGGTCCAGCATGCTGGGGCTCAGAGCTCACTTCAGAGGAGCAAAGAACAAAGAGCCCCGGGAACAATTTGAGCAGAGCTTATATACATTCTTTGGAGGGGGCAGGGACTTTACTTACATCATAGCATCCTTTAGCAAATCATCGCATACCGTGGGAAAATCAAATAACAACTCTAAAACATGATTAGCACATTCACTGGCAGGAACAGGTCGGGTGTGGGTGATTGGTCAGTACTAAGATGGGTATATATTTAAACTGATTGGTTTAAGCCCTGAGGTGTGTACGTGCGGGACTGCACAGTTTCTGAGGAAAGGGGGTTATTCTCGTTGAGCAACTAGGTGGTCAGGGGAGATTTTGACACACATCTAATGGGCAGTTCCGGGAATTGTTTTATGCTTTCACAATTTTCAGGTCCCAGGAGAACAAAACTTAATCTTACTTCAGAAATGTGTAACTTGACAGAACTAGAAGAAAGACTTTATAGAATCAAGTTTTATCCTTTACATTTTAGCTTCTTCAACCTTTCAATTATATTTGGTGGACAAAAATACTGGACCCAGCTACATCTGTGCAAATGTGGGCACTTTAAACTTTCTAAGCTTTATTTTTATTCTTTGCACCATAGGAAAAGAAATTGGAAATAACTTTTAAAAGTTATGACTGTGGATGTAATGTATAATCGGTGCTTAACTTATAGTTAAAAGCAATGAATATTTACTCTTTTACTTGGTAGCCATCAGGTTACTTACAATTTATTGGATAGTTTGCAAAGGGTAAGTTTGTGTACTTACACCAAAACACATTGGATCACACTACCTATATGAATATTTCACAACTACATTTTCACTAAAGATCTTGGTTTTAACTCAAATAGTCCATTGTATTTCTAACTGTTAAGTCTATCTTTTACCTGTTTTTCATTTTGTGAAAATCAAAAGTTTGGGTTCTCCTTTTAGGCTGACAATGATCACATACCATTATTCAATTATTATTTTTTTAAAACTCAAAATCATATTCAAGTAATAGAATTTTAGACTTAAGGAAAAGAAACTGAAGTAAAAGTAGAAAGGAAATAAACAGCTGGGTGGTGGTACATGCCTATAATGCCGGTGGCTTGGGAGGCTTAGGCAGGAGGATCTTGAGTTCAAAGTCAGCCTCAGCAACCACAAGGCACTAAGCAACTCAGCGAGACCCTGTCTCTAAATAAAATACAAAATAGGGCTGGGAATGTGGCTAGGTGGTTTAAATCCCCGGTACCAAAAAAAAAAAAAAAGCAAATAAAATAAACAATAACAACTATACTTACTCTATTGAGAGTTTTTAACAATCTGCAAATTAGATCTGGGGCCAGTTTTCTCTTCAAGATTTCCAAGTTATTTTTCTCGTCAAGTTATTAACATGTTCAAGGAGTAATCACATATTTCCATAATTCATTATTTGCTAATATTGTTCATTTGTGTATTTCTTGGAAACTTTATAACTCAAAATATTAAATTTTTCTTACACCTTAAAAACTCTGAATATATAATTTCAATTTATTCCTTCACCTTACCTACAATTTAACAACTACAGTAGGTTTTTCCAAGTCTAATTCTTCTGAAAAAACATTGAAAAACAGAGTATTCTTAAGATCATATTCTAATGACTTGAAGATGCAATGAAATCTAACCCCAGGAAATGGAAGTTCTTGTACAGTAATTGAATAAAGAATTGGTAAGATATATTTTCAATTTGTTGAATCCTCTAAAATTATCTAGTTTACCCATTTCTTCAGTTGGTTCAGTGTCATTAGTAAGAATACTCAAAATATCACCCTGGCTAAGTTTAGAAACTCTTTAGCATTGTTAGTCATAGGACATTTGCTATAGTCACTTCCTCTGTTCTTAGAAATAGGAAGTTCTTCCTTAAATTGAACTAAATCCTGATTAGTATGTATAGGTTTATTTCTACAAAAAAAAGTTCAGAATAATATAGGTCACACTGAGCAGTTATACAATAGACAACCTCAAATTATTTTTAGAAAGGATAAAATGACATCTTAATTAATAGAACCTTGATCGTCTTTATTATACTCTTATTCCAAGTCCAAATTTAAGATATTTTTATTATTTGGTCTAACATTCAAATGCTGTTCATGTCACAAGTAACGTTTACTGTACTCTGGAAACTGTTAGAACATAATTATGTTATTTCATCAAAATGTAACAAAATTTATATACTTCTATATTTATTTATTTGTTCATTCTTGGGAGTTCTGATATTAAAACAGAACGTTTATGAAATAAGAAGTTCTTGTGCATTAGCCTATGTTTAAGGTCTGGATATAGCAAAAAGAACTGAAAGATAACTAGTGACCCAAATTAGTGTTAAAGCCTCATGGTGTAAGCACTTCCCAGAGATCAGAAATGGCTTTTCCTGAAATGAACACTCAGAGAGGGCAGTTTCCCCTTTGGCTCTAACAATCAAATAAAGTAAAAGTTTAAGGAGAAGAGGGAAAAAAAAAAAAAAAAAAAACACTGTAAAGAAGAGTAAAAAATGAGAGAGTAAAAGTGTAAGGAAAATGAAGGAAGGGGCAAAATATACATAAGAAAGGCGTAGATGGGAGAATATAAAAACATGAAGTCCACAAACAATGAAAAAAAATAGAAGGAAATAAATATCTTATCTCTTAGTTATCTATAGTTTGTTGTTTGTGAAAATAGTACATTTTCTATGTAATAAAAAAAGAAATTAATGATAGTTTTAGGTCATTCTTCCATAATTTAAATTATAAGCTTAATATGTTTTCTTACACATAATTTAAGATATCATTTTTATAATTACTGCACATGAAAGTGAAGTACTCAGTATTTGATGCAGTTTTTCACTTAGATTCTAAAAGGTTTGCATTATTCAATGACCTTTTCCTTTGACAGTGCTTTGCCCTGCCAATGAATTACGACTAGATTCTACGGGAGTCATATTGAGTCCTGGATACCCTGATAGTTACCCAAATCTTCAAATGTGTGCATGGAGCATTTCAGTGGAAAAAGGCTATAATATCAGCATGTTTGTTGAATTCTTCCAGACAGAAAAGGAATTTGATGTTCTTCAGGTGTATGATGGTAACCGTGGGTTATATTTACTGTGCATTCATAAATTTAGTTAATATGGTCTAATTTTACATTCAGATCTTTAGGATGGACAACTACCTATGTGACGTTTACTTAAAATATATTTTTGGAAGTATCAACATTAAAATAATTCTATAGCATATAAAAATTGAAGTTAGGTCAAATATTCTTCTATACACTATAGTTACTTCAACTGTAGAATTAAAATGTTTAAAATAAAATGTTTTGTGTTGTTTTTACTTATGCTGATGAAGTAGATTGGCCGTGGAACAGTTTAATACTATTTTAAAATATAAAGTACTAAAGATAAAATGAGAATATAGTTATTTAGTTATATCTAAATTATATTGTTTTCTTTCTGAAGGACCAAATATTCAAAGTCCAGTTCTTATTTCTCTCAGTGGAGATTATTCTTCTTCTTTTAATATAACAAGCAATGGTCATGAAGTATTTCTTCAGTGGTCAGCAGACCATGGCAATAACAAAAAAGGCTTCAGGATACGATACATAGGTATGTGATACTTATACTCAGTATGCATCTCATTGGCATCCTCACTGTGATTATAGTTGAAGAGCAGAGACACAATTGAATAAGAAGCATTAAAATCGCAACTCCTATATTGCTGTTTCCTAAACAATTTGGGTAACCTATCTGTACTTCAATTTTTATGTTATAATGATAATAATTCTACATCCTTCATGATTTTCTAAAAGATGAAATTCATAGGTTAACTTGTTGTAAATTTAACTGAAATACCTTGAATATTATAAGAGTGAGTGGTGAAGACATCATTGGAAAGCATTTAAGTTTTTTAAAAAATCACTAGTGCTTTCTATATTTCGACAGCTTTGGACTGAAAATTCCTTTTAGTATCAGAGTGCCAAGACTTTTTTAATATGCTTTCCTTTTATAAGGTCCATTTACTGTAAGCCAATAATTACATTGTTGTGTAAGTATACATAAATAGTCCTCTGTACACAAAGGTTGTTTGTCTTTATTGCCATCCTAAATCATGTCATAGGCCATAGTGTGGGCTCAATAGCAGAATACCTCAGAACCAACCAGCCATCTTTTTCTTTAGCATCCAGTGTCTTCCAAGTCATGAGTCATTGCTAATCAGTTCAACTAAAAATTGCAATTATAAATGTTTACAAACAACTCTGATACAATTCTGAAGCATAAATAAATTTTAAATTTTAGTCCAATAACATAATAGCCCCAGATTTCACTAATTTGTATAAATTTGCAAATATACATATAGTATATAAATAAAACAATCTCATCTAATTACTTTGATTTTAAAATTATGATGTGATAGCAAGATTTTAATTTAATGATTTGTCTTATAAATATTAGCAATAACGTCACTGACTAATATGTTTACACATTTTATCCTGCAATAAATTTCTATTAAAGTCAAAGGAAAACTGATTAAAAATTAAAATATATACTTGAGTCATGCTTAAGATTATTCATTTTTGAATCAATGTTTCTACTATAAGAAATACATAAATGCCATTTTATTAAGGTTGTACCCAGACAGAGCATTTAAAAGTTAGAACATTTAATTATATTTTAAATGATTATAACAATATAAAGGGAAGCTATTCAAATTAAACAATTATAAGCATTAGATTATAGACTTATTCTTATGTTAATTTCATGATATAAATATAAAGAAAATACTACTCTTAGCTACTATGAATAGCTTGACATATTAAATGATGTATTTTTTCCTTTATAAATGACAGGTTATGACATATATATTCTAAGTCCAATCTGCTTCTCACTATTTACTCCCAAAGTTTCAGTTTTTTTAAGATAAATATATTGAAGTTTCAAAGGGTAAATGGAACCTGTCAGGCTGAATAGTCTCAAAAGTATATTTATGAAAAAGCTATTTGACATTATCTTTTGACATTTCAGACTTCAGAAAAGGAAAAAAAGTATTTTATTGGCAATTTTTATCACCATATGTAAGCACTCTTGACAGAATGGACACTCTTTAATAGATTGGGGAAAAGGATTATGGAATAAGGGGGCCTCTTTTAGACATCAACCAAAATGAAATGCATGACCTACTGGGATATAGGTGTCTTGAGATAAATTCAAAGTGACATGTAAACAACATGCTCTAAAATATTGCTTTCAAAGCTACAGATTTAGGGCTTCAAATGACAGAAATAGTTTTCAAAATTCAATGAAATATTTGTAGGGCTCTTGAACCTGTATAGTATTAAGAAAATATATTTTAATATAAAAGACAGCTAGGTGACAATACAAATTAAAAGAAAGCCCAGAGATTGTTAGGTGTTCTAAAAGCTGTGTAGGTAGACTATTTTCAAAAGAGGCTAGAAAATAATATGATGTTCACAAATACAATCCACTTAGATGACAATTGATCTACACTTAAGTACTAGTGTTCATTGTTTAGTTGTTCATAATTTTAGATAATAAATGATTTCTGATGCATTAATTAAGTCCTGACAGTTTTTTTTTTTCCCTTTTGAAAAGCTTTCTACTGCAGTACACCAGAATCCCCGCCTCACGGATACATTATCAGTCAGACAGGTGGACAGCTTAACAGTGTGGTCCGCTGGGCCTGTGATCGAGGATTCCGACTTGTTGGGAAAAGCAGTGCTGTGTGCCGAAAGTCTTCCTATGGGTATCATTCGTGGGATGCACCGGTCCCTGCCTGTCAAGGTGAAGTACAACATCTCCAAGTAGATAAAATAGCAACAAAAGATTAAACTCATTTAACTTTTTTATTTGAATCACTAAAATTTCCCAAATATACATTTTTTAAAAAATATGTATTTTTTAGTTGTAGTTGGACACAATACCTTTATTTTACTTATTTATTTTTATGTGGTGCTGAGGGTTGAACCCAGGGCTTCACACGTGCTAGGCAAGCACTCTACCAATGAGCCCCAGCCCCAGCCCCCAAATATACATTTTCAGAAGCACATTGTAGACTCCTCTCCTGAAAATGAAAGATGGAAATAGAATATAAGAGGAAGGAAACACATAGATAATTCTTCTTTGTCATGAAATTTATGTGTCTCTGCTT
Organism: Marmota monax; assembly: GCF_021218885.2. NCBI lineage: Eukaryota > Metazoa > Chordata > Mammalia > Rodentia > Sciuridae > Marmota > Marmota monax. Next base: position 18,979,507 of record NW_026694084.1, on the reverse strand, counting down.
TTTCCCCTTATATATACATCCTTGACTCATACATCTACCATTCAAGTTACTTTGTTGTCAGAACATTATGGAAACAGAAAGGGTGGCTGGGTTAGTGAAGAGTCCCTAGAAAGACGATAGAGAATAAGAAAAGGGAAGTATACTGCAGACTGATTTTGACTCACAGGGTACACAGTTATGCTCTTAGAGAAACAAATTTAAAGGAGAAACATGTAACCAACTTCTTGGTTATTTTTTCTTCACTGCTTTTAACTAAGCAACTCAACAGGGATGTTTTTATTCTCCTTCGTGTTTTGTTAAAAACCAAGGAGCTGCCTGAGCATTGTATCTTGCTATAGAAGAAAACGTGAGAAGCATGTTAATCAACAAATTATACATTTGAGAGCTTTTGATGAGCACTTGTTTTTAAAGCCAATTTTATTATAATTATTCACACACATTAATTGTCCAAAATAATGGATTTTGTGGCGTTTTCATACATTGCGTAAAACATACTTTGATCGTATGCACCCTCCTAATTATTCTCTCTTGCCCTTCTCCCCGTGGTAGGATTTAGTTTTAAAAAGTAATTGAGTACTTGAGGTTCTAATTTTAAGTTGGATTAAGAGAAGGGCGAAAAGAAAATAGCATTTATAATAAAACTACATCTTTTTTAATTTAAAATAAACCTACATCTATTTTTCTTTCTTTTGCTATGAGAAAAAAGTAGGTTATAAGTCTAGAACATGTAACCCATAAGACTAGACATATTTTAGAAATCAGAAACTTTATGATTTTGTAAACATAATACAGTGCAGTACATATACCATTATTATGAAATAACTCATTAGTACTGAGGTGATACTTATACTCAAATATATTATTCTATCTGTAGAGATGTCTAAATGTTTACACTGATAATGATATATAAAAATACAAATAATCTCACTTCAATTGGTGTTTTGTTGGCCATTATGTTCTTTGGAAGGCGATAGTATTTTTTTTGGGGGGGGAATGCAAATGGGTTACTTGAAGGGCAAAGAGGAAAAGAATCAGTCTCAAGAAACTTCTGTATAGTCTTTTGAATTTATAAGAAACAAAATATAAATATATGTAAAATAAACTATGAAAATATAAATTTTGCATCATTATCAGATCATAGTTAAAGAAATTTTCATTTAAATCAAGTGTATTATAGATAAAATAAAGACAACTAAAATAATTAATGAAATTCAAGAGGATCCTAGATAAGTTTTGAGATAAGTCCTGGCCTTATATTTCTTTAACATGTTGAATATGCACAATACTCTGTGAATGGTCCTCAAGCATTTAACATGTCTAATATTTATGATATTCTGTGGATGGTGCCCAAGAATATACATTTTGATTGTACCTAAGACAGTCAGTCTGCAGAAATAAATTTGTTTTGTTCCTGATCAAAATACTGATGAGTATTGATTGCCACTCCTTTCCAAATTTTTCACAATTATTTTTTAAGTTAAATTGGCCAAACTGAATTTTGGTGGTCCAGAAATGATTTAGTACTAGATGTACTCTATATTTACCTAATTTGTATTCTCATGTAATCTATATTAATGCTGATAATAGTACTTATGATTAGGAACTAAGTAGAAACCAAGAAACAAATCATTAATGATATGTAGATTTAACAATTTAAACACATTAAATAGGAGTTTGAAATAAATTATTTAAAATTATGGGCCAGAAAATTCAGAGGAATTTAAAAATTATTTTTACATGTTTTATAGTTTAACAGATTTAACTAATAACTTAAGTATGTTTTCATTTCTATGTTTTATGTATATATTTATTCTAGCAATTTCCTGTGGAATTCCTAAAGCTCCAACAAATGGAGGGATACTCACTACAGACTACTTGGTAGGAACCCGAGTTACCTATTTTTGTAATGATGGATATAGATTGTCATCCAAAGAACTTACCACTGCTGTGTGCCAATCAGATGGAACATGGAGCAATCATAATAAGACTCCCCGCTGTGTTGGTATGTGTTTTAAGGAAATTTTGTCATTTATACATTGGCATCTTACATGATATAAAATTTTATGTACCATTGAATTATTAAGACTAATTCCCTGAGTGAAGCACCATGTCTAAGAAGGAAATAAAAATTGATAAATAAAAGTACTATTTGGTACAATGAAGTACTGAAAGACCGTATTTTTGGCAACTCCAGAATATTTAGGTCAAGGAATTAATGTGTCTTTTCATTTTATTTAATGAAGTTTCATTTATTTTATAAACAGTCATGCATACCTCAACATTTTTTTCAATACAAAGATATTTGGAAGACTTTTTTCCCAGTTTGCAACAATAAAATTATATTTTAATACTGTCAGGTCTTAGTTTCAAAAGGATAAATGAAGCTTCTGACATTGCCCATAACTTCTGACTTTTTTTCAGTATTATCAATGTTACATATATGTAGAATATTTCCCAATGCTTATTACTAGTTTAATGAATAATGAATATTATACAATAATAGAAATTAATTCTAATAAAGAAATTGGTAATAAAAGGAATGAAAAGTTTGTTTTAGATAACATCTTTGATTTTCTCTATATTTCAGTTACTTCCATCTAGTACTAACATTTTAACTTCACTGTGATTTCTTTTAAAATTTGTATTTGTAATTGTAGCATAGGTGTCTTATAATGCTTCTACTTATCTTGAATAAATTTTAAATAAGCCAAATTTTATATCACAAAAAACAACAACAACAAAAAACGCCATTCTCACCAAACAAATTTTTTTTCCTGAAAATATGTTTTTTTCCAAAATGTTTAAAAAAAGAAAGTAGAGGTAAGTCAGTGAATGGGATTCTGGGTTGGTAGAATAATGTGTATAAAGGCTCTAAATTTTGAAACAGCAGTTTATGATCAGAGAACTGCCAACAGTACCATGCAGCTGGGGAAATGGAAATGATTAATGTGAAGAAGAAATAAAGAACAAATGCTGAAGACCTTGTGAGGCTCAATAGTGAAAAAATTCAGACAGTGGAAATGTGAAGAATAGAATTGGCATAAGATATAGTTAGGTAGTGAAACAGACAAGATTTACTTATTAGCATTTGTATTCTTGTTTTCTGTATAGTTGTTACATGTCCAAGCATCAATTCCTTTACATTGGAACATGGAAGATGGAGAATTGTGAATGGATCACATTATGAGTACAAAACCAAAGTAGTTTTCAGTTGTGACCCTGGTTATCATGGACTAGGTCCTGCTTCTATTGAATGCCTTCCTAATGGTACATGGAGTTGGAGAAATGAGAGACCATATTGCCAAAGTAAGTGTACACTCCATTGAACTTATTTCAGAAGTTATCTTTGGTGATTGGATTGCTTGAATCACTTTCTTTCCAAAAACACTAGAACAATAACTTGATATTTTTATTGTTATTTTAAAATGGAATCTTGCTTTGTCCATTTTGTCCTTTTGACTATGATCTCCCGGGCTCAAGTAATCATTCTGCCTCAATCTCCCCAGTAGATGGTACTACAAGCACACTACCACTATGCCCTGTGAGATACTATGATTAATTCTTCTTATATTTTAAGGTTTCTGTTTTTTTATTAGTAAATGCTTATGGAAAAAGGACATAAGCTTTAGATTCAGAAATCTCATAATTCTAGATCTGTCATTACTGTAACAACTAAGTAATGTTTATTGCATATCTAACTGCTTGCTGGACTTTGCTTTTAGCCTCTTACATATATTATGCTCCTTTTGTCAAAAAGAAAGCTAAGCACACAATTTAATTGTTTTGCACAAGTCACAGAGCCTATAAATGATGGAGAAATGGTATTCAATCCAAGCAATCTGACAATCACTAATAATCTGATAATCACTATGCTGCTGTATATGTTTAGTCTTTTCTAATCCCCAAATTCTTACTCTAGAAAATCATGACACTTCCTGTTGGGTAAAGTGATGAAAATACTAAGACATATTTTAAATACCAGTTGAGAACCAGCTTCATAAGGACCTCAGTAAATATTATTGAAACAAACTGAATAATAAAGTCTTTTTTTTCACTTGTTCTTGTAACATAAATGTAAGGTCTAACATAAACAAGCTAACTAAGCATACAATAATTTAGAAAGAATACCTTGAAATCCTTCTGAACTTTTTTCACCATATTTATTGAGTTTTACTTTGTCCCAAAAATTTAGTCTTTTAATTTGTATCAAACTCTATGGCATGTATAGACTAAATATACATAATATATAAATAAACTAATAAAATAATCCAGTCTAAATAAAGTTAGGATGATTAAAAAGTTTAATATAGAAGCTAACTATTATATGTGTAGCAAGTACACAATTACCTATTATTCTTTTACTTATGAATAATCTGTGATTTGCAATTTACTTTTTAAATCTCTGTATCAGTATACGATATTTTTTGCTTTATTAAAATAAATGTTATCTTAATGAATAAAATAAACATGGATGAATTAAAATCTTAAAAATATATTTCTAAATTTTATTTTACATTCTAAAGAATCTGTATTTAGAAAATTTTGCTCTATTTCCACTTTTTCTATCATGGTCTTTCTCTGCCTGCAACTTCATTACTCTTAAAGTATAATTTCACTAAAATGATACCTATAGAAGGGGTTTTTCTAGGGGAAAATGATCTGTAACACACTATTTAATATGGAATTTCACATGTTTGCCTGGTTCCTTTGTTCTAGATCTTCTATTGTGTAGAAGGATTTAAATGATGTATATATTTAGATTACTACCTAATCTTAGGTGATATTAGGATGGGGAAAAGTCAAGGAATCTAAGAATTGCAATTCATTGAAGAAATGAAAAGAATATTAATTGTTCCGGTTCTTCATGTACTCATCTTTTAAACTAAAATAATTAAAGTACTAATATTTTAGCCATATTGTATATTAATAATATTCATAGTTCCAACAAAGGATTATCTTAAGGATTTGCTGAAAACAATCAGTGCATTTTAAATTTTACATGAAACAATTTAAAGTTTGCAAATTTTCTCTTTGTCTATTTAACAGCTAACTAAAGCATTAGAGCTGAAAGCCAGAGATGGAGTCAAAAAGAAGTATGGGTTGATGATTAAATATTGGACTCTGATGATAGACTGTTGGGTTTAAATCTTGAGTAATGTAATTTATAGGGTTAATTATGAAGTTTATTATAGTTTATAAATTATACGTTACTTTATTAAAGTTACTTCACTTGTCTATATTCTAGTGAATGTAACTATCTATCATTATACCTATCTCAGAGTTGTTTTGAGAATTGCATAAGTGAAAACACTAATAATAGTGCTTGGTATATAAAAAGCACTTAATTTTACCAATTATTCTTTTCATTCTAGAATGATGCTTGTTCCACTTTCAGTCTTTAAATATGAAAGAGTCATATGGGTTCTGAATAACCTAGGTAGTCAGTTAATCTGTCTTTAATTTTTTAAAGCCTATCCCTATATGTGAAAAATATATCTAATGGACTGTATAAAATTGAATATTTTACATGTAAAGTTTTTTATAGAGTCCTTGACAAAAACTAATTATAATTACTATGTTCACATTTGTTTAGATTTGAGGAAATTTTGGTTTAGGCTAGTTGAAGGCCTAAGTAACCCAATGTCATTTTATAAGTTAGAGAAAGATTTGGGACTGATGAATTAACCTTTCTTTACTCTTGAGATTGTTTTTTCCTCTAAAGCCAGACTGGCCAAGTCAAAATTCAAAGAAAATAACTTCACCACGTGTCACTATCACGTTAGAAGGTTTATGGGCACTCAAGGAGACTTAATTTTTCACTTGATTTAAACATTACACATGAGTACCTGTATCAAAACATGATATCACTCTACTAATATATGTGATTTTTTGTTTTTAGGTAATAGTCAAAAATAAATCATACAGAATCCAAATGTTAAAGGCATGTTTTTGTTGTAAGTGGATATTGACTGTGTCTTTATTATAATTTATTATTTTTAAGTTATTTCCTGTGGAGAACTGCCTACACCTCCAAATGGAAATAAGATTGGAACTCAAACTTCATATGGCTCAACAGCTATCTTTACCTGCGATTCAGGATTCATGCTTGTGGGATCCACTGTACGGGAATGCCTTTCCTCAGGTCTTTGGAGTGGATCTGAAACCAGATGCCTAGGTATAGACTTTTAATTCACTTTGATAAACTTCTCCCCCATACACACATATACTGCATAGGAGGCAGAGCTTTGTTTATTCAGTAAGGATGCTAAAAATCAGAAAATACTTAACTTTAAAAATGTTTCATGGTAGAAAAGCTATTAAGTAGATAACTCTTAAAGTTAATCAACTAGTATTTTTAATGAGTCTTCTGTCATTAGGAGAGACACATTTTCTTCCAGGCATGGGAAAATAAAAAGGTGGTAACTAATTGTGGAAAATTATATGTTGGCATACTCAGCTGGATTAATTGCTGTAGCAGTTAATTCATTCTAAACCATAGTCAGTTCTTCTATTACCTATTTGCTTAAGGTAATGACTGAAGAAGAAAAACACTGTCTACAGTTAAATATCTTTCTCCCTTTTATTTTGTAAGATTTCAATGAGTAAAACTACTTTCTATTAAAACTTTTAAATTTGTTTTTTGAATGTGATTTTAGGCAAATGGGATTTTTCCCCTTAGGGTTTTCTGAATTCATTATAAAAACTGTTCAGTAAAAGAAACAGAATGAGCTTTTTTATCCTTCTTTTATTATAAAAAGAATATTATGATTTATACTTCATCTCTTTTTTAAAAAGTCTTTAATAATTTCTTTAATGTTAAGAAAATAATATGATTCGTGCTAAAATAATTTTGAGATTCAACAAATATTAAATTGGGTAATACTGAAAATTGTTCTAATGAGTATTCACTTGTCAACATCTTTCTGTTTAATAATTTAAAAATTACTAATTGTCATGAGTAGGATACTGCAACATTTGTACATTTTTTCTTTAAGAAATCTATATAAGAATATGACACATGACATAAACATGTACACATTAACAATTTAAATCACATGTTGTTTTGCTGACAAGGTTGAAAATATTCATGGTAATACATTTCACTATTTGAAACAGATAGCTGTAGCTAGAAATTGGGGTTAAAATTTCATTTTTTCTTCCCTTACTCAGGCACAATTTTTAATAGTGTATACTTGGATGCCCGATAACAGTAATTTCTTTCTTAAGAGTAGACTTATTGAATGTGACTACTGCATGAAAAGAAAATAGTAAATAAAGCAAATAATTGCATATAATATATGATTAAATGATCACATAAAATATTTCTTAATAATTTCTAAACTGATTTTGGTTATGCTGATTTTATTACAGATTACTTAGTTTACTTATAAATTTGAAGATCTATTGTAAACTTAAATACTGTATTTTATTCCTTTATGGTTTAACGAACTCTTATTTTACATTATGTTTTCGTTGACTTGCTATATAGTGTGTGTTTTTTTTTTCCACCTATTTTGATTCTTGATTATATTCTCTGGGAAAACAGGGCATAACTGGGATATTTATGAACAAATGTCTCTCAGCTTATGAAGACAGCATCATGCACTGCAGAGGATGTGGTGCTGACAGCTAATACAAATTTAAAAGGATCCTGATAGGAGAAAGTGCAGTTCCAAACAATAAAATCCTAGAATTTACTCTAAGACATGATCTGAAGGATTCACTCCTTCTTATCTCACCCACATAGCCCCTTTTTGACTTAGAATTGAGGCTAGGATGTGTTTATGATTGTGTTGTGGAGTACAGTGCATTTATTCCCAACTCTCCAGCTTTTCATGAAGAGACTTTTTTTTAATTGAAAAAATAATTGTCAGTGAACACTCATATGTGAACACTCCTATGTCTCCCACCTAGATTATGTAATAATCTAGTATTTTGTTGTAATTGCTTATCACCAACATCTTTCCAGGCCTCTGTCAGTCCATCAAAACCTTTTTAAAAGGAATTTTAAAGTAAGTTGTGGAAATCATTGCATCTGTATCATTAGCTAGAGTTAATATTTTTAATGGTTCTTATTTCTTTTACTTCCTGTGGCAAAATTTACATACAGTAAAATAGGTATATTATAAATTCATGGTTAGATGAATTTTTACAACTGTGTTCACCTCTATAACTAAACCACTATATAGAATTTAAATTTTTTTTAAAAAGTTTCTTTGTAATGCTCCACAATCTCCAACTTACTTCCCCCCTCAACCTGAGGCAATAATTTTTCTGATATTTTATCACCACATATTAATTTTTCCTATTCTACAAATATCATGGAATCCTGAATTATGTGCTATTTTGTGTAAGGTTCTTTCATTTTCTTTCATCTATGTTGTTGTTTTTATACTTTGCTATTTTATTGCCAAATAGAATTTATTTATATGCATATAATATCCTTGAGATATTATTTTGTTGGTGAACACCTGGACACTGTCCAGCTTTAGGGTATTATGAATAAAATTGCTATAAACATTCCTATGAAAGTCTTTCTGTTAACATATGCATTCATTTTTGTTTGATACTCAGAGGGAGAGGTCTGGTTTTCTCATATTCTATCAGCATGTATTTTTATGATGTATTGTTTGATGTCTTCTGATGTGTAATGTAGTTTCCTGAACTTATTAGCTAGTCATGAATTTCTCTTTGGGAATATGGTGAAGTAAGTATTGAATTATAGTACTTAGCAAATTCTAGTTGAAAGACTTTTATCATTACATGTTTAATGAGTATTTTCTCTCAGTCTGTGACTTTCTTATTCATTTTTAAATAGTGTGTTTCAGTGAGCAGGAGTTTTCAACTTTGGTAAAGTCTGTCTTGGTTTTTTTGTTTGTTTTCCTTTGGCTCTTGCTTTCTAGGTTCTGTTTAGGAAAACTTTGCTCAACCGTAGTCACAAGGATTTTCTATCACATTTTCTTCTGGAAACTTATAGTTCCAGAATGCATATGATTTAGCTTTCATTTTTTTTGTTGTTGTATATTTTATATGGTAGGATTGAGGTTTTTTTTCCTAGTATGATGTTTGGCACTGTCTATTTTTTAAGAATTTCATAATAGCATTTGATATCAAGTATGTAAGTCCTGCAAATTTCATGTTTTACAGTTAGTTTATCAAAGAAAGGAAACTTTTTAAAAAATTTCTATTAGTGCTATGGATGCCTCAAAACAAATACATATGTATGTATATATATTTTCCCAAAAAAAAGTTTTTATAAAATTGATTTTTTTCTTCCTTAAAAATATCAAGTTGCCAGAGATATTTTTTCTTTCTTAAATATTTTAATTTACCAGTGTTTTACGTGGGGATTTTTTTTTTGTTTAGTAATTCTAACACATTAATAAGAAAAAAAACTATTTGAACTATTCATATTTTCTATTTTGTCTCATGTTATTTTTGGTAAATTATAATTTGTAAGGAAATTGTCCTTTTTCTGAACTATCAAAATATATTAGCAGAAAGCTATTTCAATATTTCCTCATTTTAATTTTCTAGGCCTTAATAGAGATATCACTTCATTCAGTCCTGTTTCTGGTAAATTTGTTCTCTCCTTTTTGTGTGTAGTTAAAGTTGGTTAGGAGTTTAACAATTTTGGACTATTTTAAAGGAAACAATTTTTACCCTAGTTAATGTTTTCTGTTGTTTGTTTAATTTTCTATTTCTTTGATTTCTGTGTTTTAAATATTTTCTCTTGTCTACTTAGTGTGGCTTATTTTACCTTCTTTATTTTGCTCCTCTCCTTTTTTTAAGGTGGAATTTTAGGTGGATTTTTATATAGCTTTATTTGTTTATAATAAGAATTTTTTTTTCACAATGAAACTCAGTATTTTGTGTAACTAAAATACACTAATAAAATATTCATATATTAAAAATACAGAAGCTGATAACTTTCAAACTCAAATTAAGTCAACCTGATAATAATTAAGAATTTTTTGAAAATTTTTTAATTTGTTGTTTTTAGATGACAATAGGGTGTATTTTGACATATTATAAAAACATGGAGTGCAACACATTACATTTTTAATTCCATTCTTATGGTTGAGTATAATGTGGAGTTACACTGGTCATGACTTAATATGTGAGCATAGAAAAGTTATGCCTAATTCATATACTGTATTTACTCCCATCTTCCCTCCCTCCCTTTATTCCACTTTGTGTAATCCGCTGAACTTCCATACTTCTCCTTCCTAGTCTCCCTTGTTATAGGTTACCATCCATATATCAGTGAGAACATCCTACCTTTCACTTTTTGAGATTGGCCTATTTCACTTAGCATGATATTCTCCAATTTAATCCATTTATTGGCAAATGCCTTAATTTTATTCTTCTTTATAGCTGAGTAATATTTCACTATGTATACATACCACATTTTCTTTATCCATTCATCTGTTGAAGGGTACCTAGGTTGGTTCCATAGCTTGGGTATTGTGATTTGAGTTCCTATAAACATTAATGTGGCTGTGCCACTATAGTGTGCTGATTTTAAGTCCTTTGAATACATATAAAAGAGTGGGATAACTGAGTCAAATGGTGATTCCATTCTAAGTTTTCTTAGGAATCTCCATACTGCTTTCCGGAGTGGATGTACCAATTTGCAATCCCACCAGTAATGTATGAGTGAACCTTTTCCCCCACACCCTTGCCAAGATTTATTGTTACTTGTATTTTTGATAATTGTCATTCTAATTGGAGTAAGATGAAATCTTAGAATAGTTTTGATTTGCATTTTTCTAATTTCTAGAGATGTTGAGCATTTTTTTCATATATTTGTTGATTGATTTATTTCTTCTTCTGTGAAGTATCTGTTCAGTTCCTTAGCCCATTTATTGATTAGGTTATTTGTTTCTTGAGCTCTTTATATATCCTGGAGATTAATGCTGTGTCTGAGGTGCATGTGGTAAAGGTTTTCTCCCATTATGTGGGCTCTTTCTTCACATTTATGATTGTTTCCTTTGCTGAGAAGAAGCTTTTTAGCTTGAATCCATCCCATTTATTGATTCTTGATTTTACTTCCTGTGCTTTAAGAGTCTTATTCAGGAAGTTCATTTCTGAGCTGATAATGATGGAGAGTTGGGTTTACTTTTTCTTCTAGTAGGCACAGGGTCTCTGGTCTAATGCTAAGGTCCTTGATCTACTGTGAGTTGAGTTTTGTTCAGGGTGAGATATAGGGGTTCAATTTCAATCTACTACATATGGATTTCCAGTTTTCCCAGAACCATCCATCAAGGAGTAAATACACTCTCTTCTCAACAGTATATGAATCCTTCTCTAAAGAGACCATATCTTAGGCCACAAAACAAGTCTTAGTAAATACAAAAAAAAAATAGAGATAATACCTTGCATTCTATCAGACCAAAATGGAATTAAATTATAAATCAATGCTAAAATTAAAAAAAAAATAGACGATTTTCTAACACTTAAATAATATTCTATTGAATGACCAATGGATAATAGAAGAAATCAGGGATGAAATTAAAAAAAAAATGCTTAGAGATACATTGTGGGTGAGGGACTGGCTAGCTGAGCTAGCTGACAGCAAAATGCCCTCATACCCTCTCTTCCAACCTTCGGACCCAATATAGCCTTTCCTGTCAGTCCCTACAAGTCCCCAGGCTCAAGGATCTAGGGAGAACCCAACTCTCTTGAGCCTCTCTAACCTGTGTTCCCCTGGTTGAAATGCTCCCAGATTCTGACTTTCTACAGGTTAACTAAGTTCAGACAAGCCCACACAGACCTAGATGCAAACTCATGGAAGTTGGTTTCCAGTTTCTGAAGACTCCACAATGGTTGCAATCCTAAAATGGCTCCTGGGTTGGCTCTCCACAAAGGACTGATAAACTCTGGTGGAGCAGGTTTTTTTTTTTTTTTTTTTTAAATATCCAATTAATGAGGCCAACAGTCTCTGGTTAGGTGAGGGCAGACTGTCTCAGAATTTTTCACTCTAAGCCTCAGAGAAACGTGGTATTCCTGCTGCATGAGTTCTGGGTACTGAGCTAGGAAAAATGCTGCCTCATGCTAATTTGTCATCTTGGATCCCCTTTATAATAAGAAATCTATACCTACAAATTTTCTTGCTAAGCACTGCTTTATCTACATACCTCAAATTTTGATATGTTCTGTTTTCATTTTTAAAGATTGATACAGTTTATAATATCTTCTGGATACATGTCAGTCAAAGTGTATTTTCCTTTAATTTCCAAAAACCTAATGTTTTGCTATATATCTTATCATTACCTGTATGCTACATAATTATGTTTGAATTATTTATGACATACTTCTAAGTAAACATTAAAATTTAGTTAAACAATATATGTACATAAACATACAAAGAACACAGTATAAAAATAGTTCTTTTTGATTCTTTATAGCGGGTCACTGTGGAATTCCAGAACTCATTGTGAATGGTCAAGTCATTGGGGAAAATTATGGATACAGAGACACAGTTGTATATCAATGTAATCCTGGTTTTCGGTTGATTGGTTCTTCAGTGAGGATATGTCAACAAGATCACAATTGGTCTGGTCAGCTCCCATCCTGTGTGCGTAAGTAAGCATGCCAAAAGCAATGAGAGACCTCTGGTCTCATAGAATGACCAATTTTTTTTTTTAGTAGGCAAGATAGTTATTTATATAATTATTTGTTATACAAATAATATAAAGTGAATTTCTACAATCCATTCTCTTGTACTGTTTTATAAGTCCTTAAAGTGGACATTTCAGAGCATATATAACCATCCAAAAGTAAAGTGGAAGAAAGTATTAGTATATCTGTTATATTTGTGTTTTCACATAAAGACAAAATTAAACTCAGCTCCTTAGTATTTAATATATAACATATATAAATGAATACTTATTAATGGAAGGAAAATATATCCTCAACAAATTTTCAATTATAAAAATTTAAAGTTTTTGATAACCCTATGCAAGAGTATCAACATTCTTATTATACTACAAAGCTTTTGATAGTTAAAAGTATTTCTCATTAATGTTTTTTAATAGGACATACATGTGCAGTAGATATCACATCAAATTATATCCTGGTGAAGTACAATTAGTGAGAAAAAATAAGATAACATGAAAAACTATTGTTCTCATTTCAGTTTCATTGCTAATTTTTTAAGTAAACAAGTTATTTAATCTTTCTGGACTCTAATTCCTTTATAAAGAAAATAAATAGTTAAAAGTGTTTATCATTATGGTACCTTTTAGCTTCAGAATCTATCATTTTTAATGTATCAAAGTAGTGTTTTCTCATAAATTATTGTTTGAAATATTTTAAAAAATAATTTAAAAGTTTATTTCAAAGGCAATGTTTCTATTATTGTAGACTTCATACAAAACTATGACTATGTGTACTTTTAGAATTATTTTAATGAAAGATCCTGGCATTTCAACAAATATGTATGTGATCTTTTAAGTTGATTTAGATGCTAACTGATACATAAAATTATTTTGCAGAAAGCACTATTTCATAATAACTACTTAAAGATACCTATTGTTCTTGGTGATTTTAATGAATTTCTTCCTATACCTATGGTATGGTTTTATCCATTCTTCTATTTACTTGCTATTATTATTTTTATGTTTGGAGTGCTTGAGTACTCCTCACACAGAATAAAGGAAGATATTTGGGGCATGAATAAGTCACATAGGAGGGGACCAAAGTATGAGAGAGAAAGTGGTGGTGTGATTGTCAGGATGTCAGTAATAGGGTCACATCTACAGTCTTTTATATGTAGACATCTTAATGCATTTAAGAGTTGCCCTCACCATATTTGTTCATGTTCTCACTAACCATGAATGAGATAAACCCAAATTAATTGAATTTGATGGTAATCTGAGGGCAAATCTCTCTATTTGGTAAAAACTAATGCCATTTGTTGACCACTAACCTGAGTCTCCTTCATAGCTCCTACCAGAGCAATGGGTCACATACCCCCCAAAGGGCTTTATACTAAACAGAACATTTTTATGTCTCCTTCTATTCTTTTTTTCTTTTTGTGGTGCTGGTGATCAAACCCAGGTCCTCATGCATGCTGGGCCATACCTCTAATCCCTGGGCATTCACTCATCATCTTATCTGACCCTATCAAGGATAAGTTCTAAGTCAAGACTGCCTTTGTACATACAGTACAAAGTGGGTATTTGCTGAACTTGTTCTTGCTTTTACCAATACAGGCCTTCTAACCAGCCTCCAGTGTTTGTACAACTTCCAGTGCCATGTATTCTATATTTCCAAAGAAAAATGCAGAATAGTTTGCTGGAAATTTGAATGTTACCAGTCATATTTACTTGTCCAAACTCTCTCTAGAAGTGAGAACATTGGAATAAAATACTCTCATGGAATGCAGTTTGCTATTGAGTGGATAAGTAAAGCATGCTGGCTCTAGAGCGTTGTGTATTTATTATGAATGCTTTTTTTACAAAAATAAAAAAAGTGATTGAATAAGGATAACTCCATTCCATTCACTTACTTCACTTATTCTCAAATGTACACAATGCTCCAGACAATAATTTATCCTTATTTTGTTATTAAAATCAATTATCCATGTATTTCTTGTTTCCTAACAATTTCTATTTCCAGTTATTGACATTTATAGTAAGAGTCTTGTGACAGTAAAATAAAATTGTAAAATATTTTAATTATAACATCATAGGGTAAGCCTCAGTGAAATAATATATACTTTTAATGAGGGCTCAGAGGAAGTATTTTATTTAATTAATGACTAACATTTATAAATTTCATCATTTTTAATTTTATCTGATTAGCTGAAATTTTTTAGAATACTAATTTCATGGAAAATTCTTTTTTGTGTTGAGATAATAAGATACTAGAGCATATAGTTAATAAGTAAAGTCACTTTTCTCAGACACACACATACACATACACCCACCACTGATAGATGATTTAAAGACAGAAATATTCTGCTTGGATATGGCCTAGATTTTTTACTTTACATTTGTATTCAACATAGACAACTCTTATCACTGTTTTTCTTATCGAATAATTGAGACTTTAAAATAGAATTGGCCCTTTGGGTAAAACTGGTTTCTTTATTGATAATTTTAAACAAGAATAAGATGCAGTTAAATTTCCAAATGAGTAGGTTGACATTAACAATACAGCTGAAAAATAATTGCTCTTGGGTCATTTTGAAAGTACTAAAGGTGACTATGCTCTTTCACTGTTCCCAATTATGAAGCAGTATTCCAGGACTTGCTATGATTAATAGAGTGAGATTATGCAATAAAACGGTTCATAGAGATATGGAGTGTTTGGGGAAAGCCAGCACTATATAAAATTTATAGTGGGACCATAACATTAAAAGGATCTAAATAATTCATTTGATAACCTTATTTCCAAGCAAAATTGTATTAAATTGTCAAATATCAATGATGATGAAAATAAACCAGTAAGATTGATTGCTTTGGAGAATATTAATATCAGTATCTCAAAATATTAATGAGAATTCTGGTGCAACATCATGCATCATTTTTTGCAGTCCACATTACGTAGTTACATTAATTTACTTTTAAAGCACATTTTCATGTATCAATATATTACTCATAAAAATTGATTGTCTAAAAACTATTAAAAGGTCTATTTCAAAATTAAATAAAAAATATGTCTTTAAGTACCTTCAGTTCTTAAACTTAATGCAAAAAGGAAAACTCATTCAGTTTTATTCCACATTGTTGTTAACTAGTTACTGAAGCTTCAGTCATTCCTCGGATTTCTTTGAACTTCAGTATTCTTCCTTAAAAAAAAATTAGAAAGAATAAACTAAGCACCATGAAACTTTTAACATCTATGTACCACTTAAAGAAAATTGTCATAATTTTAAATCATTTTCTACTTTCTAATATCATATTTCTTCTTACTAATATTATTTCTACTATTTCTGTTTTATTTTATTTATTTCCATTTTCTTTATATTGTAGTACTTTAAATATATATCCACATATAAGGTGATCTTTCTACTCTACTTGAAATGACTAAGCATAATTGTGATGTGATAATTAATAACTAAATGTTCTTCTGTTTTTTTCCATCCCCAATCCCCCATCGCCAATGGTATTAGCTGTTAGCTGTGGTCACCCTGGTAGTCCAATATATGGAAGAACAAGTGGAAATGGATTTAACTTTAATGATGTGGTAACGTTCTCTTGCAATATTGGTTATCTTATGCAAGGACCAACAAAAGCCCAGTGCCAGGCCAACAGACAATGGAGCCATCCTCCACCTGTGTGCAAAGGTAAAAGGCTAAATTTATTCCAGTGTGGGGACATGGTGTTAGTGTGTCTATGTAAACATAGATGACATATCCGAAACAACTTGGCAGCACAGTATAAACTTTCCAACTAGAGCAAAAAGCTTTAATATTGATGCCATCTCATTAGCAATGTTTTCCTCTTCTTAAATTTTGAAAGTTAAAATGAGAAAATTATAATTCTGCTCAGCTTTACTATTTTATACCTATTTGTGTTTGCATATAAGCAGTCTTTAAGAACTTTTTATTTGCAACTTGCTTAATAATTAATGGAACTTAATTCTGGCATATGTTTGTAAAAACAAATTTGGGGGCCTGAATTACCATGACACGGGAATGGAGGCTTTATTTGTTGATTTCTATATAGAAACAGATTAAAGATACTTTTTTTTTTAGTAAGTTCCTACTTTGCAAGGCAGTGTGAAAGACATCGTATTATCTGATAAAGTGAATATAATTATCATTCTCTATATGTTTTATTTCCTGAAATTCAACAATAGCTTAAAATATATCATTGTTTATATCTACTCTCAGCATAATTCTTATAAGTTTTCTATTACTCAAATAAATTTGTCAGAAATTTTTTCTCTTTTTATATTTCAAGCACACAGATTTCAATCCATTATGTTAGTAATTCATAAATTAATTTTTTTGGAGTCTTTTTTTATTTGATTAATTTACCTCTGAAACTGCTTCTAAGTTCTTAATAGAAATTTATGTAGTAGATAATTCCAAAATATTCTTTAAAAATTTGTCATTTGTTTAGTGGTCAACTGTTCTGATCCTGGAATTCCAGCCAATTCCAAAAGAGAAAGTAAAATAGAACATGGAAATTTCACCTATGGCACTGTAGTATTCTATGACTGCAATCCAGGATATTTTTTATTTGGATCTTCAGTTTTGATATGTCAGCCAAATGGACAGTGGGACAAACCTTTACCAGAATGTATCAGTAAGTAGATAATATGAATTGTTCCTTGAGAAAATGCCATGAATGCAATATGGAAGTTCATTGTTTGTAAAATAGTTAGAACTGTACACTTGATCTTAGCCAAAAGGCCGAGAAGCGATAGTTAGAACTGTATATCAGAGGAAAACAAATTGCTTTATTCCACTGTTTTGAAATTACACTTCCACCTATTCTTACAATTCAATGCCCAAATGTCACCTTTCTTTATATTAATGTGACAAATATTTGTTTTATTTTGAGTTTTAATAGAGCAGGTAGAATGTGAAAAATCAGTATCTTTGATACTTGATGTTATTATTATCTTAGGAAGCAATTGCATTTTTATATTAATATCTCAAATTTCATCCAAGGCAAAATATGTCTTAAAGTTAAGTAGCCATCAGTGTTTCAGAATACTTGAGGTGTTGCTTGAAATTTATTGATCTTAAATATCTATCAGATAGAGGCACACATTAAATGCAATAATTCTTTTTTTTTTTTTTTTGTGATGCTGGGGATTGAACCCATGGCCTTGTGCATCACTCTATCAACTGAGCTATATCCCCAGCCCCCTTCAATAATTCTTAATATACACATTTTTAAAGTCAGTTAACATTGAGCACTTTTAGTTAAATGTTATATTAGGAGTTGTAGAATATGAGTAAAATAAATTGTAACAGAAAGGCATGTAATTCACATGTAAACTGAGAAAAACAAATTAGGAGAAGTGAATCAAAATTTCATAAAGACAGAAGTGAAAGGAAATTCTAAGGATGCAGTCAATTGACAGATCTCAATTGAAAGACATGGTAAAAGTTAGACATGACAGGGAATGGAAGTTTTATAGAAGGAAGGACTACTGTGTCAGGCAATCATTGTGCATGTTATTTTTGATTATACTAAAGTGTTCAATTATAAAATTATACTTTGTTCATGTATTATATTGAGACATTTCCTTTATATTAATCAGATGGACTTTTATGAAAATTTATAAGAATGCTCATATACTAATGAAAAAACAAAACTTTTTGCTATGTCTGTAAAATTTCAGATTCTGTGTAAATAATTCAGTAAATTTGACTTTGACAAAGTAGTCTAATTGTTTAAATAATTCTCTTACTTGTTCTTGTATAGCTACATATCACTTTTGTTTTGTAGGACATGTAAACCTCTTATCTCTCATACACTTTTTGCATTTTAATTTTGTATACCACTTTCTACCCGTGTACTAAGTGCTCAAATGTATTATTACATTTATGCCTCCTTAAGTGCTGTTTGATACTCCAGATATATATGGCACTGTATGTTTTTCCAAGCCCAGTTAGCAAGGACATACATTAATTTCCCAAGCAACCTCTAGCTTGTAAGGAATATTCCACCATCTGTTGACTTCAGATTTTGCTATGCCAAACAGAATTTTAGATGACATGCCACTGAATGTTTTCTTTGTACAGCATTCTTGGAATGAAATGATTCTAAACTATAAGTTAGATTGTGGTTCACAGATCTGTCTTTACTCCATCTCCTTTACTCTCAAAAATACTTCTATTTTAATCTCTGTTTGGGCTCATTTTGAATTCTATAGGGCTTTCTATATCCTTATTTAGCAATCTACATCACTCCTCTCCCGAACGTTTGCCTCCTTGTCCAGGGGAAAACACACCTCAAATACGTGCACATATGCACTCAGGCATGCATTCATCACCTGTAAATTCATACTTGTATTAACCCCTCAAACATTTTTATGCTTGCTTACTTTATAAGATTCTTTTAAACTCCTACTTAGGATGACTGGGTTAACACAGTAGCTCTCATAACTGAGAATTCCATTTTATATTTAAATAGCCAGGTTTCACAGAGGTAGAGGTTTGTTTCTGTAGATTTTGATGTTTGAGTAGAAAAAATTTGCTCCTGAATTATTTTATAAACGAGTTGATTCAGGTTGTTCGATAGGAGATATAAAAAAATTTTATATCCAATAATTATGTATTGTAGTGATTGACTGTGGACACCCTGGCGTTCCTCCTAATGCTGTCCTGTCTGGCGAGAAGTATACATTTGGGTCTACTGTTCACTATTCCTGCACAGGAAAGCATTTCCTTCTAGGCCAGTCGTCAAGGACTTGCCAGTTAAATGGCCATTGGAGTGGATCACAACCTCATTGTTCAGGTACCACTGGGAAAATTGGATGATCTGTGTCAAAAATTACATTATGATGATGGTGACAAATATGTGTGTGTGTATATACATATACATACACATATATATACATATATGCATACATATATAGGTTGTTTTATATATATATAATATGTATATATAAACATATATAATATGTAATATACAACATATAATATATGTATTAATAATATATGTAGTATGTCTTCAGATTGTTTTATATATATAATATGTATATATAAACATATATATAATATATATATAACATGTATATATAATATGCATGTATAAAACAATCTGAAGACATAGTACATTTCTCTTAAAATTTCGTGAGATAAGCTGAAACATTGCTTATATGTATATTGGAATATTTCTAACATTATGTAAATTTAGAGGCAAATTAACACCAATCTTCCAGATAATAAATTACATGTGTGTGATTTGAACTGTTTTGTGCCTGATGTAAAGAATTATGAGGTTTTCAGATGCTACACTTTATAAAGTGCTTTTGTTCATAAAAATGATGAAACTTCTCATGCTAAAGTAGCTGTTCCACTTAGCAGACATCAAGTACAACTTTCCTCAGAAGCCAATGTTTTATTGTGGTTTCTTGTCATAGTTCAGTTCTTTTCTACTTTTACAATTGATTACTTAATGGAATAATTTAAAAATAAATTTTTAAGGAATTTAAATTAAATGAACCTAATAAGCCTTCTGAAAACTATCCTAACTTTCTGTATTTTGGGGAAATGTACAGATATTGAGCTCATACAACCTCAGTCACCATCTTCAAATGAAAGAATAGTAAAGCTTTTTAATTTTATAATCTCTTCACAGAGTATTTGACTAATCTTTTCTAAGATGTTTTACGTACTGCTTTTTTTCAAAAAAGTTGAATTCCCTTTATTCATTATATAGATATTTTGATTATTTTTCTGCCTTTTTTTACTTATATATTGTACATTGTCTATATAATTTTATTTATTCATGGGGAGATCATTCTGATAACTCATCAGTAGTTGTCTTACATTATACTCCCTTTAGATATTAAAATTGTGACTTGGTTAGTTGGTGTACAGATCTTACAACTAGTGGTTAATTTCTATGAAGTGATTGCCTAGGACTTCAAATTAATCTACATATTTAAAAATTATGTTTAATAAAACTAATTTTCATGAGACTTAAAGTCTAAGAAACTCATTGTGATGTTAATTCTCAGATAATTCATTATGGGCTACCAAAGTGTAAAAAAAAATAACAAATTATGCATAGATATTTGAAAGTGAAATGCTGATCATACAATTTTGTGTGTTTATTAATATTACATCACATGAAAATAAAGAAATTTAAAGACACCAAATACACAGACCATGTCAAACAGACATCTCGAAAAATAACATTTTCAATACTTTTGTATTCACTGCTCATTCGTTCTCTCTGTCTGTCTGTCTCTCTGGATATGTAGTAAGACATTTTGACTAGAATTATTTAGGAAGTGAGCAAAGCACTGAATAAATTCTTAAGATATTGAGTAGATAGTAAATTCTTAACATGAAAATTTTTAAAATTCATGTCCAGTCATTAACAAAATAATTACTAGCAATTTAAGCAGTTTATTATATATATAATAAACTGCTTAAATTGCTATAATATATATACTTTTAGTTGTAGTTGGACACAACACCTTTATTTTATTTTTTTATGGGGTGCTGAGGATCGAACCCAGTGTCTTGCACACGCTAGGCCAGCGCTCTACTGCTGAGCCACATCCCCAGCCCCAGCAGTTTCTAATTTTGGGTTACATATAGAATTTATTTTTATTATCAATATATGAGAAATGTGCAGTTTATTCATCCTAGGTAGTGAAAATTAGGGGGATAAATTTTAGCCAATAGAAAGAACTGTACCATAATATTTATGTTCCCTAGAAGACACCACAGTGCTAGATGAACTGCAAAAATATTATCAGTACTTACTAAATACAGAGAAGGAAAATGTAAATTACTGAATCCAGTTTTTAATGTTAGTTTTATAAGTTCACTGTTATTTGAATCTATAGGACTGTCAGCTATAAATTTTCCATTAGGTTGGTTATTTACTAGGTTCAGGAATTACTAATGAAATGTCTGTAACCTATTTAAGGTCTTCAAATATCACTGATAAAGAAAATAATACCATACTCTGCAACAATTTTCTTTTTCACCTATGTTTTTTCTTTATATGACCTTAGTCAGTTGGGAAATAGAAATTATTACTATGTCAAGTTATCATGTTCAAACACAACATTCACAAAAACAAATGCCTTCTAGACTATTGGCCTAAATGTTAAAAATTTATTAAACATTAAAAAATGTAAATGTTTATTGAGATAAATTAACTTGAACTTTACTGCATTGCAGGTGATGCCACTGGTACTTGTGGGGATCCGGGGACTCCTGGTCATGGTTCAAGACAGGAAAGTGATTTCAGAACTAAAAGTACTGTACGTTTTGCTTGTGATACTGGTTATACGCTTCATGGCTCAGAAGAAAGAACATGTTTAGCCAATGGTAGTTGGACTGGAAGGCAGCCAGAATGCAAAGGTAATCTCAAGCAGAAAAGGAGTATACTGTGAGTTCTGAAATTTAACATGTATCCAAATTCAATTGAATACTACTAATAAAATTACTTGTATTTCCCTGCCCTCAATTACAAAATAAAAACAATAGTATTTTTAGTTTTAGAGATAGCACCCTTTAATTCCAAAAATTACATTATTTTCATCACTCATTTACATACAAACATTATTCACAACATAAAAAACATTTAGATTGTAAAAATAAAACAAATATTTGTTAAAAGGGTTTATTTTTACTTCATGTAAGTATACGCAGTAGGGAAAAATAGGTGGTTTTTACATGAAAGTTACCTGAGTATCTGTTTTACCTTCTAAGTTTTTAGAAGTTTACAAGATTGACTACAAAATGAAATCTTGGAAAATTACCCTTGTGATTTTACTTATATTAAACTTATTGGTGTGCAAATAGGAAATATTTCCCATTAGAACATTCTTGAGTTTTTTGATTGACTGAATTATAAAAAATATTTTTCATTATTTTAAAAATTATTATATATATTCTTGGAAACATAGTTATCTTTTTTAACTAGATGAATTCTGATAATCGTGAGAGTTGCAATTAAATTGATTCAGGGAGAGAAGTTGGAGAATGTAGTTGCTGAGAAAAATATAGTTAAGTATGCTAAACTATTCACTTTATTTCTCAAAATTATTTTCTGAAGGCAGATTACAATGATGTAGTCATTATATCTCCTAATTACATTATGTATGAGTGATATTTAAGTCAGTACTTTTTTTTTTTTTTTTGGTACTGGGGATTAAACTAAGGGACACTCAACCACTGAGCCACATCCCCAGCCCTATTTTTTATTTGATTTAGACACAGGGTCTCACTGAGTTGCTTAGCACCTTGCTTTTGCTGAGACTAACTTTTAATTCAAAATCCTCCTGCCTCAGCCTCCTGAG
Source organism: Marmota monax (assembly GCF_021218885.2). Taxonomy (NCBI): domain Eukaryota; kingdom Metazoa; phylum Chordata; class Mammalia; order Rodentia; family Sciuridae; genus Marmota; species Marmota monax. The sequence goes on along the minus strand of NW_026694084.1, from coordinate 18,956,545 downwards.
CTGCTAGGATTACAGGCATGTGCCACTGCACAGAGCCTAAGTCAGTACTTTTCAATGCTGTTCTATAAAATACTTTAAACTTGAAATGCAGATTGCTATTCTGATGTTTTGTTGACATGTGCATTATGATTACTAGTAAAACTATAAGCCATAGCAGTATAACATTTAATATTTATCACATAAACAGACTTCATACATTTCATTTAAGAAAACAGATTTTAGTAGATGAACCAACAAAGTACATGAGCAAAAATACATAAAAGAAAAAATATTAAGCTATAGAAAAAAATACACAGAACCACTAATGAGAAAATTATGATTAATCATCATGACAAAATTCCCACTTATTCTTAAAATGGAAATGTGAAATTCTGGTGGGTGCAGTAAAACTAAAACTTTAAAACATAGCAGGATGTTTTTTTAACTTTTTCTAAATTTTTAAAAATTATTTGTTCTAATCAGTTATACATGACAGCAGAATATTTTTTGGTTCATTGTACACAAATGAGGCACAATTTTTCACTTCTCTGGTTGTTCATAAATTAGGGTCACACTATTTATGCAATCATACATGTACCTAGGGTAATGAAGTTCGTCTCCTTCAACCATCTTTCCTATCCCCATGTCCCCTCCTCTCTTCCCTCTACCTTTTGCCCAATACAAACTTCCTCCACTCATCCTATGCCCTCCTCATTATAGATTAGCACCCACTTATCAGAGGAAACATTTGGCCTTTGGATTTTTGAGATTAGTTTATTTTGCTTAGCATGATATTTTCCAGCTTCATTCATTTACCTGCAAATGCCATAATCTTATTCTCTTTTATTGCTGAGTAATATTGTGTGTGTGTGTGTGTGTGTGTGTATAAATAAAATCACAGTTCCTTTATTCATTCGTCTACTGAAGGTCATTTAGGTTAGTTCCATAGTTTGGCTATTGTGAATTGTGCTGCTATAAACATGAGGTGGCTGCATCACTGTAGTATGCTGGTTTTAAGTCCTTTGAGTATAGACTAAGGAGTGGAATAGCTAGGTCAAAAGGTGTTTCCATTCCAAGTTTTTAAGGAATTTCCATACTATTTTCCACATTGATTGCAACAATTTTCAGTCCTTCCAGCAATGTATGAGTGTGCCTCCTACCCCCACATCCTCGCCAACACTTATTGTTTCTTGTATTCTTGATAAATGCCATTCTGACTGGAATGAAATGAAATGTTAGAGTAGTTTTGATTTGCAATTCTCTAATTACTAAGGATGTTGAACATTTTTTTTTCACATATTTGTTGATCGATTATATATCATTTTCTTCAAAGTATCTGTTCAATTCCTCAGCCCATTTATTGATTGGGTTATTTTGGTTTTGGGGTGCTAAGTTTTTTTGACTTGTTTATATATCCTGGAGATTAGTGCTCTATCTGATGTGTGTGTGGCAAAAATTTGCTCCCAAAATGTAGACTATCTCTTTACATCATTGATTGTTTCTTTGCTGAGAAGAAGCTTTAGAATTTGAATCCATCCCATTTATTGATTCTTGATTTTATTTCTTGTGCTAAAGGAGTCTTAACTTATTAAGGAAGGTGGGGCCTAATCTGCCATGATGAAGATTTGGGCCTACTTTTTTTTTTTTTCTATTAGGTGTAGGGTCTCTGGTTCAATTCCTAGGTCCTTGATCCACTTTGAGTTGAGTTTTGTGCATGGTGAGAGAGAGGGGTTTAAATTTGTTTTGTTGCGTATGGATTTTCAGTTTTCCTGGCACCATTTGATGAGGCTATTTTTTCTCCAATATATGTTTTTGGCTCCTTTGTCTAATATGAAATAACTGTATTTATGTGGTTTGTCTCTGTGTCTTCTATTCTGTGCTATTGGTCTACATGTCTGTTTTGGTGTCAATACCATGCCATTTTTTTTTTTTTACTGTGACTCTGGAGTATAGTTTAAGGTCTGATATTGTGATGCCTCCTGCTTCACAAAAAATTCTTCTTGCTAAGGATTGCTTTGGTTATTCTGAGTCTCTTATTTTTCCAAATGAGTTTCATAATTACTTTTTCTATTTCTATGAGCTCTGATGTTGGGATTTTAGTTGGTATCACATTGACTCTGTATACTGCTTTTGGTAGTATGGCCATTTTGACAACATTAATTTTGCCTATCCAAGAGCATAGGAGTCTATTAAAGTGGTGAATTACATTTATTGATTTCCATGTGTTGAACCAACTTTGCATCCCTGGGATGAACACAACTTGATCATGGTGCACTATCTTTTATATATGTTTTTATATGAGATTTGCCAGAATTTTATTGAGAATTTTTGTGTCTATGTTCATCAGGTATATTGGTGTGAAGTTTTGTTTCCTTGTTGAGTCTTTCTCTGGCTTTGGAATGAGGGTGATACTAACTTTGTAGAATGAGTTTGGAAAGGTTCCCTTCTTTTCTATTTCATGGAAAAATTTGAGGAACATTGGTATTAATTCTTCTCTGAAGGTCTTGTAGAACTCAGCTGAGAATCCATCTAGTCCTGGGTTTTTCTTGGTTGGTAGGCTTTTGATGGAGTCTTCTATTTCCTTCCTTGAAATTGATCTGTTTAAATTTTTTGTCTTCCTGATTTAGTTTGGGCAGATCATATGTCTCTAAAACTTTGTTGGTGTCTTTGGGACATTCTTTTACACACACAGACACACACATATATATACATTTCTGTATATATTAGTTGTAGATGGACACAATATCTTTATTTTATTTTTATTTGGTGCTGAGGATCGAACCCAATATCTTACATGTGCCAGGTAAGTGCTCTACCACTGAGCCATAGCCCCAGCCCTCTTTTGGATTTTCTATTTTACTGGAGTATAATTTTTCAAAATAGTTTCTAATTATTTTCTGTATTTCAGTAGTGTCTGTTGTGATATTTCCTTTTTCATCATAAATTTTAATAATTTGTGTCTTCTCTCTCTCTTTTCTTAGGGTGGCCAAGGGTTTATCAATTTTATTTATTTTTTCAAAAAACCAAATTTTTATTTTTGTCAATTTTTTCAGTTGTTTCTGTTGTTTCAATTTCATTGATTTCAGCTCTGATTTAAATTATTTTAATTAATTACACTGCCTTCATAGTGTCCCAGAGATTTTGACATGTTGTATTGGAGTTCTCATTTACCCTTATGAATTTTTGTTTTTAAATCGCATCCTTGATGTCTTCTTATTCATACATCATTCAGTAGGGTGTTCTTTACTCTCCAGGTGTTGGAGTAGCTTCTGTTTTTTATTTTATCATTGATTTCTAATTTCATTCCATTATGGTCTGATATAATTCAGGGTAATATCTCTGTTTTTTTGTTTTGTTTTGTTTTGTTTTGTTAAGACTTGCTTTGTGGCATAACATATGATCTCTTTTAGAAAAGGATCCATGTGCTGCTGAGAAAAAAAAGTGTATTCACTCATCAATAGATGAAATATTCTATATATGTCGGTTAAGTCTAAATTATTGACTGCATTATTGAGGTCTATAGTTTTTTCTTTTAGTTTTTGTTTGGAAGATCTATCTAGTGGTGAGAGAGGTATGTTAAAGTCACCCAGCATTATTTTGTTGTGGTCTATTTGATTCCTGAAATTTAGAAGTGTTTGTTTGATATATGTAGATGCTCCATTGTTTGGGGCATAAATGTTTATGATTGTTATGTCATGTTGATGTATGATTCCCTTAAGCAGTATGAAATGCCCTTTTGACAGACTTTGGTTTGAAGTCCACTTTATCTGATATGAAGATAGAAACCCCTGCTTGTTTACATGATCCATGTGAGTGGTGTGTTTTTTCCCATTCAGGATGATTTTATTATTACATTTTGAGAACATTTTTTTAAATACATAAATAGTAATAGAATAATCTATAGTTTGATTTATCATTCCACTTCTGAGGAATTCTCCCTAAAAAATTAATATTAGTAAAGAAAGTATAAAATCATGAAATAGCAATTTATTATTTCTAATTATTCATAATTCTAATCTAGGAAAATATTATATAAATAATTGTATATGTACATATTTTAATAGTGCATAATCAAAAAATATTAAAATACAGTCTCTGAGGCAATATGAGAAAATGTATATCATATAAATGTTAATAAATAATAAGATTAGAATTATATATTTTGTTAGAATAATGGAAAATATTATTCATGAGGGAAATTATGAAGAGAATTACACAAAATAATCATATAACAGATTTATGAAACTAGTACTATTTTTATTCTTTATTTCAAATATTTTGTAGTATTATGTTACTCTAATTTATAATAAAATATAAAAGCATATGAATGGTAAAGTTCATATAAAAATAAAAATTTTAAATGGCATTAAAATGACTTAATTCATGAATAGAGAAGTGTTAACTTAAAGAAAACAGCATGACAAAATGACCATTTTATAAAAATGGTAACAAATGGTATTTTGTAAGATGTGTGAAAATAAAAAAATATTATACTGTTACAAGTGGCATATTATAATATTTTTGATGACTCTACAGCAATATACTTAAACAATTTTAAAGTATTTTGTAAAAATTTTTAAATGAGCCAGTGATTCTACTATCAGATGTTTATCTTAGAAACAAGATCAACGTAGAGTTATGGATATGCTAGATTATTGTATAGCCAAACTGATAGAAAAGCAAGAGAGAATTAAATGAAATTTAATGTTTATCAATAGGAGATTGGGTAAAGTATGAATATACACACATGGAAAATCACACTGTTACTAAACTTTGTGATAGAAGATGCACTAATTATAGTGTTAAGAAAGAAAAATAAGGTATGCAGCTATAGAATACCATGCATGGTATGATTATACATTTAAAATGGTGGTACTTCACTATTGTGTACTATGCCTAACCCAATGTTGAAATAAATGTTAAAATCAATACATATTTATATTAACATATATACACATTTATGCATATATAAGCATTTGATCAGGATTCTTTCTGTAAGGGACTCTTTTTATTCCTTATATTTTCATTTATTTTTGGATGTATTAGAAATGGCTATGTATTATTATTTTTTAATTATTTAGTTCCTTAAAAACAAAAAGTGGTCTCTAGTAACAAAAGAAAATTAAACATTTAAAATATACTTTATATAAAGCATCTGATGCAACAAATATCCAATTGGCAAACATGTTTATGCTTGTCATTAGCTTGAATATGATCCCGTGGTTTTATATATATTAACAGAATCATTGGTAAGAATCTATACTGGATGAATGATCTTCCATTAATAGCTGTATGACATTGGACAAGTTACCTAGCCTCTCTGGGCCTCAGTTCTCTAGCAAGGAATGGTGTTGATATTAGTACTAACTCATATCATTGTTGTGAGAATTAAATAATACTGGAAGAGTTGGGGTTGTCACATTTATTGTAAGTGGTCAATAAATATCAACTGTCACTTTTTTTAAGGTCAATTGACTACTAGGAAATGACTCTTAAAAGGAAGGATGGTTTTGTCAGCTAGTGCTGAATATAATTACAGCATTACTCACAGAAAACAAAAAAGTACTCTTTCCCCAAATGTCAATCTAACAGAGGCAAAGTACTTGCTGCTTCTTTTCTTTGTTTCCAACAAGCTTCCAGTCTTTCCTGATCATAAATATTTGCACTTATCTTTTTCATCTTACTTAATTTAGTTTATGTTTATTAAAAAAACATTTTGGATAAGAGAAATTTGTATATTAGGTGTGGGGAAATTAAAGATGGGAAAGTAGAAATGAAAGTATGATTTGACTATGACCTGATACTACCATGACTAAAGAGTTCTTGGTTTTCCTGTGCAGAAATGTGACTTGGCCTGGCTCCCTATTTCAAAGAGTAAACCACATGACATTTTCAAAAAAGAATGATAATTAAACAAATACTTCTTCCTTTGTGTCAAGGTTAATTATACATGACAAATATATATGACAAGAGTTTCATCTTGGAAAAGCATGATTATGCTTGATAAGTTAAAATGACTGCTATATCACAGATTTTGCTGAAAATGACGTCTAGAGTTTGAATTTTTGTATTTGTATGTGAAACATGAAGGTCCTTATCTGTGCATACATACACATATACCAAGCACCACTGTCAGTGACAGGAAAGATGAATATTTGAGATGAAGCAAGGGATATATATGACACTTTCTGAAATTATAATCCTGCTTTATATGCTAAAGATAGCCTTAAATTCTTAAAGTATTAAAATGCCTTCTGATATTACAACAAAATTTAATATTACATTTGCTATAGGATTGCTTTTAAGAAACTTTTAAAATTCACTTGGTTTTGATGGCAGATATTTAAACATATTATAAAATAGTTAATTACTGATAGGCATTTACATATAATGTTACTGTTAGGATATATTGAAAACTTAATATAAACTATTAGAATTCAGTTACTTTATGTTTTTCTCAGTTTATTTTTTTATACTTCTTGGCACGTAAATAAAGATTATAACTTTTTAAAGCAAATCAGTTATATTTTAAATTGTATTTTTATTTGCCCTCTAAGTATAAATATAATTAATATTGTATCTTATTTTTACATATCTCTCAATTTTACATGAAAATCTTTTTAGGCAGACTCTTAAAATCCTTCTCTGAAAGATTTTGTGATACCTGAAGACAATACTCTGCAAGTAATTGCTTTAATTTTAAAATATTTACTGAAGCTTCTAACAGAAGTTGAAAAAACATGTGTTATTATGATTTGAATCCCAGTAATTAAGCTAATAAAATCAACAAAAGTTCATCTTGAATTTTGACTACCTAAAAAAGATAGTTTTCTGCTTATTTTGGAGAATTTTAATTATTTAAATTATTTAAATTTAAATTATTCTGCTTCTTTGAATAATTTTAAAGGATTATTTAGGCATTAACTCTTTTGGAAAGGATTTCTAATTGCATTAGTTTTTGTAATTCTTAATCTCTTTTCTTTACAGCTATACAGTGTGGCAACCCAGGAACAACAGCCAATGGGAAAGTCTTTAGAATTGATGGCACAACATTTTCCAGTTCAGTCATTTATTCCTGCATGGAGGGATATATCCTTTCTGGACCTTCAGTTAGACAGTGCACAGCCAATGGAACATGGTCTGGAGTTTTGCCTAACTGTACAAGTATGTTTTATTTTTTTTATATTTAAAAATAATTATTTACTTGAAAATATTTGTGAGTTTATACATATGTGTTTTATACTTTACAAAGCCATTTGTTTGATTGTCCAGCAGCAACACACACACACACAAACATACACACACACAAACACACACACTCACACACACACTGATTTTTTAAAAGCCCCATTCCAGTCACATGTGTAGATATGTTAGCTATGATATTTCCTGTCCACTTGAATTTTGGAAATATTTTGTAAATATATAATTTAATAATAAAAGTGTACTCAATTCCCCATGCCTAGTAGTAGAGATGTTGGTTTAAAAAAAGAAAGAAAGAAAGAAAATTCTACCTGCATTATTCATCTATCTTGGATGCTGGCAGAGTTGAGAAATTGCCCTTTCAATGATTCTGTCTCTAGAAGTTGGCCTTACAAGGAAAACTTCCTGCCTTTTCCCAGCACTCATCCTGTAACTGTTGTGAGATTCTTGTTAAACCCACTTTCAATATTGAGTGAGAGGCTTTCTCAAAATAACTAGTTTTCTCTAGGTGGATAAAAGATTCTATTACTAAAACAAAATCACCCATTCAAGAATAATGCACAAGTTAGCAGAGAAATTATAAATGTTGAATAACATTCCCAGAACTAAGCCAAGCTGGAAGAAAGGGATATATATCATAATGTCAGGTAGCTCAAAACAGTACCCTCATTTTAAAATTTGCTGAAGTTATTTTCTGTGATGTTCAGATTGAGAGACAAGATCTCAAACTTACTACAAATAAATATTAATTCACCCCCCCCCCCTTTATTTTTTCCTTGTCAGCACAAAAAATAGGATGTTAGTCATACAGGTTTTCTTACCTTTCCATGGTTACCAGGCAGGACCATGTCTGGTGCTTAGAGCCCACAGTGTACAATGTACACAACATTTTAGGAAGAAATCACAGCCTGTGCCAGGACGGGGCTTGTCAAGTGGAGTAAGGGTTAACTTTCATGACTAAAATGATATATGCTCATTGGTTTGCTTGGATGATTTTTCTCCTTCCTTCCTTCCTTCCTTCCTTCCTTCCTTCCTTCCTTCTTTCTTCTTTTTTTCCCCAAGGGTAGCTAACCAACTCTCTCTCTCTCTCTCTCTCTCTCTCTCTCTCTCTCTCTCTTTTCCAACTAGGATTTTTGCTTCCAAAATGTCCAATGCTCAACATTCTGCATCTGGCAGGTCTTATTCATTTGAACCAGGAAAATATATTTAATCAAGTTTATTGATATAGGAATTTCAACCTTTTGTTCCAGACCAGCATGGAAATGCCTCTTACTGTCACAAATCTGAGAATTCTCAAAGAATTTTTCTTACACACAATAGGTCTGAGGATGGGACTACTCTTACACAGGGGGTGCTAGAGATATCAATCATGAAACTGGGTGCAGTGAAGCTAAACATGAATCTTTGGCTCTTCAGCAGCTCTCAACCAGGGCCCATTTTGCTTCCCAGGACATTTGGCAATATCTGGATATATTTCCAAAAGACACAGTACAAGGTTGTGGGTTGCTATTAGAATCTAGTAGGTAGATATCAGGGATACTGCTGAAAATCCTACAATGCACCAAAACCCCAAGAATCAGTTCGCTCTAAATGTTAAAAATAGTGCCAAAGTTAAGTTTGAAAAATCCAACCTTTTGGGAATGTAAAAAGAAAATAAACTTCTGATTTGGGAGATTATACAAATTCAGAACTATTGTGTGTTTCATCTTTCTAGAACTTCATGCTCCTACAGTAGAATTCTTCTGGTCTTGAAGGTAGAAGCCTGACAATGCACATGTGTAAAGCATGGGCCAGCAAGCATGTACATTGTTGCATTGTTTATAAAAGGAAAATATGAAATCATTCAAATATTAGTCCATGGGAGTTTGTTTACATATTTTAGATTGCATGTGTATCTACATGAGATATTATACAATTAAAAATACATTACATGGATCTACCTGTTAAGGTACAAAAGTGTCCATTAGATATTAAGTTAAAAATGAATTATTTAAGAAAACTCTGGAAGAAATTATGTTACTTTATTTTAAAATGCACATTTATATTGTTCACATAAGAATTTAAAAGGAAGAATAGTTTTGAAGTGATAAAAATCATTTGGAATTACAATTGTTTCATTTTAGTTTATTGATTTATATTTATCACAAATAAATATCAATTACAAAATAGAGTAATGAGAAACCTCCCACAAAACATATTCAATGGGGAGCAGAGGTGCACACCTGTAATTCCAGTGACTCTGAAGTCTGAAGCAGGAGGATCTCAAGTTTGAGTCCAGCCTTAGAAAAACAGCAAAGCCCTACTAAATTTAGAGAGACCATATCTCAAAATAAAAAGGACCGGGGATGTAACTCATTGGTAAAGCACACCTGGGTTTAATCCCCAGTACCAAAAAACAAAAACAAATTCAAACCATTAAAACAATTTGTATATATATATTACAATTTGAGCTGACAATTTATCATTTCTTCATATACTATTTTCATATTTATTCTTTAAATAAGTATTTAATCTCTAATCATGAGTCATGCACTAGATTAGGTTCTGATTACACAACATAGAAGAAAAAACAGCTTCATGGAATTTGTTGGTGTGTGTGTGTGTGTGTGTGTGTTGTACATTTAAGGATTATGATAATTTTTGAAGATATTCTTGAAATGAACCACAGAACTGATGTCTCTAAATTTTGGGGTGAAACCCTAAAGAGCTACTAATCTAAGGTTTTTCCTGAAAAAAAACCCCAAAGCCTTTTTTGGTTGCTGAAAACAAGCTGGTAGTGAAAGAACTGACTTGCAGAGCAGGTGCTGTTTACAAAAACTGTTGCTATTGGAAACTGTCTCTTTGATTGGCCTTTGCTTCATTAGGAAGTCACCAAACAAATCCTTCTGAAGCTTTTATTGTCTGACATTTCATTCATTATGCTGACACAATATGCACAACTCTTTCTTAGTGAATGTATAAAATAAACCCTCTGTCCTTTCTGGTGGATGCATCTCAGCTCATGTGCCCTACAAATGGATTGGCTGTTTCTTCTTGCCAAGATTCAAATTCAATCTCTAAAAGCACTGTCTAGAAAATAACCATTTATAGATGTTGTCAATTGCTCTTCTTAATTAGTAATAATGGTCAAAAAATATAAGATGACTTAAAATAAGTTTTTTTTTGAAAGAGAGAGAGAGGAGAGAGAGAGAGAGAGAGAGAAAATTTTTTTTTCAATATTTGTTTTCGGTGGACACAACATCTTTTTATTTTTTTTATTTTTATGTGGTGCTGAGGATCGAACCCAGTGCCCCACACATGCCAGGCAAGTGCGCTACCACTTGAGCCACATCCCCAGCCCAAAAAATAAATTTTTAATAAAAAAATAAAAAGTGAAAGTGTATAATCATTTTCACATGGTTATAAATTTTGAAACTGCAAGAAAGAAATATCATTTTTAGTAAAGAATATGATTATTTAATTTCTTATCTATTTCAGTTGTATCATTAAAAATATTTTTACTCATCCATAATCATAGGAATAAAAATCTTTCTGTATACAAAAGTCTAAATAGAAGTAAGATAGAAAGACTCAAAAGTTTTATTTCAATAAACTGTCTTGTGGGCTCCAAAAATTATAAGATTGAGTATCCTTAATATCATTCTTTAATTTAAATGCTGTTACTCATAATTGTAAAACTTCCTGGGCTCAACAGGTAAGAATAATATGAAAAAATATTGCTATTCATAAATCTTTTTAAATTTTTTTTTAGTTATTGATGAATCTTAATACAAAATAATAAATACAATTCAGTTGAAGTCCCATATTATGGTTTTCCATGCCTTAACCTGTTCTTAGTCCTTAACCTTGTGAAACTAGTCTTGAAAATCAGAATCATGTCCAGTTCCCCTGGTGTTGAAGATTGAACACCTGGGAAATGTCAAGACAAGAGAGAGAGAGAGACTCCTCTAGAGAGGAGGGTGTCCAGAGCTGGTGCCCTGAGGGAGTGGGGGTATCCTGTCCCTTTTATAGGTTTTAGGTTTAATTTCTTCTTGTTTCCCCTCCTCTTCTTATCTTGCCTACCTGGTGACCAAAAGGGTGATAAGAGAACTGTTCAGGGTTTACCTCTCCCTGTTTTTTTTTATATCTGGCAGAAAAGGCAGGAAAGGAGCTACCCAGGGAGTATTCATGAACAACTCCTTGCGGAGAGAAACAATTCCCTGGAGGCAGGTAACCTTGGCAACAAGTTTGAGGAGAGGGAAGTGCTCTGGAGGTATTAGCATTGTATTTCCTTTTGAATAAACCCCTATCTTCCTGACCCAATCATTAATTAACTACACTGACTGTCTCAGTCTGACTTGGACCTCCAAAATATTGAGAAATGTTAATTTAAGAAAGATGTGGAGAGATAAAGAGAGAGAGAGAATGGCAGAGAGAGAGAAGAGGAGAGGAGAGGAGAGGAGAGGAGGGGAGGGAGAAAGAGAGGGAGAAATAATAATCCAAGTTTACCTGGGAAAATTACTTACCCTTTAAGAATAAAAAGACTTGGTAGATTAAAAGGCAAGCCTATTGCATTGTTTTTAATCTTCAGAAAATAAAAACCATAACTTGTATTTTGCTTTTTCTTAGCTGCCTGAAAACTTTTACCCAATTTGTTGACCAAATCTTACTCAAAATTTTTGCCTCAAAAAAGTTAGCACTTTTGTAACTTATTCATAATCTTTGATATATTTCATTTTAAAATAGAATTTTGTGTTATTTGTATTTTCTAAGATTTTCTCAAATCTTTTGAAAGTTTTTAGGTAGTGTCATAAATAAGTCATTATATTATACATGCAGTGACACTTGGGTATAAAAATCAGTGCAGTTGATAATCATCCCATGCTAGAAACTGTATTTAGAAACTAATGCTCTTTAATGGCCATCCTAAATTCTTAATAGTTTTATCTTTGAATTTGTGTTTTATAACTGAATTCCAATGGGACAATGGAACATGTGCTGAGAACTTGGAATGAGCACTCTGCCTCCCAGTATTCCTTAGCTAGGTCCTAGGCTTTGGCTCCTCACAGCCTGGTAGCCCTGACCCTGTTTGGCCTCCCTATTCTCATTCTTGCTCTGGGACCATCAATGCTTTTAACACTGCTGATTGATTGTGTCATTAGTAGAGAGAGGTTCACACTTCTTTGTTGTCCTTACCTTCCAGTGGGGGTTGATTGCAAGTGTGGAGGGTTAGATGGTATATGCATGGTGTGCTTGAGGGCAGAAATATCCCTGTATTAGGTTGATAATACTATGGAATATTGGTGAAGAATTTGGATTGGAAGACCTCAAACCCATCCAAGTTCAGGTAGCAAGTACATTTTAGGGTAGAGGTTGCAATTTTTTGAGGGTTGCCTTCTGCTTGGTTTGATAATTATTTGTTAGAAATGGGAAATTGATTTACCCCAGATGAGTAAAGTTTTCTTTTTAAAAATTTGAGCCCACTGAGTGTACAAATCAGGCATACTACCCTATGTGTAATCATTTCACATTTTATATTCATTCAAAAATATTTCTTTTGTCTTAGCATTGTTTTGATTAAAATCTATTGCTATATCCAATTGAGTGATGCTGTGGGGAAAACATGCTCTTAGTACAGCAAGGCACATGTAGGAGTAAAAATTTCAGATACTATGTTAGAAATCTGATTCCATAAGATGGTTTTTCTGAGGTCATATAATGCAGGTTAAAAAGGGTTACTGCATTGGAATTCCCTAATTCACTTAGACTTTTAAGGTTCTAAGTGATAGTTTCTGAACTATGTGTATAGAATTTTTAATAAGCATACCTGATCATAATCAAGAACTGCAAGTATGTAGTTTAAATATGCTTATGTTTTATGGTTAAAAATGAAAATGATAACTAATTTCCCCTGCTTATGTATTAAGTGTACCATATGCTTACTGCTTCTCTTCATTAAATACATGCACATTAACCATCTGTTCTTCTAATTCAATACTGATAGTTATCAGTTGTGGAGACCCAGGCATACCAGCCAATGGATTGAGATATGGTGATGATTATGTGGTTGGACAAAATGTTTCTTACATGTGCCAGCCAGGCTATACAATGGAATTAAATGGTTCCAGAGTCAGGACTTGTACTACTAATGGCACATGGAGTGGAATAATGCCAACTTGTAGAGGTATGATGATTATTTTATCAACATTTTCAAGTGGTAACCACCACATATTTCCTTAATTTTTATATGAAAATTTAAAGTACATTCAGTTTTTTTTTTTTTAATTTTCAGTTTCATTCTTTTTCATGGTACTAAGAAATGATGTATACATTTTTCTTTAAAAGCCTATTGCAATATACAGGATTTAACAATGATATTTTGAAAAAAAAAGCATTATATCTTATTGTAAGTGGGAACAATGAATGCAACAAAAAAAACACAAATAGAATGTACTTTGATATATAATCACCATTATTACTTATATTTATTGGTGAATATTTTGCAAAGAATGTAACTTTAATGAATTATAACTAATTTGGTAAACCAATAAGCCACTTTGTGTCAAGTCATTTAAAGATGGGGGAAAAAAAACTTTCTCTAATTTAGGAACAGCTAGTCTGAGTTATAGAACTGTAATTCTTCTAAGAAAAGGGAGCACTTGTTTCTTCAAAGAATGCAAAATTTAATTATTTATTTTCTGTCTATATGGATTTAGATTTGCTACTATATGCTGTTTATTTCATCCACTGGAAATGTTTTCCTAATAGTTCCACCAATTTTTATGATTATTTGTGAATGCAGTGTCAATTTGTATTGTTTTATAATGGTTGAATTTTATAATTCATGTATGTTTGTACATGTCTATGAATTAATAGTTTGAAATAATAATAGTTTCGATGTGCTTGACATTTTTCTGGATTATACACTTTCTGAATTGGATCACTATAAATATACAGTTAGTATATTAAAAATATATGAACAGACAAGTTTATAAGTTATACATTCATTAATCCACACTGGCAATTGCATTGTTAATAAACTTTAAAACTTATTTATCTATGTTGCTATTCATCATAATACTATCATTCTCATTTTTAGGCCTTGAAATTGGTACCTCTCCTATCCCTTTCATTTCTGCTACCTTAATCAACCTGCTTTTGTTTGAGGACAACTTAAAACAATTTAAACCAAATAAATTTTTAAAAATTTAGCAATGCATTTATAAATTCTATAATAGGTTTTAGCATAGGAACCTAAGTGGTTATGGGAATCAATTCGACTATTATAATAGACACGTGATCTTTACTTTCCCAACTGATACATAACTATTTCTAAATTCCTTAGTTACAATGCTGATAACATATATAGCCAAACCACCAAGCTCTTTAGCCTAAAAGTCTTGAAAAATAATTTTATATAAAACCAATAATTTATCAGTTGTAGTAGTATATAGCCTTTCCTTAACTGGCAGGAAGCTTGCTATTTTGTAAAAGAATCTCTGACAACCAGTAGCCATTATCTTGCCAAGAAAAAGTAGCATCTTGTAGGGATTAATTTCAGGGATGTTTCAGGAATACTACTAGGAGAATAAAACATGTCACATAGCATTGTCCTCCAAAAGGTTAAATTAGCACATATGCTTCCTCTAATTATATTTATTTATTGTTTTTACACTCAGGATATTTCAACAGCTGTGTCTTAATCACTTTTAATGTAATTGCAGCTGTTACCTGCCCAACTCCACCACAGATCTCTAATGGAAGACTGGAAGGAACAAATTTTGACTGGGGCTTCAGTATTAGCTACATCTGTTCTCCAGGATATGAACTTTCCTTTCCTGCTGTTTTGACCTGTGTAGGGAATGGTACCTGGAGTGGAGAAGTACCTCAGTGCTTACGTAAGTATAATTTCCATATTATGATGATGTGTTAAAGTGACAAATTTTCAAATTTACCAGAACAGATATGAGGTTGTTAAGCTCCCTCCAATGCTTAGTTAAAACTCAAATTTAAAAAGTCAGTATTTTCCAGCATAGCTACTCTTTATATACTCTTTTTATGCTTATTGTATTCTTTCTGGTCTGTCCTCATATCTTAGGCTTAACTGTTTTGATAAACTTTTCAAAATATGTTTTTCAAAATTTCCCCACAGACCCTCTTAGATTATTTCTGCAAAATGATTCTTATTTATATCCAATTTATCTCATTTGATTACTTTTTAATTTCTATCCACAAATCTATTTTCACAATAAACCTATGCCACTTTTACATGTTCATTCACATTAAGTTCTCATGATGATGATTGTTTTTGTACATCTAAAATTAACAGGGTAAGCATAGAAATTACAGATCATTATTTTTAGAGAGATTACTGTATACCCCCAAAGCATTATTTCAGGATTAATTTGTAAGAATGTAAAGCAAAACAAAAATCACATTTATGTTACACATAAATTATTGTAGCATGGGTTGTAGACAGTTAGACCCTACTTAGATGTTAACCCAACATCAGTAGTCTTTGGTTTACTTAAATGAAAATCCCTAGGTAGAAAACTGAGGGAATAACACAGTGGGGAGAATTGAGTTTTATGGCTGTCTCTCCCTCCTCTCTTTCTTATTGCACAAAAATAAGATACTGAGATGAATGACTCAATAGAAATATGCAAGAGAAACACTTCAGAAGTAGGCCATTAAATAACTTAATGATAGAAATGATTGCCCAAGCTGAAATGCTCATTGATGAAATTCACTGAGAAAGCATGCATCAAATTCAAAATATGCTAGATGTATGAAATTTAATAAAACAAGTTTCCTAACCTTCAGGATTGAGATTATGCTGCCAGAGTGCTTGAATGCAGCAAAGTTTATAATATCCTGAACGATGGTGAAAATTAAAAGAAAACACAATAAACCAATGTTTGTATTATTTTACCTGTATTACTTTACTCTGGAAAAATTTGTTTTGTTTTCATATATATTCAATGATTACTTTCATTTTTTTTTAATTTTCATTTTTAAAATTTTTCTTGTAGTTGTAGGTGGACAGCGTGTCTTTATTTTATTTATTTTTGTATGTGGTGTTGAAGATCGAAACCAGTGCCTCACACATGCTAGGCAGGTACTCTGCCACTGAGCCACAGCCCCAGCCCCAGCCCAATTACTTTTCTTTTTAATTTTAAAAAAGTTGTTAGAAAAGAGATTTGAAAGTGTAGGTTTATCTTAGAATACTTCAGAGAAGGTTCTTTGAATAGTGAGCCCCAAAATAAGGTATTCTATGGTGAAGGTAGGCATGTACACCAGTTGACCTGGGATCCCTAATTTTTTCTTGTTTTCCTGTCAGGTAGCCTGTCCAGTTAGAGACCCTTTCACACTGTCCAGCCTACAATAATCCTAAGGCAACACTTACTCTGAAAAATATATGGTTGTTTTCTTTGCTTCACAGAGAAATAAGTTTTTAGGTGCTGAATCTGCACATTTAAAAATTGAGGATATTTCAAAATAGATAAAATAACAAAGCATACATTGTGCAGTGTGACCACAATAAAGGAATTGAAAGCATTTGATGTAGGTATATTTGCCTGGGTTATATACTAGATCTTAAATGATTTGATCTTATATGCTACTACACTTCTGCAGGCTCATGCTGGTCCAATCATATTGGCTTCCTTATTCTTTGTCCAGCTTGTTGGATATGCCCTAGCACAGAGCTTTGGCATTAGTTTCTTCCCTATGCAATGCTCCCTTGGAGAATCAGCATGGCTGAACACTGTTTCCTTCCTATCTTTTCTAGTGAGATACCTTTTTGCCAGTTTATGGGACATTTATCTTTACTTCTTGCTACCCACTATGCACACACATACCGACATGACAGGTTTCTCTTGAACTATTTTTTTTTTCTTATAGAGCTTATTGTCTTCCCACATACTACCTTTCTTTCTTAACTTATTTATGTGTTTATTGTTAGTTTCACTTTAAGCTCTATAAGGGAAAGGATTATTTACTCTTTGTTTACTGATATGTCCAAATGCCTAAACCCACTGAAAACAGTATTTGTCTTTAGCAGGTAATAAATAGATTGTAAATGAAATCATGTAGTCTATTTGTTTAGACTAATAAACACTACATTATTAGAGTAGTTGTTGTAGACCACTGATATTTCTTAATTCCATATAAATTTGGACTTTGATGGCCTTCATTTCTCTCAAAAATATTCAGCTTTACTTTGAAGAGGAATGGAACAGGATATTTGGATATGGGATTCAAGTGTTCAGAGTACAAAAAATAATCATATCTTTTATAGATATGTGTGAAAGGGTGGTTGTAAGCTGAAAGTAGTGGCTCATGTCCTAAATCCCAGCAACTGCAGGACAATGGAAAGTTTACAAGTTCAAGGCCAACCTGGGCAATTTAGTGAGGCTCTAAGCATCTTAGTGAGACCCTGTATCAAAATAAAAAAGTAGAAAGGGATGTGGAATATATTTCAGTAGTAAAGAGCTCCTGAATTCAATCCCCAATTTGAAAAAAAAAGGATAGTTGTAAATAGCAAGCTGGAACATTGTGGTGTGACACAGCTATCTAGAGTCATACCTTTTCAGTATTCTCCAACTTTCCAGAATATAAGTACAGATATATGATTTGATTCTCATCAATGTAAAACAAGGATACAAAGTATTTATGAAGGCAGTATGCTAGAAAAATATATGAATACAATTATTTAAATATTATACTGAGTTTTTCATTCAGAATGCATTTATGTAGATCTATCCCTTTAATTAGGATAGATTATTATGGACAATATGCCCCCCTCGTGCAGTATTTCTGTGAGTTGTCATCATTTTTATAAACTGTTTATTCTCCTGACTCTAAAGTTTTGCTGTAAATATCTTTATTTTAACTTCTAGCCAAGTTTTGTGGTGACCCTGGTATACCTTCCCAAGGAAAACGAGAAGGCAAAAGCTTTATATACCAGTCAGAGGTTTCATTCAGCTGCAATTCTCCTTTCATACTAGTGGGATCAAGCACCAGGATATGTCAAGCCGATGGCACGTGGAGTGGCTCATCACCGCACTGTATAGGTAACATTCATTAAAGGCGTCTATGCTTACTAATTTTGGTACTAATAGAAAATGGTTATAATTTATGGTTTTCTTTAAAATCTACATTTAGTTAAATATGAAAAAATATGAAAAACAAAATATAGAAGCAATTAGAAGACTCTAAAAATGAATATTGGTAGAACATGTTATTATTTTTAGCACTTTAAACTTCCAGAGAAAGACTGAAGTAATTTTGCTGTATATCAGTAAAATGAAAATAAAAAATTTTCAGAATAATGGCATTATTAAATACTATGAATTATTTAGATATTTATAGCTAATTATGCATATTAATACAAAATGAAACTTGCTCCAAAAATATCCAAAAGATATGGATTTCAAAATGACTGTAAATACATTTTTGTAATTGTAACATTTAATGGCACATTTAGTATACTAACCAAATAAGCTGTCATGCAAAGCAGCTGAGAGACTACCTGCTCTACCATTCTTATAACTGAATCCTACAGATGTCAGTTAAGTGCAAATTACTAAATCCTGCTTCTTTAAATAACTTACTTTTTCAGAAAAAATATTTCTCTATCTGAAATCGTAACTTAGCAAAGTCCTTGAGGAAATGTTTTATGCACATGTACTTCTTTCATAACCTTTATTTCCCTTAACTTTGTATCTCCAGGGTTAGTTGAGTGTCAAGTGCTTTTAATATTAGAAGGGTTCAAAGTTCAAATATTACATAATAAATGCCAAATGCAGTCTACCTGAATTTCTTGCTTTAACATTAGCAGGATTATGTCCATGGAGAAGTGCTATTAGATTTATATTCTTTTTATTATTCAGGATACTTTCATTAAACCCCAGATGACTTAAAATTGTTTTGTATGAGAGAAATGTATCTATTATAAGTTTTAAAGGAATATTATGTTTTTAATCTTCACTTTAGAACCCACTCGTACCTCATGTGAAAACCCAGGAGTGCCACGGCATGGATCTCAGAACAATACGTTTGGATTTCAAGTGGGTACTTAAAATAGATATTTCCATTTAAGAATAAAACTAGGTAGAAAGGCTTCTTTGCTTCAGGTGCTTATAATCTTGATGACACAAAAAGAAAGTGTCATGCTTATCTGCATTCATGAATACTTGAAAAAGGCAATCTGCAACAAGAGAGTGGGAGTTAAGGAAATCAGGAAGAAGGAAAGCTGCTTCAAAAAAGTATGTTGAGTGCTAAGGATACGGCTCAGTGGAAGAGCACTTACTTAGCATGGGTGAGGAACTGGATTAGACACCGAGGGCCACAAAATAAAAAAATAAAAAAAAAAAAGAAAAGGCTGAATGAATAAGAGGATAGAATGAAAACAAAGTAAAGATAGCAGCAAGTATTAGAAAATCCATAAGCAAGACAGTATGGAAGGGATAATTAGCAAGAATAAGTGAAGGACTAAATGAGTAAATTCTGTGGAGAGACAGAGCGGAAAGGTTAAAAAAAAAGGAAAGAGGTTAAAGGAGAGACTTCTGGGACAATAGTAAATGTATAGATATGGTTATTTAATAAAACAATTATTGCATATAAGACTAAAATATTTTTTAGACATTGACATTGATGTGGAAAATTTCTGGAAAATATTTTAATCATACCCTATTACTATACAACACAAAGTCGGATTGTTGTATTAGAATACTCTAGCATGCCCAGTAATGTGAGGATGATGACTTACTTGTTTTTTCTTTTTCCAATTTAGATTTTATGTAGAGATTCAGCAAGTTTTCTGTTACACAGGTCTAAAGGGAGCCAAAGTGCATACAGATTCCAAAAGGAAATAGCCAATTTACACATTACCCAATTGCTTTGTGTTGCAGAGTTTTCTAAATTGTGCTATTTTGAGTGAAATTCAGTGTGAACCTGAAGAACATCCATTTCTAAAGGAAGGGCTCATCTAAAGTGCCATATTTTGTTGCTAAAAATAGTTTTCATTTATCTACAGTTCAGGCACAGTGTGAGCATTGATTTTATAGTGTTTCCAATTCTTCTGGTTTGCCTCAGTCTGGTCCAGATAATACAAAAGGGCAAAAACATGTCTTAGTCTGTGTTATATCAGTGTTTTTAGAAAGCCATATCTCCATAAAAGGTTTTTATCAATTGATCTAAATCCTGAAAAATGAACAACTAGCTACACACATGAGTTCTCATCATATAGGCATGAAAATGAAAGAGAATGTGACTTTGCTTTGATCACAGAGCAAGTTAGTGACAATATCTTGGGAGAACATAGAATCTTACTATTAATGTCTATGCATGAAATCAGGCTGTTTTCTGAAAAATATAAGCCCTTTCTCATATTATTTGAGATAATGGAAATGGAAATGAATGATTTTAGAAGAATTAGCCAAAAAATTGAAAAAAATAATTAACTCTCCATTTTAAAAATTTTATTACATAATCATTGAAAGGTTTTATTACCATTTAACCTAACCCTGAATATATATTATTTAGGCTAACAAATATTTACTAGAACATTAGATTCTACCTAGATAAATACAAATAGACTAGATTACAAATATGATAAAGTCTAATTTATTATAATTATATCAATGTCTATTAAAATTAAAAATATACCAAGTATGTTAAATTGGAGATATCAGCTTTCTTACATGCATGTTTTTGGTGTATATATAAATTTGTACATACTACATATGTTAACTAAATGTGTATCGAACCAACACGAATTAAAAATGTATGTAATTCTAACTAATAACAATTTATTGGTGGATTCCAAATGAATATGGTTTCATTGGTCTCATAAGCAAAAGGTATAAATTCAGAGAAATTTTTGCTTGCAATTAAAAAATCTATGTAGAGCTAGCTTAAGCCTAAAAGGTGTTATAAATCATGTGCAGGTATGTTTGAATCCCCAAGAGAGAAGTAATTCAGGTGAGAAACAGCAAATCCAGAATCTAGGTACTGGATAGTATTAGCCAATGTTTTCACTACATTCAGTTTATCTGCCTCATTTTCTATGTCTGTAGATTGGCCATATGGACAAGGCAGCATCCTTTCTATGTACATCTCAGCTATACAGAGAAAGTGATTGTGACAATCTTAGTTCTACCTTTTCAGAGAGAGTGAGAATGTCTCAAGTGTGTACTCAGCCTGGTTTGATCAGGTGGCCAGTAGTAAGGAAGTAAAATTATAGCTATGTTAAGCACACTGCAAGTATGGGCAAGAGAAAGTTAATAATTATAGGGGCACTCAAACCATTTTTTTAAATTTCACTTTTTGCTTATATAGATTTACAAAGTAGATTTTATATAGATATAATTATTAACATAAATATATATCACCTCTTGCTAGAGACCATGAAAACTCTAATTGAAAAATGTACTCAACATAATGCATTTTTTGTACCCAAAATATTAAAAGTTGGAATAATTTTGACTGAAAATAGATTAGTAGTGAATAGTTGTAGCAGTGAGTCTAGGAAGAAATAACTGTCAAAATGATTGATACAACATCTAGATTAATTATGGAGTAAGTGCCAAATCTACATATTTAATTAACTGTATCACTCTTTAAATTGAACTCTAGGCAATGGAATATACATCATTTGAATTTAGAGTTTTGTTTCATAAAGGTATTGTTATGGAATATTTTAAATCTGATACTTCAGATATTTAGCCGTAAGGTATTTAACCCTATAAAATTACCTAATAATATCCAGTTTGTAATTATGTGTAATGTCCACTATATAATTGAAATTAATATGTAAGTAATTGGGTAAACATGTTACTAGTGTTTTGTTACCTTAAATTATAAATATGAATTATTAAAAACATATTTCCATTGAAATAGTCTTATATTTTTTAATATAAACTCATAAGTTTTTAACTTTTTTAAACTAGGAAGCTCAGGACTAAAGTTGTGCATAATAGTGGGTGAAAACAGAGTCTAAGGGAGAAGTCATGAAATAACTACTGAGCATTTGCTGGGGGCAGTCTGAAGTGACAGACCCTGAATATCACTTACCTTGTCCTTCACTTATAGTCATTTAATAAAACTTGTTGATTTTTCCTTATTGTATATTCTGAATTGATGACTTCCTTCCCAGGCTCACTGCCATGAATTAGTTTAGCTTTCATACAATCAAACCTCCCACGGTAGTGCCAAGATTATCAATAGAATTACTGCTCTTCATTTTTCTAAATACCATAGCCTGCCATCTGAGACCCTTCAATACTGATTCTTACGTATGCTCTGACTTCATCATTACAGTTAGAATTTATTACAAACATACCCTATACCAGGGTGAATGAATTGGATTATATATCCTATTTTGTCTATCATTATATATAGATAATAGAATAAATCTCAGAGGGGAGATAAACTGACTCAAGTAAGGTCAGATACAGAATTAAAGCCAAGTCTACAGTACCCTGGGGTTATTATTTGCTATATCTCACTGCTTTCCACTTTATGCAGCCCCTTCCACCCCAACTTCCTTGCTTACTTTGTGAACCATTCATGCTGACCAACTGTACTCTTTTTTTCCTATAATGGATGATATGCATTTTTACTTCCATACATTTTCTCATCATATTCTTGACTTCTCTAGTTTTATTTCAGTCATTCTCAAATTCTAGTGTTAGTTAAAATCACACAAAGCTCTTGTTAAATAAGATTGTTAGACTCTACCCTAAGAGGTTCTGATTCAGTGAATCTGGGGTAATGCCCCAGAACTTGCATTACTAATAGACTTCTGGCTGATAGTTATAACATTACTGGCCTGGAGACCACATTTAAAAAAACTACTGTTCTATTTATTTATTGTAATTTCTCATAACAGTACAGATTGCATGACTTCTGTATCACCATAACCTTAATAACCACATTTGCTCTGATCTCTTCTTGTACTCACCATCTTTAAAATTCATATACCTCTTATGGTGTTATTTTTATGTTTAAACTTACAGATCTTTATTTATCTTTACCTATTTTGCTGTCTATCTTTTTATTTATATGTAGTTTGTGGACTTTGGATATCATATATTTTCTTCAAATTCTTATAACAAAAATTTGGCACCTTGTACTTATTGGGTACTCAAATATTTCATGATGGTATGTAAACATAATCATGAATTTTACCAATTTTCTTTTAAAACACATTTCAAATTTTTGTTTTTACCACAACCATACAAAATTTTGTCTCAAAGTATTTTCTCACCTGCAGGGTTTTTTTTTTTTTTTTGTTGCTGTGTTTGAAATTTCATTGGGACATGTTATTTTCTCTTTAATATGCTTATAGGTAGGAAGTGTTGTACAGTTCCACTGCAAAAAAGGACACTTGCTCCAAGGATCTACAACCCGCACTTGTCTCCCTGATCTCACATGGAGTGGGATTCAGCCTGAATGCATTCGTAAGTATTGAGAGAAATAATACTTATGGGTAACAATTTATATACATTTTTCTTCCATATAATAAATGTGTGAAGTTGATTTTATATTATTATGTTTTTTGTATGTAATTTTAATACCATGTCAAGACCCAATGTCCATTGGGAAGGAGCCTTTCTAAAGAGATCAGAAGGCATAAAGTGGAATTTCATTTTTTTTTGAACTTCATTCTTTCTTTTCTTTTTTTTTTCTGGTATAGCTCTTTAAATTGTGTTTCAGTCACCTGATAATTATAGGTGATGATTAGTTTTTGGTATCATACATGTGTACTTATCAATCTAAAATTGTTTGAAATACAAGATGTTCCAACCTATCGACTTAGTTTTTTAGTCACCTGTAAAAAGATTTTCTGAGAATCTGAAGGAAATTAGAAACATCAATTAAAAAAAAAGTATTCATGGATACTTTGTAAAATTTGAAAACTATTTCAAGATTTGTTATACTCTCAGTGGTCACTGATCTCAAGTTGAGAGCACTTGCTGAATGGATTAAATAAGATCATCAAATAGTGTTTATCTGATAATACATTTAAAATATATTTCAACTGGTCACCTTCTTCTCTCTTCTTTCCTTCCAGTTCCCTCTTTTCAAATCCTCTCCAATCTTTTAAATTATGTGTCTTTTGAGAGAAAAGAATAGAGTATGCTGGAGCAGAAACACTCAGTAGGAAGGTATTTAGATTTTAGGATTTGCTTAAGCCCCAGAGAAGCACTGTGAGTTTGCTCTAGCCCTTTTCAGGACTGCCTGAGTGATCATAAGACCCTTCCAGACCAGTAGCTTACTTACAAGCAGCATAACACTCCAGTGAGACATCATGTTATTTCTCTAGTTGGCTTATACTTACTAAAATGGCAAAATTTCTTAAAGGAGAAATTCTCTGAATAATTGCTTTTCTGTCCTATACTAGGTTTTTTTTTTTATAGTAAATCAATGTTCTTTGATGACCTAAGTTTGGAATATGATAATTTAAATAAAGTTTAATAGCTTCTATTACAGCTTCGCATTTCAACATTTCTAGTATGTGCATAATGTGGGACTAAAGAATACAGTAGAGGCAGACTCTGTTTATCCTTATTGATATTTACTCCATGAGTATTAAAGTAGTTAAATTATAAAGTAATTTTACTAACTGAATTACATTAAATATAAACTATTTAACAAAATATTTAGTACATGGTGCAAAAATTGTTAGCTATTATTTATAGCATTATAAACCTCTGTTGGGAAACAAGTGGAAAATAATATTGTTTTTCCAAATAAATTTTTCCACAAAATGCTTTTCTCAGAGACCACCCTTAAGGATATCTGTACACATGAAAATATGTTAAAAACTTCTGTCTATGTAAGAAGGAAAATTTCTTGTAAAAATGTATTTCTGATTGAGAAAGAGTGGTGTTTATAACACAAGCAAACTGTGGGGAGGTATGGTGGATTCAAAATAGAGAATTACAGTGGAAAGAAAAATGGAAAAAGGAGACAAAATGTTAAATGAATGAAAAGGTACTTCTAGCATATGAACCCCAATATGGCCAGGAATGATCCATGTATTAAAAAGTTGTTAAAATGTATTTTTTACATAGGTAAGTATTACTACCAAGGCAATATAATCAGCTATACTTGTATTTATAATTAGAAACTATTTTTATTATTTATATAAATACATAAAAATCATAAAATAATATTCTCTAAACTTAAAAAAAAAACAGAAAAACAACTTGACTCTAGGGTCAGTCATAGTAGTATAGATCTATATTCTCAGCTACTACTGAGGCAGGAGGATTGCAAGTTCAAGACAAGCCTGGGCAATTTAGCTAGATCCTCTCTCAAGGGGAAATAACAACAAAAAAGATGTGGGGATATAGCTCAGTGGTAGAACACCTCTGGATTCAATGCCCAGGACTGCACAAGCAAATCAAATGTAAGCAAAACCTGAGCTTGACAAAACTTAAAAGGCATCTTACCATAGGACATTTAGATCCTTTAATATACTTTATTATTCATTGTGACTCTCTAAAGTGGTGATATAGTATACATTTATGAGCTTAATTAGCCATAGTAAGCTTTTGTTCCTTTTCCTGTCTCATTTTCTCTGTTGTCATCTACCAGTGTTCCTGATCATTTTGTTAGGAGATAGTAGAGTATTAGTATGTCACATTGATACATTTTCCTTGGGTTTTTAGGATAACTAATCAAATATATATTTCAATAATGTAATTAAAGGATTTTAAAAGTTATATTGTGACTCATTTCAAAATTTATTTAGAATGCATGTAGTAAATTAACACTGTTCTCTTCTCTTAATATAGCCCACAGCTGTAAACAACCAGAAACTCCTGCTCACACAAATGTAGTAGGAATGGACCTTCCATCTCATGGGTATACACTAATTTATACCTGCCAGCCTGGCTTTTTCTTAGCAGGAGGAACAGAACACAGAGTGTGTAGATCTGACAACACCTGGACTGGAAAAGTTCCTGTTTGTGAGGGTAAGTTTTCTCCATAGAAGCTTTTAACACAAGAGGTATACTATTAGGCCTTCCTTGGATAAAAGAGACAGGAACTTATTTCCCATTAGCTTAAGAACAAGTGATATTAGTTGACCAGCATTGAGAATAGGAATTATGTGAACACTTCTGTATCCCAAAACATAGAAATATTATTCAAATCTCTCCATAATGTCTGATTGCTGATTTTTCTTGTCTTTATTCCTTCTTTACATTCTCTTTTCAGGGTAGGTGTATTCATTTTCTAGAGCTGTTGTAAAAAGTACTGTCCATAATATTCTAAAGGTTTAGTACTTCATCATCTTTTTCTTTTATCCTGTATTCTCTCCTAGATGATCTCATTTTAAGTCAATGGCTTCATTAGTCCCTTGTATGTAATTCATTTAGAAATTAATGTCACTAGTTCATTTGCCTTCTTTTGCCTTCAGACTTAAATAGTCAGTTACTTCCTTGACATCTCTACTTGAATTTCTCAGACATTTCAGTGTTCGATAGATATAAAACTAAACTTGTAAATTTTCTTTTCCCATCTAGACTTCTTCTAATATTCTCTCTCAGTGATACAGCCATCATATAATTTTATACACTAGAAATGTAATAATCTGCCTAGATATTATCCCAAACAAATCCACCACATTTTCAATAGCTTTCTTATGCTGTTTTATCACACTACTATGGTAATACAGGTTAGGATTATCTCTACTGGGACGATTGCAACAGCTGCTTAACCTCTCTGGCTATATCAGTATTTGTTCTCTTCAAAATATTCTCCACATCTGCAGCCCGAGTGATATTCACCTGAAGCACCTACACCTAAATCTAATCTTAAAGCTATCACAGTGTTTTGTGATAGGTGCTGTACAAAAAACACATGTTATAGCTCCCACAACTTTGCATTCCCCTGTAGTACTCAAATGATTTCTTTGGTTTTGGGCTGCCTTTGGTCTGACTGAAAAGATTTCACCTTTGTGTTTATCCAATACCTGGTACATCATGAGCTATTTTAACCATTTTGATTCTTTATTTTTTTACAATAATAAATAATATAATATAATACATATATAAAGCACAATTTTTCATATGTCTGGTTGTATACACAGTATATTCATACCAATTTGTGTCTTCATACCTGTACTTTGGATAATAATGATCATCAAAATTCCACAAATGTGAACCTTACACAAAAAAATGTTTGCCTTTTGTGCGTACCTTCAGCCCTCAGCTTCCATGGCAGAAGCACCTATTTCTATTAGTTTTTGTGTCTAATTAAAAAAAAAAAAATCCCAAGATGACAAGACAGCAACAATCAGCCCCTTTTCCCACTGAACTATGAAGGAGATAATTACTAAGGCTGTTAGATAAACAAAAAGTGTTGAGAAGATGAGTGAGATATTGTGATGAACAGGACATTTTGGAGAAAATTATGTAATATCTCAATAGAATTGTGTTATACTATGTGTTTGTGTGTATTAATTATAGCAACTTTTTGAACCCTTGTTTGTTTTCATAGCTGGTTCCAAAATACTGGTGAAAGATCCTAGACCTGCACTGGGAACACCCAGCCCAAAGCTAAGTGGTTAGTAATTTAATTTATTTTTTTAAAAAACTCATTATGTCTAAAATCAGTCTACTGTTTTTTTGATAAAGTGACCAAATTTCTTTGGAAAAATATATCTTTGCATGGAAAAAACTATGTATCTTACTATATCAAATTTGATCATTTGTGATATGATATTGAATTTAAAGTAGTGTAAGATTGTGATATGTTAAGATTTCAAAAATGTTGTTTATAGTTCTCTATGTAAAAACATATTGTTAATAGATTTCTCTGTAAATATTCCTTTGAAGAATATCTGTAAAGAACATAATATAATGAAAATACTTTAATAAAAATATTAAAATCAAAGCAAGATATTATTTAAAAATTTAAACATGTATATTTAAAAAAGAAACAAATCCACACAATAGATCAGCAGCTTTTAGAACTTGTACAGTTTATTTGTAATCATTGGATCCAAAAAGAAAATTCAAGTACCCAGCCATCATTAAGAACATGGACTTTAAATTCTGCAATCTTGATGCAGTTCTCATCTGTGAACTCTCTAACCCATGACCTTGGGAAATTATTTTATGTGTCTGAGCCACCATTTATTTATCTATCAAAGAAATAATGATTAGATTATTATATAATGAACTTCATAAGAATACAGTGCAAAGTGCTTAGCCCATAGTAAATGTTCAATATATAAAAGCTACTTTTTTTGTATTATGATTACATTTCTGTGATATAAATTAAAAGTTAAAAATAAAAATAAGGACTTAACATTAAGTGTTTACCTTGTATACAGATTTGGCTTACTTGCATTCGACCAAGAACACTGTTAGGATCTGATTTTACTTGAGTTCACAAGTTCTCAATGTATATGCTGTCAAAGTACAGTGCTAACAAATCTCTAAGACTTAAACTAATTTATTCAACATTCAATGTAAACATGCTGATTGCCACTATGAGAGTAAAAGAATTTGTCAGCATAAGGTAGAATTAGCAATGGGGTCTAAAAACCATAATAGTCAATCAGAACCCAGAATTTCCCAATGGAGATTTTTTATCTGGGAATAGGTGGGTTCTCTGAATGATAGCTCTAGTACATCAGATATAAACCTGGAACATCTTGAGTAAAATTAGGCAATGACCAACCAATTGTCAAATCAGACAAAAAGTGTAGAAAACTGAAGAAAGCCAGAGAATTCGTACATTTGATCCCGTATCCACATATAAAGATTTCTGTATCGATTATAACATGCTCATGAGATAATTATAATAATCAATTGTATATTAAATAAACAAATCCAAAAAATTTTCAAAGCAAATTTAGTCTTTCAACCTGATATTTGGCCATGATACAGTTAAAGGTTAATGAGAAAATGAATGAACATTCCTGTATGTTTGGAAATTCAAAGCAAAATTAGTACTAATAAATAACTCACGATTTTAAAAAAGACGTTAAAGTAGAATATACACTACTAAAATTTATTTATATTGAAAAATCTAAATATTAGAACTTGAGGTCTATAGGAAAAAAATTATAAGGAAAATTTATAGCCTAAAAATCTTATATTAGAAAAGAAAAAGCCTCAGAATTAATGAGGTAGGTGTCTCTGCTAAGAACATATAAAGATTACAACAAACTAAATAGAAAAACCTACAGAAACAATAGAATTATCTCAATATTACCAAAGGTAATTCTTTGAAAAAAATGAAAAAAGTAGAAGAATCTCTAGCAAAAATAATAGCAAACAAAGAAAATGTGAACATAATTACATAAGCAACAGATTAAATAAGTTAGAAGTGTATTGCAAAAAAACTATCAGCATGAATAATTTAAAAAATTAAATGAAATGCACATAATACTAGAAAAATATATCTTAATAGAACTAATAAAAGATAGCTTGAATTATTCCATTAAAAAAGAATAGTTAAAATTATTTTCACAATGAAACACCAGACTCAAATGGCTCCTCTGATGAGTCCCACCTAATTTTCAAGTAACAGACCAGATCACCCAAGTTTTATAAAAACTCTTCGAGACAATGCAGCTCCCTCTTGTGTGCTCTATATGATTAATAGCTCAGCAAAAGACATTATAAATAGGCAGAGTTTTAGGTTCACATGACTTGGGATTATGGATGAAAATCTTCCATAAAATCTTTGCAAATAAAATCTAACATCAAAATCAAATTGGACTCACCTTGATGTGCAAGGTATATCATTGTTAAATAATACTTAAATATAATATATCACAGTAGGAGGTTAAAGTATAGAAATTATGGTCAATGTGTAATTGACAAAGAAAATATTTGATAAAATTCAACACCAATTTCTAATCTTTAAAATTTTTAATAATTAGAAAGGAAAACACTTATTCAATGTAAGTAAAAATATCTGTAAAAATTCTAGATCAACTGTTATCTTTAACATGAGAAAACACTGAGCAGAATTCCATTAAAGTCCCAGGAAACAGTGATTACATTACTCTAAACTGATAAGAATAAAAGTTGGCAATCAATCAAGGTCAGGGACATGATTGTGTATTTGTGTATTTGCAATGGTGTCAAGTCTTTGAAACAAGTTTGAATTCAAACATATTTTAAAAGAAGTGATCATGGGGCTAGGGTTGTGGCTCAGCGGTAGATTGCTCGCCTAGCATGTGCAAGGTCCTGGGTTCGATTCTCTGCACCACATAAAAATAAATAAAATAAAGGTATTGTGTCCAACTACAACTAGAAAAATAAAAAATAAAAAAAAGAAGTGATCATGACCATATTATTCCTTTTTTACTGATGTCTGCGTCAATGTGGATGACACTTTAGTTTACACAGAACTGCCAAATACTTGACTATACATAAATCTCATAATAGACTTAATAGAAAGAAATGTCATTCCCATCATACTTGGAGTACAGTAACCAAATAATGTCTGTCTCTTCCATCCCTTCATGAATTTTTACTTCCCATTTTTGTGTGGGAAAGGTGAAGGCTCACTATGGTCAACTCTGGGAATTCTCCATACTCTTCATTCAGTAGATGTCATGTTGATAGCTTGGAATCTACAATAATGGACATATTGCTACCATTTAAATGAGAAAATTCTCTTAGATTTTTTTCTTTTTTTTTCCTTAAGTGCCCATCATTAAACATTTACTACCACATTAATGATGAATCCTGATGCAGTTGACTTTGCTGCTACTGCTACCTCTCTTGTTCCATGACTATTACCTCTGTGATATGTTCTTTTATATTCTTCAGTTAATGCTCTTTCATTTCTCTAAGCACAATGGATACAAGATCATTAGGCATGGCAGATTTTAATGAAAGGTTTGGTGAGTGAAGGGCAATCATAATGTAGGATAAGGAAGGTAAACAATCAGAGATACAACACTTATTTACTGAGAATCTACTATTTGCCAAGCACTGCTATTAGAACATCTTTGTGCTTTTATCTTCTCTAATTTCTGCAACCAAGAGCCTGTTACCCCTATCTGCCTTGACAATTTTTAATGTTGGGCAATTTATCTTGTCACTGTCTTTTACAAACCATTTCTAGACACAATTTTGTTAGCCAAAGTTATCTAAGATGCTTACCAAATGAAGCGTCTGTATTCATATACTATATCAAACTTTTAGATAAGGTTCCTCATCACACATAGCAGTATAACTTAAAAGTTCAAGGGGTCAGTGCCAATAGGAAAATGACTTAGCAAAGTTTACAGAGCCAGTGCTATAGATTTTTCATGACAGTAACTACTTGGCTACTAAGTGTATATTTTACTAGTTGTTCAGTGATCTTTAAAAGCAATAATTTCCCTATTCTATCTGGATAATAATAATAATTGTAATAGTAATAATAATAGTGATGGTAGCAGGTAGCAATTAGCTAAACACTTCACATTCTTTGTCATTTAATCTCTCTAAAAACTATGTTAATCACTTATATTAGGAGGAAATTCATGTCTAGAGTTAAGTAATTTATGCAAGATAACACAATTTATAAAATGTAGAGGAGGGAGTTAAATACAAGCAGCCTAACCCAGTGCCTAACCCTTCTGCTATATTCTACCACACTTAATCTTTTTCCCATGAGAACTGGGCAATTCAAGTGACAATTCTTTTATTTCTAAAAATACCTATAACCTCACAGCTGTCAATATAGTTCAGCCTTGCTCTTTTTCAGTAGCATCTATTATTGGAATAACCGAACTCAGTATTCCATAAGGGGGCCACAGAAGTATTCCCTCCATTTTGCAAATGGGACAGATTTATTCTGTGCTTTTCCTCCTATGAACCTTTTCCCACTGCTAGGAGAAAAACAGTCCTCTTAGAACTTATGCATAGACATACTTGGCTCAGTAAAATCATTTTATTTTCCTTCTGAAAGACAGATAATGTTATAGGAGACCAAGTATAAGTAAAGCTTATATTTATCTGGGTTCTACATAAAGCCTTATGTCTTTAATTGGTATTGTTTCTTATTGATGACATGTGAGGAAATCTAGCCAATATAATTTTGATTTATTCTTAAAAACTTGAAACATTTTTATAAGAATAATTAAAGATGATATTTTACAAAATACACAACATTATTGTATATTTTGTAAAATATCATCATTCAATAAGCTGATATTCTTTAAATTACTCTTTAATACTTATATTTACAGGACACTATAAAATTAAAATGTGGGATTTATTTAATCTATTCACAGTACCTGATGATGTGTTTGCACAAAATTATATATGGAAAGGCTCTTACAATTTCAAAGGAAGGAAACAACCCATGACCTTGACAGTGACTAGTTTCAATGCTTCTACTGGGAGAGTTAATGCTACCCTGAGCAATAGCAACATGGAACTTCTGCTTTCAGGTATTGCATTTAAAAAAAGCAACAAAAATAGTGCCTTCATGCTCTCATTTTATTATGACTTCATTATTCTAGTAATGATTTTATACTGTGAAATAATTGAAATATTTGTTTATTATGACATCCATAATTTTTTCAGAAATAAGCCTCTCTGGCTTTTGAATTGATAAGTGAATATTATTATACAAAAATAAAACTCTTCAGTTTTAAAGTTAAATTTCTTCAAGAATTTTTTTGTTGCTGAAATAAACTATTATGTGTTAGAATAGCATTCTCACTTTTAAATATGAAATACTTATATTTGATATTGCAAATATGAGACATAAATATATATCTATATATAGCAAATTTCTTGGCTATATAGTTATTCAGTATAATTATTAATATTTTTGGTAAGAATAAAATGAAAAATAATGTAATAATCACTGATTTTGTAAATTTTAGAAGAAATATTGAGCATTGTTTTATATTATTGAATGATCCTTCATTAAACTTACTAAAGAGTATTAGAAGTTTTGGAGGAGGGTACCAGGGATTGAAGTCAGGGCACTCAGCCTCTGAGTCACA
The DNA here is from genome assembly GCF_021218885.2 of Marmota monax. Lineage (NCBI taxonomy): Eukaryota > Metazoa > Chordata > Mammalia > Rodentia > Sciuridae > Marmota > Marmota monax. The sequence continues at coordinate 18,923,394 of NW_026694084.1, read as the reverse complement.
TCCCCAGCCCTATTTTGTATTTTATTTAGAGACAGGGTCCCACTGAGTTGCTTGGCACCTCGCCATGGCTGAGGCTGGCTTTGAACTGGTGATCTTACTGTCTCAGCCTCCAGAGCAGCTGGGATTATAAGCAGGTACCACCACGTCCAGCTGAATTTAGTGTTATATTTTTCAAAATATACACAATTGTATAATATCAATGGAAAGAAACTTTAAATAACTGAGAAAATGCATTTAAGTTATGATTATTTACCTTTGAAATCTAAATGGTTTTTCTTTACTTTCTGTAAATGTTAGCCAAATGAAAGGTATTATTTTTTACAATGTAGAAAAACTTCAAAATAAATCCCTACAAATATGGAGAAACAAACAGAAAATGTTTGATTGACTTAATTAGAATTTGCTTATTGTCTCCACACAGAATAATTATAAAAATTTTCCAGTGATATTTTTGTTGAGAAATTTAATTATGTCCTCTTTTTATTTCTTGCAATTTACTTTGGGTCAAATTTTGCATATCTTATTTTTGTATGCTCAGAATATTCTAATGGTGCCTTATCCATAGTTAAATGATAAGGGGAGTCAATGAATAGAGTAAAAATTGAAGTAAATGTTAATCATGAAATTTTTATCTAGTCTTATTTTCTTCTATTTTCCAAATGTATTTATACTGCAGCTCATTCTCAATCTGTAAAAGAAATTGTATATATTATGCCATTAGTTCTATTATTCTCTTGGACTAAAAATCCTGCTAAATTTTCAAAACCTAGCTCAGACGTTCTTTTTCTTCCTAAGTATTTCCTTAAATAAGTATCTGCTTCAGTGTGGAATGGTCAGTCTCTCTTCTGGTCTTTTATTTATTATATTCTCTCATGTGTTTTACTTATTTGTGTAACTTACTTACACCTCCTACTTTATTGAAAAATCTTAAGTTTAGGAAAAACAAATCTTCATATTTGTGGCTCCAGCAGCACCTAGAACATTGACAGTGTTAGCACCTAACTAAGTATTAACAAAAATGGGAATTTTAACTTCTGGTTTGTGCTCTTACTAATCTGATTAGGGAAAGAAATCACTTTGTTTGCAATATCATTGAATTATGTTGCTATAAATAAAGATATTTATCTTTAGTAGCCTAGGTAATTCATACCTCATAGAGAAGACTCAAGTTGAGATTTCAACGGAAAGAGAGATCAATATATATTGCAGTATTTAAGGAAAGCACCATGTGTGAAGCCATCTTTGACTTGGGACTTGTTTTATTTCTTTTCCTATCACATATCTTACATGATATACTTAAGGAGTAGTAAATAGTGAAGTGAAGAATAACTATTTACAAAATTAAGTATACTAAGATGTCCATGCATTTCACAGGTATATATAAAAGCCAGGAAGCTCGGCTAATGTTACACATATATCTTATTAAAGTACCAGCTCATGCTTCTGTGAAGAAAATGAAGGAGGAAAATTGGGCCATGGATGGCTTTGTAAGTATTTTTAGAAATTCTGCTGCTGATTTTAATTAATTTATAGTTTGTCCAGAAAAAAATGAATTTTGTAAATTTAGCTCATTGTGAACATAACACATATTTATACATACACATATTGATAAGTACAAAAATTTAATATTCTAAAGTATAAGGCCTATGATTATTGAATTCTGACATGTTTGCATACTTTTGTAATGTATTCATTGATTGCATCAAATATATTCTGGCTATAGTCTATAGTCTGATAAATAAATCTGGATCAAATATAATTCATTCTTTTGAACCAATATGTGAGGCATATACAATGTATTTACAAAATGTATAAGAAAATTAAGTATGTCCATTATGTTGAATTATGAATTTAGAATATTTTATAAAATAGTCAATGAAGAGCAACTTATGTAAGCTGCTTCTTGTAAGGCGATAGTTACTGTAGGTTTACGATTCAGTCATTTATGTGAATGGGATGTTCTCAATTGATAGTTGAAAGCGTTAAGTAATATATTAACACACTGGGCAGGCATCTTTGTTGAAGAATAAGCATGAATATCAGACCATATTTTCAAATACCAAGCCTTCTTTTACAAGGAAGATACAATGATAAAAATAAAATATTCAGTTATAGGCTCCAGTAAGTTTGATTCCCAAGGAAAAAGTTGTCCATTCTCTTTCGCTATTCTGTACCATTACTTGTGGAATTGGAAAGGAACTTAAGTTATAAGTATGCTAAGATTGTTTAATTATATTATTTCATATAGGAAACAAAAATGAATTCATTTATTAAAGTATTAGAGTTTGAATTTTTAAATTTAGAAGTATTTCATTTAAAAAAATGACCATGATGAGAACATAATGTCTAGTGATAATAAATCACTTATGAATACCAGTTGTCCATAGGTAATTTGGTATTCTTGATTTTTAGGGTAGAGATTAAAATTTCTTACTACTTTTATGGAAACACTCATGATTTAAGTAACTAATTGCCACTAATTAGCACAAATTTCAGGATATATTCACATTACTAGTTAGTTTTCAGGATCATTGAAATATATTAATTTCTGTTTTACTAATGAGATCAAATGACATTATACGTATGAAGTTTTTTAAATATAAGACTTTATACACATTTAAAAAACACATAGTAGTCAGCATTTATAGCATTGGATACAGCCAGAATATTTCAGGGTCAAACAACAATAAGTATTTAGTTCTTTCTCATCTATCTGGGTTCACTATGAGAGATCTATATTTGGGCTGTGGTATTGAGTTTATATGGGCTCACTCCAATGACTCTTTCTGGGGCTAAGGCTAGAGGGGCAGCAGCCATGTGGAGCATGTTTCAAGAAATCAGAAGCTCTCAGGAGAACAAGAGGATCTGAAGTAAGCTCTATGGTTTTGAAATAAATATATTGACGTATGTTTCTTTATTTACAGTTTAATTTAGATATTCACATGGCCTATGTTCATCTCTGTAAAGTATACAATTCAGTGGTCATAAGAATATTGACAATTACATGCATCCATAAGTATGATGATTTTAGAGTAATTTCATCACCTTAAAAAGAAACCCACACCTTTGCTATTACCCCAACCCTCATTCTCACTCTACCCCTGAGCAATATATTTTATACCTCTATATACTCCCTTTTTCTGGACTTTTATATGAATTAAGTCATATAATATGTGGGCTTTTGTGACTAGCATCTTTCACTTAGTGTAATGGAAAATATGCCTCAATGGTTTAGGTCAACAACTGACCTATGCTCAGTTCCACTTACATGCCCTTGGCTAAAGCAGGTCACAGTGTACACTTTCTGTGAAGGTGTTGGGGTGGGACGAATGAATGTACCATGAGAGGAGTAACCTAATTTATAAAGAACAGTGTTTTTATATTTTATTTTTAAATTTACCATTTGCCTCACTCTTGTTTATCATATTAATGCCATTTTTTGGACAATAGGCTTCTTAGTCTATGAGAGATCTATACACCTATGTCATTATATTAACAACTAATCCCCTTTTTTCAATATCATAATTACTTAAATTGGAAATTTTAGTTTCCTTTTTATAATGGAGAATTTAGCACAATGTGTTGTTTCACTTAGGAGGGAAAGGATTGAAGAAAGGAACATTGGATAATATTAATGTCAGAATAAAATTGGGCATTTATTAGGAACAGAAAAATATAGCCATAGCTGGTTTTCATATCTAATCAGACTTTCAAATTTATTTAGGTTTCTGCTGAGCCTGATGGAGCTACTTATGTATTTCAAGGATTTATTCAAGGCAAAGATTATGGGCAATTTGGACTACAAAGACTGGGTAATGTATTAATTTTGGTTTTCATGTAGTTCCTTTATTACCCTAGACAGCATGAGAAAACAGAGTAGACTTTATATGTTAGGCATACTTGCTATATTTTGAATTCTGCATTGTCAGAATTGATACATTTGATAGCATTTTTTACAATAATCACTTTCCTCAAAATGTCAGTTCTCTATGTAACAACTCTGTACGATGTTTAGCTTTTCATCATATTTCTAATAAATATGACAAACTGTCTAGCCCTTAAGCGAGTAAAAATAAGAAAAAGTAATATAGAAATAAAGTAAATATTAAACTGTAAATTATTTCATCTTATCTCATGAGAACTATTCTACTTCATTTCAGTTTGAATATTGTTACAATTTTCTTACTCCTCTGAAAACATAGTACCTTTGTGAGAAACTTGAGGAAATATGTAAATTTTTTTGATGAGAGGCACAAATTTTTAGCATCCTCATTTCAAACTCTTCTAATATGTGGGTAAACATTTAATAGTCTTCTTAGAATATGTTTATAAATATAACTTCTGGTGTATACCTTTCCAAAAATCTACTGTCTCCCATTACTACACTATGGTATGGATACATAAAAATTGATTCAGTCTCTAAAAGCTATTGTTTAATATTCATCTTCAAAAAAATCATTGCTTTGAAATTTTCATAAATGTACTGATTCATTGGAGAAACGAGGTATAGAAAAAGGTATTAATGTTTTGGTAATACAGACAAAGTTATGGCTTAGTTGAAAAGGAAACTCAGTTTTCTCTAAATGAATGATAATAATAAGCCTTACCACATAATGTTTTACTTAATTTTTTTTCCTTTTAAAAACAGCCTAAAACATTCATTAATACAGCTCATTAACACAGTTGTGTCATTGAATGTAATACATTTTCATTTAATATCCCCTAAAGTGTCTCAAACACTGCATGTCTAAAACAGAACCTTTAAAAAGGAGATTTTATTTTTGAAAAAGAGCTGTTAGCTATTTGCTCTTTTCCCTCCCTGTGCCAACATGTTGACAAGTCTGATTTTTCTCACTTCCCAACTCAAGCAATGCCATTGCCATTTGCTTATCTTGAAGTAGAAAAATCAGTTCTGTGTCATCTTACTTGTGCCATCCACACAAACAACTTATGTTTTTGACTACGAAATGTTACCAAATCTTTCTTTTCATGTCTTCCTAATGCCTTGGTTCAAATCTTAATTTCCTTTTTAAATCTGGGTTTTTGCTATGACCTTCTAGCTGCAGTTGCTTCCAGTTTGCCTTCCTTCATGTCCACATCACCACCGTCACTCCTCTAATTCCTGTATCTTATCACTGGATCCTTCATTTCTAAACACCATTAGTCATCCCTTGGTGAGGTGAATAGCAACTTGGAGCTCCTCAGCATTTTCCTTTCCAGCCTGGCCCAGTGGAACATGCCTGTAATTCCAGAGGCTGGGGAGGCTGGGGCAGGAGGATTGTAGGTTAAAAGCCAGCCTCAGCAATGTAGTGAGGCCCTGTTTTAAAATAATAATAATAATAATAATAATAATAATAATAATAATAATAATAATAATAATAATAAAATTGTTTTTAAAAAGCTCAGTGGTTAAACGCCCTGGGTTCAATTCCCAGTACCAATAAAAAACAAATAAATATAAAAGAATATTTCTTCCGTCTTAGAGGCAAGCTATGGCTTCTTAGTTTAACCTTCTTTCTCCTACTACAGGTCAGTGTTTGTTCTCTAGATATACCATCATCTTCCCATCTCTCTTTGTATGCTGCTGCTGCTTCCTTCTCTGTTTGTTGTTCTACTTTTTCTTCAAGGCCAAACCTACATTGCATGTCCTCCAAATGTGCTGTATGGCTTATCTAAAGCACTTCCCTTTCTAAAGCACATGACCATGAGTTCAGACTCGATGTATGTATACACCTTTTCTTTCTAAAGCACATTGACCATTAATTCATACTTGACATATACAATGTCTCCGTAAGTCTTCCCACTAATATATGAACTCAGTTCAAGGGCACTACTTAAATTTTAGTTTATATCCTTCCCTTAAAAAATACCTATACATTGTAGGCATTGTGCAAAAATGTGTGGAAATGAGTTGAAGATGTTTCAAGAATTGTTTTTGTTTACTATGTATATTTCAGAATAGATATTTTGAGAATGGAAGGAATTAAATGGTTTATAAAAGGAGAAATGAATTATAACATCGAGTTGTTTCTGTGTTTTTTTATTTTTTGTACTTTGTAGGACTAAATATGTCAGAAGGTTCAAATTCTTCAAATCAGCCTCATGGTACAAATAGTAGTTCTGTGGCCATTGCTATTCTTGTGCCTTTTTTTGCACTTATATTTGCAGGATTTGGATTTTATCTTTATAAACAAAGGTAAGTCAATTGATTTTTAACTACCAAATGCTCCAAAAATCTTGTTATATCCATTGCCTTAGTTCAAATCCTAATTTCCTTTTGTTTTTTTCTGTTGTTGAAACCTGTGTGCCAACTATTGCTACAGTTGTTGAAAACCTTATTTCCCTAGCCCACGCCTGCAATTCTACATACACATTACAAAGATTGCTCTGTTAAATTGCATAAGCATTCAACCTAACTCTTCCTCATTTTCCTGTCAGTTTCCTGGTATAGAACTAATTATGCAAGTTATTTTTACATTATCCATAATGAGACTTTAGAGATGGAAAATCTAGGTTAAGGTTTCAATTGAAGAGGTGATATCTGCTGCCAGATTTATTTAGAGAAGTAGGAAGAAGATTTTGTCCAGACCTCTTTGTTCGCAAGACAATACTGACTGATTTTACCTGGGTAGACAGCTGATAAAATTTTCTAATCCTCTCATTGCCTCCTGTTGCTTGTAAAAATTAGGCAATTAATATTCTATGTTTGTGATAGAGTATATGGCTATAAATATTATTAGTAAGTCCTGCTTACTCTGTCAAATACCGAATTCTGGTAAATGGTTTTAGTATATTATTCTCCACTATTTGGGATAACTATTTATCAAGGAGAAAATATAGGTAACCAGATAATTTGATTAATATTATCTAAATGCATTTTTTTTCAAAAAAATGTTTTCATTATATTTCAGTATATAATATCTAAGAATTATATAATTATAAATTACAAGTTGTTAATGTTTGATCTATATCAGAGTATGTTTGTAGATAAAGAAAAATCATTACTAAATTTATTTATATATAAAAAAAACTATGCCAGCCTTTTATTGTTGTTGTAAAATACATGTAGCATATACGCTTACCAGTTGGACCATGTTTCAGTGTATGATTTGGTGACATTGAGTACATTTTCAGTGTCCTGCTGCCATCAACACTATGTATTTTTAGAACATTTTCATTACTAGAGAAGGAAACTATACACTCAATGAGCAGTCACTCCCTGTTTCTGTTACCTCAAACTTCAGCCATCTGCAACACTCTTATTGGATTTCTTATTATAGGTTTTTCATATGAATGGACTTATACAATATGTTACGTTTTGTGTCAACCTTCTTAAATGTAGCAAAATATTTTTTAAGTTTAATTCATTGATAGCATGCATCAGTATTTCATGCCTTTATGTGGCTGAATGATTGATGTACCATTGTATGAATACATTGTTTTGTTTGAATACATCCATACCTTGGGTCCTTTTACATTATGAATTGTGCTGCTACAAATATTTCTGTATAACTTTTTGTTTGAACATGTGTTTTATATTCTTTTGGCTATATGTTCAAAAATATGATAATTGGGTTATATGGTATGCCTGCTTTTGTTTCATGACAAATGTCAGCAAATTACACATTGAGATGTGGGAAAGATAAACTTGAAACAAGCAAGTGTAATGTGGGAGAAATAAAGAACTGAAAAGGAAATTCCAGACAGTAATTTACACAAACCAGCCTAGTAGACTCCATGTGTTTTATAACTTAAAGACAAATGTTTAATTATCATAACTCTTTAGAAACTGTTTTTATGACATTCATATCAGTATTAATTTCTTCTTTGATTTTTTAATTTATTAACAACATTTTTTTTCTTCTTTTTCGTCCACATTTTTTTAATTGGTGCATTATAGTTGTACATAAAGATGGGACTTTTTGTTACATATCCATACAGGCACCCAACATATAACAATGTAATTTGGCCAATATCACTCCCCAGGACTTTTCTCTACCCTCTCCACCTCCCTCCCACTAGGCTCTTTCTTCTGCTGATTTTCCTGAGTTCCCTGTTTGCCCCCCCCCCCACACACACACCACCTTTCTTTTCCTTTGTCTTCACTAGCTTCCACTTATGAAAGAAAACATGTGACACTTGATCTTCTGATTTTGGCTTATTCTACTTAACACAATGGTCTCTAGTTCCATCCATGTTCCTGCAGATGACATAATTTCATTTTTCTTTATGACAGAATAGAACTCTAGTATGTGTGTCTGTGATATATATATATATATGTAGATATATATATATATATATATATCTATATATATATATATATATATATATATATATATATATATATATATATATATATCACATATTCTTGATTCTTTATTCATTCATCCATTGATGAGCACAGACTGGTTCCATAGTTTGGTTACTGTGAATTATGCTGCTATAAACATGGGTATGCATGTATCACTATAGTATGATGACTTTAAATGCTTAAAATAAATACCAAGGAATGACATAGCTGAATCAGATGGTGGATCCATGCCTAGTCTTTTGAGAAATTTCCATACTGATTTCCATAGTAGATGTGCTAATCTCATCAACAGTATAAAAGTGTTCCTTTTTCTCCACATCATCTCTAACATTTTTTATTTGTATTCTTAATGAGTGACATCTTGACTTAGATGAAATCTCAGTGTAGTTTTGATTTGCATCTAACATATATAATTTTAAAAAGCAAATTATTTGGTTTTCTGGATACTCCTTCCCAAAGTAGGCCTTAGTACAAGTTACCTATTCTTTACAGAATTCCCTTCTCATGATTAGTGCAAAAGTTCAGGACATGAAGGATTAAATTTTACCTCTTAGAGACTTATTTTCTAATTACCTGTTCTAAAGTGGCTCCTACTTATATTTTATCACATCAATCATTTTTCTTTGCATCATAACAATTCTCATAACAACCTGTTTTTCTTGTTTTGTTTCATTTTAAATTTATCCATTTTTCTCTAATTACATTATAAAAGCTATGAGAGTAATAGCTTTATCTACTGTCTAAATAATGCTCTATACCTAGTGCCTAGAATGAATACCCAGCAGATAATAGATGCCCTGTAATATTTGATGAGTAAATGAGGAAATGGTAATGAGATTTAAATCCATCATGATAATTTATTTTATTATGCAAAATTTATAATATTAAGTTTGTATTTCATAAGAAAATTTAGAGTGGTCATAATATGATTTATTATATGATTTACACTGGTGCTATACATAAATATTTATTGTATGTAAATCATAAAAGCCATTCAGGATTTAAAAGGCTAAGTAAGTTGTTGAGTTTGATTTATTATGATTTTTTTAAATTAATACTTTCAAATGATATTATCCACCAACAATGAAAACTCAAATACATTATGTTTGAGTCCTACTCTGCTGTTTCTGAAAGAAAGTTAACACAATTAATTGATGCTTTCATCAACAGGACTGCACCCAAAACACAGTATACAGGCTGCTCAGTTCATGAAAACAACAATGGCCAAGCAGCTTTTGAAAACCCCATGTATGACACCAATGCCAAATCAGTGGAGGGGAAGGCGGTACGATTCGATCCCAACTTGAACACGGTTTGCACAATGGTATAACGTGGCAACTCTTGGCCTTCTTCAGAATCTTGGAAATCAACACACAAAACAGTGCACATTTAGTTCACTGCTAAACAAAGCACACTTTTCAGGACTTGCTGGGTCACCTTTTCCTGAGGAATGATACAGAAGAGTGTTTTTTCATAAACTGGATCATAATTCTTCTTCATGTTTACCATGGAGAGTTTTACAGAAATTTCAGCTGCACTCTGAGAGTGCTTACTCACAGTTTATTTGCTTTTTTTAAAAAGGAGATTATTCTAAAACATAAACTTATTTGCATATATTGGAGGAGCATCCACTATCAGTATTTCTGTGCTTTATAAACTATATTAGAGGGACTGGGTTACAAAAAAAAAAAAGATATAGGGTAGAAAATAAGAGCTATACTTACAAGAGTCAATAGATCACTGACTTAACTGTCATGAGCTCCATCACACCCATAAGTCTGTACTGCATACCACAATATCCACTTCTCATTCCTGTTAATGGAGGCATTGTTTTCCTTATCTTCATGGTTATTTAAGATTGAGTCATGCCTTTAAATGTTTATGAGCTAATTTATGGCACAGGAGAGATCAGGTTGTCCACAGGGATTTGACCATTTTTTGTTCTTTGATATCATATTGCTATTGTTCTTTGAGACTGGTGGTCATAGGTTTTTGCAGATGGCAAGTTCCTTGTGCTACCTTCTCAATTTCCTTTTTATGGAATAACGAGTTTTATTCAGTGAGCCATGGGGTAGTGTCTTCAGTGTTTTTTTGTCAAGAAACCATTTTGACTGACAAAAATTACCTATGAAGATGATTATTTTGTAGTTATCGGAGATTTCAAACTTATTCCCATTTTCTACCAACCTTTCCAATGTTTTTGAAAGACCAAATAGCATCCACTAATAATCTCTTGTATTTAATTTATGGTATGTCTGCATATCCTTCCAGTCAAGCCTTTAAATATAACATTTTGACACTTTTAAATTTCTAACAAAGAGTTAGAAATATACTTTGTTGTTTTTTTAGCCCCTTAGCATAAGATTGAAGGAAAAGTCAATCTTTCAAATCATCAATATAAATTTGTTTCCTTAACTTGTGGATTTATCAAATTTTCACATATTTTGAAAATTTCTATGCCCCCTTATTCTTTAAAAAGCTGGTTTCAGATACAATAGGTTTCTTTCATTGTCAGATTGAGATACGTCATTGTAAGTTATTGGTGGCTCATATACAGACTATATCATATAGCAATGCCAGCATTTTTATTTATTAGTTCATTGTCTTCCTTTTTAGCATGTTTAACTTCATTGAATAAAATTGTGTACCCAGTGTGAACTCTCTGTTGTCCCTTTCAAATATGGACTACTCTGTGAATGGTCTCAACTTTTTGTATCATGAGACAGAGTGCCTAAGAGAAACCATTGCACCTGGGAGCCCTGCTTGGATCTATCTCTACATTTAGTGAATTTCTTGTAAACCACTTTGAGATACATTGTTTTGGAAATTCATACAATTTTCTCAACATTGTACTCTACTGACAGGATGCGGTTTTAAATTTTATTCCATCAGTTATTTATTCTTGTTTATTCAAATGACTGCAATAACAATGATTCATTCACTAATGTTAAGGTTAATACATTTAAGATCTTGTTTAAACAATGTTTCTTCTGCAACTGGCTACTCCTCTTATATTAATGCATACACTTTTGTAAAGAAGTATATTTTTATGAAAAAAAACTTTGTAAAAGTATGATGTAAATTTTCAGTGCAATGTAAACAAAATAAAAATGGATAATTGCTTTTGTAAAATGTGTTTTCTTTTCAAAATTATCTGCAACTGGTCTGATAGCAAATGGAATGGACAACACACATTTATTTGGTGTTTTTAAAAGTTCCCAAATTACATATTACATGTATTTAGTTAATAACCTAATAATAAAATATAGGCATATTTATTCTTTGTATTCCATAATTGCTCAAATATGACACTCAGAGGTGAATAGATTCCCAGTAAATATATTAGTACTGGTAAGGCTTATGGCTAGTGACAAGAGGAAACCAATACTTTTTGACAACAGGTTTATGAAAGCGAAGAGCTTTATTGAAGGCTTACCAAGAAGGAGAAAGGGGCATACTTGAATACATCTCCTCATGGTGGTGAGGTAATTTATGGGCAGGAAGAGGGAAAGGCAGCTTATTGATGAATGACAAGAAGTAATTGTTTTAGAGTTCTTTTACTTCTGTAGGTGGGGTGAGGGGGGAATCCCATACTCCTTTTTCAGAGGGAGTTATTCTGTTCTGTGCTGAGCATTTTGAGCTCCCGATGTCAAAAGGTCTTGGGTTAGCAGGCTGCTTCTGTGCATGCTCAATTTAGAAAAACAGGATTTTACCTGGTTTCTGGTGGATTCTAGAGGTTTCCTGCAAAACAACCTCAAAGAACTCTGTTAATTGCCAAATTTAGATTTTATTTCTGTACCATAGACATCACCTTAGAATTTTCCTCAAATGTAACTACTTTAACAATGCTATCTACATTTAGACAGATCTGATAATTTCTAATATTCTGTTATATGCTTCCACAAAAGGATACTTCTGTTTAGCATACTTAATAGATCTGAACTCAATAATAGCTACATTAAACTCATACTAAAAACATTTTTACAGGATATAGCTTTTCCACATATAAATGCAACATGTAAACATCTATACTTGGGAAAGTGATTGTTTCTATAAATTATTATTAAATAATTATATTATTTAATAATAATTTATAAATTATTATTTAATAAATTATTATTAAGTTCAATTTTATTAGGCAAAAGACAGTCTATATATTTCTGAACCTCAAACTCCAGTTGTTAACAACTTTCTGTTTATGACACTTTCAATTTGATGTAACTGTAACCACTTTGCCAACTTTTAACTATCCACCTTTCACTCATGATGCCTTCTATATTTTAATTTACTCTACTTTGTCTTTGTTTTTATTTTACTTTGCTTTTCCCCTTCTATTCAATTCTGATACTTTTAAAATTTTTCCTTCTTTTACATGTCTTCTGCTTTATTAACCTTCAATTATTTGTCTTTTTGTTATTTTTTACTCCTTCTTCCTTAGCCTTCTAAAAAGGTAGCAGCAATTTTAGAGGCAGTGATTTTAAAAAGCTTTAAGAGCCTCATTGCTTGTCTCATACACTTAAGAATTTTAGAGATGTAAGTTCTATCCAAATCTCCCAGTATTGGAGTTTGATGAGTGCTTATAGAAATAGACTAAAGGGCAAGATTTATTTTACTCTGTTGTTCACTTACAAGTGAGAGGGAAAAAAAAAGATATAGACTAAAAAAGTCAATAAACAATTGGTTAATACTCCTTTTAAAGGAAAATGAGAATGTATAGCCTGTCAAAGATTTAATCTGTGAATATCTATAAATTTAAAATAGGCATAGTTGATGTATGATAAAAAATCTGTTCTATAAAATTATAGAAGCATATGAGACTGAGAAATAATTTAGAATGGGTAGTTAATGTTGGCTGAAAGAAATATTGATTTGCTCTTTTTTGTGTGAGGATCATTGGAGGTAAGAGAATATTGATCTGAGAAGATATACTTGTTGTAAAATCTGAGAAATATCTTTCTGTCATCAACTTGGTGAGCTTGGTGTTCTAAAATAACTTATTAGCGAATTTAGAAGTCACTGGGGAATAGAAATGGAATTTGGATTTCATTCTTCAGTATCCAACAAGAAAGCTAGTGAACACCTGCCAAGATAACTTTCCAGCTTTAATAAGTCCCCATGTGTAATAATTTTATTACTCTTGAAAAAGAAGTATATTTTGTACATTCAAATTCATAACTATAAATTGTATTGCAAAACATAAAATAAGAAATCTGTGTTTAAATTTTCATAAGATTCAAACTTGTTTGTAACTCTTAGCATACCTATGAAAACAGGGATGAATTTTTGTGCTTTAGCAGGACAAATGAGATATAGAGATGTAGAGAAAACTATTAAATCATCTTATATTGTATAAGCTGAAGGGAACCCAGTGCCTTCCTTCTCAGTAAGTGTTATGTATTTTTTTCCCATATCCTTGACTATATATTTTGTATCTCCAGAAGGAACTGATTAGAATGAGATATGTTACCCGGAGAATATTATTTGACACCACTGCAATCCCAATAAACAAAACACTTAGCTATAAAAGAAAAAGTTAATAGAGAATGCCAGGTCTTCTTTGAAGTCTATGTCTTGCTCAGGATGATGTTTTGAAGTGTATGAAATGAAATCACAAAGGAAATTGATCATTACAAAAGTTATAAAATATTTTAAAAATATTCTAGTATATATATACACACACACACACATTTATTTATATATATATGGATATATATATATATATATATATATATATATGGATATATCCACTAATATATGTACATTTCTCTACTGAAAGTTTAGACAGTGGAACTCATGGTTTCAGTAATTATGAGGAGTAGTGATAGTAAGCAATATTTCAAGATATTCAGAAAATTTAAAATAACGTAAAATGTGTGATTCTTTTTATAAAAAATGGCTATTTAAAATTTATAAATATTCACAGATTAAATCTTTGACAGGCTATACATTCTCATTTTCTTTTAAAGAGAATATTAACCAAATGTTTATTAACTTTTTTAGTCTATCTTTTTTCTCTCACTTGTGAGTGAACAACAAAGTAAAATAAATCTTGCTCTTTAGTCTAGTTCCCTAATCTTAACACATCATTTTTATGAAAAAAATATCAGTTTTTTTCCTGATACCAGGGATTGAATTCAGGGGGTGCTTAACCACTGGGTCACATCCCAGCCCTTTTTATATTTTGTTTAGAGACAGCATCTTGCTGAGTTACTTAGGGCCTCACTAAGTTGCTGAGGCTGGCTTTGAACTTGTGATCTTCCTGTATCAGCCTCCCAAGCCACTGGGATTACATTTTTGTGCCACCACACCTGGCAGATTATTTTGAAATAACTAAAATTTACCTATCATCTCTCTCTCTTCTCTCCCTCCTTTCCTCTCTTTGTTTTCTCTTTCTCTGAAATATATACCAATACAAATACAAATATCTTGAAATAAAGAATAAGATGTAAATAGATATGATTATAATGAGTGTGACTTATTTTTTGTTTTGCCACAGTGTATACATTTTAATTTTATTACACCAATAGTTTTAAATTTTTTTAAAAGTATGAAATTTAAAATATACATTTACTCTGATGATGACTTTGGAAGAATATTCAGCCTGAGAAGTGACAGATAAGAGGTTGAGTTTAGGAGAGTCAGGATAATAGTTCAGGTTAAAAAAAAAATCAAAATTGTTTTAAAATGTTTTAATACTTTTTAAACTAAAATACTCTAAGACTAAAGGAGAAATGTGTATACACAGTACATTCTATGAATAATGTGAAGAATTAAAAAAATTGAATACATCGAGTAGATGATTTTTGATAAACATCTCTTTTGTTGTTTGCATTACACCAGAATTGCCCAGAATAAGAATATTGGCCTAAATGGTATTTTTAAGCCAAACTTTCTCAAAAATTATGACTAAAGTACTGAGGAATATCTAAGTCAATATTTTTGCTTATGCTATATACAGTTTAGAAAATAAATATTTTCCCATGTAACATAATAATAGATGTTTTACTTTACAGAACATTTTTTAAAATTTCAGAATATATCTAACTACCTAACAAGAAATTGGCTTTTTTATTATTACTCTTTGAGCCTTTGAGAATTAGTGAATTTCTTTTTTTTAAAGCAATTGCACTATCCAACTTAACTTTTTTATGTTACATTTTCTGTTACTGAGATATTGTAAATATTTTTACCATGAATAGTGTCATGTAACTAATCACGAGACATCATTATCAAGTGACACTTTAGAATATCCTTTAGCAATGTAACAAAGTACAAAGTATATTATTTTCTTAAGTAATAATGCCTAGTTTAAAAATAGGCACCTGCAAACATTAATCCAACTACTGCAATTCACTGTGTGTGTCACAGGACACACCCATTGACATCTGTTCTGGCAAATTTCCATTAGATTTCAGATCATCCTTCTTTCACCACACAATAACTCACAAACATCAACTTTTCTGAGATATAATTCCTATAACACACTTGCCAGTCTCTCTCAGTGTAAGGTACCATATTATTGTAGTATTTAGGCATATCTTAACCACCTGACATGCGCAAAACTCTGCTGCTATTTTTATTAGTTTTTTTTTTTTTTTTTTTCTGTGTGACGACATTTTTGAGTGTTATGCCCTCAACTCCATTTTTTTCTACCAAACCTTGTGGTTGATTTCTGCTTGGCACTGTTATTTTTAATACCACTTTAAAGTAAAACTTCTTGTAATTAAGTGGTTCCATTTTAATGCACTTTCATGTTTCAAACATTTGGGAAAAAAAGATACAAGGAAAAGTCTTCCTTTTCTTCTGGTCCTCATAGGCATAATTCCCGTGAACCTCAGTTCTGTTAGCTTGCTGTTAATTCTTTGTAGAGATAGCTTTGTGTATAGAGAAAGCAATATTACCTCTCCAATTTTTACAAATGTCAGCAAATTCTACACACCTTTCTGCACCTCATGTTTTCTCATTTAAAAGCATCTTAAAATATTATCAAAATATTATCAAAGTGCAGGAAGCTTTCTCATATTGGATGCACACTGTGCAGTGTGGCATAATTCATATAAACAGTTCTCCAACAATGGGCATTTATATTGATATTCCATCTCAGCTGCAATAATACTGAAATAAATAACTTGTACTTTGTTATTTTTGTGCATATGCCAAAATACCTAGAGGTTAAATTACTAGAACAGGAGTTGTTGGGTCAAAAGTTGTGAAATATTTGTAATTTTGATGGTGCAGAATCTCCCTACAAATGCTTGTGACATTTCAATCTCCCACCAGTAGTAATGATACTGGTTGTTTCCCCACAGCTTTTAATATTTATCATTTTCCAATACGCTTTTCACTATGCAAAATTAGATAAACAGTACTTCTTCCCTACTTCAAGTTATATTCAGTGTAATGGTATTCATCTATGCCATCATTTTTGATGTTATGTTCCACAATATACCACTATCTATCAAAATGCTCAACAGATGTTTTATGAAAGGAAAAGTTATGTGGTAAAAATAGTTTTGAAAACATGGGAAAGATTAGGTTTTCCCCAGGATTACTCAGAACATTTAACCAATAAGTGTGACATTGGAATACTGAAGATGAGAATAAAGTGAGAATAAAAATAATAATCTGTTTTCTATGTAGCAGTCAGAGAGAGATTTAAAATCATGTGTTTGTTTCTAAAAATGTATGACCAGAGAGCATCTATTAGCATTACACAAACTGCATTTCTTGCAATAATTTAGGGAAAAAAGAGATCTGTGTCACATTTGGCATGTTGGAAAGATACATATTTGTGGTTATAAATTTATTTGATGTTAGCATCTAATTGGGCATCTAATTCTCATGCTCTGGATTGTATTTCTCATCTAACACAACTGTTTGGTCTTTACCTTATATTAAATATGTCAGTGTCACTATGTATCAGCCCAGTGTCACTGAAGAAATTGGGTTTACTACTTACTGCAGTGAGGGAGAGTGCATACCATGGGCAACCATGGAGCACATCAGTGGAAGAATATTAGAAATGGATGTATAGAATTTAGGATTGTGTTAGATGATTTGGGAATCATCTTCTAAAGAAGTGGATATTTTGTCTGGATTGGAAGCTGAGGTAATGCTTGAATATTTTTTATAAATGATCAGGAGAGATGAAGCACTAGATAAGATTGGTAAGGAAGCTAACAGATACATGTATTAGTTAAAACAAGGGAAAATTTGGTCATCTTGTGTCTTGGACAATGGTAATGTTTTGTTTTTATTCAGACATATATTTTGAGTAGTCTTCTTTTGTTTAGATTCATTATAATCGCCTAATAATTATGGTCCATGAAATTGTTCATGTTCATTTTGAGAACATCAAGGCCTGGCTTCAGGCCAAGCTGACTTGTAAACCTAGAGGTTTATATTGGGATGGATGGTTCCTGGATGTCAGAGGCCACGTTTCCCTTTCTCAGGTGTGCTCTACTTTGGCCTCAATGCTAATATTAGTTGTACCAAATATAAGCTAAAAAAATAATGCAACCTATTTACTTCTTCCCTTAGCTTTAATTAGGGCAATACATTAATTCAGCTGTATGATTTTTCAGAAATATTATCAAATGAAATATCATATTAAAAGATAATGGTGACAGATGATTATCTTACTATACTGATTTCTGGTGACTATATTCATGCATAATTAATTAAAATAGATTTTTAGAAAAGAAATATATCTTATAAATCACAAATGAACATTTTAAAAAAGATTTAAATAGTATATATAGATATCAGTTTCAGAGCATGAGAATTAGTAGTTGCAAACTGTGTGTAGTGGTTGAAATATCTAGATAATAAGTAGTATTTTATTAGAGATAGTGGAATTTTTCTTATGTTATTAGCATTCCTTTTCAGTGGTTTAAAAATATAGTTAAAATTCCAATAATTTATATTCACCTAAAACTCAACATATCAAACTAGAGAGTTACCAAGCGTTTTGTGACATCATTGCAATGATTTACACCCAAGCTACTAGGTTATCATGACATTAATATGGATTTCAACCTCAACAACTCCTTCACCTTCACTCCCCATAGCCAGCATATGGCAATGTGATATTAATTTTACCTATGGATCATTTCTTGAATCCACCCATTCTTCTCCCCTTGCTAAACCTCAGATCAAAAGTAACATTGTCTTGCTCTTGGGAGATTTGGTGTGGCAGCATCCCAAGGGTACTTGTACACATTTAGTTCTGTCTTTTTCTAATCTGTTCTATGTAGCAGTCAGAGAGAGATTTAAAATCATGTGTTTGTCATGTGATGAGTGCTTTAATGTCTGTTCAAGGTACTAATGAAACAGAAGAAGTGATTAACCTTATTGAATAAGGCTGATTCTGAAATAAAATGATTTGAGTTGATTCATGAAGGATGAATAAGAGGTAGGATGATATTAATGAAGAAGGGCAGAAAAGGGGAGATTCCAGCCTGAGTAGCACTACATGTGTATAATACAGAAATACAGTGATGCTGAAATGAACAGCTGCCATAATCCTGAAGCATTTGGAGGAAAGATAAAAGAAAAGAATAGGAAATTTGGACAGTAGAAGATCAAGAAAATGCCAGTATGCTTTACTATGGAGGCTCACCCCTCATTTCCTGTATTACATTGAAAACCAATGAATATTTTAAAGAACTAGAAACAGCATTAAATTTTTGTTTATCGAAAAACAATCACTCTAGCAACGGAGAAAGATAACATTAAGTGAGATGAATTTCGAGGTAAAAATTCCAGATTGAGAGACATTCTAGTATCTTAACGAGGTCTATAAGGACCCTGGTATAAAGGGGGTTGGCTATCTTCAGGAGGAGGTGTGCACGGGGATGATGTGAAGGAGATGGTCTGAGAATAATGTGGTGAAGACTGAATGTGAATTGTGATGAAAAAGACAATGGATCTGAGTCTAAATGGACCCCCCAATTCTTTGGAGAGGAGAGTATGGTTGATAACTGGTGACATAGAACAAAAGAAAGCATAAGTAAAATGGAATCCAATTTGGTCAGTATAGTAAAGAGTTTTTAAGCCTAATTTTAAATATATTGAGTTTCCGGGATTCATTCTTATTTCAAATAGTTACATTATGGATCATCCTAGAGTATGGGAGTTAGGAGAGAAGTTTTTATTTAGCATTAATATATATAATTGTAGAAGATAGATGTAAGGGTAGGATTATTTACTAGAAGTGTATGGAATATTTAAAAAATGCTTGAGACAGGCACAACATTAAAAATAACTCTTCAGAAGCAGCCAGACTGGAATGATTTCATACTTTTACATTTGCACTTTTACTCTTCTATTTTCCTTTGTAATTTTTGAACATTTGATTTTTACTTTTGAGATTTTGCTTTTGTTACAAACATCAACATATTTCAACTATGCTCAGGGAAGAATAGAAAAATCACTTTTAGTAAGAGAGCATTAGATGCTGTATGTAACTGAAGCCCCAGGAGCCTGAGGTTTGTGAAAACTAGAATCAAAAGTGGGATATTCTAAGAAGCAAGTTTGAAGTTCATTGGAAGAAGTTAGAACCATTTCACGAGTTTCTCCCCTTTCTTCCTCCCCTTCCACCCCTTCCCCTTTCTCCTCCTTTTCCTCTCCTAGTCCTCCTTACTAGTAGACTATTCTGCTAAGGACACAACTAAAAAGATTAGCTTTAAATTATTCCTCTACTTAACAGCCACATTTCAATTGAACAGTTATAAGCAAGCTTATATATTGTTTTCCAAGTCTCATTTGTCCACATAAATTTTAAAATCCCTCACAGCAAGATTACTTGTTGATCTTCTACATCCACATTTATGAATCACCCATCACAGATGTAAAACAATTGAAGCAAAGAGGATTACAACTGTACTTGGCATCTGCTGACTCATGTTTCATCATTATTCCCTAAAAATAAATTATAACAACTATATACATAGCATTGCACTGTGTTAGGTATTGTATTGTCAATAACCCAGAGATGATTGTAAGTATACAGGAAGATGTGTGGTATGTGTAGATTTTGTGCACATACAATGCAAGTTACATAAAGAACTTGAACATCTGAAGTTTTGGGAATCTATAGCGGTCACGGAATGAATTACCTTAATGAATTACCTGAGTTAATGAGGTATTTGCTTACACACACACACACACACACTTATACACACACAGTAATGTTTACTGGAATAATAACGTAAGTACATATACAGACACATATTCATTGTAAATTTTCTAGAGCTAATGCATAGTGGAAAGCATGTTGTCATGACTCAATAAAAATTGCACAAGTGTTTTCTTGGTTAATAATTAATGTTAGCCTGTCACTTGCACATTTGAGGACATAGAACCTAAATTATTTTTCATGAATATCCAAAAATGCATTCTTCCAACAATGGAAACAAAAATGAAGTACACAAATGTTATATGAGACCATATTCATTTTAAAAATTCTATTTTCACAGTAGAACAAAAGAGGTGATATGTTGAATCAAAGAGAAATGTTTATCAATAAAAAAACTAAAGAAACAAATTTAAAAATAAAAATAAATTTAAATAAGTTAGATAATACTAAATGTAGTTCATCTGAATTTTTATCCATTACTAATTTAATAAATTACAAACAAAAGTAAAATGGTGACTAGGATAATCCCTTTAAAAATTTCCCCTTGCAAATATGTGTGGTAGAGCAAGGCAGTATGTGTAATTTATTTCCCCTTTCTCCTTCCTCTCGTGAAATGAATTTCCTCTCTTCCAATGAATTTCAAACTTGCTTCTTAGAATATCCCACTTTTGATTCTAGTTTTCACAAACCTCAGGCTCCTGGGGCTTCAGTTACATACAGCATCTAATGCTCTCTTACTAAAAGAGATTAAGAAAAATAATTCTAATAGTAACTTGTCTCCTCTATCATGATTTATATTGCATTTCAAAATGCTTTTCTAACACAATGTGTGAGTTAAACTGCTAAAATCTACTGACTGTAGAAAATAAGTACAATTCTAAACAACACTATGTTTTCTCTCTTCTTGAACATTATGCCCAGTTTCCCAAAAGTTGATAATAATTTAGGTGAATTTGCATGCTATACATGATACTGGTCTTGGAAATAAGGATCAGTTCCAGTTCTCCTGGTATTGAAGATTAAACACCTGGAAATGCTGAAGCAAGCGTAGAAAGCAAGTTTTATTTAAAAAGAGAGTGCTTTTATATTTCTATGAAGAATGTCATTGGAATCATAATAGAAATTTCATTAAATCTGTATAGACTTTTGTTGTTATTCTCATTTTTTTGGGGAGGGGGGCGGTTTACCAAGGATTGAACACAGGGACATTCAATCACTGAGCCACATTCCCAGCCCTATTTCGTATTTTATTTAGAGACAGGGTCTCACTGAGTTGCTTAGTGCCTTGCCATTGCTGAGGCTGGCTTTGAACTTGCAATTCTCCTGTCTCAGCCTTCTGAGCCACTGGGATTACAGGCATGCGCCAGTATTGTCATTTTGACAATATTAATTTTGCCTATCCATGAACATGGAAGGTCATTCCATCTTCTAAGGTCTTCTTTAATTTCTTTCTTTAGTGTTCTATAGTTTTTATTGCAGACATCTTTCACCTCTTTTGTTAGATTGATTCCCAAGTATTTTATTTATTTTTTTGAGGCTAATGTAAATGAAACAGTTTTTCTCTTTCAGCTGATTTGTCGTTGGTATATAAGAGCACAATTGACCTATGGGTTTTAATTTTATATTCTGCTACTTTGCTGAATTCATTTATGAGTTCTAGAAGCTTCCTGGTGGAATTTTTGGGTCTTCTACATATAGCATCATGTCATCAGCAAATAGAGATAGTTTGAGCTCTTCTTTTCCTATTCATATCCCTTTAATTTCTTTCTTTTATCTAATTGCTCTGTCTAGGGTCTAGAGAGTAATGTTGAATACAACTTGCAAAAGAGTGCATTCCTGTCTTGTTCCACTGTTTAGAGGGAATGCTTTCAATTTTTCTCCATTTAGAATAATGGTGGCCTTGGGTTTAGCATGCATGTTCAAAGCACTTAAAAAACTATGGATAGTAGGAACATAGCTTTTACAAAGTTCCTACTATCCCTAGTTTTTCAAGTGCTTTTGAACATGAATGCATCCTGAATTTTGTCAAATACTTTTCTACATTTTTGGAGATAATCACGCAATTCTTGTCTATTGATGTGGTGAATTATATTTATTAATTTCCATATATTGAACCAACCTTGTATCTGTGGGATGAACCCCACTTGAGCATGGTGTACTATCTATTTAATATGTTTTTGTATGTGGCATCACTACACCAGACATTAAACTATATTACAGAGCAATAGTAACAAAACCAGCATGAAATTGGCACCAAAATAGACTGGAAGACCAATGGTACAGAATAGAAGATACAGAGACTAACCCACATAATTACAGTTATTTTACATTAGATAAAGGTGTCAAAAACATACATTGGAGAAAAACTCTTCAACAAATTGTGCTGGAAAAACTCAAAATCCAAAAGTAGAAGAATGAAATTCTACTCCTATCTCTCACCCCGCACAAAACCCAACTCACAGTGGATCAAGGATTTAGGCATTAGACCAAAGACCCTGTGCCTTTTAGAAGAAAATGGAGGCCTAAATCTCCATCCTGTCAGCATAGGAACTGACTTCCTCAACAAAACTCCTAAAGCGCAAGAAGTAAAATCAAGAATCAATAAATGGGATTTTATCAAGTTAAAAATCTTCTTTATGGCAAAGGAGAGATCAAGAATGTGAAGAGAGAGCCTACAGAATGGGAGAAAATCTTTGCCACCTGCACTTCAGATACAGCATTAATCTCCAAAATATACAAAGAACTCAAAATACATAACACCACCACCACCAGCAACAACAACAAATACAAGACCAAATAACCCAATCAATAAATGTACAAAGGAACTGAACAGACACGTCACAGAAGAGAAATATGAATAGTCAAAAATTATATGAAAAAAACATTCAACATCTCAAGCAATTACAGAAATGCAAATTAAAACTACACTGAGTTTTCATCTCACTCCTGTCAGAACGGCAATAAATGTTGGTGAGGATGTAGGGTACAGGTACATTCATACATTTCTGGTGGCACCGTGGTGCAACTACTATGGAAAGCAGTGTGGAGATTCCTTAGAAAACATGGAATGAAACCACCATTTACCCAGTTCTCCCACTCCTTGGTATATACCCAAAGGACTTAAAATCAGCATACTATAGTGACACAGCCATATCAATATTTAGAGCAGCTCAATTCACAATAGCAAAGTTGTGGAATCAAACTAGGTGACCTTCAACAGATAAATGGATAAAGAAAATGTGGGGTGTATACACACACACACATATAATTGAATATTACTCAGACATAAAGAAGAATGAAATTATGGCATTTGCTGATAAATGGATGGAAATGAAAACTGTCATGCTAAGTGAAAAAAGCCAGTTCCCAAAACACTAAGGCCGAATGTTCTCTCTGATATGTGGATGCTAACACACAATAAAGGAAAGGTGGAGATTAGAAGTTTATTGGATTAAATAAAGGGGAATGAAGAGAAGGGAGGGAGAATTGGAATAGGAAAGACAGTAGAATAAATCAGACATAACTTTCCTATGTTCATTTATGAATATACCACCAGTGTAACTCCATGTCATGTGCAATCACAAGAATGGGATCTAATTAGACTAAGTTATACTTGACGTTTGTATGTCAAAATACACTATGTCATGTATATCTAAAAATAACATAGAAAAGAATAAATAATTAAAAAATACATATTATGTTAATATATATATATATATATATATATATAGAGAGAGAGAGAGAGAGAGAGAGAGATAAGGACAGAGGCATCAGTTTTCACTGGATAAAAGAGAGCCCAGAGGTGGTGCCTTGGGTATTGGATGTATCTTGCTCTTTTCTAAGACTCTCAGAATCCCTTTTTAATCCCTGCCTCCTTTCTTCTTTGTGTATGTGCCTAAAAGCAAGAAGGGGCAAGAACTTGTTCTGGAAAGTAAGATCCCTGGAGGTATTAGCAACCTGTTGAGCTGGGAAGTGTGATCCAGGAGGTGAGCTGTTAGCAACCCAGTGATAACCAGCCATCATCCTCTCTTGATCCCTGTCATTCATTATCTACACTGATTTCCAGGCCTTTTACCTCCTGCCTCAGTTTATTGAGGAATGTGACTTTATTTCCTGTCCTCTCAGGCCAGGTGGGGCTGCAGGCTGATTGCTTTTGGGCAAAGGAATCGTGGGGACTCAATACAGTGGGCTCATTTTATAGAATTTTTCTCTTACATTGTATTCCCAACATCTTTATCTATTTGTAATCTTACATACAGATCATCAGCTATAACATTTAAAGCTACAAATTATGTTATTTATTTAACTTTTTGTAATATAATAAATGTATTTTTCTTGCTGTTTAGTCAGTGCCTTTCAATTTTTTTAGACTCAAATGTACTGTAGGACCTATTCCTACAACTAATTTATTTTAAATAAAATAAAGAAACATTTTATATTGATGATTGATAATTTTAAATATGAAAATTGACAAGTCATACTTCATATCTTTCAGCATAACCAAAAATTACCATCAACACTGGTTCTGTATATGATAATATATGTAAATTATTTTATTTTTTTGGATGCAAGCTTTTTCAGACCAAGAAATTATAAGATATGTAATTCAAATAGATACTGTAAATTTTTTCTTAATTCAGAAATTTGTTGTTTCTTCTTTATGCCATAGGATAACTAAATATGTAATATTTTATCTAGTATTTAAGAGGACCATTTGTTGTTGACTATTTATTACATCAACTCTAAATCTTATAGCTTGTTGAAAATGCATGAAAATTTCATTTTAATAATGACCTGAAGATATTGGGGCTATAGGCAGAAATAAGGCAAACAATAGCTTGAAAATATAAAAACCTCGCTTCAATTCCAATCAGTGTTTGAGATACAACTCTAATTAGAAAGTGACCATAACTTTATTAAAAAAAAAGTGTTGAACAAGTAATGTTTGTGTATGAATTAATACCACTGCAGTTCCTTTGCTGATTCTGGTTTACTTTGGCTTTAAAATTCTTCTTATTCAAAATTCAAGTCAGATCCTACCATCTCAGTCAATCTTTATCAAGTCTTTACACCTCCACTAGGGCAAAATGAATCAGGCTTTAATAAGAATGCATTAGTCATTTCTATACCTGCCTCTCACCTAGATTGGGATTTCACAGAGTCAGAAAAATGTGGTGTTTATTTTTGTTTACACAGTATCTCTCTAACATGATGTTTACTTTATGACTAAGATTTAATAGGGATTTGTTTCAAACTTTGTATAAGTTGACAAATTATAATAGTACTTATTTGGGGGGTACAGAATGATGTTATAATAAATATTATTATACAATGTAGAATAAGTATATCCAGCTAACACCATATCCATCATATAAAATATTTATTATTTTTGTTTTGAGAACATGTGAAATTTACTTTCAATGACTTTTAAATGTATAGTATATTATTAGTAACTGTAGTTACCATGTTGTTTAGTAGATCTAAAAAAACCTTTTTCCTCTTGTTTAACTGAAACTTTGTACCCATCTTCCCCTGCCCCCACAAAGATGCTACTGAATGACAATTTAACTTATATCATTTAACATAATGTCCTCCCAGTTCATTCATGTTGTTTCAGATTACAGAATTTCCTTCTTTTAAAAGGCTGAATAGTATTCCACTATTGTATATATACATCCAAGATGAATACTCGGGTTGATTCCAAAGCTTGACTCTTCTGCATGTGCTGCTGTAAACATAGGAATGTAGGCATCTCTTCAACATACTATTCCAAGCCTTTGAGTATATATCCAGAGTGGGATTCCTGGATCACACATTAGTTCTATTTTTAGTTTTTTGAGGAAATTCAACACAGTTTTCCAGGGGTTATATTAATTTACCTTCCCAGTTCACACACATCTCTTTACAGTACATCCTTTTTATATTTTTGCCTTTTGATATTAGCCTTTGTACAGGTGAAAAATGATGTCTCATTGTAGTTTTTAATTTCCATTTATTGATTGCCGATAAGAATATTTTTACATATACCTGTTGGACATTTGTATGTCATCTTTTGAGAAATATCTCCTCAAATGCTTTGTCCATCTTTAAAATGTTTTTATTAATGCTCTATTGCTGCCCCGGCCCGTGGGGGCAGCGGAACTTAAGGTTGCTCGTGTGAATTTCCAGGGACGCCAAATAAAACACAGACACACACTTTACCTTTAAACAAGCTTCAGGAGCGCTCCTCCTCTCTTGGCCTCAAGCTTCCCAAAAGGGAGAGCGAGGAGGGATAGTCAGGAGAGGAGAGAGAGAGAGAGAGAGAGCCGTTTGGAAGTGGGCTTTTATTGATAGGACCCTCATTCTTAGAAAGTTCCATCTAAAAAAGGTAAGAAGGGGTGAAGTTACCAGGGACATGTGAGTATAATTCCACCCAAGGGCTGTAGGGCAATGCCTACCTCTGAAGATGCGTCAGCAAACTTCCAGGACCAGGCAGTGTCCAAGTCACTATGAGATATAGTGACAGTAAAGCCTCTCTGCTCCAAGATGAAACACGGGAATCATTCAGAGTGGCTCCCCACACTCTACTGTTATGCATAATAATGGTGTTCATTTTGATAAATTTATTAATGCATATAACGTTATCCCATTTCTATCCCCAGTATTTCCCTTTACCTCCCTTCTTTCTTTCCTCCCTAAACCCTTCCTTACTCTCTATATTTTTTTTCTAATCAACTTTTTTTTCTTTCTGTTGAATTGTTTGAATTTATTATATATTAGCCTTTATCCAATGTGTGATTGCAATTGTTTTCTCTCAGTCATTAGGTTGACTCTTTACTGCATTGTTTCCTTCTCTGTTCATCTATTTTGTTGTTGTTGCTTGTTCTCTCTGAATCATATCCCAGCTGTCATTGTCCTAACCAATGTGAAGAAGCTTTGCCACTATGTTTTCTTATAGTAGTTTTATCGTTTCAGGTTCTAAATTTAAGTATTTTGTCTTGATGATTTAGTCTGGGGTGGGATAAAGTCTACTCTCTGACTTCTGCATGTGAATATTCAGTTGTCCCAATATTACTCATTGAAGAGACTTTTATTTGTCCATCATGTGTTCTTGATACTCTTGTCAACAATAAATGGATTAAAAATGTCTACGTTAATTTTTGAGCTCTCTATTCTGTTCCATTGGTCTATATGTCTGTTTTGAGAGAATATTATAATTTTTTAATGACTATAAGCTTTATTCCTTTTTACTCCAAGTTGTTTTGGCTGCGGGGGTGGGGAGGCTGTTTTATAGTTTCACATAAATTTTAGACCTTCTGTGAAAAACAGTATTGGAATTTCAACAGTGAGTGCAATGGATTTGTAAGTTGCTTGGGGTATTGTGGACATTTTAACCATATTAATTCTTCCAATCCATGGACATGGCTAGTTTTTTATTTACTTTTGTGTTTTTTATTACTTAGGTCAATGTTTTATAGTTTTCAGTACAGAGATCTCTTACCTTCTTGGCTAAAATTATTCCTAAGTTTTTAACAGTTTATTTTTAGCCTATAGAAACATTAATGAGTTTTGTATGTTGATTTGTTTTATTGTGCAATTCTACTGAACATTTTATTCTAAATGTTTCTGATGGAGACTTTCAAATTTTCTGTACAACAAAATATATTTAATTTTCATTAATTTCTAACTACTTCATACTGCCCCTTTTGGTTTCTTCTTTGACAGATGAGTTATTAAGTTATTTTTTACTAATTTTCCAAATATTTGAGTATTCCAGATATGTATCTGTTATTTTCTTCTATTTCTTTTGTAGACAAAGAGCACAATCTGTGAGTTAAAACTCTTTAATTTATTACAAACAGTTTATAGCTCAAAAATTGTTGCATCTTGCTTAATGTTTCATTTGCTCCTGAAAAGAATGTATATTTTAATATTATTGAGTCAAATAGAGTATAAGTATCAATTATGAACAGTAAAATATTTTATATTTGGTACTTTATTGTGTTTTTTTTTTACAGTGATTCCAAACAGTTTAATGTAATTCCAAGACAAAGTGTGGTTACATTTCTACACATATACAATATGCATATGTGAGTTTACAAATTTTAATTAATAACTTGTTTCACTTCAGAGACCAAAAAAATGATCAAAAAAGAAACTGTGAGTAACAAGCTATAACATAGTTACCCACAATGGGACACCCCCCCACCCCCGCCCTTTCTCACTCTACAGTTACATTATAATTAAAATAAATATATTCTTCAATAATTTTTTATGTTAAAATCATCTCATAAATTTATAATACTATTATTAGTTTCCAAGAATAATATAAATTCACTTCATTTTTCTACAATGAAAATGATTATTAATTTAATCAGAATGACTGGAATTTTCTATCCCATTTTGCTTTGACCACATGTATTGAGCTGCAGCTTGATATTATATCATGTTTCCAAAAATGGTATCCATTAAGATGGAAGACAACAGGTTCGTGTATTTGGTACTTTTTATCCAACATAGAAATCTCTGCCCTTTATGTGGAGTGTTTGGAATTCTTATATTGAATATAAGTATGAGATGGATAGGATTAACTATATGAATGTGGTGTTGCTTTTTCTTTAGATTGTTTATGTTCTTTGTACCTTTTCCCTTTTCTTCTCTAATCTTGATTGAGTTTATTTTAAGATTCATTTTATGTCCATTGATGGCATATTAGCTACAAATAATTGTTATGTTGCTTTTGTCTTTGCTCTGAATTTTTATAATTAAGTTACACTTTCAAGTGATATAATACTTCATATATTATATCATAGGTTTACAACAGTATACTTCCATTCCTCTCTTCCACTCATTTTACTATTGTTTTTATAGACTTCACATTTATTTATGTTAAAAAAACAGTATTTTTGTTAAACATTGGATTAAATTTTAAAAGAATTTAAATAAAATATAACAATTTTATATATCTCTATAAGCCATTGCTAATGTTGCAGTAGTCATGTTTTTATTTCTCCTGAGAAATAGAACCCATAGGAATTAGAAAATGAGTAATTACCTTAAATGATTATAAGGTATAAGAATTTCCATGGTTTGCCTCCTGGACTCAGGAACCTCACCAGACTCAAACTGGTAATCTAATTCTGGCCCAAGAACCAGGAGATTCAATAATGCAAATTACAGTCCAAGTGTGGAAGATCAATATCCCAGCTTAAAAAGAGTCAGGCAGAGAGAGTGAATTGTGCTTACCAACATCTTATACTCTAGTCAGGCCCTTGTGGTATATTAGCATTTTCCAGAAAAACAAAAGAGAAAAAAATATATATATATATGCATATGATTTATCTTTATACATGTCTATATAACCTATGATTTATTTATGTATCTTTACATATATGTATTATATAATGTATTTATTAAATATGATTTATTGTGAAGAATTTACACATGCAATTATTTAGACTAACAGATCCCATAATCTACTGTCTTCATGTTGGAGATCCAGGAAACTAGTGGTATAATTCAGTTTGCATCTGAAAGCTTGAGAGCCATAGGAACCATCTGAGAACTTTTTAAGCTGAGGGAAGAATACAATGAGGTGAAGTGTCCTGGTTCAAACAATGAGACAGAAAAAAAGGGAGGGAGTGAATACTCCCTTTTTCACCTTTGTTCAATTCAATCTCTCAACAGATTAGATGAGGCCCATTCACAATAGGGAGGGCAATCTGCTTTCTTCAGTCTTCCACATCAAATTTAACCTCATTGAGAAATACCCTCAGACACACCCAGAATGGTTAACCCAGAACTAAATTTATTGTCATTTCTCTTTTCTGTTGGAGAGGTTTGTTTTTTTTTTTTTTTTTTTTTTGGTGGGGTGTGGGATGTAGCAGGAATTGAACTCAGGGGCACTTGAGCACTGAGCTGCATCCCCAGCCCTATTTTGTATTTTATTTAGAGACAGGGTCTCACTGAGTTGCTTAGTGTCTCACTTTTGCTGAGGCTGACTTTGAATTTACAATCTTCCTGCCTCAGCCTCCAGAGCTACTGGGATTACAGGCATGTGACATTTTGTCTGGCTTAAAAAGTTTTCTTGTTAAGGAGTATTTTGGGAATTTGTTTATTGATTTGTTTATTTTTACTATTGTGGACTTGAAAATTCACTGGGTGGGTTCAACAGTAAAATATATGCAACAGAAAAAAAAAGTGACCATGAACTTGAATATGAAATAAAATGTATTATCCAATTCAACAAAAATAGTGAAACAAAAAATATAGTCACAGAGACTTGTGGGAAAATATCAAAAGATACAATGTACATGTAATACAATCTCAGAAGGAGAGGACAAAGAGGAGAGAAGAAACATCCTTTGAAAAAATAATGTTGGAAAATTTCAAATTTGAGAAAAAGATATTATTAGAGACTAAAGAACCTTTGTGAGCAACAACAACAACAATAAAGTACATTCAAAGAAATTTACACAAGGATACATTACAACCAAACTACTAAAAATACATGCATGTCCTCTACCTCTCACCCTATACAAAAAAGAATTCAAAATGAATCAAAGACCTAAAGGTAAGAACCAAGAGTATGAAACTAGAAACCAGAAGAAGACATAGAGAAAATATTTTGAGACATTGGTATAGGCAAGATTTTTTTGGATAAGATTCCAAAACAAGAGAAAAAGTAGACAAATAGGATTCTATCAAGCTAAGAAGTTTCTGCACCACAAAAGAAAACAATCAAAAGAGTGAAGAGACAACCTATGCAATAGAAAAACATTTTGCAAACTATTAATCTAACAAAAGATTAATATACAGAACAAATAAGAAACTTAAAACGTTCAGTAACAAAACCTACATAATCCAATTAAAAATAAGAAAAGGGTATGAATGAATACTTCTCAAGAAAAGAAGAAATTCAAATGGCCAACAATTTTCAATTTCTAAGCTATCGGGAAATGGAAGTCACAATCATTTCTGCAGTCTTGGGATGTAGCTCAGTGGTACGTCACTTGCTTACCATGTGTGAGGCTCTGGTCTCATTCTCCAGTCTAACAAAGAAAAAAAATCCTGATAATGGTTAATCATATCCAAGAGACACCTGCATGACACACATTTGTGGTTGCACTATGCACAATAGTTAAGAAATGAAATCAACATAGAAACCCAGCAATAACTGAATATAGAAAATATAGTACATAGATGACAGAATATTATTCAGTCAAGAAGAAGAGTGATATTCTTTCATTTGCAGAACATTGTGTGGAACTGGAGAACGTTATGTTAAATGAAATATATAAGATTCTGAAAGACAAAGACTTTGTATTCTCTCTCATTGGTAGATGTTAAAAAATGTTGATCAGATATATAATGGTGACTTCTGGAGGACAGGAAAGCGGGGACTGGCCTGTGACAGGTTGAGTAACAGGTACCCAAACAGTTAAAAGAAGAAATAAGTTCTAGATTCTGCAGCACCATGGGGTGACTGTAATTCATAATAACCTATCATGTATTTTAAAAATAGCTAAAAGAGAGTTGCTCAAAGGTTCTGAACACAAGCTAATAATACAGGGATGGACACATTAATTGCCTTGATAGGATCAATATATATGTATTTAAATGTCACACTGTATAACATATATATGTGCAAATATGTTAACCCAAACTTTTTTGTTTGTTTAAAATTAAGAAGATGGAAATGCTAACTACCTTGATTTGGTCATACACATTGTGTATATATAAAATTATCATACTGTATCACATAAATTTTTAAAGTTGAAGTCATAATTAAGAAGTAAAATTAAATTAAAAAAAAAAACATGCAGACGTGGATTGTGATTACATGAGTGCAAAGGCAAAGTAATTAAAGGACTGTATCCCTGGAATGAAAGAAAGGTCTGCTCTCCTTCCCTCCTGATGTCTTTTCAGAGATCCCTTTGTTGACACCAGTGATTAACCACATTTTCTCTTTAGGCTGTTGAATGCCCTTAAGTCTTAGGCACTCTCATCAGCTTTAGAAATCTATAGACAAGTTTATTTTTTTTAAATTAAGCTTTGTTCCCCTAGGGTTCATCCAGGTATCATATTCTTTAAGAAAGAGCTGGTCATCAAGGAAGGTGAACATGATTCAGAGCTCAGGGAATAAAATGAGGCTTTTGCGATTTTCCTTTAGAATCAGAATACTGCCAGGACAAGACAAGAAAAACAAGCTTGGTGATTTTCCAAAAATCCTCCACCTGGGAGTTTGGTTTTATACAGCAAAGATTCTACTAACCTATTATGAACTCTTGAAATATTTCTAATTCATTGCCATCTATAAAGAAGAATTTCAGAATTGCAGAGTCAAAAACAGATTTGGAAATTGAAATGTGGCTATGGGAGTCTCTATAAACCAGGACTGACAGTGAGAGGCAAGGTCACCTCTCTGTCGCTTCAGTTCAATACGATAGCCCATTTCTCCTTTGAAAAAATCCATAAATCTCATTTATAAACAGTTTGCTTGTCAAAACCAACACACTCTTAAAAAGCCAAGGTAAAAAGTAAGTGATTTATCCAACCAAGAACTAATCAAAAAATAACATTCAGGGAAAAAAAAAAGAAAACTTTTTCAAGTTTTACTGAGAACAAGAAGAGTGAAATTTCTCAGAGGTACCAGAGACATTATATAAAAAGGCAAATTCCTATTATGATCTCTCTAGACAAGAAAGGGCAAGGTTACTAATGAAGTAATTTTATAATCTAATTTTTTGAAGTGGAAATGATTTTTCAGAAAGGATTAATTTGTGTTTCAACTGCTTAATTGTGCACCCAGTTTCTATTTCTCTCAAGTGGCAAATAGCTGAGGTGGGGGGTACACAATGCTACTTTGACTTGAAGTGAAATGTGTTTCAAGCACTTTAATCATCCTAGAAGGGATCTTTACCTAAGTCAAAAGCTCAGTTTATCATTATTTTTTTCTTAAATTTAATAAAGCATCTGAAAATTTAAAAAAAAAAGGAAAGCAGAGAATTCTAAACCAATGTAGGGAATTACCCAAGTCATCTGATTTACAGTGATTTCAAGGTTGATGAAAATATAGGGGTTTTTTTTGTTTCTTCTTAAAATTAATTTATTTTTATTCTAATTTGTTATATATGACATTGTAATGCATTACAATTCACATTACATGTATAGAGCACAATTTTTCATATCTCTGGTTATATACAAAGTATATTCACACAATTTATATCTTCATACACGTACTTAGGGTAATGATGTCCATCTTATTCTGCCATCTTTCCTACCCCCATATCCCCTCCCTTCACCTCCAACCCCATTGTCCTATCTATACTTCATCCAATCCTCCCATGCTCCCCCTCCCAACCCCACTATGAATCAGCCTCCTTATATCAGAGAAAACTTTTGGCATTTAATCTTTTGGGATTGGTTAACTTCCCTTAGCATGATATTGTCCAACTTCATCCATTTACCTGAAATTGCCATGATTTTATTCTCTCTTATTGCTGAGTAATATTCCATTGTGTATATATACCACATTTTCTTTATCCATTCATCTACTGAAGGGCATCTACGTCGGTTCCACAGTTTAGCTATTGTGAATTGTGCTGCTACAAACATTGATGTGGCTGTGTCCCTGTAGTATGATGTTTTTAAGTCTTTTGGGTATAGACTGAGGAGTGGGATAGCTGGGTCAAATTGTGGTTCCATTCCCAGTTTTCCAAGGAATCTCCATACTGCTTTCCATGTTGTCTGCACCAGTTCGCAGTCCTACCAACAATTTGTGAGCATGCCTTTTCCCCACATCCTCGCAAACACTTATCATTGCTTGTATTCTTAATAGCTGCCATTCTTACTGGAGTAAGCTGAAATATTAGAGTAGTTTTTGTTTAAATTTCTCTAATTGCTAGAAATGTTGAACATTTTTTATAAATTTGTTGAATGATTGTATATCATATTCTGAGAAGTGTCTCTTCAGGTCCTTGGCCCACTTATTGATTGGGTTATTTGTTTTTTTGGTGTTTAGATTTTTGAGTTCTTTATATACCCTAGAGATTAGTGCTCTATTTAATGTGGGAGTATTAAAAATTTGCTCCCAAAATGTAGGATCTCTATTCACCTCAATGATTGTTTCTTTTGCTGAGAAGATTTTTAGTTTGAATCCATCCCATTTATTGATTCTTAATTAAATTTCTTGCACCATAGGATTCTTATTAAGTCAGGGCCTAATCTGAAATGATGGAGACTTGGGCCTACTTTTTCTTCTATTAGACACAGGGTCTCTGGTTTAATTCCTAGGTCCTTGATCCACTTTGAGTTGAGTTTTGTATATGGTGAGAAATAGGGGTTTAATTTCATTTTGTTGCATATAGATTTCTAATTTTCCCAGCACCATTTGTTGAAGAGGCTATTCTTTCCTCCAATGTATGTTTTTGGTTCCTTTGTCTAATATAAAATAACTGTAATTTTGTGTGTTAGTCTCTGTATCCTCTATTCTGTAACATTGGTCTACCAGTCTATTTTGGTGCCAATACCATGCCATTTTTGATACTACTGCTCTATAGTATAGTTTAAGGTCTGGTATAGTGATGCCACCTGCTTCACTCTTCTGGCTAAGGATTGTTTTAGCTATTCTAAAGAATAAGAGTATTTTTCCTGATGAATTTAATGACTGTTTTTTTTTTTTCTATTTCTATGAGGAATGTTATTCGGATTTTGATTAGAATTATATTAAATCTGTATAGTGCTTTTGGTAGTATGGTCATATTGACCATATTAATTCTGCCTATACAAGAACAAGGGAGATATTTCTATCTTCTGAGGTCTTCTTTAATTTCTTTTTTTAGAGTTCTATAGTCTTCATTATAGAGGTCTTTCACCTCTAGGTTGATTCCCAAGTATTTTACTTTTATTTTGAGGTTATTATAAATGGTGTAGTTTTCCTCATTTCCCTTTCAGAGGATTTGTCACTGGTATATAGAAATGCCTTTGATTTATGGGTGTTGATTTTTGTATCCTGCTATTTTGCTGAATTCATTTAGTAGTTCTAGAAGTTTTCTAGGAATAGTATCATATCATCAGCAAATACTGCTAACTTGAGTTTTTCTTTTCTTATCTGCGTCCTTTTAATTTCTTTCTTCTGGCCAGTGTTTCAAGAGCTATGTTAAATATAAATAATGAACGAGGGCATCCCTGTCTTGTTCCAGTTTTTAGAGGAAATGCCTTCATTTTTTCCCCGTTTAGAGTAATGTTGGCCTGGGGCTTAGCATAGATAGCCTTTATGATGTTGAGATATGTTCCTGTTATCCCTAGTTTTTCTAGTGTTTTGAACATAAGGGGGTGCTGTATTTTGTCAAATGCTTTTTCTGTGTCTATTGAGATGATCATATGATTCTTATCTTTAAGTCTATTGATGTGATGAATTACATTTATTGATTTTCATATGTGAACCAACCTTCCATTCCTGGGATGAATCCCACTTGATCATGGTGCACAATCTTTTTGCTATATTTTTGTATTCAATTTGCCAGAATTTTTGCATATATGTTCATTAGCGATATTGGTCTGAAATTTTCTTTTTTTGATGGGTCCTTGTCTGGTTTTGGAATCAGGGTGATATGGCCTCATAGTTTGGATGTGCTTCCTCTTTTTCTATTTTATGAAATAATTTGAATAGTGTTTATAAGTTTTTATAAGTCTTGCAGAACTTATCTGTGTATCCGTCCGGTCCTGGCCTTTGTTTGGTTGTAGGCTTCTGATGACATCTTCTATTTCATTGCTTGAAATTGATCTGTTAAAATTGTGTATATTATCCTGATTTAGTTTGTGCAAATCATATGAGTCTATAAATTTGTTGATGACTTCAATATTTTCTATTTTATTGGAGTACAAGTTTTTAAAATAATTTCTAATTATCTTCTGTATTTCTGTAGTGTCTGTTGGGATATTTCCTTTTTCATCAAGAATATTAGTAATTTGAGTTTTCTCTCCCTTGCTCTTTGTTAGCATGACTAAGGTTTTGTCAATTTTGTTTATTTTTTTTTAAAGAACCAGCTGTTTTGTCATTTTTTTCAATTGTTTCTTTTGATTCAATTTCATTGATTTCAGCTCTGATATTAATTATTTCCTGTCTTCTACTGTTTTTGGTGTTGATTTGTTCTTCTTTTTCTAGGGCTTTGAGATGCAATGCTAGCTTATTTTTTGTTGACTTTTTCTTCTTTTAAGGAATGAACTCCATGCAATGAACTTGCCTCTTAGTACTGCTTTCATAGTGTCCCAGAGATTTTCATATGTTGTTTATGTGTTCTCATTCACCTCTAAAAATTTTGTTAATTTCCTCCTTGATGTCTTCTGCAACCCATTGTTCCTCCACTAGCATATTATTTAGTCTCCTGGTGTTGGAGTAACTTTCATTTCTTATTTTATCATTGATTTCTAATTTCATTCCATTATGACCTGACAGAATGCAGAGTAGTATCTCTACTTTTTTATTTTTGCTAAGAGTTGCTTTGTGGCATAATATATGGTCTGTTTTAGAGAAGGATCCACCCTACCCTAAATACATACAATAGCATCCTATATCAATTAAATGCCTATCTGCTGGAATAAGGGTTATCTGAAATCTTCTCCAAAACTTTCCCACACTCTAGTACACAGTATAATTTTACTACTTCTAGACATTTTCCCATTCTTTTTTGCTACCAGAGCCCCCAAATCCCTATCCATAGAAACAAGTTGGTTAAAAATAGTTTATTCTATTCATTAGTATTTTATTTAAAAAACTGTCCTACCCCAAGAGTGAAAGTCTGCTGATTATATTAGGAGTGTTTTGCTTTTGTTTTTGTTTTTATTTCCCTCTTATAGGCCACACACACACACACAAAAAAAAAAAAACAAACAAAACAAAACAAAAAAAAACAAAACCCAACAAACAAATAAGCATCTTATGTCTGCTGAGCACTTTCATTTCTAAATATGATATCTAATATGTGGTAGTAATTTTACAAATAGAGTACAGATGGAGCCTGTATTCAAAAATTCAATATGCTGAAACCTCAAAAAATATAACCTTGAAATTCACAAATATTGGGAATGTTGAACAAATGAAATATACATCCCTATCCTACCCATAATTTTAATATAGGAGATAATGCTGCCTGTGTTTTTGAAGTTATTTTACTTCAAAATTCATTCACATCTTTCTTATTGCACTCTTCATTACAGATATTTGTGTAACTCAGTTTCCCAGTAAGGATACTAAATGATTTTCATAGATCACCCTATGTTCACGAGGAAACTCATGAACTCAGTTCTTACTCAAGTAAGTCTCAGAACTGACCAGAGAACCCATCTCCATCTTATAGGTAAGGAATCTTTGTCATGTTCTTTGGTTTACCAGGAGGTCTGGTGTCAGGAGAAGAAAGGAATAAATGATGGACAATGACTTCTTTCTGCTGACTAGGAAATTACATATAGTACTTCTCTATATGCCAATGGTCCATTGGAAGAAGTATTATGGGGACTCAACTTGCCTTCAAGGGCAGCTCAGGTATAGAGCATAGGGTAGGCCGTGTTTGATGAACACTGTCTCTGTTTCTGCCATAGAATTTTGCATAGATAGTCCAAGTCTTAAATAGTACTCTCCCATTTTGTTAGTTCAAATCTAATGAAGCTTGAAGGAGTCCAGTGACTATCTTAATCTCTGATGTATTTAGTAGAGGTCAAATTAACCAAATTTCTCCTAATTTTTTTGGTGATCTACTTGTCTACACAGCTCTTGAGAACTGACAGGCCCATTTGTAAAGGATGCATGTTCTAAATTTCCTCTTAAGGAGTGAAAAATAGCCTAAGATACAAAATTAATTTTTGCCTAGTCACTGTATGCTGATAGAAAAGATAAAGCTGAGTGGGGAGTTGACTGAGACTTTTCAAATTGCATTTTTTTTTTTTTTGCTAATGAAGTCTTTATTATTTATATAAAATAAGGGAGTTGTTTGGAAAAAAATATTCCTTTACATAGAAGACAACTCTTTGTAATACATTAGCTAAGAAAGAAATATTTTTTATGTCAGGTTTCTATGACAAAGTGAAAAGTTTTAGTGAAACAGTAACTTTTCAGAGTTCCTCATATTTTTTAGTTCAGTTATATTATACTCACAGACCATTACATTTTTTTAAAATGGACTACTTTGTAATGCGCTTTATAGCTACTATATTTGGATGTACTCATCCTGGGTATATTCCTGCATAGAAGAAAATAGTTAATTTTTTTCTGAATAGTGCTTTCTTGATAAATTTTCTATTGGAGACACAAATGCATACACACACGCATACACATTCTAGGGACTATTCTCCTATGTCACTCTTAGCAACTGGAGAGCATGCTATTTTCTATGAAAGTCTGCAAGTAAGTTGTCCTTCAAGAAAAAAAATTAAGCAGTTAGATTTACTTTCTTCAGAAATCCAAAATTTTCAATAAAATGGATGCAAGCATTTTCTCAGAGATAATATCAATTCAACATGAACTTCACCAATTTTGCAAGAGTTGAATTCATGCAAATCACCAAAGGTGATAAAAGGCTAGGAAACAAATACAGTATTTCATTGATCAAGACTTCATTGATTGCAAGGGCTGGGGATGTGGCTCAAGCGGTAGCGCACTCGCCTGGCATGCGTGCGGCCTGGGTTCGATCCTCAGCACCACATACAAACAAAGATGTTGTGTCCGCCAAAAACTAAAAAAAATAAACATTAAAAAAAGA
The DNA here is from genome assembly GCF_021218885.2 of Marmota monax. Taxonomy (NCBI): domain Eukaryota; kingdom Metazoa; phylum Chordata; class Mammalia; order Rodentia; family Sciuridae; genus Marmota; species Marmota monax. Next base: position 18,884,207 of record NW_026694084.1, on the reverse strand, counting down.
CTTCATTGATTGTAAGAAGCACCATTATTCTGTGCACTCCTTAGAAAGACAAGTTAAGCTACGACACAATGCTTTATTGACAGCCAGCCCTGGATGTGCATGCATTTATCACACCAGCCTCTCATACTCTGACATTGCTTCCACCTATTCTGAGGTAGTTGGCAATTTCTTCTATGTTCATTGAAATTTTTTGGCATAGATATGGTATACATACATTCTTTAATCTCAATAACAAATGTAATACAGCATCATCTTACATCTTCTCATCTTAGATCCTAGTATCTGGAGGTTATTTAACAAAAAGTATACAAATGTGGCTGGTCACTTCTCTAAGGACAAATATTTGGTCATAAATATTGTATTTCAATTTCAAAATACAATGGGTTCTTTTGGAAAATATTTTTAATGGTATTTGAACACAACTCAAAGTATTGACATCAACGGCTATGCTTAAGTTTGCACATCAGAAGAAATGACCAATAAGATATGATTGCCCCTTGGCTAATTTTATGATATTATTGATAACAGAGTTCATTTTAGAGATGTTATAATGTAAAAACCACGTATGTGTCTAAGTGTGGGAATTATGAGAAACTATTACTATCCTGTTGACTAAAATTACCCCTCAGAAGAGATATATCTTATTACATACACACACTGGGAATCCTGAGATCAATTCTTTTCATAAAAAAAAAAATTGCATGACCAACCAAAACTATGAGGGCACATGCAGTATTCTTATTCTTAATTTGTATATTAGTCCCCCCTCCTCCTGATTCTTATAATTTTGTTCTGCTTCTCTTTTAATCCAATTTATAAAATCTTTTTAATACTTAATGAGGCATGTGCAGTGAAAAATAAATTTCTTTACTTCCTTAAAATCTTAGCCAAAGTGATTCTTCATCTTCTCAAGAAGATTATACCTCAGTTACACTTATCTATTAATCCAATGCTACGCGTGGGTATAAGAGACAACGGAATCTCTGCATCCTGCTTAAGGAAAAGTTTCTATCCAATCACATGCTGCATAACTCAGGATAGAGAATGGGTCTGATTCCAGTGTCACTTCAAGAACAGCGTTCTTCCTCATAAGATGTTCTTCAGATGCTCTAACCTGAGGCTTTACCACCTTCTCAGACTTGATGTTGGCATGTAGGATTGCTCTTCCCACCTGTTCTGGATTTGATTCATTGTACTACTCTGTTCTCTATATTCAATTTCTTCCTTTGTTTTGGTTCTTTATATTAGCGATCAAGTATTTCAAGTCTGGTAACTGAAAAAAACTGTAAAAATCAACAAAACATCACAAAAATATCTCCATCAACCTCAATTGCTACCCTGTCTGTATTCTCTGATCTTATACACAGACCCTTAAAAGAAATTTCTACAAATTTTGATTGTAATCTCACTTCTAGTCACCATTTAAATCTTAAACAACTTCATATCACTATATTTAGTGGAAAATTAAAAGCCCTTAGCATAATTAATCTCTTAGGTGGTATTTATAATGGCTGATACTCCTTTATTTGAATTTTTTTTCCCATGAGACTTCTATGCTCTCACTAACTATTCTGTTAAGAAAACTAGATATGACTGGATTTACTACAGTTCCTTCAAGACTCTTTCTGTGTTCTTCATCTTACTTTCCTTTCCCTTAAACAACATTCCCAATTATCTGCTTAGGTTTTCCTTACTTTGTTTGATAATTCCTCCTGTGCATTTTTATTCGTTTGTGTCAATCCATTGTTGTCTCTTTGTGATAAAATACAAAAACTTAGCTCAGCTCTTTCCTCTGAAATCCAGATTCATATATCATGCTGTCATAATCAGTGTCCCATAATCTTAGTATTTGCATTTGTGAACTATGATCTCCAGACTTATTTATTCTGGGGTTTTCAAGATTTCTGATTCAGTATATGACCCAGTCACTTATTTGATCCACCCAGAAACCTGTCATTTTGACTCCTTTTTTTCTTATTACCCCAATTCAAAAAAGAAAAACAAAACTAAACAAAACAAACAAAACAAAACAAATAAACAAACAAAAACATATTTCCTTGTTGAATTCTCTTGCCTGGCTATTTCTTGAATGCTTGGATGTTAAAAGTTTCTCCATGTGCACTGCCATTCCTTCAGTGCCTGCCACAAATCTTCTTTCTTTGGGCTCAACACAAGAGCTTTGTAATTTTATCTGTTTCACTCTCATCTACTTCCATGTTTTTTCTTTAAACTGACATATATGGAAATTGTCTTCAAGCCACCAAAATGCTGACTTTGTCACTCTCAGTATACAATAAAACCCCTTCAATAAACAGTATTTTACTGTTTTCAGGGTAAGATTTACATTTCCTAACAGCCATGATTTTACTCTTGTTTTTCTCTCTAGAAACAATTTAATGTACATTTCCCTGGAGCATTCTAAGTTATTAGAATTATTATCTTAGTATATTTTAAGTTATCTTAAATATTAATATTATCTTAGTATATTTAAGATATACTAAGCAATTCTGTTTCTTTATGCCTTCAACACACATGTATCTGCTCATCCATTGCCCACTGAGCATGCTCTTTCCTGTGATTGAAAAATACTGCTTTCTCACCCTTGGCCTAAATTGAATTCAACTAGTTGTATGCTTCAGGTGTCAGCTAGAATATATTCTGAGAGACCATCCAAAAGTTGTGACATTCCTATCTGCTTTTAAATAACGCTCTCCTTCCCCTACCGTGGCATCTATATGACTGTGATTTAATTGCTGATTTACATGCATGTTGTCACTAAATGGTATGATATATAAGGACAGAACTGTTTCCTTTAATACTGCAGCCCAAGTACTGTAAGACCTTGTGTATAGGTCTTATTATTATAAAGAGATGCTGGTAGTTATGGTTGGGATAACTTCAATAATTCTCATTCCTAGAGTAGCAAGAATAATTTAACTTTTACAAATCTGACGGAGGACCTTGAAAGATATTATCATCCTCCAGAAGACTAATTACACAGCAGAGGAAACCCATATGATTCTTGGAACCTGTCTTCAAGGAGAATTTGGAAAATAATAGATCCAAGAAATCCCTTTACTAATAGCCCTAAACCTACTCCAGTGTTAACCTCTAAATACCAAAATTGGGATCTTGCCACCTTCAATATTTACCAACATGAACCCTGAATTTTACTATACCCCTCTGCTCCAGAGAAAGACCTGGAAAATCCTCAATGTTCTAAAACTTCACTTCAGATTCATAAAATTTACTTGTCAAATCTGGAAAATACAGAAAGTGATCTGTGACAATAAAAGAAATAAAATGATGTTAATATTTAAAAATGTAAGAGGGAAAGTGACTGAGTTTTGTTTCATTAATGAATTTCAATTATCTTTAACTCTAGTTTTATACTGTTTAAGCCTGAAGTGAAATGTATTTTCCACAAGTTATTATCTCCCCTCCCGAACTTTATGTGCCTGTTAATATTGAAGGCAGTAAAAAATATTTATTGAATAAAAGATTCAGTGAAGAATTAATAGTTTAAAATGACTTTAGGTGGCTATTGAGTATAATAGCTAAAGGGGAAACAAGAAAATAATTTTTTTTGTTTCTTTCATCTTTACCATGTTTTCTTTTTTTTCCACAATAAGGTATATGAGACTCTTACAAATAAATCTTTCCAAAGGAAAAAAAATAATAATCCAAATATTTTGTACAAATGGTTGACTGAACACGCTTTTAAAAATATTTTATGAACTGCCTTAGTTCATTTATACTCTTTTAAAAAGATACTTGAGACTGGGTAATTTATAAAGAACACAAATCTATAATACTGTTTTGGAGGCTGGAAAGTCTAATTTCAAGATGCCTGCAGGTTTGGTATCTTGTGAGGGTCTGTTCACTGGTTCCAAGGAGGTGCACTGAATGTTGGGTTCTCACATGATGAAAGAGAAAGAGAAAAAGGAGTTATTCTCACTTTTTCAAACTCTTTCATTAGGGAACTAATCCCATCTATGAGGATAAAATCTTTTTGATCTAATCACACACCGATGTCCCCACCTCTGAATAGTGTTGTATTTGAGGATAACATCTTAGTATGAATTTTGTAAGGAACATACTCAAGTCACACCATGAACTAATAGCTCATGCTTTTGTGATTTGCCAAAATGACTATCCTATATACAAGAGAAAAATAAGAAGAGGGAAAAATTAAGAAGAGGGAACTGCTTTTTACTGAGGACAAGAAGTTGTCTCTTATTGGAAGTGTCTACAAATCCAGCATTTTGTCATACAATGTATGCAAAAATAATGAAAAAAATGAGGAGTTATAGGAAGAAGGGTTGAGCTAAGAAATTGGAAAGTAAGTAAAGGTCAAGGAAGTGTGAACCTGATCATGATAGTATTGAAGAAAATATCATAGTCCATCTTGGAAACAGAAAGGACAGTAGATGTCAATAAAGGAAAAGGGGGAAACCACTGGGAAAAGATGTTGTGGTGTGAACTAATCAATAACGTCAGTAAGAGTGTAAGTTATAGGTAGATTAGTAAAAAAAATATAGATTATAGACATGATAAGTGAGATAAGACAATTATAAAGCAAGAACTGTCATAGACAGGCCTAAGACTCCATTTTGCTGCCTTATATAAAAAAAATCTTTTACAGAGCTGTTTCTGAGAGACTAAAATAAAAGTTATTTTCTTATAAAATTGTTTTTCTATACTTTGTATCCCATGAATTGTACCCTACTCAAAATGCAGTGGTGGTCATAGTGAGTACATCCTGGGTTTGAGTGCACTTGTGGGTCTACATGATTGGAAATAAATTGTCACCCCCGCTGATCCTTGCTCAAACTCAGGATATAGTTGTCTAGCACCTGCTTGAATCCAGGAATGTGGTTAACTGAATTTCAAAGCTGATTCTTTTTTCCTAGCTTCTGTACTTGCTGTTGATCTCTTCGATGCAAAGAAAAGACCATCAACTCCAGTGTTAAATCCAATTAAAGCAAACTTGTATTTGTGTACAAAAAGGCTGGCCAGTGACTATCTCACCCAAAATCCTGGGCTAGAGATCAGTACCCCAGCTTTCCAGGAACATGGTTTTATAGCACAAAAAGTTGCAAAGGAGGGTGTCTTGAGAACTTACAGATAACAGGATTTTGACAAGCATAATACAAAGGCAGATAGCAGGTTAATGGCATATATTTCAAGGTAGGGAGTAAATTCAGATCCCAGCATCAGAATTTATGTATGAGGCACTGCTGAGGTTTCAGAGAGGGTTGTTTGTTATCTTATCAGGGGTAGCCAGAATTTATGAGGCACCGCTAAGGCTTTAGAGAGGGTTGTTATCTGGTCAGGGAAAGCCAGGCATGGGTGAGTTCAAGGCACACGCAGAAATTCCAAACAAGTTTAGAAGTCAAAGTAATTTATAGTAAAACAGAAATTAACTTTTCATGACTTTGTGATGAGATGACTCCCAATCTTAATATGGAATTAGGCTGGGTTCATCGCTTGCTTGCTTGCTTGCTAACTGGAAAATTCCTGTCCTTCTTAGGGCTCACAGGTCCCACTTACTACTGATTTATTTTCTGTGATTGGCTTACCTGCATGACTCTAAGGGAAGCCCCTGAGTTGTGGTTTTCATTATTAAGTTCCCAGGATACAAGCTAGGAAGTTGCTGTTCTCCCAGAGCTTCAGTCTCTATGAGTGGGTGACAGTTCCTGGCCAGGTAAATAGAGCTTTTCTGAGCAGCTCCCCAGAAAAATGATGTCACAACCTCAGCTAGAAAGACATGGGAACCCACAGGAAGGAAAACTGTTGTCATGTCCTGAGTATCAAAAATATGAACATATGATAGAAAAGTTCTACATGAATACATGTATGCACATATTATACAGTTAGTAAAACCTATCTGATAGCAAAACCTTCCCTGTTCAGTAGTGTGTCACTTCCTTATATGACACAATTCAAGCATCATGTGGAATAGAAATAAGTGCACTTAGCACCCCTACCCCCCATCATTAGATTACTGTGGAAGCTCACAATGGAGTACCACCAAATAGCTTGAACTCTGACAGGAAATGGCTATGCCATTTGTGCTGCTCAGAGAAGAAAGCTGCAATGAGCTCTGCTCATCTCATTCCCTAGAAGATTCAGCTGCTCAGAAATAATTGGAACTATATTGTCAGGCTTTCTTTTGACAAGGAATATTTTAATTTGTATGTAATTTATAACACCCCTTACTATTTCCTTTATTCAATAAGTGTGTTTCAGCTCTCATTCAGGGAATGTGTATTATGTCTGTTGAATTGAGAGGAGCTAAATCTACTCATTGGAAAGCTTCCTTTAGCCTTTATTCTGGATTTGTTAAATTGATTGATACATGTCTTCTTCAGAGTGGGAAAGCACATGCTCAGGAGTTCACATTGTTTTTACACAAGAGGAGGAGGGTAACACTGCCCGCCTGTTTCAGGTGGGCTTTGTCAGCAATGGATGACACATTTAACCTGGGAGAGTTGAGCTGCACAAACGCCTTATTTACAAAGCTGTAGGCAGGGCTTAGGGAACCCAATAAAAGATAACACAGGTACCTAACATCAGCAGTAGCACCATTTAAGCCTGACAAGCAAGATAGAGGAGTGGTCACCAGAGCCAGGAGAAGGCCACTGGCAAGGGCTTTGGACTACAGCTGAAAGATCCATGATCTAATATGAAGAAAGCCAAAGAAACCCATTCCTGATCCCACTTGTCTTCTGATCTTCTCCTGAAGGAAAATGTTAAGTCCTTTAGAGGAAGTTGTCACAAGAAACTTTTCGATTGAAGTTTTCCAATTGGAATAATTTTTATTTATTTATTTATTGTATTTTTTTAGTTGTAGATGAACACATACCGTTATTTTATTTATGTATTTATTTTTATGTGGTGCTGAGGATCGAACCCATACCCCACATGTATTAGGCAAGTGCTCTACCACAGAGCCACAAACCCAGCCCCAATTGGAATATTTTATAACTAAGGAATTAGAATTATTTCTGTAAGGTTTTCAATGCACATATATAAATATTAAGTTCATATATATGTATATAAGTTATTTATAAAAAATACAAATTACATATGTGTAAATATTTTATAAAATTTTATATGATATAAATGTGTGCATTATCATATAATTTTGGCTTACTGTATGACAATTTATATAAAAAGAATAAATATAATTAAAACGTAGTAATTTATTTTTGTAATAATGTGTTTTAGAATGTCTTTATTTCCATTTTATATTGTATTCCAATTAGATTACAGACTCTTTTAATGAAAACAGCTTAAAAGTAAACTATTAAAAAAAACCCCAAAAAACCAAAGACTTCAAAACTTGTCTCTTGTTTCCAAATTAGATAACTTGAATGTCATTTCATTTAAAGTTTTGTGAATATGGTATTCCATAGAGTTGTGAATAATTTCTTCTCTGATATCCTCTTCAATAATGGAAAGAAAATGGGCTTTCTGTCTTAAAGCATTTGGAGCTGAATGTCAGCTTGCTCATATCGACAGATATGCTACTCAGTGAGAGACTTTTCATCTTATTGACACAGATCACATCATAAGCCTGGAGAACTGGAAGCCTGCCACCCAAGCAATTTAGTCGGTGTCTACACTGTTTCAAGAGAAACTTTTGGAAAATGAATATTTCCTGCAAACTGTTCAACTTGTCTTTGTTGACTATAAGGTTGTAAAATGAAGTAGACCATGTGTTCTTCCTACTGCATCCAAGTGTTATGGTTACAGTGCGCCAGCACAACCGTAGTCTACTATTTCGCCTTTGGCAAATCCTTTCCTCCACTATTATAACTAAATAAGAAGGGATGGGTGGTACCTGAAATTCTCCTGGTGGATCAATATTCATCTTCTTTCCTTACAGCCTTCCTCTAAAAGAAGAAAAGTAACTGATGGGTTTGAGAAGGTATTTCTGCATTAACATCAATTTTGTAAAGCTATGCAATGTAGAGTAAGTTTGTAAAAATCCTAAATAATTTCTTGTTGCTACCATCCTATTTTTAAATTTCCATTCAATTAAATTAATAAGTATCAAACACATCTGAAAAAGATATTGTGACTAAAATATTTCAGTAAAATATCCAGAATACTTTCTGTGTGGAAAACCAATTGAGAGGATTAAATTGGCACCCTCTATTACTTCTTGGGTATTAGGTTTATCCTTTCAATTAAATTTCCACATACAATCAGTACTATGATCTGTCTATGTGTGCCAAGGTCAATTCTGTTCATATACTTAATAAACGTTTACTGAGAGGCTTTAATATGTCAGGTGCTGCTGTATGCACCTGAAAAGTTAATAACAACACTGGACTGAGCCATTAGTTAGTACCAAGAAGTGATCCCTTTCTTCTTCAGTGCTTTTTCATTATTGGTTCTCAAGTGAAAGAATCTTGACTTGAAATAGCTATTCACTACCTAAAGGAAATAGTGCCACAATAATAGCTTTTCATTTTCAACCAACACACATTTTTACATCCATAGAATGCCCATGAGCTTATGGACTTTGCCCAATGTTGGTTGTGGAGCTAGAGATTTCCAAGAATAATTGTTTCCCAAAATATTCCAACTTTAACTCTTCCTTTCACTTTAGTCATCAAAAACACTCTCTTGAAGCATAGCTGGTCTCTTTCTTTCTCTTTATGCATGTTGTGAACTACTTCTCTTTCTCTCCCAATCCTGCTGATGAGAAAAGTAGCCCTTTACAATGTTCTGGAATTACAGGCTCTGAGGAGGCAGGGCCCACCTCAGAAGGAAGGACTGGGAACTAGCAGAGGTACCACTCTTGGTGGGGAGAAACCTCTCACTAGATTCTTGTAGTCAGTTTAGCTCACAATCTGCCAGGACTGCCAGTCTAGAGAGAGATATTGCAAGGATCCAGGATGAGAAAAAGTGGATTATTTCGTTTTTCTGTCTCTACAGTGTTAATATCATCCAACAAATTCTCAACAATCATTGCATCGAGTTTAAAAATTAATTCTAGTTTTATATTTATAGCTAAATAACTATGTAACTCTCATCATTCTGTTTAACTTTACCAAAAATACATTATGGATGATACTATAGCTTACCTTATACACCTGATTTGAGGTCAGAATACAACAACACATGTAAACTTATAATCAACCCAACTAGATAAAAAGCTCCTTGAAGTGACCAATGACCTCCATTTTTTTTTAAAATCAGGGAACACCCAGAAATTTTGTTATGTTTGGCACATGGTAGGAGGTTATTAAATATTTGCTGCTTGAACAAAATGTGTTTAGAAACTACAACCAACAATTTCTTTGATACCACTACTTTATAAATGTACCTAAAAAGTAACATTTAAATGATTAAGAATCATACCAATTTTAATTGATATTCTTTTTTTAATTAAATGCATAAAAGTGCTTTCTGTAGTGCATTCAATAGTTTTTTATACTAAATGAAAAATAATTGCTGCCATTGTTATTTATTTTAATTTGTCAAATTACATTTAGTACAAATATTTCTTTATATTATTCTAGACTTTTTCTCTACCATATATAACACCTGTTTTTCCAGGTGGTCATCTTTATCTTTTGGGCAGAACTACCATATGTTTCCCTTGTTTTTTATATTAGTACTGTCTTGGACACCCATATGCCAGTCTATAATTAGAATCTCTATTGTAGTTCTTTCTTGGTCTTTATAACTCTTGAGATTGGTCTCACATTTCATGCATTTCAAATCAATACCCAGTTAAAGTTACAACTCTACTCATACTTGCCTAGATGACAGACTTTTAATATTTTTAAATGCCAAAGTATTTGTATCTAAAATTTAGATATCTTTTCTCCAGAATTGTGTGAAAATGTTTTGTAGTTGTAGGGACTTGGAGACCTGCACTTACAATCCTTTGATTCACCAAGATGTTTTCCATTGGCACAGTAGATACATGTTTAAAAATGAACTCATTCCACTTTTAAAAGGAAAAATTTTAACTTTCTTCTCTTATTGATGTTCTAGTTTCCCAAACTAGAATCTGTAAACAAAACATTCTATTTTTGCCTTGTTACATTCATTTGATCACTACATCAAGTTATTTGACACCTAAAATGATTTTCCCTCTCTGATTGCCAGTGTTTTAACTCAGATATTTATAATTCCATGCCTGGATACTAGCAAGTTTATTAACCAAATCTCTGCTTAGGACTAAGAACAATGAGAGGAGTGAACTTGGGTTCAGTGTCATGGCTCTTACACTCAAGGAAGCCCTAGGTGCTGAGAGAGACAGTATGAAGGGACCTGTAACCTAATTAACAACTGGATAACCCATGAAAAGTAGTCAGCAAAGGCATGTCAGAGGAAGTGATATTTAGTTGAACAGAGGGTTTTAAAATAGGCATTTGACACTGCACAGTTCTATCTTAAAGAGGGTATTTTTTCCCCCTCAGTATGAACAAATGCAAAGCTCTGGAAAGACCAAAACCCTAACCCTAACCTGTTTATTTCAAGGAAATTAATAGTAATAGCAGTTTCATTGTAATCATTTTGATTTAATAGAAAAACTTATCATTATTAGTACTAGAGTGAAACTCATTTTATATTCATGAAGCACAATGGTCAAAGAAATTAGTAATTTTTTTTGAAGGGGGGAATAGGGATGAATATATAAGAAGCAATCCAAGGGCTATTTATGGAAATAATTCATTATAAATTATAATTTCTGCTCTTTTTGCCCAATCTAATCATGGATTTCCCAGATTTGCCTTCTGTATTCAACCCAGTTCAGTCTCTGAAGCAATAACTAATGTGTAATCCCTTTTGTCTATTAAAAACCTTCTTTTTACCTTCTTATAGTGCTTGAAGTTTTCTTCTTTCTTTATTTTTAACTTACCAATATATTGCATAAGCCCCAAGGCACCAATGTGTAACACAGAGTAAAATGATGATTAAAATATATGGCCGAGAATAAAGGTTTAATAGATTTGGGATCTGTTGAGCCTTTTACTGGCTGTGTGACTAAGCAACCAATTGTGTGGTCCATTTAAGCCTAGCTTCCCTATTCGAAAAATTGAAATATATTCAATGTTGTTGTCAGGAAAGAGTTATGAAGACTACAGTAGAAAATATGTATAAAACACTTAATTCATGTAAAAACACTTTGTAGCTCTTCTACATAGAAGTGCTCCATCAGTACTTGCTGTGGCCAGTCTCCCTGTCTCAACTACTACTATTACTACTGTTACTACTGCTAGTTCTTCTACTACCAACACACTACAAATACTACTATTATGACAATTGGTCAGTATAATTGGCTTTTATTCTACTACTGTGGTATCAAAAGGGGTTTAATCTACCACAAAAAATTATTTCAGAGTTGAGGAAAGGAAAGAAATTTATTTTTGCATAGGATTTTTCCAATAATTTTGAAATCTATTGGGTTAGTATGCTTTATGATGTACATTTGATAACATAATATTGCAACTTTATTAGGTTTCAAGAAATAAACTAAAATTCAGATGAGTGTTGAAAATATTTTTCTTCCTAAAAGTACACAATCAAAAAAAAAAAAAAAAAAACACACCTCATCTATTAAAGATACAAGCAAGTAAGCAATACATTTTAAATATCATAATAAACCTTACGACTGGGATAGGTTCTAAATCACATTTTAGTTTCAGAAGCCTCTGTCATTTTGCAGGAAGTTTGAGATCCTGTCTTTATGTCCATGTATACTTTTTCCATTATACTTCCAAATATTTGAGGTAATTGGATTGATCTCTGAGTCATTGTTTAGCCAAATCTCATTCCATAAAAGCAGGTGTGCAAGAAATATAACTTTCTAAGTTTTGTATAACTCAGTATTTTTACCACCATTCAAGTGTATATCAGAAACTAATCTCAGACAGTTGTGTGTAATATTAAACACTTGGGGCTTCCCCACCATTGCTCCTGGTGTTTTTCAGTCCTCAAGTAGCAAGAAGTGGGAGTGGTTCATCTGCTTCCTGGCTGTCTTTCTCCACACAGGCATTCATGACAACCACAGGACCACTGGACTTTGATTCTTGATATTGAAAAGGTGTTAGTACATTGTTCCTCACTTTGAACTGCAGGGATGACAGCTGTGGAAAAATAAGTGGAGTCATAAAATGCATTTTGCCATTTCTCTGCTTTTCTCTGGACAACATCTAAAACACTCTACACTTTGAGAACCTCTCAGACCTATGTAGCTGACATCTCAGTGTAATTTTTTTTCTGTACTACTGTAATTGGTCAATTCTCTATGGTTTCTGAAGTCCTGATGCAAAGTTTTATCTTCATTGAGACCCAAAACTATGTCTAGGAGATTATCCTGTCTCTCACTTCACTCTGGAACTTGCTCTGTGATTCTTTTGGGAGAGAAGAACTGAGTTCATACTCATCCTATGGGCACCAACTTTATTTGCTTATATGTTCCCCCTTGTCACTCATTTGTTGAATATTTCCCTATCATTTAATTATGAAAAATTCAAACATACAGAAAAGTTGAAATAATTTTCACAATGAACAACTCATAAACTTGCCACTGAATATACTATTAACTTTTTACTATATTTTATCACAGATCTATCTTCTCACCCCTACATCCATCCATCAATCATATTTTTTGATACTTTTCAAAATAAATTTCAGACACCAGAGAACTTCCTCCTAAATAGTTCAGTATATATATATATATATATATATATCACTAAGAAGAGTTTAGTATTTATGAATATATTTTGATGTAAATTTACATGAAAATGCTGAATGAAGTCTTAAGTGTATAATCAGTGAACTTTGACAAAGCATGAGTCAGTGTAAATAAAACCCTATCAAGGCATACAGCATTACTATCATTTTAGAAATTTCCCTTGTGGTGCATCTCAGTCAATTCTGTCCCTATTGAAAGCATCATTAAAGTTTTATCATCATAGAGTAGTTTCCTTGCTCTAGAACTTCACATAAATGGAATTACACAATACACAGTATTCTTTGTAAGTGTTATTTCTTTAGCATATTTTTAAAATTTGTTCATGCTGCATTTATCAGCAGCCTTTCTTTTTATTGCTGCATAGTATTTCTTTGTATAAATACATCGTAGTTTATTTATCCTATTGAGGAACACTTGGCTTTTTTCCAGCTTTTGTTATTAAGAAATTCTAATATGAGTCACTGTGAACATGTGTTGTTATTTCTCTTAGTTATATACCCAGATGTGAATTTGTTGGGCTACCAGGTAAATACACATGTGGTTAAGATATTGTAAAAATATTTTTGAAAGAAGTGGAAATGTCAGTTTGTATCCCACTATACACACAAATAATGAGAAATGGATGGATTCTTTATGTGTGATTGTTGGGGGATAAGGTGGGATTTGGAGCCAGAACTAATTTATTTATCACGTAGACTTATTTTATCAACACATTAGGTATACCTGAAACATTGATTTTCATCAAGAAAACATCTCAGAATAACTAGAAATACCTAGGAGGAAATGTAGTCACTTATTTAAAAATATACAGTGAGACCACAGAGCCTAATATTAAGGAATATCATGGAGATGAATGGTGGGTGTCTGAATGAACACAAGGATACTTGGAGAGTCTGTCTGCATTATGAAGTTGGTTAAAACAAGGTAAATCATCTCCTTGCCTGTTCTGTTTCCAGCCATTACAAAGATGCCTTCTGGTTATAGCTTAAGGTCTCAGACTTTTTCAACTTAGAATTATTGCTTCCTGTTATTTACTGAGTACTCCATATTTTACTTTATTTCCCTCAGAGGAAACTTGGAGCTTTGTATACACTAGTGAACTATACATATCGATAACTTATGCCAGTTCCTATAGGTTTTATAACTAATGGCTGTTTTGATAGGCTCTATTTTGAACTGTTGGGTTTCTATTTATTTAACTAGTCCATTTTCATTTTAGGGTGTGATTTTACTCATTGTTTAACCCCATGATAGATTATATTGAAATGCTATTAATCCCGAATCCCCCCAGATAAATATAGAAAAAACTCTTAAATATATTTTTTCCCCTACATACAATATAATTTAAAACCAACCTAAAATGATCATGGCAGCAAGTTTAACAACCTTTTGGATGCATATATAAAATAAATTTGAGGACTGAACTATGCAAAAGTAATGTAAGTATACTAATAATATTTTATATGTAGTCTATGTCTCTATAATTATTTTAAAATCAAAACTGATGTTTTTTATGGATAAATGTATCCTGTTCTAAGTGATTTTCAAATATACTTGAGTCATAGAATGCTTTCTTTCTCATTTGTATCTGAATAATGTGATTCAACTGGTTGGTTCACTTGCTTCACGTCTACATTCTTTCATTAGATTAACTTATCAGACATTTGCAAGTAACTTATTTGCAGCTGATTGGCATGTAACAATCACAGAGCTAATTTCAGAATTACAAAGATAAATAAAGTTATTCTGAACATGCTAATAATCTGATAAGAGAAAAAAAGAAAAGATGCAGACACAATAGCAAGGAAAGTATTATTGGAGTTGAGATACATATGTGTACATTCTGTTGTGGCCAAGCAAAAATAGAAGGATTAGTTAGTTTTGATAAAAGGCAGGGAAACAGAGTATGTGATGAATGAAACTAGTAGCAGAGGCAGATTTAGATCAGGGATGATACCCTTTAGGGAAATGAAGTAGTTAAAACCCACCTGGTCCTTACTGGTCTTATTAATAGAACACATTTTTTAAAAACATTTATTTTTTAGTTATAGTTGGACACATATCTTTATTTTATATTTATGTGGTGCTGAGGATTGAACCCAGTGCCTTACACATGCTAGGCGAGTGCTCTACCTCTGAGCCACAACCCCAGCCCCACACTTTTAATTTATAGCAACTTTGCTGATGTCAGCTCTTTTTTTTTTTAATTCTGTTCATGGGTTTTATTTACTCTGATATTACTCTAATAGGGAGTAACTGGTATTTTTATTTAGTTATTGCCCCAGTAGAATCTCACAAATAATTTCATCAGGCTGAAATTACTCTGATTTTTTGAGTTTTCTCAAATACTGAAATAAGCCAATTTGGTATGTGGAATCCTGATAACCCAAAGATATTTACTAATCCCTAGAACCTGTGGTAATTTAGGTTCTGCAGCAACAGAGACTGAAGGTTGCAGATGTAAGTAATGTTAACCAGCTGATCTTAGTGATCTGTAAAACTCAGGTAAACCCAGCGTAATCACAAGAGCACTTGAGAGTGAAGGGACTCAGAAGAGTCAGACAGATGGCTCAGGAGGAAGGAGCCACTTGGTGCAGCTCACACTGAAGGTGAAGGAATTGTGTGCCAAGCCAAGCAGCGGGCCTCTAGAAGCTGAAAGAGGTAAGGAAACAAATTATCCCTTAGAGATGGCAGAAAGGAAATCAGGCTTCCCTCCACATTAATTTCAGGCCAGTGGAACCGGAGTCAGATTTCTTATCTACAGAACTTGGAGGAAAATAATTGTGTATAGTGTTTTAGGCCTCCACAAGTGAGGCTGTTGTTTAGATCAGACATCAAAAGCTCACACAACTACATTCAAGAACGCCTTCTTAGGTGTGACCTTAAAATCTGTTTTTGTTAACTTATCTGGACTTCTAGCCCGTAAAAATAAAGATTATAAACTGAGCTGGTTAAAAAAAAAGATATCTAAGTTTGACTTAATTGAGAAATATATCTGAGGCACTTGGTACTGTCTAAGGCTGAGGTAATCACTAAGAATATAGTGAGGCAGGACTAAGGACCCTTCACTCTAAAGAGTGCGTCTGATGAGGGAGTAGGATATAAAGTAAAACAACAACTTTCTGAAATATTCATTGCAACCGAAGTAAAGTCCCTTGAGCAATAAAAAATAAAGACTAGAGGACGTAAATTATTGGGAGGATTTGGAAAGTTTCCATGAAAAAGTCACATTTAAGTGGTGACCTTCATGCACTGAGATGCTTTGTTAGTAGGGGCTGGATAACAGCTGTGTATATCTCCTCATGTGGGAAGGAGGTCACACATTTCAATACAGAGAGGTGACAGGAGCCATGTTCCCTAACAGCTCCCTGGTGAGCCTACACTCATGACCTCCACTAGGCATCTTTCCTCCCACAGGCGATTAGAAGGCCAGCCTCCCCCTCATAGCTACACTCCCACAGGTCATCTGCTTTTCAAGGTCTATATTTTAAAAAAAAAAAAAAAAAAAAAAAAAATCACCTTGCATTTCTTACAGCTGGAAACATTTTTTTTCCCCTATTTCTTTAGCACTTTATCTGTTCCGTTCCTCTGGTATTTATCACCCTCTGCTTTGTGGTAGTTATTTTTGAGCATTCCTTACTTCCCAGACTAGACTATAGATTTTTAGCTTTTCGAGTGTTCTTGGAAAGTGTGAAAGGGCAGAAAGCAGCATATGGTGTGATAGCACCGAGTGTGATGTAGAGATGGTGTTGGAAGAAGAGCCGGCAAGCTGAGGCACTTGAACAAACTGGGGAAGGATGGGAGCTGAATGGAGGCACGGGGAGCATCTTAGCCTTTTCAATTTCTCACAAACCCTGAAGCCACATATGGATAATCATTTCTCATTTAAACAATTGTTATGACTCTTATTCTCAGTCCTCTGCCATTTCCTCCAATCTGGATGTAAACTACAATGATCTATTTAAGTAAAATGCCTCTTTACATCCTCAACTCTCCTTCTACCAAATCAGCTGGCACATTCTACTCACAAGCATGCATCCAATGTGAGAACATATGGAAGGAAAGTAAAAATCATAGTTATCTGAGTTTTCTCTACTTAGCAGAGAATATCTGAATATTTGAAAACACTCCCATATTGCATTTAGATATTTTTGTGATGGGCAAATTCCAAAGCCATCATTTAAGACTTCTTCAATATATTATATTTCACTATATGTCAGGATAGTTTAGTTTATGTTGTAATAAAATAAATCAGCATTTTAATGCACCAAAAATTGTCTTAACTATATATCACTTGAAGTTTACATGGGGTCTACTACACATAGTCTCCATACACACACAAGGAGATAAAGTCTAGAATGACAATATTTAACCTGCCAGTGAGATGAGAGCATGAAGAATTGATTTGGCAGTATTTCTTTTTTTCCTTCTCTGGCGGGGAGGGGGCAGGGGTTACTAGGTATTGAACTCAGTACTTAGCCACTGAGCCACATCCCCGGCCACATTTTGTATTTTATTTAGAGACAGGGTCTCAATGAGTTGCTTAGTGCCTTGCCATTGCAGAGGCTGGCTTTGAACTGGCGATCCTCCTGTCTCAGCCTCCTGAGCTGCTAGGATTACAGGTGTGTGCCACCGTGCCATGCCAGGCTTGGCAGTATTTCTTAACTGTATTTTATTGACCTAATCATTTCACCTAATTAGATGATTCCCTCATGAGGGTGAGGAAGTGCAATCTTGTCAGAGACTTGGAAGAGAAGTTACAGTGGAAATACTAGTGAGTAACTGCAGTATTTACTATGCTTATCTGTATGTTATGTTTTGAAACAATATTTTATGTAAATACAACAAAAGTAAAAAAAATGCTAAAAGAAAAATCTCATTGACAACTCATGGAGATTATTTTTGCACAAATGGCTGCTACTGAAAATTGATAATTAAAGATATAGAACTTAAGCTCATCTTCTTACTTGTCAATGAGAATTATATTGGATAATCCAAAAGATCAACATTGATAAAAGAAGGTTCTTATTTATAAAAGAATGCCAACTAACAATTACAGAAGGAATGTCTTTAAGCAATTGATAGTTTGCAACAGAAATGAAATGATTGACTAAAGCAAGGAAGGTAGACGGGTGCTAAAATCAGTAGAGGAAAGTAGATTGGATGTGGATATTCCCATGATGCCGAAGTTTTACCATACAGATTACTTACTGCTCAGTGATATAAAGTTTGCTTCACAATGGACGGAGCTAGTCATCTCAATTGTAACCCTATGACTAATCACCTTACTAACAGTACAAAAAAAGTATTACACAGTATCACCTGTCAATTATTTTGACAATATGGTTGCATCTAATATCTTTCAATCTATTTTCTGTTTATATGATATTCAAATAATAAGGGTACGAGTTAAATTTCCTTATTCAGATAATTTCAGAAGATGATGTATTCTACAGAATAAATAAAACAACTTCAACAAATTGTCATATAAAAATAAGAGAAGTAGAACTTTCTAGATGAAAAGAGATCTGAGAGAGATAGTATTCCAAAAAATTTGGGTGTGGTGGCACACACCTGTAATACCAATGACTCAGGAGGCTGAGTTAGGAGGATCAGCAATTTAGTGAGGTCCTGAGCAACTCAGTGAGACCACATCTCAAAATAAAAAATGAAAAGGGCTTAGGATGTGGCTCAATATTGTAAAGTGCCCCTGGGTTCAGTTCCCAGTACCCCTCCCCAAAAAGAGAGAAATATTCCAGTGAAAATTGTGCTCTTCAATTGAATTGTGAACTAAACATAGTGTTTTTTTTTTGTTTGTTTGTTTTTTGCAATTAAGGAAATTGTACTATATTAGATGCTATTAGGTAATTGATAATTTTTTATGTGATCATGATTTACTGATTTATGTAGAAAGGGTCAAACAACCTTGCTTTCTAGAAATGTATACTAAAATATTTAGAGATAAAATTCAATGGTATGTTTAATCTACTTAAAACATGTTAGGAAAAATTTACCAAATATGGCAATTTACTAATAATTTTTCACTTTCTGAGGACAGTTGTATTGTACATCTGACTGGGAAGATTTAAGAGATTTTCCAGGCCTCAATCATGTGTCCATATCAGCAATTTACACTGCAGAATAGAGGTAGCAATCAGCCCAACTCAAAGGCATGGGCCAAGAGTAAGAAAAGCTTGAAGATGTGGTTACCTGAAGAAAGGTAAATGAGTTTTGGAAAGAGAAAAACACTAAAGTTGTAATGGTCAGATCCATGATTCAAATTGTGCCTCTACCTCATTCTTCCAACCATAATACACATCCTTGTTATTTTTTTGTATCACTTTGCCAATAAAGAGTAGTATTTCAATGACCCTCTGTTTTCTTCCTCTATAAGATTATATGTGCATAGAAATTGAGTCCCATTCATCTGTGCATACTTAGTATCTAGAGTGGTGTCCAGTGATGATGGATGGATGTTAGAGTGAACTATTTGGTATTGTCACTCAATGAATACTTGTTAGATTATGAATGAATAAATAAAATAATTCAAAATAATGATATTTAAACAACGGTTAAATGTGGTTTGTAATAATAAGCTTATGTGACCTTAAAAAGGTTTCAGAATTCCTTAGTAAATTCAGAAACTTTATTACTATAGTCAAAAATGAAAGTTGATACAGTAATATTTGGTAAAAGCCACAGGAGTTCCCGTACTAAGCCATTAAGCACATTCATCAAAGTTTACGACCTGATGAACTTCACTTCTTGACACTTTTAATACTTTTAATCACATACTGGATTTTCTTCCAAATTGGAATTAATGTCCTCTGATATATTAGTGTTTATGAAATTGTTTAAAGAAATGCAGTTCCCTTAATTTCATGTGTTTGGGGTATAAGCCAAGTACTAATTTCTTTTTACCAAGTCTATATCAGCACATTAACTCAGGAATTATTCTCCAAATATTATTTATTGTGTCATACCAAAACAACTTTCACTTTGAATATATTTGTAGTCATCCTCTTGAATTTTCATTGACCTAAAATTTTAAGATTTCAGATGTATATCCATGACCTTATCAGACCTTATCTGACACTATCAGATAGGCTGGCCTAAATCTGTATTGCTAGATACAAATCACATCTCTAAAGCTGACTATTTTCTTTCATCCCAAGTCTTCTAAAGTATCACTTTATAAAAACATTTAACATTTATTCAGTGTCATAAACAATCCTATTAAATATTCACAAAACTTCCAAGGATAGGATAGAGTAACTTAATGTCTTCAGTCAGAGGCACTCAGCTGAATAATGACAGGTGGCAGCTGCCTTCATGCTCAGTCTCTATAAACCTGACTTTCCTAAAAGTCAAGCAGACATTCACTGCCCCCACAAATGACCACCCTAGGTCGTGGTGAAAGTGCCCAGCAGAGCCAACCCAGAGCTCTGCAGCACCTACCACGGTGAAGCTGAGTGAAGGGGAAGGTCTGCATAGCTGACCTCAAGCTCCATCAGGTGCAGAGGCAGATGGAGGAGCCAGCAAGAAAAGTGAGGCAGCAGCAGAACCCCCAACAGCCAACTTTCCTGTCAGCGCAGGTGGGATGCTCTCCACTGTCTCCAGTTATATTTGGCAGATGAACATGGTAGAGGATGAGCAGGTGGAGTAAAAGTCTTCCAAATCTTACTGTTCTGTTTCCATCGTCTCATCTGAATGCATAGGCTGATGAGGCTTCTGGCTACCGGTTCTGCTTGGTTTAGTTCTATCTGGACATGCTCTGTTACTCAATCATAGGATATCTAAACTTTTGTTATAACCAGTAAAATATATTTATCATTGGAATTCTAAAACATAAGAATCCTGCAGATTTTCCTGTTGATAGAATGGAAAGGCTAGTAGAAAGAAATGAACAGAAGTAGTCAGGAAAAAAGATTTAGAATAAAATATTCAGTGAACAACAAAAACCTTAAAATTAAATATCTTCCTTATTAGGGTAATTAAAGTTTATGCAAATGTTCTAATAATCATGTGATCATGTCAAAATCAGGAATGGATCATAATTTTCATTCGTATTGCACTATATTTTTTTCATACTTACCTGCCAAATCATTCTCTTCACATTCAAAGCCTACGTGTCTGTGATATGTGTAAATGACATGTAAACTAAATTATGAATTTACTCGTTGTTTACATCAATTCAACACATCCAGTCACCTAACAGAAGATCCTATTCTCATTTTAGGACTAGACATAGTGTACATATGGGTCTTTAGCTAGATTTCAGCCCTGCCAACACAAAACACTTTAGGTAATGAAGCCTTTCGGGTTCACAGATATTGCATCCAATCTCTTCAATGATATTAATATTCCTGTTAGTAAATTCATTTACTGATGAGCAAGAAAAATTATCAACACTTTTTTCTATAGGTATCTAAACATTAAAAATATTTGAATGATTACTTTTGAAAATGCATATCTATATACTCTGTAAGAGAGTAATATAAATGTTTATGAAACTGAAATTTGTATAAATGACAAAAATTGTCACAAAATTATCTCTTGTACAAATATTTTATGGAATATAGTTTGCATTAGTATAAGAATATGTTGGAGTAAAAAAGACTTAGGAACTACAGATTTACACAATGGATATATTATTGAGGCAGAGAATGAAGCCTTAAATAGCTCATTTGAATGAGGCTCAACCAAATACTTTCCTGGTTTCACAAATGTTCAAAATCCTTTACAGTAAAATTTTGGAATTATGATATCCCTTACACAGCTTTTTTCAGAAGAATGATAGATGATTCAGTAATGTTTGTTTATAGCAATTTCAAATACTCTGGAGGTTTCTAGAAATTTAGAAACAGTCTGATTGTCACTGCATGCTGTTTGCACTATTTGAACAAACAAGATTTTGTTTGTGAACAGATTGATCACTTCTCTTCTGACAAATCAGCATAAACTTGTGAAGTAGTTGTAAATATCTATTGTTAAATCCAAACATAAGCATTTCAATTACCTCTTAATTATAAATTAAAACTAAACAAGTTTAAAAATGACCAATTTAATTTCTATACAACACTTTTTGTTGTTTCCATGAAACAAAATTATCAGTGATTGAATAATAAACATCTAACTTTCAGTTAAATTACAGCAACAACTGCTCATAAAAAAAGATAAACAAAGGAAAATCCTCTTTAATTCAGCCTTCCCTACTAGATTTTGTAAACATGATGTCAGGTATTTGTTTTTGTATGTATTTTTACAGCATTAAGTAATCATCATTGAGCAATTTAATAATACAGTGTGCAAGTATTTTAAGAGCACAAATTGGTTTAAAAAATGTGAAAGTCTTCCACTAAGCAGTATCTGTAGTTATGCCTAAACTTTAGTGATAAAATATTTCTTTATAAAAAGCTTTCCTAAATGAGACATTTCTATTTATAGTTTTCCTATAAATTAGACAGGATTAAAGAAACATTTCCATGTTTATTTTTTCAATATTTCATATTGATAACATATGGAAATCGTTTATGTGCCGTCAATATTGTGGAGTCAGTAGGGTACAGGAATACCAGGAACAGGGAGCAAAACAAATATGCCTTCATATAGCTTACATTATAGGGGAAAAGACAGACAAGAAATAAGTATATGATGTCACATACTGTGCAAAAGAAGACATGCAAAGAAATAGTGATGTAATGGTGGCGGTTAAGATCAAGTGGCTAGGGAACACTTTTTAGGAGTTTTTGTTGAGAGAAAACACAATCAAGGGAGAGAATATGCCACATAAAGACTGTGGATCAGAAGAATAGGTTCAAGAGATCTATTGTTCAACATGGTGACTATCATTAACAACAACATAATGTTCAATTTGACAACAATATAATCATTCAAAAATGTTAAAAATAACTGAGATTAATTAGCTAGACTTAGTCATTCATCATTATACAAAGTTCAGTCATGCTCCACAGAACATTTAGGTGAATGATGGAGTGGATATACAAGTGGTCTCACATATTAGATGTCTGTACTAGGCTATGCTATTTAGGTTGGTGTAAGTACATTATGGTGAAATTGCCTGAAACAGTTTTGCAGAATATGTCCCTGTCATTACTCGATGCATAACTGTGTGTATTCTTTTTAAAGTATCATTTTGTACATGATAGATGCATACAATTTTCTCTGACAATTAAAAAAATGTACAAAAACAAACTTTAGATTCTAGCATTTCTAGTCATGAAAGAGAAGTACAGAAAACCTGGATCAGAAAGGAATTTTGCTGATTCTAATAAGAGCAAACAGACAAAATGGCTAGAATTTAATGAGCTGGGGCAGAGAGAGAGAGAGTAAAGTAGTAGGCCATGGTTAAGTTTGGATTTTACTCTGATTACAGTGGGAAATTATTGCAAAGGAAAGTGATTGACATTTAAAAATCACTCTACATGTATAGAAACCTGCAGTTGGAAGATATGAATAGAATCTGGGAGACCCAGGAAGCCAATAGGAACTCACCTCTAAAAGAGTGGCAACTTGAGATAGTATGGGAACAGAAGGAGAATGAGAAAGCCTTACATTTAAGTTGAATAGAAGTACAAAAAGAGTTGGCCAATGTTGAGGTTGAGGGAAGAAAGAGAACTCCTAAGATTTGAGGTCTGAGAAAAGTATAAATGTAGGTGACTTATTGAAAAAAGACAGAAAGAAGAAATTAGTAATGAGAAACAAGATTATTTTTTGGAATATGTTAAGTCCAAAACAGTAGTCAAAGTGGAAATGTTAAACAGAATATTGGATGTATGTATATGGTGTTCAGATATGGGCATGAGCAGAGATACTGATTTCTTTCATCAGCATATATGTAGTATTTCTGTGTAATTCCTTTATAAGACTAATTTATAGTTCCTTTTGGGGGGTTTCAGCATTTTCTTTATATCTGCATGTCTTGCTGGATCAGATAAGATCCCCAATCTCCACTGACTCAAATCCTGCATATCTCTCAGCAGTTTCAAACTGTAAGCCCTCTGTCACATATATCTCCAGCCCTGTTTTTGCTTCTGGAGAAGAGGATTTGAATGAAACTAAAGAAAAAGGCAAACATAATTGTAATAAATTGAGATATAGTTGAGAGATAATTGAATAGCCTATTGATTAATTAATGAAAAATTCTCCAAGCCATTATGCTTACATAATTAGTTTTTCATTTTTGGTACACTCCTTTAAACTTATGACTAAATTCTCTATTGTTTAAACTATTCACAACATTTTCATTCACATTTGGAAGCTTCATGAAGTCATTTGTATTTTCACATGTCCTTTGTCAGATTAATGAAAATTTATTATTCTTAATGATCCCCATTCTTTCTTAAAACTTCTCTTGTGACTATTGGCCATATTGATAGATTGATGTCTAGGGCTATGGATCCAAACTATTTAAAACACAATTCAGTATTTGTTCATTTATAGTTTTTTGTTTATTTATTTATTTATTTGTACCAGGGATTGAATTTAGGGATGTTTAACCACTGAGACATATCCCCAGCCCTTTTTTATATTTTGTTGGAGACAGGGCCTCGCTGAGTTGCTTAGGGCCTCATTAACTTACGGAGGCTTGGTTTGAACTCTCCATCCTCCTGCTTCACTAATATTACAGGCATGCACCACCCCACCCAGCTTGCTCATTATAGTTTTAGTCTTGAATTCCTTAGTTCATTTATACTTGTTATAAATACATGTAACAGAAAATTCAATGGATATCATGTTATCTATTATCAAACAAGTTTCAAGACTATATACATTAATAGGAAAAAAACAGATCAACTGGGTTTTTTTATAGCTTTTTAAAATATTTTAGTTATAGGTAGACATAGTATCTTTATTTTATTTATTTATTTTATGTGGTGCTGAGGATCAAACCCAGTGTGTCACATGTGCAAGGCAAGTGCTTTGCCACTGAGACACAACCCAGCCCAAGATTAATTGTTTTTAGCACTTACTAAAACTTTATTGTATTTCTTCAACAACTAATAAGTGCTCCTTGAACACCTGGCTTGGGTTAGACCCAATTTTGCCAGACAGCTGTGCTTCACTGTAGATTAACTGGATCTGCCTTTGACAGTGGCTTAAACTCAGGTCTTTCCATATGTTTTTGTTTGAGGGCCCTACATCAGCAGTATTCCAAGGTCATATTCTTCTCCTGGCAGATTACAAGATTACCACATTTCATCCTTCTAATATGTCTGCACTATCCCATTGGCCAAAGCAAACCATAAGTATGGACAATGATATGGAAAAAATGGAAACTTTGTACTCTGTTGGTAGGTATCTGAAATGATACAATAATTATAGAAAACAGTACATATTTTCTTCCAAAAGGTTATAAAAGAACAACCATATCCAAATATCCCAATATTTAGTATATATCTAAAGTAATTGAAATCAGAAACTCTAGGTGACATCTTTACCTCCATCTTTATTGTAGCCCCATTGACAATAACCAAAATATGAGAAAGAAATATCCAAAAACAGAAAAATGGATAAAAAATGGTGGTTGACATATGTCATGAAGTATTATTCATCCTTTTAGAAACAGGAAATTGCTGGGCATGGTGGTGCACAACTGTAATCCCAGCAATTTAGGAGGCTGTAGCTGGAGGATCACAAGTTTGAGGCCAACCTCAGAAATTAAGTTTAATGAGTCCCTAAGCAACTTAGTGAGACTCTGTTTCAAAATTTGAAAAGGGAAAGAAAGGGCTGGGGATGTATATCAGTGTTAAAGCACCTCTGGATTCGATTCCCAGCACCAAAAACTAAAAAACTAGAAAAAAACAGCATATTTTGGCATCTGTGACAATACAGAGTAACCTAGAGGACTTCAGGATAATTAAAGTAAGATTGTCACTGAAAGAAATACATCAGGACTCTCTTATGTAAGGATCTAAAATGTTAAACTTTTATAGACAGAGTACAAAGGGGTTGGGGAAGAAAGTAATGAGGAATTGTCATTCAATGAATTTACAGTTTCAGTCAAGCAAAATGGGTATGTTCTAGATATCTCCTACACAGCATATTATCTGTGGTAAACAATAATGTATTTTGTACTTCAATTATTTAATATAGCAAATCTCCAGGTGTGCTATTGCTCTCCCAGCTATGTTACCCCAAATAAAATAACCATTCTCACTTCTATCATCATGAATTAATTGATTCTGTTTAAATTTTAATGGAATGAGTTATTCATATGCAAAAAAGTAGAAAGTAACTTTTAGAGATGACATATATATCTATTGGTTTGGTTGTGATGATGAACTCATGAAAGTTTATGTATTGGTCCAGGGAATTGTAATTTCATTACATTAAATATGTGTACTTTTGAGTGCTTCAATTAAGCCTTAGTTAAACTATTAAAAAAACTAGTAGAATAAATTCAAATAATATTGGTATATAAATAGGTACAATACCTTTAAAATAAGGTACATATAAACTCACCTGCTACAGTTATTTCTACTTGGGTGGCAATGCCTAGGGAATGAATTCAGAGTAGGCTATTAGGTGGAATCCTAGTTCTGTTAATATAGGCTGCAAATCCTTGAAACTGCTACCTTCCTTTCATCTCATTTTCCCATGTGGAAAATTAGAATAATTACATTATCTTCCTCTTGTGAGTGTTGAGTTCTAAATGAATACTTACATGTATTTTGGATGGAAGCTTGGATAGAATAAACATAATTATTTTCTATCTTATACTTAGGAATCTATAGGAATTTTTAATTCACAAGAACAGCTCATACTCACTATGGCATCAATGTATAAAATAGCTAGGAATACAAATGTTATGCAAAACATTTTTAAATATTATAAACTCAATGGAAGGGCACACAATGAAAACAAAATACATGTAGAGATTTTTACCATGTATACGGAGGTGATGATTTACTTTGTTAAAAGAATCCATAGTTCCCTCTTTTAAAAGTATAATTTGAAATTCAAATAGAAATAGAGCCTATGTGTATGTTTGCATGTATGTAACTAGAAAAACTGGCTCCAGTGTATTTTCAGAAGTATAACAAAACCAAACTGGATCAAGGCAACTTTGAAAGAGAATAGCATGAAAGCTTACTTTACCAGATATCAAGATATGTAATACTTCTGCAGTTTTAAAATAGAGTGATTTTTACATGAGATTAAACAAATTGATCAATGGAAGAGAACTGAAGCATTCACACATAAATATGCCATTGATATATACAAATCACTTGGGAAGGAGGAAGAAGAATGAACTACTTAATAAATCATGTTGAAATAATTAGCTATATTTCTGAAAGTACAGTAAAACAGGGCCTGTATCTCATAAAACATAAAAGAAAAAAGCCCACATTGATTAATGATCTAAATGTGAGAATCATTTTCTTTGAAACATTTCTGTATTAAACACAAGATGAATTAATCATAAAGGATACTTGAGTCTTATTTAAAGTTAAAATTTCTGTACTACTAAGGCACCAATAATAATGTTTAAAACACTCCTATGTCAAACAACAAAAACTTTGTCACAGGTTGGTATAATGTTTGTATACTGATATTATATATTGTTATTCATAATGCATTTATGAAAGACAATGAATTAAGAATCCTGCAAATGAATATGAAAAATATCCATGGCACATTTTGAAAATTGCAAATATTTGAATGGGAAATTCACAAAAGAGTAAACAGCAATGATCCAAATAAATGTGATAGTCTTGCTGATATTCATGAAGGATGAAGTTAAATACTTATTTGGCATTTTACATTCAACAATTTGACAGAGTTTCACACTCTTAATATCAAGTGCTGATGAGAATGAAAGAGGAAAATAAAGTGCAAATCTAGTACTTGGTCATTGCTAGTTCATGGAGTAGCTCCTTCTAGAGTGATAAAATTTCAGGCATTTCTCCAGATCTACAGAAAAATACATCCATATGGTGATCTTAGTGCATTTGTGCTGCTATAACAAAATATCTCAGAGAAACTGAGAATTTATAAACCATAGAAATTTATTTCTCATTGTTTTGACGCTGGGAACTCCAAGGTCAAGAAGTCAATAGGTTCGGCGTATGGTGAGGGAGGTTTTTTGCTTCTCAGAAGGAAACTTGTTGCTGCATCCTACAGAGAGAACACTGTGTAGGCACATGGTAGGAGGATCAGCCGAGCAAGAGAGAGCTCCTTTCAACACTGAGCTCCTTATAAAAGTGCTCATCCCTTCTTGAGGACAGTATTCTCATGATTGCGTTACTTCCCAAAGGTGATATCTTTAATACTGTTGCTTTGGGGATTGAATTTCAACATGAATTTTGGGGAGAGTACCATCATCAAACCATCTTTTGGGGAGAGTTGCAGTGATTTTGCACTCTCTAAAATTATGTGAATATCATCTTCTGATATCAAATACTATTAAAATAGCAAAACTCAAATTTGTCTATTAAAATAATTTCTAATCATATCCATTTTAAAGGAAGGGTATATATTCCTTGATTGACTATACTTCATTATCAGGGGGGAAAAAGCAGTATTTCTAAGTGAATAAGGAATTATGAACTGAAAACTATCAACTATCATTATGGTTCAGATTTTGCATATTATACAGAGTAATCCCTTCACATTTGGTATCATGTGGCCCTTATTTTTAAATAAACTCCAAGACTAAATTTCCTGATATGTGTTATGATCACTATCAGTGAGTAGTTGTGTAGAACATTAAAGTCCCCTTAGCCATAGCATGAGATAATAGTCTTTTGAGACATTTTTAAGAACCTAAACTAGAATGTTACTAAAAATTAGGCTTCAGTACAAAGAAGAGATTAAATAGATCAGACATTAGTACAATGTGAATTAGTTATAGGGACTGTTATAGAGTCTCACAAAAACATGTGGCAACTTTCACTCAGGAATCATTCAAGACCACTTCAAGGCCATCAACACTTCAGTTAAAAACACTATAAATTGGGGCTGGAGATATGGCTCAAGAGGTAGTACGTACACCTGGCATGCACAGGGCGCTGGGTTTGATCCTCAGCACCACATGAAAATAAAATAAAGATGCGTCCACTGAAAACTAAAAAATAAATATTAAAAAAAATTCTCTCTTAAAAAAAAACAAACTGAACTTTTATGGGCTTGTGTTGCTTAGTAATTTTCTCACATTATTATGACTATGGAAATCTTCTTTTCTGTATTTTATATGAAATTATTGCACATGTATTTGTTAATATATGTGAGTTAAATATAGTTAGGGTTAATAAAACAGCAAAGAAGCAATTTTGGTACAAGGAAAATGGGAGCAAAGCAATTTGGGCTCTCTGAACAAGAGTATAAAAATCTTAAGAACAAGCCACATAGTTCTTGGATTGAAAAAGAAGAATAACTGAATTCTGGGTCTACTCTTGTAATAGGATCTTATAGTTACTTATTTCCAGTTATCTCTTTTGGAAAATGAGGGTAAGGGCCTCTAGTTCTTCTTGGAATTCCTTAGTTGCCAAAAAAAAAAAAAATCCGGTTATCCGTCAGAAGACAAAATATATAGCTCATGGAGAAGGGTTTGTGAGAATATGTGAAAGAGGGAGAAGCCTGGCATCCCAGTGCCCATTTGAGGCTTCAGATCCCCCACCCCTGCCCAGACCACCATCTTGGCAGCTGTGTGGGGAACTTGAGTAGGAGAACTGAGCTGCCCACGGGAGTCCAGTTGAACCTCAGACCCAAGACACATACTAAAATGGTTGGTGCTGTTTCAAGCAATTAAAGCTGGAGTGTTTTGTTAATCAGTGATCAATAACTAAAATATTTATACCAAAAGGTCATGTAAGACTTTCATTCATTCATCAAACTAAAAGTTACTGAAATTTTATTATATGCCAGGTGTTGAACTGATCATATAATGGTGAGCTAAAATAGTAACATCATAGTGTGCTGTGAAGGAAATTGATGAAATACTTTGAGGAAATCTGATGTAGTCAACATGGTCTTGGGGGCCCCTGAGGAAGTAAACTGAGTTGACAGTGGGAATCACAGAAGGAGAAAATATTCAAGGAACTCAAGGGTACTTACTGAGGTGCAGCACTGGAAATAAGGGGAGAGTGGACAAAATAAGTGTGATAAGGGCCTGATTAGGCTGAGCATTATAGGCCATTGTAGGAGAGAACAATTTAGCTGGAAAGCACATCCTGTCCCCACCCATTTTTTTCATTATTTATGAAATAATTTAATACTCTAAGAGAGTTTTTTTTGGGGGGGCAGTGAAGACTTTTTTGTATTTATTTTTTTAACAGAAGGAAAGGTGGTCTGAAAAACATAGATGTTAATTTACAAGCCTCACTGAGATGTACTTAATCCAAATTTTTATAAGTTAAGTACCAGAATTCAGTATTTTGTTTAAAAACTACATCCTCTGCATTTTGGATGCAAAGAATGAATGGACTGATATTTGGGAACTGTAGATCTGGAGCATAAAGAACCACAATTGTCTTTTTCAGTTATGAGCGCTCGTGTGCACGCACGCGCGCGCACACACACACACAAGGAGTCACAGAGCAGTTAAGCAGTGTGTCTTTGGTTACACAGTTGGGAAGTTGCACAGCTGAAACTTTAATACAAGCAGCTTGCCTCTGGAACTTGGTTTTTTTAAATCATATACTACATGGGACATTAATCCCATACCTGATTCTGACATAAACAAGTTGTTTAAACACCTTTGATCCATGTTTCCTCATAATTTAAACAGAAAATTGGGCAACGGAATTCTTTAAGTCCTTTTTTAAAAGAATTAGACTTTTTGTCCACCTCGTTTCACACATCTTAGAAATAAGCATCAATGAAGATTTGGGAGAACTTAATGGGAGCTCATCACTCTTCCCACTTGCTAATTATTCCATACACAACGATATATCATCAGTTCACAGTGGCTGGTCCTGTGACTTCAGAGCAAAACATATTTTGCTCAGGCTCTAAGCATGTTTCAAAGAAGTTAGTATCCTATTAAAATAGACAAAAGAGATAGGGATACTTGGCCTCATCTCTCAAGAAAGAATAGACCCAGGAGTGGATTTCTGGATCAATGCTGATCTGGAACAATAGTGTACAACAGTAGGAGAGGCAAAAACAGGCTTTAGTGTCAATGCTGAATCAACTTAAGCAAATAGTTAAAACAAAGCATCACTTAAAAGGAGGTGTGAACATTTAGTGGACTCTGAAAAGAATGTCTCCCTATAGAATAAACATCTGACAAAAGAGAAGTATTTTTTCATTGATTTTTAGAAGACCAAATTGTACATAAATACCACCATCTTAAATTTATGATGTGCATTTTGCTATTTTTAATACTGCTTTCATAGTGGAGTGGTATTTTAATATCACTATACATAAACAAATGAAATTATGAAAATAGAGGAGGAAAAGGCTTTTAAAGGAGCATAAAAACAGTTTTATTAGGGTCTACAGTTGCTTTTAACTATATTAAATTACTGTGATCATATGCTACCCAAATACTCAGAAATTATATGTCTCTGTTAATTTGGAAATAGTATGGGTATATTTTTAAATAAATTATATGTTTCATAGCATTGCATTAGTAAAATTTGAGTAGCCAATTTTGTTCTTTAAATATTTTATCAGTAAAACTATATACTGGAGTACTTCCATACTTAAGATCCATAAACCTGAGGAGACAGATGGCTAAATGTTGGGCAGATAAATAAAAATGATGAATAATTCAAGAAAGGTTACTAATAATACATTTGTCCACATTAGTTTAATCTGCTTATGTCTAGACTACAACTTAAAATGTTGATGAAATTTTCAGTTAGAAAATTAGGTTTTATACTTCATTTTCCCTGTTGAAACTTTTCTTTAGGTGTTAGCAGAAGCCACTTCTTTCTTACACTTTTTTATAGATGAGCATTACACTTATTTTATACCCCATCATTATTAGGGGTGTATATTATGTGTTAGGCAACATTTGTTTTTGAAAATTACAGCTTGCCTTTGCAAAATTTCTAATATTTTTGTCAAGTTTTTGGTAGTTAAATGTCTCTAATGTAAAGTATGTGATGAAAATAACTTTGAATGAATAAATGAATGCTAAATATATTTAAGAAAAATTACCAGAAAATAATCTAGAGTTTAAGGCATAAAAAGTAAGTTGAACTTTTACATTAATATTTTTTCTCTTCCTTTTTAGTTAGACAAGAAGTTCAGGGTCTGACAGAAAATAATGAGTAAAGAACCTAGTAAAACATTGCCTAGAAAAATTTTAAGGAATTTAAAATTTACTTCAAAAATGAATTTTGATATCTATAGTTAAACTTGAATGCTTAAATATGTGAATTTATAACCAATATTTCCTGAAATCCCACTGAATTATAACGAATAAATAACAAGTTATAAACCCACAGATAAAAATGTGAGAACGGGAGTAATACCACAGAATAGATGTCAACAAAATTTTGCAAATAAGAAAGTGGATTGATGGATTCCAAATGAAATGACAAAATGTAGAAAGCAGAAAACTTATAACACGGAGAGAAAAGGAATACATGAAACAAACTAATTTGTAGATCAATGCATAAAAGATAAAAATTAGGGGCATTAGGTAAATTTTAAGATAAATGAGGGACAGTTTGAGAAGCACACAGCAATCCCTATCCTCTTACCCAGGTAAGTTCCACTTTCTACTCTGGAATGACACAGGAGTCATGTTGCTCAGACCATATGAACCAAACATGTTCTGATCTATCCCCTGACCCTACAGAAAGAAGGGATCTTCTCTTCTCTTAGAAACTGAGCTTAGGGAATAGGTGGGAGTTTACCTAAGAATGAGGAGATTCCTGCCTTCTTTACTTTAACTAGATGTGAGACTCCTGACACCCAAGTTTATTGCCACTCTAATGGTTCTGCCCCATCCCTTAACTAACTATCTCTATCCCCACCCCCCACCAGATACCTCAATCACACTGCAGAATATTGGTGAGACTAAAAAAGAAGACCTAAGTAATGATTTGGTCCTCACATGATTAACCTACTCCAAAGCCCAAAACAACAAATCCTATTTTCCTCTGAGTGTTCTCTTTTAGTTTGTAAGTTTGTCATAAAAAAAAAAAAACCACTACACACTGGGTGGCTTAAAATAACAAAAATGCATTTTCTTCCATTTGTATAGGCAGAGTCTGAAGTGAAGGTATCCACAGGGTTGTTCTCCCTATGAAAGCTCCAGGGAAGTGCCGTTCCTTTCCTTCTCCTCACTTCTGGTAGTAGATGGCAGTCCTCTGTGTCTTTGTCTTCTAGCTGGATCACTTCAGTCTCTACCATCCTCTGCACATATTTTTTCTTCCTTTGTGTGTCCTTGGTTCTGAATGTGCATCTTTTTGCTCAGAGAATGATACCAGTCATTGGATTTAGGGTCTTCTCTATTCCTGCATAAACTTATCTTGGCTTAACAAGTTATATCAGCAAAAGACTCATCCCAAATGAAGTCACAATCTAAGGTTTTAAATGGACATGAATTTTGGGAAGACAATTTTCAATCCATTATGAATAAGATCTTTACATTTGATTGTTTCAAGTGTGAATAGACATTAGTATAAAGATTTTTTTTATGTCAAATCTTTTTTTTTT
This sequence comes from Marmota monax, assembly GCF_021218885.2. Classification (NCBI taxonomy): domain Eukaryota; kingdom Metazoa; phylum Chordata; class Mammalia; order Rodentia; family Sciuridae; genus Marmota; species Marmota monax. The sequence goes on along the minus strand of NW_026694084.1, from coordinate 18,850,837 downwards.
CTTTTGATGGACAGGTCATGGATTGACAGAGGCAGATTCATACAAAGAAAAAAGAATTCTGAACATAATAACAAAGCAACTCAATCAAACAAAGAATGACCAATGATTGATACTTTTTCTTCTATGAAATTCTATATTTTAAGTATGTGTTTTATGTCAACTAATAATATGGATTATTAGGAACACTAGAGACAAATTTGATTGGTAGTAACATTATCACCTATCAAACATTTGTACTATTTTAATTTTTACATGAGAAAAACAATCAAATAGACAAGTTGGTTATTTCCTTCTCTATATTCTTCAAATATAAAGTTTCTCTATAAAACTGGAATTAAATTTATCAAAATACATTATTTCAACCACTTAAAAATCATTTGACTCATTATGAAATATATTCTCTACCTCTGTCTATATTGTGGATTTAAGAAATGACTATTCAAAAATAGTTTTTTTTTCCCTAAGATCATGGTTGAAAATAAGGCTGCTCTATCATTTAATGTTTGCTTTCATAAAAATCTTCTTGTTTTTCCCAGGAAAATATCAAAGAAGCAAAACAGTATGTGCAAAAGCCATGCTTCTTCAGGTGGCTTTGTATGATTCATTTGTAGAAAATGAAAATAATGACATGGATTTATCTGCCACAGTCTGGCTGGGCACAAATCACGAGCCACTGAAGCAGGAACAAACTTTATTTTTGAACTCCACCAGCAACTCCTCCCAAACGCCACACGGTTCATCCAGGAACCAGCCACCGGAAATATCTCCTCCGGAAATCCCTCCTCCTTCATTTCCCCAACCAACGGGAACTCTTGGGGAATCCCCGGGAATCCCCACAAGAACTCCAAAGTAGTGTGAGAACTCAAAAGTAGCGGCCGAGGCGGATAGTAATGCCTCACCTGTCAACCAATACTGTTGGAAAAATGCCAGGGGCCATACGGATTCCGCTGTGGCTCTCAGCATTTTCCCCCTTCTGTTTAATTACACAACAAGCAATGTGGCTTAGGGACCATGCCTGTTAGGTTGTTCAATACAACATATGGTTCTTACACGTCATCGGATGAGCTGACCTCTAGGCGTCAGCTTCCTATCTTAGGTTGGTACCACTGCAATTGGATCATACCCGTCACTGACTACCGGTCCAGCATATAGCCATACTTGTGGATAGGACTTTGCACCAGTGGGGGGGTGAGGTTCTTTGCCTCACCTCTGTTGGCCCCTAAATTTTAGACCATCGCTAGTAGAAGGGAGGAGGATGCAAAATGCCACGACACTAAGCCAATTGAGGGCTCCTTTGAAAAATTGTAGCACCGGTGACACCATCAGCAAAGATACTCCAGCACTATCGCTGCACCAACAGATAGTTCACAATGCATACAAGTGATACATAGTCCAGGCAAGTTCTGAAAGCAGTTCAAAGCAGAGGAATCCATCAATATGTCCATTTCCTCCCAAAGTAAATCGAATTCTTGATTGAGCATCACTTATTGAGTTATTATTCATCGATGCATCAGTTTATACAGTTTGTTGTGATAACTATTGAAGAAGCTGTAGTTTGGTTTTATCTTTGTCTTTACTGGCACTGGGATGAAGATAGGAATTCTGGAAATGATGCTAAAAAAAATTATGTAACGTTCCAACAGGTACTAAGAAAACAATATTCTGAACAATTTACATTATCCTGAACAGAATTATTAAATATAATGAAAAGGAAAGGTGAAAGTAAACAAACAGATCTGTTAACCTACTTATTTGTACACATATTAAAACAATCCTCAATAGCTGTTTACCCAATTTAAATTAAACCATTTAAATCACGTGAATAAAAAAAAATTCGGATCCATTTTTTCATGAGCGCTCCTCATATATGAATATATGAACATACGCACATACAGACATACAACACAAAACAGAAGTGTGCACACATAACATAATATATACAACACATAACATAATAGTAAAGGCCTTCTAGTTTACACAGGTGAAATCTCCATTGCAATGTTTAAAACTCCACAGTCAAAAAATAAAACTGATCAGAAAAACATTAACCTAGGTCTGTATGAGCTCAAAAAATAAAATAGGACTTTATGATGTGGGAAAAGGCAATAATAAAATAGATATTGAAAAAAGCATCCTGGTTAATCACTGTTGCAGATGTATGAATAGCCAAGCTGGAGCTCTGGATATCAGCTGTTATGGATTTGAGTCAAATCATCTTCTTTTTGGTCTGTAGAAATCGATTTGGTTAGTCTCTCTGGAATCCAAATTGGCTGTTGTTCTCCCTGTGGAAATGATGAGCACAATTGTTTAAAAGAGGTAGCAGTATAACCAGGACCATTATCTGTTTTTAACTGTTTTGGAATGCCCACAGTGGCAAAATTTTGTAAGCAATGAGCTATAATATCTTTAGTTTTTTCTCCAGCATGAAGGGAGCCCATCAAAAATCCGGAAGAAATATCAACTGTAACATGCAAATATTTTAATTTTCCAAATTCTGGCAAGTTTGTGACATCCATCTGCCAAATATGGTTACATATCAATCCTCTAGGATTGACTCCAAGATTAACTTGTGGTAAAAAGGTCACACAATTTTGACATTGTTTTATTATTTGTCTAGCTTGTTCCTTAGTTATTTTAAAACGCTTTTGTAAAGTATTAGCATTGACATGGAACCTTTTATGAAAATTTGTAGCTTCTTCTAGTGTTGAGAAAGTATGTATGTCATGTGTAGTTTTATCTGCTAAATCGTTGCCCAAACTAAGGGCTCCAGGCAATCCTGTATGTGCTCTGATATGTCCTATAAAGAATGTATCTTTTCTGTCCCAGATTAGACTTTGTATAGTGGAAAACAAAGAGAAAGCAGTAGAGGAAGGGGAAATCCTACCAGCATCTTCAAGGGATACTATAGCATTAACTATAGGCTGACTATCAGAAAATAAATTAAATACAGAATCTTTAAACATCACAAAAGCTTGTAAAACTGCATTAAGCTTTACCTTTTGAGCTGATTGTTTGGGCACTAAAAATGTAAAAGTTTGATCAGGGGTGACTACTGCTGCTGTACCATTATTTGACCCATCAGTGAATACATTTGGAGCATTCATGATAGGGGTTTTTCTTGTCATTTTTGGAAAAAATACAGGATGTGAAGACCAAAAAGACAACAAAGGATTTGATGGTAAGTGATTATCAAATGAAACATTAGATTTACACATGATTATTGCCCAAGTATTTAACTCATTAGCTAACTCATCAATTTGATCCATAGTATATGGAGTAATAATTTTATTGGGAGAAATTCCAAACACTCCCTTTGCTGCTTTTATTCCTTTGAGTATTAATTCTCCTACAGCCTCAGGATACCTAGTAGGAATAGTGTTAGGAGAATAAGATAAATGTATCCACAATAATGGACCTTATTGCCAAAATACTCCTGTAGGAATATTTTTTGTTGGTATTACAATAAATAATAAAGGCAAACTTATATCAATTCTATCCAAATGCATATTTTCCATTTATGTTTCAATAATTTTTAATGTCTTTCTTGCTTCAGGCGTTAACATGCGGGGTGAATTTGGATCTGATGGACCTTTTAGGATATCAAATAAAGGTCCAAACTCTCCTGTTGGTATGCCTAGATAAGGCCTTATCCAATTTGTGTCTCCTAATAACTTTTGAAAGTCATTAAGTGATTTGAGTTGATCTACTCGTATCTGAATTTTTGGTGGACGGACCATGGTTGAGGATAATAGAACTCTTAAATAATTAATTGGAAAATTTAATTGTACTTGTCTATTGCTATTTCTAGATTACAATTTTTTAATAAATTTGTAAGTGTGGCATAACGTTCTAGCAATGTGTTTTTATCTTTGTGTGCTAACAATACATCATCCATATAGTGAAATATTTGTAGTTCAGGATTTTGATTTCTAAGTGGTTGGATTGCTTTGTTAACATGAATTTGACACATAGTTGGGCTGTTAGCCATCCCTTGAGGGAGTACTTTCAATTCATATCTCTGATCAGGACCTTCATGATTCAGTGCAGGGATAGTAAATGCAAAATCTGGACTATCCTCAGGATGAATTGGAATTGAAAAAAAACACAATCTTTAATATCTATAACTAAAACATACCAGGTTTTTGGCAAAGCAGACAATTGAGAAATCCCTGATTGAGCAGGTCCCATAATAACCATCTCATTATTAATGGCTCTTAAATCTTGCAATAATCTCCATTTACCAGATTTCTTTTTAATGACAAAAATGGGAGTATTATAGGGAGATATGGAAGGTTGTATATGTCCCTCTGCTAATTGTTGTTTGACCAGGTCATGGGCTGCTTGTATCTTTTCTTTAGTCAGGGGCCACTGAGGAACCCATACTGGTCTTTCTGATTTCCAAGTAATTTTTATTGCCTCAGTGACCCCTTCTGAAAACCCAGTCCATGTCTATTTATTCCTTGATCTATTTGAATTGGTGCTGCTATACCTTGTTCTCCTAATCTTTTTTCTTTCCTGAAACCTTGTCTAGCCCTAATAGTGGGCACATTTGGATTGATATTATTTGTTAATGTCAAACCTAATTGATCTAGGACATCTCGTCCCCCTAAATTTATAGGAAGATGATCCAATACATATGGCTGTATAGTTCCTTCACATCCTTCAGGATCCTTCCAATCTAATACCATTGCACTTCTATGGGGATTAGTCGCCACTCCTAGGCCTCAAAGCGTTTGAGTGGCTTGTTGTAATGGCCAATGTTTTGGCCATTCTTGAGGAGATATGATGCTAAGGTCTGCACCTGTATCCAATAGCCCATTAAATTCATGTCCTTGAATATTTAGTTTTAGCATGGGGCGAGAATCTAAATTTAAAGACAGCATAGCCCAATCTACACCTGTGGAGCCTAATCCCCTGGAACCTCTTTCTATACTACTACTGGAAAATTTATCATATAGGCTGTGTATTATTAATAACTGTGCTATTCTATCTCCTGGTGAAATTATTGATATACCCTTTGGAGAACTAGCTATAATTTTTATTTCACCTTCATAATCGGGATCAATTACTCCGGGACTTATGATAAGTCCTTTTAGAGTAGAAGAACTGCGTCCTAACAATAAGGCTACTGTTCCTTGGGGAAGAGGTCCTTTTACTCCTGTGGGAATGATTTGAATTCCCATCTCTGGAGTTAGTACTGCTCTGGCAGAGGCGCAGATGTCCAACCCTGCGCTCCCTCTGGTTCGTCTGATGAGAGATCTGATGGATAATGTGTCCTGGGCACTACCCTGATGGTGTTGCTGGGTTCCTCCATGGTGTTTCTGGGTTCCTCCAGTGCCCTGTATATTTGTGGTCATGGGCCCCGGAGCATTGGGCCCCCCTGTCCGTTTTTTGGCAATGGAGCCCGATGCCTCTCTCCACGATATTGTGGGTAAACACCTGGTCCTTGTCTGTTTTTTGATAATGGAGTACCCTCTATGGTGGTTTGAGAATGGCATTCATTAGCCCAATGTTTCCCTCTACGGCATCATGGGCAAAAAGCTGGTATTCTACTCATTTGGTACCTAGCTTTGTTAAACCCTCCTCCTATGGGGCAATTCCTTTTAATATGTCCTGTTTGTTCACAATTGTAGCATGTTTTTGGCCTGGCATCTAAAGCCTGTTGTACTGCAGCTGCCAAGACTTGCCCTTGTTTATTAATGTCTCTACATAATTTAATATATGTGTTTAAATCTCCATGTTTCCATGGTCTAATGACCTCTCTGCACCAACGATTTGCTTGCTCATAAGCCAGTTGTTTAATTAATGGCATTGCTTGTTCTGTATCCCCCAAAACTCTGGTAGCTGTTTGAATAAGCCTATCTACAAATTCAGTGTAAGGTTCATTAGCTCCCTGTATTACCTTAGATAATTGGCCTTGTAAATCTCCATGTCCTTGTAAAGTCTTCCATGCCCTAACTGCATCTGCAGCAATTTGTGCATATATAGCAGGATCATATTCAATTTGTTGCCGTTGACCCTCATAAGGTCCTTTTCCTAACAACATATCTAGATTTCTTTGAGGGTAACCAGCTGCGCATTTCGCCTAGCCATCTCCATGCAAAATTCCTCATTGGCAACCTTCCATAACAAATATTGTCCTCCATTTAGTACAGAATTACACATACTAGCCCAATCTGCTGGTGTCATGTCCAAGTTGGTAATGGATTTGACCATGCTTACAGTGAAGGGTGCTTGAGGACCATAGGTTGTTACAGCCTCCTTTAACTGCTTCACTGTTTTGAAATCTAAAGCACAGTGAATTCGCTGCCCTCCTGCCTGCTCAAATACAGGGCATGCTAATCTTTGAGGTCCTGTCTCAGGATCCCATCTATCAATTATGGGGGTTGAGAGCCACTCAGCTGTCTCCATAGGTGGAACTGTTGGTTGAATTACGCCCTCTGGTGATAGAACGGTGTTAGTAGCAGCCTCCTGTTGTAGCTTTTTCCCTAATAGCTGTTTCTCCTCTAGGCTTTCTTCCTTTAAATTTTCTTTCTCTGTGTGACTAGCTCGAGAGACCTTCTCTTTTGCTTGATCTAAAATGTCTTTCTCCATGGTCTGAACCTCTAACAATTTACTTAACACTCTTTCAGTTTGTTTTTTACTAATTTCTAATCTATTATAAAGATAACACAACCCAATAAGATAACACAAAACAAAACTGAAACAGAATGAAACAAAAACGGAACAAAAAATCGTTGTATCAATTTTCCTATTTTCTTGACATGTGCAGTTGTGGTCTATTTTTATCTCTTCCTCAGGGGCGAACAACTTCAAACCTTGAGCCAACCATTTTTCCCAGTTTGCCTGAGAAAGTTCTAGAGATAGGCAGACTAAAACAAAAACAAAATAAATCAAAACAAGAACACATTGTTTTTTAAAATGGTCACCCATTCTCTCGCCTTTCCTTAGGGACAAGCAATTTCACTTACCCCCAAGCTTCAGGCGCTCCCCACACGGGCCACCAAATGCCACAGTCTGGCTGGGCACAAATCACAAGCCACTGAAGCAGGAACAAACTTTATTTTTGAACTCCACCAGCAACTCCTCCCGAACTCCACGCGGCTTGTCCAGGAACCAGCCACCAGAAATCCCTCCCCCTGCACTTCCCCAACCAACGGGAACTCTCGGGGAATCCCCGGGAATCCCCATGAGAACTCCAAAATAGCCCGAGAACTCAAAAGTAGCGGCCAAGGCAGATAGTAATGCCTCACCTGTCAACTAATACTGTTGGCAAAATGCCAGGCGCCATACCGATTCAGCTGTGGCTCTCAGCATTTATCTTTCCTTTTCTTATCTTCTAGAAATCCTTAATTCAAATATGCAATTCAAATTTCTGAAATCTATTCATTCTGGGTCTTTTCAATGTGATTTCTGTTCTCAGTTATGTTTTAAGGTATTTACTTGTTATGCTTGAATAAACATAGAAGCTGTAATGGTAAAGACAATAGAGTTTTTATATAACTCTGCCTTCTAATACCTGTTTAATCTAACAAACTATAAAATCCTAGACCTTGACAATTTCATTTGAATAGGGTAATACTATCTACCTTACTAGATGACCGTGAGGATTAAATGAGATAATGTGTTTACATTATTTAACACCATGCCAGAAATGTTCATTTGTTTATTCATATTTCTCTAAAACCCTTGCTAAACGTATAATATGCACCTGTGATTATGATACGTTTTAGAAAGATGATGTTGAGTGAACAAATATGAAATAAATATGAATATATTTATGAAATAAATAGGAACAAATATGACTCATAAAATTTAGAATCAGTAAATGCCCCCCAAAAAGGAAGTGTACTTACTAATACTATAGCTAGCTATGGACAGTGATTCTATTTCAAACTGACCCACAAATCATTGGTAACTATAAAATCAGGAAGGAAAGTTTGTTAGCCTTAGATTAATCTGAATATTTTTATGAAACTATGTGTACTTTGTAGATCTTGTCCGGATGTTATTTTACCTGCAGCGTCTTCTCTATATGTGTTCACTTTTGAAAATTTGACTCAAGCTCTAAATTAATACTGTATCTAAATGAGAGGTGAAACAATGCAATGGATAAAAGTCAATCCCATTATAACTTTAATGTGCTGTAACTAGCCTGAGACACCTTTCTTCTACTTATACACTATCACAACCTATTTATGAGTGAATAGAGTCAGATTTCATGCATATTCATCTTTGTATCCAAGAAAGTGGTGAGTACACTGTTTTTTAACCCAAATAACTATTTCTAAAATTAAAATTAATTCTGAAGATTTGGCATGCAATCACTGCTATTGTTCTAATTGGGCAAGTTCCTTAATTTTCTTACTTGCAAAATGAAAAGGTTAAATAAGATAATCAGTCACTTCCATGTCCTACCTACCACTGTACCTAATGTTTACCTTTGTTGCTGTCCTCATCATATGCAGAGGACCAAAATGATAGGTATATATCATTTTGTTTACAATGCCTACTTGAGATATTTAAATTCTCAGGAAATATATGTTTAATTAAAAATCGAATTGTGGATTATAAGGCTGCCTCCTTATTACATTTATAATACATATTATAGGAATTTTAAGCATTAATTACATCATGACTTATTTTAATTATTTAATTACATTTTCCCCCCTAAAATACTTGGAGGAATATAATGAGTAATTAGGGAAATATAACATTTTTATGAGTGTTTCTAGAAAAATTATTACATAAAGATTTTCAGCACACCTGTATAAACTCATTTGAAAGCAGAAGATATAGAGTTGTTTGCCCAGCAGAAAGGTGATATGGTGATAAAACAGAAAATATCTGAGTTATAGTCTATTTCCAGATGGGACTATGTTAACAAAAGTTGAGTTCAACTGAATTATTGTGGAAATGTGTTTTCTTTAAAAATAGATTTACATGAATATTCTTCTAAACTTCTAGGGGCTGAGTTTTCATTAACATATTAAATAGCAGTGATTTTATTTTATTTTTTTCCATTAAGAACATTGGGAGGAAATCATATAAAAGGAGAAATTTGTCTAGTGTTGCATAAGTTCTAATTTTTAAATCAAAACAATGAAACTGTTTAGAAAAGGAAATGCCCTTGAGAATACAAAAAGATTTGTGGTTTAAAACAGTATTTAACACTTCAAACAATTATCTCAAAATTATTTATATGAATATCTAACAAGGAGAAGGAAAAAAAGAATCTATTTTTAGAGGAAAGAATGTATTGTGTTTTTCTCTTTTGTTATAATATCCTTTTACCACTATTATATGGCATGTTAGGGTTCTAACTGCTGACCCAAATAAACCCTAAAATTTTAGTGAGATTAGCCAATAGATGTTTATTTCTTGATCATGTATCAGTCCACTGTGGAAGCCCCTAGTTGTCTGGATTTCAATTTCTTGGCTGATAATAGACTTAGGCTTCTTCCATTCTCTGCTTTGTCATCCTTCAGAGTCTACTGCATTTAACTGCCAGATGGAGAAATAGAGGGTAGATAAAAACACACAATAGTTCTGCATGGTTGCCAGGCATTTGAACACATAGTCCCTGACAGAGCAGCTATTTCTCAATTTTACCACTGTACTATAGAAGAGGGACACAAATTTATTCTGGAAAATTAATCATCTCTGCTTCACCTATTTAGGGCTATTCTCACATTTTAAATTATAGTTTTTGCTAATCCCAAAGTTACCTCTTTATCATTCTCACTTGAAACTTCATAAGAGTAAGTTGTATGTTTATCCATTTAATTTGGGGACAGAAGCCCTCATAAGCAACAAATATCCAGGAAAACATTTTATGAACAATTAACAGATAAAAAATATATTTCCATAAGTCAATTAAAATGGGAAATATTTGATTCATTTTTAAATAATAACCAAATGTCTATCTTTAGAAAAAAATTATCTGAATACCTGTAACATAGATAGTGATAGTCAATTGGTATTTTCAGGTTTTAATAAAATACACTCATTTTCATTTCATTGATTGCTCCCTTATGACCGACTAGGAAACACAGTTAAGAGAGGGTAGCTTTGCACCCACCGCTCTTTTTAAAGTAAGAAGGAGTTCACCATATTATCAATTAAGCCATGATTTGGGTAGGGTTTGAATATGCTCTCCAAGGGTTCCTGTGTTGGAAGCTTATTCACCTGTGTGGTGGTATTAAGAGGTGGTGGAACCTTTAAGATGTGGGACCTAGTAGGTGGTAATTAGGTCTTTGGGGACATTGCCTTTAAAAGGGATTAATGTGTTAATCAGAATGAGTTAGTTCCCATAAGACTGGGTTGCTATATAAAGACCAAAGCTAGTTCACCATAGTCTCTAGCTTCCTTTGTGTGTGTGTGTGTGTGTGTGTGTGTGTGTGTGTTGAGATGTGGTTAGGGGGGGATACCAGGGATTGAACCCAGGGGTGCTTAATCACTGAACTACATCCCCAGCCCTTTCAATTTTTTTTTTTTTTTTAATTTTGAGACAGGGTCTCTCTAAGTTGCTTAGGACTTAGCAAAATTGCTGAGGCTGGCTTTGAACTTGCAGTCCTCCTGCCTCAGCCTCCCAAGTTGCTAGGATTATGGGTGTGTGCCACCACACCAGATCTGACTCCTTTCTTGCCCTGTGATCTCTCCCCCTTGTACTTCCACAATGATGCCAACTACCATGATGTGATGCAGTCAGAAGAGTTTAGCACATGGTCTTCAATGCACAGAACTGAGAGCTAAATAAACCTGTTTTCTTTACAAGAGATCACATGGCAAGAAAGGAAGTCAGATCTGGGCATGGGGGTACATACCTATAATCCTCTCAATTCAGGAGGCTGAGGCAGGAGGACTGCAAGTTCAAAGCCAGCCTCAGCAATTTAGCAAGGCTCTAAGCAACTTAGAGAGACCTGGTTTCAAACTAAAAAATTGAAAGAGCCGGGGATGTAGTTCAGTGATTAAGCATCCCTGGTTCAATCCCTGGTACCCCTCATACCCAACCCCACCCACAACACACACACACAAACACAACAAAGGAAGCTAGAGACTATAGTCTTGTAGGAACTAACTCATTCTGATTAACTGATTGGGTATTTTATTGAAGCAACAGAAAATGGATGGATACAAAGCCAAAATTGTAATTTACGTAGTTAGAGGTCTTTTATGAGAAAATTTTTTAAAAATTCAAAAGAAAATTTTAGTTGTCAATGGACTTTTATTTCATTAATTTATAAGCTATCTGAGAATTGAACCCAGTTTTTCACACATACTAGGCAAGTGCTCTACCACTGAGCCACAACCTCAGCTCCTTCTGAGATGATTTTTAAGAAAAGGTTTATTGGAATCTTGAGTTAAAATTGTAATGAATATGAGACTTTGTTTTATCAGTTGAATTATATTTCCTAAATATTTTACTTTTCTCACAAGGGAAATGTTTTAAAATAGACATCCAGTTTCTCTCTTTTTTGTCTGGCATGCCATCAAAGGACAGTAAAACCCGTAAGAGAATAAATACTTGGGAAAAGGGAAGACAAAAGCTTAAACATTCTATAAAAAGACATGTCTTTTCATAGATAATCAGTGTAAGACTTTTAAACTTTATTAATATTTAAGTAAAAACATGCACACATAATATTAGAGTTTAAGAAATATTACATAATGTTTTTCATAAGTAAAATCTTGAATTTCTCATAAACTGTTTTAAGAAGATATCCAGTTATTCTGAATAAGAGTTTGGCCACTCCATTTTTACATACCAAATTAATCTTTACATCATCTGCCACCTTTTAGTATTATTGTTCTCTCTCCAACTTCAAATATTCCACTTTCTCAGAATTCAGACCAAAGCCAAGAGCATCACCTAGAAGGCTTGCATGATCTAAACTCTGGCTATCTTTTCAGACTGATCTGTACCATTCCATGCTCCAGCTCAGTGACCTTCTCTGGGTACAATTAATGCTTATAGACCTTCTCATCAATGGGACCACATACACATTATGTTTCCTTGTTTATACATGTTTATGATTATTGTCATTCTGCTATAATGGCCATTATATTATTGTCAATATCCATCTTTGTGTTTAAAAATACTCATTCTCTTGAATTCTATTATTGTTTAACATTATTGGAACTATTCTAGCCTGCTTGTTCTTATTAACTGGTAGATCTTATTTTGTTTTTTAAAAATTTATTCAATCTGTGTCATTTTAATTTAACTTGTATCTTGTAGATAACATTAAGTAAATATAGTCTTCCTTTTTATATCTGAAAATATCAGTCCTTTATTTGAATTTACTTAATTTAAATTGAATACAATTTTTAGTACAGTTACATTTAGGTTTACCATTTTGCTATTTGTGCTGATTATTTTTCTATTTCTCGTTTTGTGCAGTCTTTTGACTAATCAAACATTTCATATTTGATTTTACTGTATGTGGTGAGCCGCTTCTGCCGTTTCTGCAGACTATGGTCGCCATTACAAGATGGTGCTGGCTCCGCTGTGGTCTGTGACAAACAACTCCTTATTTGGGAGAGTTGGCGCATGGTTTTTCACCACCCTATGAGAAAGCTCCACGTGGCAGCTTCGCATTGGGGCTTGAGATGCTTTATTAAGGCTGGGAGGGGCATCCGAGAAGAGAGAAGAAGAAATATCAAGGGCCTGAATAAACTGCTGAAAGAAGATTCCTGAGTTGCGTCTTCCTTGCGGGCAAGGGGTCGCGACAACTGTATCTGTTGGCTTTTCTTGATCATATTTGTAGTTAAATTCCCTTAAATTCTAATAATTTGTATTACTATTTGGTATTTTACACAAAAATAATATTGAAAAATGTATGCTATATTCTCCTTTGTACTTTAATTTGTCTAAAGCATATATATTCTGAAAGTGCTTATCAAATGTAAAGTTGATAATCCAATCAATCTATGTTTTCACTCTTTCAAATAAGTAGTTTGTGTAATTTTTTATTATATACAGATTTTAGAAGATCCTATTAGAGACAGAAACTAAAGTCTTCCATGTATCAAGTTTAAAATTGGATGGAGCCTGTTTTAGTCCATTTCCATCACTATTAAAATTACCTGAGGTAATTAATTTATCAGTGAAAAAATTTGTTTTGGTTCCTAGTTTTAGAGGTTCTAGTCCATGATTAGATGAATCCCATTGCTTTTTGACCTTCATCAAGGATGCCAGATTACAGTGTTGGGAAGTACATTATTGAACAAATTTCTCACCCTATTGATAGGAAGCAAAAGAGACAGAACCTGGACCAGAGTCTCACAATTCTCTTTGAGACTATACTCCTAATGATTTAAGGACTTCCAACTAAGCTCCACCTCCTAAAGTTCTGTCACTTCCCAATAATGTCATTCTGGGGGGCAATCTTTTAACACATGGGTCTTTGAGAGATATTCAGCATCCAAATTATGGCAGAACCCAATACTGTTGACCTGATGTGAGATACCATAACTCATTTGAATGAGTTATGACTCTCTCTTTAAAAAATCCCTATTTCTTATTCTAAAATTATGGCCATAACTATAGTATAAACTAAAGTCATATTAAAAGTTTATAATGCTGCTAGCCTCAGTCAAAATCAAATACATTTCAGCTGTCATGTTTGGTAATAGCATTAATGTTAGTACCTACAATGGGCAAATGTTAGTAGAGTTTAAGCATCTGTCTCCTTAAAAACAAAAGGTGCTACTCAACAGTGATAGTAAAGAGGAAGATATTTGTTGTAGGATTTCTTAGTGCCACTATCTATCTGATAGAAACTCCTCTATCCTCGGTTCTATTCTCTTATGGGGAATACCTGTTATGTAGGTGGCCTCCAGTAGTTTACTATTTATTATAGTTAATTTTATATATATATATATATATATATATATATATATATATATATATATATATTTATATAGTTAATTATTATTTTTTACATAAACTGGAGTAATCATAATGAGTCATACTAGGGACTATCCAAGAATGTATCAGTGGGGATGCAGACAGCCATATGTAGGTGGACATCCTTCCTTTGGTTTCTAGGGTACCTGCATTGTTGCTTTGAATTCAGAATCAACACGGAGGCTCAGGTACATTCTGCTTGGAAGCATGTGAGTATGAGGCTGAGTGAGTGAGTGATCTGGCTAAAAGCACCTTGCCATTATCCATCCCAAATTCCTAGAGGCCAAATAGGAAGTGGAAATGTCATAGTTCCTATGTGTGGTATTGTGGGGAGTAAACATAGATACCTGACAATCCAAGACCTTTGTGTGCTTACTGCCTTCAGTATTCACCAATTAATTAGGTAGTGCCTGATGAATGTCCTAAAGGACTATACTTTTAGTTGTTGAATATGTCAGTTTGGGGATTGAATATTTTAACAAGTGATGCCATTATACCTGTGTCCCAAGCTAAATAGTTTGTTTATATTCAGATTCATATCAAATGCAAGTAATGATAGTGTCTTTCCTCTTAGCAATATTTAATTTATTTGCTTCTTAATAATTAATAATCCATTAAATTCTATTCACTTATCCCTTTTTATTTATTATATTTATTTTATGTTTTATAAATAGTACATTTATTTCAATGCAATTGTAAAATATCTGACTTCCAGTAGGTTATTATTTATTTTTCTTTTTAAATTGATGGACAGTTTTCTTTAGTTTTATAAATATACAAATAAATTTCTTATATCTCTATAAAAATCAATAGGAATATAAGAAATTTATAAAATTTAGTTAGGAATTTAAAAAATTCTTTAAGAATGTGTGTGTGTGTGTGTGTATGTGTGTGTATTTATGTATAATTGGGGATTGAACCTAGAAGTGCTTTATTACTGAGCTACTCACCCAGCATTTTCTATTTTTTGTTTTAAGACAGGGGCCACTGTTTTACTTAGAGCCTTGCTAAATTGCTGAGTCTGGCCTTGAACTTTTGAAACTCCTGCCTCAGCCTTCTGAGCCACTGGGATTACAGGTATGTGCCATTGTACCTGGCTAGAATTTTATTGCTGTTTCTTTATATGTACATATTATTGTAAAGCTATAGTCATTTTGTTTAGTACTATGTTCTCTCAGCCATGAACATAATCTATCTCCTATACTTTTAGAATGTTTTCTTTCCTAAATAATAACTGTAAATTTTTATCCATAAAAGTGAAAGTACATTTCTTCATTAGTCTTTCATAACCTTATGCTTTTTTATATTTTAAATTTTTATTATATTTTCAGTGTGTTGTTCATAGAATAGGGTGAAATTATAGATTGTTTTATGAAAATTTCATTAAATTATAACATGCAAATGGAAAATGTATATGAATCATAAATTTAGTTATTATCACAAGATAAACACAAATGTATAAATTCTGTCTGCATCAAGAGGTAACACTTAGTCTTCCATTGCTTCCTATTCAGAACTGTTGTCTTCCTCTGCTAAAAGTTAATTACTTTTTAGGTTTCTAGCACCAAAGATTTATTTTATCTCACACTAAATTTATATGAATGGAATTCATGGTCTTTTATGTCTGGCCTCTGTGGCTTAAAATTATGCTTGTGATATTTGTGTTTTTCTGTATGTGATAACTTCTGTTCATGGTTTTGTGTTCTTCCATTGTATGCATTATTATTTGTTAATTTGTCTGAACTAATGTGCCTTGGAAGTGTTTCAAGTTTGGGGCTATTTCAGTAATGTTCCTATGAATGGTTTTGTGTAATATGTTGGTGCACATAGGCATGCATTTTTATTGAGTCGATACTTGGGGATAGAAAAGCTGGATCACAGGAGATGTGCATGTATGTTTGGCAGTGATGATGGCATGTGAGTTCCTGTTGTGGAATAACATCATCAAAATCTGAGCCATTAGGTAAAGTGCATGATAGGGTCCAGTTGCTCCATACCTTTCTGTTTTAGTTAGTTTTCTGTCACTGTGACCAAAAGATCTGTGAAGAACAATTTAGAAAAGGAAAAGTTTATATTGGGAATCATACATTTCAAGGTTTTGGTCCGTGGTGGGCTGACTCCATGGCTCTGGGCCCTAGATGATGCAGAAGGGAATGGAGGAGAAAAACAATAAGGAAGCAGACAGAGAGTTCTGTTCACCAGGAGCAAAATATAAACCTAAAAGGCAGGCCACCACTGACTCACCTCCTGTAGCCACTCCCTACCTGACCACATTTATCACCCAACCTAATACATTGATGGGGTTCCAACTTTCAGAATCCAACATTCCACCTCCAAACAATTATTCTTTTGTTTCACACATGAGCTTATGGGGGCCATCTCACATCCAAAAACAACACCATCTCTTGCTGGTAGACAAACATGCAATTTTCACCAACTCTTACCCCCAAAGCCTAGCACTTTCTTTCCTACATTGAGATTTGATTCTTTGGGTGCTTGAAATTATTATTTTTTTGTTTCATTTTTCCGTTAATCTTGGTACTGGGCTTCTTTTTAAGACTATGTCATGACACTTATCTGAATAAGAATTCATGAGAGTGCCCACAGGGAGTATTTTACCAAGAATGATTTTAGATAGGAATTCCATTTTCATTTTCTTGAAAATCATTTTTTTACTTGTTATCTAAAAAGCTGCTTCTTCTCCTGTTTATATCTCTATTCATTTTTCTTCTTTAAAATCTGAATCAGTCTAGGTCAAATGAGGAGAGAGAAATTACACAGTACTTTGAACAGGAGAAATTACAATATAAAGTAAGATTGACTACAATCGGGCCACGGAGTGATGAGGTGCTGATTAATATGCTATAAGGAATATAGGAAAAGCAAATATATAAAATAATAATAAGCATGTAATAGCTGCTATCCCTACAGCTGAGATAGAATTCCCTGGAAAACATTCTCCCCAACTCCAGACATGAGATCCAGGCACTGTTGGAAAGGGCAAAACTGTGGCTCATTGAATGGCAGAGAAATTGCTATAGTGCTGGCAGAACTTGCAGGAAATCTATGCTGTAGGCCACTGGGAAAAGGTGTTCACTGGGAGCTGTCTCATCAGAGACACTCAGTACTAAATTGTCTGCAGGAGTTTCTGGCCGAAGATGCTGGTCTTGAGTAATGGGATCTACTGTGAATTACAATGCCAGTCACTGGGGAAGCCATGTATCCTGCAGGATGGCCTTTGGGTAAGCTGCCAGCCAGTGCTGCAGGAGCCTTCCAGGGTGCACACCTGATCCAGGAAGCAAATCACATACCCCTACCACATCTCTTCAGCACCCCTGACTGCCAACGCTTAACATTAAGGGAGCTAACCAACCAACCAATCAACAACAACAACAAAATTTGAAAGACTAAGATTTATTTCCACAGAACAGGCAAAAACAAAAACAAAAAGAATGAATTTGGAGTTGAAAGGTAAAGCCTCATTTCTGGTTCTTTTGCCACTAATAAATAGGTCATAGAGTTCACTATCTACCCTTGCAATTTTTAGCTATCATAATTCTCTTCTTGGGCACATAAGGGAATGACTGTTTTGTTCCACTTTTTGAGTATTAACTTTCAAAGTATCTAAAGTATAGACAGAAATCAATGAACCTTTTTTTTTAATTTTTACTTAGTAAGTGCTGAATACATTTTTGTCCAGATCTGCTCCTCTTTCTATATTCCCTGTATCATCTTTTATTCAGTCATCTAACTTAGAAACCTAGGGAACCAATTAATTGATTTTTGAAATAATATTGATACATTTCTCATGTGTTGGCTATGTGCCCTCTTGTTATTTTCTTGACTCAGGTCTTTGTCATAGCTTTTCAGGACTATTGTATTTTTCCTTCTACTGGACTTTCTGTCTTCAGTTTTGCAAGCCTCTGACTTATTCCCCATAGCATTGCCCCTGTTATCTAATAAAATGCAAATCATATCACATATATGCTTTGCTTAAATCCTTCAGAGGTTATCTAGCTTAAAGCGATGCTTTTCAACTTAGGTTCTTTGGCATCTATAGGTGAGTACAGTAACCCTTAGGTGTTATGAAGAGGAAAAAGAACAGAGGAAGGGCAGGATGTTGGGACCCATATCTTGCTTCCTACTGAGCAGCTTAACTTTCTCTCTTTTACATATATTTTTGTAAAATTTCATTTGCATAGTGTTTACCATAAGCAACTATTACAAAATTTCAGTCGAACAATTTTGTAAATAGGTGAGCTAAGGGATAAATGCTAAATCTTTTATATTGCTGCTGCAATCTAAATTTTCCCTATTTTTTAGCCTGATCTATAATAATTCATGCCCTGCCAAGAAAGCAAAAAAAATCAAGTACAGTCATATTCAGTTATTCAAAGTTTCTTGAATTTGGCACATTTTTAGCTCATTCATTATTCTAAAAAATGTTTTGAGTATATACTATTTGCCAGTTACAATTCCAAGTGCTATGAACATAGTGGTGATTAAAATAGAAAAAAAAATATTGGTATATATAAGTATATAAAAATGTTATAGAAAGAAATGGGAAATTACAGTAGGGAATTTGGGGAATAGAATTTTAATTTTAAACATAATGATTAGGGAAAGTCTAACAGAGTTGGTGACATATGAGTTAGGCTCCCAAGCTGGTATATAGAATAAGCAGTTCAGAGATTTGAGGGAACAGCTTTTCTAGCCAGAGAAGAGGAAATGTTAATTCCCTCATGGAAGAGCATGTCTGAAGTATTGGAGAAATACCCCCAAGCATATGTGTGGGGAGTAGGAAGAGGAGGAGCAAGCAAAGAGGGGCAGGAGGTGAGATTATGGACAAATGGTAACCAAACCAGAAAGTATCAAGTAAGTCATGGTAATACTATGTCTTTTACTCAGGAGAATGTGCTATATCTGTTTCCTATAGTTGCCACAATGAAGTACCATAAACTGGGTATATTAAAGTAATAGAAATTAATTATTTCCCAGTTCTGAAATTTAGATATTCAAAATCAGTATGTCATCGGTGCCATGTTCCCTCTGATGGCTATTAAGGAAAATTCCTTTATTCATTCTTCCTGGCTTTTGGTAGTGACATTCCTATTTTGTATCCATATCACTCCAACTTCTGTCTCTGCCATCATATAGTATTCTCCCTAAATGCCTCTCTCTCTCCTAATATGGCAGCAGGCACAATAGATTAAGGGCTCTTCCTACTCTACTGTGGCCTTATCATAACTAATTACAACTACAATGACTCAATTTCCAAACAAAAGGTGAGTCATATTAGTTTCCTGGGCAAAAATGAGCTAGGTAGGTATATGTAAAATATTTACAGGAAATATGAACAGAATTCTGCCATATTGTATAAGGAGTGTAGTCTGAATATCCTTGCTATAGTGCTTTATCATTTAATTTATAGCATAAACCCAAAATATATTTATTAATTTTTGATAATGCAATTAGCCTTTTGATAAAAGTAAGCTCATATAAAGTGTTTAAAAGAATTCATCAATGGACTGATGCTTTTCAAGATAGTTGATAAGAAATATGTATTTAAACACTATGTTATATTCTTATTTCATCCACTGTATGTATTTTAAGCAGCAAAGAGGTGTTTATTTTATTTTTATTTTTTTTCATTTTTTTAAAGAGAGAGAATTTCAATATTTATTTTTTAGTATTTGGCAGACACAACATCTTTGTTTGTATGTGGTGCTGAGGATCGAACCCGGGCCGCATGCATGCCAGGCGAGCGCGCTACCACTTGAGCCACATCCCCAGCCCCCACTGTATGTATTTTAGTTAGGTCTATCCCCTTCTGTTTTAGTCAGCTTTTTGTCACTGTGACCAGAAGACCTGACAAGAACAATTAGAGGAGGAAAAGTTTATTTGGTTCTTATGGTTTCTGAGGCCTCAGTTCATAGATGATCAAAATTTCATTGCTCTAGATCCAAGATGAGGTAGAACTTTATCACATAACAGTGTGTAGAAGGAAAGAAAATCAGAAAATGGAAACTAGGAGAGATAGATAGATAGAGAGAGAGAGAGAGAGAGAGAGAGAGAGAGAGAGAGAGAGAGAGAGATCCACTCACTAGAGACACAATATAATCGCTAAAGGAATACTCCCAGTGACCCACCTCCCCCAGTCACTCCCCTCATGCCTATTACCACCTAATTAACCCTTATTACTGAATTAATGCACTGATTAATTAGGGTAAAGCTCTCATAATCCAATTATTTCATTTCTCAACTTTCTTGCACTGTCTTACACATGAACTTTTGGGAGATGCCTTTTATTTTTTATTTATTTTTTTTATTAGTTACACTTGGCATTACAATGATCTTGGCAATTCATGCATTTGAATCAATTGGGATATAAATTCTCATTTTTCAGATTGTACAGATTGCAGAATCACACTGGTCATAGAGATGCCTTTTATTTAAACCATAATAGAATGGGTTCTGTAAACTGAATTGTATCCTCTCCAAATTCATATGTTGAAACCCTAACTCCACCACAAGGACCTTTAGTGTGTTCAAGTTAATTAAGATCATAATGCTGAGGTCCTACTCCAATGGAGTTGGATGTTTCATAGATGGAGTCTGACTCCCACTTCTCTCTTCTTACTTTCCTGACACGTGCTCTGAGGAAAGGCCATGCAAGGGTGAAGTTAGAAGGCAGGTATCTATAAACCAGGCAGACAGTCCTCACTGGGAACTGACTATACTGCCACCCCAATCTTGAACTTTTCAACTTCCAGGACTGTAAAAGATAATTTTTTGTTCTTTAATCCATATAGGATATAGTATTTTTTTTAACAGTAGCCCAAGATTACTAAGACAGTGAGCCAAAGTGATTTCATTGACCATGTGAAAATCATAAGACAAAAATCTAGTTCAAACATTTATAGTTATTTTAAAAAGATTTTGCCCAGTGATAATGATTTAATGCATGCAGCTGCTGAGGTTATGTTTAATTAATCACTTTCTGAAACTCAACTTTTTATTTAGATAAAATTGCTGTTCTTCTAAAATAATTTTGCTCATTTTGGAATTTGAATTTTCTCATGTACATATAAAAAGTGAAGTTATAGCTCCATTAACAGAAGAAATACTTCATAGTTATATGATGCTAATTTTATATCAGTGTCATCACATATTAAAAATAGAAAACCTGTTAACTTCAGTAAAGGGTTGAATTTTTTACCCATTCATTTACTAAAAGTAAAACCTTTGGACATTTGTACCTCTTCAGAAAAATATCTGACAAAACTGGGGTTACTGTTGATTATAAATTCAATTAAGCAGTTCAACATTTAAAGTTTAAAAATGACAGAATATTAAGAAATCAAATTATATTGCATGAAAGTTATGAGGTAGAGATAAATATGGAACTATTTGAGCATTTTAAGAATCATTTTTAAGTAAACGTGTATCTTTTAATAGTACTGAATGGCTTTGTAAAGGAGTATTTTAAATTGTTTGCATTTTTTATTTATTTATTTTTTTAGCACTGCTTTTACCCTTAGATGTTCCAGGTAATGGCTTAGTGAATACTGTCACGTTAGATAGCTCATTGTATAATTCAAAGAAGCAGGTGGGAAGATGGGTAGGGAAGGCAGGGAGTATTCTGGGTTACATACACACCTTGGAGGTCAACAGTATACAGATGGAAACTTAAACCATATAATATGACTTTTTCCTTCACTCTAAAAGAATAAAAATCTTCATATGCCAAATTATAATCCTCATTAAAGTAGATATTAAAAATTACCTTCAACACACATTCCCTAATACTTGTTTTGGGGAATTTTGTGCATTATAGAGTCTTATTTTTCTCTATAGCAGAATATTGCCTAACAGACTAACAGGGCTGTGAACACAGACACAAATATCTGCTACAAGCAAATTATGGAACTCATTCACTTCAGATATTTTAATACTTAATTGGGATGGATTTCCATTAGGAGTAACAGTGGCTTACATTATTTTTTAATGCATCCTCCCAGAAATTTAGAATGGCTATTAATATTTATCAAAATTCTATATTTCTCTCAAGAAAAATGCTGAACACAAAATAAGTTTATAATCAGCTTTCCAAATGTTTAGTGGATAAAACCAAACAAAAGCAAACAAAAAACCCCTCTCTCCGATTGTTCTACTAGACACTCAAGAGCAAATATTAAAAGTGAAGCATTTTCCTACCTCTCCTAATTATTTCCCAGATCTTTTTCTGTATTTTCTACTTAAGAATGATGTTTTCAATGTACTTACCTGTAAAATATCAGAATCACTTCAGATTCTCTATTTATTTATTTGGTACCAGGTATTGAACCCAGAGGCACTTAACCAACAAGCCACATTCCCAGCCTTTTTTTTTTTTCTCCAGACAAGGTCTCTCTAAGTTGCTCAGGGTCTTGCTACATTGCATGATCCTTATTGTCATACCTCTGCAGTACCTCTTATATCCAACTCTCCACTCTGTCTAGTACATGTTGACCTCCATTTACTTTACCAATCAACATGATCAAAATATTTTTCTAATAAATGTCTCTGCTTCTGTTCTTTCCTCTTATCTCTTTTCTGTTTCTAAACCTACCTCCATAATCCTATATCAATTTAATCTTTCCAGAGAAGATTCCTAAACATGGCACTCCTTTGCCCAGTCATGCTCCTTGTTTTCCCTTTAATTACTAAAGAAATTTATGTTCTTATGCTGGAAATTGAGTTTCATTCTCCTTTTGCCATCTTACTTTTTGCCTTTCTATTTAACACTGTACATTTTTTAAAAAAACGGAATCACTCCCTCTTTTATGAATATAATATGCATTTTCTCTCCTAAATTCCACTGCTGAAATTGTTTCTTCCATCTGATTCTTCTTTGTCTTTTGCATATTCAAATATATGTAGTTCAAATGCCATCTGATCTTGTGAATAATTTGAGCTCTGTGAATTATTTTTGTACTTTACTTTTTATTCTGAAAACAATACATACACATTTTATGAGTTTCAAATCACCATTGCACTTTCCTCAGACAGTTTCCCATTATTGTTTTTGGTGATTACATTCATATTTTGATATTTTCTCAGTTTTATTTTAAAATCAAGATTAAAAAGGTAAATTGAAGGATTTAAGAGATTTACCTTCCAAAATACATGTGTTAAAACAAATCTGCCTTGATTTTCATTTGCTTTAACAAAATGTACTCTCTTGACAATAGCTATCTAATACTTACAGGCCATTAGACATTGTATTTCAGATTCAGTTCAATACTGCCTAGCCCACTTTTCTTAAGGCTTCTGTTTCTTTTCCTCCTAATACTTTACTCCAGGTTTGATGAGACAGCCTTCTCTAGATTCCCTGCAGAAAGAGTTAATAAAGCCACTTTTAGCAAGTTCATATATTTCCGAGTCTTTGAGGCACAGAGGATAAGTTTTAACCATTTCTAATTATGGTCTCACTCAGATTCCATCCTATATTTCAGCTCTTGGTTTGTCTTTCCCAGTAGCAGTGCCCTTAGACATGTCTGTTCAGCTCAGACTGTGGCTATGAACATCTTGCAGGTCTGAGAAAGGCAAGGTGTGTCCTTCTTCATGACAAGATATACCTCCAGGCCACTTTGTTTTCTGTTTTCATGTCTACTATCCAAAGATAAATGAAAAATCCAGATATCTGCCTTACCAGAAAAATCTGCAATGTCATCTGGCTTTATAAATCCTTTAAAGTTGTAGTTTCATAAACACACATCATGTCCATGTTTTCTGAAATTATATTGTTAAGCTGCCAATAATAATATGTGTAGAGTGGCTGTGGTATCTTCTATACAAAGTTTTTTACAGTGATCATACTCTTTCATTTGTTAAACTTATTCAAGTGTTGAATAGTAACACTAGAGTTCTTTTGATTACTACTCATCCAGGATGCTGTAGACACACACTCACCTTTCACACATGCAGATGAACAAATGACAGCCCCACACACATGTATACACACATGCACCTACAATCACAGACATTCAGATATACTGCTTTTACAACAAGGGTCACAATGAACAATTATGATAGAGATTAAATCTGTATTCCAAAAGGAAAGTTTTCACTAGAAAAAGTGTGATCTGTACAATAATTTTTTTTCCTCTTAAGTGACCATATAATATAGAAAATATAGATTTGTTGGCTTCACAGCACTTCAAATGCTTCCAAAACTGGATGAGGTCATTGCTTCCTTCTGTATAACTTATCAAAGAGAAATCTATTTAACTATTGAAATCATTTTCACACTCTGGTGTTCTGTATTTTGTAACTTTCTTATTACAGTTTTAGGTTTGATGAGTCAAACTTCTCTAGATTCCCTGAAGAAAGAGTTAATAAAGCCATAAGTTCTAGCTCAAAGACCAGTTCTTCCTTCACCACTTACAAACTCAGCAAAATGAAGATTCATTGTCAAGGCTGAGAAGTATGGTATCACCGGAAGGTGTCTTTCCTTTGTTGTCCAGGTGCTGGCCCCAGATGGTTGATGCCGGAGGGATGCAGAAGAGCTACTACTTCTTTCCTATTTTTTTCTTTTTCTATAACAAAACATTAAAGTTTTATAATAAGACATGGCATTCCAAAATGAGATGACACTTCAAAATACATAATTTACTAAAGAAATGCATAATAAAACACTCCATGTCTTTTGTACCTCTCAGTCAGATCAAGTGTATAAACAAGCCAGTTGTGGGTGAAGAAAGAATTTATTTAAAAATTTCTTTAAGAGAAAATTATTAATTTCATATTTTCCAAAGTTGGCTACAATATGTTCCAGAGCTATTGATACGGTTTAGATATTAGGTATCCCTCAAAATCTCACAAAATAAGAAAATATAGAGGTGAAACAATTGGATTCTAAGAACATGAACCTAATCAGTGCATTAATCCACTGATAGGGCTTAACTGAGTGGTAACTGTAGGCAGATAGAGAGTAGCTGGAGGAGATGGGTCCCTGGGGATGTGCTTTTGGGGTATATATTTTGTGAACTGAGTTAAGGCTTTCTCTCTCCTTCTGCTCTGATGACATATTCTAAGCAACTTTCCTCCATCTCACTCTTCTGCCATGATGCTGTGCCTCACCTAGGGCCCAGAGTAATGGATCCAGTTGTCTATGGACTAAGACCTATGAAACTGTGAGCTCCCAAATAAACATATTCTCCTCTAAAGTTGTTCTTGTCAAGTCCTTTGGTCACAGCAATGAAAAAGCTGACTAAATAATCATGATGCTCCTGGTTCAAGGAGTTAAATTCTTTCTTTGAATTTGAGTAATACTGTGATTTACTTCTAATAAATAGAAAGTGGCAGAAATGATACTGTGAGTTTTCTGACTCTTGCCGTAAAAAGTAGAAACACTTGCTATCTGGAATACTCATGTTGGAGTCCAAGCCAACATGTATAAATTTCAACTATTTTGGAGCCACCAGAATAGGTCAGATTTTGCTTTTATACAAAAGTTTCAGTTGTGGCCCTAGTTAATAGCCAGTATCAACTGACAGAAAGATAACTAGAAATGATCATAGTACAAAAATGATGCCATACTGCAATGATCAAGTCACCTCCTAACTTCAGGCCCCAGATATCATGGAATAGAGAAAAGCCATCCTCACAGTGCTGTCTGAATTTTTGACCTGCAGAATGTGTATGCACAATAAAATGAAATTTTATACCATTAAACTTTAAAGCGATTTGTCACATAGCTATAGCAACCAGAAAAGAACACTACACTGGTAAGTGTCAAGGTGTGGGAGGAGGGGAGTGCCTGAAGATTCACCTGAACCTAGGTGTGCCTAAAGGGTACCAAAACAGCTGCTGCAGCAGAGTAGAGCAGAAGGGCATCTCCAGAAAGATGGAACAGGAACTGAACCTTCCCACCAAGGACAAGAAATACAAAACCATTCCTTATGGACTAGAGCTAGGCTAAGTGGAAGAGAGAACTGGCACTGGCATTTTTATGTGCTATTAAAGACAGCCTGGGAAGGTGAGGGAACTCTACTGAAAAATGTCTGAGTACGGAGCTGAGATAGTATTAGCTGAAGAAGAGGTATCAGGCTCATCAAGGGATCTCTGGTTACAGGAACACAGCAAGAGATTTCTGAAGAGCCTTGGAAGTTGTCCAGCAAAGAAGGAGTTTTAAATATCTGCAGGCCCAGAGAGTTATGAGCTAGCTTACAAGAGAACAGGCCATGGTATCTCCTTTCCTCTTTTCTCTCACTCTTTCTCCAAAATAATCGTGGTAGCTAGGAAGGTCAGAGGGAAAAAAGTAAAAAATAACAAATAAAAAGAGACCTATATAGAAAAAGGGATTGCAATCTAGTGGGAATGTATATGTACTCATAACAACAGGATGGAAGACATAGTGTATGATACCAGATTGTTTTAGTCAGCTGTTTCATTGCTGTGACTAAAAGATCTGACCAGAACAATTGTAGAGGAGGAAAAGTTTATTTGCGGGCTCATGGTTTCAGAGGTCTTAGTCCATAGGAGGCTGGATCCATTCCTTGGAGCTCAGGTGAGACTGAAAACATCATGGTGGGAGAGGGGTGGTGCAGGGAAGCAGCTCACATCATGTTGATCAGAAAACAGAGAGAGACTCCACTCTCCAGGTACAAAATATATATCCTATAGCTGCGCTCCCAATAAACCACTTCCTATAACCACCCCCAATGGACCTCCAGGCACCACCTAGATAATCCCATCAGGGATTACTCACTTCAGTGATTGGATTAAGACTCTCACAAACCAATCATTTCTCCTCAGAGCCTTCTTGCATTGTCTCACAGGTGAGCATTTGGGGAACACTTCATATCCCAACCATAACACAGATACAGATGAGCATGTATAATTCTTTTTTAATTTCTGTCCTACTTTTCTCAATTAAATGTTTAGTAGGAGCATTAGCAAAGGGAAGGAAGAGAAGAGCATACAGGTTCAAAGAGAAAGAGATACAGTAATTAGGATGAATGGTTGAACTAGCGTAACATTAATCAACATCTGGCATTAACTGTCTGTTTGAGGTTAGTAGTCAAGAATTTAAAGTGATTAAGACCCAGTGAGATTGTCAATGACTTTTCAGCCATATTTTGCTATTGGTAGATGAATAGATTAAGAAGAGTTAAATTTAATTTTAAATTTTACCTGCCTTAAAATTATCCCAAATGAGGGTACTGAATGGTAACCACAAAAGATAAATTCTGATTTGCCTAATATATTAATTTTGGAAAATATATTTTACACAGTATAAACTTATCATAATAACAGACCAATACATTTTAAGCCTCAAATGCACCATTGATATATTGAATGAAGAGAGAACAACCATGCTATGTTTCTCACTTTCTGTTCTATCCGGTTTCCAACTGCTCTTTCTCTTTGGCAGAATATCCAGGTTTGATCTAACTAGTCTTCCACTTTCTTTTCCACTTCCCTTTAGCTTATTCTCCTCACTTGTCTTGTTGTCCAGCTTAAATTGAGGGCATTTCTTCAAACTAGAGCAAAGAGTACCTGAAGAGTACAATAGAGTACATGAAGGGGATTAAGGAGGAGGAAAAAGGGACACAAAAGGGAACGAAAGTGGAATGAATCTGACCAAAATTTGTATGTGCGTGCATGGATGTGGCATTGGTTGTATTCACAGGGCGCTAATTAAAAAAAATAAGTAAAGTGTAAATGAATTGAAGAAGAATTAGTGGAGTAGCAGAGGAGAGCAGAGGTAGGGTGCTGGGGACTGAATTGGAGTGGATTGGGTTCCATGCTTTTGTTATCATGTCAGATTGTAACCTGATGTTGTATATAAATAAAGAGACTTTTTTAAAACTTCATGATCCTAATTAAAATGAGTCTTAGTTTGTATTCTGCTGCTTTAACAAAATACTACTGCCTGGGTAAATTATATACAACTGAAGATTATCTGGTTGACTGTCCTGGAGCCTTGGAGATCAAGATCATAGCTCTGGCATTTAGTAAGGGCATTTTTGTTCTGTCAAAACATGGCCAAAGGCAGAGCATAGTAAGATAGCCCCCCAGTGAGATAGACAGAAGGAGCCAGCAAAACATAGTTGGAGATCCAAACTCACTTTTATAGCAAAGTCACTTCTGTGATGAACAAGAATATGACCTTGATCCACTCACTAAGATGGCATCCTCATGATCTTATCATTCCTTTGAGTCACACCTCCCACACTATCATAGGGAGAAGTACATTTCAACTGTAGTTTGGAGGGGATGTTTAAATTACAGCAGATACTTCAGATATTTTTGAAGAATTCATTTTGTTATTTATCTGAAAATAATACACATCTTCCTCCCAACTCTTACACATATTCTGGCACATCCACACTCGAGAAAATAAACACCATCAAATAGGAACATGTTCAAATTTGCATTCTTCCTCTCAGTATGAATTACAATATAATCTTAAGCACTATATATAATATTTAGCATTCTGCATATTCTTAATTTTCCAGTTTTTCTTTCTAAATGACTTAATTTATTCACCAAAGCCTGCAATTTGCAGATTATTTATAGTCACAGAGGCCATTAAGCCTCACTGAATAAATGGCAAATAACAGCACCATGAAAATAATCCTTTAATATCACTTTATGAATATGTATGGTGTTATTGTAATACTAATTTCTCAAAACTTCCTTATAAACAGGATAATACAAATGAAAGGAGCAGTAGGTACTCCAATCATATTGATTCTGTATATAATACACATGAATAATTTATATACAAATTCTAAAAGAAAGTTTGAAATTATCTGTTGAATTTATAATTTAAAATAAGATCTCTTGGTGACTAGATAATAAAAACGGGGAGACATACTGTTAGGTAAGCATTATCAACTGGAAATTCATCTTCTTGTCTAGTTTTCAGATATGTCAAATAATTTTTAAAGAGCAACAACAAGGCCAAATCCACTAACTACTGAATTTTACTCTTAAATTGGATGCAACTAACCAGGCATTTTATTTTTAGACTTGTCTTTTTCTTTACTCATGAATCTCAACTGTATTGAGAGCTTTAAAAAATGTTTTTGTTGTCAAAGGTATTTCATCTTGAAAAAGCAGATGCATCATGAAAGCTGATTGTTACAATTTTCTCTTACAATATTTTTTCAAAAACAGCTGATAATTTATGAATATTAGATTTTCGTTATTATTAATTCTGGTTGTGAATGCCCTCCATTTCAATAGCGACAATATGATTTTAAATTATCCCCAAATCATTGTTCAGGTATTTATGTTGCCCAACTCCAGTAGATAGAACTACTTACATGAGACCATGCTAAATCATTGCTATCTACTGTTAGTGATTTTGCATTGATTATTTGTAGTATATATATTTATAGGAACACATGATAATATCTTACTTACAATTCAATAAAGAATATCCTTCCTGAAAGAGTATTGCCCTCCAAGTTAGTAGACGTTTGAATCATTTACACACTTGAGTTTTTATGAAGAATGTTTCTCTGGATGTTTACATACACATTTTTCGTGACATATGTGTTTGTTACTCTTAAGTATATACATAGGAGTGAAATTGCTGGGTCATAGGAAAACTTAATGTTTGACCTTTTCTGGAACTGCTTGACAATTTTCCAGGGCAGCTGCAACATTTGACATTACCAACAAGGGCATAGAGGGGTTTCAATTTTTCCACATCCTCACTAACATTATTTTTGTACATCTTTTAAACACAATGATCCTAGTGAGTGTGAAGTGATTTTTCATTGGGCTTTAATTTTCATTTCCCTAATGAAAAATGTTGCTGAGCCATCTTTCATGTGCATATTGCCTGTTTGTATATTTTCTTTAATGAGATATCTATTCAGATAATTTGCTCATTTTAATTTGGTTATTTGTCTTTTAATTGTTGAGCTGTACCAATGTCTTTAATATATTCTTCCTACTAGATCTTTATAAGATATGTGGCTTGAAAATGTTTCCTCCCATTTATGTATTCTTTTCACTCTTGATAATAGTGTCACGATCACAAAGTATTTAATTTTCTTGATTAATTTTTGGTGCTTGTGTTCTTGGTGTGACATATAAGAAAGTGTTGCTAAGCCCTAATTTGCTAAGATTTATACCTTTGTTTTCTTCTAGGATTTTTGTAGTTAACTGACTCATATTTAGGTCTTTGATCCACCAAGAGATAATTTTTCTATTTGATATGAAGTAGGCATTCAACTTTATTCATATAAGTATCCAATTATCTCAGCATCACCTGTACAAACTCTTCTCTCCTTATCAAATGGTCTTTGCATCTTTATCATAAATCAATTAACCATAAATGTTTGATTTTATGTCTAGATTTTTAATTCTATCCCATTGATCTATTTATCTATCCTAATGCTAGGATAACACTGTCTTAATTACTAGATCTTTGTTATAAATACTTAAATTAGGACATGTGATTCTGCCAATTTCTTTCCTATTTTTCAAGATTATTTTGCCTGCTCTGACTGGATACATTTCATATAACTTTTTTTTTATTGGTTGCTCAAAACATTACAATGCTCTTGACATATTTCATACATTTGATTCAAGTGGGTTATGAACTCCCATTTTTACCATGTGTACAGATTGCAGGATCACATTGGTTACACATCCATGTCTATCCATACTGCCATACTAGTGTCTGTTGTATTCTGCTGCCTTTCCTATTCATATAACTTTTAATTACAGAATTTATATTTATTTTAAAAAGGGCTATTAATATTTGAGAAATACATTCATCCCACTGTACTTGGAGAACTGATTCTTAGAACCTCAGTGGATATCTAACTCTAGATGCTTAAGTCCCTTATGTAAAATGGCATAATATTTGCATATAACTTATGCACATCCTCCCCTATATTTTAAATAATATTCAGATTGCTTATATATATGTAATACAATATAAATAATGTGTAAATAGTTATATATTTGTTTAGAGGATAATGATAAGGAAAATGTCGGCATGTGTTCAGTACAGATGCCGACTATTTTAGGCCAACCTAGTAGTGCAAGGACAAGCCATGAGGTTAGCTGTGCTCAAATAGTACTGGAGAGAGACAGAGGGTCTGTAAAAGGGTGAGAGGCAATAATAAGAGCAAAGTGCCCACATATCACATCATCTGTGTGAATTCAGCATAGTGGTAGGCATCTGGCAAATCAAATTTTGTTCTTTGGAACTTTCTGAAATTTTAAAAATATATTTTTCAAAAATATATGGATATGGAGAACTGACCATGTATGTGTGTTGGGGGTGGTGTGGTCACATGCCACATACTGACATTTAGGTTAATAACAGATCACATATAAATGATAGTTCCACAAGACGATATCACTTAGTGGTATTGGGGCTTGTGTAAGGTATTTTGTGATGTCCACCCAACAACAAAATTGCCTCATAATGCATTTCTGAGAATCCACACCTGGCACATGATACCTTAATAATAATTGATATATATTGAATATATGGTAGGCATCTTAGGTCATTGCAGAAATAAAGCATAGTTCTTACCCCCATCCATCCAAACATGTCCTCTCAGTCTTCCCCATCTTGGTAAAGGACACACTGACATCACTTCTTTTAATCTGTAAAACATCTGTATTCCTTTATTTCTCTTTCTTCAGTTTGCTCTTTATTGCAAACAAAATCTTATTCAAAACTATATGCACATAAATATCATAAACATTTATAAGCACTTTTTATAAATATAAAATTATATGTATACTTTAAGTGCATCATTATGTATTTTTGTTATTATAATTTACCTTAATCTAGACTCTAATATTTCTGCCTACAATACTGTAGGCAGAAAGTAAAGTTTTTTAAAACTTATTTTTAGTTGTAGATGAATAAGTTATAAAAATAACATAAATCTAACTGGTGGACAGTAAAATATCTTTATTTTATTAATTTATTTTTATGCAGTGCTGAGGGTCAAACCCAGTGCCTCACACATTCAAGGCAAACACTCTAGCATTGAGCTATAACCCCAGGCCTTTTAATAGTTTTAAACTCCTCACTCTTAGACTAATTTTGTCTCCTTGTGATAAATTCACTTATTATTATCCTAAATAGTCTTTTAAAATATAATTCAAACCAAACCACAGCCTTGCTTTGAACTGTCCATGGCTTTCCACTATACTTGGACTAAGTTAAGCTTAGAATCTTACACTTATACACCTCTTTGACCTCATGTTTCCTTGGTTTCCTGTGTTCTAGTCTTATTAGCCTTCTTATTCTAAGCACATCCCGGTAGAT
This sequence comes from Marmota monax, assembly GCF_021218885.2. NCBI lineage: Eukaryota > Metazoa > Chordata > Mammalia > Rodentia > Sciuridae > Marmota > Marmota monax. Next base: position 18,818,621 of record NW_026694084.1, on the reverse strand, counting down.
TGTTTGAACATTCTGTTTCCTTGTCCTGAAGCATTCTTCCCTTATGTTCAGCATGGCAGGTGGAGTCCTGTCATTGAAGTTAGTTTCAGGTCATTTGTCACTTACAAGATTTTCCTTTTATCTCCCTAAGGAGCCTATTTCCATCACAACACTGTCTAGCCCATCAGTTAGTTTTATCTTATTTATATAACTTGTCCATAGCTATAATAGTCTCATTTGTTAATGTACCAAATTTTAATCTATATTCCTCCCTTTGTTGTGCTGGGTTCTAGAATTCAGGGAACATGGCTTTCTTGCTCTCCGCTCTACTTAGGTACCCAGAGTTTCCTATGAAGTGACTGACATTTACAAACCACTATAACCACTTCTAGTATATAACTTTCCTAGAGGTTAGATTATGATCAGTACAGAATTCAAGAGAGGTACTTGTCACTTTTAAATATTGACTTAGAGTTGAACTTTTCATTTTTCTTCAAACAAGGATGTCTGATGAGGTTAGGATCCCTCTACTCTGTGTCAATAATAGAAAGGAAGATATACTGAGGACTGGAGTGTCGATGCATTGCTTCCAAGTACAAAAGAGTAAACCCCCAATATTTGGAGCACTATATTTACGTCTTGTTTAAAAACAGTTTTTCCTGCTTGCAGTGATGCACCCCTGTAATCTCAGCAGCTTGGGAGGCTGAGACAGGAGGATCTTGAGTTCAAAGCCAGCCTCGGCAAAAGTGGGGTGCTAAGAAATTCAGTGAGACCCTTTCTCTAAATAAAATACAAAATAGGGCTGGGGATGTGGCTCAATGGTCCAGTGCCCCTGAGTTCAATCCCCAGTTTTAATGGCCTTTATTTTAAACTTCCCCAGTATCCATTGCATTGATTCCCATTAAATGAGACACTTGTGTTGTAATTTTTTCTTACCATCTGGAAATAACAAAATAATATCTTTTCCTCACTCTATTTACAATATGAATTCTAGGCAGATTCAGTTGAAACCTAACTATTAAAACTAAATATTAATGTTTTAAAACGTATACAGAGGTAGTTTTTATATAGCACAAAGAAAGTACACATTTGTTTACATTAAAATAAAAACAAACCTATGCATGAGAAAACCTAATAGAAAAGTAAAGCATAAGCAACAGACTGATAAAAGACATTTTAAACATGAAACTAAATAGAAGTATTATTCATAATGTGAAAATATCTCCTTAAAATAAGTTACATACCACCCCCAAGCACAAAGGTCCAAAAGATATTTATAGGAACACTCAAAATTTTATCATACGGGAAATCTGCAATTATCCAAAATCACTCGTAATCACAGGAAAATGCAATTAAAAAAAACAACAACTATGAGTTACTATTTCACACTTAACAGATTGGAAGAAAGTTGTAATGCTAATATCTATCTAGAATATTGGAATTACTCATTGTGAATTACATGGTAGAATAATCTTTTTGCATAGCAATTTGACAATAGCCAGAAGAGCTGAATATGTATTTTTATAATTGCCAAAAAATTCTAGAAATATTAGTTCAAGGATTCTCAAAAATATGTATAATACGTATATTCTAGAAAATGTGTATATTTCTCAAAAATTCATATTTTCAAAAATATGTATAATGTAAATATGCTCAGAGATGTTATTATCTTTAGTACAATTAAAACAAATTAAAACCAGATAAACTAGATGCGGTGGTGCACTCCTGTCTTCCTAGGAGCTCAGGAGACTGAGGCAGGAGGTAGCGAGTTCAAAGCCACCCTCAGCACCTTAGCTGGCGCTAGGCAACTCAGTGAGACCCTGTCTCTAAGTAAAATACAAAATAGGGCTGGGGATGTGGCTCAGTGGTTGAGTGACCCTGAGTTCAATCCCCTGTATAAAAACAAACAAAAAAAGACAGATAAATTCCTATCAAAAGAAAATAGATGAATAACTGCTTGTTTATATGATACAAAATAGCATTTAAAATAAGTGAACTAGATGGAAAATTTAGAGGTATACCACTTAGTGACTAAAGCACATTACCAAATAAATGATGTATGACTTTTGTAAAAGTTAGCATTCATTTAAAATTAACAAAACAAGACTACATTGTGTTTAGAGCTATGAACATGTCTAATAAAATATAAAAATATGGGAAGAATTTAAACTTATTTCAAGATAGTGGCTGTTATCAGAGTTTGTTGTGGAAGGGAGTACTGTATTACTATTTTTTTAATTTTTTAAAAATCTGAAGTATACATGGTAAAGATTAACATTTGTCACATTTTAGCAGGAATAAACCTTTGTTAAATTACTATTTTATTGTCTACATATTCAAAAATTGCATATATTAGTTTCCTATAGAGACGGTTACAAATTATCAGAAGCTTGGTTGCTCAAAAGGACAGATGTTCGTTATCTCACATTCTGTAAGCCTGGAGTTCAGAACCAATTTCATGAAGCCCAAATCCCTGTGTTTACAGGATTGTACTCCCTCAGAAGGTGAGAGGGGAGTGCTGGGGGGTTCTTTACTCCTGGCAGCTCCTTTGGCCACCTACATACCTTTGTAACCACCATCACTCCACTTTGCCTCTCTTCTCCCTACACCTCTCTGTGTTTGCTGCTGCTTCTTTTCTGGAGATACTTGTGATGGCATTTAGGGCCCATTAGACAATCCAGGATAATTTCACATTGATATTCTCATCTTAATTGCATCTTCAAATGTTTTACCGTTTTAAGGTTATATGCACATTTTCTGGGGATTAGAACCAGAAATCTTTGGGGGTGACCATTCAGTCCACTATATTTAGTAGCAAATATAAGGAAAAGAAAACTAACTAAACAATTCTAATTCCTTTCTTATTTTCCTTTATTGCTTCATTCCTGTCTTCAACAAATATTTATAAATAACCTGTTATAAAATGGATACTCTTTAAATCTGGGTATATAAAAGTGAATAATTAATATTGATAATATATAATAGTAACAAAACAAGATGCTTGACTGAAGGAAGCTTCTACTGCAGCAATAGAGGCCCAGTAAGTGATTATGTAAACGAAATCAGCAAAACAGGTGATAAATACTGTAATGTGTGATCAAAAATATCAAGGGATATAAGAGTGCTACTTTATCTTATTTTTCTAGGAAAAGACCTTCCTGATTGAATGTCATTTTAGTTATTACCAGAAGGATGAGAGAAACTGGTGCTGCACAGAACCAAGGAAAGAACTGCAGAAGCCGTGATACCAGTCTTGAAAATCAGGATCAGGTCCTTGTACCCAGGTGATGAAGATGAAACACCCAAGAAACGCTGAGGCAAGAGTAGAAAATGAATTTTATTTAAGAAACAAAACAGAGGGTGGTGGAGAGAAGGAGGGAGACTCCTCAGGAGAAGAGAGGACTCAGAGCTGGTGCCTGTGGACATGGGCGTGTCTTGCCCCTTTATGGATTTAGGTTCCCTTTCTTCTCATGCCTAGGTGACCAAAAGGCAAAAGGAAAAGAGCTGTCCAGAGGGTTAGTGCTTATGTTGGAAAGTGTGATTCTTCCCCTCCCCTAGAGGTGTTAGCAACCTGCCAGATGGGAAAGTGCTATCTACCTGTTTCGTTTTCTGTGATAATCAGCTACCTGTCCTTTGCCCTGTCTCAGCAGTACATGAAAATCTGGCAAAGCCATGAAGGTAGAGCTTCCCATGTCCATATCATTTCTCACTGTTTTGAACAACTTCCTTTATTGTCTTTGGAAATAATAACAACAAAAAGCCAAGACACAAATTAAATATTTTGAAGTTGAAATTTTATTTTCATTTGTATGCAGTGAGAAAAGATACTTGATTTCCCCCTTCTGCTAAATCCAGTCAACTAATATAATGTGGTTAATTTTAATGTGACAGTATGAGGCGGCAAATAGATGAGGATGGTGAAAACAGGAGGTTAAGTGAATAATTCTATACAACAAAAGGAGTGTGCTGTACTGACTCCCCACATGCTTTCCTTGCCAAAAAGCAATCTGCCTGTAGCCCCACCTGGCCTGAGGGGACAGGAAATGTCACATTCCTCAACAAACTGAGTAAGAAGTGGAAGCCCTGGCAGTCAGTGTAGATAATGAATGATGGGGATCCAGAGAGGAGGTTGGCTGTTTATCACTGGGTTGCTAATAGCTAACCTCAAGGATCACAGTTCCCAGCACAAGGAGTTGGTAGCAATTACCCACTCTGCTGTTCCTTTCTGCCCTTAGGCATGTACTGGGAGAAGAAAGAGAGAAAGAAGGTTGAGGGTTCAGGGATCTATAAAAGAGCAAGACACACGGGCTCCAATGGGTACCCAGCTCTGGGCCCCATTTCTCTTCAGAGAAGTCTGTCTCTGTCCCTCTCTTAGGTAAAACTTACTTTCAACTCTTGCCTCAGTGTTTCTCATGTGGTTAATCTTCAACACTGAGGAAATGAGGAGGACCCTTTCCTGGTCTCTAAGACTGATATAAATAACACATGTCTAAAATGTATAAATATAATAATAAGAGATATATTTTTTTTTTGTATCTTAAAAGTGGTTACACAGCAGTCTTTGATAATGGGAAGAATTAGAAAATCTTTATTGCAAAACAAGGAGAGCTTACAGTATTTATAAAAACACTTGGAGTCCTATCATTTCTGTGTATGTATGTGTATATATATATACACTTTTATTAATTCATAGAGATGATGAGAGTCTTCATGCTTGTAAGAAAAAATAGCAAGGTCACTTATTGAACAAAAATAAATTTGGGGTGAGAAAAGGTGAATTTAGCTGGAGGATACTGAAAAGAAAGAAAATAAATTATGAAACATAATCAATAGATGAAGGGCAGGAGGTCATTAACCTCTGGCAATGCTGATATTTTTTGTGTGTGTGAATTTCAAATAGAGAATATGTAAAGACTCTCTTTTGAAGTGTATGCCTTCTGAGTGTTATAGAAGTTAAAACATTGCAGAGAATATTCAGAAACAAGGAAGGCCCAATTTGCAACTGAATATCTTTGCCTAAAAATATTCCAAGAAATACTCTGAGGTTCTGAATCTAAGAGCTTTGATGACTTTGTTCAGGCATGTGAGGTTGTAGTAGCATTAAAAAAAAAAAAAACCTTCCAAAAAAAAAAAAAAAAACGGGGTTAAAAAGCAGCACCATGGTTCCATCCCCAGTGTTCCTATTTGCATTTGATCTCTGAACAGCAGGGGACTATGTGATTCAAGGAAGTACTTCTGTCATCAGTCTTACTGGCCCATTTACCATAGTACACCAAGATAGGATTGTAGTATTTAACATAAAAAGAGATTCTCTCTGTATAATTTTAACAGAAAAGGTTTATTTCCAGAAGTTTGAATGTGCAAAGCAATTTTAACCATTAAGAAAGGCATATCTGTTCTCAGTTGGAAAAACATTGTGTTTTAAATACATGGATTAAAAAGATAAGCACAGTTAAAATGCAGGTGTCTTTCCCCCCCTTTTCTAGAGATGTGTGTGTTTTGATTTTTAGTATTGTTATTTTAGAGAGAAATTAATTTTCAGAATATAGGATGTAATTGCATTGGTAAGAGTGAATATGGGAACTTACTCCACACTTCTACATTCTTCTTTTTTTATTCTTCAAGCATCAGAATCATACCTACTGAGCAGTTTAGAAATTTCTTCTTCTTTTTTTTTTTTTTTTTTGAAATTTTTGAAGAGTCACTATCCTTTCCCTACAATTGCTTCCAAATTCTCAGTTCTATAGCTGCTCAAGAAAAAATAAAAATGTTTGCTGATGGAACACTTCTACTTTTTACAGAAAGTTACCAGTGGGAATGTCCCAGGCAAAGTGAAGGCTAGGTATTTCAGAACCAGCAGCATGAAATTTTCTGCCTTCATTCACAATATACAGGAATAATACTGGCAAATAATTTTTAAAATATCTATTTTTCTCTTTCTCCTTAATTCAAAGAATCAGAGCATTGAGTATAGTCTATTTAAGCTTGATCAGGATTAGGTAGGGAACCTCTCACTTTGAAGAATATTCATTACTTCATCATGCATTAATTGAAAATATCAGCAACTATATTTAAAATTGTGTGGAGGATATGACTCAACTACAGTATACTTAGAAGTGTTAAATGATGTGATGATATATAACAATTTTTGATCCTTATAAAGCATTGTTTGAGTTATTTTTCCTAATAAATTATTTTCATGTAGATAGATCTTAAATCATACCTTGTAATCAAAGTTTGATTCATTATGTATACATTTGTTATTTTCCTGGTTTGTTAATTAATTTTTATATACTATTTAACAAGCATTTAATTAATACCATTTTAATTTTTATATACCATTTTGTAATCTACAGTTTGTGTGTATATATATATATATATATATATATATATATATATGTACTTCATATATTCATATTGAATGAATTTATACATGTTTCACTGATACTAAAAAGTACATGTCTATTCCACCTTTGTTAGTAGATATCGGGATGATTATTTTAACATATGTATCTGTCTTTTAAGTATTATTTCAACCTAAAGAGCTACTGTTCCCTAAGTAACAGAAGTATTGTGTAAGCTAGGGCAAGGGTAATGTTTAGTACTCTATATCTTTTGTAGGACAGCATTTGACTTTGAATATTATACAAACCTTTTTATAAATTATATAGCCAACTAAGATTCCATGAACATCTAAGTCTCACTGCTATGTAATACAGAAGGAAAATAATAGATTTTTGGAGGTAAACATCAAAGTAGAAGAGTTTGGATAGCATCTTTCATCTCTGACTTGCAGGGTGACCTGGTCACTCCACTAATCTTTCACACTTCCCTATGTGAAGGGTAGCATAAGATGCACCTCAGCATAAGTCGGGGAGCTCTCATTAGGTTGGAGCAGCAGAGGTGGCTAGTTTTTTCCCTCAGTATCTATTTTCACCTCTCTTAGGAATAAAAGCATGGAGTTATCGACAAAGCCACCCAGAAAAAAAATTATAATTACCAATTTCCTTTTTCAGTAAGAGGAAGCATGGTAATTAAGTCCTGGCCAATGGTACATAAAACAAATGGAAGCATTTTTAAAGCATGTTCCTTTCCTTCCCACTATCCTTCTTTTGAACCATGAGGTAGGCTCCTGAGGATGGCAGAAGAACCTTGGGACTATGTAATTCTGGGACCATCAGATCAACTCTGAGCTGCCTATGTTTACTTTTCATGGAGAGACATAATTTCACATGTAATATTTGCATATACTATGTCTTTTTTATTGGTTGTTCAAAACATTACAAAGCTCTTGACATATCATCTTTCATACATTTGATTCAAGTGGGTTATGAACTCCCATTTTTACCCCAAATACAGATTGCCGAATCACATCGGTTACACATCCACGTTTTTACATAATGCCATATTAGTGACTGTTGTGTTCTGCTACCTTTCCTATCCTCTACTATCCCCCCTCCTCTCCCCTCCCATCTTCTCTCTCTACCCCATCTGCTGTAATTCAATTCTCTCCCTTGTTTTTTTTTCCCCTTTCCCCTCACAACCTCTTATATGTAATTTTGTGTAACAATGAGGGTCTCCTTCCATTTCCATGCAATTTCCCTTCTCTCTCCCTTTCCCTTCCACCACTTGTCTCTGTTTAATGTTAATCTTTTCCTCATGCTCTTCCTCCCTTCTCTGTTCTTAGTTGCTCTCCTTATATCAAAGAAGAAATTTGGCATTTGATTTTTAGGGATTGGCTAGCTTCACTTAGCATAATCTGCTCTAATGCCATCCATTTCCCTGCAAATTCCATAATTTTGTCATTTTTTAGTGTTGCATAATACTCCATTGTGTATAAATGCCACATTTTTTTTATCCATTCATCTATCGAAGGGCATCTAGGTTGGTTCCACAGTCTAGCTATTGTGAATTTTGCTGCTATGAACATTGATGTGGCAGTATCCCTATAGTATGCTCTTTTAAGGTCTTCAGGGAATAGCACAAGAAGGGCGAAAGCTGGGTCAAATGGTGGTTCCATTCCCAGCTTTCCCAGGAATATCCATACTGCTTTCCAAATTGGCTGCACCAATTTGCAGTCCCACCAGCAATGTACAAGTGTACCCTTTTCCCCACATCCTCGCCAGCATTTGTTGTTGTTTGACTTCATAATGGCTGCCAATCTTACTGGAGTGAGATGGTATCTTAGGGTGGTTTTGATTTGCATTTCTCTGACAGCTAGAGATGGTGAGCATTTTTTCATGTACTTGTTGATTGACTGTATGTCCTCCTCTGAGAAGTGTCTGTTCAGGTCCTTGGCCCATTTGTTGATTGGGTTATTTGTTACCTTATTGTATAATTTTTTGAGTTCTTTGCATATACTATGTCTTGACAAAGCCACAGTTATTTGGGGTTTTTAGGTTATGTATTCTCAGTCCCAATCCTAATGCAAAAGGCAATAATTTTCTAAATATTCATTTTTTGGTTATGTTTTATAAGAACTGTTTTCAAAGTTACCCTGAAAAGAAAGACTACAATAAAATAAACTATTCTTGAAAAGGCAATTAAGAAATTATAATTAGCACTAATGTGAATTTATTAGAAATGATAATCAAAATTAAACTCACAGAGGTGGTCTAAAGCATACAATTGGCTTGCAGGCCTCCTTAGTTTCTCTTTCTGAATTCTTTTCCTCTGTTTGACTTGTAAATGTGATGTATCAGGGCTCTGGCATGAGACATCTTAAGTCATAAACTTTAATCTAATAGCTTAGAGAATCCTGTTATTTTAAATGCTATCTCCAGACTTGATGTCACTTAAATCTATTATACATAACTGCCTACTTGAAATCTCCATCTGATATCTAATAGGTTTCAAATAATTTTTCACCTAAGTGAGCTCTTTTGCAGTCCTCCTCATTTCTGGAAGTAGCACCACTATCATCTTTGTTAAGAAAGGCATCTGTAAGGTGTCCTTAACTTCCTTCTGCCCACATGCTCTGTGGTAATCACTGAGGGTAACCTACCCAATAGTCCACCCCTCTTCTGGCTCCTGGCTCTCTAAGGCCATCTCCCACAAGAAAAACTAAGAATACTTCTGCTTCCTTGTTATTATGGAATATGAATGAGTTTCAATCATGGCCACTGAGTTCTGCAAGGAAGTGTTCACTGGAGTTTTTGGAGAAAAACATTTTCTTTTAAAAAGGGAGCACCTGAGGAGAAGAGAGATTATCCCTTTCTCTATATTCTGTAAATTGTTATGTACACATGTGATGGATGTACATATATCAGCCATCTGTGGCAATGAGGAAATATGCTGAACAACCAAGCCAATAATTTAGACATTTGCAGATAGAAAAACACAGAACAATCTCTATTGTATTTTAAACTCTAAAAATTGTATTGAATACTCTATTGTATTTTAAACTCTAAAAATTTCTTTTTCCTTATTTCTTCATTACAGAGGTTATTAAGTCTTTCAATTAGACACTTTATGGCTTGCATTTGAAATTATCTTAACTCATAGACATGCTTCACCTAGCCTATCTATATGTCTTTTAGAATCTGGGTGAAAGTAATTCTGCTAATTTCTCTTCATCTCCTCCAATTTGCTAGGTGAGCTTGCAGTTATCTCTGGCTGGGAATACCACAACAGTCTGCTACATATTTCTCCTGCATCTATTCTCACTCTCATTCAAGTCACCACACCACAGTTAGAAACATTCTTATAAAGACAGACATAATTATGTCCCCTTTCTGCTTAAAATCCCACTGCACTTAATAAAAATATCTAAACTGCTTATTACATTGGGAGCCTTTATAATCTTATTTTGCCTACTTCTATCTGACTATTCACTATGCTTTAACCACACTGTACATTTCTAGTTTCAAAAAAATATTAAGATGTTCTCTTAGTGCTTTTCCATTAATATCACCACAGCTTTTCTCACTTGACCTAATGACTATTTATATTGAGATCCATTGTACCTCAAATGAAATGACCTCCTTGAGGAAATGTTATGTCATAATGTGATTTAAATTATCCATCCAATCACTTCTTTCATAACACTCAGTTAGTTGAGTATTATTCATCACTGTATATTTTATAATGAATATTATATATTATACTTTGAGGAGAAAACTGGGGTATGTAGATTTCATGCTGTAGTGAAACAACTAGAATGTTATTGGACTCAACATAGGCTTTCAGTCTTTATTTGTAGTTATGAAAAAGTGCTATGTCTATAGTCATTAATATTAGTTACATTTTATCTCCACATTAATAAACTCCCTGCTTTTTGTGCTTGGTATGAATTTTATCCAGAGTTCATCACATTTGAATATGTTGAATAAATTAAATTTGTAAACCTATAAAACACAATGTCTGGAGTATGGTACAACATCTTGTGGATTTTATAGAAGTCTACCTAATTACAAATACAGTTTTTCAAGGAGCACCTTATACTTTGGTTCTACTGGCTCTCAAATTGAAAACTGATTTTTTTTTTCCTATAGACTTCTTTTGTTTCTCAATCCCTCCCATCAAATTAGTGTGAGAAAGTTGATAATTTCAGATTATTGCTTGGGGAAATAGTTTTCTTCTTTCTGGATTTTTAAGAGATTATTGAACATAAGTCATAAAAATTTAAAAGGATATTTTTACACTGTTTTTTATATTCTAAACATTTTTTAATAAAGACATTGAATCACAGTGAATATATTGTAAGAATACATTTAGTTTACTTGGTATCGAAATGTGGTTCTAATAAGGTACCATGCACTTCATTTAATCACCAAGGCCTCTAAAATCTTAATTTGATTTCTTTAATAGTAATAAAATGTTAGGACAGGGTATTTTATAGCAATCCTTGAAAATTGTTCGTCACCCCCCGGCTAGTTTGCTGCAGCCGTACTGCGGAGATGGTGGCCCGTTACGGGGAGCCCTGGGACACTCGGGGGTAAGTGACAAAAAAGAAAAAGCTGCCAGTCCATAGATAGGACGGGAGCAAATCTGCTCGTCCCTAGGCAGATAGGGCGAGAGGAAAAATGACCATTTCGAGAAAATGGAGAAGATTGATACAGTATGTTTGTGTCTTGTTTTGTCTCAGTGTATTGTATTGTCTTTATGATGAAAATATGGAAGGGGTGTTAAGTAAATTGATAAGGGAAAGAGGTACCCCAGTGGAACCAAGAGCAATTAGGGCATGTGTTGATGGAAGCCAGGGAACTCTAGTCAGAAAGAAAAAGAAAGTTCAGAAGAAGAAGGATTATCAGGAAAAATGTTGCAGCAAAAGGCTATTACTGAATACTTTTAGTTACCGGAGGGTGCATGAAGCGGAGAGGCGGCTGCCGAGTGTGCAAGCTGGTCACAGCGCAGCAAGGATTTTCCAAGAGGCGACTGGCCCTTCCCCGCCTCCTGGCTGGGGAGCTGGCTCTTCCACTGCCATGAGCCCAAATCTAGACCTGACCTGGAGGCACAGTCTTGCGGGCTCTTGCTCCCTGTGCCCAATGGCAATTTAAGTCCGGGACTCTCCCCAGAGCCATTTGGGGCTGCCCAAGATGCTGCAGGCTGCGTCCCTGAAATTTGATCATTTCCAAGGCTAGTAACTACATTGGTTCTCCCACACCTGGAAGCTGATGAGTAATGAGCACTATTAATGCTTATTTCAAATGCAAAAAACCCTTGAGATAATGTACTAAATTGTTCAGAAGGTTGTTTTCTTAGTAGAATGCTACAGGATTTTCTTTAGCCATCCGGAGTTCCTGCCTTCGTCCCAGTGCCGGTAAAGACCAAGGTGGAAGAATTTCCAGTGTTGCTGAAAACCGGACGAGACTTCGGCTGAGAAACGGACGAAACTTCAGATCAAGCTAGCTGCCTGCAGAACTTACCTGGACTGTGATTTACCTGGACTGTGAGTTAATCTATTGAGACACTGCTTTGCCTGGACTGAGATAACAAACTGTAATCTACAACAAATTGTAACTCGGTATCTTTGCTAACGGTGTCATTGCTGGTATAATTTTTCCAAGGGCTTCTTGCATGGAGCCATCAATTGGCTTGGTATTGTGGCATTTTGTATCCTCCCCTTCTGCTTGTAGCAGATTATTTATGGTGTTTGTGTAAAAACCACTATGGTTATTTAAATTAAACAAAAGGGGGAAATGTTAGAGTCAGTAAACAGGTCTGGATGGCACCTGGCAAAATGCCAGAGGGAGTGGTTTGTGAAGTAAGTAAGCTGTGTGGAATGTATAAATAGCTCTGCTGTCCTACAATAAAGGGCTCCCTCTCCTGCTGTATCATCAACGTACACAAGTTGTTCGTCACCCCCCCCCCCCCCCGCTAGTTTGCTGCAGCCTACTGCGGCAAAAAACCACAACTCAGTGGCTTGTTTAGCATCATGTAAGCAAGCCAATCACAGAAATTTAAAATAGTAATTAGAGGGACCTGTGGGCTCTAAACAGGACTGGAATTTTCCAGTTGGCAAGCTAGCAGTACAGAAGCTAGAAAAAAGCAATTAGCTTTACAATTCAGTCCACCACATTCCTGGGTTCAAGCAGGTGCTGGACAACTGTATCCTGAGTTTGAGCAGGGGTCGGCCAGGGTGAGAATCTATTTCAAAGTCATGTAGACCCACAAATGCACTCAAACCTAGGATGGAGCTCACCATGACCTCCGCTGCATCCTGAGTAGGGTACAATTTGTGGGGTACAAAGTACAGAAAAACAATTTTTATAAGAAAACAGCTTTCATTTTAGTTTCTCAGAAACAGCTCTTATAACAGTTTTTTTTTTTAATAGAAGGCAGCAAAATGGAGTCTTAGGCCTATCTGTGACAGTTCTTGCTTTAAAATTGTCTTATCTCACTTATCAAAATCTTATATCTATAATCTATATTTTTTCCTAATCTATAACCTATAACTTATACTCTTATTGATTGTATTCATCAGTTTACATCACAACAATTGGAACGTGGTAGAGTGGAGAGCACTAGAAATTTGTCTCTCCACCTAGACTAGACATAGCAGTTATGCTAGCATAATCTGTCTGATTTTTACTATCTTGGAACTCTAGGGCCCCGTGATAATTTGCTAGTCCCATAAGAAAGTTTGAATAGTAAATTGTGGTTAATTTCATTCCATATAAGCTTTTAACACTTTAGCATCTACCAAACTCCCACCTCCAGCTTCTTGGCAAGGAATTTCGTTTTCTACAGCAGTGTACATACAGTTTGGGAAGCCACAGTTGAAAGGATTCTGTTCTCCCAGTATTGACGATCTGTTTGATTGCTGTTTGATGCTCTGAACATAGAAATTCAGAAAAAAAAAGGTAGGTTACCATTGCTGGACCTCTCTCTAGTTCCTCTTCCTCTCATTCCAAAGTGATTTTCATGGACTTTAAAGGGCTGATGTTCTTTTTCACCCCTGTCTTCATTTTTATCTATTTACCTTTCTGGTAGCCAGACATCAATGATTAGGACACTGAAAATAATTTCACAAAATAAAAATATAGAAAATGGTCACATATGAGAGGGGATAGGCTTACAAAGACCCAAGAAGACATTGAGACCCCAAGAAATCAGGCTAATCTCCATCACAGAGACAGTCTACACCATTAAAATTAAAAAAAATGAAAACAAACAAACAAAAAACCCTAAAACAAAATGCAGTCAACCCAAAAGAAGTCACTTAATCTGATTCTATTACATTTAGATGTCTAGTTTTCAAAAAAAAATCAGAAGAAATTTCCTCCCAAAAAGAAATTATAGTTCAAAGAAAAAAATATCTATAGAAAATGTCCCTGAAAAATACCAGATACTATATTTTCTTGACAAAAAATTTAAAACAACTTTCAAAATTACTAAAGGAATTGAAAGAATTTAAGAATGACATATAAAATCTGTATAAACAAAATAGAAATATCACAACGACACAGAAAACCTGAAAGGAAAAATTTTAAAAATTCTGAAATTCAAAAGTAACAAAGATAGGACAATGGAAATTATGGAACCTGAAAGCCTGAAGAACCAATACAAAATAGATTGATGAAAAGTGAACAGAGACTAAGATTCCTGTGTATAACCATCAAGTAGTCCAAAATACATACTGTGAGAGTCCCAGGAGCAGAGGGAATATTTGAGGAAATAATGGCCGAGAACTTTCAAAATTTGAAAAAGACACAATACAAACCACCAGGAAGCTTAAATTACTCAAATAAAATAAAGAAATTCACACTGAAACATTGTAATCAAGCTTTCATAAGTAATAGGCAAGGACAGAATTTTAAAAGCAGCAAGAGAGAAGGAACTCATTCCACCCAAGAGATCATCAGGATTTTTCAGATTTTTCATCAGAAACTTGAAGGACAGAAGTCAATGAGAGGACATATTTAAAAGACTAAAAGGAAGGAATGTCAACATAGAATAATCCTGAAAGCAAAATTTTCTTTCAGAAGTGAGGAAAAAATTAAAAGATTATCAGATAAACCAAAGTTGAGGATGTTCATTATCACTAGCAACCTCCTTCAAGAAATGTTCCCAGAGAATCCTGCAGGGAGAAGGAAATTAATTTATATATCATAAAAGAATGACTATATTAAGAAAATATAATAACTTTCCATATTTTCACACCTAACATCACTTCATCAAAATATAGAAAGCCAAAACTGACAGAACTGAAAGGAAAAGTATACATTTCTGGAGTAATTCTTGGGGAATTCCGTATTTCACTTGCAATAATGGATAGAACAAATATGAGTAAATAAACCAACTAGATCTATCAGACATGTGTGGAAATGCTGTCCAATAGCAACAGCATATTCTTTATTTTTGAGTACACATGAGACATTTTCCAAGATAGGCCATTTATTAGGCCATAATTGTCTCAATAGATTTTTTTTAAATAAATATATATATAAGTATCTGACCATAACAAGGAGAAATTAGCAGCAATAACATAAGTAACACTGAAAAATTCACAAGTTTGTTTAAATCACATACTAACTCTTAGAGCAGATCAAGTAAGAATCACACAGGAAATTAGAAGCTACTCAGAGATGAATGAATATGAAAACACAATATATCAAGACTTATGGAAACCATAAGCTCTGATAGAAGGGATATTTATGACAATTATATTAAAAATAGAAAAAAAATGTTTTAAAAAAAACATATAAATTTACAACCTAAGGAAATGGAAACAAAGAAAATATTAGAAGGAAATAATAAAAGTAACCCAGAAATATATGGAGTAGAGAAAAGTAAAACAACAGAGAAAATGAATAAAACCAAAAATTTGTCCTATAACAATATAAAGAAATTTGAAAATCTTTAGCTATATTGACCCAGGGAAAATAAAGAAAACTTGAGTTATTAAAATAAGAAATGAACATGAAAACATTACTACCAACTCTACAGAAATAAAAAAAAAAAGAATGGTAAGACAGTACAATCATACTCAAATTTACTTATGGAAACCATGACACACATTTCTCAAAAATGAATATATCATATATAAATTGTTACTAATAATATCATGTTTAATAAATGCAAATAATCTAAGATTTAAATTTTTTTTTTATTTTATTGGATCTTTTTAGTTATACCTGACACCTGACAATAGAGTTAATTTTGATATAGTTAAACAAGCATAGAATATATTATTATAATTAGGATACCAGTCTTGTGGATATACACAATGGTGATATTCACTATGGTATATTCATATGTGTACATAGGAAAGTTACGTCAAATTCATTCCACTATCTTGCTTTTTCCTGTCCTCCTCCCTTCCCCTTTGTCTAATCCATTGAACTTCTATTCTTCCTCTCCCCTTTTGCCTTACTGTGGATTAGCCTCAGTATATCAGCAAAAACATTTCAGCTTTGGTTTTGGGGTTTGGCTTATTTCACTTAGCATAATAGTGTCCAGATCCATCCATTTACTAGCAAATGTCATAAAGTGATTCTTCTTAAGGCTGAGTAATATTCCACTGTGTGTGTGTGTGTGTGTGTATCTCATATTTTCTTTATCCATTCATCTCTCTTGAAGGGCATCCAATTTGGTTCCATAGCTTAGCTATTGTGAATTGTGCTGCTATAAACATTGATGTGGCTGTATCACTGTAGTACGCTGATTTTAATTCCTTTGGATATATACTGAGGATTGGGAGAACCGAGTCAAATGGTGGTTTCATTCCAACATTTTTAAGAATCTCCAAACTGCTTACCAGAGTGGTTGCACCAATTTGAACTCCTACCAACACAGATGAGTGTACCCCTTTCCCCCACATCCTCACCATCATTTATTACTACTTGTATTCTTGATATTTGCCATTTTGGTTGGATTGAGATGAAATCTCAGTGTTACACAATGTGTATGTGATATTTTATAAATCAAATATCAAAAGGGTAACCAATTTTTTTTTCATATGTGTAGTAAAGAATTGAATGAAAGTTTGAAAATTCTCTCAAAGAGGAAATGATAAAAAATATTACAAATCCATCAGCAGTGTATGATACTAAACATAGATTTTCAAAATTGGGGAATCATACTGGCTGTGGTAGTGCACAGCTATAGTCTCAGCTACTTTTCATGGTGAGATGGGAGGATCTATTGAGCCCATGAGTTCAAGACTAGCCTATGTAACATAGCAAGAATGGATCTCAAAAATTAAAAAATTCACCAGCACAGTCGCATAAGCCAGTAATACCAGTGGCTAGGGAGCCTGAAGCAGGAGGATCTCGAATTCAAAGCCAGCCTCAGCAATTTAGTGAGGTGTTAAGCAACTTAGTGAGACCCTGTCTCTAAATAAAATATTTTAAAAGGCCTGGGGATATGGCTTAGTGCTTAAGTCCCCTGGGTTCAATCCCTGGTACCACACACACAAAAAATAATAATTGTTATACATTAGTAAATACATATGCGTGGACAGAGCTAAAGCAGAAATTAGAAAACTATTTAGAATTTCAGACACTTTGAAAAGCAGCATGTAATTGAAATAATCATCCAATTCAGTAAAGGAGAGCAACAGGAGTAAACTGAAGCACTAGAAAGAATAAAACAAACAAACAAACAAACAACAACAAAAAAAAAACAGTGGAAGAATAACTAAATATTTCTAATTAAATATTAGAAAAAGTAACAAATTTAAAAATGTTACTTGAAAGGTTATATATAATCTAGCATATACATGTGTATGCAGATTTTGCAGAGCTGATCAGAGAACATGCAAGGATCTTAGAATCTAGTTCAACTGTTTTTGGATAAATAATCTATGTTCTAAAACATGGATTCAAATTTCAGAGCTGCATATGCAAATGAACCATTTTTAACCATCTGATAATGTTGAAGATAATCCATTCCTTTAAAAACTATTAAAGAAGCTTTTGTAATAATGCCTATTGAGTAATATATAACTAAAATATTTCATGTTTGCTACAAAGCATGGGGGTAACTTCTGTAATTTGCAATTGTCTTCTTTCGTATTCAAATAGCACTTTCCAGTATGTTTATGATTATAAATTGAATCAAAAGTACACCCCTGTTATAAAATAACTCACATGGAGAAAAAGAAGTACTTCTAAGTATATAGAGTTAAGCATTTTTTGTTCTACAGTTCTTTTTTAAAAAGCAATTGAAATTCATTTAGGATCCTACTATCAAACTTTCATTTTTCAATCAGGCAGATATTTTTTTCTTTTAATTTTCTTTTTCTTTTCTTTGTAGTTGTAGATGGAAAGAATGCCTTTATTTTATTTATTAATTGTTATGTTGTGCTGAGGATCGAACCCAGTACCTCATGCATGCTAGGCAAGTGCTTTGCCACTGAGCTACAGACCCAGACCCAGGTAGTTATTTTTATTTTCAAATAGCTTTTTTATTTTCAAATAGTTTTTTTATAAGGCAACTGGAAAATATATTAAAGCAGTATAGAGTCCTATCCCTTATTAGCACAGGATTAACTTTCAAAGAATGAAAGTGATTTAGCAAACTGATCTATTTTCACTCAGGAAAAAATTACCCTGTAAAATAATAGTGTACGAAATAATCAATAAGTGCATACTTAAAACTGGCATTTGTTCATTCAATGTCCACAAAATATGTAAAATTAAATCCAAGAAAGGAAATAATAAAAGGGGAGTTTGAGTGGCTTAAAAAGGAAAAAATATCGTGTCTATTCTTTGATTTATCATCGGTACTTATGGAAATATAATTTTGCCCCCCACTTACTTACATGAGTCTTTATATTTCTAATTTCAGAAATCAGAAAATTAAATGCCTGAAATACTGACTTCCTTACATTTAGATAGCGCAGATATCCCTGGGTTATTCCTTTTCCTCAAAGACTTATGTTATTTGAACTAGAACCTCACTCTTGTAGCCTAGGGCTGTTCAAAGCCCTTTCTGTGATTTCTGCTCTTCATTCCTTATTTTTAAAAAGTTGTTCGGCTCTCTCTGTATCTAATATCCCAACCCACTTAATTAAACTCAGGTGATCCTTTCATATTTCTCAACATATTTTTTTCAATGATACAATATTCTATATGCATTCTTGATTGAACTGTATATTGGAGGAAGCCGAGAAGAAAAAATCACATTACATACCCAAAAATCTTTCCTGTCTATAGGAATCATTCTCATTTTTACTATGTGAGACTGCTGAACTTCCAGTCTACATAGTAATAACGACTGTGATCTCTACACTTGACCCTCTTTGCTATGTTTAACTTATTGGAAGTGTGGTTCTATCTTTTGTTGCTATTTATTTAGAATTTGATAGTGTGTAGTCCTGATATATGTGTAATTGTGTGCACGCACATGTGAGTGTGTGCACATATTGTTTTGGGTTGCAGGAACAGACATGAAATTTAAATTAATTTTACTTTTCAGACTGCAGGACACTTTTTCATCAGTGTGTATAAGACTTGTTCAACACTTATACTACACCGTGGTACAGTGCATTTAGTGTTTGTTTTTTTTTTTCTCTTTTTTGGTCTATTTTACTTTTATTATTTTCCCATGTGCTTCAAATTTCTCCCTTTTTCTCTTCTCATAGAAACCTACTAATGTGTTTGATTTATGCCATTAGATGTGAGGTATCTTTGAAAACTATATGGGGTATGGTAAATATATGTCTTATTTAAATAACCTGTATCATGGTACATATTATTTTCTATTTCCTGTTCTAAAAAAAAAAAAGAGTCAAAACTGTTTTTTAATGATCTATCCAAATTGCTCTGTGTTCTACGTAGTTCATCAAATTGTGGCATTGAATGTCACAAGATGCCTTGCCACATTTTACTTTATCTTTTTCACTCTAATGTAAACTGAATAACTACATCCCCTCCCCTCATCCTATATAGTGTCAGAAATACATGGTTTTATGAGAGATTTTTTTTTTGGGGGGGGGTTACATAACCACAAGCCAGAATATTTGTTCCTGGATTGCATACTTACTTATTTTCTAAGTATTATCATCATCTTGCAGCCCAAATGGCATCAAATGTTGACATGCCCCGAGAGAAACATGAGAACTCCCATTTCTATATTCTAGGTAGTATAATCAACTTTATTTACTTTTTGGTCAAAAGAGTATGAAATGTTCGATGTTATGGTTTGGATGTGAAGTGTCCAAAAACCCACATGTGAGAAGGTTCAGAGGAGAAATGATTGGGTTACAAGTGTCTTAACCCAATTAGTGATTTAATCCCCTGATAGGGATTAACTGAGTAGTAACTAAAGTCCTGGGGTGTTGCTAGAGGAGTTGGGAATGGGCACATGGCTTTGGGTATATGTTTATATCTGGCAAGTGAAATCTCTCTTTTTGCTTCCTGATCTCATGTGAGCTGCTTCCCTCTGCCACACACTGCACCATGACATTCAGCCTCACCTTAAACTCCAAGGAATGGAGCTGGCCTTCTATGGACTAAGACCTCTGAAATGGTGAGACTTAAAATAAACTTTTCCTCTTTTAAGGTTGTTCTGGTCAGATCTTTAAGTCATAGCAGTGAAAAAGCTGACTAAAACACCATATTATTGTTGAAGTTTGTATATTTCTAATTACTAAAGACATCGTACTTATTTTCATACACTTACAAACATTACAGGTATTGCCTAGGCAAGTTCTTTTTTGTAGTTTTCTCTTAAATTTCTTATATTCTCTTGTTAAATTTATATTAAAATATTAATATTTGTCAAGGATGGCTGCTGAAATATCTTTTTCCAGTGTGTTAACCTTTTTCTATTTAATTTGCTTGTGGTTTCTATTGCTGAGAAGAAATACCTTACTCTTTTATTTCTGATGTTTTAAGTTTTTCATGTGTGAGAAAGATTATTTGGCTGAATAATTTCTTCAAGTTAAAAGAGATTTTTTTGTGTGTGTGTGGGATAAAAAAATTTCAAGTGAGTTAGAGGGAAAAAAATCTTCTCATTGAATATATTTTTACACCATTTAAATTTATAATTAATGCCTTTATCTTACTGGATGTTATTGATTAATCATTTGTTCATAATTTTTCAGTAAACTCTCTTAATAATTATGAGTTCCATAAAAGTTCAGGTTTAATGATAATTAGACATTGAATATAAACATCTCAAACCAGTTGTATGTATAGCTTATATTATAAGTATGTATAACTTATCCAAAATATTAGTTGGCATTTAGCATACACCCTGGCTCTGGATACTGCAGTGGTGACATCTCTGGCTACTTGAAAACCAGAAGACACAAGTTAGCTGAAAAAGCGTCAGTTCTATTTCACAGGATAATAAGTATTTAAAACACTGTGCCTGAAAATGGAAATTTGACAGGGACAGTTGCAGAAAGTTTATTTACATAGTACTGCATAAAATATGACTTCACAATTATATCAAATGACTACTGTGATAAATTAATTTGGCTCAGTTTTGATACCAAAGTTGAATGTGTATGTGTGTGTGTGTGTGTGTGTGTGTGTGTTTCCACTTCTAAGTGTGATGATAACTGCTGATGTGTTAGATCCATTAAAAGGGGAATTTTACAAGCAGTTACCTGGTTTCAGTAAATCAGTGTCATCATAGGCTTAAACATAAAAGAAGTTAATTCTAATAATGGATCATTTATTTCATCCAACCTATGAATCAAGGAAAAAAAATTAAAAGTTAATTCTGTCAGAGATATCTTACATTTTTGTGACTGAGATTTTAAATTTAATTATGGTGTTTAAGGTTAAATATAAAACTGTTTTTATAATAATACAAATATAAATTTGAGGGGAGAAAAATTTCATTGTATAAATATCATTGCTAACTTAAGATGCCTCTGACCAAAATGTTCTTGGAATTTTAGTACACCATAAATTATAATCACATCTGAAGAATCAGTAATGTTCTTCTACCAATCAAAACATATTCTAGCAGCAAATTATGTTTTCTTTTATATATATACAGAGTATTAGTAAAGATTACATATATAAAATTAGCTCTATAGTACATATTTTTTCACCTTCTGCTTGTTTTAAAGGAACATTTAAACCTTTAAAAATTATCTGTAAATTAAGTTTCCATAGTGACATTGAATTATTTTTATAGATATAACCTCCAAAATATGCATGCATTTTTTTCAAACCTTGGAAATTTTCAATCAATGTATTCACAACCCAAGAAAGGTCAAATTCAACTTTTCAAGTTTTCTACAAGTGATAATTATTGGAATTTAGCTTGAAATTAAATCAGTAGAATACCTTTCTTCAAAATCAAGATAGGAAATAAGTCATATGATGAAAACTCAAATATTATGAGTTCTTAGTTCAAGCTTCTTTGACAGAATATCACAGATTGGGTGGCTTAAACTGCTGTAATTTATTTCTGAAGGCTAGTAGGTCTAAGTCCAAGGCACCAGGACATCTGGTATTTGATAGGGGCATTTTTATTTCGCAGATGATAAATTTTGTGTCCACACTAATCCCATGATGAGTGTTACACTCTCATGAGCTAATTATCTCCCAAAGAACATATATCCTAATATTATCTCACTGAGGATTATGGCATCAACATTGGTATTTTGAGGTACACAAACATGCGGTCCATAATGGTAATTAAGATTGAATTTTGAAATTTCATTCTTGTTCCTTAGAAAACATCAATTTATGGGATGAACTTTTTGAAACGTCATTTATTTCCTTAAAATAGATTCTTTAATGCTGGAGTATATGATGCAATATCTAAATGTGTAAAGCACCTAAAATGATCAAAATGCTAGTAAATTATTTGGCTAAAGTTGTTTTGTCAAAATACTCTGAAGAAAAAACATCCTGAATGAATGGAAAATGTTTTTTTCCACAATTATTTTAGCTGAAATGTTTACACATTTCAATACAAAAATAAAATAAACAATAGGCAACAATTATCACATTTTTTCATGGTTTTTCGGAGGCATCTTTCCTTCTGACTGAGGTCCATGTTCCTTCTAGTAGCTCTTTGCTCTGCTTCACTCTGGGTGATCTGTCAGCTTTTGGTATCATGATGTTCCATTTTTAATTTCCTTTTTTAGTATTTACAGCCAGAATCTAGGATGAATTTATGTCTACCTGACATAAGTTTGACATAATTCAAATAAGGAATGAGTTATCTAATTATTTTCTTGGGTTTTTCTGGTATACAGTGATCTCTGACTACTGAAATCAATTCTAATATGAATTCTAGTATTCCTTCTCAGATGAGTCATAAATTTTAAACTTGTTTCTGATAGTTTTTGGTAATCATACTTTACTCATTTGAGTTCTCCATATTAGATTACACTGATTTAGCTCTTCCACGTGTTTAGGAGACCAAGGAAACTAACAAGCTTCAATTTCTTTCATAGTACATGTTGGCATTGCGATGTTCTAATAAAGTTGAAGTTTTTAAAATAATGACAAGGGAGTGAAATAGCTAAATTATGAATGTATAAGTGAATCCTCTAGGGGAACAGCAAATATAAATAAAAAAGTAAAGGCAGAGGAAAGAAAAACAATCTAGTCCCGAAAGATAGATCAGTGAACTCCATATGTTAAGAAAATTACCCTATTTGAATGACAGAGATATTCTTTAAAAGATTAATATTAAATAGAAGCTCAGAGATTCCCTAGGAAAATATAAACCAGATTATTATATATATTTTCAAATATATTCCTAGCAGATCAGAAGAGAAAGAAAAAGGCAGTAACAATCCTTGATGAAATATTTGCTGAAAATTTCTCAAATTTGTGAAAACATTAATATCTAGACCCAAGAAGCACGGTGAATCCCACTATGGTCAACACAAAGAATCCACTTACAATCATAAAATAATCAAATTGTTAAAAGAAAAAGAGAAAGAGAAAAGTTTGAATGCAAGCAAAGAGAACAGAATTAGTCAAACAGGAGTAACAATAAAATTAATGGACGACTTCTCATCAAGAATCATAAAAGTTAGAAGACAATGGGATGACTTATACAAAAGAAAAAAGAATAAAAATTGGTAACTAAGAAATCTACATTCTGCCATACTATCCTTCAAAATTAAGTCTGATTAAGTCGATTTTAGATGAAGAAATGGTAAGAGAATTATATTCCCCAAGCAATTAACTCTATAAGAAGTGTTAAAGGTTTTTTTTCTTTTTTAAAGGAATGAACTCCAAGCAATGAATTTTCCTCTTAGAACTGCTTTCAATGTGTCCCATAGATTCCTATATGTTGTGTCTGTGTTTTCATTAATCTCTAAGAATTTTTTAATTTCTTCCTTGATGTCTTCTATAACCCATTGATCATTCAGTAACCTATTGTTCATTCTCCAAGTGATGTATTCTTTTCCCTTCCTTCTTTTATCGTTGATTTTCAGTTCCATTCCATTATGATCAGATAGGATGCATGGTATTATCTCTACTCCTTTATATTGTCTAAGAGTTTCCCTGTGACATAATATATGATCTATTTTTGAGAAGGATCCATGTGCTGCTGAGAAAAAAGTGTAACTGCTTGATGTTGGGTGGTATATTCTATATATGTCAGTTAAGTCTAGGTTATTAACTGTGTTATTGAGTTCTACAGTTTCCTTATTCAACTTTTGTTTGGAAGATCTGTCCAGTGGTGATAGAGGTGTGTTGAAGTCTCCCATGATTAGGCATTCCTGTATATCAGCGACAAATCCTCTGAAATGGAAATGAGGACAACCACTCCATTCACAATATCTTCAAAAAAAATAAAATACTTGGGAATCAACCTAACAAAAGAGTTGAAAGACTTATACAATGAAAACTACAGAACCCTAAAGAGAGAAATAGAAGAAGATCTTAGAAGATGGAAAAATATACCCTGTTCATGGATAGGCAGAACTAACATCATCAAAATGGCGATATTACCAAAAGTTCTCTATAGGTTTAATGCAATGCCAATCAAAATCCCAACGGCATTTCTTGTAGAAATAGAGAAAGCAATCATGAAATTCATATGGAAAAACAAAAGACCCAGAATAGCAAAAACAATGCTAAGCAGGAAGTGTGAATCAGGCGGTATAGCGATACCAGACTTCAAACTATACTACAGAGCGATAGTAACAAAAACAGCATGGTACTGGTACCAAAACAGGCGGGTGGACCAATGGTACAGAATAGAGGACACAGAAACCAATCCACAAAACTACAACTACCTTATATTTGATAAAGGGGCTAAAAGCATGCAATGGAGGAAGGATAGCATCTTCAACAAATGGTGCTGGGAAAACTGGAAATCCATATGCAACAAAATGAAACTGAATCCCTTTCTCTCGCCATGCACAAAAGTGAATTCAAAATGGATCAAGGAGCTTGATATCAAATCAGAGACACGCCGTCTGATAGAAGAAAAAGTTGTCTACGATCTACATACTGTGGGGTCGGGCTCCAAATTCCTCAATAGGACACCCATAGCACAAAAGTTAATAACTAGAATCAGCAAATGGGACTTACTCAAACTAAAAAGTTTTTTCTCAGCAAAAGATACAATAAGAGAGGTAAATAGAGAGCCTACATCCTGGGAACAAACCTTTACTCCTCACACTTCAGATAGAGCCCTAATATCCAGAGTATACAAAGAACTCAAAAAATTAGACAATAAGAGAACAAACAACCCAATCAACAAATGGGCCAAGGACCTGAACAGACACTTCTCAGAGGAGGACATACAATCAATCAACAAGTACATGAAAAAATGCTCACCATCTCTAGCAGTCAGAGAAATGCAAATCAAAACCACCCTAAGATACCATCTCACTCCAGTTAGATTGGCAGCCATTATGAAGTCAAACAACAACAAGTGCTGGCGAGGATGTGGGGAAAAGGGTACACTTGTACATTGCTGGTGGGACTGCAAATTGGTGCAGCCAATTTGGAAAGCAGTATGGAGATTTCTTGGAAAGCTGGGAATGGAGCCACCATTTGACCCAGCTATTCCCCTTCTTGGTCTATTCCCTAAAGACCTAAAAAGAGCATGCTACAGGGACACTGCTACATCGATGTTCATAGCAGCACAATTCACAATAGCTAGACTGTGGAACCAACCTAGATGCCCTTCAATGGATGAATGGATAAAAAAATGTGGCATTTATACACAATGGAGTATTACTCTGCATTAAAAAATGACAAAATCATAGAATTTACAGGGAAATGGATGGCATTAGAGTAGATTATGCTAAGTGAAGCTAGCCAATCCCTAAAAAACAAATGCCAAATGTCTTCTTTGATATAAGGAGAGTAACTAAGAACAGAGTAGGGTCGAAGAGCATGAGAAGAAGATTAACATTAAATAGGGATGAGAGGTGGGAGGGAAAGGGAGAGAGAAGGGAAAATGCATGGAAATGGAAGGAGACCCTCAGAGTTATACAAAAGTACATACAAGAGGAAGTGAGGGGAAGGGGAAAAATAATATAAGGGGGACAAACGAATGTCAGTAGAGGGAGCAGAGAGAGAAGAGGGGAGGGGAGGGGAGGGGAGGGGAGGGGAGGGGGGATAGTAGAGGATAGGAAAGGCAGCAGAATACAACAGACACTAGTATGGCAATATGTAAATCAATGGATGTGTAACTGATGTGATTCTGCAATCTGTATATGGGGTAAAAATGGGAGCTCATAACCCACTTGAATCAAATTGTGAAATATGATATATCAAGAACTATGTAATGTTTTGAACAGCCAACAATAAAAAATTAAAAAAAAAAAAAAAAGAAGTGTTAAAGGAAGTCTTTCAGTCTGAAAGGACATAGCACCTTAGCCACTCAGGTCTGCAAGTTGATGGAAGAGAGTTTTGGGAAAGTATTTTTGAGATTATAGGCAGATTCTACATTGTGATTGTTGTATTTAAGAAAATGCACACATTTTCAAAACATATTCAAAAAATTCCTTACTTAATATTTCATACTGTATAACTCGTTCTTTGATAAATGCTACAATAAGAAAGGTCTTCAGTTGGGTGCAACAGGGCAGAATTCATGACTTGGTCTTACTGTGTGGTAAGAAAATAAGTTTTTTAAATCATTGTCTACTCCATTATATTTCCTATACCTCCTGACAGAATTTATATTGGAGCAAGGAATATATTTAATAATGTCAATAAAAAAGTCTAGTATAATTATAAATGATATACTAAAAAGTACTTGAATAAGTGACACTTCTTCTAGGTATGATAATTCCAATTTAAAATCATTTTGACTAGGGGGTTTGACAATGATAATTTTGCAATCATCTTCTAGAGACATTGAAAGCATAGTTTTTCAGTTTGCTCCACTCCTGGATTTAAAAAAAAAAAAGTTTAGTGGATAGAATTCTCATTTTTATTTTAAAACAGAAAGCTAAAATATTTAGCTTTAAAACTTATTTTAAATTTGTAACAATCCTAGTAAAGCAAGAAGAATTAAAAAAGTTAAATCCTAAGATTTACATGTGGGATGGAGTAAGAAAAAGTAAGAATTGTTCTAGGCTTTAATGAATCCAAATTTGCATTGAGGTAAAAAATTAATATAAAGAAAAAATAGAGGGACAGTAAAGAAGAAATTTAAAAGTTGATATTAACAATTTTTAATCTGTTATAATTCAATGTTTGTATATCACCTGTGTTTAAAACAAGGTTGAAGCATTTGAAGTGATATTAAACAGTAAAAGTTTTAAATGTTAATGGCATAATCAATATATATTTTAAAAATCCAATTTCTTTAAAACTCTAATTTTTATTCATTAGTTCTATTTAGAAAAACAATTTTGGGGATTGTTATTAGATTAGGCACTGAGTAAAAACAAATGATATTGACAGAATAGTGATAGTGAAAGAACTAACAATAATTGTTCTTCATGCACCAAAGTATTTTGGGGAAAACATAACATCTAAAACAAAGAGACTTTTTCTCTTTAACAAATAGTAACTAGTACAAATAAAACTTGGAAGCTGCCCTGCTTTTGTTCTCCTGTATTATACTAACCATTTTGGTTATACTGTGTTTCAGGATATAAAAGGGATCCACAAAGATAAATATAAAGGTGCTAATGTTAGCACAGCTCACTCAATTCCAGGACTCTTTGCAAATTTCCCATGATAAGTTCTTTAAGTTTGAGATCCTTTTCTGGAGAATTCGAAGGGGCAATGTCTGATAAAACTTTTAAAATTCTTTCCTGCTTTTCACTAAATGACAAAGGCAACAGTTATATACTTACTATTTTCACACATAGCAAACCAGTGAATGGCAGCAAATAGACCAAACACACAAAATGCAAACAACGTGCAGGGGTAAAACACCTAACCTAGAATTACAATTGTGTTCGGACACAGAAACTTTAAAAACCTTTTAGATGCTTGGACTGGGAGTGTCGCTCAGTAGTAGAGCCCTTGCATAGGATGCATGAGAACCCGGATTCATTCCCAGTATGACAAAACCAAAAAACAAACAAACAAAAAACTTTTATACATCAAAGTCCAAACAATTTCGTATAATGATAACAATAATATTTTACTTTGTTTTGTTTTAGTACTAAACACTGTGAAAGGTCATATGTATAATTAACTTCTTCAGTCTTTGGGTCTGGCCTGTGACTGACCATTTTCATAAATGCAGAACTGGGACACTGAGAGGTTAGATGGCATGCTCAAGTGACATAGACATTTCATTAGGCCAAAGTATATCAGAATTAAGATTGAAATAAATTGCCAAAGGATCATAGCTTATTCATTTTTAAAAAAGCATTTAAATACTACTACTACTACTAATAGATTAGTCTTATGTAGCAGCAATGATAATAAGAAATATTAATAAAATTATTGAGTGTTTGCACAATGAAACATTAAAGAAGTAATGAAAATTTTAATACAGAAATGCTAAAAGAAAGCTAATTATGAGAAAAATTAAAGTTCAATGCCCACATTAGTTCTTGTACACACATTTACTGTGGAACTGTTTAAAGTAAGTTCTAATTCTTTCTCCTTATTGAGCTCTGGCCGTGAGAATTTGTGTTCAAAGAAAAAAATAATTTGGGTTAAAAAATGTTTACAGACAGAAACTAAGAATGATTATTTACTTGGACTGGATTCCCTCCAAATTGAAAATCAAAAGTATTTAATTAAGACTTGAAACTGCTTTGGATATTATATACAAAAAGCATTTTTTCTTGTTTTTTAAGATAAGCACATATTGTTTCCTGTCCTGACAACAAAATAAGCAAAGGTAAATATTTTAACTGAGTATATATGAAAATATATTGACTTTAGATTAAGTTACAGATCAGTCAAAATATATAAAAGCAGTTAAAATATTCCCAAGGTAATTTTTTCTTTGAGTTGTTATTGTGTTTAGTCATGGCTCTTCCTAGACTGAGTTATGAGCAAAGTCGGAGAAAAAGGGAGCAAGACACAGAAAAGAAAAACAAAGAAATGGGGAGGGATTGGTTTTAAGTTGGAGAAAGAGGTGGGGATAGTCAAATGCTTTTAGGTTCCATTTCTTTAGTGAAAGGTATATTTGTTCAGGTATGGAGATGGGGAGCAGAGACACCGAGGGACTATTGAGGAACTATTTTGAAAGTGTAGAGAGTCTATTAACAAAGCCAGTTAAAACCAGGTAGGAAATCTTCTGAATTAGGAGTTTGGAAAAGAAATAGGGGTCTGGTGCATGCACAGGTTATTGTCAGATGGGGAGAACCAGCAATAATGTGCTCTAAACTTCACCAAGCTATGAAGATTCCATAGCATTTTTGTGTACAGCCTGGACTTAGCCAAGTTAAATAGTACTTTAGTGATTTGCTTAAATCCCACTGGTTCTAGTGAAATAGAAATTCAGCTTCCCTGCTTTTTGTTGAAAAAGGAAAAATATGAGGTGAAGGTGGCTCAGGTGGAAGAGTGCTCAAGATGAAGGACTTAAGAGGAAAAGAAGCCAGCTCTTCCAAGAGGCACCATGAAGGTGGAGGAGAAGTCTTTAGGCCTCTTTCTCTTGAGGAAACAAACCAGTGCACTTTCTGGAACATGGAATAGACCTGAGGGGAGACTGGAAGGTAGACTCCAATGCAGGTGGCACTTTCTCTGAGTAAATTACAGGTACCAACTAACAGGACATAAACAATTAAATCATTTTTATTTTTATTATTATTATTATAGCTAGTGAAAGTGTCTTATGCAAGGGCCACTCCTACAAATTCCAATCTGTTAAAACAAGTTACTGAATCCTATGTGCCCAAAGCCTTGCCACCTATTTAGATAACCAATAAATATACAATAACTGCATTACTTAAATACCTTTTGAATTTTGGGCATTCAACACTTGCCACATAAAAATGAAGTTCTAAGCAAAATCTCACACTTGATATTCCATTTCATTGAATTTTTTATTAACAGTGTAAGGTTCTACTTAGGTGTTTTATATTTCAATTTTCTCATACATATTTGGAGATATTAAAATTTCTTTTTTAAGATATTATACTATGTGATATACTGTCAGGAGACCACATCTAGTTGTAAATTATAAACCTAATTTGAAATAATGGGTCAATTTTTTTTCAAAGGAAATTACTAAAGAAGTCTTCTAAAAAGTGCCTGGGAAGGGGTACTGATCTTCACTTCCATTATTCTGCTTAGTGGCTGATTCTACATTTTTATTTGAACTAAATGTACTCATTCCTACACCCTGCCTACAAATACATGAGTCATTTTAAAGATCAGATTCTAAGAGTCAAGCAAAAAATGATAATAAGACAAAATTTAATTTCACATGCACAGCATTTATGACAAGCTTGGATGGTTGCTTGACTGTTCCTTAGATTATATATTTTTTTCTCTCAGGCTCTCATGACCTATTCTATGTCTCATAGGAAAAGAGAATGTGTCTCATGGCAAATTTGGTTTTTGGTATTGAATTAAGGGAACCTTGATGTGAATGCTATCTATTGATGTGCTTATTTTCACATCAATCAAGTGTATCAGAAAAGTGGATTCAATTACATTATAATGAAAAATTTAAATTATTTCATTCCTCACTGTGGGTTGCCTGTTTCAACTGCCAATAACTAATAGTTCTACCTCATAGGGGGGATACTTGAATTATACAGTAGAATTCAATAGACTGCAAGTTCTGTACTCTAAATCTACCTCTAAACAGGATTTTAAGAAGACAAATTGGTTAAAACCCATCATGTATATTCTTAAAAATGGTCTAGTTTACCATAATCTATTATGGCCATGAAGTCTATGACAGAGAGCTAGAAGTCACCCTTATACACCTTTTACAGGGAAGGTTATCTGATGTTTACATGGCATTATCCAACTTGATAGCCAACAACAAAATAAAATCTTCAGGCTATTCATAGTAATCTTATTAGTTGTTTGAAAGGTCAAGTCCAAGTTCTTAGATCTTCTTTTTGGTCTGTCTCCTGACCCAGTTTTGGCCATGACAAATGGTATTGAAACCCTGTGGGATTAAGCAGTGGCAGATGTTCTCAGCTGTACACAGTGGCATATAGTGCCAGGAATGAGGAAATTAGATAGCTGCTTTCCCCTGTAAGGAAGTTCTTATTTGATTGGATAGACATCTTTTATTATCAAATAAATATAATAATATAATCAATGCACAAAGAGCATCTGCGTTTCACTTCCAACACTTAAGACTGTGAGATGAAAGTCAGTTTGTACAGACATGGATTCCATCTTTTTGGAAGTATTGAAAATTATACTCCAAAACTTGTGTTCCTGATATCCAGTAATATGGTATCCAGTATCCATATTTTGATACTGAAGGAACTGTTGGCATCCATGCTTCCAATTGAGTAAAAAAAATAATAATGATTAAGCTGTGAAAAACTGCAACATGAAACAGTCCAAATATATACCATGTGGGATAGCAGGAGGGAGAGAGTTGAAGCAGTTTTATTTTTGGCACTTTAATTACCTTCATTATCTGTGTTCTCTGCTGGGTTACATAGTCTTTGTTTCAATGACTGATTGATTTCATCTGCCCTAGTAACTCTCTGAGATCTCAGATAAGGATCTGAGGCTGTGGTCCTGATTGAAGGAAGCCTTAATTTCTAGATACCGTTCATCTAGGTGTCTCTAGTCTAGAATAAGTCTTATTATATTCATCATGTGTACAGAACTGATTACTGTCTAGAGCATTTTCTTACTCACTGGTTATTAGAAACTTTATTATACCTTATGATATCCTACTTAGGAGAATTATTCAAAACTGACAAGACAAATTTTTAATAAAGTAAACAATTGTAAAACTACTTACTCTCTTTCTGGGAAAAGACTTGTCATTCTGAAATGTTGAATTAATCCCACAGTGATCAATAGAGGAGAAAAAGAAATAAGTTTAAAAAAGGAATTCAAAGTAAATGAGAGTCTCTAGGAGTTTACATGTTTTCCTTTATCCTGCTGAAAATTTTTATTGATTCATATTAATTATGTAGAATGATAGATTTCATTGTGGCATATTTATACATACATAAAAAAAATAATTTGAGCTGGACTGACATTCAGCCCACAATAATGTGGTGTGTTCAGGGGTGTCTGGAGGGAGCTCTATGCCCTAGCCTCCAGAGTTGCTTTTCCAAGAATCCATCACCCAGTTTTTTTTTTTTTTTTTTCAGCAGGGTGGACGGGGAGCATCATTGGCTGACAAACTGGTAAGAAAACGTGATGTTCTGAATCGTGGGTTTTCAGGTTACAATACCAGATGGGCCAAAATTATTATTCCAAGACTAATCAGGAAAGGGAACAAATTGGACAACCCAGTAACAGTTACAATTTTCTTTGGCACCAATGACAGTGCACTAAAAGATAAGAATCCCAAGGAGCACATTCCCCTGGAAGAGTATTTCCTCTGGAAGAGTATTTTCCCTGGAAGAGTATGTTTCAAACTTAAAAAGCATGGTTCAGTACCTGAAGTCCGTGGATGTCCCTGAGCATCGAGTCATACTCATCACACCACCTCCACTTTGTGAAACAGCCTGGGAAAAGGAGTGCATCATGCAAGGTTGCAAATTAAATTGCTTGAACTCCATTGTTGGTGAATATGCCAAGGTGTTTACAAGTGGCCCAAGACTGTGGGACTGATGTCTGTGACCTATGAACCATGATGCAGAAAGACAGTAAGGACTTCTCATCCTACTTATCCTCTGATAGACTACATCTATCACCAAAGGAAAATGAATGTTTGTTTTTACACCTCTGGCCTCTGATAGAGAAGAAGGTCTCTTCTCTGCCTTTGCTGCTTCCTTACTGGAAGGATGTAGCAGAAGCCCAACCTGAACTAAGGCTATTGGGAGATGGAGACCATTAGTCAATTCTAGGAAATTCAAGTCTGGTTTGCCGCAGTCTGGCTGGGCACAAAATCACGAGCCACCACACACCTTGTAGATTCAAACAGCAACTCTTTATTCCCGAACTGTCACTGGCACTTTACACACACCTCCTGGGGGAATTCACTTTCTGGGCCCCAATCACGTTCTGGGCAAAATCCCAAATACTCTCTGAATCCCACGAGAACTCAACGAGCAGGCGCGCCTGAGGCAGCAGGATACGCCCTATTCCCAGCAGGGTACACCTTAAACCTGGAACTGCCCTAAACCTGGATTGTCCTAAATCAGGAACGCCCTAAACCCCTGCCCTAAACCCGGATCCGCCCTGGTCCTTGAGCAAGGTCACCTTACATGCAATGACACTGCAAATGACCTGGGTCATGCCATGCGTCATTCTTATTTAGCAATGGCCCTCAGCACTGGTTGTTAATTTATAGATTGAAGTTGGTGATAACACATAGATTCCAAAACAATTGAGTGCAGAATATTTTTTTCTCAAGCTTAAAATTCTTCCTCACTATGCTGGATCAAAACACCAATTTTTGCCACTAATGTTTATAATAAAAGTTTTGAGATTCTTCCAGGAAAAAAATAATTTGATTAATTATATTCCACCAAATCTCTTCCTCTCTCCTCTCTTCCTTCCTCTTGGTCCCCTTCCTTTATTCCACTGGTCTGTCATCTAATTCTATAAAGTCTCTCTACCATTTTATTCCTTTTAGCTTCCAACATATGATAGAAAGCATTCAATACTCTTTTGAGTCTGATTTATTTTGCTCAAAATTATGGTTTCCAATTCCATTAATTTTCTGAAAATGACATAAATGTATCCTTTATGGTTAAATAATACTTCATTGTGTAGATATACATACAGGTATATGTATGTATATATATATGATATAATATACCATGTACATATATTATATGTGTATATAATGGTTTTCTGTTGACCCACATGTAGGCTGATTCATAACATGGCTATTGTGAATTCTGATGTGACAATGTACTCATGGGTCTTTCAAATATCTTAACTTTAATTCTATTTGATAAACACCAAGGAGTGGCACAGTTGGAACATATGGTGGCTCTACTTTTGGCTTTTGCAGGATGCCGCGTCCGGCCAAGGGAGCCGAGTCCGGCGAGGGACGGCGAGGTTAAAAGACACACAGGACACCAAGGTTCTTCATCCAGGAGTCAATAGTAATCTTTATTGCTAACACACCTTTTTTTATACCCCAAGCAGCAGAAGTGGAAAACTACCCAAAAGCAGGAGGGAGGGGGGAGAAATTTAGTTTCAACATCTATTATTGTCAGGTACCAAAACCTCCCTTAACAATAAGTCCATCAGACCAGAAAAGGTCAAGGCATTCCCGTGGGATACATATGTCTCAGACGGATAAGCAGGAACAGAAAAACCGCAAGTTCGCCATGGCCTTGTGAGCTGGCCACACTGGCATGCAGAACAAACTAGTGGAAGTAGGGCTCCAGGGGCCAAGGTGGACCTGTTGCCAACAAGTCCCCCTCTTTTGTTTTTTGCATGCCAGTGGGAATCAAGTAGCCCCTGTCTTAGGTCGTTCACAGCCCTTGCGATGCTTACCCGTCTCTGGGAAGGCCCCGATTCCCTGGCTTAGGTCGCACAGCAAGCGTGAAAGTTGCCCGTCACTGGGTACTACAAGATCAGCTCAAGGTGTTATGACCTATCAAGACACTATTGCGGTAAACACTTAACCGTCTCCACCTACGGGACCCATGACCGTCACCGCCGAATGGCAGATGTGATTGGACCGAGAGATTAGACAGCAAAGATCCTAGTACAGGAAGGCAAGAGGGAGAGGTATGCATAGAGAAAAGATATGGCAGGAGTTCTTCTTTTAAGGAGGACACTCATCTTCGGATAGGTCTGAAGTATATCTCAGAGGGGCGATCATCCATCTTCAAGCGTTGATAGTGAACCTGTATTGGCTTAGAGGCTAAGATATTAATTTGATCCTTAATGAATTGTACTATCTTATTTACAATGCAGGGTCCTATTGCCACTACTAGAAGGAGGCCTAACAATGGTTCCAATAAGGGAAGAAGATAAGGCAAAAATCCATTAAGTCCAGTCCAGAGAGGGTTCCCAAATAATTCCCTCCTCCTTTTTTCTAGGTCTTCTTGGAGTTGTTTAATTTTTGTGCGAACTATGTCAGATTTGTTAGCATAAAAACAGCACCTCTCCCCAAGGGCTAAACAAATTGCCCCTTGATTGGCAGTAAGCAAGTCTAAACCCCTCCTGTTCTGAAGAACTACTTCTGCTAGAGAGTCTATCTGGTCTTGTAAGTCTTTAATGGTTCCCGACAGGGTTTGCACATCATCTAGGATGATGTAGGATTGGAACTGTTAAGTAAAGAAAAGGTAGTTTCTAGGATATCTAATGTATTGGCATCTAAATCAGGAAACTGGGATTTGGGCAATATCAAGGGGTGGTATGTAGGCTTAGGGATCTCCGGCTTTAAAAGCTTAATCACCTGAAGGTGTTTGATAGCATCAGTGGGTCCCCCTCCGTCAGAGATTCCGATAGGGGCCTGCATGGGCCAGCAGGAGGGTTTACCCACGACGCCCTCACATCCCGCCTCAGTTAACCGAGTCGTGATGCCTTCCCCTCCCCGGTCACCAAGAAAAGGAATATAATTATAAGTGGTCCCCCATTCTCCACGGGTGTTAGTTAGGATGGCCTCAAAATACTGTTTTCCTTGATTATTAACACAAATTGAGGCCGATGTATAACAGGAGATGTGCATTGCCGGGGTGTAATGACAAGTGGCGGGACAGCTTCCAAGAGTCTCAGTCGGATTAGGGACAACAAGTCCGGGCTTATTAACACACACCCATTTTGGTTGCTTAAATCCTCCGATGTTTTCATTGAGTTCAGCCACCATGTAGGCTACTTTAGTCCCACAATCAATGCTCTGGATATAACCAGAGGGGGCCGAGTGCCGGGGCCCTCCCTTACACTCACAAGGGGCTCCAAAAAGATATTCATGAATATTCCCAGGTGGGGGGTCAAGCCCTCCTTCAGCAAACCTGTCCAGAAGGAATGCCACAAGAGGGGTCCAGCTCATGAGGTGTGTCTCGGCACTCACTTGAAGGGGTGAGAACAACAGCGGCAGGATCAGCCATCTTGGGAACTTCATTTTGTCTTGAATTTTCATTCACCGGTTTGGTGCAGCGCTCCGGGATCCAAATGGGCTTCTCAGTTCCTGGGGGAAAAACACATACAGCTCCCCTCACTCTAGCTAAGAGTGGAGCCAGGGGTTGCCACTTTCCAGTGGATAAATCTTTCCACCTTATTTGAGCATCTTGTACAGTGGGAGGGGAAAAGTGGCGTTGTGCAGCCGTGCGCCCTCCAGTGTCAGTGAGTAAAAAATTTAAAGTAAATAAGGTTATGCTTAGAAGTGCTTGTGGTCCCTGACAATTCCGGTATATCTCCCCCTCTTTTGTTTTTTGTAAATAAGTTTTTAAATGTTGATGGGCTCGTTCCACGATAGCTTGTCCCTGTGGATTATAAGGGATTCCAGTCTTATGATTAATTTCCCATTGGGTGCAAAACCGTTGAACCGCCTGACTTACATATGCGGGACCATTATCGGTTTTGAGGCATCGTGGGGTGCCCATGGAGGAAAAGGCTTTTAGAAGATGACTGATTACGTCCTTAGCCTTCTCTCCAGTATGTAAGGTGGCAAAAATGAAGCCAGAATATGTGTCAGTGGAAACATGTATAAAGGAGAGCTTACCAAAGCTAGGGAAGTGTGTAACATCAGTTTGCCAGACATCATTAGGTTGTAGTCCTCTTGGATTAACCCCAAGGGAAGGAGAATGAATAAATGGTGCACAGGTTGGACATAATGAGACAATCTGTAAAGCTTGGTCTCGTGAACATCCTGTGTGGAAGCGTAAAGACTGTGCATTTAAATGAAATTTGTTATGGAATTGTAAGGCCTTATCATATTCTGTCGTCACACAGGAAAGGCCAACAGCATGAGTAGCAGCGTCTGCTTTTGCGTTGCCCTCTGACAAAGGTCCAGGGAGCCCTGAATGGCTTCGGATGTGGCCAATGTATAGAGGATCTCGTCTAGCCCAAATGAGAAGCTGTACTACCTGTAGTTGTTCTGTGATGGTGGATTGCTTTCCAATATATGATGCTGTTTCTATGACTAGAGCCAGATTGGCTACATACAAGCTGTCAGTATATACATTAAGAGGAATAGAGCTATAGACTTTGAGAGCTATGATTAAAGCTTCAACTTCCGCCTTTTGGGCCGACTGACCTGACACAGGTTGTCGGAGAATTTGAGATCCATCAAAAACGACGGCAAATCCATTTTTGGCCCCATCTGTATATACAGTTTGGGCCTTTGGAATAGGTTCCCTTTTCATAATCTTTGGGAAGATAATGGGACACCTTTTAAAGCCCTCCAAAAGTCTATGTTTAGGGAAGTGATTATCAATCTGACCCTTGAAGTTGCACAGGAAAAGACACCAAAGGTCATGTTTTTGTTGTAACTTGTGTATCATATCTTGAGTGTAAGGTTGAATAAGTATGTCAAAGGTTTTTCCAAACAATGCATCACCCAAATATTTAGCCTTCCAAATTAAGTTAATAACTAGCTCATAAAAGGGAGTCAATACCCGGGGGTTAGAAGCCGGCAAGTGGACCCAATAAATGGGACCCGTTTGCCAGAACACTCCTGTGGGAGTAATTTTAGAAGGTAGAACTATAAATGACAAGGGCAGAGAATAATCTATCTGCGTAATCTGCATGTCCTGCAGAGCCTCTTCTATTAGCCTCAGTGCTCGTAAGGCTTCTGGTGTAGGTACTCTACACGACGTAGGAGAAGGATCTCCTCGCAAGAGGTCATACAGGGGTTTGAGCTCTCCAGTTGGAATATGAAAGGATGGGCGCAGCCACTGTATTTCTCCGAGGAATGTCTGCCACTGATGTAAAGTTTTGAGCTGATTTATCTGGAACTGGGGTCTCTGGGGAAAGATTCCTATGTTATTAATGATGTATCCCAAGTAATTGTAAGGGTGTTGAAACTGCACCTTTTCGGGTGCTATGACCAGCCCTGCCCCTTTTAGAAGGGATTGGAGGACTTCATAAGATTGAAGAAGCCTTTCTTTCTTGGGCCCTGCCAGTAAGATGTCATCCATATAATGAATGAGGTAGAGCTGTGGGAACTGCTGTCGAAAGGGTCGCAAAACCTCAGCTACAAAATATTGGCACATTGTAGGACTATTAGTCATCCCTTGAGGTAGGACAATCCATTCATACCGTTGGTAAGGTTCCCTAAAGTTTGTGGAAGGCAAGGAAAAAGCGAAACACTTTCGGTCTCGTGGGTCTAAGGGAATAGAGAAGAAACAATCTTTTAAATCTATAACAATAAGATGCCAATCCTTTGGGATTGCAGTAGGAAAGGGTAGCCCTGGCTGTAAGGGTCCCATGGGTTGCATAGTTTTATTAATAGCTCGTAGGTCCTGAAGAAGTCTCCACTTCCCAGACCCCTTTTGTATAACAAAAATAGGGGTATTCCAAGGGGAGGTAGAGGGCACCACATGTCCTAACTTAAGCTGGTCTTGAACTAATAGGGAAGCGGCCTGTAATTTGTCCTTAGTTAGGGGCCACTGTTCTACCCACACAGGGTCATCTGATAACCAAGTAATGGACAGTGGAGGTGGCCGCACTTCAGTGGCCCCTAGGATAAATTTCCCAGTCCTCTCCGGTCTCTTCCCAGCCGGGTAACCTGTTCTGCTGGATCCACGGGTGATATTCTGCCCTCATGTCTCTTTCCTAGTCCCCTTCCAGGGATCCATCCCATGTCTAGCATTGTATCATTAACAAAGTCATTATTTCCTTTCAAAGTCTGGGTAGTGAGAATAGCCCCCATTTGATGAAGCAAGTCCCTCCCCCAAAGGTTCGTGGGGAGTCCAGTCACCACATAGGGCTGGAAATGGCCACTATGTCCTTCGCCATCTCTCCATTTTAAAAAGGAGGCACTTCTTTTTGGTCGGGTCTGTCCTATCCCCTGTAATATGGCCGAGGGACTCTGGAGGGGCCAGGCAGGTGGCCATTGTTTTTCAGAAATGACAGAGACATCCGCCCCCATATCTAGTATTCCCTTGAAAGCCTTGTCCTGTATCTCAATGGTCAGGTTGGGACGCGAATCCAAATGAGCTACCCAAAAGGCCTGGGGAGTTCCAGTGGAGCCAAAGCTGCCGTCGCCCCGGGACCCACGGAGGGTGTGCCCAGGAATGGAAGCTAAGGGTAACAGCAGCAATTGAGCTATACGCTCCCCGGGGGGAAGAATAACAATTCCTTGGGTAGCTTCTACTACTATTTTTATCTCTCCCTGATAATCAGCATCAACAACCCCCGTAAGAATCTTCAAGCCCCACTGAGTTGCGCTACCTCGTCCCAACACTAGTCCCACCGTCCTCTCTGGCAGGGGTCCAAAAACCCCAGTAGGCAGCATTTGAGGTCCCATTTGGGGAGTTAATACCGCTCGGGAGGTGGAACTGAGGTCCAGTCCTGCGCTTCCTGGTGTTCCCCTGGGGAGTTCCCAGATAGAAAGGGGTTGGTCAGTGGGAGGCGGCGGAGACGCCCACTCCCTGGGGCACTGTTCTGTCCCTGCACTGCCCCGTACACTTTGGCTTCCGGGGCCCGGGGCGGGCCCCTGCTCCCGTTTCCCGACGGTATTGGGTTACCCTGGATGTCAAACTTTGACCTGCACTCACTGCTCCAATGATTTCCTTTATGACATCTAGGACAAATTTCAGGCATCCCTCTGCCAGCACCCTCGCTCCTTTGCGGGCAGTTTCTCCTTATATGTCCCTCTTTCCCACATTTAAAACACCCCTTAGAGCAGGTTCCCCTGTTATCAGCTTTTTGCATTCCAGTCTTAAGGGCAGCAGCCAAAACCTGACCAGTAATATGAGGCCCATCTATATCTTTGCATGCTCGAATCATGTCATCTATACTTTTGGCCCGGGAGGACTTAATAGCATTTTGGCAGTAAGTGTTAGCGTTTTCATATGCCAGTTGTCTAATAAGTGGCATAGCCTGTTCCAGATTAGGGAATATTTTTCCTGCAGCCTGCATTAGGCGGGCTATAAAGTCTGAATAAGGTTCAGAGGGTCCTTGAGAGATCTTGGAAATTTTTGCTTCAGTCTTAGAAACGGGCAGGGCTTTCCAGGCATGGACTGCAGCTGAGGCTATTTGAGCATAAACACCTGGGTCGTAATTAATTTGTTGGCCTATGGTGGCATACTGCCCAGTTCCTGTCAACATTTCAGCATTTCGCCGTTGATGGCCCGCATTCAGGTTAATCTGAGCCAGCTCGCGGCACCTTTCATGATATTCACTTTTCCACAATAAGAAATCCCCTCCAGATAACACAGCCCTGCAAAGTTGCTGCCAATCATTGGGTATTAGTTGACTGGCTGAGAAAGACTCGAAGAGGGTCAATGTGAAAGGGGCATGAGGTCCATAATTAATGACCGCCTCCTTAAGCTGTTTTATGTCCTTGAAGGCTAGGGGGACATAGGCTCTGGCCGGCTGTCCATCAGCATCGGCGTTTTCAATCATTGGAAAAACCTGAGCCGCTCTAGAACCCCAGTGGACCCCCGCCCGTCTAGTAGGGGCGTCCTCATTCCAATCAGGATTATAGGGAGGAGGTGCGGCAACTGAGGGGGCTCTAGGCACCCTCACATTTGCCCTTTTAAGGCGATGTTCTAGTTTCTCTATCTCCCTTTCTAATCCCTCCTCTTCCTCAGAGAGAGAACTGAGGTCCTCAGGACCCTTTTTGGGCTTAGAAATCTGGAGGCGTTTCCTACCCTCCGAGCCTGAGTCCTCAAGGGGACCCTCATCCTTTAAGGATTCTGCCATTTGTTCCTCCTGCACCTGATTAAGGACCTGTTCACATTCAGCAAGCTGATCCTTGATCTTTACTTTATCTGTTAATAAAGCATCCTTTACCAACCTCCATAAGGAAAAGGTGGCAACTGGGACACTGTCCGAGCCCCGGTCCCTCAATAATTTCTGAAGGTCATGCCTCACCAGGTCCCAGTCACTATTATTAAGAAATCCTCCTGTCAGAAACCAAGGACAAGCCTGGGCAATAATTTCAACGAATTCGGTTGCAGTCTTAGTTTTTATTCCTGTTCCTTGTGTATTTAACAGCTCTTTCAGTTCGTTGGCCAGACGAACCTTCGCTGTTGAGTTACCCATGGTACGTACCCTGTCTCTTTAAAATATCTTTAAACCAATCCTCCCCCTTCTTTCTTAGAAGGTGAGCCCCGTCCGCTTACCCCTGCTTTCCGGATCTCGGTGGGAGCCTCCAATTGCCGCGTCCGGCCAAGGGAGCCGAGTCCGGCGAGGGACGGCGAGGTTAAAAGACACACAGGACACCAAGGTTCTTCATCCAGGAGTCAATAGTAATCTTTATTGCTAACACACCTTTTTTTATACCCCAAGCAGCAGAAGTGGAAAACTACCCAAAAGCAGGAGGGAGGGGGGAGAAATTTAGTTTCAACATCTATTATTGTCAGGTACCAAAACCTCCCTTAACAATAAGTCCATCAGACCAGAAAAGGTCAAGGCATTCCCGTGGGATACATATGTCTCAGACGGATAAGCAGGAACAGAAAAACCGCAAGTTCGCCATGGCCTTGTGAGCTGGCCACACTGGCATGCAGAACAAACTAGTGGAAGTAGGGCTCCAGGGGCCAAGGTGGACCTGTTGCCAACAGCAGGAACCTCCTTGCTGATTTCCATAGTGGTTGTATTAATTTGTATTCCCACAAATAGTACACATGAATGAGTTCCTTTCTTTGCATCCTCTCCAGGATTTATTGTTACTTATATTATTGATATTTGTCATTCTAACTGGAGTGAGATGAAATCTTAGCATAGTTTTGATTTGCATTTCCATGATGGCTAAAAATCTTGAAAAATTTTTCAAATAATTATTGGTCACTTATACTTCTTTTGAGATATGATTGTTCAGTTCATTTGCCTATTTATTGTTTGAGTTAATGTTTTTTTTAATATTGAGTTTTTTGAGTTCTTTAAATATTCTGGATATTAGTCCTCTGTTGGGTGAACAAAAATTTTCTCAAAGTCTTTCAGTTGTCTCTTTGTTAATTATTTCTTTTGCTATGTAGAAGCTTTTAAATTTGATGCTATTGCATATGTTGATCATTTTCTGAGTTATGGGGCCTTATTCAGGAAGTCTTTATAGCTATCTATATGTTGAAGTATTTCTCCTATTTTTTCCTTCTTTTAGTTGTAAAGTTTCTGGTCTTAGGGTAGGTATTTGATCCATTTTGAGTTGATTTTTTTTTGTACAGGGTGAGAGAGAATATTCTAGTTTCATTCTTCTACATATCAATAACTATTTTTCCCAGGTGCTAAAATAGCTATTCTTCTTCTAATTTTTTTTGGCACCTTTGTCAAAATCAGATGAGTATAGTTCTATTGGTTTGTCTCTGTGTCTTCTATTCAGTTCTTAGTTTGCAAGTCAGTTTTTATAACAGTAATGAGTTACTATGGCTTTGTAGTAAAATTTGAAATCAGCCGGGGTCCTGTAACACATGCCTGTAATTCCAGAGGCTCAGGAGGCTGAGACAGGAGGATTGCGAGTTCAAAGCCAACCTCAGCAACAGAGAGGCACTAAGCAACTCAGTGAGGCTTCTCCCTAAATAAAATACAAAATAGGGCTGGGGATATGGCTCAGTAGCCAAGTGCACGTGAGTTTAATCCCTGGTGCCCCCTGCAAAACAAACAAAATTTGAAATCATGTATTTTGATGCCTCTAGCTTTGCTCTTCTTTTGGCTCAGGATTGTTTTGACTATTCTGTTTCTTGTTTGTTTGTTTGTTTGTTTTTCCATATAATTTCTAGTATTTTTTTCTAGTTTTATGAAGAACATCATAGGTGTTTTATGGAAACTGCATTAAATCTGTTGGTGGCTTCTTTGAATAAAATTTTGACATATCAGGGGCAGTGTAGATTTTATTATAATCTTTTTCAAGCTCTTAATTCTATTTTACTCCTTATCTCAAATAATCATTTGATGCAATGAGTGGGTGTGATGGTAATTTACATTTTTTTTTAATCATGGACAAATCTCCAACTAACTTGGGCTGTTGCTGAGTCCCTTCTCTGAGTATAATCCCAGAGATATTGCAGAAATGTAAGTGGATCTAAAAAAGCCTGCAATCTATGGTAAAAACTGAATGGAGACATGTTTGTGGAAGTGAAAGGTGGTTGATTATAGTGCAAGGAGGGAATAAAGAGAGCTATGTCCCTAGGGAAAGCAACAGGAAAAAGCAGGACATTTTACTTTTTCCCTGTTGTCCATTCAAGTTAGCATCTGGCAAGTTAGCATCTGGCAGAGGGCCAAAAGTCTAAATGTTCTACTGTATCTTACTCCACTATAAAGATTATGTCTTTAAAATACAGAAGGACAACTGTTGGAAGAGAATAAAGAGAAGTTAACAACAGTTACTTGAGGGTATGCCACCCAAGAGAAAAGTGTAGAAAATGGGAAGACCAGCCTATAATTTATATCAGAGGCTACCCTGAGGCTTGCCTTTCCTACCTGAGGATTATCTTATAAAATTAAACAAAATGAATGGAACTTAGAAATAGGCATAATAACCATTCTCAAAGACATAAAAAAAGGATAAAGGAAACACAAAGCAGGACAAGAAGTTATTAAAATAATCATCTTTAAATATCACATACAAAATCTGAAATAGATAAGTCAAAAGAGGAGCTGATTAACAGTACAATTCAACAGGAAAGTGGGTTAGTGAAGACGCAGATGAGTTGAGGAAATCTTACAGAGGGCACCAGGAGGAGGTCACCAACTGGAAAATATAAGATTAAAAAAAAAACATTTTTTTTTAAAAACATGGAGGTTTCAAGTACAAGTGTCAACAAACCGAAGAGGGAGGAAATAGAGAATATATAGAGGAAAAGGATTATGTGTTTAAAATTTCCCCAAGTTAATAAAGTATATAAACTATGAGAGATTTTTAAACAAATCATGTTCAAAAGAACCTCAAAATATTCACATCTAAATTCAAACACTTATAAACATCAAAACCAAAGAATTATGACAAAGGTCCCAAGAAAATGTGTATATACATATGTATGAGGGAATTAGCATCACAATTGCAAGAAGAGTATAAGGAAAAACAGGATAAGGCTTCCAGATATTTTTAAGAAAATTTTCAAATGTGCAGTGATATCCCCCAGGATATCATATAAGTGAAAGACTGAGGTAAAGATTTTAATTCATAGGAAAAGTTAAATGTGTTATTCCATAAAGAATGTCTTGAAAAGAATATGAGAGAGTTCGAGAGCTTGGGAGGTGGGGGACCATCTGGGAAGATATTACTAGGCATTGCAAAGAATGGCAAAGTAATAACTCATGCATCTTACTTCTTTCATGTTAACAGTGATCACTTTCCTTCCCCTGACTCACATAAATTGTGACAATCTGGAATAAAAACTCTAGAATGACTACCATATGTGGGTGGGTGAGTGGTGAATACAAGACCAGAGGTCAGTGGTTGAGATTCTCATGGTCTAGTAGATAACTTAAACTATAAGCTTAAAAATTTGACAAAGAAAAATAACTAGACATATGGACCTTAAGTAGATACATTTAGTCATTTGAAAAATAAAAATTTGTTTGTGTACTTCCAGTTAAACATGACAGGTTGACGAAATATTTGTCTTCTACTCCCCCCTCAAAATTATACAAAATTAACTCTTCGTGAGTGTCAATGGTATGATTGCACAGCAATAAAATAAAATAAAATACAAAAAATAACAGGAGTGAACACTGGTGATTTGGGAGGATGAAAGTGAATGGAAAAGTGGTCACTG
Source organism: Marmota monax (assembly GCF_021218885.2). NCBI lineage: Eukaryota > Metazoa > Chordata > Mammalia > Rodentia > Sciuridae > Marmota > Marmota monax. Next base: position 18,773,938 of record NW_026694084.1, on the reverse strand, counting down.
ACTTGAAGCTGAGAATGCTAAATCCCTAGTCTAGTAAAAAGGGGAAGTCAAAAAGAAGAGAGATTATTTGCATGTCCTGCCCTTGGTGATCAGAATTCTTTGCCCTGAGGAGTAGGCACTGGAGACAGGTTGGGCTGAAAAGTACAATATGTTCAGACTACCTCCTTGATCTGAAACAGCTAAGGGCCTACTATCCTCCCATCATGGAAAGCCAAAGTTTTATACTCTGGGAAAATTGAAAACCTGATTTTGCACTCAAAAACTCAGGCATAATAAAATGCAATGGATAAGTTTCTCTATTGGTAGAGGAATTAAATAATATCTATATATTTTTCTTACTGTATTGCAAATAATAGAGTTGTGAAATCCTCCTACTCACTCTCCAGAAGTTAACAACCATACCAGTGGCTTTAGGTAAGAGACTGGAAGGTTCCTCCACAAAGTGCAGTGAGTGCAGTTTGTGGAGTTTGTGATCTCCTGAAGGACCTGGCAAGAACAGCTCTGTCACAGTCCGCTGATGCACCCTTACTACCTCTGCCATTTCAGGTTAGAAAAACCACACCTTTTACTCAAACATTTTACTCTTAAATACAAATAAATACCCATGTACTTGTAGATATTTCAAATGACTTCTCATATCAAAGAAACAGAGCAAAACAAGTTCAAAACATTGAGAAAGAAAATACAATTTTCAAATAATATCCTTAAAAATATTTAAAAAAGTATTGTGTATATGAATCAAAAATAGAATGATAGACAAAGGAATATTAACAAAGCAAGAAGAAGTTCCTGGAATCAAAATCATGACAGCAGAAGAAAAAGGTATGAAGAATACATATATAGCTGAAGAAATCCAAAGAGTAGGCCAAAAAAGATAAAGAAATGAAAAAGAATACTGAAAAGGCAGGAATTTGAAGGATCAATCTAGGTAGCTGTATATCTGACAAATTATCAAGAAAAAAAAGAAAAGAAAATGGATAGAAGAAAATAATCATACTATACTGAAGTTCTTTATTTACAAGAATATATCCTATCAATATTACTCCAACAAAGCAACTGAAAATGGTAAATGACGGGAATTAAATTTCAACAAAGTTGTTATAAAAAGTTTAAAATGCTAGATAAAATGTGTGAAAACATTTTAAAAAATATTTTAGAATACATGACTAAATGGAAAAAGGAAGCAAACTCCTCAGAGAACCAGGATAAGCCAGGAGCATCCAAAAAATGTTAAACCCATGGCTGCCCTGAAGACATCTGCATAAGCACTTCAGTTTTAAAGGTTCCATTGAACAAAAGAACCAAGACCTAGTGTCCTGTGAAAGATAGAGAATCGGAATAATAACCCATATAAACACCTCTGAAAGTCTAAACTCTCAGTGTTAAAGAAAAACAATCCACTCTTTAAAGGGAGAACATGTTTAGCAAATTTTTCACAGTTTGCCACTTGTTTGTGAAATGAAAGTCACTCCTGAGAATTCATACCTATAAGCTGCCCTCAAGTAAGACTGGAGTTTAAATTCTTTCTACATAGGTGGTATCAAAAACATCCAACCTGGGAAATTAATTTAGCAAGGCCACAGGTTTCAAACACCTTGAACAACCATAGAACCTCTCTAGAGTATTGCACCTGTACACTCAGGCTCATAGAATTTTCTCAGATAAAAAACTACTGCACAGGCACATACAATGTTTTCTTAACTCACAAAATACTAAAATAAAGTAGCAATCTACCAACTTTATGTGAAGAGCTAATCAACTTCTAATTGTTTACTCTGATATTTACCGCCTTCTTTTAAAGGTTTAAGACATATTTATACATTTTTTTAGATTAGGCTTTTATGTTATTATAATTCAAGGGAGAGTAGGTTTTAAGTTTATTTGGTCATGTACAGAAACGCAAACACAACACTGTGCCTGTGGTTAGCAGTACTGATGTGAACATGTAAAAATGTGTTAAGATATGAATAGAATACAAAAATGGAAAGAAACTGAAATAGCAAACACAGTAAAACCAAACAATGACAGACAAACACATGCACATTCTCTAGTCCCAACTTCACAATATGGTGTAAGGAATTTTTAAAATTAATTTTAAACTTCAGTGTTCTTGAGTGTTGGTGATTGTGACTGTATATGTGATCTATGTTTAGCTGCGAGGATTATATTCACAATCAGAGTTTAGCTTTTTTATTTTCAACTGAAGTAAATGACTATCTCATCTTTCTGTGAGCTTTTTTATTTTGATGAATTTTTCATTAATTTGCCACCAGAGGTGCAAATTTCCCTTTTGGTAGTAAAGTGCTTTGGGTCTTATATCTACCCATGTTTCTGGAAGACTCTTCTGCCCTCGTGCCCATCTCTGTAATCTTTTCTTCCTGTTACCCAATTACAGGCCTACTCTGCACTATTTTGTAGTAGTAGTAGTAGTTGTTGTTGTTGTTTTGTTTTTGCCAGGTGCTCTGTACCACTGAGTTTCATTCCCAGCCATGTTATTTTTTATTTTAAGACAGGGTCTCACTAAGTTGCTCAGGCTGGCCTGGAACTTTGGAGCAGGACAATGGGAGTTTCTGGGATTGCAAGTGTGTGCCGCCATGTCCTGGTCCTGGACCTCACTTTTAGCAACATATTGAACCTCTTATGATAACCTCCTGATGCAGAAAGTTCCCATGACCTTTGAGTCCCCTGTTATCTCTTTCTTTATTATTTTATTTATTTATTCTGTTTGGTTATTGAATCCTCTAGTATCATGCTAAGAAAAGGTAGGCATTGGATTAATTTTTGTAATGCTTGGTTGTTTGAAAATGTCTTTATTCTAGGAAATTATTCAGAAGGAAAGGTGGGATGATGAATCTGTATGAAAATATGCTGGTTTGTATCTGTAAGTAAGAAACCCATTGGGCTGGGGTTGTGGCTCAGAGGAAGAACACTTGCCTGGTGTGTGTGGGTTTCTGTCTTCAGCACCACATAAAGTAAAATAAAGACATTGTGTCCACCTATAACAAAAAAATAAATATTAAAAGAAACTCATGTGGTGGAGATGGATATGAGAAATGCTGTGGCCTGGGACATTATGTATGGTTCAGGTGATATACAACATACATGTATCAAAGACATATCTGAGTTAATTGATCCTGCAGATGCAATGTGTTTTAGAATTATTTGCTACTGATTATACATTTTAAATACTTTCTTTTGAGCGTGGACACATTTGGAATGCTGTGCTATCATTAAGGTGTAAGTTCTAGTGTATTAAATAAAAGATAACACTTTCTTAATATCACCCCACGGATGAGGACAACTTGGGGTTTTCACAGTTGTAAAAAGCAATGGAACTGTTTACAAAAAGAATTTTGGTTAGAAAAAACCTGAAATAAGTTGGATTGGACTCACTATCACAGAGAAGGTTCAGGGTGGTATGACAGTGAAAACAGCACATGTGAAATATTTAATTGTGAAAAATATTCAGCTATAGAAAACATATTTTGTATATTTATGGGTAAAGATCCAAGAGAAACTTTTCCTAGTCTCAAGAATTTTTACAAATTTTAAGAAAAAAAAAATGGGTTGTTCACAAATAATTGTAGTAGATGGTAAAGGTTGATCAGGACCATACTAAAGAGACAAATTAGTACTTGATAATTAGGGTTCTTCTTATAGTAGAAAGGTTTTATGGTTAGGGCCATGGTGAATGAGTTAAATGCTGTAAGCCCAAATTAAAGTCCAATTATCTAACGTCTGGTTAAGTATTTACCAAGATTCACCATATTTCTAAACCACAGAGAATGTTCTGACAACTTTATATAGATGACATGGTAAGAGGCAGGGTTAAATCTCAGGGTTATTTTTGTTATTTGGTATCTACTGACTTTGCTGACAATCTTCTGTATAAAACATCATTGATAAGATTCATCTTTACATATATAGATCATATTCTTAGCTGACATAATGCAATATAATCATTATTCATTTTCCTTATAATGTCTAATCCTACTCAGTGTGATGTTATAGTGATGATGGTCATCGCAAATTGTACAATAATCTATAACTTATAACTTTAACCTTACAGTTGTAATTTTTTATATAAAATAATTAATTTAAAATTCATTAGAAAATATAAATGTTACATATAAATATATTTGACTTGCACATCTACAAAAGAGAATATTTTATCCCTTGCTAATATTTCATTTTTATTAAGTCATTTCTGCTCAAAACTCCAGTTCAGATGATAAAGCTGGTGAATGTTGAGTTATTCTGGAATAAGGCTACAAATATGTTGTTCTTTACAATCTCTTTTTTGTTACCTTGAAGAGTTTATGAATCAAGCTGCAACAGTAATTCTCAAGATGAAACTTGCCTTTCAAAGTCATGTGTGTGAGAGGCTTGTGAGGATGGCACTTGAGCACTTGAGCTGATTGCATTCCAAATGAGCACAGGACCAGGATGGCAAGTTGCTCCTTGGTGCTTTCCAACTCACAACTAGCTTTCATTTCCAAATGATATTTCATAGGTCATTGAATTCTCACTTACAGTAATTTTATACTTGGGGAAATTTGAAGGCTCTGATTATAGGAAAAAACATTCTTACAGCATCTAATCCATGCAAACTTCTCTCTGGTCTGTCAAACTTACAGGGATACAATACATCTGTTAAGCTTTGCCAAGGTATTTCTTTCTTTCTTTCTTTTTTTTTTTTTTTTTACCACTTTCCGTTTTTTTTTTTTTTTTCCTTTTTTTTCTATGTTGCTGGCCACTGGATTTCTGTATGTGATTTTATATTATTCTTCTGGATTTGATTTGGATTCGATTCAGAACTGACAAAAAGAACAGGGACTCTGAATACAGCGATACGTGGATTCAAGTCTCAGAGCTGTTATTTACAAGCAGCATTTCATCAGGCAACTTACTGTGGCTTACTATTCTTTTTTCTGAAAAATTAGGACAAGATATCATGAGGTTGTTGATAATTAGGTGAAAAGCCTCATACAAAGGGTCACACAGTGTCTAAGAGGCGCTGGATGATTTCTTTCCCGTCTGTGAAGAACAGTACCCTTTCAACAAGCAGAAGTGTCCCAAGTACTTTGTGCTAAGGGCATCATCTTTGGTGATATGTTAGATATTTCCTCCCTAGTAAGTTCCTTATTAAGTATATTTGAGGTTACATCTGATCTGATCGGAGTAATAATCAAATTTCTGTGTTCTTTGGACCTGTTCCAAACATTCACATTCTCCCTTCATTATTGGTTTCTATCTTTGATATTTTAATTATTTGGGTTATTAATTCTAGCATTTTACATAAAATCACTTTGTTTTTTAATTACACTAATTCTTATGCTAAAGTAAGCATGAATTATTGAGTCACACCTTAAGAAAATACTATTATTACAATGTATTGGATCTACAAAAATGGAAAGTTTAGTTCAAATTTGAAAAATTTTTTAAAACAAAAATACTTGAAAAGTTTTACAAGTATAGATTTTTTATTATGATCTGATTTACAGTAATCATTTATTCCTCGTACAATGTGTACATATGTATGACACAACCAGAGGTAAAAGATGAATAAAATTTCTTAAAAGACAATGAATACCACAGAATTTATAATTTAACTTTGGAAGGGGGAAGAAAAGTATATTGTGTGAGCATTAGAAGTTGCATTATTATTTGTAATACTTCCTATAATTTAAACAATTAATTTGAGATGCTTCTCCTTGCAGATATTAGTGGATTTTAAGGCAACTTTTATGAAAAAAAAAAGTGTTTTTAATAACATGCTTGGCATTTCTCCTTAACAGTCACATCATTAACAGAGAACTTGAAATTCAAACTCTGAAAAACCTGAACAATTTGCAGGTCCAAAAATAGCGGCATTGAGGAGTTCATCAGTGCATTGTGCATCTTTACTTCAGCTAAGAAAATCATCATTTCAGATAAAAATAATTCTCTCCTTAAAACATATCCACATATTTTCAACAATTACTCAGCAAATTATTACTTCAGTTCCTTATATAACATGATCATGGTACTGGCTAAGATAATGACAGTCAATTTCCCACTTACATCTTTTTAATTGTATTCATTTTCCTTATAATGTCTAATCCTACTCAGTGTGAACTATGCAAGAAAATTCCTGGATTAATGTCTTAATGACAGTGTTGGTTAATGTTGCTAGGTAGATGATTCTTCAGGCTTAACTATTCTTTCTTTCTTTCTTTTTTTTTAACACTCTGTGAAGAATAAAATGGGCAAGCTTTTAAACAGATGATCTAGTTTTCTGTAGTCCTAATTCCAGGAAGTGGACTACTTAAGCATCAGGGATGGAAGCTGTCCATGAACTCAAGAATACAGATTTCCTCTCACCAAAGTTACTGCTGTTCTGAGCTGTGCTGAACTTTCTTCCTGTCTACTAAAGAGTCTGATGTTGAGAATCTCATGAATATCCGCTTTCTGGGCTCCAGATTGACTTTGTTAGTCCTCTTCATCAAGACACCAAAACACATCTATATTTTACATACAGGTTTTCTTTTATGCTCACAACTTTTCTTCCATTATCATTATCAGTGGCTTTCAGAATGTGTTTATCAATGCAGTGCTGGTATATATTAAAACCAGTTCCCTAAAAATATGCATATATATTTAAAGATATATTTACTATGGATACATTGATATACAGGATGTTTAGAATACATTGTAAACATAATATATAATGTATAAAATTATTTATTATAAATTCCATGAAACTAATTGATTCTCATGGAATGAATTCATTTATGCGGAACTTTTATCCATAACCAAGTTATGATTGTGACTAACAGATAAATGCCATTCAGATATAAAAATTGATATTTTTATTTATACTAAAAAGATAAAAATAACAAAGATGTGCTTTAAATTTTCACTCATGGTTTCTGATTAAGAGATTTCTTCATTAACTTGAAAATTCATTTTTAAATATTGGGAAATATTTTCACTCTTGTTTTCACTGTTCATAATGTAACAGTGATAGCTATGACATACTTTTAAGTTTAGTCGGCATTCTTAACATTTGTTCCATCAATTCTAGACAAGCAACAAAAAAAATGAAGTTATGGTCTGTAGAGTTTGCGATTTTCCATGCTGTAAATATTTCCACAATAGCCAGTGAGTCATCCACTTACCTTAGACTTGGAAAACGATACACAGTTGGCATGATGTAATGTAGGTATAATAGATGAACATCAATTCAAGGTTATACAGAATAGTAAGACATAGTAAAATAACTCAGAGGTGATAATATTTAAGTATATACAACTTTTGTTTAAAATGTTTTATTTAATTGTAAGTGTTGGATTTTTTATATCCATCTTCGCTAATTTTACCTTGACTGTTCACATTCAAGGTGTTCTAGTCAGAGGCAAATATCTTCATTATTTTACAGTAAATAATAAAGCTCATCAGATGTCTTTTACCTCCAACCCTTGTCCCAGATTTTACCCTGGGTGATGTGACAATAGGCAGGTCAAATATTCTATACAAGTAACTGGATACTTCATAGGACAAGAGTTTTCAATGGATTTTTTCCATTATTTTTTATAAGAGAAAGAAAAAGGGGAAAAATACTCCTTTTAAACAGTATAAAAGGATCTTAGTTTCTTCCATCCTGGGTGATTTACTTTCAACATCTATAGTTTAAATACATCTTTTCTGGGGCTAGACAAATTCCAAGTGGCTGTCTTTTATGACTATTTTAATCCATTTTGTGCTGCTATAGCAGAAAGCTAAACTTGAAGCAGGATAATTTATAATGAAAATAATTTCTTTTTAAAAAATTTTTTGGTACAAGTCTGGGACCTAGGAAGTCTAATATTGAGGCACCAGTAGATTTGTTCTGTGATGAGGGCCTGGTATCTGCTTCTAAGATGGAATCTTGAAAACAGCATATTTTATGTTCTCACTTGACACAAGAGTGAAATGGAAAAGAGCAATCACTCAATCCTACCTGCCTCCAACCTTTTAAAAGGCATTAAACCCGGTCATGAGCATTCATACAGTAATAATCTTAAATCTTCTCCCAATACTGTTATGCTGGGAATGACAGTGTAGTTATTTAATTCAATGTTCAACATGAATTTTTGAGGGGACAGTCAAACCATAGGAAATTGTCCCAAATCTAGTTTTTCCAAAAGTTTGGCTTTAATACTAGAGTGATTGCACCCTAGTGTTTCTACCACTTTGCTAACTTACTGAAGGGCCTATTCTGAGCTTCGACTCTATGGTCTTCTTAAGGAGATAAGAGAAGTTTTATTACCCTTATTGATCAGAGAGATCAACTAGACAGATGACTAAAAATCTAATTCTCAACATGTAAGAATGACTTTAGGAAGCCAGAGTGTTTTACTGACATAATTAGAAACTCGGTGATATTTTATTTTCCCACAGTGAGCTTGAATTATTTAATTTTTAATAATAACTGAGTATAACAGCCAATTAGTGAAATTCCTAAAAAATTAACAATCGTCTCTCATGAGCCAGTATCATGAATCAAGCTCACCACTCAGCAATTTGTCAACATATTGGCCACACAATATTTCTAGTAGACAAGGATTTTTTACCCATGGAATTCCCTCATATTACCACAAGTCTATTTGTGAATAAAATAGGTTCTAGTAGACTAAATCAGAGTCTGAGGGTAACATCTTGAAATGTTCAGTAATTGTTACCTAGGACACAATTAAACAAAGCTGAATATTTGGTGTTGCTTCCCTCCCTGGAAAAAATATGATTCCAGGAACTAAGGGATGTAAGTCAGGGACTTCTTTCACTGTTACACTTAATGAACTTCTTGTAGGTGTTTTGCTTCTTTTGCCTATCCTCCACTCAATAGATTTGGAAGTTCTAATGCCCAAAGCTACAGAGTCAAGATTCTCTCAAACTAGAAAATGACACTGTATGTCAATGTATTTCAACCAGTGTTTTTAACTTCTAATACTAATAATCCAACAGCTAGGAAAAGTTTGTGCTACTGTCTGGGATGGTTGATTCAAATTATCAAGGAAAACTTCTATTGCTGCTATGTAGTGAGGAAGAGGTAGAATATGGTGAGTTGAATAATATCCTCCAAAGATAGTTACACCTTAATTCATGGAGTATGTGAATGTTTCCTTATGTGACAAAATAAATACTGCAGATGGAATCAAAGGATACCCAGATGGGGAGATTATCCTGGATTATCGTAGTGTGACCAATGATATGAAATAAAAGGATCCTTATGCAGACAGCAATCAGAAATAGAAGACAAAAGAGATGAGATTAAAGATGCTATATGGCTGGCTTTAAAAGGGAAAACAGGGGTTAGGAGGCAAAGAATGTAGGTGCCTTTTAGAACCTGAGAAAGACAAGAAAATAGAATCTCTCCTGGAATTTCTAGAAGGAATAGAGAATTGTAAATGTATTTGAAATTTCTGATTTCTAGAATTATAACACTATAAATTTGCAGTGTTTAGATTTCATGAAAGTCACTAAATTTGTGGTAATTTGTTATGACAGCAATAAGAACTAATATGAAGTCTACAAATAAACTCTGAGGATGCACTGGGTACCTTTTATTATCCTATGATCAATAACAGGATCATAAACTACATAAACATCATAAACAACAAGAACCTAATAAATAAAGGATAACCTGGATCCTGTGGGCAATTATATTTTAGGATCACTTTATCAGTTAAAAGCTGTCAACTGGCTGGGTCCTGCAGAGGGCAACAGGAAAGGATTATGGAATATGAATATGAGAAAAAAGAAACTATGATTTTGAACTTAGACCTTATGGTAAACAATAAAATAGATATTGCAGTAGATATGTTATGCAGCACACAGGTTACTCATGTTATCTGCAGTTTTTCAGTATTCTGAACAGTCAATGACAATCAGGAGGTGAAATAGAAATTTCTAGTGCACACAATGAATAGCCTATTGATCCACTCATTTCAGTGTAAGTCAGACAGATATTATTTTATTATAGGGAAGACATCCATATCCATTTCTCAGTTATAAAATTCTGATTTGGGTTCCAAACCTTTCAGATTCTAGGAAAAAGTACACCATTTCCTCTGCCAACATATGACTTTTAAAGTAGAATATCCCATGAGGATGGCTATTTTCATAATGTTCACTTTGGCTTCCGTACAATGGAGCTATAAAATAGAAATATTGAAATCTTCCCCTGAATCTGTGCATGCATACATGTGCCAAGTTACTAACTTGGATATCTAAAGTTTCTTCTAATGGCCCAGGTAAATAATCTCTTGTTTCAAGTACAACATATTTTATTAGTACATGAAAGGAGGGGGTTGGGAATAGAAATTGGTTCTGCCTTAAAGGGAACAAGGTGTAATTATGAGTTATTATGAAATAAGTCACTTTTTGAGTCACTGTAATAAAGCCAATAGTACACTCAACTGGATTTTCTTGGGGCCATTTAGTTAAGGAATAGTCCTTGTGCCAAGTTCTTGCTCTCATTATGAAACATTAATCCACACAGGACTATTTCTCTTAGCTACCTCAGGACATGCTGTCCACATTGTCATTGACACAAATGGAATATTGGCAATGTATCCTACAACAATGACCCATTGGCTACTGGTCTTCTGTCAATTGGACTCTGTTCCCACTCTTTAACCTCTTAATAACAATGAATATAGATATCATTAACTTAAACCTTCCATCAACTGGAAAAGTTTATTTATTCCATTCTAAAATAGGCAAAGTGAATGTTAGAACTATCTTAGCTTTTAAAACACAGGCTTACTTGAGGGAAGTGGAAAGTTTATAGTTACATAGAACAACACAATGCAAACTCCCATTATCTTTCTCACCACTCATTTCAAAGGTAGAATATTTCTTTTTCAAAAAGCTATCATGGAATCAGTGACCAAAAACATAAATAGTAGATGTGATCACAGGTATGGTTTTCCAAATTAATCCAGTATACCAGGTTATTAGTGGTTTTCTAATTTAGCAAGAAAGTACAAAACCAGTCATGTTAAATCTGCTATTGTTACTCAGAAAGAGAGCATTCCCAATTAGAGCTGCCAGCTGAATTGCAAAGACAATTCATACCTTTAGAGAACCAGTTTCTCTAAATCAGAGATCAAAGAGGTTCATTATCTGAATCAGTTCATTTAGAAAATAAATGAAAGCTACTGCATAGGAAGTTCTCATATCACCATCATAATAATAACCATCTCTGCCCCAACTCCCTGCCTTTGTTCTTCTGACTGCAGAAGAAATCTCTGCCTCTATCAGGCCACACCCTGAAATTTTGTGCTGGATTTCCATTACCTATTAAATTCTCAGCAATGTCACTTTTTCAATCTCACTTTCTATTCTACATTATTGTGTCATCACCCACCCCTACCCCCGAATTCTTCTCACCAAAGTTCATACACTTTGGGGGGATTAATCTGTTTTATGCCTTATTTGTAATTTTAAATTTTGGGACAGAGTCTCAGTTGCTCAGTGCCTTGAACTTGCAATCCTCTAATCTCAGTCTCCCAATTAGCTGGGGTTAAAGTGTGCTTCACCAAACCAGGATTTTTTTTTTTTATAATGTCTTTTGGTTATATTTCTTTTTCTGATTTCTATGCATTTTGTCTCTTATTCATTCCTTTAGAGAAGGGTTTATTCACAGCTTGTGTGTGAATTTGTTCATCTTCTCAACTTTCTAAATCCTGTATTCTTCCTCAGTCGGTTCTCTGAAAATATTTGCCAACTTCATAAATGACTTAATTTTTATCGAACCAAATAATAACTGCTCTCTTTTAAATTTTTGAGTTTTTATCAACTTTGGACATAGTTTTGAACTCAATTCTTCTTGAAACTTTTTTCCTTATGACTTTGAGATATAATACTCTTTCCTTATACTTCCTTGACCAGTGTGATTCCTATCTTCTGCTTGAACTCCAGATGTTGGAGTACCTCAGTTTCTATCTTGGCATTACTGATCTTTTCTTTTCTATTCATTTTTCCTGGGTGATTTCTTTGAAGTAAGGATTTGATATTATGTGTGCTGAAGATCTCAAAATCTATATATCCATTCATTACTTCTCTCCGCAACAACAGACATTGCCTCCAATATTAAGTGTCACATTTCCAAATAATATCTACTGGATACTTCAAATTTAATATGACCAAACCATCTCTCTTTTATTGTGCTCTGCTCCTTGCCAAATCTACATCTCAGTGAATGCTAGTGCTCATTTGTTTTAGTCTAAAATAGAGCAATTACTTGTCATTTTTTTGTAGGGCTCATCCCATATCATCTAGTCCAACAGAAATACCTTCTGAGCATGTAACAGAACTGCCCCTTCCACTCCATTTTCACTGATAACCATTTTAGCTGGAGCTACAACCATCTTTTGTCTGGACTTTAGACATAGTCTCACAACTTGTTCCCCTTTTTTTCTGTCTTTTTCTCCTAAAGTCTCTTTCCCACATAGCTAGTAATGTGATCTGTTTAATCTGTTAATTAGAAAATCTCACTCTCTGGCCAAAACCCTTCAAACAGTCTCCTGAAAAAAACACCCATATGACTCACTTACTAAATGAGTTGATCTCAAAATGAGTAAGAAAGGAAACTGTCTCTAGTTCTATCCCTGCCACTCAAAATCGTTCTTTTTGAGTTTTCATCTGCATCTCAGGATGTATTCTTGGGCTAATTCTACAAATTTATCCAGTCACATTGCTGTATTGATGAACAGTCTTGTTTTCTTGTATTAAAAGGGCCAAAGCAATGAAGTATAAAAATGCTTCAATCTGTCATATAATTTAAAGCATCTCCCTGTGAAGCCTGGGCCTGACTCAGATTTTTAAGACTGTAACAGAGAAAAGAAATATGCTTTGTTTCTTCTCCTTTCCTCCCTGATTGGATAGCTGCTATTGTTGTTGGCTTCTCTAGGATCTGGTGCAGAGGCAAGAAGGATTTAGGAAAAATGGCAAAATCTCATGTGACTCATGCTATTGTATTTGTTACTGTGTCCTCTGTAGAACAGAAGCCTAAAAGCATTTTTTGTGATTTCTTTTTGTTGTTGTTGCTCTTTTTTGTTTTGGTTTAAGATCCATTATTCTCCCTCTATATCTGTTCCTGTTATGAGTCATATCCCAGCAATTGGCTTATAACTCATCTTCCAATCCTTCCCTCTGATAGGACACCCCCTGTGGATTCCTTTTGCTGGGGTCATATCCCCCTGCCAGGCAGGTCTCTTTGTTAAGTCCTATCACCCACCTCCACATTTGGCTAGAAGACACAGTAGGGGACATGGGTAAATGGATGCATGGAAACCTGTACTCTGATTATTTCTTACCTTTCAGCAGTCTCTCAGTGAATCTTTCCACTGCTTTGAAATGGCATAGCAATTGGTGATTGGATTTATAATATTGGGTTTGATCCACTCCTCTATCAAGTTTATTGTGGGTCAAGCACATAATTTGTGATATTATGGTACTTATTTTTCCATTTTGCCTACTTTCAAGGTAGCATATCAAACAAAAAGGACAAGGCTATCTTTTTACCAGGTAACTAACTATGGTTATAAATTTAGTCTCTTTATCTTAGTTTGTAGAGACTAACAGGATTTGACTTCCCCCTAATTCTCCGGATCTGCCTTTTAGCGCTTTCTCTCTCATATGACCAAATAGCACTGGTCTTATATCAGAATCTTAAACACACAGGTGTTCTTGCCTTAAAATTTTTATTTGCTTTGTCTTCTTCCTGGAATGATATTTTTCTTAATACTTGCACAGCCAAATATATTATATTTAGTGGCTTGGTGAAACATTTTGTCCTCAGTGAAACCTACCCTGATCTTTCTATCTGTAGTCACAACTAAGTCACTGTTACATCAAACCTACCACCCTTTCTATGGAGAATTTTCCCACTTTTTCAGAAAAGGATTTTACTTCTTTCCACAAACAACAAAAACATTTCTGCAGTTCGTTCATTTTGTGACTTTGCTTCTTATTTCTCTGAGAAACCAGAAAAAATGATAAGGAAACTGTACCATCTTCCTACCACCAAGTCTCCCCTCTTATTTGTGTCTGTACTTATACATTGCCTTCCTGTTATTATGAATGAATTCTCTCTACTGTGTCTAAGTCCAACCCTGAAGTCATGGAATCTATCTATACCTACTTACCTATTCACAAAAACTGTTTAATGCCATCTCATTCCCCACCCCACCCCACCCAGTTGCACCACCACAGTGAGCATACACACATACTGCAGTATCTCCTATCACAAATGAAACTCCCTTGGAGTCCCCCATTCCTTTTTAGTTACAATCCAGTTTTCTTTCATTTATGGCAAAAGTCCTTGAGAAACATGTTTAATCAGATTGTCTCCATTTTATAAATGAATTCATGACTTTAATCCTAGAATTTCACATGTCTATTTTAAATTTTCAAGATGAGAGATCTTTGAATGAATAATGTTCAACATGCTGTCACATTTTTTATAGCTTTTATCAATTGGTCCCATATTTGGAAATGAAAAAAAGATCGATAGGCATGGTATAGTCATACCATCAAAATATATCAAGACATCCAAAGAAGAACTACATAGTCTAGAGAAACTTATAATCCCCTTTACCTGATTGCTTCTCAAAAGCAAAAACAATGGGAGGTAGAAGTAGCTGCACTCGCCATTCTTTACGATCTCTTATGTTGTGTCTTTCATCTGTGAGCACACATCATTTCTCATTCTACCAGGGAAGCTGTGACTCATCAACTAGTTTCACAACTGAGTGCATACATGTAGCCATAACTGATAACAAAATACATTATTATTTTATTCATCAATTTTTTCCATATCCCTTTTGATGATGTTAGAAAAAAAATCTCATTGGCTCTTCTCTAAAATATATCCTTTGTTTAATCACTTCCAATGCTACAATCCAAATTGATAGCACTTATTAATCCTCATTATCTGAGAATCTTTCCTTCATTTTCTTCATTCTTTTTTCCTTTCCTGTATACCTGACGCAGACCCAGCCTGATTGGTTTGCTGCTAAGTCTAATTCTGACAAATTGCCTACCATGCAATAGGTACTTTATAAATATTTATATATAAATTACCATTTTCTTCCTCAGAATGAAATGCAGTAGTTATTGCCATTGACTGGTTCCTTTGTCATACCTCATTTAACCCCTTTGATACTTATATAAACACAGTTATATTTTTCTTCATATTTTCATTGTTGCATTATAATTATTTGCAATTGTGGGATTAGTTGTTACATATTTACACATAAACATGAAGTAACAATATAGTCTGGCTAATCATTCTCAGTATTTTCCCTTTCTCTCTCTTTTTTCTTCCCCTGGTCCCTTTCCTGTACCCTCCTGCTCTCCCTTTGATTTTCATGACATCTCCCTCATCTTTTTTTTTTCTTTTTTGTTTTTCATTCCTAGCTTTCACACATGAGAGAAAACTTACTACTTTGGCTTTCGAGATTGGCTTGAAATTCATGGTTTTCAGGTGAGGGATATCAATAGCCTTGTTTGTTCTCTGGCGTATCATCAGGATATTATTATTGTTATTTTTTACATAAAACTTTGTCAACATACAATTTTGTTGAATGTAGACTCTTTATAACATCTTTGTTCTTTTTATGCCGTTCATTATATCAGAGTCCTTGGGCTTTTATTACATTTTTCAGGCACAAGATCTTTAACCATATTGCATTGACAAAAATCATTCTGCAGAGTGAAAATGTGCTGAATAGTATTTTACTAATATTCTTCCATTCACCTTTACTTTTGAGACAAAGAAATAATTATAGATCATAAAAGGACATTGATAAAGGAAAAAATAATGTGTCTAGAAAAGTTATTTTATGACAAATTGATGTTATGGCTTATGTTTTCTCTTGAAACTAATGATTTATATTTCATATGCTCCTAGTCACTTGAATTACCATATTTAGGGCTTTATGATTAAACTTAAGTGCTTCTACAAATAATTATAAAAGTCAATGATTACATTAAGTCTAGCTTTCTCTTGGGAGTATGAATTTTTTTTAGGGGAGACTTTGATCATCCCTGCTAAATTCCCTGTGAGAATACATTTACCAACAAGACCGAGGAATGGGAAACTGGAATTAGGCCCACTATTAAGACAGGGAATTGAAACAGTGTTCCTGAGGTTGAGTTAGGGTTGTTAAGGTCTTCATGAATCTTTTGCTAATGGTAGTAGGAATAGAGACAATAAATAAACTACTTTATTTCTTCCCTGTATTTGTGCTTTGCTACCTAAAGAAAAATACTCCTCTTGTTGAGTCTCCATTTTTGTTAGTCAAATACAAAATTGCATCTATACTCTCCACTGTTGTGTACTGTCCATCTGACAAGAGCTTCTTCCCATAATGTTAAATTTGTAATGCTAAATTTCATTCAACCTAATTAGAAATTCTGTACATGTCAAATTATGCTCCTTCAGTGCAAAGATTATATGATATTGTCCCAATTATTAATTTCTTCTCAGCTTCAAATTCACCTTTAACTATGTGCTGTACAATAATGTACAGAATCCCTTTAAGCATATTTGTTTTCAGTAGAGAGTAATGAGGTTCCTTACCAAAAGAAGGGCCTCTTCTGCAGTTTCTACTTACTGTATGGATAAAAAGTACTCTCAACCTTAGCACTTAGCACTCATGACACTTAATGTGCTAAATATATTTGTGAAGTAATTATTCAATACCTCTTTCTATATCCCAATTTATTTTTCTTCTCATCATCACTACTGAGTTACTCTCATGAATTCCTTCTTGTGCATAGGGACATCTAGTTCTTAGGTTTCTATAACATTTTGACTTGTTTCTCAAAATAATTAATCAAATTTATGTTTCTGCTAAGCTTCTTTAGCAACTCATTTCTCTTCCACATTTAAATAAATAACATTTAGGAAAATCTTGCTGTTTATTTTATTTTTGATGCTTAATACCTATTTGATCCCAGTTTCTTGACTAGGGATGGATATTAAGACACAAATCCCTTCTCTGATTCCTACTAAATACCTCAGACTTTTAGATTATGCAGTAAGTGGATTTTACCCTTTGGCATTAAACTTATTCAATAAGGAACTTTAAAGTTCATTTAATAGAATTCTTGTCTGTTGATCCCCAAATGATTTTTCACATATGGTCAAATTTGTGAAATTGCTTGGCAAACAAAAATACTTAACATCTGTCATCTTTTAGTCAAATAGTTATCCAGTTTTTTGTAGTGCATGAGGCTATAGGATATAGATATTTTGAGGGTGACTCTAGGGGAGTGAAAAGTTTTAATGGAACTGAAATGGAACTTTTGTATAATTTTTACCTTTCATTTCATGAAACACCATTAAAATACTTTAAAAGCACTTCCAGGAAAAGAGAATTGTAGAATAATGCTCCTTTTCAACTTTTTAAATAAAAGTGTCTACATTTTCTGAAATCATGAAATCATTTAGAATGAAGTTATAATTTCCAGTGCCATCAACATATTTATTTTCAAACCTTTTATAAAGTATCTCAGTTGTCTGAAGCACTCTCTTTGGTGTTCTAGGGTAAAAAAGTCAATAAGATAAGATTTCCTTCTTCAACAAAACTTAAAGTCAAGTGGGAGAGATCATGGAGAGGTGGAAAAAACTGAATGTGAGCTGAATATAAAAATAAATAAGACAACCACAAAAAAATGGTTTAAATTCTAAATCAAGGTCTATGTTATGATGTAAAATAATTAGGAAACTTTGGGGAGAATTAAGATGTATGAGCTAACTAAAGTTTTTCAACTTTTTTTTTAGTGCAAAATAAATATATACTGATTGTGAGCAAATGATGTAAACACTTGATAAAAAAAATATAAAGAGCAAACTACGGAAGTTTTTGTTGTTTTTTTACCTCTTTCTTAATTATATCTCTAATTATTTGATTAAGTATGCATATTTAAAACACTGGTATGCCTCTAGACCATTTATGTTCACTTGTAAACATTGCATTATATTCCAATAGAATATGAAAGAAACCCAGGGAGCTTGTTTACCTTTTTTGCCACTGTATATCTCCTGCATAGAGCACTCTATGCACAAATTAATTTCCTCAAGAAGTACTTATTGAATAATAAATTAATATGTATGTATATGTGTGCTTGAATGTATACACAGAATATACAATATGATCGGTTTATATTCTGTAATGTGGTTTCTTCAATCTACAGTGTTTCTGGAATCTTGTTTCAGAACAATATTGTCAACTTTCATTGATTTTTTTTTTTGTCTATGATATTTAATTGTACTATAATTTGTATAACCAGCCTTCAAAAAATGAAGTTTGGAGTTGTCTATCATTGTGAATGGTTTTAAAACTTCTTGATCAAAGTGTATATACATTTTACATGTTGATGAGTTTGAATCAATTTATATTCCTACAAATGGTGTGAAACAAATAGAAACTATATTAAGCTTAGATTTCTAAAGTTGTGGCTTTGTCAGAAAATTGAGACAATCGCTAAAATTAAAAATTTGAAATCTTTTTTTTTTTTATTGCTCAATGTTATCTTCTCTAATGGTGATGAATTCTGAATTTCTTCTAATTGGGAGCCATAGATTCTGCTTCTGAAGTGTTCCTGTGAAAAAATCGTAACTCTTCCTGTCTGAAAAACAGACCATAAACATTCAAACTCAGAGTCCTGTTTATTCAAATACTTGCTTATTAACTTATTCACTTAGTAAGATAACAATAGTTATTGAGCATGTCTTATTTTCTGATCACTCCTTACATGTCTAGATAATCAGAACAGAGGTGGCCCCTGGACTTAGTTAATGGTCCTGCCAGAGGGCATTTTAAATAGCATTTTCAATAATGTAATAGTTCCTGAATTTGAAGGTGAAGGGTATGGTGAAAACACATACTGACCAATTAATTTCATCTCAGGTGAGAGTGAAGTAGTCAAGCATGACCCTAAAGAAAAAGTCACCTTCAAGAAAATGCAAACTGAGATCTAAAGGAATAGTGGGAATTGGCTAGGAAGAGATTAACAGAAAGAGTGACCCAAGCAAAAGAAAAGCTCTGTGTAAAATTCTTGTAGTCAATAAATTCTTATTGACTTTTTTACCCTAGAACAATTTGTCTAAAGACCTGAAAACAACTCGGTATGTCTAGAATATTGAACAAAATTTTCATTTTTTTTCTTCTAACATAATTTTGAATTTTAGGTTTCTTTTCCTTAAAAAAGAGGATATTTTCTTGCTTGATTTAGAATAGTCCAGTTTTTACTATTATTTACCATTTTTAAGAGAATTCGCTCTTAGGTGGCACTTGAGTACTCAAAAGAAATTTCTGTTCAGATGCTTAAGATCTCTTCAAGAACTGCAGCTTAAAAATTTTCTACAGTTACATTGCTCAGTTTGAAATAAGTTAGTTATTGTTTATAATTTATAAGTTTTGAATGTATAACCTCACCTTTTAGTAAGAGCCACCATGTTCATAAAATAGCTGATAAAAAAATGGAAAACACATAATGGTGGTTATCTAAATTTATAGACTGTGAACTCACAGGGCTTACAAAAAGCACATTAGTGCTCATAAATTGTACTTGAAGTAAAATGTCATCATGTATTTGGAATCTCTTCATTTAATAAATCATTATATGCTAGAAATGAATTCATACTGTAAAAATATCTAGTATTAATGTGATAGAATTTACATTTCTCTTATCCCAGTGCATTCTTTTTGCAAGACATCTGAATGAGCCAATACAGAATAAAGTCATTTACATTTTTTCTCAGTGTCAAGCAGAATTAGATCCTCTAAAATTTATAGCCACACTCTTTAATCTTCTATCACATAATCCTGGCAGTATTTTCCTTCTCATTTTTGTTAGACTTAGATGATTTGTATTGGATTCAGGCATAGTTTCTGTTCCTAGGCTAGGACTCCTACCATCCAACACATAAAATTTCTAGTTTGAGAATTTTTCATAATAAAACATAGAGGTCTTTGTGTGGTACCTGGTGGTGCTAAGTATATCAGCTGAAAATATTATTTGATTTTATGAAAATTACATGTATGGAGGGCCACATTTCTCCTTAAGGGCACACAGGCAAAAAGCAAAAACAAAAATTGAAACAGTTTTGTTTTTCAAAAGTCTGAATGTGATGAATAATTAGAAAGAGAAACATTGTACAAAACATTGTACAAATAATTGTACTTGGAATTTTCAGATGCATCATTTTCACATGCTGTTTGGAAACATACTGTAATTTTTCTTCAGTTGTACTTTTACTTAATTTAGGTTGATTTACTTTTAAAACCTGTGATTTACTTTTTAAATTGGTTAATATGCTGGAACATAGTGTCTACTATTTAGAAGTCACTTCATTCCATTTTGTGTTTTAATGTAGCTTTTTTCTGCTAATCATCCAGAAAATATAGATCACAGTGTAATGATTTGGACACACAAACTTTGTGTCCAAATCATTTAAAGGAAATTGTCCTCTGAGGCTCAAACTCTCTCAAGTAGTTATTTTATCATAAAGCATTCATGACTTTAAAAATTTTACAATTCACAGAATATTTTGATATAATATGTAAACAATTATGGATTCACTAAAATGATCAAAAAATCTTTTGACATACTTTAAAATTGAAACTAAGGAAGTCACTTGCAAGTTACAAATCTGTGCTGGATCCTTATTTTTCCTACAGATAAGACTTTCTTTTCAACATGAATGGGAGTTTAGCTCTTTGAGGAATAATAATTTATGCCCCCTAAATTGAAGTGAATTTTAGCCTTGCCTATCAGAATTGAATCAAAGTCTGTAAATAATTGAGTCATTGTCAGCATAAACGTATTTCCATATAGATGTCATGTATATATTTACAAGCTTCCTAATATAAAGTTGTGTCCTTTAAAGGAAAAGAGAGTTTGTGTGGACATAGATATCATGATAGCAAGGTAATCTTAGGGATTACTAATGGAATGTATTTAACTAAATTATATTTGAAGAGTAAGATATTTTTGCAGGATCAAATTCATAAGTTAATTTGCAAAGTACATGAGTTACCTAAGGCACTAGAATGCATGGGATGAGAACAGAGTACCCTTGATCACTGTATATGGGCCAATCCTATGATTTCCTAATTGAGAATCCAAAGAATTTTTCACACAGAGCTGTCTTCTCTTAAAAAGAGGTATAAAGCTATATATTGTCTTCTTAAAGAACTGAGAGAGAATTTCTTTTTTGCTGCCTACATCATTCTATTAAGCCCTGTATTGCTGTAAGAAATTGCTGTAAACATTGTAGCTTAAAACCACAGAAATATGTCCTTCCACAGCTTTGGAGTCTGGAAGCCAAAATTGGTATCAGTCAGCCATTATCAAGATGTCAGCAGGCCGAGCTTCCTTGGGAGGCTCTAGGTAAGAATGTTATCTTGCCTGGTTATGCTCTGGTGGACACCTGTATTACTTGACTTGTGCCTGCATGACTCCAATCTCTGCCTCTGTGTTCATATTGATTTATTCTCTTCCATCTGCATCAAAACTCATTCTGCCTCCTCCTTGAAAGGATACCTTTATGATCAAGATTTGTCCTGATCAACTCAGAATAACCCCCAAATCTGAAAAATCCTTAGTTTAATCATATCTAAGGCAATATTTACAGCTTCTAGTAAATAGGATGTGATGTACTGGAACTGTAGTCATGGTTATGGAAAAGATTCTCATGATGTTTAAAAATGTTCATTGAAATATTTTTAATGGAATTTACACTGTGCTAACTAATCCTCTTCTTATTTCTTAAGGAGAGCTTGTCACTCTTGTCATTAACAAAGAATAAGGAGACTCACATCAGCAAAAGTACTGCCTAAATATCTATCATCCCAGGTATCTAACAGAGGCATCCATAAAACTGAATTCCATCCTATTCTAGGAGTTACCTCTAAGTGGTCATAGCAGCTGGCAGAGTAAGAGAGTCTCAAATCTGTGACACACCACACTTGTTATTATTGGCTTCAGGAAAAGCCAGCAGGGTAAATGAAATGCTCAAAGACCCATGTCTAAAGAGTTAAGACATTTTTGTGTGTTCAACCCAAATCCTTCAAGCTTTGCTGCTAATATATTTTTATATAATATATCATATATATATGTGTATATATATATATATGTGTGTGTGTGTGTGTGTGTGTGTGTGTGTGTGTATATTGCAGAAAGTTTCTACCCTCCTTATTAATGGAATAGAATAAATATTTTTATTTCATTTGTCAATTTTTTTAATGGGGAATGAGAATAAAATGTTAACAAAGAGATCAGTAGACAGGTTCAGTAATTATATTACTAAAAAATAATTGAATCCTGATCTTCAAATGTTTTAGCAATATTTAAATGCCACAGGATATTTTAGCAATAGATTGAATGAAGGCAGTTGCTTAAAGTATAACAACAAAAATAAAGGCAGTTAACTTGGTGAAGATGCTTATTTAAATGATTTTGTCACCATGACTTACATATTACTTCCAAGTTGTTAAAAAGAAATGAACAAACAAACCAAAAATAAACCTCATTATTATATTGATAATCTGTGAAAGCCTCTGACTTGAAATATACAAGGATTTTACTTAAGAGTGTTGAGAAGGGAAATAATAGAAATGATGCTATGAGGAGATGGTTGTTTTGCCTTTGAGCAGGTTTTATAATTTTATAGCAGATGTTACATTGAACATTTGGAAATCTCAAAAATCAGTGTGAGTTTTCTGTTTCTTTAAACAAATAAACACTACTTTCCAAAAAATATATTTAGCATAAGCCAATTAATTTGTTTAGTATTTAAAGCTAATGATAAAACCATTGTTTGTAATTTGAGGGATTGGAGATTCTTACAACAAACCAAAAATTTGCATAAGAAAACTTTTATTCTTTTGTGGCAGTAAGGATTAAATTCTAAACTCAATGTATTATATTCTTATTTGTAATAAGAATCATTGCACACAAATTAAAATACTGATTTTATTGTTTGTTTTTATATTGTATGCAAGTCATACTTTAATGTATGTCTGGGTTTTTAAAATTTTTTAATTTAAACTTTCTAGTAAGTGACTATAGTGAAAGGGATGCTATGGAGCCTGGGGAAAGTGGAGTGGGATTGTTAAAGGTTTCAGTGTACCTGAATAGCTTTCACTGTGGTCAAGGTTAACCAGCATCCATGAAACTCAGCTTCAGATACAGGCATATTTTGGTTCCTGTTCTTTACATGATCCTCAGTACTGGAGAATTTCACTTATTTTTTTAACCCCAATAATCCTTTGCTTCCTCATTTCTTCACTAAAGCAAGAGAATTAACATGTATTTCTTTTCAATCAGTGGGGAATTCAATGGAAGTCCAAACAATAATATTAATAATTTCTCCATTAAACAATCCCAAGGGAGAGTGGTTCCAGGATGGTAAAATAGAGTGATTTAAAGACATAGTCAATTATTACTACTCTTCAATATTTCTGCTTTGGTATCTCTGAAGCTTTGAATTTGTTTTAAAAATCATTCTGGGGTCAAGATGACTGTAGTTCTTTGAGGTCATATGACCAGACAATATGCAAAAGTAAAAGAGACATTTTAATCTTTTCCCTCCTATTTATAATAGCATACTCACAGTCACAATGAGAGTTAGATTTTATTTCCATAAATAGTTAACAGAAACTTTGTTAAAATTACCTGTGGCAGAATGAATGAAGTTTCCATGATTGGTTTAAAGTAATCACCTATGGTGACTGGAATATTAAGAGTTAACAAAATCATTTGTAAAAACAATCATTTAGAGCTTCCTGCAGGCGGGGTAGTCACGACACCCCAATTGGAGTAGGGGCAGAGCAGAGCCTCCACCTGTGCCCGAAAGGTGGGCAGATCTGCGACCGACCAGCGGGACAGGCCCAGTGGCCTGCCGGTACGACAGACACGTCAACCCATTTGGAGTAGGGGCAGAGTAGAGCCGCCGCCCGCGCCTGCAGGGTAGGCAAACCTGCAACCGACTGGCGGATCAGGCCCGGTGGCCTGCCGGCGTGGTACACTTGTCACCCCAATTGGAGTAGCGGCAGAACAGAGCCGCCGCTAGCGCCCAGAACAGGCCCAGTGACCTGCCGGCGTGGTAGCCATGACACCCCAATTGGAATAAGGAGAGAGCAGAGCAGCCGCCCGCACCTGCAGGAAAGATACGCAAGCAGTATGAAAAGACAAGGAAAGAAAGGACCACAAGCAATGCAGGTCAACGCAACTTTAGAAGAGGTAACAGCTGCAGCAGATGGAATGTCAGATAAAGAATTCAGGATATACATGCTTCAGATGATCTGGAGTATCAAGGAAGACATTAAACAGCAAAATCAGACAATGAAAGATCACTTCGATAATGAATTACACAAACAAATCCAGGAAGCAAAGGATCAACTATACAGGGAGATAGAGGTTATAAAAAACAAACAAACAGAAATCCTAGAAATGCAGGAAGCAATAAACCAACTTAAAAACTCAATGGAGAATACTACCAGCAGAGTAGAACACTTAGAAGATAGAACATCAGACAATGAAGACAAAGTATTTCAACTGGAAAAGAACATAGACAGCTCAGCAAGACTGTTAAGAAACCATAAGCAGAACATCCAAGAAATATGGGATAACATTAAGAGACCAAACTTAAGAGTCATTGGGATACAGGAAGGTACAGAGCTCCAAACCAAAGGAATGAGCAGTCTATTCAATGAAATAATATGAGAAAACTTCCCAGACTTGAAGAATGAGACAGAATCCCAAATCCTAGAAGCCTACAGGACGCCGAATGTGCAAAATCGTAAGAGATCCACACCTAGACATATTATAATGAAGATGCCCAACATACAGAATAAGGAGAGAATTTTAAAAGCTACAAGAGAAAGGAAGCAGATTACATTTAGGGGTAAGCCAATCAGGATAACAGCTGATCTTTCAACACAGACTCTGAAAGCTAGAAGATCCTGGAATAACATATTTCAAACACTGAAAGAAAATGGGTTCCAACCAAGAATTGTGTATCCAGCGAAATTAAGCTTCAGGATGGAAGATGAAATTAAAACGTTCCACAATAAACAAAAGTTTAAAGAATTCGCAGCTAGAAAACCATCTCTTCAAAACATCCTCGCCAAAGCATTACAGGAAGAGGAAATGGAAAATAACAATGAAAACCAACAGTGGGAGGTAGGACAGTAAAGGGGGGAGGAAATAATCAAAGAGGAAAACAAACAATGTTTAGTAACAGAAATAAACAAATATGGCTGGAAGAACAACCCATATCTCAATAATAACCCTAAATGTTAATGGCTTAAACTCACCAATTAAGAGACACAGGCTAGTAGAATGGATCACAAAACAAGACCCAACAATATGCTGCCCACAGGAGATGCATTTGATAGGAAAAGACATACATAGGCTGAAGGTGAAAGGTTGGGAAAAATCATATCACTCATATGGACTTCGGAAACAAGCAGGAGTGTCCATACTCATATCAAATAAAATAGATTTCAAGCCAAAGTTAATCAAAAGGGATAAAGAGGGACACTACATACTGCTAAAGGGAACCATACACCAACAAGACATAACAATCATAAATATTTATGCCCCAAACAATGGTGCAGCTATGTTCGTCAAACAAACTCTTCTCAAGTTCAAGAGTCTAATAGACCACCATACCATTATCATGGGAGACTTCAACACACCTCTCTCGCCACTGGACAGATCTTCCAAACAAAAGTTGAATAAGGAAACTATAGAACTCAATAACACTATTAATAACCTAGACCTAATTGACATATATAGAGTATACCACCCAACATCAAGCAGTTACACTTTTTTCTCAGCAGCACATGGATCCTTCTCAAAAATAGATCATATATTATGTCACAGGGCAACTCTTAGACAATATAAAGGAGTAGAGATAATACCATGCATCTTATCTGATCATAATGGAATGAAACTGAAAATCAACGATAAAAGAAGGAAGGAAAAAGCATACATCACTTGGAGAATGAACAATAGGTTACTGAATGATCAATGGGTTATAGAAGACATCAAGGAGGAAATTAAAAAATTCTTAGAGATAAATGAAAACACAGACACAACATATCGGAATCTATGGGACACATTGAAAGCAGTTCTAAGAGGAAAATTCATTGCTTGGAGTTCATTCCTTAAAAAAAGAAAAAACCAACAAATAAATGATCTCATACTTCATCTCAAAATCAAAATATGAGGCCAACATCACCCTGATACCTAAACCAGACAAAGACACTTCAAAGAAAGAAAACTACAGACCAATATCTCTAATGAACCTAGATGCAAAAATCCTCAATAAAATTCTGGTGAATCGGATACAAAAACATATCAAAAAAATTGTACACCATGATCAAGTAGGATTCATCCCTGGGATGCAAGGCTGGTTCAATATACGGAAATCAATAAATGTTATTCACCACATCAATAGACTTAAAAATAAGAACCATATGATCATCTCGATAGATGCGGAAAAAGCATTCGACAAAGTACAGCATCCCTTTATGTTCAAAACTCTAGAAAAACTAGGGATAACAGGAACATACATCAATATTGTAAAAGCAATCTATGCTAAGCCTCAGGCTAGCATCATTCTGAATGGAGAAAAACTGAAGGCATTCCCTCTAAAATCTGGAACAAGACAGGGATGCCCTCTCTCTCCACTTCTGTTCAACATAGTTCTTGAAACACTGGCCAGAGCAATTAGACAGACGAAAGAAATTAAAGGCATAAAAATAGGAAAAGAAGAACTTAAATTATCACTATTTGCAGATGATATGATTCTATACCTAGCAGACCCAAAAGGCTCTAC
This sequence comes from Marmota monax, assembly GCF_021218885.2. NCBI lineage: Eukaryota > Metazoa > Chordata > Mammalia > Rodentia > Sciuridae > Marmota > Marmota monax. Next base: position 18,747,048 of record NW_026694084.1, on the reverse strand, counting down.
AAAGAAACTATTAGAGCTAATAAATGAATTCAGCAAAGTGGCAGGATATAAAATCAACACGCATAAATCAAAGGCATTCCTGTATATCAGCGACAAATCCTCTGAAATGGAAATGAGGACAACCACTCCATTCAAAATATCTTCAAAAAAAATAAAATACTTGGGAATCAACCTAACAAAAGAGGTGAAAGACTTATACAAGGAAAACTACAGAACCCTAAAGAGAGAAATAGAAGAAGATCTTAGAAGATGGAAAAATATACCCTGTTCATGGATAGGCAGAACTAACATCATCAAAATGGCGATATTACCAAAAGTTCTCTATAGGTTTAATGCAATGCCAATCAAAATCCCAACGGCATTTCTTGTAGAAATAGAGAAAGCAATCATGAAATTCATATGGAAAAATAAAAGACCCAGAATAGCAAAAACAATGCTAAGCAGGAAGTGTGAATCAGGCGGTATAGCGATACCAGACTTCAAACTATACTACAGAGCAATAGTAACAAAAACAGCATGGTACTGGTACCAAAACACACGGGTGGACCAATGGTACAGAATAGAGGACACAGAAACCAATCCACAAAACTACAACTATCTTATATTTGATAAAGGGGCTAAAAGCATGCAATGGAGGAAGGATAGCATCTTCAACAAATGGTGCTGGGAAAACTGGAAATCCATATGCAACAAAATGAAACTGAATCCCTTTCTCTCGCCATGCACAAAAGTGAATTCAAAATGGATCAAGGAGCTTGATATCAAATCAGAGACGCGCCGTCTGATAGAAGAAAAAGTTGGCTACGATCTACAGTCGGTGGGGTCGGGCTCCAAATTCCTCAATAGGACACCCATAGCACAAAAGTTAATAACTAGAATCAACAAATGGGACTTACTCAAACTAAAAAGTTTTTTCTCAGCAAAAGAAACAATAAGAGAGGTAAATAGGGAGCCTACACCCTGGGAACAAATCTTTACTCCTCACACTTCAGATAGAGCCCTAATATCCAGAGTATACAAAGAACTCAAAAAATTAGACAATAAGAGAACAAACAACCCAATCAACAAATGGGCCAAGGACCTGAACAGACACTTCTCAGAGGAGGACATACAGTCAATCAACAAGTACATGAAAAAATGCTCACCATCTCTAGCAGTCAGAGAAATGCAAATCAAAACCACCCTAAGATACCATCTCACTCCAGTAAGATTGGCAGCCATTATGAAGTCAGACAACAACAAGTGCTGGCGAGGATGTGGGGAAAAGGGTACACTTGTACATTGCTGGTGGGACTGCAAATTGGTGCAGCCAATTTGGAAAGCAGTATGGAGATTTCTTGGAAAGCTGGGAATGGAGCCACCATTTGACCCAGCTATTCCCCTTCTTGGTCTATTCCCTAAAGACCTAAAAAGAGCATGCTACAGGGACACTGCTACATCGATGTTCATAGCAGCACAGTTCACAATAGCAAGACTGTGGAACCAACCTAGATGCCCTTCAATAGACGAATGGATAAAAAAAATGTGGCATTTATACACAATGGAGTATTACTCTTCATTAAAAAATGACAAAATCATAGAATTTACAGGGAAATGGATGGCATTAGAGCAGATTATGCTAAGTGAAGCTAGCCAATCCCTAAAAAACAAATGCCAAATGTATTCTTTGATATAAGGAGAGTAACTAAGATCAGAGTAGGGACGAAGAGCAGGAGAAGAAGATTAACATTTAACAGGGATGAGAGGTGGGAGGGAAAGGGAGAGAGAAGGGAAATTGCATGGTAATGGAAGGAGACCCTCAGGGTTATACAGTGGAGGGGGTGGAGAGAGAGGAGGGGAGGGGAGGGGAGAGGTGGGGAGGGGGGAGGGTGGAGGATGGGAAAGGCAGCGGAGCACAACAGACACTAGTATGGCAATATGTAAATCAATGGATGTGTAACTGATGTGATTCTGCAATCTGTGTATGGGGTGAAGGTGGGAGTTCATAACCCACTTGAATCAAAGTGTGGAATATGATATGTCAAGAAATTTGTAATTTGAACAACCCACAATAAAAAATTAAAAAAAAAAAACACAATCATTTAATTGATTGATTAGCAGTTCTTGCCAAATAAGTAGGAAATCAAAATACACACTTTTTTTTTTTTTTTTTTGGGGGGGGTGGGGGACTGACTTTACTCATCAGATACAAAATACAAACCCCAAAGGCATGCCACCATGACCCTCCTCTTCCACCACACCATTCCTGCTTTCAGTTACCACCCAGTTCATCCCCATCAGGGGATTAACCCACGGATTGGGTTAAGGCATCCATAACCCAATCATTTCACCTCCAATTCTTCTTGCTTTGTCTCACAAACGAGCTTTTGGGGGACACTCACATCCACACCATAAAGCATCTGTCTCCAGGCTGCTGCAGAGCCATACTGGTGGCTTTTAGCTGCTGATTTAGCCCCAGAGAAAGGAGTTTAAAGAAATATCCCAGAGGAGAAGTTGGGGCCAGGGAGCGGGTGGCCACCCCTTCCAGCTTGCAGGTGGCTAGTCAGGTCAGGGGCACTTCCAAATTGTAGATGGTACTCCCCAAAGGGTGCTCCACCCCTACTCAAAGTGGGGAGCTTCCTCTACAGTATCCCAAGTCCAATGGGGTTGGGTAAGGGGAACGCAGGGTGACAGCTTCCTTGGGAGCCAGGGCCCTGGGTGGCTGCAGGCTCAGGAACACAGACACATCAATGTTTATAGCAGCTCAGTTCACCAAAGGTAAACTGTGGAAGCAACCTAGATGCCCTTCAACAGATGAGTGGAAAAAGAAACTGTGGTAAAGAAAACACAATAGAATATTACTCAGCATTAAAAGAGAATAAAATTATGGCATTTGCAGGTAAATTGATGGAGTTGGAGACTATCATGCTAAGTGAAGTTAGCCAATTCCAAAACCAAAGGAGGAATGTTCTCTCTGATAAGTGGATGCTGATTCATAATGGGGGTGGGGGCATGGGAAAAATGGAGGAACTTTGATCAAAATACACACTGTTAAAATTACATTTGTATATAAGAAGTGCATCAGAAAACTTGAATAATTCATAACCAATTTCCTAACCAACAAAAAATAACCCATAGCTTATTGAATAACTTGGTTGCTATTGTTTTATCTCATAATTCTTCCCCAAATGAAGTTTGTCAGCCATAGTCTTTTAAAATAACAAGGCAAAATAAAACATATTTGCCATCTTTTTGCATAGTATTTTCACATACTAGGAACTAGAAAATCAATGTAACTTACTGTGTAATTTCCTAGAACCTTTGGTTTGGAACATTGTAGCATAATTTTCAGGTAAAATGAGACTGCAATATTTCAAACCATGTACAGTTTTTAAACTAGACTTAACAAAATGAACTAATTTAGAAATATTTCCAGATATTTAGGATAAGGTATTTCATAATACATCACTGCTGTGCATATTTACAAATATTTATAGTGCCTGATTCACATGAAAAAAAAAAAGAGAATGCTTAAAAATTCATTAGATAAGAGAATTTCATGAGTCAGAGTATCAGCCTACCTGCCTGTGTGATAGGTATAATAACATTCATTATCATTGCACAAACAATTTTTAAAAACTACTATACCTGTACATGATTACATTTGGAAATACGTCCCATAGCCTAAGTCAATATAACATTAAACATTTTTACATAACACATTTTTGGATATTTATGATAATATGAGAGTTGTTTCTTTTCTTTTTTCTTTTTCTATTTTCTACTGAAAATAATCCTAGTAATACAAATGAGCTTGTGAATACACCAAGTTCTAAAATATTATAGCCATCATATATTTTCATGTGTCTCATCTTTTATTTTGATAAAATGACTTATTACAATGAATAGAGATAAGAGGGGAAATCTTTAAGTAAAATATGGGAACATGAAAAGCTTTCTCTACAGCATGGTTGTTTTATCAACAAATTATAGCATTATCATGAATTTCTATAAATAAATTCCCTAAAATATATAAAAAGACTCCTGGGGAGAAATAAATTGTTTGGGTGTAGAATAACTGCTCTCATATTGGTTCATACCTTATTTGGCCAGGATAGTACTTGAAAAGCACAGTGAGGCAAACAATATATATTTGCTAGATTACTTTCCAAGTAAAAGAATTGAAATTTTAAAATATTTGCCTCAGATAAAGTCTTTCTTTTTATATAATGTGATATAAATTAATCTATTAGCACAACTTTCTTAGACTGATCCAGGAGTAGAATCCACATAAAAACATATTTTGGCAAATTATATTTATTAGCATATTGTCTTTTTTTTTTTTTTTTGCTTCAAAGGAGCATAAGGTACACAAACAGCATGCCTTTTAATATTAGCAATGGAAGCCAGCAAACAGTGGGCTGTTACTTTTTTAGTTTGTTGAACAAAATTAACAAAAGTAAAGAATTCTATCTATGTGGAAATTATTTTTTTTTCAAAAATAGGTTAAACAGAGCTGTTTTCAGAAAGAAAAGATTTGCCACATGCAGAATCTGAGTAAAATAATTTTATAGCATATGCTTGTAATATATAAACATATATGTTAGTTTCTGAGACACAAGAAAGCATGAAAAGCAAAGGAACTTGGCTTATATTTTATAAAGGACCTATTCAAATAGCTCCCTTATTAAATAAATGAAATGTTCTATTGCTCAATTCATGTTTGGTTTTTAGCCATTGGAAGGGTACATTTGTCAGTTTATTTACTCTTCTTTAGGACCATTTAGCTACAATAATGTATTGATTGGTTTATTTGGTCTTCATCTTTTGTCCTAAGTGCTAATGTATTCACAGACACTTCAGTAACTGACTTAACAGGAAGGAAAATAGCAACAGACAAATATGGCAGTTCCTCTTTTCCTGGGGTTAAGAATCATGAGACCCTTTTCTAGGAAAGAACTGATCTGATCACTATACTGCTACATGTAATTACATTCCTCTTTAGTTTGGGGACCGGTGGTGGGAGAACACCTTTTTCACATTAATTTTTTTTTTTTTTTAATAAAGGACTCTTACTTCACAGTGAATTTAGATAGAAAGTAATTATAGATTTTGCTTTTCCATAGATACTTCTTCACTGGGGTAAGAATCAAATGATAATTGCTTAATTAATAAATTAGTAAAATTAACAAAAATCTGTGGAAACATATTAGTCAAGAGGACAGAGTTAGCAGAAGGACACAAGAGCCCAGAGCAGCTATCAACCGAATAATGATGTGTGAAACCTGCGGACGATATGAAAGGGGCCAGTGCAGTCACTTAATGAGACTGCCAAGGCGCCAGCTGCTGCTGTGGGGAACTGAGGTTCACAGCTTAGCATCTGGGTCAGGGTTTGCCATATGAAGAGGAAAATGACGGAGGAGTTTAATGTGGTAGGGCAAATGGCACCTTTCCTTCACTGCACAGTCACTTTAAAAGATGATATTTAGAAGGCTGCTTGCCACCCTCCTGAGAAAAGACACTAATAAAAATGACATCAGTGCTCAGAATCTTTCTGAGGATGAAAAGTCAAAGTGAATTAACATATCTACTACATAAGAAGTTAAAACTTCCAAAGAGTATAAAGTTTAGTTATTATGGTCACTATCAAACACTGTGATCTACTGGCAATGTGCATGGACCTGGATTAAAGATGATTAGCATAGCAAAGTCTAAAATAAGAGTAGAATCAAGCTGGCAGGGGTGGGCAGAGAGCACATACCTATAATACCAGGAGCTCTGGAGGCTGGGATGGAGAGTTCAAAGCCAGCCTCAGCAAAAGCAAGGAACAAACAATTCAGGCAGACCCTGTCTTTAAATAAAATACAAAAAGGTTTGAGGATGTGGCTCATTGCTTGATTGACCCTGTTCAATACCCAGGACCAAAAAAAAAAAAAAAAAAACGTAGAACTTGGAAGTTCTGGACCTTGTTCAGATTCAGTGCTGATACTGAATCATTCAACATCCTTGAGTCATAATTTATTGAAAATGGGAAAAATAATTGTATTCCTCATACTTAATATCTACCAGGTACTTAGGAAAGTGGTTTATCTGATATGAAGAAATTAATTCTTACTTGGCCCTGACAATTAATTATGTATGTAGTTAGATTAAGATGTCTTTGTCATATTATAGGCCAAAATATCTAGTAAATTTACTTCTCTTTCTTAATATTACAAAAATTTATGTGATGGGAAATAAACTGAAATGCAAGATTCACTACCCTTAGTTCAGCAGTGTTTCCATAAACTTAGGAATGGCTAGCTAATATAAGATATCATTGTTAATTAATTATACTATCAATATTTCTTTGCTGATTCCATAAAATGCTTTTTAAAAATAATTTCCAGCTTTATTGGGGTAAAATAAAAATTGAATAAAAAAAAATTGTTTTGGTGCTGGGGATATAGCTCACTTGGTAGAGTGCTTTCCTCACATGCACAAAACCCTGGATTTAATCCCCAGCACCACACACACAAAAAGATTGCTTCAGATGTACACTGTGATGATTAAACAAACCATACAATAGGAGATGATTACCACATAGTCACTGTAGTTAACACTGTATCTATAAGAGTGTAGAGCTTCATGTGTTGTCACTTTATTTTATTTTTTTATTTTTATTTTTTTTGCAGTGCTGGGGATGCAAACCAGGACATTGTACATGCTAGGCAAGTGCTCTATAACTGAGCTCCAAACCCAGTCCAGCATGTTTTCACCTTTAAATTTATCTTTTGTATTTTTATTATTTTCTCTAAAAAATACCTTTCTTATTTTTAAATGATAAAATTGCATCATATGTTCATATGACCTAATATTTTCAAAATGTTTATACATTGTGAAATGATTGAATCAAGGTAATTAACGTACGCGTTACCTCCCATTTATTGTCTCTCTACTCTCTATGATTAACCTTTCTACTCCATTAGTACTTTTCAAGTGTGTCATAGGCTGTTCATAACTATAGTCATCATGTTGTATAGTAGATCCCTTGAATTCATTCCTTCTATGAAACTGAACTGTTGTGGTGTCTCTGAAAACATCTCAATATCCTTCTCAATCCTGTGGTAACTACCCTCCACTCTGTTTCTGGGAGTTCAACTTTTTAGTTATTTCACAGTTAAGTGAGATCATGTAGTACTGGTTTTCCAATGCTTGACTTATTTCATTTATTATGATGTCCTCCAGGTTCATCTATGTTGTCACTAGTGTCAGGATTTCCTTCTTTTTAAATACTGTATGGTTTTTCGTTGTGTATAATTGCCCTATATTTGTTTCTATTGGATCACTGATTAATGAGCACATGGGTTGATTCCATGCCTATGATGTTGCAAATAATGCTGCTATGAACATGGAAGTGCAGATATTTCTTCAACATACCAATTTTATTTCCTTTGGATATACACCAATACTGAGTGTGTGGTTGTAACATATGGTAGTTCCATTTTGGATTTTTTGAGGAACCACCACACCGTTTTCCATAATGACAGTACAAATTGACATTTCCTCAACAGTTTATATGGGTTGTCTGTTCTTTACATTATTCATAATTTTGATAATAGCCCTTCTACAGGTGTGAAATGGTAACTCATTGTGGTTTTAGTTTGCGTTTTCCTAATGATGGGTGATATTAAGTGTTTTATTTTCCCTGTACTTGTTGGCCATTTTAGTCTTTTTTTGAGAAATGTCTTTTTAGGTTCTTTGCCAATTTAAAAAATTAGGCTTTTTTTTTTTTGCTAACATTTTGTGTGCATTCCTTGTATTTTGGGGGGCATTAACCCCTTATTAGATATACATTTTGCAATGAGATTTTTACTCTTGATTTTTTTTTTTTTTTGCTTAGCTGTGCAGAAGCATTTTAGATTGATACAATCCTGCTTGTCTGTTTTTAAAATTTTATTGCCTGCACTTGTGGGATTATATGTAAAAATCATTGCCTACACTGATGTCAGAGCTTTCTTATGTTTTCATCTAGTAGTTTCATAATGTTAGGTCTCATGTTTAAGTCTTTAATCTATTTTAAGATGATTTTGTGTATGGTGTCATATAAGGTTCTCCTGTCATTATTGTTCAGGTGGAATCTAGTTTTCCTAACATCATGTATCAAAGAAATTATTCTTTCCTCATTGTGTATTCACGATATCTTTGTCATGAATCCATTGAGTGTTTCTATCAGATTTTTCATCACTGTAACCAAAAATCTGATAAGAAAAATTTAAAAAGGAAAACTTATTTAGGGCTCATAGTTTCTGAGGTCTTAGTCCCTAAATGGTCAACTCCACTGCTTTGGGCCCAACTTGAGGAAAAACATCACTGCAGGAGGAGAAAGGCAGCTTAAGACATGGTGACAACAACAAAAGCAAAGGGAGTGTTGTGCTTATCCGGAACAAAATATAAAATCCAAAGGAATACCCCCAGTGACCTGTCTTCTTCACCCACACCCTACCTGCCTGCAGTTACCCACTCTCAGTTAATCCATACCAGCGGATTGCTCCATAGTTTTAACAGTTCTAGCATTTTCCAAAAGTCTAAGTTAAAAAGTTTCTGAAACTCAAGGCAAAACCTTAGTTCTTTCCCCTGTAAAGATCAAAAACAAGTTACATATATCCAATATATCATGGTACAGAATAAACATTGCAATTCTAGAAGGAAGAAACAGGGGCATAGAAAGATGGGATGGGACCAAAGCAAGACCAAAATTCTGCTGGTACCTTCATGTCCAGTGGCATCATGATGTTCTCTCCAAACTTCTTAAGTAGACCTATCCCTTTGGTCCTATTGGTGTGCAGCCCACATGACCTCTCTTGGCTTGTTTCTGCTTGATACCGGCAGCTTTCCTTGGCAGATGTCCCACATTGCTGGCATCTCTTAATCTCACAGGCCTTCACAGCAGCTTTGGTTTCCTTCTCACATCTTTACACATCACTGTTTTCAGTGGCATCTCACAGGGAAATCTGATCCTGGTACACTTTGCCTGGTCTAAGTGTTTGGCCTTTCTCTTAAATCTCAGTGGAAGCCTCCCTGACACCCTGACACCAGTATCCTGCATTCCTGCAGAACCAGCACTAGGAGGTTGCTTCCAAGGTCTGCTATCATTTCGAGCAGTAGCCAAATCTCCAGGGACCCTGGCTGCAGCAGCCTCTGAGTACCTGGGTGACAGAGCAGGGTAAAACAACTTCCTTGCCTCCCTTTGCAAGAAGGGAGCCCCACTGGTTTCTTCTCAAAAGGATGTTTTACTTTAGACATTGAGCTTGGGAAATGTGTGGTCTTACCAATTCCTGAGATGCCCTTAAGCCATTCTTCCTATTGTTTCTGCTCAGAGTACTTAGCATCTCTTTAGTGGCTATAAAGTCTTTAACAACCATAATTTCTTCAGCCAAATTTTACTTGCACTTTTCTGGTCATACTGCAAGTTGTTAAAATCTTTATGCTCTGCTTTTTGCTTCTGAGTATCAGGGTAAACCTGAATAAAAGTTGCTAGCAATCAATATCCATATTACCACCAGAATCCTGTGCTGCCTTAAAATTTCCTCCAGCAGATTAATAAGTATATCACCTTTAAATTCAGTCTCACCCACACAAAAAAAAGTCTCAGGACGTGGGCAAAAACGTAGAAAACTTCTTTGCCAGAAAATAACGTCAATGGCCTTCAGTGAGCTCCACTCTCAATACCAATTTCTGTCTTAGTATTTTCATTGTTATGACCAAAAGACCTGGCAAGAAACCTTAGACAAAAAGTTTATTTAGGGATAATGGTTTCAGCAATCTCAGTCCATAGATACCCAACTCCATAGCTCTGGCTCCAAGATACAGCAAGCATCACCATGGAAGTAGAAAAGCAGCTCAGAACATGTCAATCAGGAAGCAGACAGAGGGATTTCAACTCACCAGAAACAGAATAACCCCAAAGAAATGCCTCCAGTGATCTCTTGTCTTCATCCACACTCTACCTGCCTACTGTGATGCTCCAGTTAATCCATAACAGTGGATTAATGCATGGATTTGGTTTAATCTCTCATAACCCAATCTTTTCACCAATGAACATTATTGCATTGTCTCACACATGAGCATTTTGGGGATACCTCATATCTAAACCCTAATGGAGTATAAATGCATGAATTTATTTTGGGTCTTTACTCTGTTCCATTGGTTTATGTACCTGTTTTTATGTCAGTATTATACTATACTGATCACACTCATCTTTGTAGTATATTTTAAAATTAGATGGTATGATGACTCCAGTATTGTTTTTCCCACTAAAGTTTTTATTTTGTTGTTGTTGTTGTCGTTGATTCATACAAATTAGATGACTTTCCCCCCTCTTTCTGCAAAAACAATGTCATTGGAATTCTGATAGGGGTTATCTTGTATCTACATATCACCTTGGATATTATGAACATTTTAATAATAATAATCCTCCAAATTTGAGACCAAAGTGTATCTTTTCACTTATTTGTGTTTTTGTTAATTCCTTTTTTATATACTATAATTTTTATATATAAAAATATTAAGATAGATGGTATCAGAATAAAAGAACATCTGACTTTGAAATTGAGGCATGTAAATTGTCCAGTTGAGGGAGGTCACAAGAGAAACAAGAGAAACACCTAACAAAAAAGAAACAAGCATGAAAGAGCATCATGTATATGTGGTCAAGGGGACACATCCAGAGGCCAAGTATCTGTTGAAATGGGAGAACTCATATACAATTGAACTTATATAAAAAGGAACATTCTAGTTGGGAGAGCTTTAGAAAGGATAATTAACCTTTACTCATACTTAAAGTAAAAACCCTTATTAAATGATAGTACAAATTCAGTAAGACCTAAATTAATAAATTTGACTTAAAGGTATTTGCTTTTACTTTTTCTAAAAACAAAAATGAACAATAACAACAACAACAACACCCCATATTTTTTGCAAAACATTTTGACATATGAATAATGATCTCTATCATATTTTCTACTTCTAATAAGCCACCTGCCTATTTCTGTAGTTAAGAAATAGTGCCATAATGCATGAGTCATTCATGTGAGTGCTAAACAAGTCATATTCAATATGTGTTTCCTGGAAACAAAAATCCAAAGTCTTTTCACTTGAAATGTAGTTAAAAATATGAAATATTACAATGTAGAATTTGGTATATTCTAGATAATGAAACTAGATCAAGGAATTTTTTATATTTATAATCAGAATATGAATGCATTCATTTCTATATAAGGTGAGGAAAAATATTGACTGAGAAGGAAACATTAAACAAAATAACTGACTTTTAAGCTGTCTTTGGTATTTAGCAGTTCCACAGTTCATCTCAGGAAATGAATTATACAGATATAAGAATGTGTAAATGGAAAGATATGCATTCAAAATTTCTTACTAGAAAGGATAGCAATGTAGTCTTTCAAATGAAATATATATTTGTTGCATATATTTTATATAAACTATATATGTACACATATGCATATATTATATTACTATGGGACAAGGATCTGTTATACTTCATAAAGCTCCATCATAATCATTTCTGTTTATGGAAAGTGAGCCTATGTGTTAGGGATATTAGATGAGGCTGTGGAGTTTTTACTTTAATCACATCTGAACCTAGAGTGTCTATTTAATAACTGATAGTGAGCTTAGGTATCAAATTTTCTTCCTATTGTGGATTCAAAGTCTTTTCTTGGTTACTGATCTCCATCAGGACAATCTTGGGCCATATAAATGTTCTGAGAACTGAAGGAAAGAGGTCATGAGTCTCAATCCAGGTTCTCCTGGTTATTTACTTAATTCCAAATGTTGTAATTCAAAGTTGACAAAATTTTCTGTTACTGCTACACAGTAGAAGTTATCTGGATATGGCAGACAAAGTTGGGCTCAAAACCTGCCTTATAGTAGATATGTAGAATGAGAGAATATTGGCAAGCATGTTAATTATAATTCAATAGTATTTTGTTTCACCAATCCCCAAACTTACTCAGAACTTACTCTTTTTCTTTTACTAGATTAAATAAAAGAACATCTGACTTTGAAACTGAGGCAAGTAAATTGTGGGATTCTTAAAGAAATCCAGGAGAAATATGATCGATGCCCTATAATACAGAAACTAATATTCCACATTTTTTAACCAGGTTATGAATATGATAGAGATAAGCTTGACACATTTCATGTTTTATAGAAAAAAATGGTTTATATTATAAAAATCACAATCAAGTCAGTATTATATAATTTTCCTTATAATTGATATTAATAGTGGCACTTTATTATAGTCATGGGTAAAAGTATATGAAAAACAATGATGTACCAATATACATTCTAGAAATATAAAGAAAGCTTATATTTTAATCTCAACTATTTCATGGTTTAATTAATCTCAATTTTTTCTTCATTTTACCTCTGCTATTGATCTACTTAATGTGTTGAAAGACTCAGACCAGAAGAGAGAAAACAACCAGTACCAGTTATCCCATGGAATGCATGTAATCATATAATCTTTCCAAATGACACATCACACTATTTTTTTTTTTTTTTTTTTTTGAGAAAGGATCTCATTTAGTTGCTTAGGGTCTTGCTACATTGCTGAGGCTGGTTTTGAACTCATGACTCTTCTACCTCAGCCTCCAGAGTTGCTAGGATTATGGGCATGCACCATCATGCAAGGCCACATAGTCATTTGAAAAGAAAAATACACCTATTTTGATTAGGCCAGAATTTTGTTAGATCTTTCTATTACTGATTAGAAAAATTAAATCAACAAACTTTATTTTAAAAAATTAAATTAGTTATACATAACAAACTTTAAATAACAAGATCTTTAACATCAATAAAACATGAAAAAAACAAACACTAAAAAAAAAAGTTGTCTGTTACTGAGATTCTTGAATTTGAGAGAAACCATGTACTCATTGGTAAACTTGTTTTCATTAGAGTTTTATACAGAAGCATCATTTTAGAAAACTGTTTCATGTCAGGAGGCATGTTTTCATTTACAACAAATGAAAGTAAATCTCATTCATTAAAATTAATAATGATAAATATATTCATTTGCTCATTGGAAGTGCATAATCAGACTGAATTAGCAGTATGAATTAATTAGTCTACAAAATTAGGAGTTTGTGGTGATGCCAAATAGATATGAGTAAATAAATGGATGAATGGATAGAACTAATCAATCTGAATGTGGGATGTTGTCTGAGAGACAATAAACAATTTCTGATCCACGGAGAATAGTTCAAAATGATGCCAAATAATACATCCTGTTTTTAATTGTACTCTTTGTAGAAAGAGGATTACACATATGACTTTTTTGGAGTCACTATTTTTTGGGGTAAATTAGTTAAAATTTGTACATTTTTTCCCACCCACAAAATTGCAGATTTCATGTGGGAGAACACCAAAAAGTGAAAAAAAAAAAAGGCTAAAGAATATAAAATGAGATATAATACCCTATTTTAAAATGGATGGTTCATCTAACAGAAAACTAAGATAAATCCTCATAAGCCAAAAGCAAAAAATATGAATCCTGAATGCTGGGACTATCTCAAGGTGTAGCCAGAGGACTTCTGTCAATCGCTAGAGGTTTGGAATTTGTAATTTGTAACGAACTTTGAAAGAGTCTAATTCCTGAAGAGGAACCTGTGAAAGGCAACACATTCACTGCAACAAACTATAGTAAAACACCCTTAGAGTGAGACGTTATTCAGATTTTTGCCTGATGCATCTTTGAGTCAGAAGGAGATATGAATTGGAGACGGTATGGAGACTTCCCCCAAGAATTCTTAACACATTATTATGTTCTATTTCCTAATGTTTAAATGGTAAATTGTAAAAACCAAATACTCAGAACAAGATTTCAAAGTTAAGCTTGGGATGTACCTCAGTATGAACCTGGCCCTAGATTAAAATCTCCAGCACTGAAAACAAAAATTTCAAGATAGTATATTACTTAGTTACTTAATAAACATTCATTGGCTACCCATTTTAAGCAATGGACTAAAGGATTTAAAAACATGAATAAAATGTGGATATTTTTCAAAGGGAGATCACAGGTGACTGATAGGAAGAACAGATAAAGAAAATAAAGTAAGAGAAATTCTATGATTAAAATATGCTTTAAATATAGTAATAGTAATACTGACAAACTGGTCAATTCTTATTTTATTTCAATTTTTTTTAAATTTATTTTTATTTTTGGGTACCAGGGATTGAATCCAGAGGTGCTTTACCAGCTCTTTTTATCTTTTATTTTAAAACAAGATCTTGCTAAGATGCTAAAGTTGGTATTGAACTTGCAGCCCACTTGTTTCAGCCTCTGAGTCACTGGGATTACAGGCATTCCCCACCATGCCCAGCTCTATTTTACTCTTGAAGAAGGAAGAAGTCCAATTTTGGGGAGTCTTCTTGGATCTAGGTGTCAGCATACAATTGTAAATTTTCCAAGCAAAGGACTATAGTGCATTTCTGGCAAGAAGAATATAAACATATTCAAGGCACAAGGAATGACACCCTGGAGTCTATGTGGATCTTTTCAGTGAGTGAGATTGAGTTTATATAGTAGAGTCAGAAGTACATGCTGGTAGAGAAGTAGTACACAGTCAGATCCATTTAGATATTTGAACTTCGATATTTCAACTTGTTGCCAAAAGTAGATTTGCCTCTGTATTTTAAAGTTTGTTCTTATATTAGTCCATTTCGATTAGTATAATTAAATGCCTGAGGCTGGGTAAGCTACAAAGAAAAGAAATGTACCCATAGTTCTGGAGGTTGAAGGGCATGACTGATATTAGTTTGGCTCTGATAAAGACCTCAAAGAAGATGGCATCACCACAACAGAGTTCTGTGCATGAGAGAAAGACTGATCACATTATTAACTTAGGGAGGGGCCAATAATGACTTGCCATTAGGGCCCACATCTTAAAGTTTCCATCGCCTCTCAAATTAACCACACTCGAGTTCAAGCTTCCAACACCAGAACCTGGGGGCATGTGTGGGGGAACCCATAGCAGTTCTTTTATATCACTTTCCAGAATTGAAAGTCCTTCCAGACCTGCAACTTCAGAGTGAGCAATCCCTAGCATATCAAATCTCACCTTTGCTAATAAAACCAGTGCACCTATAGGTTCCCTTCAGCCATTTCAGTCAGTAATTATAACTTCAATTTCCTTTTCTCTTCTCTCTGGAACCTCTTCTGATTGACAAGTTCTTCAGCTTTCAAACCAATAGTCCTGTTACCTGGTGCTAAAATATCTTTTAGCATCATGTGTTCCTCATACTTGCTCATTGTGATTATTTTCTGGTATTTTTCATTTGGACTCCTTAACCTCTTTATTCTGAACTACAGATAATTTCTTTCTTTTTTAAAAATATTTTTAAAGTTTTACATGGACACAATATCTTTATTTATTTTTATGTGGTGCTAAGGATTGAACCCAGTGCCTCACAAGTGTGAGGCAAGCACTCTGCTACTGAGCTACAACCCCAGCCCTTGCAGAAGATTTCTTAATATCACATCTGCTAATTCCATTTTTTCCTCATGTTTGGATTCTCAAAATGGAACAAAGGTTTGGTGAACACCAACCCAAAGGGATGTATCAAATACATCAGATGAATTTCAACAGTTATATAGTTGTTTCTTCTCACTCTGACCATTGTTCCATGACTTTTGCCTGGTTTTGTTAGATTTTTAGTGGTTTGATTCTTCGAAGTGTAAAGAGATCTAAAAACTTTGTTTTGTATTCAATATTATCTTTTTTTTAAAAGCAGTATCTCTCTAGAGATAGAAAAAACATTTCCACCTTTTTATGTCAAAACCTGGAGTACAATGACTGATTATTTTTATCAGTTATTCAACTAAGTTAAATCACTCCATTTCTTGTTTCCGTTTAAGACAAAAATAGCTTTTGAGCAGAACTCTATCAGATATGGAAATATGTACAATTATCATCAATGTATCAATTTAACATAACCTGATAACTTGGAAATTTGATCAGAAAACCAAAGTTTTGCTGTGTTTTCCACATTAGGGTTACTCATATTTCACTTGTGACTCAGAGAAGAGCAAACAACTGATAGGAGACTGGAATGTGCATTACAACAGCTGTTATCAGATATAAGTGCTAAAAAGTTGTCAGCATAGAAATTAAAATTCCTGGCAGACAACAAAGCTTTCTTTTATAAGCTTTAGAATTACCTTTTACTTTCAAATAAGGAAAATGACTTTGACCCCATTCTAACACTTATTAACCAAGCACATTTTAGAAAGCAGAGTAGTCAAAATATACTTTGCCTTCATTAGTATTCACTGCATCATGTTATAACTAATGATTTCTATTACTAATAGTGATTACTAAACAAGTCTTATTTGAAGATTTCATGACAATTTTTAGGCATTTTTTGCTTTAATTGCTGTGAAGATAAAAAAATTTCATTATATAATGATACCATCCTTCAGTCAGTTAGCAAAATAAATTGGTTACCCACTGTGTGAATAATACTGTGGTAGACACATTTGGGAGGGTACAAAGAAAGGAAATAATGTTTTTCTTTCTCTCTCCTGAAGTTCATAAGATTTTTGACAGGCAGAGTACAGTCAAGTGAAAATGAATTGTAAGTCCCTGAGGAAAGTTCAAAGAATTACTCGGTAGTGTATATAATTTCATAGAGTACAATAGATTCCTGATGAATTTATAAAGATCAGTAGTTATTTTTGTAATTATGGCAATAAATAACATTAATAAGCCATATATCTTATAATATTTTTTTAAAAAACATCTATATGCTCCTAGGTTTTTATCCAAAGTTTCCAAAATTTGTGATCAAGTTTTAAAATAGTAGATTATAGTAAAGGACTCTTCCTGCAGTTGTAGAGTGAGGAAAGAAAAATGGTTTTACATTCAGATAGGTTAGAATTTGAGGACTGGCTATAGCTTCTATTAGTCAGGTGCTCTTGGATAGTTCGCTATCCATTCCAAATTTGTTTCATGTCTGAGAAGTGAATAGGTAACGCAGAACATCTAAGATTGTGGTTGACTTACAGATTAACTTATATTTGAAAATAATTGGATATTTGGAATCCTTGTGGTCATTGTCTTTAAGTGGTTATGTAACTATGCCCTTTGTTTCTTGCTTCTGTGCTTCTCACCTTTTAATCAGGGGCTCACTTTGCTTCCAAATACTGGGTCAGCCCTATTGCCAATGATGAAGCACTACCTATCCTTCAGGGGGTTTGGGGAAGATTTAAGCAACCATAAAGTCAAACTTTCTACTTTCTTCTGAATTTGTACTGGTTCCCACAACTAATTTCTTGTCTTGCTCCTCAGGACAATTTCACCTAGTTGCTAAGAGCAACATCTGTGGAGGTGATACAGTTCATACAGGGTAGCCTTTCGAGGTACAGGAAAGAATGCAAAAGAGCTGAGAATAGGCTTGGGTGATAATTATAGAGAAATCAAAACAATTCTGCTTTCCCCCTTATTTCTAGATAAAAGAATGGTAAATCAAAAAATAGATGTGATATATCTGTATTTCATCTAGATTTTCAAAGTGTTTTTCATTTTCAGGGGGATATTCTGACTGATGTGATATGCAGATACATTTTATTAGAGGTTTCCTAAACTTGTTATTATTCCTTTTCTAAGTTCAGTATATTCACGTGCAAAGAGAAGAACATAGTATTTTCTTTACTCCCAGTATGTTAAACACATACATAAATCAAGACAACTAATCACGTTAGGAGGCCTGGAATAGAATACAATAGAATTCCAGATGTCTCTATGGTATGTTTATCGATGAGCTTGGATATGGAGATAGATGTGTGCTTCAGATACTTTGAGAACACATTAACCTTAAGAAAGTATTAAGGTGTCTATTGAACAAAATAGGTATTACAAAATGATCACAGTGTGGAGAAGGAAATCAAGTAAGATTTAATGGAGAATTTATTTATGTACACACACACATGCACATGAACACACTCAGCTACACATATACAGAAGTTTGAAAATATTCTGCAGAAGAAGACAGTGCAAAGATCCATTTATATGTAATTATATGATAATAGACATAGGAATTTTAGTTATGTATCTTCAACAGTGCTAAAATGTGGCATCACTGACAGAAAAATAATGTAATCTCAGAACATAGCAAAATTTGAAGAAATATCTTAAAAAAAGAAAAATAGGACATCAGTGATTCTAATGATAATGATTCTAATATTAAGAATCAAGAAAAGCAAGAGTATTATCGAGGCGTGGAGAACAGAAAGAAAAAAGAAATAGAATAAAAGAATATGAGATAAGAATGAACAGAAATACATGAAGAAACAGAAATTACAAAAAAGACATGGAAGGGAAAACATAGGCATCTTGAGATGACTGAAATATTGTCATTTGAAATAGAAATTCCATACTGAAAACTTTTAGAAATTACAACCAGAACAAGTAGGTAAAAGAGATGAAAATATTTGTACTTATTTATGGAGTACAGTATTATAACTTGATGTATACAATGTGTATTTATCAGATCGGGGTAGTTAGAATTCTACCTTCTCAGGTATTTCTTTTCTATATGTTGGGACTTCGCCTATAGCCATTTTGAAACATATCTCATTGTCAGAGACCATCTATCTCTGTGTTGCAATACAGCACTCTGTTTTTCCTACTGACATATTTACTGATTTATCATCATTATTGAATTCCCTGTATGATAGTGTCAAAATACATGTCGCATTTAACTCTATTTCTGTTGATCACCTTGTCTCCTGACAATAGATGCTTTGAATCCTGTTTCTTTGTGTACATTATAATTTTTTAATTGAATTGCAGAAATTTTGTGTAGAATATATTGTGTTCCTAGAAATTATCATGTCTTTCCTTCTTTCTGAGTATTTTTTTCCAGGAGTTGGGTCAATTCATTAAGAAATGGAGGTGGGTATGTGGTTTGGCTTTTCTATGAGTGCTCAGTGTGTGGCCACAATTTCTCTAGCATTGAATGTGTTTAGACTTAAGACTTATTTGGTAGAGGGTATTTATAAATGTTTATTCTATCCTTTTTGTTGTACCCATGGAATTCCTTCACTCTACTCTCTCTTGACCTTCTTTCAACTATATATATATATATATATATATATATATATATATATATATTTTTTTTTTTTTTTTTTTTTCAAAATTGTTACTTTTTAACCAAACTCTTATTAGTCTGATACTAAGTGGATGAGCAATAGATGTTGTCTCTGTGGTTGTGAGTAAGCCCCATGGTTAAGAATGCACAACCATTGAGTCTCCTTATTGGATCCTCTCAGCTACCCTGCCCCTACCCATCTCGAAGTCTGAGCCAGGTACTTGCTTATGTTCCTTCTTCCAGAAAGTTTTCCTTTCCCTTCTTTCAACTGCAGTAACTGAATGCCTTGGATTGCCTGGGTGTGATGGACCAAAGGAAATTGATTACCTGATCACCTTAGAATTAAGGGTAATAGGTTTTGTAAATACATCGTGTGTGTGAACATACCTATCTCTGTATTTCCTGTGTTTATTTGTCAGGGAGAATCAGGGATTTTAAAACTGGAAAGCTTCAACTGCCATTTTGAAATAGTGTCTAATCTGTTTCTAAATTATATACTGTAGATTATACTTGTATTGAATATTTTTGTAACATTATAGTATATTAAAATGATGTATTAACACTGTTCCCAGTCTTTGGCCCTGTATTTTCAGTGATTCAAAAGCCATGAAAATATGGAAATAAACTAAAAGTATAATTGTTAAATAAGGAAGAATTTTGTCATGAATTTTGAATGTTATAAAACATGTTCTACTTAGGGTTCTTAAACGAAAGAAGCAAAACAAAACAGTAACAGAAACTCCATGCTAGGCATACAATAGGTATATTGAAGAGGATAATTTATACAAAATTTAAAAGTATATAGTCTTCAAACTCTAGGGATATTAATTAATTGTCTCTCATGTTAAATTCTCTGAATTTCATGCAAATATTTCTTGAAATATTTCACAGTTCTAAGTCTAACAAATTTTTAGCAACTTTCTATGTGTTGGATGATCTCCATGTTGAAAATTTTAAATTTCCTTAATGCATTACTCATTAGCACAGTTCTGTTTTCATGCTATTCATGTGAGGTCAGCTAAAATTAACTTCCTTTTATGCATGAGAAAACTGTCATGTACTAAGACTGAGTGACTTGCCCAAGGTCACAGATAGCTGTTTAATGCAGAAATGTGCTGGCATTTATTTTTCTACATTCATCCTGAGAATTTCCCTGTATATCAAACTGCTTGGCATCTTATTTCCCAAGATGTTAATGTGAATTTTTCTATTTCCTTTTACATGAAATGAAAAGTCTCTGCATATATTCTCTAACATTTTTTACTTTATAGATCTCATGTTTTAAAAAAAACAGACCTCATGAGAAATAATTTTAATCTTTCTCTGCCTATCTTAATATGTACAATCTAGAAATGCATTCTAAATATTTTTAGATTAGCTTAAACTAACACTATGGGTGAATATTCTTAAATTTCACACTGAAATACATTTTCAGTTATTACCAAAGTGATAAAAAGGTTATTTTAAATTAAACAAACTTTGGCATAAGATAAAGAAATGAAATGTTATGATTGTACCATCTACCAAGTAAATATTCTTTTTTATTTTAATACTAAAATGATGTTGTACAAGTTTTATTAATAAGCATATGTTACCTTCAGAAATAGGTATCTCGATAATATGATGGCATAAATTTATAAAGAAAATTTAATGAGTCATGTTCTACCCATAATCTAATATCAACCTTAAGTCATTTATTAGTAACATTTTTATCACTCATCCTACATACGGTTTTAAAATTCAATATGGCATATTTATTAGAGAAAATGAAAGAATCTACTATTCTTCATTTCATACTGCATTTCTTACTTCAATTGTAAGTAGAAAAAAAATCACATAATAATTACAATTTATTCTTACTCTCTGGATCTGAACCACCAATAATAAGTGTTAGGGGCATTTGGATATAACATGCTGTATCAATATCATATTTGCTAATAAAAGAAACTTGGCAATGATGGTTTAAGTAGTCAATGTTTGTATTTATCTAGCATAATTAATCAAGTCTGGGGATAGGTCTTCCATTTTTGGTTTAGTGGCTCCATGGCCACCAAGAAACTGGATTCCTTCAGTCTTTCCACCCTGCCATCCATAGTGCTAATATCTACATTCATGTTGTTGCTCTCACTCAAGATGGTGGATAGTGTTTCTGTCATCACTTCTGAATTTCAGCCAGTTGGAAAGTGGAAAGAAGAAAATCTTCAATGCTTGTTTTCATTCCCAACAAATTTTGCTTATATCTCTTTGGCTGTTACTTATAAAAAGCAGGCTCAGAAATGCAGTGTTTATCTGAGAGGTTGGGAAATCATCTATAAATCATGATTCTGTTGTGAATTAAGCTGGGAAAAGATGGTATTGAGTAATAAGTCAGAAGCTCTGTCCTAAAACTAAGGCTTAGGGAGCTGGCAGTGGTTATTCCACCACTGAACTGAAGACTGGAAGGAAATGTTCCTAAAGTTCAAAGAAAGAGGCAGATATTTGAGGAACAACAGACACAAATGAGAATGATATTTCCATTGAGTCTACATTCTGTAATTATTGGTTACCATTTCTCTTATTCTATTTTCCATATGACAAAGACAAATAATACCCATGACATAGTTCTCTTTAAAATTAAAAGATAACACTAAAATTAATATTTGTGAATTAACTGCAGTATAAAAAAAGAAAATTTTAACAATTTTAATGGTAATATAAGTTGACAATTTGATAATTATTTGGGAATCAAAATGGATTACAGTAGGACTGATTATAAATTAGGAACAATTGTTTCAGGAGATGGCAAGAAATAGGATTACAAAAGGAATGATGTTCTTGACTCCGCAATACCTCAGAATTCTAGTTAAAACAGGATTGTCTAAGACAGTCTAATTTTGTATGAGAGTATTTGCTCTGTCTCTGATGACTTTCCTCTCCAGATGTCCAAGACATTTCACTTGACTGGACTCAAAGAATATTTTCCATTTGACCTTAAACTCTAAAGGACAAGGCCATCTTCTTTGACTCCTTATTCACATTTGTATTTATATAAATTGGAAAGATTTATACTTGAAAATTAGTTCCACTAGGGAACTGTGTCCTTAGAAAATTTGAAGATAATTACATACAGAAGCACTGCTATTTTCCTTAGAATATTTATCTCTAATATTCCCTAATTCTTCTGGGACAGATGTAGTGCATTTCCCTAGGGCAGGAGATGTGATTCAGCAGAGAGGAAAGTACTAATGATTTTACAAAAGAAAAAGAGTTAGTGGGTAAAAAGAAAAAAAAAGTCTGTTAATTTGTGCTAGAAATTTACAATGGAGACACACTGAATTCAATGAGATCTGAGTAAGTGAACAATAACACAGTCTGATTGATGCGATATGTGATGTGGCATAAGTGTAAATGGGGAAATATTAATTTATGAGGAAGTAATACAAGTTGAAGTAGCTTTTGCAGTTATACACAGAGAAATAATGCCACCACATTTATTTATCCATCTCTGACTTAACTATGTGCTATGTACTATTAAGAAAATACTGATTTATAAAACATTGCCCTCACCTTTAAGAAACTGGCAATCTGTGATTTGAGATAGCATGATATATGGTTCATATTAATGTCATAAAATACTGCAAACCACTTAGGAATTGAATGACTACATAAGGATTGCAACAAAAAAAACATAAAAGCTATAACATTTAGTACAACTTATGCAAATATGCATAGGTATTCTGAATATACAGGGTTATTTCATTACTCTTTTAGCCATATATCATGATCACTCTGAGAAGAATCGCTGTCTTCAAAGTGACCCACAAATCCATTTCTTTGTCTTTGAATTTGACCAAGCTCAACAATTTCAATGCCTATTGTTTATTTTCTCCTGATCTACATTGTTCTTTAACATTCTTCAAAATATTCAATCCAAACAAATCCAATCCTCATCAGGTACTCCCTTCTGACTTCTCAGGATGGCAACACCATCCTGTTTCAGTAACTTAGGACCCATGACCCCAGGCCAGTGGAAGCAAAAAGTTCCTCCCTTTAACTCATTCCATTTAATGAGCCACCAGCCTCTATGTTTTTCTCTTTGGTCTATATTTCAAAAGTGTTGTTGTTGTTAATATTTTTTTAAACTTTTTCTCATCTACCATCCCTGTCAATATTTAGAGCATAAGAATTCATCATTCAGGTTTGACATATAAGTTAATTGGTTAAAACTATTTAGGGAGCTAATATAGAAATGAATTTTAACTTTCCTAAATTTTAGAGAAGCCAGGATAGTCAAAGACTGAAAGGTAATGGCTTAATGATTGGAAGAAGTGCCATGTTTCAAAACCTAGTGATTTCTGCCTTGCTTCCACCTTTTGAATCATACATAAATACATCTCGGTTGCAAACTGTGACTCAGAACCCTGCTGTGAATAGGAAATTTTCCTGAACTGCTGATGAGATTGAATGCTCATGACATTATTTT
Source organism: Marmota monax (assembly GCF_021218885.2). Taxonomy (NCBI): domain Eukaryota; kingdom Metazoa; phylum Chordata; class Mammalia; order Rodentia; family Sciuridae; genus Marmota; species Marmota monax. The sequence goes on along the minus strand of NW_026694084.1, from coordinate 18,723,455 downwards.
GGGAAAAAAATGTGGCTTTATGTACTAATAAATGGGATATATCCAAATTTGTAAAGTTATGTTGATCAAGAGTCATGTACTGCATTTTTTAGGAAATAAAAATATACAAAACTTTATAATCATCAATGCATATTCAGAAAGTAAACAGTTAATAGGGAGGAGTGATTACGATAAAGTCAAAATAGCTACCATTATAAGAGGGGAGAGGGAATAGCAAAGAGCAAGAAAAAAGAGGATGCGGAGTAAACACTAGCAGCCTTTCATGTCTTGTTCACAGTGAATGTAATGTGGGTATTCATTTTGTGATAAATCATTCTATTTATTTTTCTTTAGCTGTATTATACTCTTTCATAACAAAACATTTTAAGGCTATAATATTCTACAGGAGATTTTTTTTTTTTTGGTTTAGATTTTGTTTCCAAACTCTAAGACTAAAGAATCATCATGCAAAAAAAGAAGAACTCATCAAAGCAATGACAAAATTTTAAGAGGTTGAAACAATGTGAAAGGTAGATGTGCTGAACTGCTCTAATTGTGTTTGCATACTGGACTCAATTCTAAAGTAAAATAATATGAAGAAAATGCTTATCTAAAATACTGAAGTCAAAAATCCCATCTTCCTGTGAGCAATATCTTTCTTCTAAAATAAATTGGAAGAGGAAAAAGGTTCATATTTTGAGATGTGAACCAGTAGTGATGTTACTCAGAGAGTTATTTGTTGCTAAAGAAAAGTAAAGGCTGAAACAGTTATGATTTTTAAAGTGAAAGTTATATAAGAAGAGAAATGTGAAGAGAGATATTACAAAATTGTCAGGTAACAGGAGGCTGAGCACCATGTCTAAAAAGAGAAGGAAATGCAGTAAGCTGTACTTCATCTTTCTACTCCATTAATCTTCTATTCTACAGCTATATAAATCTCTAGTCCTGAAGCAGTTTCTGAAATTTTCTTTATTAAGATTATATTTCATGGCTTCACATCCATAAAATTTAACTTTAACTTCCAATTTTATGGGACAGCCTATGTAGAATGAAATCTGTTTAATGTAAATGTATATGCAGGAGGAACATTTTTTCTTAAAAAAAAAAAACTTTAAATTTCAGACTATAAAATTTATAGTAAATATCTCTATGGTCAATGCTGATGCCCTATACTGATTTATGTCAAGGACATAATCAGTATGATCTATAAGCCATGATTGACATTTTGTTTGGTATGGTACATGCTATCATGAACATTCTGTCAATTGATGACCAACATCATTGAAAACCAGATCATTAATTTCTATTACAAAATATACATAACAAAGGCTTTTAATTAGTTAACTAATTAGTTTACAAATCTTTCTATTTCTCACATCCAACTGCAAGGCCTACTCTGGGCTACAAATAGCACATACATTTTCCTTTCTCCTCTTTAATACATGACTACCAATTCCCCTTAATAAGTACTGTATACCTCCCCCTCCCCTGTGGACAATCTGTCCCTAATTACTTTCAATCATTTCTTGCTTAAGAATATTATATTTTTATGATTTTTGTTGTCTCCTGTATGAGCCAGAACCCAGGAGGAAACAGATGGTACACTCAAAAATGGGGTAATTAAGAAGAGTTTAATAAAGCAGCTAATTATAAAGTTATAGGTGGAATTAAAGGAACTATCAAAGAGAAGTACAGTACACCAAGGTTAGTGAACCTGAATAAATATAGGATACAGGGATTCCTACAAATTAAGGAGAAGTGTTGCATATAGTTGTGATGTATCCTGAAGGCATTGAACAAACCTGGGCAATAGATACCCTGACTAACCTGTGTTCTGTACATCCCACCAGCTGAATTGAACTGTAACCAAAGAGCAAGGGAGCACGCTCACCTAGTCCCTAAAGATAAACCTGTCAAAGGTACTTTGCAAGGCATAGGATAAAGCAGTCACACATTCACAAAATAACATGGGAGAGACCTCACAGATTTGTTGCAGTATGTCATATTGATTTATGGAATATGTTTGGGAGTTATTTCTAATGAATTGTCTTGAGATCTTAATTATTGTGCATTACCAGTCCTGTAGCATACATTTTTACACTTTACTTTTTAAGTAAAAACATCATAAGTTCAGGAATATTATTAGCTCACTAGTTTAGATTTTTCTCCCCTGTAGGAAGAATATGGATTTGGAATCAGTAAAAAAATGACATTCACTCTGACTTTTTTCTTTGTAAGATACATTAATTAGATGAGCCTCATTTTCTCCTTTCGAAAAAAGGGATAGTAATAATAACTAATAATAGAATTTCTCAAGGAATAACCTGAGAGCATTTTAAAATGTTTAATACAGTTCCAGACTTGGGATCTCTATGAGGCAGAAACTATAAAATGAACTCTTGCTTACAAGAAGCAGAAATGCAAGATAAAATATGAAACAAGAGAGACTTCCAATACAAGTGCATTTGTGATTCATCACTGCTAAGGGTCACTGATGTTTGGCTACACCAGTGTTTCATGAGCACATCTTATTGAACACATCTCAGAAATTACTACTCAGGGGAATAAGAACAAAACTCATATCCATTTGTTCTAACTTCCTTCTGATCATGAGTTGTTCTGCCAGTGCTGACACTCTTATATCATGAGATTGCACATGCATGAAGGCACATAGTTTCCTGATGGCATTCCATGCAAAACCTTCTGGGAACAGGTTGTTGCAGTTTGGTTAGAGCAATAGTTTGGGATGAGAGGATTTTTAGGTGGTACATAATAGATGCCCCATGCAATTCCTGATATATGGTAATATATAAATGTAACCATAACCATATCATTATCAATTAACCATAGCATTATAATAATTCAAGGAGTCAGTCAGAATGGGAAACTACCAGTGTGTAAGAACATGTTCTAAGAGTTTGAACAAAGCACTATATAGCTAAAACAGACCTCTGATAATTAATTTCAATCAGTTAAAAACATCCCATTTGATTTCTTAGAGTTAATTCTCAATATGCCTCTCTCTTTTGTAATTTTGAACTTATTATTGCAATATTTTCCATGAACATGAATATTTCAAATGTAGCAGATCACTTCATTTATTTATTTTTACTTACTGCCTACTGTGCAACAAGGACACAACAGTGAACAAAAAGATTCAAGTCCCTGTGCTCATGGAGTTTATATCCCAGTGATGGAGACAAACAAGGGGAAACGGAATTACAATTTATATTAAATTTTGTATATATATATATTTACATACATATAATGATATATATGGATGATAATTAGGTAGTGAAGAGGATCATGGGCAGTACTAGAAATAGAAATAATGATTAATATCATGAAGTCAAAGAAGCCCAACTGGAGAAATATTTTAATAAAAATTTTAGATAGGTGAGTGAGGATACAAGGCACATCTTGATGGAGTTCTTGTGCACGAAGAATAGCCAGAGAAGAATGCAGCATGACTCATACATTCAAGGAGAAGTTGGGAGGCCAGTGTAGCTAGAATGTGGTGCGTGATGAGAAGAGAGGTAGGAGAATCTAGAGAGGTCACAGATTCAGGTTGTGTAGTTGTCCATGTAACTTTGAGAATTTGGGGTTCACTGATTAAGAAAGAAAGTGACTGACATGCTTCAAATAAAAGAGTACAAATATAGTTCCCTGGTGCTGTGATGAGAACAATGTTTTGGAACTCAAAGTTGGAAGCATGGAAATTATTGTGTGAATCAGGTTATTGACAGTAACTTAGTACAGTGTGGTAAAGAATGATGAGGTATAAGATGCATTTTAAATGTCTTTTCTGATTAATTTAACAGAATGTGAAGAAAAAAGGAGCTAGGAATGACTGACTGAGGCTTGAACACCAGAGGAAGAGTGGAACTGTTATTAAAAACTGGGGAAGTTTGAGGAAACTGGGAAGACCTACATCTTTTTTTTTTTTTTTGCAATTTTATATGTATTAGTTCTATTTTGTTTTCAAAATGTTTCATTCTAGTTTGTTATATATGATATTAGAATGCATTTCAGCTAATATTACACATATAGAGCACAATTTTTCATGTCTCTGGTTGTATACAAAGTAGAGTCACACATTTTGTGTCTTCATACATGTATTTAGGGTAATGATGTCCATCTCATCCCACAATCTTTTCTACCCCCATACCCCATTCCTTCCCCACCATCCACTTTGCCCTATCTAAAGTTTCTCCATTACTCCCATGCTCCCCACCCTCTCCCCATTATGAATCAGCATCCTCATATCAGAGAAAACATCTGGCATTTGTTTTTTGGGGATTAGCTTCCTTCACTTAGCATAATATTCTCCAATTCTATCCATTTACCTGAAGATGCCATGATTTTATTCTCTTTTAATGCTGAGTAATATTCCATTTTCTTTATCCATTCATCTACTGAAGGGCATCTAGGTTGGTTTTACAATTTAGCTGTTGTGAATTGTGCTGCTATAAACATTGATACGGCTGTATCCTTGTAATATACTGTTTTTAAATCCTTTGGGTATAAACCAAGGAGTGGGATAGCTGGGTCAAAGGTGGTTCCATTCCCAGTTTCCTAGGAATCTCCATACTGCTTTCCAGATTTGTTGCACCAATTTGCAGTCCCATTAGTAATGAATGAGTGTGCCTTTTCCCCCCAAATCCTTGCCAAAACTTGTTCTTGTCATTCTGACTGGAGTGAGATGAAATCTTAGAGTAGTTTTGATTTGCATTTCTCTCATTGCTAGAGATGTTGAACACTTTTTCATATAGTTGTTGATTGATTGTATATCATCTTCTGAGAAGTGTCTGTTCAGTTCCTTGTTCCATTTATTGATTGAGTTATTTGATTTTTTGCTGTTAAGATTTTTGAGTTTTTTATATATATCCTGGAGATTAGTACTCTATCTGATGTGCAAGTGTTAAAAATTTGCTCCCATTCTATAGGCTCTCTGTTCACCTCAATGACTGTTTCTTTTGCTGATAAGAAGCTTTTTACTTTGAATCCATCCCATTTATTGATTCTTGATTTTATTTCTTGTGCTAAAGGAGTCTTATTAAGAAAGTCGGGGCCTAATCTGACATGATGAAGATTTGGGCCTATGTTTTCTTTTATTAGCTTCAGCGTCTCTGGTTTAATTTCTAGGTACTTGATCAACTTTGAGTTGACTTTTGTACATGGTAAAGATAAGGGTTTAATTTCATTTTGTTGCATATGGATTTCCAGTTTTCCCAGCGCCATTTGTTGAAGAGGCTATTTTTTCTCCAATATGTATTTTGTCTCCTTTGTCTAATATGAGATAATTGTAATTCTGTGGGCTAGTCTCTGTGTCCTCTACTGTTTACCATTGGTCTACAGTTATATTTTGGTGCCAATAACATGCCATTTTTGTTACTATTACTCTGTAGTATCATTTGAGTTTTGGTATAGTAATACTACCTGCCTCATTCTTCTTGCTAAGGATTGCTTTGGCTATTCTGAGTCTCTTATTTTTCCAAATGAATTTCATGATTCCTTTTTCTATTTCTAGGAGGAATATCATTGGGATTTTGATTGGGATTCCATTAAATCTTTAGGACTTTTGGTAGTATGGTCATTTTGAATTAAACAGTATTAATTCTGCTTATCCAAGAACAAGGGAGATCTTTCCATCTTCTAATGTCTCCTTTAATTTCTTTCTCTAGTGTTCTGCAGTTTTCATTGTAGAGGTCTTTCACCTCTTTCATTAGGTTGGTTCCCAAGTTGTTGTTTTTTTTGAGTCTCCTGTAAATGGGGTGGTTTTCCTAGTTTCTCTTTCAGAGGACTTGTCACTGATGTACAGAAATGCCTTTGATTTATGGGTGTTGATGTTATATCCTTCTACTTTGCTGAATTAATTTATTAGTTTTAGAAGTTTTCTGGTGGAGTTTTTTGGATCCTCTAGGTACAGAATTATGTTGTCTGCAAGCAGTGATAGTTTGAGTTCTCTACCTATCTGTATTTCTTTAATTTCCTTCATCTGTCTAATTGCACTGGCTATAGTTTCAAGAACTATGTTAAATAGAAGTGGTGAAAGAGGGCATCTCTGCCTTGTTCCAGTTTTTTGAGGGAATACTTTCAATTTATCTCCATTTAGAATGATGTTGGCCTGGGGCTTAGCATGGATAGCTTTTACAATGTTGAAGTATGTTCTTGATATTCCTAGTTTTCCTAGTGCTTTGAACATGAAGTTTTGCTGTATTTTGTTGATGCTTTTGTGCATCTATTGAGATGATCATATAATTCATATCTTTAAGTTTATTGATGTCATGAATTACATTTATTGATTTCCATGTGTTAAGCCAACTTTGCATCCCTGTGATGAAACTCACTTGATAGTAACTATCTTTTTGATATGTTTTTGTGTTCAATTTGTCAGAATTTCATTGAGAATTTTGCATCTATGTTCATTAAAGATATTGGTCTGAAGTTTTCTTTTTTTATGTTTCTTTGCCTAGTTTTGGAATTAAGGTGATATTGGCTTCATAGAATGAGTTTGGAAGTGCTCCATCTTTTTCTATTTCATGAAAAAAATTGAAGAGTATTGGTATTAGTTTTTCTTTAAAGTTCTTCTATAATTCAGCTGTGTATCCATCCAGCCCTAGGCTTTTCTTGGTTGGAAGGCTTTTGATGGCATCTTCTATTTCATTGCTTGAAATTATCTTTTTAAATTGTGTATATCATCCTGATTCAGTTTAGACAAAACATATGACTCTAGATATATGTTGATGCCTTTGATATTTTTTATTTTATTGGAATACAAATTTTCATAATAATTTCTAATTATCCTCTGTATTTCTGTAGTGTTCATCATGATATTTCCTTTTTCATCATGGATATTAGTAATTTGAGTTTTCTTTCTCCCTCTCTGAATTAGCATAGCTAAGGGTTTATTAATTTTATTTATTTTTTCAAGAAACAACTTTTTGTTTTGTCAATATTTTTAATTGTTTCTTTTGTTTCTATTTCACTGATTTTAGCTCTGATTTTAATTATTTACTGTCTTCTGCTTTTGGTGTTGATTTGTTCTTCTTTTTCTAGGGCTTTGATATGTAATGCTAGTTCATTTATTTGTTGGCTTTTTCTTCTTTTAAAGCATGAACTCCATGCAATCAATTTTCCTCTTAGTACTGCTTTCATAGTGTCCCAGAGATTTCAATATGTTGTATCTGTGTTTTAATTCACCTCTAATTTTTTTTTTAATCTCCTCCTTGATGTCTTCTGCAACCCATTGTTCATTCAGTAGCATACTATTTAGTCTCCATGTGTTGGAGTAGATTTTATTTTTTATTTTATCAGTGATTTCTAATTTCATTCCATTATGATCTGATAGAATGCAGGATAGTAACTCTACTTTTTTGTATTTGCTAAGGGAGGCTTTGTGGCATAATATATAGTCTATTTTAGAGAAGTATCTGTGTGCAGCAGAGAAGTAAGTATATTCACTCATTGGTGAATGAAATATTCTATATATGTCAGTTATGTCTAAGTTATTGATTATATTATTGAGTCGTATAGTTTTTTTGTTCAGCTTATGTTTGGAAGATCTATCTATTGGTGAAAGAGGTGTGTTAAAGTCACCCAGAATTATTGTTTCTTAGTGTAGATCTGTTTTAATTTTGTACATTTGGGGCCCTATAAGTCTCTTGTATTTGATTTTACAATTCATTCTTTTTTTTTTTTTTTTTTTTTTTTTTTTTTTTTAATTTTTTATTGTGGGTTGTTCAAAACATTACAAATTTCTTGACATATCATATTCCACACTTTGATTCTAGTGGGTTATGAACTCCCACCTTCACCCCATACACAGATTGCAGAATCACATCAGTTACACATCCATTGATTTACAAATTGCCATACTAGTGTCTGTTGTGCTCCGCTGCCTTTCCCATCATCCACCCTCCCCCCTCCCCACCTCTCCCCTCCCCTCCCCTCCTCTCTCTCTACCCCCTCCACTGTATAACCCTGAGGGTCTCCTTCCATTACCGTGCAATTTCCCTTCTCTCTCCCTTTCCCTCCCACCTCTCATCCCTGTTAAATGTTAATCTTCTTCTCCTGTTCTTCGTCCCTACTCTGTTCTTAGTTACTTTCCTTATATCAAAGAAGACATTTGGCATTTGTTTTTTAGGGATTGGCTAGCTTCACTTAGCATAATCTGCTCTAATGCCATCCATTTCCCTGTAAATTCTATGATTTTGTCATTTTTTAATGCAGAGTAATACTCCATTGTGTATAAATGCCACATTTTTTTTATCCATTCGTCTATTGAAGGGCATCTAGGTTGGTTCCACAGTCTTGCTATTGAGAATTGTGCTGCTATGAACATCGATGTAGCAGTGTCCCTGTAGCATGCTCTTTTTAGGTCTTTAGGGAATAGACCAAGAAGGGGAATAGCTGGGTCAAATGGTGGCTCCATTCCCAGCTTTCCAAGAAATCTCCATACTGCTTTCCAAATTGGCTGCACCAATCTGCAGTCCCACCAGCAATGTACAAGTGTACCCTTTTCCCCACATCCTCGCCAGCACTTGTTGTTGTTTGACTTCCTAATGGCTGCCAATCTTACTGGGGTGAGATGGTATCTTAGGGTGGTTTTGATTTGCATTTCTCTGACAGCTAGAGATGTTGAGCATTTTTTCATGTACTTGTTGATTGACTGTATGTCCTCCTCTGTGAAGTGTCTGTTCAGGTCCTTGGCCCATTTGTTGATTGGGTTGTTTGTTCTCTTATTGTCTAATTTTTTGAGTTCTTTGTATACTCTGGATATTAGGGCTCTATCTGAAGTGTGAGGAGTAAAGATTTGTTCCCAGGATGTAGGCTCCCTATTTACCTCTCTTATTGTTTCTTTTGCTGAGAAAAAACTTCTTAGTTTGAGTAAGTCCCATTTGTTGATTCTAGTTATTAACTTTTGTGCTATGGGTGTCCTATTGAGGAGTTTGGAGCCCGACCCCACCGACTGTAGATCGTAGCCAACTTTTTCTTCTATCAGACGGCGCGTCTCTGATTTGATATCAAGTTCCTTGATCCATTTTGAATTCACTTTTGTGCATGGCGAGAGAAAGGGATTCAGTTTCATTTTGTTGCATATGGATTTCCAGTTTTCCCAGCACCATTTGTTGAAGATGCTATCCTTCCTCCATTGCATGCTTTTAGCCCCTTTATCAAATATAAGATAGTTGTAGTTTTGTGGATTGGTTTCTGTGTCCTCTATTCTGTACCATTACAATTCATTCTGATATTATTTTATTAAAGAGATTGTGCATTACTTTGGTTTGAATCTCTGAGCCTTCCTCTATCCCTATAAGTCTTAGATTTGGTCTTTTGATGCCATCCCATAATTCTCAGATGTTTTGTTCATGGTTTCTTAACATCCTCACTGTGTGGTCAACTTTTCTTTCAAGATTGTATATTTTCTCTTCATTGTCTGAGGTCCTTTCTTCCAAGTGATCTAGTCTGTTGGTGATGCTTTCTATTGAGTTTTTAATTTGGTTTATTGTGTCTTTCATTGCAAGGATTTCTGTTTGTTTATTTGTTTTTCAGAATATCTATCTCTTTCTTGAAGTAATCTCTTGCTACCTATATTTGTTCTCTTATCTCTTTATTGGTGTGATTGATTTTTGCCTATATTTGCTCAATTAGGTCATTCTTTAATTCCAAGATCATTTTAATTATGTACATTCTGAACTCCTTCTCTAATGTTTCATCTACTGTGCTATCTATGGATTCTGTTATTGTAGTATCTTGGTTTGATTGGGGCATTGTCTTCCCTTGTTTTTTCATGATGCCTGTCTGTCTTCCTCTCTTGCAGTATAGATCAGAGGTATTGCAGCTTCTACCCTATTATCTTATAGTGTTCCTACAGGTTACCAATGCCTCATTTTTAAGGGGGGCATCAATATTAGAGCACCCAATGTAACCAATGTGCAACCATAAACCAGTTAGCTTCTATTTTGACAGTTACAGATTTATCACTATAAACAGAATGATAAGTTCAGTTATATTCTATCATATATTCAATAGGTTTCCATAATGGTTTACAGTTTCTTATGGTAAAGTTGAGGGTTGGCTGTGATGTTTTTGAGATAGGCTGTGAGAATATAAAGGTATTAGATTATATGACTTGTGAAAAGGTAATCAAAAGAAGTTGGTTGTTAGCAAGAGAAACAAGAAAGAAACAACCCCATTACAAGGCTCCCTATTACCTCTGCAACAAGATGGCAGGATTAGCATCTCTGGTAGAGACACCACTGGAGCAACCAGGCCAATAGGGACCTTAGTGACGTTATACCAGTTTCTGATTGTTGTCCCTAGATAGAAGTGGCCATATCCCATTTTGCTGGCAGCGTCAGCGTCAAGCCTCTATGTACCTTGATGCTGGGCTATGGAGCCACACTTCGGTGACTAGGGAACCACAATGCCAGTGTGCCTCTCTGGCAGGCCTCTGTCTGGGGTATGGGTCCATGGTCTAAACTTTCCTGATTATCTCACACATGAGCTTTTGGGGGACATCTAATATTTAAGCCATGACATGGATAGACACTTAGATATATGAGACTGGAGTTGGGATAATAAGCATAGAATGCAGCTAAAAGTTGGGAAAGTGGTTGATACAGTAAAAAAAAAAAAAAAAAAAAACAATTTTTGAAGTGAGGGAATGAACTAGAATATCAGGAGGTTAATATAGCAAAAGAGGAAAATGGATCAAAGGACTGGGCTTTGGGGAATTCTTACATGTATTTGTTGTAAATATGAGGCATAAACAGCAAAGAAGTCAGAGTAACCAAAGAGTCAGGAAGAAAATCAGAAGTATGTGAAATCTTGGAAGCCAGTGAGGAAGCAGTGCTGTTAAATGTTAATGATGTTTCAAACAAGATGAAGACTGAGAGCTTTTAATAGTGGAAATAGTTGTTGATTATAACAGGAGTAGCCCAAGTTGAGTTCTGGATAGAAAAAAAAGAGGTTGGCTATGAAAAATAGAGAAAATAGGAGTAAGGAAATGAAGACAATGTGTACAGATATTTTTTTCCAGGACTTTTGCTCTATAAACAGAAATGAGATGGTAGGTAGAAAGAAATATGGAAAAAATGACTTTTGAACAGTAGAAACTATAATCACATGTTTGAATTTTTATGAAATTGATGCTTCTAAAGAAAAAAATGGTGATTTAGAAAAGAGTACAATTTTTCAAGTTATCAATTATGCTGAAAAATATTTTAGTACCATAGATCTGAAGATGATCTGGATGTGTCAAGTATGGGGCCACTTGGGAATATATTAGAGATTTTTATTCACTTACCCACATATTCATGCCATCACTTTTTTTTTCTTTTTTAAAAAATGGTTATTGAATAAGATGAATTCTGTAATTACAATTCAAATTATACATATTTCTACCTCTTCAGATTTTGCTAATCTCTGGTAGATTTCTGAATAACCTCTTCCTTCATCATATCCCCATGTCTGTCCCTCTTGAAATCATATAATTCATTTGAAGAAGGTATCACATTGGTCTTTCTAAAAGAACCAGTTATTGTCCTTTCATTGTAAGAATGCAAAAACAGAAAACCTCGGTCATTTTAAAATTCCATGAGATGCAGTTAGCTTTCACCAAAGACTTCTGTGGAGGCTGGCTCTCTATGCCATTGAAGGGAAATGACGCAAGTGGAGGAACTGATAACTTCGACTCAATAAACCTTGAAAGAAAGAAACTATTAATTTCAGTTTTAAAGCTATATATCTACTTGTTTGTCTATTTTTATTGCAATCTACAATACATGATAAGAGATCAGAAGTTTTATCTTCCTGTGCCTTCTCCTCTTCATCTTGTTCCTTTTTCACAAATGGTCATGATAAAAATTAAAACTACTGTGTTATTGTGTTTCTCATCTTCTCAGGCCTACACCTTCTTTTTCTGAATTCTCTATATTTTTATTCATTCATTATACTCCTACAAGATGCCTTGAGGTTGCTGTGTTTTCATACTATAGATTACTTTGTAGAAGCAACAAAAGGGTCAATAGATATCTTTACAATCTACTAGATCACAGGCACTGAGAATTAAAGGACCTTTCATTATGAAACACTGACCAGCATTCTAACAAGTGAGAAACATTACATATTTACATTTTTACACTGCTGGGGATCAAATGCAGGGCCCTGTGCCTATACTTTACCACTAAGCTATATCCCTAGCTGAGAAACATTTTTTAAAAACATAATATTCTCCTCTGGATTTTTACTTCAATTTATACATATTTCTACCTCTGTGTAAGATATTTCACATTTATCTACCAACTTTATAAAATTATGGTGTCAGTTCACAAAACCTCTTTATGGTGGGGAGATTCATTTAAATATCATTCTCTGGATCTCAGGAGCAGTAATTGCCACCATTCATTTATTTCTGACTTTTGAGAGAGAATGGGCTCAGTTCCTTGGGAATATATTAGAGAATTTTATTCACTTACCCAAATTTTCATGCCATCACTTTTTTTGAAATGGTTATTGTATAAGATGAATTCTGTGAAAGTTGTCACCTTTTGGCTGGATATTTTTCTTTCTATTTGGCATGTCTGTCAATGAAGTATTCACTCTTAGAATTCAACTAACATTTATAAAATCTTTCATGGAAAACATAATACATATTATCTCCGTAAGCTCAGTGCAGTGAAATAAGTTAGAAAAACTCTTTTTTAAATAGGATATTTCACTTCTTTGATTGATAAGAAAAATCCATCCTACTGCTTAGTCATATGCAAAATATAATGTGAATATTAATAAACATAACATTACCTATTTTCACAAAGATGTAATACAGAATTAGAAAACATTTCCTATGGTGATTCTTGCAAAATATACTATAACATTTTGGAAATAGCTGTTATTACCTTAGAGAAAAATTGCCTGTGATCAGAAGAACATTTTACAAACTCTCTTTTAAAAATTATTGGAAGTATTCTGAAGGCATGATTTTAGCACATTCATTTTCACATTTCCTAGTTAACTTAATAACTAATTAGATGATAGATGTGCCTTCCTTTCTAACAAGTCCCATGGCTCCTTGTTTGTTTAATTATTCATGAAGTCTTAACACATCTTTTGTTATAGTTATTTGGATATTTGTAGTTCTAGGAGATAGAGATCATGGTTTACCTATACTTTAACTGATTACCATAGTATCATCTGCAAATTGACAATGCAGGAAAGATTTTAGTGCTAAAAGCTTTATTTCATTATAGCAACAATACAGATAAGAACCTTGTATTTTACATTAAAGCAATCTTAACAGATTCCTGTATTTTGTTTAATCCAACCCTCAAGTCCTATTAATGAGTTACAAAAGTAAACAATAGGGCCAAGCAAGACTGACAAATAAACTGTCTTGTTTATTTAAAGTATCTGGGAATGACTTTAGTTTTCTTTATCTACGGAAGACTCATTACCACATCTGTCAGGAGGAAAGAGCAAAAGACAGCCATATGTTTACCAGAAATCTGTATCAATTCAGAGTTTCGACAGATACTCAGGGAGTTGAAACCTGGAAGTAATGGATCAGAGAAGCATGAAAACATGTCAAACTCAAAAGATTTATTTATTTATTTTTTTGCTGTGAAGCTAAGAAGCCTTATTACTTTTGAGGGTTGGATTAAACAAAATACAGGAATCTCTTAAGATTAAGTTGTAAATAACTATAACAGAATACTGCTAATAATTTTTTAGAAAATTTGAGAATCTTTTAAAATTGAAGTCTCAGATTTTAGATTATTGTAATGCTATAATGTATTATATACTTCAACAATCTGTGCAGGTTTAACTCTGATCTGAATGACATAAAACTTAATAATAAAGTAAATATAGAATCTTATCTTATATATATTATTTAAATTTATTTAGATGAAGAGAACCAAGCTAGCATGACACAGAAAAATGCATTCATGATGTTTACTGAACCCAGGATATTTTTTTTTCCTAACTTCCAGCCATAGAATTAACAAAAACTAGAAAAAAATTATAACTACAGAACTATCAGGTGGATTATATATTTTATATAATAGCATCATAACTATTTATTTTTTCCTAAAATAATATAAAATCACTATTCACTATTACTGGGAGATGCTAACATTTAGGGAGCAAAGGAACCTAAAAATGTGGAAAGACTTAGAAATACGTGAGAAAGAAAAAAATAAAAAGGATTTTTCTGGTGGTTATAAGGAAAAATGAGTCATTGAAGACTTCTTGAATGACAAAAGTTCAGGAGAGGAATTTTAGTGTAAAAAATTCTGAGGGGGGGCAGTTAGAGATTGATTCATAGATGTGAAACTTGATGTATACAATTTAGTTAGCTCAACATGTATTTATTGAGTATTGGGCACAATAATGGGTACAGAGAGATGACAGATGATTATAAATGTAATATTATTCTTGAGTAAGAATCAATTAAATTAATTATTGTGATATGTGTCAAATTAGTGTATGTATTCAATGTTCTAGGATAGAAGCTGCAATATTTGAAACTAAAATTATTTTAAAATGCAAATACATCACTAATCTCAGAAAGCTTAGAAGCTGCCTAATACATTATCCCTAATTTTTAAAGGGATGATAGAAGAAAAAAAAAGGATTAAGGATGTTCAGACACATAATAGATAAAAAATAGTTTACATGAGATACTAAGATATGTAGAATTTAAGGAAAAGTAACTTTTTTATATCTTACCATTTTTATTTAATAAATATTAACTCATATTAATTGTAAAAATCCATGGAACATACTCCTATACATGCATATATTGTGCTTTAACCATACCCACCCTTCCTACAACTCTTTCTTGCTCTCCTTTTGCTCCCCATTCCTCCTGGTTCCCTTCTCCATCTCTAATAATACCTCTTCTGCTTTCAAGTCTTTGTTTTTGTTCTTTTAGTTTCCATATATTTAGTTTCCATATATGATGCCAATCTTTCTGTGTCTGTCTTGTTTCCCTTAACATGATACCTTTTCTTCCATCCATTTTCCTGCAAATGACAGGATTTCCCTCTTCTTCATGACAGAATAATATTCTATTGTGTACATATACCATATTTTCCTTATGCATTCATCTGTTGATAAACATCTAGGCTGATTCTATAAGTTGGGTATTATGAATAGTGCCACAATAAAGATAGGAATTCAGGTATCTCTTTTGTTTGCTGACTTCATTTTTTTTGGCTATACACCAGGACTGGTTTAACTAGATCATAGGACAGTTTTCTTTTCATAGTTTTGAGGAAATGCCATAATGTTTTCTATAGTGGCCATATTAGTTTACATTCTCACCAAAAGTGTATAAAAGGTGACTAGTTTTAAACATAATAGTTAAATTTGTACAAGTCTAATAAGAAGCAAAAATTTATCATATAAATGAAAATCAGTTTATGTGTATTATCATTGTTGGCATTATCATTAATAACTTTATATGAGTAAAATAAGAGGGTATAATGTATTCTTTTTTTAAACAAATCACAGATTATAATCAGCTTTGATAATAGCCCCCAAATAATTTTTGTGTATAGTTAGTTAAAGCACCCTTTCTTCAAAATATATTACTGCTATCTGCAGTACAAAGGTGATTCTAACTACACAAATGTGTGATAACTATAATAGGAAGGGGGTTTCTGATAATTGGTGTAAACTCTCATTAGTGTGTATGTATGTGTGTGTGTGTGTGTAAGGATGACATATATTCTGTCAAAATTTAAGATGCTTGAATTTTACATGTTATGAAGATGAAAATAATGATGACTACAAATGCATATATATTTAAATGTATGTGTGTATATATATATATATATATGTATATGTATGTATATATATTTGTGTATGGGTGCAATTTTAAAATAACACATTTCTGGAAGATGATATATCCATCTATATGGAAGAAAATAATATATTTGATTCCAAAATACAAATCAAATGTATGCCAAAAATGAAAACACACTTAATGCAGGCACTTAAAGTTCTGTAATAAATAGTGAAGTATTAAAAATCATTAATACTTAAAAATTTTCATAGTTTTAATGAATTAAATTGTCTTATTATAGGAGACCTAACTTGAATTATCAGTTATGTTAGAATATCTACATGTTGCACAATATAACACATAATGTTCTTATAAAGTTTTATATTAACTTTTTTTTCAGAAAGAAATAAATACATAAATTTTCAGGTGGAGTAGTGGCATGGTAGGACAGGTCCAAAAGTAATGAATCAGTAATTTAAAAACTTGCTTCTATATCTCACATATTGAGAGTGACAAAATCCCAAATTTGAAAGAAATCTCCAGGGATATACATATTCTACACAGCAGCCTGAATTGAGAGTCTCTTAGATCAGAGGAAATTGAAATATCATTAATAGAGAAAAATATCTCCTAGGCGTGTGCATCAATTCAACACTTCAGTTCCCAGTTCTGCAATAAACACAGATTAGTCCATTTATCACTGATCTTATTATTTAAGGTCTTGCAATCCAGAGGAATGCATTCACTTGTTCTACATTGGTTACTGAAGCAGTTGTTAAAGGAATGCTTCAGAAGATCTGAATTCCATTTCCTATAAGCGATAGTGTGTTAGGAGTGTAGATAGATAGATAGGGAGATCTTAAAGGTTCCCAGTATCATATTAAATTCTGAAATGGAACATGACCTGATACTTAGGTGTGAAAGAAAAAAAACATACAAACTTTTCTACAGTTTTTCAGTATAAGAAAGATTAACAAATTATATGGCACATTAACATACCAGATGACTTAAGTTCATTACAGTGTCAATAATTTTAATGCTATTAATACAGCTCTTGATAGAAAATAAAATCCAATGTTTCTAAAATTTGAAACTTTAAATTTTATTTTACATGCAATTCATAACTGTTATAGAGTTTGAGGGAACTGAATTGAAAGATATTTCAAGAAAGCACAAAATTAAGGACAGATTTTCTGGACAATAAAATAAAAAGCAAAACATAAACTAGATTACATGTTAGAAGATAGGGCAAATAACAATTCCGAGAAGAAATAAGATGTTAAATTTTGAGTGTAAGAGAGAGCTTTATTTCATTAACATTAAATAGTGATTCAGTTTTGAGGTATGTCATAGTGAATCTGCCATTGATAATTATTAAATACAAAAATACAGAAATTATTTACCCTTTAACAGAATAAAAAATTGCATGTTCATATATGCAAAAAATATATCAATTTCATTCAATTTGTTTTATAGCATTCTTTTTTTGTTGTTGTTGAGAGAGAAAAGTATTGAGTTATTACTTGAGTACACCAAGGGAATTAAATGATTTTCAAGCTGTCAGTGTTTGCTTTGTCCATCCCAAAAGCCAATGACATAAAATCAGAACATACAATTCTCAAGTGTCCAAAGCATTCAACTGATATAGAGAGGATTGTTTTGATATCAATGAGGCTCACTCATTTGTCTGTTTACTTTTTCTGCTGCCCTTTATTTTCCTCCTAGGAACACTGGACATGTTTAGACATATGTCCCTCTTTAAAATGGCAGAAGCCAAGCAAGAAAGTGGAGACATTCAAGGTCTCTTGAGGACTGGGGTATGAAGTATCATAATCATAACTTCCACCTCATTCTCCTGACCAAAGCAAGTGAAAAATCTCAATCCATATTCAACCTGCTTTTTCTTTTTTTAGTTGGGAGACAAGGCAGAGAATGGTAAAGATGTGATGTCTTATACAATTGAACAGTAGAATAAACCAGAATTGAATTGAGTAATTGAAGGGATTAATGAAAGCCATTGTCATTTCTAAGTTAATCTACTTCTGTAAAATGCAAAGTGGAAATGAGTATTTGTTGTCATAAAAATGAATCAAAAATAACTCATTGAATTGAGAGTTTTCAGATTTATCTCATAATATATTTGCTTTTTCCAACAAATTTATTAATTATCTCACTTAACAAGTGGCCAGTGATAAAGGCATGGCTCAACCACATTGTTAGAAACCTAGGTTCTTTTTTTATTTCTGCTGCAATAGCTTCAGAGTTTTGGCAATATCACCTCAAGCACCAGGGATCCAAGTACCAAGTCCTTATGTGGACATGTCTCAAACAAGAAGGAAAAGGTAGGAACCAAAGCACCACTCTGTTTATACTCAGAAATTTTTTTCTGGAAGCTCAAAGTATGCTTTACCTTATATTTTATTGTAGAGAACTGGCCACATAAGCCTCTTACCTGAAAGGGGAAAGAAACGTTCATGATTAACTTACTCTTAATTTAGTTACTTTCCAGAATTATTACCATCCACTGAAAATTGGAATTCTCATAGCAAAAGAAGAATATGGGGAAATGGTTGTTGTGTATGTGCCAACAATATCATGGGGACACAAAGTCTGAGAACTACTGTGTCTATGACATTTCCTAAAGAGCAACTTTAGCCCCATGCATAAGGCTGAGTTTATTTTGTGATTCTATAAATTTAGTGGATGTTATTGTCCCTGATAGATTAGCTATATTTGATTAAATTATGTTATTGTCTTTGGAGTTTTCCTGTCATTTAAGAAGAATTCAAAGAAAAAAAATTCATATAAGTTTCTACCTGTACCTTTCATTTAGAATAGTGAATTGGGAAAAATTATGCTTCCATGCCCTCAAGGAATCTGTGGTCACAAGTTTTATTGCATTTGACTCAGTTTCAAGGGATATTACAAAAACCATCCATGACATGGCATTCTTATTGGTACTCTCATAGTGTAATGGAGCCCTTCACAAAATGTGCTCTGATTCTTACTGAAAATTAATATTAATTTTCTCTTGCCAGTCTATGAGTTATAATGCTTGAGTGACCAGGGTAATCTCTATTTTTAACAAGCTGCCTGTGTGATTATAATGCACAAGAGCATTTGAAAATACTTGCTCTAATATGAGTCATATCTGGAATCAGAAATCAGGATGAAAAACCAATTGTTTCATTCCTGATTATAGCACAGCTAAAAGCTTAAAGACCTCAGATCTCAATTTAACATTTAAAAAGTAGGGAATAAAGCACTCTCCTAAATTATCTCACAAAGTCATCTTAAACTAGGGTTCATTATAAATAGAAATATAGCTAACGGTCATCAAAGTGCTTATAAAACTTAAAGAAATATACAAATTCATGAATATTATTTGCAAGCAACACAAATTAATTTTAAGTTTTATGTATTGACTATATGAATGCATATACATCAAAAAAGACACAAGTGTATAGAGAGGATCCTTGAATCACAAATGCAGTTAATATTTTGGTTCTAATTGAGTTTAAACCCATCACTACAATTTAAACAACTATGTATTGTTTTTTTTTTTTTTTTTTAATTTTTTTTTATTGGTTGTTCAAAACATTATAAAGCTCTTCACATATCATATTTCATACATTAGATTCAAGTTGGTTATGAACTCCCAATTTTACCCCAAATACAGATTGCAGAATCACATCGGTTACACATCCACATTTTTACATAATGCCATATTAGTAACTGTTGTATTCTGCTACCTTTCCTATCCTCTACCATCCCCCCTCCCTCCCCTCCCATCTTCTCTCTCTGCCCCATCCACTGTAATTCATATCTCTCCTTGTTTATTTTCCCATTCCCCTCACAACCTCTTATATGTAATTTTGTATAACAATGAGGGTCTCCCTCCATTACCATGCAATTTCCCTTTTCTCTCCCTTTCCATCCCACCTCATGTATCTGTTTAATGTTAATCTTTTCTTCCTGCTCTTCCTCCCTGCTCTGTTCTTAGTTGCTCTCATTATATCAAAGAAGACATTTGGTATTTGTTTTTTAGGGATTGGCTAGCTTCACTAAGCATAATCTGCTCTAGTGCCATCCATTTCCCTGCAAATTCTATGATTTTGTCATTTTTTAGTGCTGCGTAATACTCCATGGTGTATAAATGCCACATTTTTTTTATCCATTCATCTATTGAAGGGCATCTGGGTTGGTTCCACAGTCTAGCAATTGTGAATTGTGCTGCTATGAACATCGATGTAGCAGTATCCCTGTAGTATGCTCTTTTAAGGTCTTCAGGGAAAAGTCCAAGAAGGGCAATAGCTGGGTCAAATGGTGGTTCCATTCCCAGCTTTCCCAGGAGTCTCCATACTGTTTTCCAGATTGGCCGCACCAGTTTGCAGTCCCACCAGCAATGTACAAGAGTACCCTTTTCCCCACATCCTCTCCAGCACTTGTTGTTGTTTGTCTTCATAATGGCTGCCAATCTTACTGGAGTGAGATGGTATCTTAGGGTGGTTTTGATTTGCATTTCTCTGACTGCTAGAGATGGTGAGCATTTTTTCATGTACTTGTTGATTGATTGTATGTCCTCCTCTGAGAAGTGTCTGTTCAGGTCTTTGGCCCATTTGTTGATTGGGTTATTTGTTTTCTTATTGTTTAATTTTTTGAGTTCTTTGTATACTCTGGATATTAGGGCTCTATCTGAAGTGTGAGGAGTAAAAATTTGTTCCCATGATGTAGGCTCCCTATTTACCTCTTTTATTGTTTCTCTTGCTGAGAGAAAACTTTTCAGTTTAAGTAAGTCCCATTTGTTGATTTTTGTTATCAACTTTTGTGCTATGGGTGTCCTATTAAGGAATTTGGAGCCCGACCCTACAATATGTAGATCGGAGCCAACTTTTTCTTCTATCAGACGCAGAGTCTCTGATTTGATATCTAGCTCCTTGATCCACTTTGAGTTAACTTTTGTGCATGGCGAGAGGAGGGGATTCAGTTTCATTTTGTTGCATATGGATTTCCAGTTTTCCCAGCACCATTTGTTGAAGATGCTATCCTCCCTCCATTGCATGCTTTTAGCTCCTTTATCAAATATAAGATAGTTGTAGCTTTGTGGATTAGTCTCTGTGTCCTCTATTCTGTACCATTGGTCCACCCTCCTGTTTTGGTACCAGTACCATGCTGTTTTTGTTACTATTGCTCTGTAATATAGTTTTAAGTCTGGTATCGCTATACCGCCTGATTCACACTTCCTGCTTAGAATTGCTTTTGCTATTCTGGGTCTTTTATTTTTCCATATGAATTTCATGATTGCTTTATCCATTTCTACAAGAAATGCCGTTGGGATTTTGATTGGCATTGCATTAAACCTATAGAGAACTTTTGGTAATATCGCCATTTTGATGATGTTAGTTCTGCCTATCCATGAACAGGGTATATTTTTCCATCTTCTAAGATCTTCTTCTACTTCTCTTTTTAGGGTTTTGTAGTTTTCATTATATAAATCTTTCACCTCTCTTGTTAGGTTGATTCCCAAGTATTTTATTTTTTTTGAGGATATTGTGAATGGAGTGTTTTTCCTCATTTCCGTTTCAGAAGTTTTGTCGCTGATATACAGAAATGCCTTTGATTTATGCGTGTTGATTTTATATCCTGCCACTTTGCTGAATTCATTTATTAGTTCTAGTAGTTTTTTTGTAGACCCTTTTGGGTCTTCTAGGTATAGAATCATGTCATCTGCAAATAGTGATAATTTAAGTTCTTCCTTTCCTATTTTTATGCCTTTAATTTCTTTCGTCTGTCTAATTGCTCTGGCCAGTGTTTCGAGAACTATATTGAATAGAAGTGGTGATAGAGGGCATCCCTGTCTTGTTCCAGATTTTAGGGGGAATGCCTTCAATTTTTCTCCATTGAGAATGATGCTAGCCTGAGGCTTAGCATAGATAGCTTTTACAATGTCGAGGTAAGTTCCTGTTATCCCTAGTTTTTCTAATGTTTTGAACATAAAGGGATGCTGTACTTTGTCGAATGCTTTTTCTGCGTCTATTGAGATGATCATATGGTTCTTATTTTTAAGTCTATTGATGTGGTGAATAACATTTATTGATTTCCGTATATTGAACCATCCTTGCATCCCAGGGATGAATCCTACTTGATCATGGTGCACAATTTTTTTGATGTGCCTTTGTATCCGGTTCGCCAGAATTTTATTGAGGATTTTTGCATCTATGTTCATCAGAGATATTGGTCTGTAGTTTTCTTTCTTTGAGGTGTCTTTGTCTGGTTTCGGAATCAGGGTGATGTTGGCCTCATAGAATGAATTTGGCAGAGCTCCTTCTTTTTCTATTTCCTGAAATAACTTGAAAAGTATTGGTATTAATTCTTCCTTAAAGGTTTTGTAAAACTCCGCTGTATACCCATCCGGTCCTGGGCTTTTCTTGGTTGGAAGTCTTTTGATTGCTTCTTCTATTTCATCTATTGTTATTGGTCTGTTTAAGTTGTGAGTATCCTCCTGACTCAGTCTGGGCAAATCATATGACTTAAGGAATTTATCAATGTCTTCACTATCTTCTATTTTATTGGAATATAGGTTTTCAAAATAATTTCTAATTGTCTTCTGTATTTCTGTAGTGTCTGTTGTGATATTGCCTTTTTCATCCCGTATGTTAGTGATTTGAGTTCTCTCTCTTCTTCTCTTCGTTAGCATGGCTAAGGGTCTGTCGATCTTATTTATTTTTTCAAAGAACCAACTTTTAGTTTTGTTAATTTTTTCAATAGTTTCTTTTGTTTCAATTTCATTGATTTCCGCTCTGATTTTAATTATTTCTTGCCTTCTGCTACATTTGCTGTTGTTTTGCTCTTCCTTTTCTAGGGCTTTGAGATGAAGTGTGAGCTCATTTATTTGTTGGTTTTTCCTTTTTTTGAGGAATGACCTCCAAGCGATGAATTTCCCTCTTAAAACTGCTTTCATTGTGTCCCATAGATTCCGATATGTTGTGTCTGTATTTTCATTTATCTCTAAGAATTTTTTGATTTCTTCCTTTATGTCTTCTGTAACCCATTGATCATTCAGTAACATATTGTTCATTTTCCATGTGATGTAGGATTTTTCCTTCCGTCTTTTATCATTGATTTCCAGTTTCATTCCATTATGATCAGATAAAATGCATGGTATTATCTCCACCCCTGTATATTTACTGAGGGTTGCCCTATGGCATAATATATGGTCTATTTTTGAGGAGGATCCATGTGCTGCTGAGAAAAAAGTATATCCACTTGATGATGGTTGATATATTCTATATATGTCAGTTAAGTCTAGGTTGTTGATTGTGATATTGAGTTCTATAGTTTCTTTATTCAGCTTTTGTTTGGAGGATCTGTCCAATTGTGAGAGAGGTGTGTTGAAGTCACCCATAATTATTGTGTTGTGGTCTATTTGATTCTTGAACTTGAGGAGAATTTGTTTTATGAACGTCGCAGCACCATTATTTGGTGCATAAATATTGATAATTGTTATGTCTTGTTGGTAAATGGTTCCTTTTAACAGTATATAATGTCCTTCCTTATCCCTTTTGATTAATTTAGTCTTGAAGTCAATTTTATTCGATATGAGGATGGCCACCCCTGCTTGCTTACGAGGACCGTGTGCATGGTATATTTTTTCCCAACCTTTCACCTTCAGCCTGTGTATGTCTTTTCCAATCAGATGTGTCTCCTGGAGGCAGCATATTGTTGGATTTGTTTTTTTAATCCATGTTACCAGCCTATGTCGCTTTATTGGAGAGTTTAAGCCATTAATGTTTAGAGTTACTATTGATATATGGTTTGTACTTCCAGCCATGTTTGATTATTTATCTTCTTTTTTTTTTTTTTTAATTTAGTTTGTTTCTCCATGGTTAGCTTTCCCCCCACCCTCTGTCTTTATAGAGGCACTTCCCACTGATGGTTTTGGTTATTGTTTTTCATTTCTTCCTCGTGTAGTGTTTTGCTCAAGATGCTTTGCAATGCTGGTTTTCTGGCTGCAAATTCTTTTAGCTTTTGTTTATCATGAAAGATTTTTATTTCGTTATCGTACCTGAAGCTTAATTTTGCTGGATACAGAATTCTTGGTTGGCATCCATTGTCTTTCAGTGTTTGAAATACGTTGTTCCAGGATCTTCTCGCTTTCAGCGTCTGTGATGAAAAATCTGTTGTTAACCTTATTGGTTTACCCCTGAATGTAATCTGCCTCCTTTCTCTTGTAGCTTTTAGTATTTTCTCTTTGTTCTGTATATTGGATATCTTCATAACAATGTGTCTTGGCGTTGGTCTACTGTGATTTTGTGTGCTCGGTGTCCTGTATGCATCTACAATTTGTATATCCATTTCCTTTTTTATTTCTGGAAAGTTTTCTGTAATTATTTCTTTCAGCAGGTTACTCATTCCCTTGGTTTGAATCTCTGTACCTTCTTCTATCCCGATGACTCGTAGGTTTGGTTTCTTTATGTTATCCCATATCTCTTGGATGTTTTTCTCGTGGTTTTTAACCAGCCTTTCTGAGTTGGCTAGGCTCTTTTCAAGATGATATATTTTGTCTTCATTATCTGATGTTCTGGCTTCTACTTGCTCCACTCTGTTAGTGATACTCTCAATTGAGTTTTTAATTTGGTTTATCGTTTCCTTCATTTCTAGAATTATTGTTTGGTTTTTTTTAATAATCTCAATCTCCTGATAAAGATGCTTAACTTCTTCTTTTATCTGTCTATGTAATTCATTTTCAAAGTGTTCTTTCACTGTTTGGATTTGCTGTCTCGTATCCTCTTTAAGGTTCCATTCCATCTGTCTAAGGTGTTCCTTGAGTTCTTTATATGACCATTTTTCTGCTGACTCTAGGTCCTCCTGAATATTTAGGCTGTCCTTCATTGTTTGTACTCCTTTTCTTCCTTGCTTTTTTATGCTGCTCATGTTACTTCTTGTTCTGTTTGACTGCTGAGTTTCTGTTTACTCTTATAGATTTATTTGATGCTTGAGAGGAAAGATATTAGAAGGGAAGGGAAGAAGTCACTAAAGAGAATGAGAGTAGGCAGGTAGAATTCAAGGAAGGGGGAATAAGAAGATTGAAAAGAAATGAAAAGACAAAAGAAACAAGAATAATAAAGATTAGATAATAAAGAAAGAAAGAAAAGACGGAAAAAAAAATTTTAACAAAAATAATAGTGATAATAAAAAATGAAAATTAAAATTAAAAAAAAATAAAAATAAAATAAAAAAAATTTAAAAAAATAGAAACATTGAAAAAAAATTAAAGAACAACAACAAATAAAAATTGAAAATGAAAGAAAAAGAAGAAAGAAAAGAAAAAAAAAAGAAAAGAAAAAAAAATGATAATAATAATAATAATAAATGCAGTCCTAGAGTTCTATTAATTTCTCTTCCAGTAGGTGGAGCTGTGCCCACTGGGCCAAGCTTCTCCTCTCAATAGGTGGGAACCATTCACTGTGCAGCAGCTCTTTCTCCTAGACTGGGCCGGTCTCCAATCCTGAGTGTCTAGGGCCTTGTCTTGTGTTTCCTCAAGCCAGGCCGTGCTCACCTGTGGCGCTCACCACAATACTGGCTACACGCCAGGTCTGCTGCTCCTGGGAGCCCTGTTTTCATGAACACCTGGGCTCACTCTCCCTGTTTGCCTCCCTCAGACCCTAAGTTTGTAGAGCTTGGGGCTGAGATCCCCCAGCGAATTTGCTTGCCCTCCTGTAGCCACGCCCCCGGTAGCTGGTGCAAGAGACCTCAGTTGTCAGCACTGGTGGGAGCGGTAGCCGGGAGTTCCGCGCCGCGAGTCCTGCGCCACTCCTGGTTCCCTCGGTCTGGTTATTGCGTTCACAGGAGAGCTGGGAGTGGCCCTTAAGGTTTCCCCGCTGTGTGGAGAGAGATGGCTAGGGGATTACACACCTGTCGCGCTGGTTTCACTGCAGTTATCTCCTCCGCCCATGACGCCATTTCTCTGCCATGGTGATATCCCATGCAAATGGTGACCGTTTGTTCCCTTTGCCGGATGACCAATGCAACGGGTGGGTCCTGACTGTCTCTCCCAATCCCCGTTTCAGTCCTGTGGCCACTGCCTATGAAGGCTCGGTTGGCTTTTACCTCTGTAAGTTCCTAAGGGCCGGCCAATTATTTCAGCGGGATCGTTAGTGCTGAGTCACACGAAGCAGGCGAACCGGAGCTTAATTGCCTCCGATTCGGGCTCTGTGTGTGTGTTCTGAGGGGCCCAGCCTGTACACCCCAGATCCACGTCAGCTCAGCATTGCCTAGTGATCCTGAGCAAACAGCATTTAGACAGTTTACGGCTCCCTATGCCCTCACAGTTGAAGATGTCAGAGACTTGATCTCTCTGCGCCTGCCACCATGTTACATCTCCTCAGTAATATTCATGTTGCCCTTACAGCTTCCTGGTATAAGCAAGTTCTTGGGATTATACAAACTGCTGCTTCTGTTTCCAGTCCAGATTTCTAGAAATGAAACTCTGGGCCGCGCTGACGAGCGTCCGCGCTTGTCTGCGACCGTAGCAGAGCCGCCCTGGCAAGCGTCCGCGCTTGTCTGCGCCCGTAGCAGAGCCGCCCTGGCCTCCGCAGCTCTTCAGCCCGGTGCCAGGCCCCAGGGGCCCAAGCGGCTGCCGCCGCGGCTCTCCGTCCCCCTCCTCCGGAGCACGGGTCGCCTGGCAGGGGGGTGCAGAACGACCCCAGAGCAGGCTCTGCCCGAAGGTGCAGCGGCGAACAGGCCACAGAGACGCTCGAGGCTGCAGTCCAGCCTTCGGAGGACAGGGCTCGGCACGCAGCCCAGCTGCAACCTCTAGGTGCGGCTGCCGGACAGTGTATACGGAGCCATCAAGACAGCAAGCAGAAAGCAAATGGCGGCTCCCGCGGAGTGGATTTTCGGCACAGAAACCACAGCCCCGCCAGCAATCCCAATCCACAAACTCTCCCTGTATAAAAAATATTCAAAAAAAAAGAAAAAAAAAAGGCGGGGCGCACTGAGCTTTCTTTGCCTTGGGTACTTACAATCCACTGCTGATTGCACATTCAGCTTCTCCGCCCGGAGCGAAGCGAAAGAGGAAGCAGATGGGAGCAAAGCGCCCGCGGCTCTGAGCAGCCAAGCGTCTCTTTTTCGATTTCTTTGTTCTTCCTGCTCCTTGGCAAAGTGGTCCACTACAGATTAACGGTGAAAGGAGCTTTAACAGACTGTGCGAAATCTCTATTAAAGCCGCTGCTTTGAGCACCACGCTCAGCACTTCAGCAACCCCCGTACGCAGCGGCCATCTTCCTCCGCATTAACTATGTATTGTTTTGCAACATAATTCATCCCTCATTTAATTTGTATAACTTTCCTAATAATAAGCGAGTAAGTGTAAATTTCCTACTCACCTATGTTAAAAGACAAGAAAGAAACATTGGATTTTGCTGTCATGTCATGATAGTTCATAGGGAAATACACTCAACAATGGGTGGTATTTTATGATACAAAACCACTTGAGTTTTGGAATTGATGAAGGAAAGGTATTGTAACTACCAGTCTTCTCTGGACCAGATCTTGCTTTAAAAAAAAAACCAAAAAAACAAAACTTTATTATAATTAACTAAATTGTTAAGACAATAAAGAGGCTGTTGACTTCTTATTTCTTTCTTCTTGCATTTATTAATTTAATGTATATTCACTTAGTATGTAATAATTACTGGACACTCTTGTGAACATCTGAAATACAAAAGAAAATTAGAGAACATATCAAGTGTATTTTCTTTAGTTCCATATACTTCAGTAGCAGAGGGTTTCTGGATATTACCTGTTCAACTCTTCCTTCTACCAAACAGTGAGAAACATTGAATTATCTTAGTGATGGTGGTCATACAATAGCTCAGATCACGCAAACTTTGCAAGAGATGACAGAGGTTGTTTCCTACCTACAGTGAAAGAGCAGAGATGTTCTGATTACTTTTCTCAGTATAGGTATTGTCAAACATAAGCTTCTTTCCTTTTGAAGGACAACAAAGAACAGGCATATTTCCCTTCACTTTTCATATTTATGTGACTATACCCTAAATACTATAATATAAAATGCTCATAAGCTATAAATATATATAATATAAATAAATATATGTATAAAGCACGCATAATCTTCCAGTGAAGCAATCTTAACCAATAATTAAGATTTGATTAAATAACCATAATTAAGATTATGATTCCTTTTTGTTCTTTAAGGCATGTATGTTTCTTTTGGGGAGGAATAGAGAGATCTTTACCCTGAATTATCTGAAAAATACAAAATAATTTACTTGAGAAATAAAAATTTGTTGCATGTGTCTCTCAAAGCAATTCAGGGATATACTCCTAGGATCCTATCAGACTACAACAGAAGGAGGCTAATACAGTACTGCAGGCTTTAAGAAGTAGAAGATTAGATGACACATGATTTGAATTTAAGTGCAAGAATATAGACAAAATAGATTACCCTAGTGGGCCTTTGAGTAGTTCCTAATACAATCATATATTATGTAATCAAGATACTAATTCAGGCTTAGTTTTGGTATCCTATTTGCAGTCTAATTGGAGTGGTTCTTATGGCATAAGATTGCTTCCAGTGTTTTCTAAATAGCTCTAAATAGCAAAGTGTTTTATAATTGTGTTAATAAAAGCTTTTAGTGATTTGAAAAAGATTAAGTGTGGTCAGTAGGCCAAAGACGGACAAGCCTAAAAGGCTGAGGTCTTTCTCTGCTCTTCATATTCCAAAGACTTGGTATCAGTGAAGGCTGAGCAGATGTGTACTAGGAGGTGACTTCATCCAAAGAATGTGATAAGGTTCCAGAATGAGGCAAACACTTGTTTAAAGTATTAGAGACCAACTTTAAAGAATGTCAGTCTAGATCATTCATTCCTAGATGGTGGGATTTGTCTCAAAACAAGTCCTTTTAAAGGTGTTATTGGTAGGGTCTTAGCAGCATTAGAGTAAGCAACAGAATTATTCACATTTTTCAAATTGATGAATTATAATTCCTAAATCAGTAAAGTCATTTCAATAAGATATCAAATACTTCTGGAGGAATTTTACAAAGCCCAACATAGAGAAGAAACTTACATTTCCATTTTACCCTCTTTCTCACTCTTCACACTTCCTTAAGTAAATGTATATATCAGCTTCTTTCTATGCAAGTACTCAGAAAGGTGGTGACTGTCTTTTGCAGGCTCTCTCCTGAAGCATTTTCTTTTGTTCTAACACTGGTTAATTTCAAAGTCATAAAGTCATAATTTTCAAAGTCATAAACTTCTACTGGGGCAATAAGTCTGTCCTTGATATTGAGTCAAACATAGAGGTTTGCTCAGTTTATCATGAACTTATGACAATGAAATTAAGTTAAATAGTACATTGAATCCAAACTTGTGTGAATCAAGTTATTTATATGTGTTAGAAGAAAATAAAAAATACATTCAGTCAATTATGATAGTGTTTTATTTTCAATTTGATATTAAATATTAGAGTTTTTCCCCTGGATAGAAATCATTCATTGTGAAAATAGAATCCAGACATGTTTGATATAATTGTGACAAACTTATCTGAAATTCAAAATCTGTCATGAATATCTTTTTCGTTCAACTATTAAATAGTGAGATATCACCAGTTCCCAGTTCCCAGAACACTGTCCCTTCATAGTTGTTTTGTGAGTTATTTCATTATCTACCTTAGGATTAAAACCTCAGAACATTCCTGGTTACTACTAATAAAAAGAAAAATAAAATGTCCCTATTTTCTGTAACTCACAGAAATAGCTACATTTTATTTATTTATTTATTTATTTATCAATCAATCAATCAATCACTGGGTATTGATTGAACCCAGAGGCACTTTATCACTGTGCTACATCTCCAGCCCCCATTTTAATTTTTTACTTTAAAACATGGTCTTACTAAGTTGCTTAGAGCCTTGCTAAATTACTGATGCTGGCCTCAAATTTGGGACTCTCCTGCCTCAGCCTCCCAAGCTACTGAGACTACAGGCATCCTCTGCAGACCCAGCAAGAATAGACATTTTAATGACAAGTGGAGTTCTTTAAAATTTACAAATTTCCCCAGGACTCTTAAATAAATATTAAAAAAAAATATTTGTTTTCTTAACCCTACAATCTCCTTAAACTGGGTGAGTTGAATTAAATATCACAATATTGGATTTTGTAAGATCTCTTAGAATGTATTGGTCTTTGAAGCAATAGTGAAAAATGGAGAGAGAAAGAGTTCAATTTCAACATTTTTTTTCTATTAAACTCTGGAATTATGGAGGAAGCTAAATGTATTGAAATGCATTTAACAATTGATATCAGAAGTTATTGATGTCATTCTACCCCTACTTATTTACATGTGTGAATCTTTGGGCAAGTCACTTAGAATATTTTGAAATGCAGATGTAACTAGTACATTTATGAAATGGCAGCTGTCAGAAGTATTAATCAAATATGAATATATTTTATATAATTAGATTAGTATACAATTATATAGCATTATATTGAACAGAACAATGATTATTAATATTATTTTAACAATTGATATTGTTAAAATAATCTTTTGTTAAGAGATCAAAAGATTTTTATACATACAAATAATCACAGTTTAAAATAGTATATAATGTTTTAATAAGTTTTATTCAGCATTAACTTCATGCTACTATCATTTAAAAATAGTATTTTTAATTTAGGTAATTAATTCTCAATGTCAGTTTTAGTAACCATGCTTTAGTTACTATATTTTATAGAGAAAAAAAAACAAAATAAATGAAATTCTAAAAAATCCTTTATGTCCTACTTACTATACAATTTCCTTTTTATAAATCAAAAAAGGGTAATTGGTTAATTATTCATTCGATTTATGAAAACTATATACTTATTAGTTACTTTAATATAATTTTATGTTTTTAATGCTTTTGAAATATATTAGGTAGAATATAAGTTATCTCAGTATTTTTATTCTTTCCCCTAATTTTAAATGGGTAGATTTACAGCACTTTATGCTCTACTCACTTACAATTTACTCTTTTGGAGTATTGTATGCAAAAGGACATTCTCCTTATGTGACAGGCACTATACAATTTTATTAATCAGTTTTATATTGCTGTAAAAATTACCTGAGATAATCAACTTTTATTGGAAAAATATGAAAATAGTTTACTTTGGTTTAGGAGTTTTTCAGAGACTTCAGTCCATGGTCAGTTGGCCTGCTGCCTTTGGCCTGGTAGGAAGACAAAATATCAAGGAGGGGAGGGCTTAGTGGAACACAGCTGTTCACTTCATAACAGCTGGGAAGCAGCCAGAGGCAGGAGAGTCCAGGGTCTTAATTATCCCCTTCCAGAGCATGCTCCAAATAACCATGTTTCCTTCCACTTGGCCCCACATCCTAAAGGTTCTATCACCTCCCAATACTGTCACAAACTAATTACCAGGCCTTTGGGGAACATTAAAGATCCAAACTGTAATAACATAGAAAAAAATATAAGAATTATAACCTAGATAAAATTAATTATAAATACTGTCAAAGTTTCACATAAGGCATTTCAGGATTTTATTCTGAGAATTGTGTAGTTAGTCTGAAGTATTTTTTTTTTCATTAAATTACTTCCTTTAAGTCAGTAGAAGAAAATATGACAATAAAAGAAATTATATATACATTTATATATATAAATATATATACATTTCTTAAATGTAGTTTAACATTTATGATAAGCATCCAGAGATTCATTAAAAGCACTTTATTTGAGAGATAAAAAATATGTATGCCCTATGTATAATAGAAACATATATGTAATTTATTCATATATCTACATATTTTAGAAAACTATAGCTAAATAGCTATATAATTGTATTTACTCTCCAAACTAATCTAAATATGTTATTGGATTATAAAGATGAGGCTTCATTTCTTCTTGATGGTCCAAAGAAGATTAAACAAATTGCTTAAGGCCCCTTAGCTAGTAGGAGTAAGAGTTAGAATTTGGACTTTTATCTGCTTGACCCTGAAGAACATTACCATTTAATCTACATGCTATATTCCTTTTTGTTTAAAAAAATCTTTAAAATTTGAATTTTAAATTATAGCCTCAATATATAAACTTCAAATTATAACCTTAATATATAATTGAAGTTAAGAATATCTTTTTTTGTCTTAAGAGAATCACCATCTCTTATACATGTTTTATGAGCATGAAAAAGTGATGTCTAATAATTATGAAGGATTTGGCTTGCATGGAGTTCTTTATATGCTTTATTTCAGTCAATCCTTACAGTAGACGTAGGGTGCAAATACTACTATTCAAAACATTTTATGAATGATGCAACTGCAAATTATGTAGAGACCTGCGGCCAAAGAAGATTCTGGATCTTTTTCTAAGTTGTATGGAAAGCCACTGAAGTTTTGTTCAAGGTAGTGACATGATCTGTTTTAAATTGTGAAAGTAGCAATTGGGCAGTTGGGTGAGGACTGATCTGGAGAAGCCAGACCACACAGGGAAATTGGATAGAAGAGGATGGTTGAAGTCCAGGAAGAACTTGGGCTAACAGTCAAATTCTCATATATTTCAAAGCCAGTTCCAACGAAATATCTGATGGTTTGAATAAGGGATACCAAAGAAATATAATTCAAAGATATCATCAGATTTTGGCCTTAGCAATTGGGAAAATGTGGTTATAGAAAGGATGAATCCTAGTATAAGAAAGTTCGATAAAAATTTAGTTGAGAATAGGTTTGTGTTCAGATAAATATTAAAGAAAGATGAGTACTTACTTAAATAAAATTGTTATGAGTCTGGAAAGTCCCCAAAAATCTCCTGTGCTCAGAGATGGAGTTTTTGGGAAAATGATTAGATCATGAGGGTTCTGACTTTATTAGTGAATGAATCCACTGATAGCTGAATGGACTACTAGAAGGTGAAACTTAGTTGAAGGAAATAGATTAGTGGGGGCTTGCCCTGGAAGGGTTTATCTTTTCCTCATCCTCTTCCTGTCTCTCTGTGCTTCCTGGATGCCATGAATGACATGATAGAACAGCATGCTTCTTCCACCATGATGTTCTATCTCACCTCAGGCCTAGAGTAATGGAGCTGATTGAATATGGACTGAAACTACGGAAGCTGTTAGCTTAAAGAAATATTTTTTGCTGTTTTTCTTAGGTATTTGTCACAGTGATGTAAAACTAACACAATACTGATACACAAGCTCTTCATAAAATATAATCTATTAATGAAATTTAAGAAAAAATTGACTCTGATGGTTGAAAATTGCTATTTTTTACAAGATACTACTTTTCTATTCGTCTATTGGGGTTGCTAAAACAAGGTATCATAAACTAGATAGCTTAAAAACAACAGAAATTTATTTATTATGGTTCTGGAAACTAGTAAGTCCAAAGTCAAGACAGTTCAGTGTCTAGTGAGGGCCCACCTTCTGGTTCATAGGCCACCTGCTGTGAACACATATGATTGAAGGTTCAAGGCAGCTTTCTGAGGCTGTTTTAATAAAGTCTCTAATCCTACTCACAAGGGCTCTTTCTCATGACCTTATCCCTTTCCCAAAGCACCACCTGCTCATATTACTGCTTGGAGTTTAGGATTTCAACATATGAATTCTGGGAGGAAATAAGCATTTAGACTATAGCATGATAGAAAGGAATTATGTTTGGGGATAGTTAAAAATATTATAAATGTATCTATGAAGAAAATCACAGGCAACTCATACTCTTTCTTGGCAAACACTAAAATTCTGATAATTCAAATACTGCAGAAAAGAAATAGTATCAGTATTTTAATAAAATATTGCCTAAAATATATATCTTTCAAGATAATCTCTTGAGCAGTAGGGTGAAGGAAATGAGGACTCTGTTTAACTATGTCAATAGTGAATTAAAAAAACGAATCAGTAAATATATTATTTGTGTGTCTTGCTATCCCAAACTCTATGATTTGTCTATTAATGAAACCTTGAAGTTCAAATACTTCAATAATACTATGGGAAATATTTTAAAAGATATTTTCATAGTATAATATTTCTCAACTATAATTTAAAAAACAAGCCTTATAAATAATAGAAATCCATGCACTTTTTTTCCTGAAAATTATCTAAAGAAATCTGTGCATCATCTCAGTAGTTACAATAATGTTTACAACAGCATTCTTAAGAAAATTTTGAAAGTGCTATGGGATTTTGGAAATGTAAAATGTCTTATACATTTTATATATTATTATGCTGGTAATAAAATTTATTTTGCAGAAGTCTATTTAATATATCATAGAAAATCACATGTTCAAATATAATTAAAACATTAAAATGCCAGATTTTTGGTTTCATAGAGTTTTAGTTTTTAAATGTAAATGTACAAAGTATTTTCTTATTATATGCTTTAAATTCTTTCTACATAGTCACTGGGAAGTTGGATTTAGGGCAAATGAGATTTCTGTGGGTCTCTCTGGAAAAATTCACATATGTCTATATTATAAAAAGATAGAATGCTGTTACCTGAGATATGGTAAAATACCATAAAGGAGATAGAATTTGACTTTCAAGACTTAGTCTTTATCCCAGCTTTAAAACTATTATCATTCTATATATGAACCTTGGTATCCCCATTATAAATGATGAGGTGTCACATGAATCCATGCCAAATAAAAGACTCACATGGAACATTAAAAATTTTGTTTTAGTTGTACATAGACAAAATACCTTTATTCTATTTATTTCTATGTTGTGTTAAGGATCAAACCCAGTGCCTCACACATGCTAGGAAAGTGCTCTACCACTGAGCTAGAAGTACAGCCACATGGAACATTTTTTTAAAGAAATATTTGTTTTTAATTTCAGTCTTCCAACAATGTTTAAGGTAATTATATATATTCTTTTCCACACGGGGAAGCTAAATCTCATCAAAGTTGTGATCTTGTTCATGTGTATATGAATACTAGAGATCACAGACGGAATCTGAAATCAGGTCAGTGTGACTTTCAGAGACTGTGTGATGGTTCTTCAATTGGAAGAGGTAAATGAAATAGAACAATGGCATTATGGATGAACAGAAATAAAGGAATGGTTAGAAGAACACAAATAAGTAAAGACATTTAAAATAACTTTTTCTGGAGAACCAAAGAGAATGAGGATCTGAGGAACAGTAAGAGACTTGATGTGGTTCAGGAAAACACAATGGAAAGATTTTTTAGTTATTTTAATTATAGAGAAGGCAAGATAGCAAAGTCAATTGAAAGCCTAAACATAATAGTGAGTGAGTATTTGAAGATTAATTTAATTACATAGGTATGAGAAAATAAAAGCATTTATGGATTTGGATTACATATATCATTAGAGTTAACTTACATGTATTTGAGTCTAAATGGCATAAGCAAATACTAGGCAAAAAGGTCTTTCCCTGAAACTTCTTAATCCCCATCCTTCAATCAAAGACTTGCATTTATTCTCATCTTAGCTTGCACTCTCATTGTTTTACCTTTTCCCAAATAATGAAAAGCTTCTTAAACCAAATAAAACACAAAGGCCTGTGGTTGAAGCTCTGTGATATAATGCTTTCCTAGCATGCATGATACCTTGGATTCAGTTGCATTTCCAACATGGAAAAACCAGAATAAAACAAAAACTAAGTATTATCAAGAATATTTAGGAAAAAACTACCTTAAAAATTTACAATGTAAGTAAATTATGTGCAAGTAGCATGCATATAATATAATTAACTATATGTTTAGAACTTGATTAGTGTCATAAAGACTCATAAAAATCCTAGGAAATCAGATTTGGGCAATCTATTGTAATGAGTAGGTAAGTCCCTTTATGAACCCTGAGGAATCATGATCCTGCAAATTACATATTCTTTTTCTCTTCTAACTTCTTGAGAGGGCCTCACCTCGCAGTCACTGATTAAAAGACATGCGGTAAAACATCTCCTTGGAGAACCTATGAAACAGAATGACTAATGTTCTCTTTAAATTAATGATAGGTGAATCACAAAGCTTTGGGAGGTTGAGTTCCTTTTCCTCATCTGAACTTTCTTTGATGAAGAAATAAGGCTAGAAAACATGTGAGAATGCATTATCTCTTGAGAGATCTAGTACTTCTCTTTCAGCCTCTAGCTTTAAAATGTTTAAACAATATGAAAAAAAATCATTCCTGTTATACCAGTCCCTATGTTTTCTCTTAAAAATGAATTGGAAAAATATTAACTTAAAGAGAAGAAAAAAAATTCTTACCGTTTACCCATTCCTCATAATTTTTAAGATGTATAGAAAAATAAAATCTTATATTCTGACTCTGGACAGGACAACAAACATAACATCTCATTCTCTGCTGAAGGAGAAGTAAAGGAGGAAAAATCTTTGAAGGAATGAGGGATGAAAGGAAGGAAAGAAGGAAGCAAGGCAGAGAGAGAGGATCTTTCATTATCACTTGTTTGAGTTCTAAGTCTCTCATCTAGTTTCTCTGGCTACCCTTGGAGAAGCATGTGATTCTAACTTCTAACCACATAAAGATTAATAATAAACTTTTCTAGTATAATAAAAATCCTTTTGTAACATGCAAAGAAAGCATTTAATTTTTTTTTTGTTAGTACACTGTGGTTATACCTAATAGTGGGGTTTATTTGATATACTTGTGCATGAATGGAATGAAATTTGCTCCATCTCAGTCCCCAATTCTTCTTCTCTCCCTCCCTTTTCCCTCCCTCTTTTCCTCTTCTTCTACTCATTTTCCTGCTATTTATTGCTTTTTAATTGGTGCTTTAAAGATATACATAAAGATGGAATTCACTGTGGTAGTTATATATGTATATAATTCTGGTTTTGTTTTCTGTCAAACACTGTGTAAGTCTATAATATTTATAAATCATTTGATCTGTGTGTAAGTCAGTTAGGGCTGCTGTAACAATCTATGGACCTGGTAGTGCATAGAGCATACATTTATTTCTCACAGTTCTAGAGCCTGGGAAGTTTAAGAGTGAGGCTCTAGCAGATCTGGTGTCTGTTACAAGCTCTTCTGGTTCACAGAGTAGTCTTCTCATTGATCCTCACATGGCAGAGAGCAAGAGCTCATGTCTCTTCTCAGAAGGGCACTAATGCCATTCACAAAAGCTCTGCCTTTTTAACTTAATCACCTCCCAACAGCCCATATCCTAATGCCATCAGTTTGGGTTAGATTTCAACATGTGAGTTTTGTGGGAAACACACAGTTCATCCAAAACAGCAAGGGAAACCACCATAAAAAAATCCAAAGAACATGTTAAAGACTACAAAACAACGGGTATATTAGTACAAGCTTCCTCTAAATCTTTGAAAGAATATGAATAAAGGGGAAGTAATAGGCAGTTAAAAACACTTTATATTTGGAACTACAGAATGATTTACTAATTGTAAAAGCAACTAATTCAATTCTCCTTTACCTCATAGATATTCATTACATGTATGGAGAATTCTAAATCAAGTCCCAGATAACTCAAATCCTCTTCTTACGTTTTGAAAGGTATTTCTTCTAAGAAGTCTCAGTAATTCTGTATTAGGCATATGGGCCTTATGGTTCCTTTACATATTCATATTTACTTTCTAAGGTGAAGTACTATAGGCTGATAAGATTAATGACTCTTTTCTTAGAAGTTCCATTGTAGTGAAAGCCCACATATAATATTATTGCAAGTAATGCATAATTGTATTTGTTTCTTCAAATATGCAACCTCTACTAGACTGTAATTCCCTGAAGTCAAGAAGCACAGATTAATGATCTTTGTACCCTCACAATTTTTTAAAAATCATGTAAAAATTATGATGATGGCTGGAGTATTCAAAACCTAGGTTGACTTTCTTCACCTTTTCCTAATTGAAGTAATGTTGAGTTATTCACCTTTATTCTGTTATGAATTTATTTTGGTGGTAAACTGTGCTAAGGTTTAAAATACTGCTATTGCTTATCTCAAGAGGAAAACACAAGAAGGAAAACATGTATTAAGGGTAATAAGATATTACCTTGGACTGAGAAAAGAGAAAGAGAAAAAGAAGTCCTCTAGCTCAGACTGCACTTGTTGCCTATTGACAAGAATTTATATTTAAAGTAGCTGTTTGTAGGCAACAGGTTGTAGGGTCTTGGATTTTGTGTGTTTGTTTTAATCTCACTCTGACAGTTTCTGCTTTAATTTACCATTCACATTTAGGGTCATTAGTAATACAACTGGGTTAATATCTACTGTGATTGTAACCATCCTCTATTTGCTATACTTTTTATTTCTCCCCTGCATTTCTAGATTTCTTGATTTTTATTAATGATATGATTCTATTTTGTCTCTTCTCAGCACAATTATTTTACATTTTTGAGAAATTTTAATTGTCCAGTTAGCGTTTTGCAATATGCATTTTACCGAATAAAATCTGTCTAAAATAAAAAGAAAGAAAGAAAGGAAGAAAGAAAGGAAGACGGTCAGAACCATATATAGCTTCTCCAAAGACTCCTGCATTAATTAGGTGGCAATTAGTAGCAAAAACCCAAAAGATTTGAAAGGTTGGTATGCAGAGGAGTGAAGCAAGCATCAGGATTTTTTCAAGTCAAAGATTGATTAGGAACCATATTAATATTTTGCAATCCCCTCTGCTCCATTTCCAAGAAATATATAGAACTGTAGCAGGACTCTATGAGTTGTTAGGATGGCTCAGAAAATACTTTACGGGTTATGATTTTGTTGTTGTTATTATTATTCTACTTGTCCAAAAGAACACAAGTACATATTGTGAGTTATGTACAAATAAAAATCCAGTTGATTCACAACTGATTTTGTGAACTGAATATCATAACCATGATCTTTATTTAATAGATTTAGCTCAGATTGTGGAATAAAAAGAACACTGAAACTACCAGAATTGAAGTTCTATATTATTTATAAAAGTTTTTATGGTAGACTATTTCAGAACAGTGTAGTAAAATTTGTATCTTCTAAAAGCTAAATAAAGAACAGTTGTCCCAACCAAGAAAGCACTATTTTTATCATCTTTTTTTTTTTAAAATTGTATATTGCTTGTGTAATACTTCAAGTGCCTGTTTTTCTTTTCCTTCTCAAACATTATACCCATGCCACTTACCCTTTACTGTAGTCAATCAATGAGGCCAGATGGCTAGCCCATCCACCATAAGCTGCAGGGAAAAGGAAACCTCATACTTCACATCATTATCTTTATGACAATTCACAGTGTAAGACATCCCAAGGCTTATTCTAAAAGGTACTAATTGGATGTTCTATGGCTGATATGAGCAGAGAAAGAAAATATATAGGTCATGCTGAAGGACTTTATGGTATGAAAAAGAGTAAGCTAAACAAAAGGCACATTAGTTAAAATAAATTTTAAACAAATTAAATATAAAGAAACATAAAGGCACTAGTACATTTTAGACCTTGAACTTCTAATATCAAACAGCATCTGTCAATTATCAATAAATAAAACAAAGTAATATTCCCTTTGCAGAGACCGTAATATTCAAGTTCTTTTAATATCAAACCGAATAATAAAACATTAGTACATGAGTCTAAGAGTAGGAACTGGCATTTCTAACACATGTTCTGATCTATACTGTCTTGTGAAGACCATAAGCTGCATCTTAAAATGTCAATGGAAATTATTAATCACCTAAACATTCTATCTCACATTCTGATTTTTGAATAGTTACGACAGCAATAATAACCCATCAACAAAATGGTGCTAGTTATACCAATGTGATGAAATAAGAAGAAAAAAAGAAATAATATCAAAATAGTAACAAAGACTAGAGCATTTTCTATTAAATTTGAAATAAAATGTTAAAATTTTAATTACTTTAAAAATAATGTATTTAAGCTCAGCGGAGGAAAGATAATTATGAAACTTTATTTAAACTGTTTATATTATCAGAGAGACACTATTGATTAATTATTGCTTTCCAAATTGATAAGTAAAATTTTGTTTATAGCATAAAGGTATAAAAAATGTTTTGATACATGTATACATTGTGTAACGCCTAAGTCAAGCTAATTAACATTATCCATTATCTTGCATAGTTATCATTTTTGCTGTGAAAACTTTTAAAATCTACTTTCTTAAAATTTTCAAATATATAGTACATTGTTATTAATTATAGTTATCATATTGTAAAATAGATCTTCTGTACTTTTCTTTCTGTTTAATTAAAATTTTGTACATTGTAATCAACATCTCTCTGATCCTCCTACCCGCTACCTTCTCATAACCACCATTTTTCTTCTGTTTCTATGAGTTTAACATTTTTAGGTTGCAAATACATATGTGTCATGCAATATCTATCTTTCTGGTCTGGTTTATTTCACTTAATGACCTCAAAATTTATCCATGTTCAACAGAATAGGATTGCTGTCTTTTTAAGGCTGAATTACATTGTATATCAATGCCATATTTTTATTATCCATTCATCTCAGTTTGGAAACTTAATTTCTCGTCATGGCTATTGTGAACAACTCTGCAACAAGCTTGAAGGGTTCAGATATCTCTTCAACATACTGATTGTATTTCCTTTGTATATACACCCAGAGGTAGAATTGCTCAATCATGTGGTAGTTTTATATTTAATTGTTTTAGGAACCTCCACAGTGTGTGTGCTAATGCACATTTCCTCTAGTCATCCTCAAGAGGTCCATTTTACTTTTCTTTACATGCTTGGTAATATTTATTTTTCATTTTTTTTAATGACAGGAATGAGGCTATATTTCTAAGAAATTCCCTAGATATAAAATCTTAAATCAAAACTTTGATGAAGTTAGTTTGCCGTGATTCCTCCTAAGAAGCATGAAACAATTTGCCCTTTACAACAATAAAACAGACAACACAGAGAGACTGGGCATATTTTTAGAATAACTGTCTAAAGAAACTATGTTATCATTGACATTTTAACCATGCTAGTATTCTTGTGACTCCATGAGGTATACAGAGGGTTGAGGGAATGAGTTTAGTGGTCAAAGCTATAAGAGTAGACAAAATAAAAACTGAGAAAGTGGAGGTGATTTACATATTTTGTGAATAATTCAATTTTGGAGGAATTCCCAAAAATATCTTCAAATATTTCTAACTTCCAAGTAAACCAAGAAAAATTTGAAAATAACTTTTGTTTCATTATATCTATTTTATGTCTTGTTCTTTTGTTTGGAGTTTATTCTGCATTTGAGCAAGTCATATAAAAATCCAAGTTTCAAAAAAGAAAAAGGTCAATATAATGAAAGTAGGTTTTACATAATAAGGAGCTGAACACATAAATAATGGAAGCTAACATTTTGGTTTAAACAGAAGAAGTCAGACACCAAATGCCTCCTACTCTAGGATTTCATTTATATCACATTTTATAAAAGAAAAATTGTAGGGATGAAAATCAGATGGTGATTGCCAAGAAGTAGGGATGGGGGTAGGCATTGCACACAAAAGATACTAGTTAACATTTGGGTGTGATATAAATATTTTGTATTTTGATTGCATTGGTGCTTACATAACTGCATATGTTTTCAGACTTTTAGAACTGGATACATAATATGAGTAAATTTCATTAAGTATACTCTACAGCTCAATAAACTGATTTCAGAGAAGAGAAATAAGTATTCAACTTAAATTTAGAAAGTATTTGCTTAAATTGCCAAGACAATGTGATCTAAATATCCTGTCACATTATTTCCCCAAATGATTTCCTGATTCCTTCTTTTAAAACTATGTAGAATGACCTTAGAGTAAAAAAATACCAACTCATTTTTTTTTCAGTCTGACATTTTTTAAAAATCCCCCAAAATAAGGATAAGTCACTCTCACTCATTTTTCCAAAAACAATTAATGTAATTGCTTGAATTTGAGTCATATAAAAATGAAAAGTACAAAAATGCTTTTGTAGTCATGAAAAGATTATTTAAAATCAGAATATGTGCACCTGAAAATTATGATGAGATTAAAAAAAATAAACCACTAATAAATATTATCTTTTTCAGAGAAAAGGAATGTATAAAAGAAAACTAAAATTTATATAAAATTTCATTAAGAATTATCTAATTTATTGAAGAGAAAAATATTTTAGTAGTTTTAATCTTTCCTTTAATTCGTAGTCTAAAAATTTCATATTAATAACTTCCAATTAAGGAAACTGATAATAATCTCAAAAAGGTTTTCATGAAACCTTGTAGAATATTTCAAATGTCCCCGAAGGCAGAATTTAGCTCAATTATGAGCTAAATTTTCAATCAACATAAAGAAACATCTTCTACCTGATTCAAAATATGGAAATAATTCCATCAATTGAAAATTTCTAGCAGGAATGAAAAATAATCTCTCTCTCTCTCTCTCTCTCTCTCTCTCTTTCTCTCTCTCTCTCTCTCTCACACACACACACATACACACACACATCTATATCTATATATTAGTGAAAAACTTTTCAGTGGTATAGATATTAAATTAAGATGATAGCTTTAAATTATAATTTTTCTTAATTCTAATATATTTATGTGATATAATAAAACCAATATACATATATTCTACACTGTGGGAAAACAAGTTAGAGTAAAATCCTATTAAAATGATATGTATTTTTAAAATTCAGTTAAATTGATATTTAAATTCTCTTTCCTATGTACATGAGAGTAAACTTTGGTTGACTTGCTTATGTTTATCCAGTTAAAGTGACAACTAAGGACTCATACATTATATCTTGCTCAAAGCAAAATGTTACTTTTATTATTTCACAATATATTATGGATTTTCTCTTCAGTTTAAATAATAGTGAATGACACTTATTTGATTAAAAAGTAGTAGTCAACTGCCTGGGCATTCTGTTGACCGTTTATAAAGAAAGACTTAATTTATCTTAAGAAAAAAAAATGTTGCCTTCAGTCTTTTCCAAATGACTGACATATAATTGTGGCAAAACTCCTGGTAAATTATGTTAAATAAAGGAAGGTATCATCAGCTCTCACTTGCAAATTGGATTGGATGCCAAATCCATATTAAGAAAAGATAGAAAAAGTAGTCAGTATATTATGCAGTGAAGGCATCCACTCACTGCTCATGACAGACATCCCAGAGTTCTCATATGCAGAAAACAAGAGAGAAAACTCATTCTTGGAGATACGTGGATAAGGAATATGGAAACATAAAGGATCACAGTGAATATTGCCATATTTAGAAAAGTTGTGATATAAAAGTAATACTTCTGGAACCTCAAAAGATATTCAAGATTTTAAGTTATGATTAAAATATCAGCCCACCACCAACTTTCAAGGATCAACTTTCTCTTGGTGGATGTGTGTGTGTGTGTGCGCGCCCATACACACACACATAATTATATATATATACTTATATATATAATGTGTGTGTGTGTGTATATATATATATATATATATATATATATATATTTTTTTTTTTTTTTTTTTTTCAGTACCAGGGCCTCATGCTAGACAAACATTCTACCTCTAAGCCACATCCCAAGCCTTTTTGGTATATATTTTTAGAGGGTGAAGCTTGAGATACTTTTTCGTTTTCCTACCCACAATTTGTTCCCCAATCTGTCTGTTCTTGTGTGTTTCATTCACTTCAGTTAAAAATCCTCACTCAGTTTGCCATGGTTTGATCAAAGGCTATCCTAGAATTTGGCGTTTTCAACACAATGTTATCACTTTGTAAGCTTCAGTAAAAACAATTTTTCCTTTATTGTCTGAATTAATATAAGCCCTGGCAGAAACAGATGGTACATATATTGGTAAACATGAAGAAAGTTTAATAATGGTTTATTTACTAAATTGTAGGTAGGATACTCTAGTAGGATTGCTATCCAGATTTGAGTGTATATAATGCTAAGTACCCTTACATCTAAAGAGGAAAGTGATTAGAACACTTTCCAGAAGCAGAAGGAGGTAGTTCCTTAGAAAGAGCCAGATCATTAGAATCTTAGATTGAGAGTTATTCAACCCAAAGAAGCTCCTCTGGAGAGAAGCTGGACACTCCAACTTTATTTTCTCCCCTGCACCC
Source organism: Marmota monax (assembly GCF_021218885.2). Lineage (NCBI taxonomy): Eukaryota > Metazoa > Chordata > Mammalia > Rodentia > Sciuridae > Marmota > Marmota monax. Next base: position 18,679,662 of record NW_026694084.1, on the reverse strand, counting down.
TTTCTCTTGCTAGGGCTCTCTCTAAGCCCAACCAGAAACGAAGGCAGAGGAAGAAGGAGTATCTTGAAGTAGTTTCCACCAATCAGATGCATGAGGACACAGAGCTTGAAGAAGGGCAGGGAGGGCAAAGGCTAGATCTTGAGATGCAAATCAGAGATATCTATTAGACTTTTAGAGGTAGTATATAATATCTGTTAAGCCTTATTGATGGGTTAGAGTAATGAATTGTACTATCATGCAGATTATAAAAATGCAGCTATATATAAATAGTCATTTCCAAGTCTTCAATGAAAGTTTTGATGACCTTTCATGGAGGTTGCCTTTTTTCAATGTCCCTAACTTCTAATGTCAAATCTATCTGTAGCTCTCTATTTTGATATCCAAAATTATATCTTTTCCAAATCATACTTTTACTGGAAGAACTTGTATTCATCACAAGATTCATCTCCTTGTCTCACAATTATATGTCTCAATATTTCCAAAGTAACACAGTAGAAATGGGGTTTGCAGGCACTTCAAGTAGAGACTACATGGACGTCTTCCCAGCAGGTACATATACTTCCATATTCATCTGCCTGTCTATAGGTGATTATAGCATCCATCTCACATAAATATACTCACTCACATACACAGAATCATACATGAGTATTCACATGTGCAAACATATATGAGAAGAACTATTATTTTTCTCTAAGATAATGAAGACTAAACCACAGGAAGAAAATAAGCATTTTCCTAACTGGGATATATTTGAACTCTATTATTATGAAGGTCAAATCCCTTACAATGGAATTATACTTGGCATTACCATTCAGAACTATGTTATTTCTTTTGTTTATTTCCAACTGCCCTCTATATTCAAATGGTGCCCTCCTGAGCCTAGAGAGAATAAGAAATACATCCCTTATCAAGTCTCATTCAGCAGAAGATTGCGTATCTAGGAAACAGAACACCAGAATCATTCCAATAACATAGTTAATCTATGGTGGCTCTCTGTGATCATCCATTTGAAACAAACAAATAACAACAAAAATGATGTAAAAATAATTGGAGAATTCTATGCTCTACAGCACAGAGTATGGTAATGCCATCTTCTGCTCATCTATGAATGGCCACTTAGGAATACTGCAGTGGCCCAGCCTATGCTGTGTGAGCTGAGAAACACAGAGCTAACAGACAGATGAAAGTAGTTATTTTAGAGTCAAATTTAAAATATCATTGCTGTCATAAATAAGAAATAAATTACCAATAAGGATATATCCCTGTTGTGTAAATTATGTTCCTATATTCCTGTGTAAATCAACAAGTAGTATCCAAAAATGAAATTTGCATGTATTTGTTACTAATGAATATCATCTTTGAATCATATATGATTGTATTAAAATTCGAGTTTCTTGAATAAGAAATAAAAAAGCCAAATAATTATATTTATGCCACTAAATGTCATATGATTTTCGCTTTAACATTTTTACAAAACTTGATATTTTTTACTCATGAACAAAGTTGTCATGTTTAATGTATTCTTTAGTATGTTTGTAGAGCATCCATATATCTATTTGATGTATGATATCTCAAAATCACATTGGTTTCTGAAGCATTCCTATTGAATCTCATATTCCACGATATGCACCAAGTTTTGTTTGCCAGATCTCTTTTTGTTTGTTTGCTTCTATCAATGTATGTTTTGTAGTTATTAAATACAGGTTTAGTTTTTAAAAAAAGGAGATTGGGAAGCTTTTCAGTAAAACATGTTAAATCTGTTTTTAATGACTATTTGGACAGATGAAGACCTGTCTCAAATGTCAAAATAACTGCCTCACACTTGAAACAAGTACTTAGACAAAGTCTGAATTCTTTCTTGATCTCTGAGAAGGGAGAAGTATTGATTCCCTTAAATTAAAAAAAAATACATACATACAGGGAGCAGTCATGTATAGCAGTTCATTGAGTTATTTGTTGAAAAGGCTTAATCTTCCTCCATTGAAGTTCAGAATTTACTTCTCACAGTGACAAAAACAAAGCAAAATCTTCTTTAGAGCCTGAAAATGATCTTATCAATTATTACTTTTCCTTCCTCCAGGTAATCAAGTCATATAATGCAGGGGAAATAAAGAAAAAGCAAGAGTCTCACATCCTGACTGTGTCATGTGTTACTTGTATTTTTTAAGGAAAATTAATTTTGCTGAGTCTGAGTTTCAATTATTTGTTATTGATTATATAGTAATTTATTAGAAGTTCCTAGGTATGGGAGTCATAGCATGTTCTTCAGAATTATTCTGAGGAAGGAGTCATTTTCATAATTAATTAAACAGTAACTATTTACAACTGCATTAAGAGATGTGAAAAACAGGTATTGAAAGCAAAAAGGGCACATAACAAAATTCTGGTGTTTAGGAAAGAGAAGGTGTTCACATGGAAAAAATTATTTAGTTTTGAAGGTAGAGCAGAAAAATCTTCATAAAGTTTTTTGAAGAAGACATTCAAAATTACAGGTGTTTTTATATGCACAGTTTCTGAGATGGGAGTTGACATGATCATGTAAGTTTATTGCATAAAATGAAATCTAGAGGAAGAAGTGTTGAAAATTAAAAAAAAAATCATAGTTCTCTCTCCCTCCCAGAATAAATAAAAAAAGAAAAATAAATCATTTTCCATAGGACTATAACTATTTTTGTAGCTCATCATGTTTAATAGGAAATCCGTTTATAATTCCAATGACATCTTCCACAGAAATAGAAGAAAATAATCTTAAAATTCTAAATGGTCAAAGACCATTAAGCAAAATGAACAAATATGGAGGCATCATACAAACTTACTTCAAAAATGTACTACAATGATAAGGCTATATAAATCAAACAGCATAGTGCTGGCACAAAAACAGACATATAGACCAATGGGATATAATAGGGGGCCCATAAATAAGTCCACATGTCCATAGTAACCTGATGTTTCACACAGTACTACAAATATGCAATGGGAATAGTCTCTTCTGTAAATAGGAACATTGAATATCTACATGAAGAAGAATGAAATTGAACCTGTATTTCATGCCAAATATAATTCAAAATGTATTAAAGACATAAATATAAGACTTGATACTATAAACCTACTAGAAGAGACTATAGTAAAAAGGTTCTCAACATTGGTGTGGGCAAAGATGTTTTTAATGTAATCTCCTAAGTTCAAGCAACAAGAGCAAAAATAGGCAAATGGGATTGTAACAACCTAAATAGCTTGTGCACAGCTGAAGAAATAATCAAAATAGTGAAAAGTAACCTACAGAATAGGTGAAAATATTTTCCAACTCTGTCTCTGATAAGGAGTTCATATCCAAACTGTTTATAAAAAGAATTTCAACAACTCATAGAAGACAGATAACCCAATTAGAAAATGGGGAAGTAACACAAAATGACATTTCTACAAAGAAGATATACAAATGGCTCATGGATAATGAAAAAGTACTCAACGTGTCTAACCACCAAGCCAATGCAAATTAAAGGCCACAGTCAGATAGCACATCTCACCTGTGAGAATGGCTACTATTAAATGATACTAAGTGTTGGTGAGGATGTGCAGAAAAATAACATTTACATGTTGCTATATAACTGGAAATAGAAAATGTGGTATAAATAAACAACAAAATGCTTTTCTGCCTTAGAAAAGGAAATCCTGTCACATGCAACAATATGGATGAGTTTGGAGGACATTATGCTTAATTAAGTAAGACAGTCACAGGAAGATAAATGCCACATGATTTCACTTAAATGTATAAAGTAAAAATGTGGAAGTAATAGAAACAAAGAGCAGAAACACTTTTCTGTTGTCCCTGAAGGAGCAAACTGGCATGTTGTAGAGAGGGTCTAATAACAGAAAATGGTGACAACCTATAAACCACAGGAACCCGATTTTTCCAGAAATCACTGATCTTGGAAAAGGACACCAAGTTTCAGATAAGATCAGAGCTCTGGCTGACTTGACAGCAGCCACGTTCCAAGGAGATTGTATTTGTAGCTGTATTCCAGTTAAACCATGCTTAGACCTCAGACCCAAGGGAATTGTGAGATAATACATATGCCGTGACTTCTAATTTTGTAGTAACTTTTTTTTATGCAATAATAGATGACTCATGTAGCTATAGTGTGGTAAACAGCAGGACTAGTACAAAAATTGGTGATTAATTAATTAATTTACTCATTTAATATTTACTATTATTATTTCACTAGGAAGAAGAGCAAACAAATTTTATAGTCCAAAACCTAGTCTTAAGGCATAGAACATAACAGATACAGATGGGGTTATATAGTTAAAGTAATAAAAACTGAGTTATAGGATCTAAAATTAGAGTATATTTTTCTCATTGCATGTTCATATCAAGGAGCCGCTCCTAGGTTCAAGGGTGAGAAAGTGAAGTTTAACAAGGAGCTGGAAGAACTAGCTGGAAAGAACATTGTAAACAGAAGGAATTTTATAACAGGGCTACTATATTAAAGCAGGATCCTAATGCTTTTGTAGCCTGTTTCCATTAAACAATAAATGGCTTGAATACAGATATTATATAATGTTTTCCATTCAAAGAGTTTACATAATTAGGTGCTCCTTATACACTAGAGGATTAAAAGAAAAAAATAAATTAATCAGTGATATCACAAGAAAGTGGGTATTAAAATGGGGTATAAAAAGGTGTTTCTCATCTGAGAACTGTCCAATGATTATATAGACTACCCCTTAGAATAGCTGTATCGCTATAATTTAAAGTCTAAGCAGACAATATAGTCATCACTAAACAGCACTGAAAAACAGTGAGTGACCTATTGAATCCATTCTAGTTTTCAACATCTGCTCAATCCTAGGAGTGGTAAACAAAAATCATGGTAGACATGGTGGGGCATCTTCATAAAATCAGAAATAGCAACTGGAAAAATGGAATTGCCAGAGGAGAAAAGCCTTGGAAATAAGATGCCTTATCAAATAGAGATAATATGGAAATATGAAAGAGCAGTTTCATGCAGATGGAAAAAGCAGGATTTTTTTTATCTTAACAGAGTTTAAATGAGCAATGCATATAAATACATGAGGAATTATATGAGGAATGCCATTTCAAAGGATCATCAGACTTTCTGGACTCCTTTCTCAGAATATAAGTGCTTTTGTGAAGTATAATAACTCATATGTCCATGCTCATGTAAGGTGGAGGACCAGTCTTTAGAATTCAAAAATTTCAGATGCCTTAGTTGGAAGACCTTCCATTTTTCTCCATTCAGACCCAAGTTTCAAATTGGAGGTGAAGAAGTTGGTACACGTGCTACAGCCATAGCACAGGTAGGTTGGTCAGCCTTTGTAGCCAAAACTCTAACAGACTTTTCTTCTGCCTTACTCACCAATGCAGAGGGTTGTATGTAGGTATTACAAAATTGAACTAGACAAGTATGATCTTTTTGAGTACATGGATGATCAAAATTAATTATTATTTAGCAATCTCATTTGGGGCTTATTCTATATATTAATTTGAGCTTAGAGATAATTCCAACAAATCAAATATATGTTTTAATTATTGCCTAGGTCATATACTTTATCATGGAAGTTCATATTGTAATTTAGGGTAAAAATTATGTAAATATAAAGCATAGTAAAACCTTAAAATGGAAAGTAAAATTTGACTTTCATGAAATCTAATTAGTAACCTCTCTAATGAATAATCTGTCTAATTTTGGTAATAAAGTGAGTTATTAGCTACTTGAAGGAGAGGGATTTGACTTTCATTGCTTCTATTTCTATTAAAATATCAGAGCCTAGCATAGTGCCTGACAAATAGTAGAATTAAAAATATTTTAAGACATTAGTGGATGCATAGAAGGATGTTCTCTAATTAAACTAGTCACCTTATTTAGAATTTCATATTTTAAAGTATTAGCTAGATTCCATTTATTATTGAAAATGCTTCAAATAAAACTCCACTGTAATAAAAAATATGTTGATTTTGTCCTTTTAGTGTAACTTATCACATTTAATGAATAAATACTATGACGTCATTGATGTGAGTAACACAATTATCCTGATAATCAGTACAAGCAGGAGGGGTGGGAGAGAGAGAGGAGACCAGAAGGGCAGAATGATAAATTGTTCTGTTAAACAATTTCTAATCATATAAATGATCAAGTGATTTAATCAGCTTCATACTAGATAAGAAAAGATAATGGAAAAAATGAGAAAGGCTTAAATTAGCTTTCAGTATGAAAAAGCAGAATGTAAAATGCTAATTAGTGTTACTGGTATGATGATACTCTCCAGAGAATTAGCACTCTTCTCACAATTTTTCAGTTGCATAAGATAAATGACATATACTATTTAAAAGTGTTATGTGACTAACAATTATATAACTTTATCTCTAGGAGAAATAATGTGAAAATAAAATAATCCATAAATGAATTCCAATAAAATTTAATAGATGGTCAACAAATCTTACTAATGAAAATCATTAACTTAATTATTACTTAGAGTGAATTGATGCCTGAAAATTGTATTTTGTAAGCATAAAAGACTCCAGATTATTATGTGGTAAAGGCCATGAAATTAATAGTCATTAAGAGTTATATTTTAGATGATCCCAAATACTGAATAACATTCTATTGGCCTACATTTAATTATATAAAAGAACTATATCTGGAAACAACAGCATGGTATTAAATTGATAAATATATTCACATATAGGTCTGTAAAATAATATTTAAAATAATTAAATGAAAAAATTTTAAAATACCATACTTGAAGTGTTTATTTTCAGAATTGGATTCTTGCTGTTCATACAGCATTTTCCATTACTGTTTTAGATGAATAACAGACTTTTAAAAACCTTTTTCTTATTTAGGATAAAATAAAACAAAAATCAAAGGATAAAAGATTATAATGACTTAAAATATTTGCTACAGTTGCTTCCAAGAAGTGATTTTATGAGATCATCCACACACAACGTAACTTTCCCAAGGGGTAGTTAGCAGCCCAAGAGAGAAGAAATATTAGCATTAAAAGGAAAGTTCATGCTGCTTGTTCAGTTCAGTCAGATGATATATTTGTTTTGTATGTGGCTCACTTCTTTTGGTTCCCCTATTTAAATACTTTCAGTATACCTTGTGTTGAGTAGGCTAGGAACACTTACTGCCACTTTACAAACTTGAAAGTTACTACATAAAATAAGAAGTACTTGCAAAACTATTTGCTCAGTATTAAAACTACATTAAAAAAAGCCTTGGGTATCAGACATTTGTATTTGCTGTTTATACATTTTTTCTTATAACAAAATATAAATGAGAAACCAAATAATGCATCTCACTATTTTTAATAATAATATTTATAACCGTTTCCATTTATTTTTTGAGTGGCTGATGAAGTGAGATGACATAATCCTTACATCAAGCTCAAACTTATTTGTTTATTTTAAGTAGGCATTAGATGGGAAGTAGGAATTCAATGTTCTGGATTTTATTTTCATTTTAGTGTTCAGTGGTCATTTTTATTGTATTATTACTATTTTTTCATTGGTGCTGTTTTAGTCAGTTTTGCTTTGCTGTGAACAAAAAACCTGACAAGAACAACACAGAGGAGAAAAAGTTGATTTTGGTTCATGGTTTCAGAGGTTTATTTCATGTCGGCTGACTCCATAACTTTAGTCCTGAGCAGAGGCAGAAACTCATAGTGGAAGGGCATGGCACAGGGAACCAGCTCAGGACACAGGAACCAGGAAGGAGAGAGAGAGAGAGAGAGAGAGAGAGAGAGAGAGAGAGAGAGAGAGAGAGAGAGAGAGAGAGAGAGAGAGACTGCGTGCGCACGAGCGCTTCTCTCACCAGAGACAAAATATAAACTCCAAAAGCATGCCTACTTAGTGACCTACTTCCTGGATTCACATCCTTTCTGCCCACAGTTATCATCCAATTAATTCATTCAAGTAGATTAGGTTACAGCTTTCATAATTTAATCATTTTACTTCTGAATATTTTTTTCATTCTCTCACATATGAGCTTTTGGGGGAATGCCTTAAAACTGAACCAGAACAATATATCATAATTATACATAGGAGTTGGATTCAGTATGCAATATTTGTACATGTCCATAACATAATTAGATTAAGATCATTCCCAAGTAACTTCCCTTTCCCTCCTTACCCCCTCCCTTCTCCTGATCTGCTTGTTTTATTCATTCTGATCTCCCTTTTATTATTTTTAATAATTTAATAATTTACTGTTAGCAAAGTTTGATAGATTTTGACCTGACAGAAATAAAATTCTGATATATGAACCAAAAAAAATGTTAACTAGAAAGAGATATGTAAACGAACTTGAAGGTCAGAAGTCTAACTATAAGACACTGAATTAGAAATCAGCAGAAGTGTAGTAGCAACTAAAGCCACCACTGTGGATAGGATCATGCTGCAGGAATTGTAGACAAGAAGAAAAAATGAAGAAACACTAGCATTGAAAGAACTGATGGGAGGAGGGAAGACCTTAAAGGGATTCTGAAAAGGAACCACTTGGGGAAAAATCGATGAAGAGAAAGGAGTAAGAGGTGCTAAGAGTATTCTTAAAAGGAGATTAAAAGTTTCTGAGAATTCTACTGATTTCCTTATATGAAGCCTAATGGTGACCTGTAGAAAAAATATTTTGGTGGTATTACAGGATTAGAAGCCCAATTTCAGTGTGAGAAGGTAAAAATGATCAGGGAGAATATTAGAATGGAAAGTTTCAGAAACAATGTGAACATTTTTGGCCATTAATGAATGTGAAAAATGAAAAAAAAATACATGGTGAGAGAAGTGAAAAGGGAAGGTTGTACATGGTTTAATTTATTTTTATATGAAAGAGATGCTGCCAAGGGGGGGAAAAAAACTATTAGTGAAGGTACTAAAGTTATAATTGAAGGAAGCACTAAAGAATACAGGAATATCCTAAAGAATTTCAGATGTTACAGGAAGCAAATATTAAGTAGAAAGACTATATTTTAAAGCACATCTATAAAATGTAATTATTTCTTCTCTTTTCTTTTCTCTACACTCAGAGAAAAACTAGTTATAACAACATAATTTTCTCCTGTCTTTACTACACTGACTAAAAAACTAGGGCCCATTTCTGTGGTAACCAAGGAGAAGCCCAAGAGAATGCAATTAATTACTTTTGTTATTCTAATAAGGACCTTGATAGAGACAGAAACAAATCAAACAATATTTTATACAGAAAAGAGAATTACTGTGTTTATAGGAAATTATAGATGACTTGTTAAACGGAGACAAGTTTCTTTCTTCCATATGGATTCCTGAGTTTCTGTCCTTAGGTAGTATATAAGTGTGTGACCTAGCTGGTTCACTAATTAAAGAAATGATCATATTCTGGGAGCTGAAATGAACCACATTTTATTCTATGAATGTGTAATTATATCACAATAAACCTGTATTAGTCAGGGTTCTCTAGAAGAACAGAACCAATGGGATGGAGATATATAACTAGATTGGCTTACACAACCAGATGCTGGATAGTCCTATAGTGGCTATCTGTAGGCTGGAAAGCTAGAGGAACTGAAACAAGAGGGATCAACTATGCTACCCAAGTCCAAGACAGAAAACCTGGAAACTCCCTGGAGAATCACTGTCAGAGTCCACTTTGGAAGAGAGAAGGAGCTGGAATTTGATGTCTTCAGACAATCCCAGCAGCAATCAATAACCCATTTAAGAAACTAGAACTTTCATATGTTGCTGTTTCCTTTTTCTTCCAACTTTTATCCCATCTAAACCTCCAACCTATTGGATGGTCCAACCCACTTAGGGTGGGTCTTCTGTTCATTATCCCATGGGCTAAATTTTCAAATACCCTTATTGACACAACCTGGAGCCTCTTAGGTGCTTTTTAACCCAATCAAGTTGACAATTCAGATTAGTCATTATAAAGCCCCACCATTATGTATAATTGTGATGCACTAAGAAAAACATAAAAATAGAAATGATATTTTAAACTCTTACAGATAAGAATAACAATGAAGATGGATTTATGGCCAACTTCAATGGAGGAGTCTTAGAATTCATTCTACTACCAGTGCTTAAACCTTCTTCTCCTTTCCATCTGACACTCTCACTCTACCTGGCACTTATTAATCTACAGAACTTTGTTAACAAAGAACATCACTATTTAGGGAAGCAAGGAAAATGTATTTCAAACTCTCAACTCTAAACTTTCTATTTATTACGAATGAATGAAAGAAATTGTAATCCAAGCAGTTAAGATTCACTCATATATTATATGGTTAGCTATTTTATCAGAGGTGGGTGAGGATTTCAATGGTAAGAGTAAATAAAAGATTTATTTGAGAAATGGGAGCATAGCCTCAAGGCAAAGAACCAAGCTAAGTCAGGGGGGAGGTTGGTGGCACTCATTGTGAGAATAAAGATCAAAGGTGTTTTCCTTGAACTGTAGAAGAAACGTTATTTTGTCAAGAGTTTATCCTTTTCTTTCCTTTGCTGCAATTGTCTTTAAAAATGTGCCAATTGGTAGTTAAATAGATCCTTTCTTGACCATAGTCTTGGGGAATTTGAAGAGACAGATGAGTAATTGGGAAAATGTGCTCCTAATTTTGTCTGTCCATAGAGATAGAACGTGATCCTCTCTCTTTAATAAGGTAAAAAGGTAAAAGAAAACAGAAAATAAAAATAAGTGGTTAATGCACTAAGAGTCCAACTGGGATCAACACACAGATTGAAGAAGAGACCATAGACCTTTATCAGTTGAAAAAGGATGAAAGCTTATTGTGGAGGATACAGCCTAATAACTGAGAGGGCAAATTATGAATTGAGATATATATCTTATGACTGGGTGAGTAAGAAACTTAAGAGCAGATACTTTGAAATGAGAAATAGTGGTTGGAATTAATATTATGTATCTAAGGTAACACAGGTCCAATGCTGGTTATTTTAGAACATCTGATTTGGGCTGAAAAATCAGTTTAATTATGACAATAGTGAGAAAAGTAATGTCTTTAGAAAGAAACCAGGTTTCAGTTTAAACCAGAGGGGTAGGAAATGATTACTGAAAAGTTGATGGAGGTGTAGTAGATAAAATGACCGTCCCCAAATCTGTGGATATGATCTTACCCGATAAGAGGGACCTTGATGATGTGATTAAGGTTAAAGATGGAGAGATGGAAGATTAGCCACAACTATCTAGGTATGCTCAGTTTAATCACATGAGTGTTTTAAAACAGAAAACCTTTTTTTTTGGTTTTGATCAGAGGGAGTGTGACCACAGAAAAGGGGTCAGAGAAATTCAGTGTTGCTTGCTTTGAGGATAGAAGAAGTTGACTGTTCACTAAGAAAATGTGGGCAACCTCTAAATGTTCAAGAAGGCCAGAGAATAAAGTCTCCTCCAGAGCTTCCAGAAGAAAATGAAGCCCCTCCACGATGCTTTGATTTTAGGATTTTGAACAACCAGCACTGTAAGAAATAAAATTTATGTTGTTTAAGCCACTATGTTTGTGGTCCTTTGCTACATCAGTTGTGGAAAATTAATATGTAGTGAAATTGATTAATCATGGGAATGGAAGGAAACATGAGGATTCTGGTGACCATTTCACAAAGTTGTTGATATACTCAATAACATTGAATATATAAACCATTTAACAATCTGGAACATAGGCTTTCAGAACTTGTAGTAATTATTTAATATATTTTTTATTTATTGCAAGTGCTATGAATCAAACAACATAGTAATTAGTAGTCACTGCTGATGAGATGCTGAAAAATGTATACATGGAATTACTCTCAAATAGTTTCTACTTTTCTGAAAGTGGAATTAATTATTGTAGGTAACCAAACATTATAGTTGGGAAATAAAAGAACTGTGACACTTCCCCCGCCAAGAATTTTTTTTAATTCTTTGAGTCTTAGTTTTCTTATTTATGAAATAGGGCTTTCTCATATACTGTATAAACTGCTTATAATGACTAAATATTTCATGTAAAAGCAATTGACATGAAATATTTTTAAAACATGTTTAATGTTTTATAGTGCTTGTGTGTGTGTATCTGTAAAGGCTTGAGTGTAATTTATGGTGAAAAATACAGCAACTCTTCTTTATCACTCTATATTTGGCTGCAGTTACAGTGGTAATAGAGATGTTGTAAGTGGCATTAGGTAATGCGAGCTTTTCACATTATTAGCAGTGGAGTTGTTAAGCAACCCATTTATTTGTGGAGCTGCCATGGCTTCACAATTAAGGGGAAACACTAAAATCAAGGAAGTGTTTCTTAGTAATTTGTCGAGGATCAATTTAATTGTCCTTTGGCACTCAGTGCTACTGAAACTCAATAAATAGTTCACTTGTAGGAAATGTGATGATGAGTAAAACCCAATAGAAAAAACACAGCAGTCACTGTTAGTCACTATTCAGCTTTTGCCCTGAGGATGCTATCATGTGATGCCTAAATTCAAATATTGCAACATGGAAAAGTCTAAATGCAAAAGTAAGTATCCTAATCATTGATTGAACCACATAACACCTATTTACTGAGTAACAATTATATTGTATGCTTTGTTAGTTCCCATGCAAAGATGAATTAGGAACAATTTCTACATCAAAGGATGATAAATAATAGTAACTGGCTTGTTTATATTGTTTTTCAGTTTACAAAAAAATTGTGTTTTTTTTTTTTATTTCAAATGCTAAATTCCTGTTAATAGACACAGGAGTGCATGTGTAACACTGACTGTTATAAGAGAGCGAGGAATCTACAAGGAATCTGTAATTTTTGCCTGGATGGTGATTAAATGAGTTAACTAAATGTTATAGTTTGGATGTGGAGTGTAGTCTAAAACCTCATGTGTGAGATAATGAAGAACATTCAGAGGTGAAATGATTGGGTTTTGAGAGCCTTAACCCAATCAGTGGATCAATCTCCTGATATGTATTAAGTGAGGGGTTACTGTAGACTGGCAGAGTATGGCTGGAGGAGGTGGATTCCTGAGGGGCATGCCTTTGGGGTATATATTTAGTAAGCTGAACTTAACTTTTCTTTCTGCTTTCTGATAATGTCCTGAGCTACTTTCCTCTACCACACTCTTCTGCCATGATGTTCTGCCTCACTTTGAGCCCTGAGGAATGGAGCCAGCCTACTATAGACTGAGACTTCTGAAACCATGAGTCTACAAATAAACTTTTCCTCCTCCAAAATTGTTCTCATTAGGTCTTTTAGTCACAGCAGTGAAGAAGCTGACTAAAACACTAAAGGTGAAAATCCGAGTTATGATACACAGTACTACTAGGCATTTAAAGTAAATCCTGATACTTTTTTAAAAAATACATTCTGCTCTTTTAAAAACTGAATTTGTTTTTAAACAAATTGTGGTGGGCTTAGTTTTCTCAATCATAATTTTCTTTTTTATTGAAATTTTTTTTGCAAATTTGTGTAGTACTATATTAAAAATAAATAAACTTGCAGAGAGGAAAATAAAAGAAGCAAAGACATTAAAATGTTAATCAAAATACCTCTTCATTCTTTTCTCATTTTTATTTTTAATTAATTTTAACTGGCAATTAACAATATTATATATTTATAATGATGACATGATGTTTTAATATATGTATACATTCATTATGCAATGACTAAATCAAGCTAATTAGCATATGCATTACATCACATATTTTGGTGGCAAGAGTATTTAACATCTAATCTCAGCAATTTTCAAGTGTATTTCATATTGTTTTTTTTTTTTTATTTTATTTTTTTTTTATTGTTGGTTGTTCAAAACATTACATAGTTCTTGATATATCATCTTTCACACTTTGCTTCAAGTGAGTTATGAACTCCCATTTTTAGCCCATATACAGATTGCAGAATCACATCAATTACACATCCATTGATTTACATATTGCCATACTAGTGTCTGTTGTGTTCTGCTGCCTTTCCTATCCTCTACTATCCCCCCTCCCCTCCCCTCCCCACCCTTCTTCTCTCTCTACCCCCCCTATTGACCTTCATTTCTCCCCCTTGTATTATTTTTCCCTTTCCCCTCATTTCCTCTTGTATGTTCTTTTGTATAACCCTGAGGGTCTCCTTCCATTTCCATGCAATTTCCCTTTTCTCTCCCTTTCCCTCCCACCTCTCATCTCTGTTTAATGTTAATCTTCTTCTCATGCTCTTCGTCCCTACTCTGTTCTTAGTTACTCTCCTTATATCAAAGGAGACATTTGGCATTTGCTTTTTAGGGATTGGCTAGCTTCACTTAGCATAATCTGCTCTAGTGCCATCCATTTCCCTGCAAATTCTATGATTTTGTCATTTTTTAATGCAGAGTAATACTCCATTGTGTATAAATGCCACATTTTTTTAATCCATTCGTCTATTGAAGGGCATCTGGGTTGGTTCCAAAGTCTTGCTATTGTGAATTGAGCTGCTATGAACATCGATGTAGCAGTGTCCCTATAGCATGCTCTTTTTAGGTCTTTAGGGAATAGACCAAGAAGGGGAATAGCTGGGTCAAATGGTGGCTCCATTCCCAGCTTTCCAAGAAATCTCCATACTGCTTTCCAAATTGGCTGCACCAATTTGCAGTCCCACCAGCAATGTACAAGTGTACCCTTTTCCCCACATCCTCGCCAGCACTTGTTGTTGTTTGACTTCATGATGGCTAAATCTATTAACCAGTATTTTCAATGGAACTTGCATATAACACAATTTAATAATTTTAAGTGTGCAATTTTGTAAGTTTGAGGAGCATCATATAAAATATTTTTACCACCGCAAAATGTTTTCTCATGCCTTTTGCAATCAACCTTACCTCTCCTAATCATTGCTCTGTTTTCTGACATTATAGTTTTGCCATTCCAAGAATATCACATAAACAAATTGTAGATTTTGTGAATATGCCAAGACTTTCTTTCACTTAGGCTGATCATTTTCAGCTTCATCCATGTTGTTGGGTGTATCAGTAATGAATCAGTAGTTATTTGCTTTTATTGCCAAGTAGAATTCTGTTGTAAGGTTAAACCATAATTTCTTTATTAGTTCACAAATTGATAGACATGAGAGTTCTTTCCAGTATGTGGATATTATGAATATAAATAAGCTGTTATGGATATCTAGATACAATCCTGTCTTTGAACATAACTTTTCATTTACTTTTAGTGAGTCCTTAGGAAAGGATTTCTGAATCTTATTAAGAAACTTTTAAAGGGTTTTGCAAAGTATTTATATCATTTTCCATTCTCATCCACAAAATGTGACTCTTCTACTTGTATTATAATATCTTCAACAACATTTGACGCTGGTTTTAATATTTTGATTGACATTCAATGGTGTCTTGTTGTGGTATTACTTTACATTTCCCTAATTACTAATGAGAATTTATCAACATGCTATGTCTCATTCTTAGATTTTCTCTGTGGAAGTATCTACTCATATTTTTGTAAGTGGCATTAGGTATATAGGTTGAATTCTTTGTCTCATCCTGGTGAGTTGAAAATATATATTCTGGAGAGGAGTCCTTATGAAGGATACACAAAACATTTGCATTTTGTAATATAATGTATTTTTTAAAGTGTACTCATAAAGTTTTGAGGTTCTGGCAAGAGCAAGTTCAGTTCCCCTTCTTTAGCAGTTGATTAAGTCAACTAAATAACTACTTCCCTTATGCACTCTAACATTCTGGGGTCAGTACATACCTACCTTACTTGTGCCAGAGCCACATACCAGAAACCTAGGGACAGGCCCTATGCCAAGAGCCAGTGAAATTGTTCAAATTAGTCAATTCAGAGTGAGCTTATGCAACCTAGCTAATCCTACCCTTCTTTTTATTTTTTTTCTTGGTACCGGGGATTGAACTCAGGGGCACTTGACCACTGAGCCACATCCCTAGCCCTATTTATATTTTATTTAGAGACAGGGTCTCACTGAATTGCTTAGTGCCTAGGTTTTGCTGAGGCTGGCTTTGAACTGAGGATCCTTCTGCCTCAGCCTCCTGAGCCTCTGGGATTACAGGTGTGTGCCAGTGTACCCAGATAATCCTTCCCTTCTTGCCACACAAAGCTACCTCTTGGGCTTTGGCTTGCACTTATCCTATTCTCAGCTGCAACCTTCCAGGTGTCCCTGTGTGACAGCCTTCTCTCATTTGGAGATGTAACAAAAACTTTTGCTGCTTACCTATGTAAGTGTCACTGTGTTTTGTCTTACAATCAAAAGAATCTTCAAATCTAAAACACCTTTTATTCTACTACAGTGTACTGACAAACAATAGACTGAATTTTTATTTCACCTTTCTAACTATACATGTGTTAGGGAGAATGTACACTTGCTGTATGTATTTTTGGGTGTATATGACCTATACATCAGGTTAAGGAACATGTCCCGTTTGGAATAAGCAAATCATTATATTCTACATCTGTGTACAATTCAGAGATGAGAATGAAATGCTTACACAGAAATGCAAGAAAATATTTTGGAGATTTTCCTGAAACAAATACTTGTCTCATACTTGGCAGGAGATAGCAAGATTTTCTTCCTTTCTTCATGTTCTTTCATCTTAAAGTCTCTATTTTTCAATTTCTATTCTATTTGCATATATATTTCTGTACTGGTGTGTGTGTGTGTATGTATGTGTGTGTGTGTGTATTCATGTGTGTATAAGATGACTGTTACATATTAGTTATTCATGTTGTTCTACTTTCTTTTTTAACTTGAAGTGTCAAGAATTGAAAGAGCTCATTTCACTCTGATTCTTTTTACTGTGTAACTAAGTACTTACTTCTTCTGAAAGCATATAAGATTTTTCTCTTTATTCCTGGAGTTAGAGAATAATATTGGAATATAATTAAGTATTGTTTTATTAATTTTTACTACTTAAAATGCAGTGATGCCTTTTAATCTACAGAATCAGGTCTTATTCCAGCTCAAGAAAGTTATTTCTTACCTATTTAAGTTTTGCCTCCCTACCTGTTGTTGCTACTTCTCTTTCTATAATTCTAATTGCTGTGTACTTTCATCTCATGTGAATGAATTCCTAATATGGGCTTCATTCTGTCACCTAATTCAGTGACTATTATTTTTCTGATTTTTAATTCATATAAAATATTACACCCAATTATCTCACTATTTACCTACCTATTCTAGAAAATATTTTATGCTACAATTGAATCATTGTAAATACTAATTTATTTTACATTCAGTTATTCTATTGATAGCAGTTCCATCTTACTCTGCTGTAAATGTTCATTTTTATTATTTCTTTTTTTGCCTGATGGACACGCTTAGGTTGTAGTCCATTCCATGCTATCCTTGGAATTCAGACATAGTTCTGGAATTCCTTAATTGGTGACAATCTCATTAGAAATGGGAGGGACCAAGATTTTGTCCTGTGTATTGATGGAATGCTAGTCATCAAGTTCTTAACATTCTTTGCGTGATCATCAGTAAGCTCCTTCTGTTTGGATTTCCCATTTAGAATGGAATTAATCCTGACTAAGAGATGGAGACCTCAGACCAACAGTTCTCAGAAGCCAGGGAATCCTTATGAACATTCTTGGAGATCAGTGCTGGCCTTTCTCAGGCTAATCTCTACTTCTAGTATTCTAGTTTCTTGGACTCGCAACGCAAGGCTTTCCACTGTCCTCTCACTTACTAGTGGAAATATTTTTCATCACTCTTTCTTTTTATCATTTTACATAATCTGTTGCCTCTACTCTCTTTCTAGGTGCCATGTTTCTACAGTAACAATCCTTGGAGGACTAGTGCTGATTGGGTATAGGGTAGCAGGCATAACTCCATAGCACCATAATCCCAAGATTTTCTCATGTATTAACTCATTTTTAGTCTTGATAGAGGCCCTAGTGTTGATTATCTGAGTGAATAAGAAGAATAGCATGAAAATGAAGAGAATGACATGAATAAGATTTAAATGATCCTGGTCTGTGTAGAAGGCATAGAATAGATTTCTTTCATTGTCATTTGTTAAAGATTGACAAAGTAGAACCAGAAAATGGAGATTTTTATCAAGTACATTATAGAGTTCAGTTGTGATAAAACTGGTTAGTGATAGGTTGCCATGAAAGACAATTGAGATTTTTAAAGCAGATATAATGTGTGGACTGGAGTTGGAGAAGAATATTGTCAGGAAGATTAACAGCAATGGTATTTATATAGGTGGCAACAAGTGAAGGTGGAATAGAAGAAACTATTAGTGATGACCAGTGTCCACCTACAGTTCCCAGCCTGCCTTCAGCATGTTTTCTACATGACAAGTACAGAGCAAAGCAATGTTGAGTGGAAGAAAAGGGTGTCACATCTGGGAGGTGTGATCTAGTGCATGGGTGGCCAAACCTCTCCTCTCCTTTGATCCTGAATTCTGGTGTCCCTGACTTCTGCTTAGACACATGCAATCTTTTATTTTTACTTATCCTTATGAGGTTCCAAAAATGAGCAAGTAAATTTTCTTAAAATATGAGCCAATTATAAAGAATTATTTAAATAAGAGGCAAATATGCATGCATATCTCATTGTTGATATTCTAGCATACAGAATTATGAGATTTGGGGTAAATTGTGATTATTTATAATGAAGTCAGAGTAATACAAATTTTAAAAATGATCCTGCATTCAGCAGATTGCTAACCACCACATAAATTACACAACCATTAATTCACTTTCACTCATCTGAAAATCAGAAGAAACAAATATGACCTTAGGAATAGAAAATTAACTCCCTATAAATTGCTGGAAAATTTGCTAATAGTTCCTTTTGTTATAATATTATACAAATTAATTTTACTATATAATTCTTTCTATTCAATTTAAATACAAAGCAGAAGCAATTTGCTGTGGTGTAAAGAATATAGAAAAACAATTATTTGGTTTTAATAAGATTTGATTTTAGAGGTTCTAATTTTCATATGATCTTTGATAGTTCACAACTTTTTTGAATTTTAATTTATTATTAAATATGAGTAATAATATATTTTCTTCTGTCTCACAGGGTTATTTTGGTGATTATGTTATGAAACATGTTAAAAATTTGTTTGTAAATTGGAACATGAAACGTGTACATTATATTTGTGTGGGTTAATAACAGTAGATTATTCATACCGTTTGCAATACTAATATAAAATTATCTAAATTTGAAGTAACTGTTATTATTATTTGCATTTTTTCAGGTAAGGATGCTATAATAGATCTTAGGCAAATTGTCTAATATCACATTGGAAATAAATGGTGATACTGAGATGCAAATGTCCATGCTTTCATTACTATCTTATATACCCTTTCTTTTTGCTACTCAAGAATTTGGAGTTACTTATACACAAAAGTCATCAGTACTGTCTCCTTGTGTAAATATACAAATCTGTTATTTTGGTTCAAATTGTTTTAGTTGTCACATTCAAAAAATAAATGTTGAGATTCTGTTATATGCAGTACAGAATATCCAGAGATAATTAAAGATCTATAGATACCTTTTAAAATGGCCATTGAAAGGATAAATCTAACATTGCTAAACTATAACATGATATAGATCTGTAAACCAAAAAAATTCAAATAAAAAGGTTTTTAATTTTTTTTAGTTTTGACATAATTTCTATCTCAATCCACAGAAGTGAAAAAAATTATATTTCTCCAATAGCTAAATCATGAAATAAATTCCCATTTTTTAGAAAAAAGTTAATTTTCATAATAAAAACTTGTTTTTCAGCATTTTGAGGTCTGGGAAGTTAAAGATCATGGTGCTGGGAAGGTAGGTCCATTTTGAGGCTTATCCTCTAGGCTAGTAGGTAGCCACCATCTTGCAATGTGTTCACATGCCTTCTGTGTATGAAAAGGGAGAGATAGATCTCTCTCCTTTTCTCTTTGTATGAAGTCACAATCATAAAGGTCCCATTCTTCTGGCCTCATTTGACTATAGTTACTTCCTAACAGGAAGTGCAAATCAAAACCATAAATGAGACACCACTTTACACCTATAAGAATAGTTATAATTAAAAATCAAAACTGGAGGTGGTGAATATGTAGATGAATTAGATCCTTTGTACATAGGAGATAAGAATTTAAAAGAGTACAGCTTTGTAGAAAGCAATATGGTTCTTCCTCAAAAGTTAAACATCTTACTTCTTGTTGACTCAGCAATTTCAATTCTCTCTCTCTCTCTCTCTCTCTCTCTATATATATATATATATATATATATATATATATATATATATATATATTATATATATATATATATGCTAGAAAACAGGGGCTCAAATAGATAATACTACACTGTTTTTTTGTATTGTTATCCACAATAAATGTGGAAATACTCATTTTCCATCAATAAATAAATGTAATAAAACATAATACTGAGTTGTAAAAAGGGATAAATTTCTGGTGCTATAACACAGATACTATAACCATAATGCTATAATGCTATAACACAGATGAACTTGAAACCTTTATGCTAAGTGGAATAAGCTTGACACAGCAGGACAAATATTATTTAATATTGCTTAGATATATAAAATACATAAAATGAACAAATTTACAGGTACACAAAATAGATTGGAAATTATCAGAAGCATAAAAGAGGAGTGAGTGGGGTGTTATTGCTTACTGCTTACTGAGTTTCTGTTGGGGTGATAGAAAATGTTTGGAAAAAGATAAAAGTGACAGTTTCTAGAACACTGTAAATGTAACTAACACCACTCATCTGTACCCTTAATAATGTTTAAAATAGTAAATTTGTGATACATGTATATTTCACCATATTTAAAAATTTCCACTGTGCATATCTATTACATTTTCTTCATTCTTTTGTCTATAAATAAACTTTTAGGTTGAAATCCTATTTAGCCATAAAATAGCATGAAGTACTCTCATTTGTGATAACATGGATGGTCCTGAAGTCATTATGTTAGGTGAAATAAGCCAGGCACAGAAAGACACTGTATGTTCTTACTTAAAAGTAGAGCCTAAAAAGTAGATCTCATAGAAGTTGTTGAGTGGAATAGTGGTTACCAGAGACTGGAGAGGATAAAGACAGTTCTTAGCAATTCAGTAGTGAAGATGTAAGGTTTCTAACAAATGGTACTGGAAGAACTTGATATCCTTATGAGAAAAAAAATAAAAATAAAAAATTTGAAACCTTAATTTATACCACACAAAAAAAATGATCCCAAAATGGATCATAGGCCTAAGAATGTAAATTAGCATTACAAGACTTTTAGAATAGTATAAGATACAGTCTTTGTGATCTAAAATTGGTGCAAGATTCATTAGATAAGATTCAAAAAAGCATGAGGAATAAAAATAAATTTTAAAATTGGTCTTTTTAAAATGAAAAA
Source organism: Marmota monax (assembly GCF_021218885.2). Classification (NCBI taxonomy): domain Eukaryota; kingdom Metazoa; phylum Chordata; class Mammalia; order Rodentia; family Sciuridae; genus Marmota; species Marmota monax. The sequence goes on along the minus strand of NW_026694084.1, from coordinate 18,658,337 downwards.
GATGTTTTTAAAAAACATGTAAAAGTCAAAGCACATATGGAAAGTTTTCATGGACCATGTATTTGAAAAATATTTCATATATGGAATACATAAATATTTTGCATCTCAACAAAAGACATACCGATAAAAAAAAGGTTGTTAATACATCTTCCTGAACAAGATATATTGATAGAGAATAAGTACCTAAAAGGAAGCCCAACATCATCAGCCATCAGGGGAGTATAAATTAAAACTATTATACATGCATTGGGATAGTTAATTAGTAAACCTAATTACACAGGGTTTTGTTGTGGAAATAGTGCAATAGGAATTCTTTCAAACTGTTGTTGCAAGTGCAAAATGGCATGAACTATTGGGAAAGCTCTTTAGCCATTTCTTAAAAAGTTAAACATACATCTTTGAGATAATTCACTTGTTCAACTTAAGTATTTATAGATAGAAAATGCTTTCAAGTTTCACTGAGAGTTTCAGTCAGTGGACAGAAAACCTTCTGTATCCTCTACTAAAAGTCCTTGACGTAACTTCCTCTGTTGCTATTTACTTCCTTCTCTACCCTTCACAATAAAACTGAGTTTTATTCATTGTGCCCAGTCTTCCTTTTCCCTCTACCATCTACTTAAGTCTACTTTTGTCATTTGGCAGCAATCATGCTAACCACAGGCATTAATTAACTTCATATAGTTAAGGACATGGGCAATTCTCAGACTTCATTTTCTATAAAGCGTAGTAATATTTATCATGTTAAACCATCCTTTCCTTTCTGAAACACTTTCCTCTCTAGGGTTTTTTTTTTTTTTTGATTGTTTGTTTTTGGTCACCATCTTAATTATATTTTCACCTTTTCATGTTTTCCTTATTAGTTTCATCTTCTTAATAATACTTCTGTATTTGTGACCCTTAAGGCTCTATCATTGCCTTCTCCTACTATGTATTACATTATTCCTTGATGTCAAATACTGTTAGCTTGGAATTTGGAAATTATTGTCTCTAATTAACACGAACGTCTTCTTAGTATAAGAGTCATATATTCAATATCCCACTCAAAAACTCCACTTGGGTGTACAAATGGCTAAAGCTGACCAGATACAATCACTGTTAATTCTAAATCTGTTAATACAAACTTACCTCTATCACCAATGACACACTAAGGATGGTGGGAACAAACTTCCATGGGCATTTTGTCTTTAGTACTATATATTAAACTGTTAGCCTGTCTTCTTTCTAAGACTTTACTTATTGAGCTGCTGCTTTATAATATAAAAACTCAAAAACCAAAATTCATTCTGTTTCAAAACAACAATGTATAAAAGACAGGTATGATTGGTCCACAAAAGATTTCTTTTTAATTCAATGTAATGACTGTCAAAATTTCAGAAAATTCTTTTATTTTTTTTCCTATTAGGGTTACTTATAAGTTGTTAAGTACAATACAGACTTTTTAAGCTTCAATTTTCTTGGTGAGCCTGCTTATTACAACTGTCTTAGTATTTCTTATTGACCTCTCCTCTTGTCTTCAGAAACACTCTTTTCCTAATTTTCTTTTAAATGTACATGACTATTTTTATTGAACTAATGCATTGTTCTTTGTCCTTCAAGACTTTGATTTATACAGTTTCCTGCCCCATCCAGCTATGTAATTGGTATACACACACATGGCAAAGAAGTAGAGAGAGAGATATTCTTCCATTCTTCTGCCTGATCAGTTTTGCTAATAAAATCTTAGTACCTAAGTCCACTTAGTCATGTAAAACAGCAACTTGAAAGTACTGTACTGTTTTCTTTTTGTATTAATACTATTATTAAAAAAATTAATAATATTACAAGTTTCATTGCATAAGTATTATTCAGACAGAGCTTTTTATGTGTTCTGTTCGCCATTGCCAGGTACAGGTCCAGATTATTTATTGTTTTAGTGATTGTGACTGGCTTCTTGTGATATGATTGATTGTGTGATGTAGTGATGTGTTTACTCTGATCTTAGTCTCATCCTTTCTACACATCTAGAGTTGTCTGTTACAAATGAAAATATAACTGTATTATTCTTGTGCTTAACATGTTTTCAATACTTCTGAATAATTTGCAATATAAAATTAAGCTCATTAATATGGCATTCAACATCCTTCAAGACATAGTACCTCCCTAATTTTACTTACCTTTCTAAATTCTGATGTGAACTTTTTTTTTTTAATTTGAACTAGATGAAATTGTCCCTTAAAAAGTTCAAATGGTTAATTATCAGCAATTTCCTAGAATATAACTAACCTTATGCTTTAACAATGGTGAATTGCCTAAAGTACCCATAATACAATTCTTGCTTCTATGACTACCAATTTTGATTTTCAAAAAAAGTATCAAGTTCCCGATTCCAGAACCATAATCCTATTCTAGTAGCTTTATTTATGCTTCTGAGACTTCTTCATGATCCTTGATACTTATTCATTTTAATTATTTATAACTGCACTATTAAAACTGGAGTTTTGAGATAAAACTCTATTTTCCCCTTCTGCTGGTAGGTAGGGTCGTGCACAAGCTGCAAACCTCTGCAGCCGAAAATTGTTGTAGCTCTTAATGGTGGGTAGTGTCGCAGGAAGCCCAAGCAGCTCACTATCAGCTTCTTCTTTCTGTTTCTTGTCTCTGAATTCAAAAAATAAAATCCAGAGACCAAGACAAATGAATGTTGAGAATAGGATTTATTCAAGTGTGCATAGAAACATAACTTCACAGTGTGAGAGGGGACCCCAGAAGGGTTGCTTTCTGAGTATGCTAGTCCAGGAGTTTATGTAGCACTTGGGTCGATGCTATTGTTCCAAACTTACGCTAATCAGGGTTTGCAAAAAGTACCAAAGTTAAATAGGGTTTGGGGAAGTACTAATGCTATAAGTTAACCCTGATTCCCATTCAGGTTTGCCTTGCTTCTATTTTCTCCCCACATCTTGGGAAATCAGAGGTTGAGGTCAGTGAATGGCACATGCTCTGTTGTGGTGGGGGACCTGAAGCTTCAGAGCTGTGTGGAGTGAGTATCTGCTTTTGGTCTGATTGAGCTGTGTAGGATGACAGGTATGTGGGTTTTGGCTTGCCTGCAGTGAGTGCTCCACCTCGCCTCAGGCTAGTTTTCACCACCAGTGCTCCAGCCTGCCTAGATCACCACTCCCTCAGTCCTCCACTTTGCTATAAAGCTCTGCTGCCACTTCCTGAAAGGGACCAGTAGGCTGGCTCTTCCCCTTGGTGGTAGGGGGGCTGCCACTGAGTCAGGTAAGGGTGAAAATCATAACAGATTTTATACTAAACCATAGAATAATTACATGGGGATAAGACCACATTTTTCCAGTCTTTCTCCCTTTTCATCTTGTGATATTTAGTAAGTGATGCGAATTTCTGAAATTAGTTTTATTCCATCATAAAATGAGAATAATCAAACATATATCCTCATAATGATGTAACTCCCTTTATAATGGCACATGGTAAAGAATATTCTAAACTTGCAAAATTTTTATGTTGATAATAATCATTTCTGTTGAAACTTCCAAAATGAATCAAAAAAAGAGTCATATACATATTAAAATTAAGTTCATAAAATATTAGATATAATAAACAATTGTATTGAAAAATCAATGCAGAATAAAATTTATCCCTTGCTGCAAATAATAATAAACCACAAAACTCCACAAAAAAACCATAATGACCTTCAAATGATACAAAAACATTCATTGTATTAATATAATTTTGTGTGTGAGTTTTAGCTAACACTAGACTATTATTTAAACTCTTAAACATAGAATAATTTGCTTCCATTAAGATTACTACAGCTTTCATTTTCCACTATCATAATTTTAAAAAGTTATTTGAAATGAGAAGTTAAACTTATATTTTACTGTCTCCAAAAATTTTTCAAATATCTTAAAGATCATTTTAACATAACAAAAAGATGTTTTATGTAATGCCAGTAGAATTACATTAAGTCTCCATGATATTGTCCTTTGAAAAGTAAGTTAGAGAAAGTAGGATTGCTAAAATGAGTTTCTTGTAATGGGATGACTTTTGTTGCAAGTAATTGAAACTTTAGAATGCTTAAACAAAGAAGTCACAAGATAAAATGTCTGGAGACTTTATGGTGGATAACACTTATTAAGGGCTCAGTTTCCATTGCTCTATTTCAAACTGCCACTCTCAACATGATAATTGCGACATGATTTCAGCAATTAAGATGTATTGTTTTCTCACAGGAAAACACTCAGAGGTGAAAAAGTAATTTCTTTTTGCTTTCCACTTTTTCCTTTGTTAGATAATTTTTTGGTTGTAGATGGACAAAATATCTTTTTTTAAACTTTATTTACATTTATGCAGTGCTGAGGATCAAACCTGGTGCCTTATACGTGCAAGGCAAGCACTCTGCCACTGAGCCACAATCCCAGACTGATTTCCACTTTTTTTTTTTTCATAAAGGAAAACCTTAATGAAATATTAGGGGAACAGACTTACTGGGCACCTAGTAGTCGAGGGCTGAAACACAAGTCAGTTCTTGTCACCAGTAAAAAGAATTATCTTGGTTATCTTGATGGGTTAATATCTACTACCTGTGGCTATAGAGAGGTAAACCAGACTGCCATCCCTGAATAAAACTGTGTATTCTTAGCCAGGAAAAGGGGGAGAATGATCATTGCTTAGGAGTGAGGCTTTGGAGGCCTCCTCTCAAATTGAATTCTGTTCTAATCCATAGAATGAGATTACAATGTTCAAAATGTGTGTCTACATAGTCATCATAAGAGGACATACAGATGCTACCCTGATGGAGAGTTCATTAAGGGACAGAGTGGGAGAAAATGAGTAGCGGGAGGAGAAAGAGAACTGCTACTGCAGTTCATCACTATGAAGTAAAGGATTACATTCCAAATAAACTGTATCAAAGAAAGATTTTCAACTTGTCATTCTCAGACCAGGGTGAAAAACAGATTTACTATAGAAATCCTCAAGTTTATGAGTTCCCTGCATTAACTTTTTAGTTAAATAAAATGTTAACCCACATTTATAAGAAAATAGGTGTCACTGTCAACTCTATTACTCTAAATGTATTACTGAATTAATTAGCTTTTGTTTTAAAAAAACATGACTACCGTATAGGGGTCTTAGAACAGGTTTTCTTTTAATTTTTAACAATAAAAAGTGAGGATCTCTTATAAAGACACTGTTTAATAAAGAAATAGTAGGACTTTTAAAAAGAAAACTTATGTAAAGTACCCTCTGCACTTTTATTTTACCATCATCTTTGGAGTTTCTTAAGATAAGTTCTTCTGTGGTATTGAAGCTCTTCGTTAGGTGAGTCACTGGACCCATGGGGATAATGATTTATTCTTCTGGGTCTCTACACTGGGAGTTATAAATTATAGAGAAATGTGGGTCACCCCTAAGTCTCCTAAATACAATGCATGTTATATATAGGGAATCTTGCTTGATGGTTGGAACATATCATAAAACACAAGGTTATTTCCAAATATTAAACATATTCTGGGGAAGGGGTGATTCTCAGTTTAGCCATGTGCAGGCTGAAGATTTTCTGATTGAGCTCTCAGTTACAAAGTTTGAAAAGTTGAAGTGTGGTACAACACGATGAATGATGAATATGATATTGTTATGTTACTTGTAGGTATTGTAGGGAATGCATTCAGGTGGGGGAAGCAATAATTTTGACAAAGGTAAGTTCAAGAACCTGAAATAGCAGAAAGAGAAGCAATGTAAAACTGAATTTCTGGAAAATAGATCAGAAAAATAGATTAGAATTAAACTATGGTGAGTTTAATTCATTAAAGCTCTGCTTGGTGCAATAATAGTTTCAGGTGGAAAGGGAATTATGTGAAAAGGTAGGGGAGGATCAAATGTGATTTAAGGACATTGCCTCTGGAAATAAGACTATAAATCAGGAAGCTCCTCCTGCAAGATCATTAAGCCAAATGTATCCTTCTCTGTGGCTCAGTTTTGTCACCTCTAAATGCAGAAAAATAATATTCTTATGCACTGGCTTGTAAGGGTTAAATAAGGTATACAACATAGAACACTTAACAGAGGGCCCATAAGCGATTATGTGCTCAATAAATGTTAGCTAATGTTACTTCCATCTCCCTTATGTTTAAATATGAGAAGAAAGAGATACATGATGAATGTATTTGAAATAATTTACCTTCAAAATACTTAGTTTAATATTTGGACAAATGCATTATCATGTAGCCCATTTATTATTATTGTTTATTTAATTCAGAGTATTTTTCAATATGTCAGTATGGGACAGCTCTTTTATTCAAAAGCCATACAAGCACATTGTATTAATGTACATCTTTTCAAAGTGATCACTTTCCAAAGAAAAAAACAATTGTTAAGATAGGGTTCCTTTTATTTATACACATCATGTATTTTTCTTCAGATAATAGAATAATACCCGAAAGCAGGATTATGTAAATGCAGAACTACAAAAGCAGCTTAGTTCAATGGTCTCATTGAGGGTCATGCATTAACAATTTTATGAGAAACCCTATGACAAGAAAGGGATTTAACATATTAGATGACAACATGCAATTGAATTAGTTTCTTCAGGAGAAAGTTCTGAAGTTTCTATTTGAGAGCATTTTTATGAGAAAAAGGCCTGTGTGTATTTTTACTGACACATTTTTTGGAGACAAGGCACACACATCTTGTGGCACTCTAATCTGTTCCTAAGCATAGTAAAAAAAAAACACAAACAAGGCTGGAAGTAATTATTAATAGATAAAGTGACATTGCTACTCATGTAAGCATGTGATTAACAAGATTTGCATAATACAAATAAATGACAAGAAAAATAAAATTAAGGAAGCATAACAAAAATGCATATCACTGTCACTGTCGTTCCTTGAATATCTTGTCAGAGAATATTCACATTATTTAAAGATAACTGGATAAGGGAATATACTGAGCTCCATTTATTGAGTTGGTACCATGTGCCAGGAATTGTTATTCTCTTATGTACACAAGCTGCTCTAATTATTACAACTAATTATGCTGATATTCTTGCTTCCATTTTATTGGTTAAGAAACTGAGGCTCAGATATCAGGTCTGTCTCAACTTAATGACTATACTCCTGGAATTATAATATATAGTCTCTTGCATCATAACAATCACAGGTGCTTGATATAATACAGACTTTATAGTACATATCTCAGAATTATTAATCAGACTCTCAGGAGACAGGTCAGGTACAGGACTATCATTTTAACACGTTGCTGGGTGATTCTGATATTCAACAAAATCTGAAAAATGTTGCTTCATTGACTAGCGAAACCAATTGATCCTGACTATACTCTAAATCACACATTGTTAAGAAGTTTTACAGATTAATAAATTGCGTTTGAGAGAGGTCACTTATTTAAAATTGTAATAAAGTACATACATTGCATTAAATAATGGTCCAATTAATTTCTGGATACTCATCAATAATGCACTTGTGTAGCCAGCATGTAAACAACTGATCTTTAAGAATGAATCCTCAAAGATTTATGTTCCTATTCTATGATGATCATGAGAGTAATGGTTATTTATAGGAGCTGGAAAAGAAGTTTTCAACATGATCTCTGTCTTCAAGTTTCTTATAAATGTTATTGTTCTTTGCTGGTTCCATGATGGAAGTTTTCTGACTATTAAAAAGTACTTAGATTTCAGCTAGTCTACCTTCGGCTTTAAGGCTTTCAGGATTGGTCTGAACCTTTATTTTTGTGTATTCTTTATTTTACATTTAATCTTTATCTAAAAGTAGTAAGTCTCATTTGCCATAAGCATGATAAATATTATAATGTATACAAATTTTAAAAATAATAATTACAAGTTTATAAAAATATTTAGGTGGATTTAGGACAAATTTCATGCTAAAATGTTGTGCTAATATAGTTTTAGATAATGACTGCTATAGATCAAACTTCATAATGCAGTCTATGCAGATCACTATTGTAAACTAATAAAATTGATGGTTGAATATACTGCCGTGAAGGCAGAACTAAGTTTTATCAGTTTAATGTCATATTCAGAACTACTGGGATCATATAGAATGCAAAATAAAAATAGCAGCCTATACACGTGCTAAGTATGTTTTGTATATTTTTGTTATTCTCTCAGGATACTATTATACTAGCTCTACCTAGTGGTCAACTACAAATATTACACTTAGCTAATAAATAGGAATTAAGAAGTGTGCTCTAATTTACAATTTAGCTCTAAAATAAGTAATTAATGATTACTTCTAGTTGACATTTTTGAAATGAAGTCAAATGATTTGGATACAGAATTTTCAACTCCATTGTCATTGATTGGTATAGTTTATTTTGCAATTTTTAAAAAAATTGTGGTGTGAAACTTAACTTGAGCTCTATGTTCTTACATGTTTGAGTGTACAATAGAGTATTGTTAACTGCAACCGCAGTGTCACCCAGCAGATCTATCATTTTGCATAATTAATTTTTTTCCCTTTGGTAAAAGGGAAATGAAGAGCTGCTATTTCAGCAACACTGCTAATAACCACCATTCTTCTCTCTGTTTCTGTGTGTTTGCCTGTGACAGAAGTAATTTATAAACTAGGCTTATTTATTAAAATGGAGAATTTTGATTTGTATTTTCTTGGCACTGAATTTTCAGTACCAAAACCACATTTCTTGAACGTTGCATTCCATGACCAAATCACGTCACAAGGCAGGTGGAAGGGGAAAGGTGAGACTCCCATCTTGATGTGAGTGGTTGTAAAGTCACATTGCAAATGACACAGATACAGGGAGAGGTAAAGAACAATGGTCACATTTTCAATCTGCCACAAGTTTGAGAGGATTTTCTAGGTATGCATTTGTATTCATTGAGAGTGGGAGTTTCACAGATGTACTATGATTCAACATGAGGCCTTGTATTAAGTTTATAGACAAACATTTATATGTCCTTTCTTTAAATTTTAAGAGTGATAATTATTCCTTTTGGATAAGGATTGGTCAATAGACATCTTTGTTTATACATTTAATAAGATTAATTGCAATTTAATTTATTTTAGCTCTATGCCACAAATCTATAATCTTCAGTGGAAATCAAAACTTTGGACTAAGAGTCAAAGGACCAGATTGCTACCCCAATTGATTGTGTGGTCTCAGGAAAATCATATCCCCTCCTCTATGTCTCCTTTTTTTGCCTGTCTATGCAATGAGAGAATCAAATTGAATAGAGAATAAAATATAGAAGTATATTTTTCCATTTTAGGGTTTCTTCTAGTGTTGTCTGTGATAAACCTCTCCATGCTATCACAATCCAGTATTTTCTCTGCTAAAAGCATTTGAGAATATTCAAACTAGCAATTCCTTGCTGTTCAATTAGAATCATCTTAATATTGCCTAGACTACAATGTGCACATCAGTCAAAGATAAATTACTATTCTCAACACCTTTGTGACAATGTCCACCCTGTTCATTATTTTTTTGACATGGAATTTTAGGTCTACATTCTCTGAAAAAAGGACAACAATAACAAGGACAACAACAAAAAAATACCCAAACTTCTCATTTTTCTCTGTGTCAAATGGAATGACGCTGTAGAGGCTGTATTAGAGTGTTTTGTTTTCAATTATTCACACTTAACACAAATGCTGCAGTGTGATTGTGTCCCACCTCCCTACCCATGTTTATCATCAGTCTATTTGCTTTCTCTAGACTGCCTAGGAAAAGTGAAAGTATTTGGTCATTGGAACATGTAGTTTAGCTCTAAAAATGTGTTCTCAGTAGCAATGTTTTTCAAGTTTTGATAAATGTTATCACTGGAATGCAAGAGGATAATGGTACTCAGGAACTCTGCACTATCTTCATGACTTTACTATAAATCCAAACTTATGCCAAAATAAAAAGTAGACCTAAATAAGATGAAAAGAAAAATCATATTATGAACCTGTCTATTTATTTGTAAGTGAGTGAAGACATATAAATGCTTTGTTGTATATTAATACTACACTATAGTTAATGAAGAATTGACCAGATCAATGTATACATAAATATGGGTAGAGCTTGCAGGATATAGTTTTGAAAAGCAAATTATAAGAGTATAAGATTTAAGTAAAATTCAGAAAATGTTAAAATACTAGTACATATTTTTCTTATGTAGGCATATATATATATCTAGGAAATTTTAAAAATCATGAGCAGACTATGTACTGAATTTATTATAGCAATGCAATATGACTAGGGAGAGAAACTTGAGGAAATCCATTCTAATCTGTAGTGATGGTTTTTTAAGGGGATATCTACAGCAAATTTGTCAATGAAACAAAATAAAAATCACTTTGTTTCAAAAATATCTGCTATAAAACCATCAAAGTGAATTTCTGTTAGCTAATTTTAACTATTTCTATACTCTCTTTGCTGTATCTGAATTTCTGTATTGGAGTAAATATGAAGAATACTTCATCACCAATTATTTTATCTCCATCAGTGTCTTCTAACTCTCAAATCCACCTTCTCCACTTCAGCAATCCTCTGTTCATCCTCATTACTCTCATTCTAATTTTAATGAGGTCCTCTAATCCTTGCACAAGCCTTCTGTCTTTTGCCTTTTACCTAATTGGTCTTCCTGTCTCTGGCTCATCCACCCTCTGACTCATCCTGTGGCTGATAAAAGTTCCTCAAGTGCAAAACTGATTTAATCCTTCTGCTGCTCATCCACCTTAAATGACATCGGAGTATCATTGAATTAAATAGAAATCTCTCCATCTGATTTTCAAACAATTCTATAAAATGTCCTCAGCTTAAACTTTCCTGTCTATGTATATACTTGAGCAACACCCTTACACAATACAGTAGTTGTTTAGCTCAACTGATTGTTTCTGCATGAATTTCATGCATCACTACCTTCATTTTTTTGTACCTGTTAATTCTTCAATTTGGAATAACTTCTATAAACTTTGACTCTTGATAGCCTGTTTTCAAAGGAAACATCACTGTCAATAATGGCATGTTGGGATTTATTTTATCTGGTCTTGATTGACTCTTATACCCTCAGAAATATGATATTTTTTTAGCCACTCATAAAACTTATCTTGTACTTTTACTTTTAATGTCTCGTGGATATATATAGATTTATATTTGCCTTAAAGCTTTGTAAATTGTTAGCCCTAAAATGTTAGGATTTATGCTAATCACATCAGTTGATATGATTGAGGAAATCAATCTCAAAATAGATAGATTTGGATATGTCTGGAATTGAAAAAAAAATTGGAGTTGAATAATGGATGAAAAATATTTAGCATTTAAATCTTTGATATATTTGTGGCAAGTATTGAGATGGAGACTTGATAATATGGAGATTAAAGTGTGACATCTATTTAATAGTAACTCAATACTTGAGTAATTACTTCAGCAATCCTCTGTTCAAGGGAGTATGTAAAACACCATAGTCAGCACTTCACAAAGAATAAATGCATAATTTTATATTAATGAATATAGTTCAAAAAGACCATTGAACTGAAGGCAAACTGATTATTCAGGAAAGAATAGTTTTCAGAAACACTTCTATTAACAACAATAATTTAATGAATTACTTATCTATTTTTTTTTACATATGATGCTGTAGCTTCTTGACAATAATAGAAACAAAAAACCTCTACCTTTTGCTTTTGACTAAATTATCTCTTTATTTTAGTGTACCAACTATCATTTCTTTGCTTTCTTTACAACCATATTAAAACTAAAGCATAAAAGTTTTGTAAGTTTCAAATATCAAATGTTAAAAATAAAGGGGTTATGGAAATAGAAATGCTGATTTAATGCCTAAAGGTTATTTGTGGAGAATTATGGTAAAAATTTCTTCCCCTCTTCTTTTTTGGTTAAGAAAAGGAATAAAATATGTGTTCTCTAAATAAGATAGATGACTCCAGCTTTCCTAAAACTATGTTCTAAAAAGTAACTTGTAATATTATTAGATGTTAAATGAGAAAGTGGTTTTGAAACAAATATGACAAACACTACATAGAATTGCCATTTCTTGGAACATACAGTTTATATATTCTTATTATAAATTTTTTATTCAAGTATAGTTAACCTGATATTTCCCAAATTTATAATACAGGATCATGTTTTTTTTTTCCTCCTGCAGAATGTTTATCAGCATTTTTCTTTAAACAGTTTGGAAATGTTATACCAGTTTCCCATCATGGGTCATTCATGCATCAAATATTTACTGAGCATCTTCTATAGCCCAGGCAGTTTTTAAGTTGGATTTAGACATAAAAGCTGGATTTAGAAATAAAAGTCATTTTCTTCCAGTTGAGAATCCTCACTGTACAGCATGAAGGAAGAAATCCTAACTCTTTATCATGTGATATCAGAGGACGAAGGTAAATTCTTGACACAGCCATGCTGGTACTCACTGATTCCTATCTACCTACCAACCACTGATGGACAGAAGCTGGGTCAAAGATTTCCTGGAATCCATCTCTAAACTGAGTATATAAAAAGAGAAGCTCCATAGACAACAGTGTTGGAGTCTGTAAGAAAGACAGAGGACTTGAAAGAAATGAATCATCTGAAGTACAGTAGGTGATTTGTCCTAGAATCCTTAATGTGGAAGAGGGAGTAGAAAGAGGAGATGGTAAAGGGGTAAACATAGACATATCCTCCTTCTGTGGAAACTAAGGCTTGTGACCTAACAGATATCAGGGTCTTTTGGAAGAATGTAACAAACAAAATGACTTCAAGAGATTTATGTTCTTTTTGTTTTGTGACTAGATTGGAGTAAAGATAGTCTGGAGGCGACTGAAGACCTAAAACATATAGACATATGAAACAAAATTGCAATTGTTTAGAGTACATCTCTTATTAAAAAAAAAAAAAGTTCTCATTCTTGTCCAATACTTCATTCATTATTGTACCTGGTTATCTCTGGAGTAGTAATCTGACTATCTTCTTGATGATTAAGGGCTACATTGAAACATCCTTCCCCATTCTCACACACAGGAAATGGTGAGAATGAAACTCACCATTGATCTTTTGATATTGATCTTATAAAACATAAAAACATAATAAACTCGAGTTTAAATGTACACAAGTATCTTAGGGAGAAAAAAACCCCACAGATTTCATCTAGGAAAAATGATCACGAGGACCAGAAAATTTAGAATGAATAACATTAAATAATATGCAAATTAGACATTACATGTATTTGCAGGGGTGGGAGATTGTTGTTCAGCCACAAAGTATATTACTGAATAATTACAGGTTGCAATTTTGGCAGTGTGGTTAAGCAATGTTCTAAGGGAAAATAGCTGCTAGATTTTTATACCAAGGTCCTATTAGCATGACTCTTTCTAAAGTAAAGATGAAGGGAAAAGTTATGGTCACAAATTGCAATAAATTTGATAAATGTTTTCACATATAATAACAAGATTTTTGATGATCTGGATTTTAGACTGAAAGTAGGATTGTTCTGTGTTTGATCCTGTCCCATCTCTTATGCTTACAGTGCTCTGTCATTTTTTCTTTCAGGTTGTACTATGTGGATCTTCACTCTTCTATTAGTTATTTATCACTTGTTACTACTTGCATATTCCTTTCTTCCTAAGATACTTATGTATATTTATCATAAGGGATTTTCAGACTTTACTTGTCTGTATTTAAACTAATAGCCATTTTGCTAACCGTCACCCTTCTCCTGTGATCTCTGTTGTACATGTGGTTCCAATGTTTTCCCTACCACTTATGCAGAAACCTGAGGGTCATTGTTGACTCCTTTGTAACTTCACCCCTACCTATGTCATTAAATGTAAAATTCTGCCAGTTTCACCTTCTAGATATTTCTTTTATCATCACTAATTTATACACAATACTGCAATAGCTTCCTAATTGATTTTTTATCATTAACTTTTTTCATTAAAAAAAATCAATCTCAGTTCCCTAGTTGAGATGGCCAAAATAAAATTCTGATTGTTTCATTCACTTTCTGCTACCATTTCATCTCCTTTCCAAGCCACCTTTACTACCAAAAAAATAGCAGCTTGAAAGACTTTTTGGTATTGACTTAATATATGTAGTTCATAAGACCAGATTATCTAGTTCAAAAACTGTCTATATCTTACTAACTTTGTGAACTACAAAATATACTTACTGATATGCATATACATAAGTATTATATATATAATATAGACACATAAATACACACATGCATATCAGAATAAATAAAAAAATATATAGTATAACCATCTAGTTTTTAAGAAGCACAATTCTCAATTGATGATATATTTTATATTCCTGTAGTCCTTATTCTAACAAATGTTTCTTTATCACCATTTATAAAATGACACTATAAATGAAGAAAATATATATAATTCATATATATGTGAAACAATTGTTTTATATATATATATTAGAATATATAGTAGTAGAATATATATATTCTACTACTTCTTAGCAAATAGAAATAGTATTTGGAGGCAAAAGTCTTGAGTATAAGTTTATTTCTATGCAATTTTTTCCTAAACCTATTTTCTATACAATTGAAGATACAATAATCTTAATGCCTTTCATTTCATTATTGTTATATTTGTCTCTTTGTTCTTTTATATATATATAATATGCATATTATATGTATATATATATATATATATATATATATATATATATATATATTTGCTAATACAAAATTATTAACTACATATGTCTTATAAAATTCACTCCAGGAAAACTTCATATGGATATTATGCCTTCAATTTATTACTGAATTTAGAAGATGAAAATTTATAAACATTAAAATCTTTGCTTTCTTCTTGAATAAATATTTAGATTATATAACATACAAATTTAATAATAATGACAAACACTTGTTATACCATTTCCATTTTATATTAAATAACAACCTATGTTCTCTATTTTTTATAAACGTGGTTTATGATAAGCCCCTGTGTAATTGTAGCTAGCTAGTATAGCAACCCAAACACTGCAAGTATCAATTGACAAGAAGATTAAAAGAGAAAGACTTTGTCTGAAAACATATGAAAAACTTAGGATATGTAATATGAAACAATGCAACAGGAAATATATTTAATCTCTAATAAAACAACACACACACAGATACACACACAAGTGAGGAAGAGAGAAATGAAAGAATAATTTCTGAGATAAAAAAAGGATGAACTAAGGACATAATTAAGATAAAAGTCAGATCTATGAGGTGAAAGGGGTTTGATTTTAAAAATTATTAATTTAAAGTTTATTTTGATTTGAACATAATTATATAAAATTATAGGTACAATATGATGTTTTGATATGCATATGAAATTTATTAAATGGCATGATATAATTAAGTCAAACTAATCAACATTTTCATCACCTCTCTTACTTATTTCTTATTGTGATTAGACATTTAAAATTTATACTTTACTTATTTTTAAATATGTTTTATCAAATATTACTATTATTGTTATCATTATTGTTATTATTATTTTGACACAGGGATTGAACTCAGGGGTGCTTAACCACTGAACCATATCCCCAGTCCGTTTTTATATTTTATTTTGAGACTGGGTCTCTCTAAGTTGCTTAGGGCCTCACTAAGTTGCTGAGGATGGTCATTGTCTTCCAAGTCACTGGAATTACAGAGGTGCACCACTGTGTCTGGCTTCTAAAACGCTATTGATTATAGTCATTCTGCTGTTCAGTAGAATTAGGAACCTATTCTGCTGATCGATCTGAAACTTTGCAACCTTTGATTAATGTCTCATTCTCTCCACCCCATTTACCAGCCTTGGGTCTGGTAACCATCCTTCTACTCCAAAATTTTATGAGTTTAACTATATTAGATTCTACATTCTATTTGTCACCTTTGCATTACTACAATGTATCTGTGGACACTAACTTTAAGATATAGTGCTGGGGCAGACACAGGGTTAACAGGGAGCACTAGAAAAGTAAAGAGGAGGAATTGACCAGAACAAGATCCACATCCAACAGGCAAAGCCTCAAGTCTTAAATCTCTAAGTGAGGCATTCTGGGCATGTGGCAGAAGGATCACCTCCCAAAGTTTCAGATAGTACTGCCCCATGACTTTGCTGGTTGCATGCCACATGGCTACTCTAAAGATGTTTGCATCTTTTCAAGGTTGTGTGGCACCTTGCTGGAACCTCTCCTTTCCTGGGTTCTTGTTGACTTCACTTCTGCAGCTCTACTGGTCATCTCCAGTGGTCAGCTTCACTGGTGGCAAATACCCAGGAATCAAATTATCAGGAAAATAGATTTCATTCAAAGCCAGCTTTGAAGGAAGATAGAGGAGACCTATTTTCAAATAACTGTCTTCAGAGAATTCAAGGGCCAAGAAAGCATTTATAAGAGAAGTGATGGCAAAGTGGGTCAAAAGGCATACATACCTGCAGATATAGTTAGGCAGAGAATTTGCCAGTCTGAATTCCCTTGGCCTCTATCAGATTGAAGGTGTGTGGGACCTTCAGGCTTTACTTTCAGATTGGAGCACCAATTCTCAGTATGAAGAATTTGCTCTTAATTTCAGAGGGAGTCTGCTTCAGAAGTTGCCAAGACTCTATCACTTAGCTTCTGCACAAGTCCACATTCAGCATTGTGTGAGCAATGCTAAGATCTGTTGCTGGCACAAGCTGTGCTCAAACTTGCATAAATCCTGGTACAGCAGCCATGGTGTTCTTTGCCAGCAAGAGAGAGCCTCAAGTTGTTTTTGTGTGCACAGGGCACCCCAGGGCTCTTTTGTTGCCCTAGAATGTCTCTGAGAAACATTGACACTTCTAGGCTTCTGAGAGGCCTATAAGGAGCTAGGCAGAGCCTGAAGATTTCTTTTTCTTTTTGTTTTTTGGGCTTGTATTTTCTTCCTTTCCTCCCATCTTTCTTTCTTTCTCTCATTCTTTCTTTCTTTTGCATTTCTGATAGGATTTTCCAAAATGGCTACACTATTTACGTTTCTTATCAACAGTATAAAAATGTGTCCTTTACTTCATGTTTTTGCAAAATGCTATTCCTTTTTAAATTTTAATTATTTTTCAATTTATATCTTTTTATTTATTTATTTTTATTTGTTCTTTTTAGTTATACAAGACAGTATAATTTCATTTTGATATAATTATACAAGCAAGTAATATATCTTATTCTAATTATAACTCCATTCTTATGTGTTATGGCGAGCTTGAATAAATCACCGAGTCAATCTTAGAGTAGTAGACGGAAACTTTATTCACCAGTTGGTGGTCTGGATTCCCCAGCTGGTGGGCCAAGGGGCAGATTGCAAATCTATACCCTTTGACCCCCACCTGGGATTTGAGTACACCTTTTATAGTCCAAAACCATATTAATCATAAGTGACTGTTGATATGATTAAAAAAACCATAAACAAATGTCATGAAATCTAAAATCATAAACAGAATGGGAAGTGGGTCAAAATGTCCCTTGAGTGCAAGTTAAAGAAGGATTACTAACATCTAGACAGTCTATCCCTGACAGGGTACATCGTCCATGAAAAATGAAAATCGAGGAGAGAACAATTTTACATTGTATAAGAATTGCCATCTTGTGCTGCCAAACATGCTATGCTAAGCAAATACTGATGCGTACAGAGGCAGGGCTTTCACATGGGAGAAACAGTTTTTACATGCTGTGGAGTCTCAGGGCAAAATGGAGTCTGTTTGGTCCTTACCCATATAGCCTGGCCCATGACATATGCATGTACACAATGGTGGGAATCACTATGGTAGATTCATATGTGTACATAGGAAAATTATTTTGGATTCATTCAACTGTCTTTCCTTTTCCTATTACTCCTCCCTTCCCTTCATTCCCCTTTATCTAATCTAGTGAATATCTATGCTTCCCCTCTCCCCTCTTATTGTGGATTAGCTTCCACATATCAGCAAAAACATTTGACCTTTGGCTTTTGGGTAGGATTGGCTTATTTCACTCAGCATGATAGTCTCCATATCCATCCATTTATCTGCAAATGTCATGAAGTCATTTTCCTTTATAGTTGAGTAATACTCCATGTTCTTTATCCATTCATCATTGAAGGTCACCTAGATTGCTCCATAGCTTAGCTATCATGAATTGAGCTGCTATAAACATGAATGTGGCTGTGTCAATCTGGTATGCTGATTTTAAATCCTTTGGAAATGTACCAAAGAGTGGGATAGCTGACTCAAATGGCTATTCTAAAAAGCATGAAGTGATACTCCTTGTAGTTTTGGTTTGAATTTCCATATTATTTAGAGGTGCTGAGCATTTTTATAGTATTTATTGGCCATTTATAAGTTTTCTTTTTGAAAAATATTTATTTGGGTTTCTTTCCCAAGAAAGAAACATTTGTTTCTTATTAGAACATTTGTTTTCTTGTCATTTGGTTTAATCCTTTTATATTTGAGAAGTTAACCTATTTTTAGATGTAAGGTTTGCAAATATTTTCTCTCATCTTATGTGTTCTATCTTCACTTGGTTAATCATCTATTCCTGCTGTAAATAAGACTTTTAGTTTGAAGCTATCCTATTTATCTATTATTTTTATTGTCTATGCTTTTGGAAATCTTATTCAGAAAATCATTGCTCAGACCAAAGGCAATGTGTTTTCCTCCAGTGTTTTCTCTTAATATTTTTCTTCTAGTAGTTTTAAAATTTTAGATCTTATATTTTAGGCTTTAATCTCCTTTGGGTTGATTTTTGGATACAATATATGAAAAAGGTCTGATTGTATTCTTCATGTAGATATCTGTCTTTCTGCTTCTTTTAGTTATTCTTGCTTTTCTTTTTCAATGTGCATTTTTAGAACAGGCTCTAAAGACTACTTTTGGTTTCTCAATATTCACATCGCCATACATATCTCAGCTTATTTTCCTTTCAGTGAGTGAGTGTGATTTGAACTTCTATTCTCTTTTTATTTTGTCTATAATTATGGTGTTTTCCAGAACCCTCAATTCAAATCTGTTTGTAGGCAAAACAGACACTGCTTAATATAGTAGTTAATTTTATTCCATTATGATTCAGGAAACAGCTTATACTGCTCAGTGCCCACACTGCAGTCATATGTGAGTAACACAATCTCTTCTCTATGCATAAGGTATGTTTAAAATATATATTGTATTTCTACTTCTAAAACAATAATACAAAAGCCAATATTTTATTTAAAAATCATGTAAAAAGGCATTTTTAAATGTTTTTTGAATAAGAACTTTTTCCCAGATTATACCATATTAATTATTTGGATTTTTTTTCCACTGGAGCATTCATTATTCTACTATTAACTTAAATTTGTTTTAACTATTAAACTACCAGCATATTTTCCCTTTGTACTCACTTCCTACTCTACCATTTCTTTGTCTCAAAGGAGGAATATATTTTATTTTATAATTTAAAGATGTGTGCATGTGTGTGTGTCAGAGGGAGGGTAATGACTATATTATCTTAGGATCATACAGTAAATAACCTAGAATGAATTTAAGGAGGTATACTTTTTTAAAGTTTAAAAGCTATGGTGAGTCTTTTAAAAATTAATAAGATGAAGCATTTTAAAAGAAGGATTAGAAAGCAAAATCACCTACTTTTACTACTCAGAATAATAAAATTGCATCCAGACCATTTTTAAATCATTTGTTATATAAATCATATTCACATATCTTCAAAACGCCTACTCCTACTTTTCACCTACATTGTTCTGTAGTTATTAATACTAGTTATGAATGGTGGTGAAGAAATTCATTTCAAACTTGTACTGAATAATATGTTGAATAAATTGCATGTTCTGTCAGGAGTAAAATCTACTTATTTTTATAGCACACTGAATAAAGAAGAGAATTTTAGTCTTGTCAGCTCAAGATTACAGAGATGTGAAGTTTACCAGAATTAAGAATGTATTAAATCTGCTTCTTGATGTTGTGTAGGTGGACAGAGAAACCTACATTGGCTCCAAATCCTAAGTGAGGATCATGTGTGAGACTAGTTATCTAAGTGTCCTGGAAATTTATGAAATTAAGATCGATTTAGACTAACAATAAATCAGCATAGCTATTGTGTTCATTAGTTTCTCTGGGAGGCATACAGTGAGATGGATTTAAAACATGCCAGAGATTTGTCAAGGGATAATTTCTGTAAAAGATAAAATGGAAATTAGTAACATTGTGCAGGAAAAAAATCTTCACATTGTACTGCAGAACTGACATCTAGAAAATGAAAGGAAAGAAGGAAAAGCAGATTGCCCTCCGCCATCTCCCCTGGCTTGGCTACTTATTTCACTCAATTCTCATTTCTAAAGAGACTGAGCCCCTGGGAACATTTCCCTTGTCATGTTGAAGTTGATGCATTTATTCCTTGATATACACAGTTGGGAAGAGAATGCTCAGAAGAGATTCCTCAGAAGATCAGAATTCTGTATATAATCTTCCTTCCCTGGATTGCTCAGTAACAATCCCATGTCCTCCTATTGATCAACTTCAACTATTCCATCAAAGATAGTTTCCTGTAATACTCTGGGCATAGAATTCAAAATTGTCTAGGCAACAGCCTATATAAGAAGTCAATGAATATTGTTTGATTGTTTTTTGCTTGGCTAGTGAAACACTCTATTTTCTTTTCTTTTCTTTTTTTGTTTAATTCTCATGCATTATTCCTACCAGGGACACAGGGCCATATGGAGTTCCTAGACACAGTGTATATACCTCATTGTGTGGGATATTGGCTCCAAGAGAGCACTTCAGCTTTATGCACAAAAGGCCATGCCAATACTCTCAAGCCATTTGCCTTTGGGTGGTAAATTATATGATAAAACCAGTGGATTCCATGGTGATAGGTCTTCTGTGTTTCCTTTGCTGTAAACTCAGTCCTCTGTCCAGATGTTGTTTTATAGATTTCTATGCCCTTAAGTTATGCACCTGTAAGCTCCAGGATAGTGGTACTGGCAGAGGTTCTGCAAGTCAAAACCCTTTTGCTGGCACATTGACTTTAAACCCCTTCTCATGTTGGTGTTGTCACTTGGCCTGTATGACTTTGGGACCTTATGCTATCAATAAGTCAATCTCATTGACAACATCTTCTATGATCCCTGGCTTGTAGACAAGAGTCACCATGGAATTTCTTAGTGCTTCTCTCGTTAGCACATGTCATATAGTATTGATTAGTAGTGTACTATTTGGATCATCCTATGCAACTTTATCCTCTAGTGAGTATTCTAACTTTGCAAAATATATCCTGTTGTAAACCTGCACAATGACATTTATTCAGTTTACCCTAAATTTGGGCTGATGAGGGGATTGGAAAAGAGATAAACAAACACACAAATATAGGAAAAGTGGAACCCAGTGGTAAAGCCAAGCCCTGATGAGCCTTGACTGATATCAGAGAAGGCTCTGAACATTTATTATATAGGTTTAAATATAAAAATGATTTATTGTGAGCACGAACAGCCAATTAAAGCTCAGAAGCTTGTTGTCCATATTTCATCTACCTCTGGGAAGCTGGTATTTGAACTCAAAGCTATTGAACCAGTGGAATCCATGACAAGCATGGAATCCTCCCTATTAACTGGGGCCAATGGGCAGACCTCCCAGCTCCCTTGCACAAAAAGATTCCTAAAAGAAATGTCTCTGCTGTCCAGGACAGTTTCAAAGAAATGATTCATTCACTGCTCCCAAAAATATCCATTCTAACATGTCCAACTACTTGAGCCTTTTAATCCTTTCCTGTTCCATTTGTGTTGGTAAGTCCAGATTTTAACTTAATTCATCATAGACCACAATTTCCCCATGTTTCTAGAAGTCACTTGTTATGCTTTGGACATGAGGTAACCCTCTAAAATTCATGTAGAAAAGTTCAGGGATAAAATAATTAGATTAATTCATTTGAGGGTCAATGATTTGAATGGATTAATGAGTGGTAACTGAAGGCAGGTATGGAGTGGCTAGAAGAAGTATGTCACTGGGGGCATGCCATTGGAGATTAATGTATTGTCTCTAGTTCCTTACACTCAAGCGCTTCTGTTTTCTGGCTGTCATGAACAAACATAGCAGCTTTCCTCCATCACATGATATTCAAATCCAGAGGTATAGAGATGGCCAACCATTGACTGAACCTTTGAAACTGTGAGCCAAACTAAGGTTTTCTTCTTCTAAGTTGTTGTTGGTTTATAATTATAATGATGCAAAAGCTGTCCAACACATTGTTTTTGACAAGTTTTCACTTCTGTGAACAATTTTAGGGGAGGAAAAATTTATTTAGGTGCCCATTATTTCAGGTGTCTCAGTCTATAGAATACTGACTCCATTCCTGGAGGCTCAAGGAGAGGCAGAACATCATGGCAGAAGAATATAGTGGATGGTAGCTCAAATGATGAACAGATAGCAGAGAGAAAGAGAGAGAGAGAGAGAGAGAGAGAGAGAGAGAGAGAGCACTCACCAGATACAAAATATATACTCCAAGGGCATGACCCCAGTGACCCTACCTGCCTTTAGTTCCCACTCAGTTAATCCCATTATGGGATTAATTCACTGATTGGATTAAGGCTTTATGGTCAGATCAATTTGGCTCTAAACCTTCCTGCATTGTCTCACACATGAGCTTTTGGGGGACACCTCAAAAGTATAACACATATCACTCTAGTAGAGAATTTTTACCATGCCTTAGGGTTCTTGTCAAACATTAAATTTTGTGTCTGAGATATCTTAGCCCAAGTAAGTAACCTATCCTTATCTAGCCCTACATTTCAGCTCCCCAATCAAGCGTGTTCAAAATCTAGTCTTATAGATAGTTTATTAAATTCTGTTAGTGTGAACTAATACTTTAGTGTTGGAGTGCAATATTTTCCTTTTTATCAGACCTGGATATTCCTGGTTGAGTTAGGTCAATAACAAATCATAGTTATCCATCTAATATCCAAGAGTGGAGGTGAGGCAAATCTTGATAAGAATTCCTATTGACTCATGGGAAGGGGCTTCTGAAGTAGGTAATGATATTGACTTGGACTTTGAAGAGTACTATTTTTTTATAAAAGGGTTACCTCTTCAAAACACTGGAAACTTAAGCAAAAGTAGAGAAACGTGATTATATCAAACTGAAAAGCATCTGCACAGCAAAGGAAATAACCAAAAGATTGAAGAGGCAAATTACTGAATGGAAGAAAATAGTAGCAGACTGTCCACCTGAAAAGGAATTAATATTCAGAATACAGAAGGGACAAAAACTCAACAGCAACAAATCAGATGACCTGATTAAAAAATGGGCAATAGACCTAAATAGACATTTCTCAGCTAATAGGTAGCTGGAATATGCTCAACATCACCAATCACCAGGGAAATGCAAATCAAAACCACAAGGATATGTCACTTCATTCCTGACAAATGACTATTATCTGAAAGACAAAAGATAGCAAGTGCTGAATGATAAGTTGAGAAATGTGAGTGCTTCAAACCATTGATGGGAATGTAAGTATCTGCAACCACATGAAAATCAATATGAAAGTTCATCAAAAAATTAAGAATAGACAATAATGGGAGGGGCATAAGAAAAATGGAGAACTTTAGGCAAAATGGAGAGAGGGAAGGGGAGGGGCCATAGGGGCAGAAAAGATGGTGGAATGAGATGGACATCATTACCCTAGGTACATGATGACTGCACAAATGGTGCGATGCTACGTGGTGTACAACCAAAGAAGTGAAAAGTTATGCTGCAATTGTGTGCAATGACTCAAAATGCATTCTGCTGTCATATGTATCTAATTAGAATAAATAAATTTTAAGAATAAAAAAAGAAATTAAGAATAGAACTACTCATGACCAATGTAATTCTGCAACCTGTACACTCAGAAAAATGAGAAATTATACCCCATCTTATTCAAATGTATGATATGTCAAGATCATTGTACTGTCATGTATAACTAATTAAAACAAATAGAAAAAAAACTTAAAAGACAAAGAATAGAACTACTGTATGATTCAGCAATCCCATTCCTGGTACTTCAAAGGAAATGAATTCAATAAATATGTCAAAAATATATCTGCCCTGCTATATTTATTGCAACGTTATTCACAATAGACAAAAAATGAAAGAAACCTAAGTGTCTATCATTTGATGAATGCATAAAGAAAATGTGATAAATATGCACAGTGGAGTACTATTCAACTATAAAGAAGAGTGAAATCCTGTCTTTTGTGACACCATGGCTCAAACTGGAGGCATGGAAAATAAAATATTTGATTTCATAGAAGTTGAGAGTAGAATGGTGGTTACCAGAGTCTGGGGAGTCTAGGAAGTGGAAGAGGGAAAGGGAAAGGTTGATCTATATAGTTTATAGTTGGATGGGAAGAAGAGATTCTTGTGTGTTATTGAAAAGTTGCATGACTATAGGTAAGGATAATGTGCTGTATGTTTCAAAAAGCTAGAAGAAAATATTTTGAATGATTTTACCATGGAGAAGTGATGGATGTTTGAGGAGATGGATATGTTTAATTTGTTTTGAGATTTGCACAATGCATTCATATATTGAGGCATTGCATTGCATACAATAAATATATATAATTCTTTTATTATGTATCAGTTGAAAATAAATTTAATGAAAATTTATAAATCCAGAAATAATAGCTAC
This sequence comes from Marmota monax, assembly GCF_021218885.2. Classification (NCBI taxonomy): domain Eukaryota; kingdom Metazoa; phylum Chordata; class Mammalia; order Rodentia; family Sciuridae; genus Marmota; species Marmota monax. The sequence continues at coordinate 18,633,739 of NW_026694084.1, read as the reverse complement.
TTTGTAAGCTACCAAGGTCTTTACTGTTAGTTTCCATTTAAAAAAAATATATTTCAGTTGTCAATGGATCTTTATTTTATTTATGTGTATGTGATGCTGAGATTTGAACCCAGTAAATCACACATGCTAGACAAGTGCTCTAACACTGAGCCATAACTGCAGCCCCGAGTTTTTATTTTTAAAGGAAATTTCCCAGAGCTTTTCATTATCCCTCTATTAAACATAACACTCCTTAATAATAACCAATCCTTTCCATTGTCCTAGCTGCATGATTATCCCTGTATGTTTCAACCTTCTAAATCTCTCTAATGACCAGGGTATTTACCTCTGATGAAACCTCCTTTCAAGTCACTAAGTCACTGTCAGCAATATGACAACAATTAAGGCCCTGCATTGTGCAAGGGATTATCCATGTCTCACACGCACCCTTTGATGTTGTCCTTGTTTTCAGTAAAATGATAATGATGCAGATCCCAAACCCCACTTCTGGCACTACTTCAGTAAAACCAGCAAAAAAGCAAATGTAGATACAGAATTATGAATGCAAGAAGTCTTACTGGGCTTTGCTTGTGAAAGACAAGGGAAGGATGAAGCAGAATCAGACATAAAAACCTAAGATTATGATACTGGCAAAAGGAGCTAGTTGGTAAACAGAAATAGTGAGGACTTAGTACTCCTAAGGTACTCAGTCATAGCTGGGCTTGCCAAGAAAGTGAATGCACTCCTCTGGAAAACTGCAATAAAATGTGATACATGTTGCACTTTTTTGAGACGATGAGAATTTTAGGTTTCTTCTTGTATTATTACTGACAACAATCAGGCAGTAGACAAATGGAAGTCTTAGATGGTGGCTCCTGAAGACTTTAAAAAAATTATTTCAGATGTACATATGTATTGCCAGATACTGTGGAATACTGCTGTAATCCTAGCACTAGGGATACTGAGGAAGGAGAACTGCAAGCTCAAAGCCAAACTCAACAACTTTTAGACCCTGTCTCAAAATGAAAAATGAAAGATTGGGGATATAACTCAATGGTAAGGCTCCCCTGGGTTCATTGCCCATACAAAACCAGACGCAAAACAAAACAACACAACGAATATTTATGGAGTACGATGTAATAATTTAATACATGTGTACATTGTGTAAAAGATCAAATCAGATGAGGTAGCAATTCTATCTCCTTAAACATTTAAAAGTTTTTGATTAGTATATAATAATCATATATATTTATGAGATACAGTATAATATTTCAATACATGAATACAGTGTGCAGTGATAAAATAAAGGTAATTTAGTTCTGTGTTTCCTTATCATTAATTTGTGTTTGTAATCTTTGAGACTACTAGTTCTTCATATGATAGGTTGTTTTGAACTATAGCTTTGCCAGTGTGCTGTAGAACACAAGAACTTACCTCTGGAGGCTGTCAGCCACCACTCTTTCAAGCTAATTGGCAAGTTTTTCCTTTTCCTCCCCTCCCCTTCCCCTTCCCTCCCCTTCTTTCAGTAGTGGGAATTGAACCCATGGATACTTTACCCATTAGTGGTATCCCAAGAACTTTTCCTTATTTTTTGAGACAGAGTCTTGCTAAGTTGCATAGGTCCTCGATAAATTGCTGAGGCTATCCTTGGACTTGCCATCCTCCTATCTTGGACACCCAAGTCTCTGGAGTTATAGACACATGCAACCAAACCCAGTGTGAGTCTTCTCTTGATGGAATGTCTAAACAGCACCTTCTTGGAACTTCTATGGTCATGAATAGAATAGCCAAAGCTAGTTGAACTGTATTATACATACAACTAAATCACACGATATGTAGTTTACATTTTTTTGTTAATTGTTAAGACACTTACAAATCAGATTAAGGAAATCAGCTAGAAAACACAATTCTTTTATTGTAACTATGTTATACTTATTTAACTCTAAATAAATCACAAGAAAACAATTTTAAGGTATTTAAATAATTCAAACAGCAAAAGTAAACACCTGTTGTTGATTATACAAGACATAGTAATCTTAAAAACAGCAACAATGCTCCTGTACATTTCAATATGATTTTCTAATATCCAAAATCTTTTGGGGTGTATTTAGCACAGTTATGCTAAATTAAAAAGAAAATCTTCTTTCTCTTCTATTAACTTGATACTGACTATACATATGAAATACAGAACTAACAGTCTGCAAATGATGCCAAATAAGCATATAACTGAATAGAGCCTTAACTTTAATAGCTTTTAAGTTCATTTTAGCAAGCACTTTTTCAGCATGCTTTATAATACACAGAGGGCTAGGATGTAGTGATTAAATACCTCTGCCTTCAATGAGATTTCATTCTAAGCCCTGTAAGAAAGGTACTAGCTAATAAGCGACTTCACTTTAGTGAATTTAGGTAACTGGAGAGAGGAGAAAGTTTAGCAAAAGAGGTGGAATTTGGCCAGGCCTAGTGGAACACGCCTGTAATCCCAGCAGTTTAGATCGCTGAGGCAGGAGGATTGTGAGTTCAAAGCCAGTCTCAGCAAAAGTGAGGTGCTATGCAACTCATAGAGATCCTGTCTCTAAATAAAATACAAAACAGGGCTAGGGATGTGGCTCAGTGGTTGAATGCTCCTGAGTTCAATCCCCAGTAACCTCCCCCACTCCAAAAAAGAGGAGGAATTTCTGTAGAGAGAGAATATATGTATAAAATTTCAATAAAATAAATGAAGGTAAGAAGCATGTATAGAGAAAGGGACAAAGACATAAATTACAAAGTAAGAAATTGCTAAAGAATACCCAAAACAAACCAAAAAACTTGTTTCTTTGGATTCTCAAGAGAGTTGTAACAAACTAAGGCATAAAGTGAGAGCTGAGTGTAGAATCAGGATTTTTCCATAGGTGATTTTGGAAATCATGCATCTTTGTTAAAAATACATATTTCGAGGTTGAAGGATCTTGTTCTACAATATTTGGGGAGGAAAATGTTTTTGCTCCTTTTAAACCCAAGTTTTATCACTCACTGAGTAAATGGTACAGACATGTTCTGGTCACATAAATAACATATCCTTGTGGCGCATGCCTGTAATCCCAGTGACTCAGAAGGCTGAGACAGGAGGGTCACCAGTTTAAAGCCAGAGGTATCATTGCTAAGGCACTAAGCAACTTAGTGAGACCCTGTCTCTAAATAAAATACAAACTGGGGCTGGGGATGTGGTTCAGTGGTTGTGTGCCCCTGAGTTCAATCCCCCGTACCCCCATCCTCCCAAAAAAGAATATATCCTTTCGTTGTAACAATTTAGGGTCACTAAGGAGATGAAAAGCCAGATTTTAGAACTAAATCATACAAGAGCTAGAAGTATGGTTTTACACAAATATATGATTTAGATAAAAATTGTTAAAATCAGGTTGGGGATGTGGCTCAAGTGGTAGCGTGCTCGCCTGGCTTGCATGGGGCGCTGGGTTCATCCTCAGCACCACATAAAAATAAAAAAATAAATATGTCGTGTCCACTAAAAACTGAAAAACAAATATTAAAAATAATTATCTCTCTCAAAAAAATTGTTAAAATATCTCATGTATTAGAATTCATTAACTGTAATGACAAGGATTACAGTAGATTTTTGTTAGTAGTAAAATAAAGCTTTTGATTATAGAATTTGAGGGTCATTAACATTGTTTCAAAGAACATATTTTATTTCTTTACAGAGTTATTACTTTTTTGATTCATTTTGGAAATAATAATTATTCATTTTTCTGAGCCAGTTCACTGGTAATAAGCTTGTATCTTCTAGAAATAAAGCAGACTATCTTAAAACAATTAAAAAATAATTGGAAATTCCAACTATTTTAGGATGAATAGAAATTCTTAACAGGTCAGTCAATCTTAGGTTTATACAGAAAATAGATTAAAACAAACACAATGGTGCTATGACAACAACATTTTATTGAAGTAATTTACAGTTTTTACTATATATTAATTGATTTTACTATATATTAATTGATATTAATATGATGTGATACTGCAGGGATCTTAAAAACAAAGAAAATCGCCCTTCAAATAAAGGAGTCATGGATATTAAAACTTAACTTGATTAAGAAAATAGTAAGGGAATTGAAGACTTTGGAATTGCTTCATCTTATGTTAAAATAATATACTTTTCTTTATCATTACCAGAAGTTATTTATCAGAGGGACAGGAGATTGAAAGCACTGAGAAGCCATGAAAATTACCTGTAAGATACTAGTGCTACGTAAATGAACCCACCGATATTCTCGTTTGAATTAAATGCTGCTGCCTAATCTTTGAAAACATGAGTTCTTATTTTTTTTCTAAATACAATAACCAATGTAGAGGAATATTCTATCAAGAGTAAACAATGTTTATCACTCTCTTGAACATGTGAAAATTGTTCTTCAAATGGTTCCTCTGTGCTAAAATTCCTAACACTAAAATTCTTCAGAACATCCAACCCAAAGAATTTTCATCTTGTGCAGAGGCATGAGTGAGAAGGAACACTCACAAAAGAATTATTCATGAAATACCTACACTAATAATATGGATAATAGTTAATTTTTATTGAATACTTATAATGTTCTTTGAGAAACAGGTTTATTAAGGGAGACCCAGCATTCTTTAAAAGCTCTTTCCTATGTACCAAAACTTACAGTGAAAATTATAGTCATTGGATTTGAAAATTACAATACAGTGGGAATAATTGAATATGGTGGCACCAGTATCCAAATGGTGGCGCTCAACTATCAAAGGCAAGGTGAGTATGGTTCCAATAGTGGACACCAGAGACAAGGAAACTATCAGAATAGAACAAATATGCTGATAAAATGTATGTGGTAGAGAGCCTACTACATTCAGCTGGCACCTACACACACCCAGGCCTGTGCCCCTTCGTAAGCCCTTGCAAAGCCAGTTGGTCCACAGTACATAAAAAAATATCAATAGTGCTTCTATATACCAATAACATACCAAAAAAGAAATAAGAAACAGGAGGGAAACCAAATAAAGGAAACAATACAGTTTACAATAGTTACAAAAATAAATAGAATACCAGGGAATAAATGAAACCAAAGAGGTGAAATAACTCAATAGAGTGTTTTCACTTTATTAAAAAGTGAGTGTACTCTCTAAAACATGGATGAAAATAATTGAACAGGACAGCCAAAAATGAAAAGACATTCTTATTTTATGGATTGGAGGAATTTATATTCTTAAAATGTCCATGATACCCAAAGCAATCTAATTCAATGTAATCCTTATTAAAAAATACTAATTGCCTTCTTCAGAGAAATAGAAGAAAACAATACTAAAATTTTTATGGAACCACAATAGATCCCAAATAAAAACGCATCTGGAGCTGGAGGCATCACAGTACCTGACTTCAAAACATCTGCACAGTTTTAGTAACCAAGACATCATGGTCCTTCATGGACAAACTAATAGAAATGAATGAAGAACCCAGTAATAGATCCATGTATTTATAATAACTAAGATATCTGTCTATGTATTTATTGCCAACTGCTTTTTGATAAAGACACCAAAAAAATTCATTAGAGAAGATAGTCTATTCATCAAATGATTCTGGAACAACTGATAACCATTTGGAGAAGAATAAAACTATACCTCTATATCTTAGAATTTACCAAAATCAATTCAAAATTGTTTAATGACTTAAATGTTAGACCTCAAACTATAAAATTACTAGGAGAACATGTGTGCGAAATGCTTCAAGTTATTGGGATGGGTAAAGATGTTTTCTGATATGACCCCAAAATAACAGGAAAGAAAATACAAAGTTGACAATGATATATGATATATCCTATCAAAAAGTTTCTGCACTACAAAGGAAACAGCCAGCAGAGTTGAGACAACCTAGACCACAAGAATTAATATTTGCAAGCTAATAAACCAATAAGGGATTAATATCCAGGATATTAGAAACTCAACTCAACAGAAAAAAAAATTAATTTGATTTTAAAAATGTGTAAATGACCTCAATAGACATTTTTCAAAGGAAGATATACAAATTACTAGCAAGAATCTGAAAAAAATGTGCTCAAAATCACTGATCATTAGGAAATGCATATTAAAACCCAAATAGATATCATCTATGATTATTATTAAGAGAACAAAAAAATGCTGGTAAGGATTAGGACAAATGTTAAATGTTATGTAAATGTTAATTTCTTCAGGCATTATGAAAAAGATATACAGATTTCTCAAGAAAAGAAAAACCAACTAGACAGAATCACTGAAAAATTTAACAATCCCACTATTGGTTATATATCCAGAAGATAAGAAATCAGCATGTTGAAGTAATACCTGCACTCCCGTGTTTATTGAAGCAGTATTTACAATAGACAAGATATGGAATGAATGTGGGTGTCCACTGGTGAGTGAAAATATATATATATATATATATATATATATAAATAATACATGGCGAAATATGCTTCATCCATAAAAGGAATTAAATCATTTCACTTTGGCAACATAGATGAACTGAAGCACATTATGTTAAGTGAAATAAGTAAAGCAGAGAAAGACAAATATTCCAGGTTTACATATATATTTGGAAGCTAAAAATGTTGATCTTCTAGAAATAAAGAATTGAATACTGGTTACCAGAGGCTTAGAAGAAAGGGTGAGGAGAGAGAAAGGTTGGTTAACAGGTACAGGAAAACAGTCAAATCAGAGGAAAACCTTCTACTATTCTATAACCCAGTGGGGTAACTGTAGATGACAACAATTAATTACATATTTTAAAACAGGTAGATGAAAGAATTTTGAATGTTCAAAGAAGTGTTAAATGTTTGAAGTAATGAATGTGCCAGTTACCTTGATCATTACAAATTAGATACATGTATTTAAATATCATACTATATATCAAAATATGTAGAATTATGATGTATTAATTTAAAATTTAAAAATATAATTAAAATTGTTTATGACTGGTTTGTAGTACTAATGGCTATAAAATACAGTCCTGCTGTCAAAATTTTTAGAGTTTTGTCTTTAATCTGAGTCTAGTTTTGTAATCTTCCCATGATAAAATTGTGTTAATTTGACTTGCAATATTCACTGGAATAGCACAGATATATTTAAAAGAGGATATTCAAAGAGGTACCTCAGAATTAATGGAGTTGGGATTATATAAGTTATAGTCCATTTTGTGTTACAGAATTTTTATATTTGGGTTAAGATTAACAAGTAGCTAGGGGATCCAGTCAAAATTTTACTAAACTGCCATCTGTAGCTCCAGAGAGGAGAATATGAATTAGATTTAAATAAAGCAAAATACCCATAAGAAATCTGTACTATTGCCATCTGGAGATTTTTTTATGTGAAAAATGAAAATTTTATTTGATTGCATAATTCTAGACAATTATTTTGTGTAGCACTTAGGTTATTTCATCAAACATGTAATTTTTACATAAAACATATTTTCCCTATGAACTTCTCTCAACAAAAGAGGGAATTTCTGAACATACTGAACATACCACAGGGAATCTCAACATCAAGCATATCCACATGACACTAATTTAAAAAAATTAAATAAATTACAGAAAGATCAGTCAAGTAGAGGGAGGGGATCAGGAGGAAGCAGGGAGTGCTGGGAGCCGAATCCGGCAAATTATATTCCATACTTTTGTGATTATGTCACAATGTATCCTAATGTTATATAAAACTAAAAAGAATCAATACTTGTAAAAAATTATAATTTCACATATGTGTTTATCATACTTTTTCATTCAGTTGGCAATTTAATTAATCTTATTTACCATTCTAATTAATGTCATTTACCATTCTTGCTTATATTTCAAGTATAATGTTTGTGGAATTTTGCTGAGTTTTGTTATTATATATTTTTGTCATTTGTAATGGTTAATATTTTAATTTATTTCCTTAGTGCAAAAAAATTAAAATGTAAGTCACTATATTAGAAAGTAAGAAAGAATAAATGACTATATAGGAACTCCATATATTAGTATTTTTTTTACGATATATTGGTTTGTATTTATTTTCAACAGAAAGGTGGCTTTCTAAGAAAGAAATATAAATATCATGTACTTTTACATTCCTAATGATAATATAGAAAAAGTAACTCATAAGAATTATTAGGCCATATTAATATTAAAATTCAATTGAAGAACCACTGATCTCATGTATATTCTAATTTAAGTGTGTATAAATATTAAGTCATTATACTTATATTTGAGTACAAGTATATATTGAATGTACAAGAGGTAGAACAGTTAGCATAAGTGAATAAAGCAAGGAGGTGCAGGACAACAGGCAAAGGCTGAACTTGGGTACCTGTCATTAAGCATAAAATTGTGTGTGTGTGTTTATAGGAAATTGTTGCATAGCACCAGGATACAAGAGGTTGCTGGGAGAATAAGTCACATATTTAAGAGATCTTATATACAAGGTTTGGAATCCCAGAATCAGAGAATTTCAGACTTTTAGAGATGATGTTTTGCTTTTAAGAATGTTCCATCTATTGATTACTTAAAGCTTTTAGAAAGAGTAAATTAGTTCTCTTATAACATCAGCATCAAAGAAGAAATAAAAGCATAAATGTTATTTATTGGAATGACTTACTCATAAAACCCTTTTCAGAGCAGTATTTTTTTTTTTGCATTTACCAACATGGCTTTATAACAAGGATAAAAAGCCATTAAAAGTGTACAACTGTGGCTATGGACCATAAAAAGTATATAACTAAAAAAGTAGGATAATTATTTCAAAGTAGAAAATCATAACATAATCATATAATAATGTCATACATTTTATGCCCTTTTAAAACAATATATTGTTCTCCCCTCCTGACTGATCAAGTTTCCTGAACTCCTACATAAAAATGTATAGTACTGGGATAAAGATTTATAATCTACAGGAATGATTTGATCATGTTGATAGGAGAAATAAACATATTTTACAACTTAGAAATTTAGTTTTGGGGGCTACAATAAACATTTATTCAAATATGAGATACTACATAATAGCAATTATATTCTTAGAAATATAAATGCTGAAAATATTAGTGTTAAAAAGCATTTGTTAATAATAGTAAGATAAATCAATCCTAAAGCTGGTTTATAAAAATTATTGTGCAGGGGCTGGGGATATAACTCATTTTGTAGAGTACTTGCCTCGCATGCACAAGGCCCTGGGTTTGAGCCCCACCACCACCACCATATATATATATTTCTAAGAATATAATATAATTTTATTGTGCAAAATACCAAGAGATTATTGAAACATTTTGACACACTTGATAAAAAATAAATATATACTTAAAGAGTACGTAAAATACAAAGAAAAAAACCACAATGCTACATAGTAGAGAATCTAGAAACTATATACACACATCCACACAAATCACATTACAAATGAATAAAGACTTGGATTATTGAAAAAAATCTATAACTGACGTAAAGAACATAAGACTATATTTAAACTTAGATAATGGAAGAAGACAAAATATTAAATAGCTAAAACAATTATTAAATGCATACAATGGCAGTAGTTTACCCAAGGAAAAAAATTGAAGTCAATGGATAGAAAAACAGTCAAGTTTAAACACATAATTATGAATATCTATATGCCATATGCCATAGAGGAACTTGAAAAATAAGTAATAAACTGGAAATGTATTGTCAGTAGATTGGAAAAATCATGATGTGGATAATGGAAAGATATAGAACTTCTATTTTTTTACTTCTTTTATTTAAAAGGTACACTCCTTATCTTCAATTTTGTTTTCTGTGTGTACAGATAGATTGACTCTTAGAAACTTATCTCTTTTTTTTTCGTTTTAGTGCCTGCTGTTTAAAAAGTTAATCCTCAGATATAGAATTATATGTAACATTTTTTATCCTCATTTGCTAAAGAAAGACAATTTGATAGATAATAGTGGTGGGGGTGGTTACAAAGCAAAAAGAAATATACAATGTACATACAAAATGTCACAGATCTGCAGAAGTAAATAAGGTATTTCAATGTAAAATAATAATGATATAAAACACTTTATTATCTTAGTACGTTTTTAAATTCATAATATCTAGTTTTAGAATTCTGGACACTTCCATTCTCATACTCTGAGTATACAATGGGAGAAGCTATTTGGAGAATTATGTCAAATTTTGTCAAAGTTTAAGAGCTATATTTCTTTTCTTCCAGCTATTATACTTGTAAAAATGTGTCCAGTAGAAATATGTGTTGTGTACAGTGACAGAAAAAAAAGACCTCATATAAATTCATTTTGAAGAATGAAAGTGAACAATTAAGTGGCTATAAATACTAACTTCTGCCAATCAGTAGCTATGTGACCTTGGGGGAGATACTTAACATATGTTTGCATTTCAGTTTCCTTTTCTAAAGACCAATCTATTTTTCCCTGAAAAAAATCATATACTGGAATTTAAACCCCAAGGTAATTGTATTAGAAGACAGGGCCTTTGGGAGGTGTCACAGCAATCATCCCTTTTGCTCTTCTACCATATGAGCAGCAACCGAAGATTGTATTGGAAAAGGAAAGAGCTAGCCCTGACCAGATGCTGAATCCACTGGTATCTCCATCCTTGGACTTCTCATTCTCCAGAATTATAAGAAATAAATTTATGTTTATAAAATATCCAGTCTAAAGTATTTTGTTATAGCCATAGTAACAAAGATGAGGCTAATAATATCTGATATTATTTATATTAAGTATATGGAAAATTATTATTTGACACTTACTAGATCAGTGTCTTACAACAACTAAATGGCACTAAGCCAGCTTTAACTATGAATATTAGGACAATGTGGAGGGAATGATAGAGCCACAGGATGGCGAGAACTTTGGTTTGTGAAAGCTTATGCCATTGGTGCCCATGTGCTTTGGACCACACTGTTTTGTGAATCTCTTCATTATAACACTTTAATTTTATTCTAACCATTCTCTAAAAGTAAATAGAAATGTTATTCTCTGCTCATGTTTTATAGTTATATTTGTTTTTTTAAGGGATGAAACTTAAAAAAAAAACTTAATTCTAGTAATTTTTTCAGGAGGAAAATAGCACTTTGGATGTGAATTTTATAACCATATGTACATTTGAGATCTTTGATCTCTCTTTTCTAATAAGGCTGATTTATAGTTTTTATAACAACTATGTTTTTATAAAACAACAAAATGATAAAATATTATATGTATTGCCAAGTTACCAAACTTCACAGAATTTATGCAATTAAATTTTATATGAACCCTATAAAGTTTGTATATAGTGTGTCTATATTTACAAAGGAGGACACTGGGATTCAGTGATTATTTTTATTCTGATTAGAATTAAAATATTCTGGGAGTATATATTACAAATGGGATATAACTGGAGTCACTCTGAATTTAGGGCCCATTTTCTTTCATTGTGTGTTGACTCTCTTTTATATATGTAAAGACAGATGATAGGCAGAGTTTGATTGTTAGAAATAAATATAGGTTACCTTGTTTAAAGTCTTCTAAGAGCAATGAACCTAAGATGTTAGTTCCTGTAGGAGACACAAAAAACATTTGCTTTACCTTCATAAGAATTTAACACTAGTTGTTCTTAATAGACAAGATGTATTTTATGAGGATCTTTACCTATTTTCATTTTGAGACAATGTCTTTATTTTAGTTATTTAATAGATTTATTAGGAAACATGAAATTCTTACTTTGTGCTCAGTTTGGTTCTATATCTTAAGAATTCAGATCTTCATATTAGTTTTTTTCTGAATCTCAAGAGGCTGACCTCTGATTACTCAATAATACATTAGTCCTAACCTGATAGATACAATGTTACTTGTCTCTATTAATATTATTATGATTCTAAATGATCCAACTTTAGTATTTCATAATAAAAAACATTATAAGTTAACAACTGAATTGCTAAGAAGGAGAAAATGACATAAATAAACCAAAGCACTAAGCTACATTCACATCCCCTTTGAAAAATGTTACAGGGTCTTCCCAGACATGTCTCAAACTTGCAATGTTCCTGTCTCAAACTCCAGAGGAAGTATATTTTAAGCTTTAAAAATTATGCTGTTTTGGATCAACATCAGAAGTCTATACTTCTCATACTCATTTAAAAGCAAAAGAAGGTTTGTTTGCTTCCATGAGGATCATATTGCAAAGTTCATGAAATGCTTTCTGCTCTTGGTCATGGCAGTAGAATTAGATAAGAATGCCTAGGAACATAGTTCTGAGACCTCTCAGCCTTGCCTGTAATCCAATCATTGAACAGTATGCAAATGACCTAACAGGAATACAATCAAGGCTACAAGAGCAAGTAATTTCCATTTCAATTACTGCTTAATGAGATTGTGCTGTAATTTTAAGGTAGTACACCTCCAGGAAGGGCTTTTACTTCTTCTCTTTTTGCTTTATTCAGATTACTTCCTCCAATTACACTGAGCAACAAATTATTGCTTTATCTGATCAAAGATTTAAAGGCTGCTCTTTCACATGAATCCAGATATTCCATTCTTTGTAAAAGTCATCCAAAGCTAACTTTTCAAAGTATTCTTATCAACTGATTAACAATGAAGTATGCAGGAAAAGTAGAATGTGCTTTCTTTCAGGAGACATTTGAGTTTTATCAAAGGAATGGGGCTATTAGCCAAAGGATTTAAAAAATGTTTTTAAAATAATTCCCCCCCCCTTGCTTTATGAGTGTCATTTGAAAGGTTCTAACATAAGAACCGAAAAACCATGACTATAATGATATTGATTTTCTCTACATTTACCAGAGTGATAACCTAGATTCTATAAGATTGCTTGCTCTATATCCTATCACCTAGTCTATCAACTTTTAAATAAGATTAAAATAACTTCTAGAGAAAGCTACTTCTTAGGCATTGAAATTCACTGTGTAGAAAAGGTGTTTCCAGGTTGCTATAGTCAGGGACAGTACTGGGCACAATTTTGAAAATCACTGAACATTTGAAATGAAAGGACACTTTTGAGATCATTATCCTCCCACTATATTACCCCTCATTCTGCAAATGAGTTACAGAGAAGTTGAAATTATCCATGCAGAAGTTAACAGAAAGCTATTGATGAAGTTGCATCTCACATCCCCTGGCTGGGTTAATTGTTTGGGTACCCCTTGTCTTTGAGATCTCCACATTCTCCACATTCTTTTCTTCCTTCCCTGGTAATATCATTACATTAATATTAACAGTTACTACATATTTATTATTTACATGAATATACTTGGTATGAATTGTGATTAGTGTTCTATCCATCTTTAATTCTAATAACAGCCTATGAATACACTTAGTAACCTGTTTTCACAGATGAAGTAAAGTTTAAATGATTTTCCTAAAGTTACACAGGAAGCAGTGGTGTCAGGAAAATGAACATTTTCAAAATAAACAGGTCTCTCTGACCCTGGGCTTGATTTGTAAGCATGACAGAAAAATATCCAGGAATATTTTGTGCTTAGGCTGCTCTTTCAAATGGATCCAGATATTCCATTCTTTGTAAAAGTCATCCAAAGCTAACTTTTCAAAGTATTCTTATCAACTGATTAACAATGAAGTATGCAGGAAAAGTAGAATGTGCTTTCTTTCAGGATACATTTGACTTTTATCAAAGGAATGGGGATATTAGCCAAATGAATGAATGAATGAATGAATGAATGAAATTTTAGAATTGAAAATTCACTCCTCAATGAATGGCTGTTAAGAAAGAGATTTAAAGTAATGAGCACTGTATTGTGTCCTCCATTTAATGTCCTTTATAGAGTATGATGAAAAGCGATCAGGCTTTGGAGGTACAGTTTATTTCATAGCTGCAAACTCATTTAATGTAAGAGTAATCTTTTACTAAATCAGTCACTATTGATTTGCAAAGAGCTAAGCAATCCCTGTAGTCTAATGCTGCTTAGATTTTTTCTGGGAAATTCATTTACCTCTAATTAAGGTTATTCAGTGATATGGTGGGAATAGAATGGACAGTAGTTCAGAAACAGCTCTCCCATCTCTATCCACACTTCATTAAGATAAATTCTTCCTTAATATAACACATATATTTCATTTTTCACACACACAGAAAATGTTTCTTTAAGAAAGGATACCGTGCCAGGAATGGTGGCACACACCTGTAATCCTGTAATCCCAGCAGCTCTGGAGGCTGAGGCAGGATGGATTGCAAATTCAAAGCCATCCTCAGCAATTTAGCAAGGCCCTAAGTAACTTGGTGACACCCTGTAAGGGTTTTAGCTGTGGAAATATACAAGACATCCAATTTCCTCTGATGGGAAAACTCCCAGGGAATAGTAGGTGTTTTGTTTTCCACAGCTCTGAAACATTCTGTAGTTTCTCCCAGGAATAGTAAGATAACTAATATGTGCTCAATGCCTAGGAAAATTTCTCTGCAATGGTGCAAGATGCCTAGCTGCTGTGGTGATGCCCTCTGTAAGGAGCCTCTGTGCTAGAGTCTTATCAGCCTCTACCTTAATCTCAGACACTTAGCTCCTGGGAATTAAGGAACTATCTTATTAGATAACTACAATGCTTCATCAAGCTCTGCTGCTCCTAAACCTGCCCACAAAACAGTAACTTTAATCAACAGACTTTCTTGAAAGCTACACAAAGCTCCTAATATTGAACATGGCAACTTAGTATGTAACTGAGGAAAAAGCTGCATAATGTTGCTAACTCTATAACCTGCCTAGTGATACAATGAAAAATATGCACTAAGGATGCCAGTGATCTAATGTAACCTATTGATAAAAATAAGGCTGGCAGCTTGAAGAGCATCCATTATTCTGCCTCTGCACCTTGCTTGTGTCTCCTTTTGCTCTCTTTATAAGACCCTGTCTCAAAATAAAATAAAAAAGGTCTGGGGATGTGACTCAGTGGTTAAGCACCCTTGAGTTCACTCCCCAGTACCAAAAAACAAAACAAAACAAACAACAACAACAACAAAAAGTGTTCCTTTTACTCCACATCATCTCCCAGCATTTATTATTGTTTGTATTCTTGGTGACTACAATTCTAAACTGGAATGAGATGAAATCTGAGTGTGGTTTTGATTTGCATTTCCCTAGGTGCTAATGATGTTGAACATTTTTTTTTTCATCCATTTATTTTTTTCAGGAAAAAGCCTTATTATTTCTTCTTTTGAGAAGTATCTGTTTCGTTCATTTGCCCATTTACTGAATGTGTTATTTGTTCTTTAGGTGTTAAGCTTTTGAGTTCTTTGGTTAAAGATAACTTGAAATTCTTTGATTTTTATACAAATTTTTCACTTAACAAGAAAACAAATTACCTTAGTGATTTTGTAGAATTTATAATATGCAATATTATACAAAATCCATCTCTCAGCAAAACTGTTCAAACTGCTCAGGGTTATTAGTTTAGTAACAAGGCTATTAATTATACAATACATCTTGTGGGATACTCTGACCTGTGATACTATTTAAAGTGGGTTTAATTCAGTACATACTTTCATAAATTCCCTAATATAAACATATACTTTTTCTTTTTAGCAACAGCATAATTTTTCTTTCCTACCTAAGAACAAAGCTCTCAAATAAAAATACTTAATATCTATTCATAATTTTCACTTACATAGCCATTTTTTAAAAATTTCTACTTAAAACATATTAGGGCATGTTAATCCTTATGTATTTATTTTAAAACAGTAACTTTCTTTTCTTT
Organism: Marmota monax; assembly: GCF_021218885.2. Taxonomy (NCBI): domain Eukaryota; kingdom Metazoa; phylum Chordata; class Mammalia; order Rodentia; family Sciuridae; genus Marmota; species Marmota monax. The sequence goes on along the minus strand of NW_026694084.1, from coordinate 18,618,060 downwards.
GTAAGAATTTTGATATTTCTAATTCTAAATATTGTATTCAAATTAATAATTTAGATATTTTACCAAATATGTCAATAGCACAATTTATATTATATCCACAAAATCTAAACACTCTAAGTTATTATTGAGTAGTTTTATTTTTAATGGAAATAGTATTTTATTTTAAAATTCCATCTATACTAAACATATACAGGCTTCATTTATATTGTGTTAGAACTTATAAATAATCTAGAGATGATTTAAAATATTTGAGAAGATATGCATTTGTTAAATGCAAAAATGGCACAGTTTTATACAAGGGATTTGAACATCCTCAGATTATGGGATCCACATGGTTCCTGAAACCAATCCCCTACAGACCTCAAAGGATAACAATATCAATTGAGCCCCCTAGTAATGTACTAACAATATCACTACAGCTTAGTATCAAAGTTTGATATTTTTCTAAAGCTTCATGAAATGTAAATTACAAATTTTTATTGTAAGGCATCGAATTCACTATTAGGAAGGTTTTTTTTTTTTTTTTCAGAAAAGTTTGCATAAAACACTAGCTTTATTGTTTCTATATTTTGGTTATGCTTTCATGAATTATATAAAATCCTAAGAGAGTATATAACATTTTTGTTATTTTCTTGTACAATTGTGTATTCCTACATGTATTTTTCTCTACTTCATCATTTATGCAAAACAGTTTTTCTGATATTCATCCATGCTGATAAAGGCAACTGTAGGATTCCATTGTATCATAGTGCACTACCATTCAATTATCAGTATATACTAGGGCTATCTTGACTTTCTTTTGCTGTAAAAAATAATAATAATATGTAAAAATCGTTTTATATTCTTCTTCTACCTCTGTTCTGGTGAACATGTGCAAAATTTCATTTATTACATAACTCAAAATATAATTGATGGCTCCAGAGTGTAGATACATATCAAGCAAACACAAAGGCAAATTGTCTTCTGAAGAGCTTCTATCAATTTTGATTAATGCCAATATTGCATACAAATTTCTTAAATATTATATTCTTCAAATCTTTTTGTACTGTCAGATGTCTTTGGGTATCTTACTTTTTACTAGACTAATAGGTTTTAAAATGCATCTCATTGTAGTTGTCTATTTCCCTCATTACTCTGAGGTAGAGCAGACTCAATGTTTATGCTGTATTTGTTTCTTCTAGTAAGTCCCTCTTCATATCTTTTGACCACTTTTATATGGTTTTAACATTCTAATTTATTTTTAGGATTTATATATTCTGGGTATTATTCTTTTGTGAGAGGCAAATTCTTCTATTTCTAATGCATGATATGATTTTATAAAGGATTGATGCTGACTTTTATTGAGTATATATTTTTTTTTTACTTATTGAGATGATTACCTTTTTTTCTTTTAATCTGTTATTCCATCTGTATTAGTCAGGATTCTCCAGATAATAGAAGTGAGACAGAAGAAGAGGAGAAAGGGGCAGTGGGTGGGGGGAAGGTGTGGAGGTAGACAGACATTGGCTTTAAGGCACTGGTTGATACAGTAGTGGATCCTGGCAAGCCCAAATTCAGCAGGCTGAAGATCCAGGGAAAGATTGATGTTGCAGCTCAAGTACAAGTGCTGTTCAGAATTTGGTCTTCCTTAGGTAGTCTCATTTTCCTTATAAGGAACTAAACAGATTGAAAATGATTTTATTTCCACTTAATTATCTCTTGGAAGTGGGTAATGGGCACAGACTCAAAAATATTGAGGAGCAAGAATAATAAAGGCATAGATTGTGTTTAACATTAAAAAAACTTAGAAATATGCATTTAATTTTCCTGGAGAAGACTCGAAGGAAGTAAGGAACATGGTACAGAAGAGATTATACACATTATTTTCATAGTAAACTTATAAATGTGTAGCACACCATCCTTTGCTTCACAGACTAGATAAGGAGAAAAATGTTCATGAAAATATTTTGCACAGTACAACATGTAATCCTCAGCATGAACAGGATAAGTGATAAATACCACATTTTATGAGTCTTTTGTTTTTAATTCACTAGATGACATGAGTAACATATCCATCCATGTAGCGCTATAAAGGTTGTCCATCAATCCACATTCTGCAGGAAGTTATCTATTTCCAAAAGCATAGATATCATAACTAAACATAGAAACTTTTGGCTTCTCTAACTTACTATGTCTTTGGGTATCTTACTTTTTACTACTATTTCTTTAAACATAATATCAACTACAATCCATAGCTTTCTTTATGTACTGCACCATAATTGTAATAACTTCTTCAAAATCCTTATTTGCTAATTTTAACATGTAGTTATCTCAAAATCAATATCACTTTCCTTCTACTTACAATATCAACCATAATATATGATATATAAACATGTTCCTTCTGTGCTTCTATTTGCCTGAGAGAATAGATTTCATGCCTGTGCTAAGATCATATTTAGAATGCTTTTATGCTCTTCATTTCTCCCTCAAATTGCCTTTGAACCTTTTTCAGACATATATGTATGCATATATATGTATATATGCATATATATTTTTTTCAGCATATTTACATAAATTTCCCGTTTATAATTAATTCCTTCTTAGGTTTCTCCATTGGTGCAGATATACTGTTTCATATTCAGAATTTACATAGATACAGCTCGAAAGACAATGTAGACAGTTTCACAGAGCAAGTGAACATGATAATGACAAGATTTGTATACAATTTATGATTTTATTATATCATATAATAAAATAATAATGACATATTTCACTATATACTTAGCTGTGTTCATGTTCTTTTAATAGTTTTGTCATATTTCATCAATTAAAAGAGTTTGCCCTCTTCTGGGGAGACAATAAAATGTATAAAATTTTCTCATTTCTGTGTTTGATTTGGGTGCTTCACCTTTGCCTTTATCTAAAGAATTATTGACATTAGCCAGGCATGTTGCTGCATGCTTGTAATCCAGTGACTTCAGAGGTAGAGGCAGGAGAATTGTAAGTTCAAAGTCAGCGTTAGCAACTTAGGAGGCCCTAAGCAACTTAGTAAGACCCTGTGTCAAGACAGAAAATAACAAGGACTGGGGATGTGGCCTAGTGATTAAGTCCCCTGTGATCAATCCCCAGTACAAAAGAATATATATATACATAGATACAGAAGAATATATATATATATATATATATATATATATATATATATATTCTTTTGTACTTGGGATATATATATATATATATACTCACACACACTCACACACACACACTCACACATACACACACCCATATATGTATAATCTCCACACACATACCCAGAAATCAAAATCAATGATCTAAGCAGTAAACACTAGAAAATATAACATTTTTAATTTTTTTTTTTAAATGAAAAATTATAATTTTTATTCTATGCGATATAAAATAATATGCATAGATTTGAGACATAATTTCTTAGTTTTTACTTTAGGTAAAAGAAACACAATGAAAAAAAGGTTTATAAATCTCTCAGTCCCTTTATAAAAATTTACTGTTGAAACCAACTGTTACTTACATGTACAACCACCAACTCTGAATAAAATATGAATTATAGCTAGGAATTGGAATTTACCTAGAAGAGCTCTAGCTGCTTTTTAAAAAATGCATAATTACATCATAGAACACTGTGTCATCTATAATATGTCCCAAATTTGAAAAGAAACTCCTGCTTCCATATAAGGAAACAATACTTTTTCCATAATTGTCTTCCAGTATTAAAAAACTTCATAGACTGATTTACCTTTATTAAAGGTAAAATGATGCACTGCTACATTTGTATGGATTATCTTGATTCTCAGTAGTTCTTAAACACAAAATAAAATTTTGCGTGAACTTTCATCTGTTTAGGTTTTCAAAATACTAATACAAAATGTATTCAACTAGCAGAAGTCCAAGGGCTAAAGAAAAAGGAACAGAATATAAAATGTTCACCAACTTTATCCTTTCTAGTTTTACACAGCTTCAGGTTATTGAGACCTAATTGGTTGGTTGTGCCTAATCACCACGAACATAGCCCCATCTTTTATCTTAATACTCCCCAATGCCATCTTTTGTTTGGTTCTTCATTTTGCGACGTATAAGATCACTTCGTCCAACTTCAATCATTTGTTCTTCCCAAGATTTCATTTCGTTATCATAACGAATTTTATCATCTTTAGCAAGTTGAATATATACTTGCTTTTGAGAACTAGGCAGGTTTTTCCAAGTTTCATTTACATATTTCAGCTTTGCCTGTGATGAACCATCCTTAACTTCTTGGAAGCTTTCAGATATAAAAATGTTATAAGCTGAGCGAGGTCTTTTTGGTTTTCCAAGCATTGTTAACTCTCTTTTTTTTTATTAAAGCTTTCTTTTTTAAACGTTTTTGCAGCGAGTTGTCATTGTTGAGGCCGTTAGATTTTTCTGAGGAGGGTCCTCCGGGATTTGGGCCCGGCCACTGCCTTGTCGGCCATCACCGCCGCCATGGCGCTGCTCCGGGGAGTGTGGGGCGTGCTGAGGGACCTGGGAAAGTCTGGAATGGAGTTGTGCTCCGGCTGTGGAAATCGTCTGCGCTCACCCTTCAGTTTCGTGTATTTTCCGAAGTGGTTTTCATCCACCTTGGGTAGTTATCCTAAGAAACCTATGAGTTCATACCTTCGATTTTCTAAAGAACAGCTACCCATATTTAAAGCTCAGAACCCAGATATGAAAATATCAGAACTAATTAGAAGAATTGCTGAGCTTTGGAGGGAACTTCCTGAATCACAGAAAAAAATGTATGAAGATGCTTATAAGGCAGACTGGCAAGCATACAAAGAAGAGATAAACAGAATTCAGGAACAGCTAACTCCAAGTCAAATGATATCATTTTTAATTTTTATAAGCTGTTTAAAGGGGTCTTTTCCTTATAGCTTTTAAAGATGATAAAGTAGAATTACAAAAAATATATTAAATTAAATAGTAGTCTTGACTAAAAACAAAACAAGAAGAAAAAACATCCCAAATTCACAAACAATCTCATTGGAAATACCACTATTTAGATACTTGTAATCAAAATGAATAACTGTTTTCTAAGTTTTGTGAAAGTATTCCTGCCATTTACCATAAGATCTGACACTTTCAGACACATGCTAGCATTAACTATCACTTTCTAGAAGATGATAAGAAAAATTGAATTTTATTTCAACTACTTAGCAATTGAGAAAGGCAAAAAAATGCTGTAAATTAAAGCTTAACTATATTCATATAAATGTTTGGGAAGGTACCAAAGCATTTTCCAGAACCATACCTGTGTTCCCCACATACTTTTATGAAATGCTAATTTAAAAATATTTGAAAATGATCTTTTGGAAACAGTTAACATTCTCTGTACATAAACGTCTTAAAATGTCTTCTGCTCTGACTGAGATAATGAGATAAGCATAGCTGGAATCCTAATATGATTGTGCTTTTATGCTCTCATTTTCGTTCACAGTTCATAAATTGCTATATTATCTGTCAATGCTCTGACTCCACTTGAGAAAGAAATAAGGAGATGCTTTTAGGTGAAAAAGCAGATATACATCTTTGGTTCTTTAAACATATAATATTTGATACACCTAATAGCATTATAATATAACAATGTTGTCTTCTCTCTATAAAAATGACACCACTGAAATATGCTTGGTAGAGTGGTGACTATGAATTGCTTTCCCGGAGCAATAGGATGTCTGTCATTACTCACCTATGCTCTTTGCTCAGCCCTCTCGTACAAGCACGATACACTGGCTATATTTTTGTTTTATTGTAGGTGTTCCACTTATGATTTACGTAGACCTATAAAGATGATATCTTAGAACAGCAGTGAGTTACAAAATATACTGTAGCTATGGAATTCTGTTTTCAAATAAAATCTTTCTTGAAGGCACAACATGTGAATCTTATGAAAGTTGGACCACAATTCCAGAAAGGATAGGATTTTTTCTCTTCTTTCTCCCAGACAATTCTGGGCCCAGAACACTAAGAATCAGTATTTAAAACTCAGTGAATCAATGCATCATTACAAAAATATTCAGGGATAAAAGGACCAGACTGATACTTATGTTGCCACCGTCACAGCAAATATTCTAAGTGATTATTATTTGTGAACTAATTTTCTAAGTGCTTTAATTACTTAATTTTTCTAGTTATTCCTTATCTCATCATCTAAAGGTAACCATGAATTCTGGGTATCGTACCTAATCCATCTTATAAAAATGAAAATGAAGTACAATGTGCTTAAGTACATTTCCCCATAAGTAACAGCTAATAAATTCTAAATGTGGGTTTAGACTGAGGGTCACCAGATTCATAAGATGACTTACATAGTGAACATTCATTGTTTTTCTGTGCAACATTAATTTCATCATTTTACAAACCATTCTCTTACCTATCTAAATCTATATGAAATTAATGGAATTGAAAGTCAAGAGCCAGTCCACTCAAAGCAAGCATTTTATTTTTATTTATTTATTTTCAAATATTTATTTTTTAGTTGTAGTTGGACACAATATCTTTATTTTATTTATTTATTTTATGTGGTGCGGAGGATCGAACCCAGGCCTCGCACATGCTAGGCGAGTGCTCTACTGCTGAACCACAATCCCAGCCCCCAAAGCATGCATTTTATCTAGGGTGGTCATTCAAAATTTTCCCTTGTGTGAAGCAAGGTTATAGGAAGAGATATTTAAGTAGGTGCAGTCTCTCTTTCTGGGATTGCTCTGTATGCAGGGAGTTTAAATAAGTTAAATTTTTGATCTGCTGGGGTTAAAGCAGCAATGGAAATGGCAGTATATATCTCACCATATGGATATAGTGTACATAAACTAAAGCCAAGAGTATGTGGTGATAAATGTTCACCTGAATTCCTCAATCATGAGAAAAAATATAATAAATTATTTTATTTATTTTTTTTTGTGAGCCAATTTGAGTTGTCATATTTCTTTATTTATTCCTAATTGCTACATAATAGTTTTATTATTTAGGTTTTAGATCTCATTTATCATTTAGATTGAACTAATCCCAAACACATATAATAAAAGGAAATATCTTTATCCAGCAAAGTATTACAGGGGATATAATAATACAGAAGACCAAACTTTATTTACAGAAAGGAAATACATAAGAACAAACTTTATTCATAGCAAAACCAGACCTAAAATCAAGTGCTGTAGAGGGGGATGTAATATAACTGAGTTGTGTTTTAATGATAACTTTACCACTGGAGGAGTGGTATAGACTGAATCTTAAGGATGGATAGTCATGAAGAGGGTTGGGAACTCTTCATAGAATGAAGAAATAGGTGTACAATTATCATCATAGAGTTGGAATGAGGTATATAGTCCTGGAAAAACTGAATCATTTATTGGGGGAAAAAATTAAAAACTAAAACTTGGTCCATCACTGAACCACTGTCAAGGATTCAGCAGCCTCCCACCCAAGCACCTCTTTTCCTGTTGCTCTGTCTCTCTACTGTCCCAGCTGCCTTGTGCACACTGGTTCCATTGAGGAGAAGGAATTTGATCTTATGTCTACTATCCAGAACCTCCACTCATTCCGCCCCTTAGCTGATACAAATAAGTGATAACCTGCTTCCTGCTAGCACTGAGGATTATATCACAATTCAACAGAGAAACAGTAGGAATATTCTTACTGATGATTATGATAAAAAGAAGCTAGTGAAGGTATTTAAGAAGAAATGTGCCTGCATTGGTACTCTAATTGAGCATCCAGAATATCTAGAACTAATTCAGCAACAGGTGACCAGTGTAAGAACATATACCAGTTCCTGGTAGATTGGACTGGCCAAGGTGATCAGCTGAAGGTTCAATGGAGTTTAAGTGCTTGCGTCTCACTGAAGCTTAAGGGATGACATCCTGGCAATGAGTAGAATTTCCCTTCTGTCCCTTGTCACAAGTTTAAAACCCTCACAGCTTGTATAATGTAATCATTTTGGGGTCCACTTTTAACTTGGACTAGTGTAACTCTTTCATGCAATAAACTGAAAAGAACCATGCTGTCTAGTCTTGAAGTCACTCATTTAAACAAAGGACAAGCAGTAGGCGCCTGGCAGCGTCCACCCTGAAACAAAGCAATAATGTGATGCTTCAGTGATGCTCAGACCCTACAATCACAGATGGCTGTGTCTGGCCAGAAGCTCTTTCGCTCTTCCACTGCAGAATCCCCTACCCTAAGAGAGTGTCATGACCTGAACAATCAGGAGAGGATGAGGTAAGACAGCAATGGCAGCAGCAGTAGCAGGGCACCACTCCAGGGAGCCTTTGGTAGCAAAAAGAGCCCCTGGTGTCTCTAACCTGACCAGATGGGCAGAACTCAGAGGCCATCTTCCCTCCAGTGAGGTGATGTGACATCTGGCTTGCCACCAAGGTCTTCTTTTTGAGAGCACATATTCTAGCTATGGTCTGTGCAAAACAACAGAATGTAGGGCCAGCTGAATATCAGTTAAATTTTTGACAAGGAAACAAATCCCAAACTGATGTTATCAGTCCTATAGCTAACAACAGAGCTTGCAACTCACTAGCAACAGCTGCTCTGGTCCATGTGAAGTAAAGCACTGATTTTTGGTATTCTTTTTCCCTTCCAGTTTTAATGTTATGTAATGCACTCAAACCCGTATTTAAACAAACAAAAAAAAAACAAAACAAAAAACTTGTTTTCAGAAATTAAAAAAAGAAAAAAAGGCAAAACTCAGACTATGGTACTTTGTATTGCTTACATGCATGATGTAATGATAGCTATCATTTTATATATTTAAGACATATCTCTGAGTTCAAGAGAGAAAGATACCTGCTGCAGTCTGGCTGGGCACAAATCACGAGCCACTGAAGCAGGAACAAACTTTATTTCTGAACTCCACCAGCACACTCCACACAGGCTCCCTGGGAACTCTCCCAAACGCCACCCACGCTGCTCCTCCAGGAAATCCCTCCAGGAACCACCAACCGGAAATCCCTCCTCTGGCACTTCCCCAACCAATGGGAACTCGCTGGGAATCCCCATGAGAACTCCAAAGTAGCAGGCTGAGGTGGACAGCAGGGTTCTAATATACACAGCTTAACATAACCATTATCATCTCAATGGCTTGCTGGCGTCACCTCTCAACCACTCCATTCTGGCAAAATGCCATGCGTCATTAGGACTCCGTTATGGCTCTCAGCAGATACCCTTTAGCTATTATGAATAAACAAGATTTCTAATAAAATATAAGCTTATTTATGAAAAATAAGTAATATTAATAATCATATTTTTGTTAATTGAGTCTCAGGTCTGTAAGTTCTTTTAATATTCGTTTCTTATACAGATAATCCAATTATTAACTCACTAACCATACAACAGTTTTGATAACTGCCAAGTTTCTCCAATCTGATAAAAGAGAAAGGAGGGGACAAAAATCTTATATTTTTTATGACATTTTTTTAATCTGAACAAATATTAAGCACAGATGGGTAATAAGACAGCGAGGAACTCAATTCCCTTAGTGGAACATTCTAGAATCATGACAATCTAATCAATCTATGTTACCAATCAAATTTCCTTCCATTTTATTGAGCCACATATATTTATTTTTCTTTCTTTTTTTTTTTCTTTATGTACTAGGCATTGAACCCAGCAACACTTAACCACTGAGGTATATCCCAGCCATTTTTTTGTATTTTATTTAAAGACAGTGTCTCACTGAGTTGCTTAGGAGCTCACTATGTTGCTGAGGCTGGCTTTGAACTCACAATCCTCCTGCCTCAGCCTCCTGAGCCTCTGGGATTATAAGTGTGTGCCTCTTTTTCCAGTTATATCAAACGTCTCTCTGTTTTATATAGTTCCAAGTGCATTATACTCTCCATGCCAGTATTGTCCTTACTCTTCTCATTGCAAATAAAACTCTTCATTCTTAAGTATATGATTCAAAAGTCGTGTCTTAAAATATTATATTTTTAAATTTATATTTCAACAACTTTCTATCATTATCTCTACTGTTTAGGGAAACACTCATACATAGTATGTCACATTTATGTCACTCAATAAATGGAAAACATTTGAAGGGGCATGGAGAGAGAACAGAAAGAAAGAAAGACAACAAACTTTTCAATCTGATAACATTATGCTGGAATGGCCTTCATTTTCATACAATTATGTCTTTTCATTAGGATATTTTGTGCTTTTAATACTTACTTTTGTAACTAGTTTGTTCCTTCACTTATTCATTCATTCATTTATTCATCTAACCTCAATGATTTTACTATTTGAAAATTAAAACATTATTTTCCTTAAGCTGTAGATATACTCTTATTAGAAAATTTTTATATAATTAAATATTTTCCACATAATATGATAACTTACAGAGGACTATGGATATACAAAGGAAGGAGAATTTAGTTTTAAATAAGACTTCTAAAAAAGGGGTCTTTTAATTTGTCTTCACAAATAATTTTATAATGGATATAATTGACTTTATTAATGTCCTTTGCTATTAAAAAGTCAGAAATAAAATCAGAATATCATATCTTATCATTTATAATTTACAATTAAGCTTCTCATGTTTTAAAATTTAAACCACTAGAATTATTTTGATAATGTCATATAAAGCATCAAAATATTACATAATCTCATACACAATGTCTCTTAAACATAATGGCTATGGGTGCACTAAAGAAAATAACAAATCAACCAAATCAATTATATGAGCAAAGAGACCCATAACCTGTAACTTTGTCCTCAGCTTTTACCACACACAAATGGCTTCCCAGTTCCTTATGCAAGGAAACCCTTATATAGTCCATCAATGTCAAGGCTAGATTATAATTAACATAAATACTTTACTATTAATCATTTTCCACAGTAAATTGTTTTTTCATTAAAATAGTCATACTCATTAATCATAATTGTAATTTACAGTTTTCTTAAGCAAAATCTTTATCTTCACATAAATTCTACTTTTCTTATTATCCATAATTATACTAAGGAAAATAAGTAAGACAAACTGGAAACAACTAGTTTCTTTAAATTTTGTTTCAATATTAATAATGTCCTCAGGCCTATCCATCACTATAATGGATTTTGTCATAACATGATTAAGTGAAGAGGTAATTTGCACTGTTGTGAAAATGGCTTTGACTATGGAGATATACTGCTTCCATCTGGTTCCTTCATTCAGGGTTATGCTATTACATATTCCCCTAATATTCAAAAATATATTAGAAATGTATAGAGGACTAGGTTGCCATAAAGTACCATTATAACATTGAACAGTTATTTTCTACACAATATTTTATTTTAGACAACCTTCACAATTTGGAAAATACTTCTACATATTTCTCTTTGAGGGGATAGGTTTGCTTTTGCTGTTTTTCTTCTTGTAGAAGAAACATCAAACAGTATGGTTCTGTATTTTGAGTTTATCAATAATAATAGCATCAATAGAGACTTGAATAATCATTAACTCTTTCATTCACATGTTGAGCACCTACTAAATGCTAGGAATTGCATTAGTGGTAGACAAAGTATACATGAATAGAGTTTAGAATATAATGGAAAGAGCTGTCTTAGAATATTACAAACAACATCCTAACAAATGAGTACAGGTGCTATTAAATGATATGTGTGTATTTATGTGTGTGTGTGTGTGTGTGTGAGAGAGGGAGAGAGAGAGAGAGAGAGAGAGAGAGAGAGAGAGAGAGAGAGAGAGAGAGAGAGAAACTACATTGTACAAAGGACAGGGAACTAAATTACTTCTTTAAGAGACACTACTTATAATGAGGCTTGCAGGAGGAGTCAGAAGAATGAAACATTAATTGTCACGGAAAGAGACTCTAAGAGTGAAGAAGTAACACTTGCAAAGCTATGGTTTTGAAACTCTCTGCACTTTCAGAGAACTTGGGCTAAGACAAGGAAGGTATTGACCATTTATATTTAAAAATAGTGAAGCTGGATACTTCAATATTATTATGTATATTATGCACCAATTATTCTCTGAAGCAGATACTAACACACTTAATAATTTTGTGGAATTTGCCCCAAAACGCTATGAAGCAATGATCCACCGCAATGCAGCTTAGGGGAAATGTCAAGACAGTTATCCATGGATTGAAAGTCAAGATTAATTTTTAAAGGTTATGGTCAATAAAAGCCCTTTTCCGATGAACTTCATTTAATCACTAAGAATTGAATTAACATAGTCTTTTTTGAATTGTGGAAATAATTTATGAAAGTTTGTATATCTCAGTGAAGAGTTACTTTCTTTACCCATGCACCAAACTGAAGTCAGGCTTTGATAATGACTTCAATCACAAAGGACATTCCTGTGGTGAAGGAAAATAGTACTTAGAAATGATGAGAACTCACTCAATAGCATGTCATTCTTATACTGTCTGCATATATTTTCTTGCCTGAAAATATTTTGTTAAGTCATTAAAATATTTCTAATAGTGGTATTGCTGAAAAATAATTCTTGTTTTTCTCCATAGAATTTAGATGACTTTAATTTTTTAGTGCTTAATAATATTGAACATATCTCAGTTAAAATGCAAAGTTGTAAACTGTGTAATAAATCAGTGAGCAAATTTGTGTGATAGAATTTGTATAAAAGCAGTTATTTTTCTTCCAGCAGCCAGAGTGATCCTTTTCAAAAAGCTTCCCAATGTCCCTACAATTAAGTACCAGCCAGCTTCTCAAGATCCATCTTCTCTCTCACCTTTCATGCCTTGTTCTCCAGTCTGTCTTAGGTTCACAGCCTGCTGTCCTGTCTGTCTGTACTCTAGCTGTACTCCTACCTCAAAGGCTGTACCCTGTGTTCTCACAGAATGAGCCTGCAGCACTCATCTCCCAGATGTCCATGTGGCTCACTTCTTCTCAACCCCCATGTTTCTTTTCAAATGACACCTTATCACAGAAGCCTTTCCTGAGCAGGCTAGATAAATTAGTAGCCCCCATTTACACAGTACTGAACCCCTTGACACAAACTGTTTTTCATATCCTGCTTTATTTACCCCATGATACTTATGAAATGCGTGCATCAGTCTTTTTATTGCCTATTCTATCCTCCATGAGAATGGAAATTTTGTGTATTTCCTTGCTCATGTCTCTAATGTCTGTACAAATTCCATGAAACTGATAATTAGGAACATTTGTTGTCAATGAATTAATCTGAGACTTCATTTAGTGTTTCATGGTTCATTTCAAGTAATTCATAATTGATAAAACGAACAGGTTTATTTTATTCACAAAACTCAAAAAATAAATTAGCAATTTTATTAATATATTCAACACTTTACATTGTGGGTTTTTTTTTTTTTTTTGGCACTGGGGATTGAATTCAGGTGCACTTGACCACTGAGCCACATCCCCAGTCCTATTTTGTATTTTATTTAGAGACAAGGTCTCACTGAATTGCTGAGCACTCCGCTGTTGGCTGAGAATAGCTTTGAACTAGCAATTCTCCTGTCTCAGCCTCCAGAGCTGCTGTCATTACAGGCTTGCGCCACTGTGCCCAGTGTGGTGTTTTTTTAATGGTAAGAATACTTGAAATCTACTTTCTCAAAAAATTTCAAGCATCCAATACAGTCACCATGCTGTGCATGTATATCCAGAACTTATTCATCTTTTAACAGAATTATAATACATACATATGTATATATAATGTAATAATTATAATATCTTTCCTTTACCCCACTTCCCAATTTCTGGTGAACACCATTATATTTTCTGTGATTATGCATTCAATATTTTTATTTCCATGTATATATTAGATCATGCAAAATCTGTCTTTCTGTGCCTGATTTTTTACCTAGCATAAAGTCTTCCCTTCTACCTGTGTTATCACAGTGGCAAAATTTCTCCCCTGTTTTTAAGGCTGAATAAAATTCTGTTGTGTGTATATTTGTGCATGTTTTTTTTTTTTAAATCCAGTTCTCAGTTGATGGACTTTCATAGTTCAATTTCATTTCTCAGTTATTGTGAATAGTGCTGCAATAAACATGGGATTGAAAATATCTCCTTGACATACTGATTTCATTTCTTGGATATATACCTAGTAGTGAGATTGCTAGATCATGTGGCAATTCTACTTTTTATTTATTTCAGGAACCTCCATACTGTTTTCTATAATGTTTTTTACTGGCTTGAATTCCCACCAACAACTGTCAAATGTTCCCTTTTCTCCCTGGTAGCTATCCTATCAAACATAAGGTGATAGTTCATTGTGGTTTTGACTGGCATTTTTCCAATGATTAATGAAGTTGAGCATCTTTTTATGTACCTGTCCATTAGTTCTATGCCATCTTTGGTTCAGTTTTTTAAAAATTAGGTAATAGTATCCTTGAAGATATCTTTTAAAATATAGATGCAAATATATTTAATTAGGTTTAATTCACATGGTTTCTATTTCATAATTGCTTATATTACATTTATTTACAAAAATGTGAAACAAAATCATAGGGCTATTAATTAATGAGGATGTAGCGGGACACTGGCTACTGACTAAGTAGGCCAGTTTTTGAACAACATAGTAGGAACAACACTAACACTTTTTTCTCCTTCTTTCGATATTTATGGGTTAGAAGATCTTGGCTTAGAGCCTCCTTCTTTTATATAAGGAGATATTGAGGATGCCTTATAATCTAGGTCAAGAGTAAAGTATTCTTTCATCAAATAGCACTCATAGTCTCTGTGAGATTGGTAGCAGGCATCCCTCTTTCTTTGCCCTTTCCATATTTCCTGTTGTTTGCCTTTACTGATATAATTCTAGTCCAATTTTTGCTAAATCTCATGCTTATTCTGCAATCTTTCAATCTTTTAAGTCTATTGATCAAAGTATAAAATTCAAGCTGTTTAATAATATTCATTTGCAGTGTACATCAACAACTGGAACTGGGAAATACACAATAAAATAGAGGGATAGATAATAGTAAGTTTTTACACAGCAATCTCCAGAGCTGTAGTTAAGATGTGAGTCTCCTTCAGGGAGAGATTAGGATTCTAGACAACCACCTATTTAAAAAGAAAGAAAGAAAGAAAGAAAGAAAGAAAGAAAGAAAGAAAGAAAGAAGGAAGGAAGGAAGGAAGGAAGGAAGGAAGGAAGGAAGGAAGGAAGGAAGGAAGGAGAAAAACCAGAAACAAAGAAAAAAATAGGTCAGTAATACCAACAATAACAGGCAAATTAAAATTGTAGGAGGACAACTGTGGCCAAAGAACAAGACAGAGACCATGTTATCAGAATATGCTTTCTGTTTTAAACTGATATGCCAGATATCAGCTGTGCTGTACTACAATTTTTTTGACAGCAAAATGGAAAAGAAAAAATAAAAGCAGTAATAGCCTAATAGCCTAGAGGGTTATGAAGATAATTAAATAATATTAAGTAACTTCCATGTAATAAGTGACTATTGTCTGTGTTCTAATCCTTCTTTGTATTCGAACATGGTGGAATATTATTTAATATTTGGAAAATAAAGGATAGTGTTTTGTGCATATTCACTAAGCCCCAGTGTGATATCTATTTTTAAAATAATCTACATAAAATCTAGCAAAAATATGCAGCACATGTTGTGCAATAAGTTTCATTTTCTGGATGGCTAAATTTCATAAATAAGATTGTTACTACTCTATGAACCACTGTCACCACTGGGTTCTTATGTGTTTGCTTTTATCAATTTGTTAATAGAAAATAAAGTAGGGGAACAGGAGGGACCTTAAAAGTCATTTCTTTTTCTCATATAAGGAGGGGCTGGAAAAACGTGATTAAAATAAAATTGAGTCATATGCATTCCTATGCTTTTTGTTTAATAATCTTTTGACATATGACTTAAATGAAACAAAATTACTCCTGCTGAACTAAAATGTGCTTACATCTATGAAGAGAGAAAATGTCTATATTCAGTGGAGCACTTTGAAAAGTGAAGGGAGTTAATCACCAAATTAAGAAGAACATGGTTGGTTTTCATTTTTAATGTAAAGAAATGTCAGGGCCCATAGATATATGATTAAGCATTTGGGTCAATCAAAATTGAATGAACTTTTGAATTGAGAAATATAGGTTAGGATATTATATACAGGAGTAAATTTTTCTTAGCTGATTTGTTACCATAATAATTCATTAATATATGATTCAGAAGTAAGTGTTTTCAATGTGTGACCATAATTATCCCCTTTCAATGTGCATATAATTAATTATATGGTGGTAGTCTTTAATAAAATTAACCTGCAATGTATGTTTAGCACATACTTGATAATATTGCAAATTACTGAATATTATTTGATATAAAGTAACTCTAGTTATCTCTGTGTAAAATGAGAAAGAAAAAATAAATGTTGGTACCAAAGAAAGATATCCTTTGATAGTTGTGTAAAAATATTAACTTTCCAAACACACCTCATTTGAAAGTATTTTTTATTTGTCCATAGACTATGGCACTAGCTTACTTTGGGTTAATACTCCTACCAAATTATGCAACAGGAAAACATACCTTATAATTTTAATTTTATTAAATTTAGCTTTATCAACAATAAGATCTAATGAAAATTTTAATTCTCAGTAATGTTAAATTCATGGTTTTAACATCTCAACATTGGTTAGAGTGTATATCTATTTATACATATGAATGATGCATTTTTTAAAATTCAGCATTGCATCTGGATGTCATGGAATATTATTTTCTGGGTTTACTTCTTTTTGTGAAGTGCTGTGAGACCCAGTGGACACCTGGTGAGACACATACTACATTCTGCTACTTGGGCAGAATTCATTTCATTCTCTCCCTGGGAAATGAAGAGAGTGAATCTCACAAAATAACTCTATATTTTAACTTAAGTTTTCTTTCTACTTTACTGATTCCATTCTAATTTTATTTTCACACCAATTTATAAAGGCAAGTTAATAATCATTACCATTATTTAGAAACCAAGTTCAAAAAAAAAGACTTGTTATAATTAACATAAATATGATGTTATGAACTTATAGATTTTATATACTTGACATTTGATTTTTACTGAGTGGTGCTCAAAATGATTATTTTATTACATCTCCCTCCCACTCCCTCTAATACACACACATACACAGACAGACATCTTAGAATTCTATTGCCAGCCTTCCTCATATCAGTGAATGGCATCACCATCCAATTGCTAGGGCAACAAAGCAAATACAAACAGAAAAGGTAGACATTATCGTAAACCCCTAAATTTTCTTATCTTCCACAGTGATCCTGTTAGTTTGTTCTATTATCTATCCCTCAAAATACATTTTAACGCCCTTTATTAGATATAGTGTGATGTGTTCATCTCAATTTTCAACATCTCAGTCAAAGCCAACACCATTGCTTCTCTACACTAAATGCAGTATCCTCAACACTAGATCTCTACTTCCACCTTTTTCTACACAGAAGCCAACATGATCTGTGATAAATCATTACATCCCCCAACTTGCATTTCTCCAATGGATTTCTTGCACATAAAATAGAATGTAGACTCTATAGCCAATCTCTGGGACCCTGAAGGATTCAGTCATCACTTAGCCTCTCTCCCCACTGAGTATTATGCTTCAACTTCATAGAACTTGTATACAGACTTAGGATCTTCATGCCTGACATCACTTAAGACTTCTCTTTCATCAACTATGGGAATTGGTGATTCCTTCTCATCCTTTGGAAACATACCAAATATATCATGTCTTTAAAGAAATCTTTCCTGACTATACTGAGAAACCCTGTTAATCCTAATTTTCTATCCTATTATCTCATTTATTTCCTCAATAGAATGTCTATTTCTGATCGAAATACAAGTCCCTTGAAAAGACAGAGAGTGTTAGGAACTAAGCAACAATAACAAAACCAAGAAAATCATTCAACATTTCATCAGTTACAATTTTGCTTTTTCACATGGGTAAAAATTAGTAAAATACTTAGTGATTAAATGAAAGAATAGATAGTTCTTTCATTATCATTTCATATTATTTTGTATTATTTCAAAAGTCAAATATATTAAATTGAAACATTCATGTTCTTAAATTGAATGATAACTTTTTTGCTAACACAGTTATTCTCTATTAATGTTTAATTTTATTTATTCATACCTTTACTTTAAATATTAACTATCTGCAGTTTTTCTTTGTTGGCATTCCTTCAATTTCAACCAAGGGCCAACAAACAAAAAAGTTCAATGAAGCTCTCCTAACTAATGACTACTATATTTTTCTTCTTTTCCTAGTGACCTTGTTTCAGAACCTTGACCAAAATTAAGCCACTGTTAAAGTATCTTAATTAATTGAATTGCCTCTATTGGTTTTTCTTTTCTTTTTTTTTTTTCATGGAGGTTGAAAACAGCGATTGTCATGTTTATGAGATATAGTGTGATGTTTTGATTCATGTATACACTGTGCAAAGATCAAATTAGGGTAATTAGCATACATATCACCTTAAATATTTATTATTCCTTTGTATCGTTATAGTGAGAACATCCCAAATCCTCTATTCTAGCTATTTTGGAATCCACAACGAATTATTGTTAACTATATTAATCTTTCTGTGCAATCAAACACTAGAAATTATTCTTCCCATCAAACTGTAATACTCTACCTATTGACCAACCTCTCCCATTTTCCCCATCCCCTACTCTTGCCAGCCTCTAGAAACTACTACTCTACTGTCAACTTTTAGGAGAAAAACATTTTTAAAAATATTACACATAGAAGTAAAATAAGGAGATATTTATCTTTCTATAGATAGCTTATTACACCTATCATAATGTCCTCAAATTCCATTCATGTTGCCACAAATGGCAACATTTTGTCATTTTTTTATGGCTGAATAATATTTCTTTTTGCCTTCATCCAGTAATGAACATTTAGATTGATTTCATATCTTAGCTATTGTGAAAAGTGCTGCATTAAATATAAGAGTGCAGATGTCTCTTTGATATATATATATTTAATTTGTTAATATACATCCAGAAGTAAGATTTCTGGGTGATATGATACTTCTATTTTTATTTTTTTGAGGAACATTCAAACTGTTTTCTATAATGGCTGTACCAATTTACATTCACAATCACAATGTGTAAGTTTCCTTTTCCTCAATATCTTGTTAGTATTTGTTATTTTGTGTATTTGATAATAACCATTTTATGGTGCTGGGAAAACTGGATATCCATATTTGGGAAAACTTGACATTCACATGTAGAAAAATGAAACTAGATCCTTATCTTTTATCCTGCTAGAAGAAAACATAGGGTCAACACTTCGACACATTGATGCTGACATTGATTTCCTTAAGAAGACCCTGAAAATGCAAGAAATAAAATTAAGAATCAGTAAGTGGGATGACATCAATTTTGAAAATATTCTGCACATCAAAGGAAATGATAAAGAGTGTAAAGCGAAAGCCTACAGAATGGAAGAAAATATTTTCCAGCTACTCCTTTGACAGGAGAGTAATGTCCAGAAAATATAAAGAACTTAAACATTTTGACACCAATACAAAGAATTCAATCACCAAACGTGCAATAGAGCTAACCACATTCTTCAAAAGAAACACAAATGGATGATAAATATATAAGTTCAACATCCCTCACAATCATGGAAACGCAAATCAAAACTACACTGAGATTTCATCCCTCTCCAATTACGATGGCAGTTATCAAGAATACAAATAATAATAAATGTGGGTGAGGATGTGGGGGGAAAAGGTACACTCATACATTGTTGATGGGCCTGCAATTAGTATCACCACTCTGGAAAGCAGTATGAAGTTTTCTCAAAAGACTAGGAATGGAATCATTGTGTGACCCAGCTATCCCATTCCTTGCTATTTACCCAGGTTGAAAATCAGAATACTATAGTGATACAACCACATCAATGTTTATAGCATGCATCTCACAATAGCCATGATATGGAACCATCAATAGATGAGTGAATTAAGAAATATACACACACACACCCCAATCACTTGGCCATAAAGAGAATGAAATTATGGCATGTGAGAGTAAATGGATGAAACTGGAGACCATCATGCTTCGTGAAATAAGCCAGACACAGAAAATTAGTGGTTGAATACTCTCTCATGTGGAAGCTACAGCAAAGTAAGAGGAAATAAAATAAAGGCAGGGGGTTGGATATCATAAAAACAGAGGGAAGATTGGGGAAGTAGGAGATTGATGGGGAGGATGGAGAGATAGGAAAGGGGAAGAAATGCAGAATGAATTTGACAAAATTATGCATATGCATATATAAATATATCACAGTGAATTCCATCATTATTTGTATCTATAAATCACCAATTAAAATATATAAATAAGTGAAAGGTAGACACATAAGTAGAAGAAGAGGAACAGACGGGGGGAGGAGGTGAGGGAAAGGAGAGGCATGAGGGAGTGAGAGTAAATCAAATTCCATGCATGTATGATTATGTCATAATGAACCTCAATTATTCTGTAAAACTAAAATTCACTAATAAAAGCAAAAAAGTAATAAACATTCTAACTGGAGTGAGATAATATCTCATTGTGTTTTTGATTTGCATGTCTTTCATGATTAGTGATATTACACATTTTATACACACACACACACACACAGAGAAATTTGTATGTCTTTTTTAAGAAATATCTGTTTCTTAGCCTATTCTTTAGCATGTGTATTTCCATTGAGTTGAGTTTCTTAAAAATTCTGGAAATTAACTCTTTGTTGAGTATACATTTTGTGAGTATTTTCTGCCTTTCATGGATTGGAAGAATTGATATTATTAATATGACCAATCTTCAGATTAAAAACAACCCCTGTCAAACTACCAATTTCATTTTCCACAGAACCAGGAAAGAAATCCTAAAATCAATATATAAATACACAAGAAACCAAGTAGACAAAAGTAATGTTGAACATAAGAACCAAGCTAGAAGCACTATATTACCTGACTGCAAAATATATTACAAAACCATTATAATTAACATGGCATGGCATTGTCTTAAAAAAAGACACACAGAACGGATGAAGCAGAATTCAGAAAACATAAATAAAACTACACATTTGCAACCATTTTTTTAACAAATATATGGCCAAGAACACACAATGGGGAAAAGTGCATTCTCTTGAATAAATGATGGTGGGAAAACTGGATGTACACAGGCAGAAGGAATTTAAACCCCTTTCTCACTATACATAAAAAATCAACTCAAAATAGATGAAAGACTTAAATGCTCAACAAGAACCTGTGAACCCACTAGGAAAAAAAAAAAAAAAAAAAAAACAGGGTAGTGCTAAATGACACTGGTCTGGGCAATGAATTTTTTAGATATAACCTCAAAAGCGCAGGCAACAAAAGCAGAAAGAGATAAATGGGATTTCATCAAACTAAAAAGCTTCTGCACAGCAAAGGAAACAATCTAGTTGTGCTTTATTTTCCAAATTGTGCTGCTGCATTTTCAAATAAATCTTCCAAATTATCACTTTCTTCTTGCCATTCTGTTCCACAGGATTTCATAGCTTTCTCTAATCTATTGGCTACAATACAAACTCTTTTGTTTGGCATTCAAGTCCTGCAGAATTCTGGCTCTGAATACATTTCCAGCTATTTTTTCTCTTTCAGTACATATATAACTTTTGCTTCTTGGAAAAAAAAAGTACATTCCTGTGCCTGAATGTTTGTTCAATATTTAGTCTTCCTATTTAAATTTTATCTGTCCTTCAGAGAACACTTCAAATTCTTCCAACACAGCCAACAGTCTGGATTTCTCAATAAGTCATCTGTAAATGGCACCCAAATCTCTCTTGCTAGTCCTATTTGCATCCACTCATCTTCCAGAATGCTTTTTTCTGTTGATTGGTTTAGAAGGATTACGATGCAACAGTGAAAAGAGCAGGTATTTTGGGATTTCCCATGCTGAACCAAATTCCAAGTCATACTACTTTTACCCAGTCTTAAAAGTTGTGCTATTTAACATCTTTGAGCTTTGGAATTATCTGTCTATAAAATTGGATAGACAGTGCCTAAATCATGGGGTGGTTTTGAGTATTAAAGAATACGTGTATGCATCGACTGTGTAGTTAGTCTGTTCTTCCCACATCTTATATTCCAAAACAGCATTGTTCAAATCCCATCTCAAACCCTATCTCTTTCAAAGATGTTTTCCTGAGCATGTCCGCATCAAAGGTTTGCTTTCTTCTCAAAGTTGATGGAAGGATTTTTTGTTTGTTTGTTTAGGACGATTATTTTGTCTTATACTCTCTTGATATTAGTTTTATATTTTACTAATGCTAAATTTAAAAATAAAGTATTTAGTGACTATGTGGTGTTTTAATATTGTGCTAGATAATTATCAAAACTAGGAAACATAAGGTAAAATGGTTTTACACATGAGAAAATCATAGGAACAAATAAAATAAATCATCCAGGGTCCTATGGCTTTTTCAGAGTTAAAGATTCAAACTCAGGTCTATATAGTTCATCTTTATAGTTGTTCAAGTAATATCATAATTCTTCTTTTTTTGTTGTTTTATGCCAGTTTCCCCAACTGATTGCAAATTCTGCAAGATAAATATTGTGTAAGACACGTCCACTTTGTATAATTCTTTAATTCATAATACTTATTTCAAGTTTTAAAACCTAAAAATGTTGCTTATTTTACTTTAAATGAATGCACACACGAACTCTAAAAATCTTATATGTGCATTTATGTAATTTGTATATTTTAATATAAAATTTTACATGTATGAATGTATGTGCATCTGTGAATATATATATATATATATATATATATATGCCCATTAAATCAAAAGGTCTCTATATATTTACATATATATACATTTATGTGTATGTGTAATTTATATAATAAATTATATTGTTGTCATAATAATTCCTTTCAATATTTTCTTTTAATTTTGAAAAATTTCATTCCTTTATTTTGGTCACAAATTCTATCAACCTTTCCCTCTGATATGTACATATTTCATAGAGTTTAGGGTATGTTAACATGAATTCACTTTTTTTTGGGGGGGAGGATTATTAGGTCTCATTCAGTCTGTTTTTTACCCTTTCTTCTTTTTTTTTCCCCTCTCTGCTTTATTTGCTCCTTTTTTCACTTTATTTTTCTGGGGAAAACAAAACAAACACACACACACCTGCAGAAGATTGCTGAAGAGCACAGCTGAGCCTTTTGGTCCTCAAGGTTCCTAACAGTGACCTTTAGACTTAGATACTCTGATCTTTACCATCCTAGGAAGCTCATTTACTTTCCTGTCACCATAAAATTTAATTTTTTAAAAAAATATTCTGTACTGTGGTTACAGAATATAAAAGTAAATGTATATCTGTTACTGTTTAAATGTTAAAATGTCACCTGAGTAAGAAGTTAGGCAACTATAGAATCAGGTAAGTTTTTCATAGGCTGTTGCCTTTGTAACAGAATTCCCAAATATGTAAGTTACTGATGCTTTAGGGAGAACACTGGTAGGGAGTGAAATTTGCAGTTGCTCGGACTTATTAAATACTGGAAATTTTAAGGAACATGAATCACTCATGGTATTCATGTTAACAACATCCCTAAATTTCAGATATTTAGCTGTTAAATTTTAGTTTAACCACTGATCTGATTTGCATTTTAATTATCTTATTCATTGTAGGACTTTTTTTTGCTGTCTTCATATTCAAAGTCCTCAAGCTCAAATCAGTAGTGAGTCTAACCAGAGCAATGGATGGCTAATAATTAAGAAATATTACCAATGGCTCTCTTAAAGTTTCCCCAGGACTTCTTGGGAGTACTACTTAGGAAAACACTGATGTATTTTATAATTAGTATTCATCTCCATCACTCAGAAATAAAAATTATGTTTGCAATTTAGACTAACTGCCTTCAGGAACCCCTGTAATGAACCTGCTGCCTAAAGAATCTGCAAGAAAAATTCTATTGAAAGTAAGATTAAAGGAAGCCTTCATCCATGAGAGGTGTGGTGAGGTTAACTACTTCCCTGGGCTTTCAAAAGGTCCCTCACACAGTAGGTAAACAATGAAAGTTGAGATAATTGGTTATCATTGGTACCAAAGTGTCAAAGTGTAATGGAGCAGGATAGCTCTCCGTGTGGGAAGAATGTCCTGGAGCTTCAAAGGCTGCTTGGAAGGTTTTCTGAAGACCAGAAGTCTCTTTCTTTAATAACTGTGGCACACTAAAGCATCTTGCTAATATATGCCAATAAACAGAATAAAACTGTTGATTTGGATCATGCAAAATTCCCAAATTACTAGTAGTAAAAAAGAAATAAAACTCTATTTGTAATTTTTACATTATAGTAAAATTTTATAAGGAGAAAACTTTATACTCTGTACCAGATATTTCAATTGCTTATTCATTTCATCCTTCCTTTGTGCCAGTTCTCTCATTCCAGCAGAAACTACATATTATTGAATGTTTGCCTATAATCTGTGACAATTTCCTTTATGCCCAGCCCCACCATAGTTTAGAGATAGATCATTGTTTTACAAGCCTAAGAAAAAATTGCAATGACCTGGGTGTGCTTGAGAGCTTTTAAAAATTAATAATACTTGAATTCTTGCATGATGTTATTGTTTTAAGCTTGGTTACAAAAATCTATAGCTAATTTTTGATCAAAGCTACCTACCATATGATTCTGAAAAGCAGGTAGGATTGAGTTACTGAGGAAATGTTATGTCTTTGCCAGTGATTGGTTTAGGTAGAGAGGCACTTTACCAATTTTTAGCCAATGAGATGTTAGAAAAAACATGCATTTGTTGGACTTTGGGGAAAAGTTTTCTTATTTTTGTAAAAATTGATAATAATAATAAAATGATAAGAAGAAATTAATTAATTGCAAGAATAAATCATTGTTCATTTGCAACCCTTATAAATCGTCAGCAAAGCAACAATATTAGGATCAGGAAAAAAAGCAAGGATAAGAGAAGACATCAAAAAGCAAATTATGGCAAAGTGAAGTGATGGGAAAAGTTTTAGGTTCTTGAAGGCATTGGTAAGTCATGAAGTCAAACGAGTCTAGAATTACCATGTATTTAGATTTCTTAGGGGAGGTCAATCACTTCTCGCCTGCTTCAGATGTTTTACTGGCAATTACATTCTTGCTGATCTAAGTTGTAAAGAAACCAATTTGTTATACCTTTAAAAGAATAAAGCCTATAAAGTCTTCGGGAACTCAATAATTATTTATTGAGCTCCTACCATAAGCCAAGAACTGTTTTGTGATGTTGGAGCTAAGTGAGTAGTGATGAGAAGAGGAGACATAAAGCTATATAGGTAGGGACAGCCAGATCACAGGGAACCCAGTAAATCACATCAGGGTTTGGCCTTCCCTTTGTGTCAGGTGTCAAGGCGATAGAAGTTGCTCTTCAGAAGAGTAATATGATCCCACTTGTGTTTCAGAGTATCAAACTAGACAAACTTCTAAATGCATAGTGTAAGTGATCATAGAAAGTAAAAGAGAAGTGGACTACTTAGGCGTTATTGTAATAATTGTAGATAGTGATGCCTTGGCAATGTGATTGCAATAAGGGTGCTAAAATGTGATCAGACTCTGAATGTAAATTTAAGGGTAGCAAACAACTTTGACAGTCTGCAAAGGATACAAATAGTTTTTATATAACAAGACTTCTAGCTAGGGACACTAATTGTTAATCCATGAATTTTCTCTTTGTTTCCCTCTCAATTCCATTAAAAGTTAAAGTATAGAATTCTCATGACAGGTGCTTTCCTACCTCTCTCCACCCTGCTTCAACTAACGTCATCATGTTTTTATTAGAGGAAGAGAAAGAGAGAATTTAGTGGATCACTAAAAGGTAAAGTCCTTTTTAATAGATTGGGCCTACAATGTTCAAAACTTTCAGGTGAGAATTACATAGAATTCAGAATTAAGTTCCCCAACACATTCATTTCCTAATAACTAATGCAAATTTTTTTTTTTTTTTTTTTTTTGGTGCTGGTGATCAAAGCCAGGGGCTTAAATATTAGGCAAGTACTCTACCACTGAACTACAACACAGCCTTGATCTCTCATTTCTTTAACCCATCTAAGACATTCCTTTTAGTCTTATCTGGTTTTCCAGTGCAAGAAAGGCCTCATATCTAACTGCATAAAGTTCACAGTAGTAATGTGCCATTAGTGATATTTTCCAAGAGTGTTTTATAATGAAAAAATATTCATGTTATTGATCAATATTGTCCTGATTTTTTATTTTAGTTTGGGAAGTATATTCCCATGTCTTTTATGAAATAGCAAGATTTCACCCATGTGAGTCCTTGGCTAACATGAACATTTTATTGTAAATTGACAGTTTCCCATCATATAAACTTGTGAGGTATAAACTGATGTTTTGATTTATGAATATAATATGGATTAATTAAATCAAGCTTATATATTCATCAACTTAATACATATTAGTTTTGTGGTGAGAACATTTGTAATTAATTTATTAGAAATTTTGAAATATGTAATACACTATTATTAACGATATTTACTATGTTTTGCAATAGACCTAAAAACTTTTTCTCCTGCTGGGTGTGGTGGCACAAGCCTAAAATTCCACTGGCTAGGGAGACTTAGGCAGGAGGATAAGGCGTTCAAAGTCAGCCTTAGCAATTTAGCGAGGCCCTAAGAAACTCAGTGAGACCCTGTCTCTAAATAAAATATGAAAAAGGGCTGGGGATGTGGCTCAGTGGTTAAGTGCCCCTGGGTTTAATCCTTGGTACTTGTCCCTAAAAACTTTCATTCTAACAGGTTTATACCACTTGCCCATCATCTCCATTTCCCTTGCTACAAGCCTCTGTAATCACCATTCTACTCTCTGTTTTTGTGAGTTATAGTGTTTTAGATTTATCACATAAGTAGGAACATACAGTATTTATGTTTCTGTACCTGGCCTATGTCACTTAGCACTATATCCTCCAATTCCACCCATGACATTGCAAATGAATTTCCTTCTTTTGTAAATCTGAATAGGATTCCATAGTATATATATTCTAGAGTATATATACCAAATTTTCTTTATCTATTCATCTGTTGCTGGAAAGTCAGGTTATTTTCATGATTTGGCTGCTTTTCATAATGCTGTAATAAACATGGGTATGCAAATATCTCTTTGTTCAACAAACTGATTTCAAATCTTTTGATTAAATGCTCAGACATGGAATTGCTAGATCATAAGGCAGTTCTACTTTTTAGTATTTTGAGTAAACTCTATACAGTTTGTCTTCATTAATTTACATCCCATCAACAATAAGGATTCCCTCCTATCCACATAAAATGAATTTTTTTACTTTGAACTTTATAAGTGTTTCTTTAAAGTGCAAAACTACCTTATTAAAATTATATGAAATGATTATGTAAATGCAGATTCTCCAGGGCCTTGATATCAGACATCTTAATCAATAGGTATTAAACTTTAACTGGAATTTTAAGTAATACTTAATTACATAAAGAACCACGTCTTCGAACAGTTAAAAACATTTTTGTTTCAGTGTATTATCTGAGGTTGGATGCTCTGTTTTCTCAAGGGAAATATTTACCTCTTAGGACATAGATCATGATACACAAATTGATTTTTAACTCTGCATTAGTAGTTTAACTTGGAAAGAAAAAGTTTATATCATCTTGAGTAAATAAGAAATATTTTATCAAGAAAAATGAAATTAAAACATGACAAAAACTGATAACATATATGAGATTCTCCAGAGACAAGTATAAAAATGTAATTATTAGCAAAGTATTACTTTTGCTTCTTTTGTACATTAGAAAAGATGTTTATCTTATCTTTATTCCCTGTAAAAAACTTCATTGGAGTGAAAGACTTTCATTGCTTTATAGACACTCTTTATTCTAGGACAAGATCTTACTGTTTTAACATGGTTGGCAAGAACAAGTAATGAACCAATTAGGTTATTTGGAAGATAAATCAATAAATCTTTGATAACTTATAGGACATTGGTAACTTCAAGAATGGGATATTGAAAGAATTATTATAGATTAATATTACAGTGATTTGGATTTTATTCATTCAATAAAAATTTGAGTGAAATTTAATCTAAGACAAGTTTTACTTAGAAATGTGGAAGAATGGTAAATGAAGAATGAATTGTTATCCATTTCTGCAGTTATATGAAGTTAACATACTGACACATTTGGACTTTGACATAGGCAGTTATCTAGCTCTAATTTTCACAAGCAAAGTCCAATGATTGAAATTGGCCCAATTTGTGTTCATGGAAATAAAGTTTTATTAACACCAGTAGTAACCTTTTATTTATTTAATATAGGTGGCTCCACTCATGCTACTGTGGAGTGGAGTTTTCAGTTCAAACCATAATGTTTGGTGTCAGATCCATGAACACACAACTTCGAGGTCAGAATTTCATTCATTACTTCAGGACATTGCATTCTTGAGCTACCTCCCTAAAATCATTCAGTTCTCTTTCTCTTCCTTTGAATGGTCTCATATCAAGAAAACTGAGGCTTCAGTTTTGCTGCTACTTTACTGATACTTCCTGTGATCAGATTTGCTTTTTTTTTTTTTTTTGAGATAAATAATGGGAAGACACAAAGAGGACACAAGCAATGGAAATTTTTCCATATTCTTGGTTAAACATTTTTTCTGGTTAGAAAAAAAAATGATGCCCCTTCCTCAGAATGTTAGACGTTTTCCCCACTGTAACTGTTGTCATTATCACTACGGCACCTTTGTCACTGTGATTTCCTAAAAATCGAGAAAAGCAAAAAAAAAAAAAAAAAAAAAAAAAAAAAAAACACCACACAAACAAAAAAAAGTGGTTTCTCCCATTATCTCTGACCCTTTACTAATTCTGCAACCACAAAGTGAGGATTTTACTTGAAGCTATTTCTTTTCCCACCCAGCATGAGTATCTTGGTTTCTGGCTCATTGAGTTTAGGCCTGGAGATATCAACGGGTGTAGATGAGAAACTGAAGAGATTTCTAAAAGATTTGATGGTGCATCAAATTCTTGTGTACCACCCTAAGCCTCCAACAAACACTGGCTTCTCAGAATCCTCCTGAAGCTTCTTCTGAGTTCTGTCAAGTCCATGGCTACATTCAGTGAAAGAGACAGGATGAAGATTGCTTAGTTAACTTGCCAAAGAATCAGAACCATTTGATAAGCTTATTTTCAAATCTGAATAATATATTTGTAGAGGGCCAAACACAAACCTGGTATCATGACTGCTGCATTTCAATTTTCTTCTATCATAGTAATTTCCCTGGCTTTTATTTCTCATCCTCCTCATTCTAACACAAGCAAATTGGAGAAAGAAAACCACATCTCTGCTTCAAAAATAATTCTCCAGTTTCAAATAGAATACTATTTGATCCACTTGAAGACTTTGTAAAATATATTGTCTTAACTTCTCTTTGAAAATATTATCCTGTTTCATGCTCTCTCATAGTCTACTCTTATCTTAACATGTTTATCCTCACAGTACAAATATATAATGACTTAATGTGCAATTTGTTAAGCTGATTTTCTCTTCTTCATAAATGTTTGGTGATATTTGGAGAGACTTTCTGTAGAGTTGGCTCCAAAGGGCATAATCTTTAGCTCCTGTTTTACTTCCTAATCTCTTCAACCCTGTAAGGACATAGAGCCTTTTAAGATAATCTTTTTTCATTTAATTAACAAACAGGAACAGAAAACACAAAAATGCCCGAATAACTGAAAAACTTCTAGTTTAAGATAACAACAACAAAATGACCCAATCACCAACCTGTGAAATGTCAAAGGAATTCAAGAGATAAGCATCTTTTGAGTAATTATCTATCTTGATAGAAACCAGACTTTCAATCAACATACAATATTAACTCTATTACTATATCTGAAGAGTGTTGTTAATTTTCTCCACTTGTTAGGAAGGACATTTATAATAGTAAAATGTTTTGTCCTAGAAAACACAGAAGATAAATTCTCAATCTTTTTATAAAGTCTCAACATGTTTTAGTATATTTCCCCTAAAAAACTTTTTATCATGTTATTCTAATTGTTTTTAAATTTAAAATATCTTAAAATTAAAATGATTTCTAATATTGGCTTAGGAAGCTAGTGAAAACAGAACATGATTTAGTTATGACTAATGATTTGATGCTGTAAAAAAATTCTGGAAACAAATCTTCCAGGCAGAATACAGAACAATAAACAATCACTGATTTAATAAATTTATCAAGTCTACTTAGTTAAATCAGTTTTAGAATTGCTAAAACATCTATGGTTCTTAGATTCTTAATGATTTTATAGTAAACATAATTGTGTTATTTAATTGTATTGCTACTGTCTTTATCCATTTGATCTCAGTATTTCACACTATAATCTCCATATTAAACCAAATCAGAAACATGTTGATAGACAATATAATTGAAGAATAGACTTAAAAAATTAGTAAATGAAAGTTTATGTAAATAAAATTAGTGGAAAATGCATGAAATACCTTTAAATAAAACCTAAATCTATAAAAAAATTATTGAAGGAAACATAAGAGGACATTTTGGTAACCTAAATTATGCAAATGTTTCTTTAGACAAAAACCCAAAAACATGATCATTGTAAAAACAATTAATAAATTAGACATCATTTAAGTTAAAAAACTGCTCTTCAAAAGACATTGTTAAGAGAATGAAAAGGTCAGCCATACAGTGGAGGAAAATATTTGCAAATCATATATCTGACAAAACATTTGTTTCAAGAATGTATAAGTCACTGTCAAAACTTAATCATAAAAAGATCCAAAAAATGTGCAAAAGCTGTGAACATACTTTATCAAAGAAAAATAGGTAAAGAGGCACATAAAGATAAATTGGCAAAGAGCTGCATGAAAAGATGTTATCATTAGTCAGTAGGAATATGGAAATTACATAGTAATTTGATTTATTATGCAGTTATATGAATGGTAAATTAAATACTAAATAGTCAAAGATTTGGAGTGACTATATCCTTCATACATTATTGGAAGAAATGTAAAATGAACAATCACTTCAGAGAAATACTTTGATATTTTCTTAAAAATTCAAAAAATAACTTACCATATGATGCAATCATTACACCAAGGGGTATACCCTGCCTGTCATGCTGCATGTGTTCATACAAAGATTTGTTCACAAATGTTCAAACCAGCACTATTTGAACAGATACTGGAAGTAATGGAGCATCCATTAATATGTTAATGGATAAACTGTATAATTAGTAGTATATTGAAATACTAGTAAGTAATAAAATTATTGATGAACATAGATGTTTATGGATAAATCTCAACACATGGATGTATCTCAAGATATACTGTATGAAAGAAACTACAAGTAAGGGGGCATAATTTACTATTATACTTGTTCAAAATTATAGAAGTGCAAATTAATATATTGTGACAAAGGCAATCAATACTGAGATGGGAATATGGTAGTAGAAAATCAGTGGGAGTGATTTCCAGGAAAACTTTTGGGGATAAATTGCATCTCATTATTATGATGATTGTAATGGTTTCATGATTCTGTGTGTGTGTGTATGTAAGAAAACTTACCAAATTGTACTCCTTTAAATATGTGCACCTTATTATATGCCAATTATGCCTCAATACAGCTGGGTTTTTTTGTCTATATTGATGAAGGCTAGGGTTTTACTTTTGAGCATGAATATGAAAATGGCCAAAGAATTTATTTTTTTATAGTGTACCAAGTGCCTATAGTGAGGCAGAAAATATAAACATCAATGACTCCTGGATGGCTGTTAATTTATTATTTTGTTCCCAAGGAAAAAAGACTTTTATGTCCAATGGATGAACTATAGTGCAGTAAGACAGGAGAAAGGTGACATGGCAGGATATTCCTCATTCATACAGAAGGCATATGAAACTGTACTAAAGTAAACCAAATGGTGTAACACTTAGTACCAAGTACAATTATTTCCAAAATGAAATATACCCACTTAACTGTAGAAATATCAAGATATTTTGTGATGTTTGAATTAATATTAACATATTGTATTCTTGTTATTGTTTTGTGGTTATTTTCTTTGTGATTTTTAACCCTCTTTGACCCAATGAATGGGTTTATTGTCAGTGTTAATCATAAATGTATCCCCCAATCCCCAATCCCCCCAACCTCCAAATGAGGTTGGTGAAAACTTTGATCCCCGTGGTGTGGTATTAAGTACAGCCTTCCTTTACGTAAGGATTAGTGGTTTATAAAATCTTGCAGGCAATTAACTCAGTCCTTATTTGATCTTTTACTTTTTCACCAGATAGGGTCACGGTACCTGTTACCTGTGTAAAATGCAGCAACAAGGAGTCAACTTTGAGGTGGAGACTAGGCCCCAGCCCAAATACCAGATTTGCTGCCACTTTGATCTTGAACTTCTCAGCCTGTAGCACAGTGAGAAATTCATTTCTGTTGTTTATAAAATACTCAGTCTTTGGGTTTTGGCTATAGCAGCACAAGTAAACAAAGAAAAAGAAGAGTTACATAAAATTTTCAAATTGATGAAATGACAAAAAGGAAACTTCAAAAATAAAATAGTCAATTTATAAACTCACAAAAACATGTTTAATAGTTGTTAAGTAATAAGATTATATGTCTGAAATGGTACAATTAAGAAAGTCAAGTTCAAGCTAGTGACATTTCCATTTAGTTTTTCCAAGAGACTTATTACTGCCCTCTGTTACACATCTTATTGCTATACTATAAGCTCAATCAGGGCTGGGATTTTTTCATTTATTTATTTTTATCCTTCCATAGTTTGGTGGACCCCCAGCATTTAGATTTGTGCCTGATGTGTGATAATGATGATGGAATAACCAATATCAATTTTGAACTCCAATATTGCATATTAATTTTCTAAAGTTAAATATTAAATATTGGGTGAAAATTATTTCTACCTATGAGGAAAGATGTCAATATTGCATATATTGAGTATATATTTTCTATACCAAATATGGTAGGACAATATTTGCATATATCCGTATCTATAGACTTAAGAAATTATAAAAATGAATGTAAGAGGGTAACATATTCCTGACTGAGAGGGGGTTGGGCAGAACCAGCACAGCCAACATAGCAGAATACAGTGAGTTTAACAAGCTCTCTTTGTGCTGCTAGTTCCACAGTCTTTATGATTTTTTAATTCTTCAACTTCCAAATACAGGGAGTTATAAAATGGTGAAGATGCACAGCAAGTAATAAAATATTTATTTTCAATAAAATATTGAAAAAATTCTTCAAAAGTGAATTCTTGGCCAAATTTTTTTTAAAAGTCTTTTTTTTTAAATAATAAAATGGGAGTTCATAACCCACTTGAATCAAAGTGTGAAATATGATATATCAAGAACTATGTAATGTTTTGAACAACCAACAATAAAAATTTAAAAAGAAATAAAAAAAAAGAAAAACATCGGGAAGAATAAGAGAGGGTAAGAGGAAGGATAGATATGATCAAAGTACGTTATATGCATGTATGTGAAAATGTCACACACCCCACCACTGCCAAGCAAGCCCATTGAGTTCTTTTTTTAATATTTATTTTTTAGTTTTAGGAGGACACAACATCTTTATTTTACATTTATGTGGTTCTGAGGATTGAACCCAGTGCCTCATGCAGGCTAGGCAAGTACTCTACCACAGAGCCACAACCCCAGCCCCGCCCATTGAGATCTTTTAAAATAAAAAAAAAAAAAAACAAAAAACTGAGAAGTGTATGCTTCAAAGTACATTTTTTTAACCAGATATGGATTATACCTCAATAAATCTGATTTTAAAAAATTTAAAAAATGTAAAATGTTTTATGCAAATGCCTATACATTCCTACTAATAATTTCTTTTCTTAATCTAGCCATTCAAAAAATTTTAAATTTTTCTTTTCGTTGTAACTGGACGTAATACCTTTATTTTGTTTATTTATCCATTTTTATGTGGTGCTGAGGATCGAACCCAGTGCCCTACACCTGTGAGGCAAGCGCTCTACTGCTGAGCCCCAGCCCCAGCATCTAGCCATTCAAATTTTATATTTTGTTATGTATTTATTTTAATGTGAGATGAAACATGTAAGAAATAGCGTACTATTATCAATCTAAAACTTTTAACACCCATTTTAGATTCACCTATTCTCTTTAATAAACTTGGATTCCTCAGATTCAAGTTTGAATTTATTACTATACACTCCCAGTAATATAGTTAAAAAAAATTCATTTTGAGAAGGAGCTAGCCTTGATTGTGTAAACAGAGGATAATATGTTTTTTGTGTGTGTGCTTTAGCCCAAAGGAATACATTTATTATATCTAAAATTACATAGTCTCATACTTTTAACTAAGATTATTCAAAAATTTTATTTGCTTCTTCTTAATTTTGTACTTCTATTAAAACACAAGTTTGGATGACAGTTCAAGATGGCACTACATTTCAGGGAGCCTACTAATTTTCTAAAGTTAAAGATTATATGTTGGGTGAAGATTAATTTTTGCCTATGAGGACAGATCTCAAAGCCTTCATTTGATTCACAAATGGATTTTTGACACAGGAAAATAAATACAAACTACAAATTTACAATTTTTCTTTTTCAAAACCAATGATTTCTCTTTTAAAAAAAACTATCCAATTAAGACTGAAAGTTTACAATACTATAAAGAACATAAATGGGTACCTAACGATTGATATTATCTGTGTTACTTTTTTAAAATCAAATTTAGATGTCTTTGACACTGTTTCAAGTAAATCTAAACATGTTGCTGGTTATAGTTAGCTTTGCATTGCTGTGATCAAAAGACCTGATAGAACAGCATGAAAAAGTAAAAGTTGATTTTGGCTCAGAGGTTCAGTCTGTTGTACAAATTCTCCATGACTATGGGCCCCAGATGAGACAGAACACCAAGGCAGAAGGGCATAGCGGAGGAAAGCAGCTCAGGATATGGTAACAGGATGCAGAGAGAAGAGCTCCCGTCACCAGGGAAAAAATGTAAACTCCAAAGCCATACTCCCAGGGATCTACTTCCTCCAGTCACACCCTGCCTGCCTACAGTTACCACCTAGTTAATCCATATCAGTCAATTAATCCACCAATTAGGCTACACTTCTTATAATTGAATCATCTCACCTCTGAACCTGTTTGCATTGTCTCTGACATGAGCTTTTGGAGAATACCTCACGTACAAACCACAACATTCCATCTAGGTTAAGTTCTTCCAATCTAATCAGATGCTATTGCAATGTTCAATCTCTGTGTTTCACCCATTTTCATACTTTTCTGAAATTCCAACATTTGTGTAATCCTTTGTGAAAACATGTATCTTGACAAAGAGATCTGGAGGGAGTTAAGGAGGATTGCAAAGATAATTCTGGGAATGATGAGTTTTATAAAACATCATTAACAAAGAGCAAGGAGAGAGTTAACAACAATAACAACAAAGAATGAAAAGAGTCTATCATCCCTAGCAAGAGAGAGGGAATGTTATAAATCTGGGTTCCTCTCGGTATTGGGGCTCTTGCTGTTATGCCTCCTACTGATACTTGCAGAATATCTGCCCTCAAAATAGGAAGTTCTTGATGGATGATGTTGATAGCACTGAACACACAAGTGGATTTTTAACCTACGGTGAGTGTTCAAATAAAAAACAGATGGCAACTTCTTAGAAACTAAGTACATTCCTCAGGAGATAAAGTGGAGTATTAAAACATTTTAACATTGCACTGGAGCAGATAATTAGGATAATTACAACTCTTCAAAGACACAAGGAATAAGGTCTAAGCTAACTTCCTTCTTCAAAATTTAAACATTATGAAATTCTAAGGGAACTTGAGTAAAATCATCATTCTATAAAATGGAATAATATTTACAATGGTAGTATTTGAGATTAAATAGATTGTTATGCTCAAACATCAATTATATAATGAAGAAAGCAAAATCAAGATGCCTCTACTTAACATGAAAAGTAATACAGCTGAAAAAAGAAAAAGGAAGTCAAGATAGTTTAAAGATGCAAAGAGAAGAGTCTATACCCAAGTACATACACAAACATCAAACAATTGGAAATGCCAAGTGGTTGAATTTGATTTAATTTTGGAAAATTAATTAAATATCATTGACTTGGCTGTGTTAATAATCTCAGCAATGTTGTCATTTTCTGAGTGACTTTTATTTTGACTCATATTAATTATATCCTTAAATAAACAATTTTATTTGGGGATATCATATTACAGAATAGTAATAATGGGCTAAATTAATACAATATGGATAAACTGTATGGAAAGTTTTGAAACAAGGTAGACATGTATACACACAAATGCACATATACAGAGTTATGTACTACATAGCAATATTTCAGTCAAAAACAGACCACATATACAACATTGGTCCCATAAGTATACAATGGAATGAAAAAGAGATTCTCAGTAACTCATCATGTAGCAATTGTAGTATTTGTAGGGCGATGAGAGCAACAAAAGATTGAGAAATGTCCTTCATCAGAATTGAAGGAATTTTAATAATATAAAGATACAGAACAGATATAGATGTATATCCCTCACAGCATCATGATTATCACAGCCAAAGCAAAAAGCATATTTGTGACTGTTATGATTTGGAAATGTTTTGTCTCTCAAAGGTTCTTGTGTTTGGGGGTTGGCATTGATTGTGGTGAGGGGACTTAAGGAGGAGAAAGGTCTAGTGGGGGGTCCTCAGATAAATAGGAGGCATATACTCAGAAGGGATTGTGTGACCCCAGTATCTGTCTGGCTTCCTGATTCAAGTTGTGATCTCTTCCTCTCACAGAGACATCTGCTATTGTGATGCCATCCACCAAGAGGTCCTCACCAGAGCCAAGACATTGCTGGTAAGTGTCTTTTATTCTGTGGGACTGTGAGGAAAATAAATCTCTTTTCTTTATAAAGTTACCCAGCTTTTGGTATTTTCTACATTAATAAAAAAAAAGAAAAGACAACTACAACAATGTTGAAAGAAAAGTCTGGCCCCCATATGATATTGCATTTGCTTCTAACTTTGGGTGGTTTAAACGACTTAAGCATATTTGTTCTGTTACATAATGTGAAAATGAGAGGTGAGTATTTGAATGTTAATGTGAAGGAAGCTGAGAATTACTGGAAACTTTAGATAAGCTGATTATGCAGGAAAATTACTTGACAGAGTATATCTTCAATATGGATTATTGAAAATTCCCTTAATCTGAAAATGATATCTGAAAAGACTTTCACCAACCAAGAGGCCAACTCAAGGCAGGGTTTCAAGACTTTTAAGGGCAATCTTGATTGGAAGCAATGTTTCAGGCTAAAAAATGACACTCTGATATCTGGCAGTGCGGACCTCAGGGTGAGCAAACGTATCAATGAGTACCTATTGCCGGGGTACCACAGAAGCAATACAAAGTCATGGGTGACCCAGCTTCTTCTTGAATTCTTTTCCAGGAAAATGGAGTACTATCTAAGGAATAACACACTTTTCAAGATCTTTGGTTTTCAACATATGAGAGCATTTCTTCTGTACACAGAGACAATTTAACATTTTCCTTTCCAATAAAGACAGCTATTCAGGACTTTCATTACATTGCTGAACACAAGTGGTGAGGGTGGGGATTCCTGTCCTGTCCCTGATCTTAGAGGAAAAGTCTTTAGCTTTTCCCCACTGACTAGTTTAGCTGTGAGCTTGTCATGTGTATCCATTATTGTGTTGAGGGTACATTCCTTCTATAGGTAATATCCTGAGTTTTTATATATAAGGATATTGAATTTTTTCAGTTGCTATCTGTATATACCTGGAATGATCATATTATTTTGGTCCTTCATTCTGGTATTGAAGATCACATTTCTATATTGGCATGTATTAAACCATTCTTGCATCCCAGGGATAAATTACAGTTGTCCATGGAGAATGATATTTTCAATGTAGAGTTGAATTCAGTTTGCTAGTATTTTTGTGATGATTTTTCTTCTATCCTCAGGAATGTGGCTCTAGTTTTTCCTCTCTCCCTCCCTCCTTCTCTTCCTCCTCCCTCCCTCCCTTCCACTGCTCCTTTCTGTCCTTCCTTTCTTCTTTCCTTCCTCCTTCTCTTCCTTCTTCCGTCTTCCTCCCTCCCTCTTCCTTCCTTCCTTCCTTCCTTTCTTTCTTTCTTTCTTTCTTTCTTTCTTTCTTTCTTTCTTTCTTTCTCTTTTGTGTATTCTCTGGCTTTGGGATCAGGATAATTTGGAGTTTAAAAAAATGAGTTTGTAAGTATTCCATCCTGTTAGCTTTTTTAGAAGAGTTCAACATTTACTGATATTCATTGTTAAAGATTTGGAAGAATTCAGCTTTAAAGCATCTAGTTTTTCTTTGAGAGAAGGTTTTTTTAAGTTGATTTAATGTACTTATTTATTAGCTCTTTGCTTGAAGTTTCAATTTCTTTATGACTCAGTTTTGGTAAGTTGCATATGCCCCCAAATTAATATATTTCTTCTAGGTTGTCTGATTTGTTGCCATATGTTTCATAACAATCTCTTTAAAACCTTTATATTTTATCTGTGGTAATGTCTATTTTTCAGGTTTTTAAAATTTTATTTCAGTGTTCTCTTTTCTCTAAATTAGTCTAGCTAACATTTTATATATAAAATTATTTATTTTTAAACTGAACTCTTAGTTTCTTTGTTCTTTTTACTTTTTTGTACCTTCTATTTCATGTTTCATGTATATCCCTCTGATTTTACTGTTTCATTCTCCTACTTATATT
Organism: Marmota monax; assembly: GCF_021218885.2. Lineage (NCBI taxonomy): Eukaryota > Metazoa > Chordata > Mammalia > Rodentia > Sciuridae > Marmota > Marmota monax. Next base: position 18,579,356 of record NW_026694084.1, on the reverse strand, counting down.
TGGGTATTTGTTCTTGTTTCAGTAGTAGCTTGAAGTGTATTGTTAGGTCGTGTATTTGAAATTCTTTCAGATGGAGGTATTTATTCCTATACACTTCCATCTTAAATTTAGTTGCTGCATTTCTTTTTTTTTTATTGTTGGTTGTTCAAAACATTACATAGTTCTTGATATATCATCTTTCACACTTTGCTTCAAGTGGGTTATGAACTCCCATTTTTAGCCCATATACAGATTGCAGAATCACATCAATTACACATCCATTGATTTACATATTGCCATACTAGTGTCTGTCGTGTTCTGCTACCTTTCCTATCCTCTACTATCCCCCCTCTCCTCCCCTCCCCTCCCCTCTTCTCTCTCTATCCCCTCTACTGACCTTCATTTCTCCCCCTTGTATTATTTTTCCCTTTCCCCTCATTTCCTCTTGTATGTTCTTTTGTATAACCCTGAGGGTCTCCTTCCATTTCCATGCAATTTCCCTTTTCTCTTCCTTTCCCTCCCACCTCTCATCTCTGTTTAATGTTAATCTTCTTCTCATGCTCTTCGTCCCTACTCTGTTCTTAGTTACTCTCCTTATATCAAAGAAGACATTTGACATTTGTTTTTTAGGGATTGGCTAGCTTCACTTAGCATAATCTGCTCTAGTGCCATCCATTTCCCTGCAAATTCTATGATTTTGTCATTTTTTAATGCAGAGTAATACTCCATTGTGTATAAATGCCACATTTTTTTAATCCATTTGTCTATTGAAGGGCATCTGGGTTGGTTCCACAGTCTTGCAATTGTGAATTGAGCTGCTATGAACATCGATGTAGCAGTGTCCCTGTAGCATGCTCTTTTTAGGTCTTTAGGGAATAGACCAAGAAGGGGAATAGCTGGGTCAAATGGTGGCTCCATTCCCAGCTTTCCAAGAAATCTCCATACTGCTTTCCAGATTGGCTGCACCAATTTGCAGTCCCACCAGCCATGTACAAGTGTACCCTTTTCCCCACATCCTCGCCAGCACTTGTTGTTGTTTGACTTCATAATGGCTGCCAATCTTACTGGAGTGAGATGGTATCTTAGGGTGGTTTTGATTTGCATTTCTCTGACTGCTAGAGATGGTGAGCATTTTTTCATGTACTTGTTGATAGATTGTATGTCCTCCTCTGAGAAGTGTCTGTTCAGGTCCTTGGCCCATTTGTTGATTGGGTTGTTTGTTATCTTATTGTCTAATTTTTTGTGTTCTTTGTATACTCTGGATATTAGGGCTCTATCTGAAGTGTGAGGAGTAAAGATTTGTTCCCAGGATGTAGGCTCTCTATTTACCTCTCTTATTGTCTCTTTAGCTGAGAAAAAACTTTTTAGTTTGAGTAAGTCCCATTTGTTGATTCTAGTTATTAGACAGACGAAAGAATTAAAGGCATAAAAATAGGAAAAGAAGAACTTAAATTATCACTATTTGCAGATGATATGATTCTATACCTAGCAGACCCAAAAGGCTCTACAAAGAAACTATTAGAGCTAATAAATGAATTCAGCAAAGTGGCAGGATATAAAATCAACACGCATAAATCAAAGGCATTCCTGTATATCAGCGACAAATCCTCTGAAATGGAAATGAGGACAACCACTCCATTCACAATATCTTCAAAAAAAATAAAATACTTGGGAATCAACCTAACAAAAGAGGTGAAAGACTTATACAATGAAAACTGCAGAACCCTAAAGAGAGAAATAGAAGAAGATCTTAGAAGATGGAAAAATATACCCTGTTCATGGATAGGCAGAACTAACATCATCAAAATGGCGATATTACCAAAAGTTCTCTATAGGTTTAATGCAATGCCAATCAAAATCCTAACTGCATTTCTTGTAGAAATAGAGAAAGCAATCATGAAATTCATATGGAAAAATAAAAGACCCAGAATAGCAAAAACAATGCTAAGCAGGAAGTGTGAATCAGGCGGTATAGCGATACCAGACTTCAAACTATACTACAGAGCAATAGTAACAAAAACAGCATGGTACTGGTACCAAAACAGGTGGGTGGACCAATGGTACAGAATAGAGGACACAGAAACCAATCCACAAAACTACAACTATCTTATATTTGATAAAGGGGCTAAAAGCATGCAATGGAGGAAGGATAGAATCTTCAACAAATGGTGCTGGGAAAACTGGAAATCCATATGCAACAAAATGAAAGTGAATCCCTTTCTCTCGCCATGCACAAAAGTGAATTCAAAATGGATCAAGGAGCTTGATATCAAATCAGAGACACGCCGTCTGATAGAAGAAAAAGTGGGCTACGATCTACATACTGTGGGGTCGGGCTCCAAATTCCTCAATAGGACACCCATAGCACAAAAGTTAATAGTTGCTGCATTTCATGTTTTGGTATATTATGTCTCTGTTTTGTTTGTGTTTCAATTAAGTTTTTAAAATTCTTCTAAAATTTCTTCATTGATTCATTGGTTGTTTGGGTGCTTGTTTGATTCCTGTGTATTTGTAAACTTCCCCAAATTTTGATTATTGATTTTTAATTTTGTAGCATTGCAATTGGAAAAGATGCATAACATTACTTAGTTTTAATTTTGTTAAGACTGTTTTTGTTGCTGAGCATATATTTTAACCTAGAGAATGTTCCAACTGTACTTGAGAAGAAGGTATACTATGCTTCTGTTGGAAGTCTTGTTCTGTAAATATCTCTTCAGTCCATTTGACTTGGAGTGAAGTTTAAGTCATATTTTCTTTATGCATATAATGTCCATTGTGGTAGTGGAAGTCTACCACTAATATTGTACTGTGACTTATCTCTTTATTCAGACCTATTGGTATTTGCTTTATATATTTGCTTGAATGTTGTGTGCATATATATATATATATACATATATATAGTTGTTACGTCCATTTGCTGAATTGATCTTTTTTCATTACAGAATGACTTTTTTTCCCCCTTAGTTTCTGACTTGAGGTCTTTTTTATTTGATGTAAGCATATCTAGACCTGCACTTTTGGTTTCTATTTGCATGAACTATTTTTCCTTTGCTTTCAGTCTATATGTACCTTCAGGATTGATGGTAAGTCTCTCATAGGTAGCATATAGTTAGGTCTAGTTTCTTTGTATTCATTAAATCACTATATATTTTTCTTGGGGAATTTAATCATTTATAATCAAGGTAAGTTTTGAGTGTGGCAGTGCTGGGGTTTGAACTCAGGGACACTCTACCACTAAACCCAATCCCAGCTCTATTTTGTATTTTATTTAGAGACAGATCTCACTGAGTTGCATAGCACCTTGCTTTTGCTGAGGCTGGCTTTGTACCTGCGATCCTCCTGCCTCAGCTACTGGGATTACAGGCCTGTGTGACCTTGTCCAGCCTCAATGTAATTATTGTATCATTAATTGTCTTGGAGCTCCTTTGTTCTATTCTTCATTTTTTGGTATCTCTTCTTGTGTTTAAGCAGTTTTATCTAATCTGACTCTTTGTTTCTTTGCTTTTTATTTTTTGTGTATCTACTGCTAGCTCTTACTTTGTAATTATCTTGATGTTTAAAAAATCATCCTATGGTTGTAACATGTTGTTTTTAAGCTGATAACAATTTAGTTTTGCATTTCTCTGACTGCTAGAGATGGTGAGCATTTTTTCATGTACTTGTTGATTGATTGTATGTCCTCCTCTGAGAAGTGTCTGTTCAGGTCCTTGGCCCATTTGTTGATTGGGTTATTTGTTTTCTTATTGTTTAATTTTTTGAGTTCTTTGTATACTCTGGATATTAGGGCTCTATCTGAAGTGTGAGGAGTAAAGATTTGTTCCCAGGATGTAGGCTCCCTATTTACCTCTCTTATTGTTTCTTTAGCTGAGAAAAAACTTTTTAGTTTGAGTAAGTCCCATTTGTTGATTCTAGTTATTAACTCTTGTGCTATGGGTGTCCTATTGAGGAATTTGGAGCCCGACCCCACAGTATGTAGATCGTAGCCACCCTAAGATACCATCTCACTCCAGTAAGATTGGCAGCCATTATGAAGTCACACAACAACAAGTGCTGGCGAGGATGTGGGGAAAAGGGTGCACTTGTACATTGCTGGTGGGACTGCAAATTGGTGCAGCCAATTTGGAAAGCAGTATGGAGATTTCTTGGAAAGCTGGGAATGGAACCACCATTTGACCCAGCTATTCCCCTTCTTGGTCTATTCCCTAAAGACCTAAAAAGAGCATACTACAGGGACACTGCTACATTGATGTTCATAGCAGCACAATTCATAACAGCAAGACTGTGGAACCAACCTAGATGCCCTTCAATAGACGAATGGATAAAAAAAATATGGCATTTATACACAATGGAGTATTACTCTGCATTAAAAAATGACAAAATCATAGAATTTGCAGGGAAATGGATGGCATTAGAGCAGATTATGCTAAGTGAAGCTAGCCAATCCCTAAAAAACAAATGCCCAATGTCTTCTTTGATATAAGGAGAGTAACTAAGAACAGAGTAGGGAGGAAGAGCATGAGAAGAAGATTAACATTAAACAGGGACGAGAGGTGGGAGGGAAAGGGAGAGAGAAGGGAAATTGCATGGAATTGGAAGGAGACCCTCATGGTTATACAAAATTACATACAAAAGGAAGTGAGGGGAAAGGGGAAAAAAAAAACAAGGGGGAGAAATGAATTACAGTAGATGGGGTAGAGAGAGAAGATGGGAGGGGAGGGGAGGAGAGGGGGGATAGTAGAGGATAGGAAAGGCAGCAGAATACAACAGACACTAGTATGGCAATATGTAAATCAGTGGATGTGTAATTGATGTGATTCTGCAATCTGTATAGGGGGTAAAAATGGGAATTCATAACCCACTTGAATCAAAGTGTGAAATATGATATGTCAAGAACTATGTAATGTTTTGAACAACCAACAATAAAAATTAAAAAAAAAACTTAAAAAAAAAATAAAACAAATAACAGCTTTTATAGTAGAAAAAAAATTAGTTTTGATTGCATTCATCTAAATCATAATTTAATAATTTTACTTCACCCCAACATTTTGAATTTTGTTATTATAAGTATGACTTTATATTGATCATTCCCTAACAGATCAGTAACCTTTATCATTTTAATTATTTAGTCTTCTTACCTTCATTCTAAAGATAGTAGCGATTTATATGTTACTATTTCAGAGTTTCAGCTTTCTGGATTTGACTGTGTATTTATGTTTCCAAAATTGACTTATACTCACATATCTTTGTTTTCCTAATTAGAACACTTTTCTTTCAGCTTGAAGAGGTCCCTTGAACATTTCTTGTAACACAGGTGGTGGTGATAAACTTCCTCAGCTTTGTTTTAGAAAGTCTTTATCTCTGCCTAATTTCTCAAGGATTGCTTTGCCATGTAGCATTCTGGGTTGGCAGGTTTTTTTCCTTCACCCATTTGAATATATCATTCCACTCTCCCTTAATCTATGAGGTTTCTGCTGATAAAACTACTGCTCACCTTATTAGAACTCCCATATATATTACTTTATTCTTTCACCTCACTACTTAAAGATCTTCATTTTCTCTTTTGTGTGTGTGTGTGTGTGTGTGTGTGTGTGAGAGAGAGAGAGAGAGAGAGAGAGAGAGAGAGAGAGAGAGAGAGAGAGAGATTTTGCTTGTATGTCTTGGAATAGTCTTGTTTAGATTGAATCTGTTCAGAGACTTTTGACCTTCCTGTATCTTTCTCCAGGTTTTAGATATTTTTTTCTGCTAGAATTTTCTTAAATAATCTTTTTATCCCTATACTTTTCTTCTCCTTGAATTTCTTTTTTTTTAATATTTATTTTTCAGTTGTAGTTGGACACAATATCCCTCTTCCACTTATTTATTTTTATGTGGTGCTGAGGATAGAACCCAGGGCGAGTGCATGCCAGGCAAGTGTTCTACCACTGAGCCAGAACCCCAGTCCCCTCCTTGAATTACTAGAAACTCAAGTATTTCTTTTGGTGATATTACATAAATCCCATAAGTTTTCTCCATTTTCTTCTATTCTTTTCTCCTCTGACAATATATTTTAGAACAACATGTTTGTGAGCCCACAAATTCTCTCTTCTGCCGGATTAATTCTGTCATTTTTTTTTCAATTACATTTTTCATTTTATCAATTGCATTTTTTAAGCCCTCAGATTTCTGTTTGAATTGAAAAAAAAAATAGTTTCAACCTCTTCACTACATTTCTACTTGTGTTTATTTATTATTTTCCTGACTTCAGTGAATTGTTTACTTGTACTTTCCAGAAGTTCACTGAGGTTATTTAAAACAGGAATTTCATGCATGTCTGATTTTTTTTTTTTTTTAAGGTTGATGCTCTGTTTTTTCCCTTTGGTGATGTCATATTTCCTGTATTGTTCTCAATCATATAGCCTTGCATTGCTTCTACATTTGAAGGAGTAAGTATGTGTTACAACCTGGAAAGAACTGGCTTTGTTTGATAAAGCCCCCTCACCAATCATCTCTTCCAGAAATTATGGGAAGGCTATCTGCCATGGTCTGTATGTGGCTTGCTGATGGGGTCTTTGAGTTGGCTGGCTTGTTGCCTGGGGCAGTCAGAAGGTGGTCTGTGGCCTGGTTTCACTGTGGAAACCTGTTGACTAGTCTGATACCTAGATCACTAGGAGCTGAATTGATGCTGGGGCTTTGATACTGAATATTTAGGAGACCACCAGACACTGGGATGGGCCTGAACCCTATATCCTCTAGGAATGCTTAACTCTGTAAGTGTAAGCTCTGGGTCCTGGGTCCAAAGGGTCTGATCTGGAGTCTGGATATTCCCATAGTCTTAGTTGGCAGGGACTGGCCTCGTACTTGGAGTTCTGGGGTAAACTTGAACATTGTGCTTGCTGGAATAGGCCTAGACCTTGGCACTGGATCCCGAGGCCACTGAGATAAACCCGGATGTTGGGCTTAGTGATGTATGTGCAGGCATAGAATCTGTGTCTGGAGGGTCTAGTTTAATCCTGGTGTCCCAGGTTCTGGCCTGGTACCTGGGTCATGTGGTTAGCCTAAAGTCTGGTTCATAATGGCCTGTATAAAGGATAGGTGTGTGGGTCCTATTTCAGAAGCTAGATCTGTAAGAATTGGTCTGAATTCTGGGATCTCAGACGCAGGTGTATAGGATAGAATCATAGGGACTCTCTTGGTACTAAGGCCTAAAATCAGTGTTCTAGGTGCCAGCATTGTAATTGAGGCTACATTTGCTGGCTTCATGCTAGCATAGACCTTAAGCCTGGGGCTATTTGAACCAAACTGTATCTTGTCTGTCTGGAGCCTGGGTGGGATTAGAACCTGTAGCCACAGGGGTTTGCTATGAGTTATAAAGATCTGGAGCCTATACTCACAGACTGCCAACACCAGTCCATTTTTGTTACTATTACTCTGTAGTATAGTTTGAGGTCTGGAATAGTAATGCCACCAGCTTTACTCTTCTTGTAAGAATTGCTTTGGCTATTCTGAGTCTCTTATTTTTCCAGATGAATTTCATGATCCTTTATTTCTATGAGGAATGTCATTGAGATTTTTATTGGGATTGCATTAAATCTGTATAGTGCTTTTGGTGGTATGGTCTTTTTGATAATATTAATTCTTATAAATCTTTGCATTTAAATATAACTATGTCCTTATGACAATACTTAGGTCATCACACCATCATTGACCCTCTGACTAGAGCTACTGGAGCTCTATCCATTTGTCTTTTCAGAACATTTTAGCAATATTATGAAAAACATGCTTAACAGTAATATACTTATCACTACAAACCACAATCTAAAATACTATCAATTCATTTTCTATTGCTGTTGGAAAAAGTTACCACATACTTAGTGACCTAGTGGTTTAAAATAAAACATTTTTCCTCCCATAGTTCTGAAGATCAGAAGTCTGAAATCAGTTTTTCAGGACTAGTTTCTTCTATAGATTCAGAAAAGCCTGCTGGCTTCCCTTGGCATGTGGCCACCTTATTCCAATCTCTTCTTCTATTGTCATATTACTTTCTCCTCACTCTGTCCCTCGGCCTTTCTCTTGGATTATATTAGGCCAAGTCAAATAAAAGAGGGTTATAGCCTCATCTCTAAAAGCTCAATCAGACTTACATGGTCCCTTTTATCATACCAGGTAACACACTTACAAATTCAGGGATTAAATTGTGGACATTTTGTGAAGGGTCATTATTCAATTTACTAGTTGGCTATGTTTGGGAGGCCATGATTCAACCCACCAAATACATTTAAAAAAATAATCATTCACTACTATATCTCAAAATGTATAACTCTAGTGTCTCAGTAAGATATGATACCAGCTACTATATCAATTTTATGAAAGAATTCTCTAAGAAGGAAAGATACTGAGTTATATTGTCATATTGTCCAGTTCTGTAACCATTACCTAAATGTTTAAACAAATGTGATCATAGAGTTTCTTATGTATAACTCAAGATAGATTATTGAGTACGTCTTTATTTTTTTCAAGTCACTTTTTATGGGCTAGTCAATATTTCAAATTTATTTTCAGTATCCTCACCATTGTCTATTCTCAAAAATTTAAGACATCTAGGCTTGATAAGACATGCAGGTTTTCCTGTATACTCAGGATGCTGAGGAAGGAAGCTTACAAGTTCAAGGACAGCCTAGGTAACTTAGTAAGATCTTGTCCCAAAATAAAATAAAGCAGATTGAGGATCAGTTGCCTTGCCTAGCATGTGTGAGATCTTGGGCTAAATCTCCAAATCTCTAATAATACTGTAAAAAAAAAAAAAGAAAAGGAAAAAGAAAAAGGAAAGAAAAAAGGAGGAGGAGGAGAAGAAGAAGTTGTTAAGATAATGTAATCAAAGACATTTATGAGCATCCCTAGATAAATTTTTAATTTTCCTCAATTCACTTTATGCTTGCCTTTAAATATCAGAAACTTATTTCATAATTGAAGCAAAATTCGTTCATTCTTAAAATAAAGTCAAATATGTGTGTTTGTGTTCTTAATGTGTGAATATGAATGCCTAACATATATTTATATGAATGTAGTCCATGAAAAACATATGTAAATGAGATATCCCTACTCATTTTGTTTGAAAGGGAAAGAAAATGGCAGAAAGATATTAAAGAACAGAAATAGAAGGAAGACTCAACTTCTGCATTACAACTAAAGAAACTGGGAACAAAGAATAAATTTTAAGGATTTCTGAATTGTTTCCTCAATATTTCTTAAGGTAAATCTGTTGACATAAGATCAGTGAGAGCTAAACGTAGTCCTGAAAACAGTAAGGATCCTATACCCAGTATCAGCAAGTGGGATGACTACTCACCAGGTGATTTATGAAGAATTTTATATTTTGGTGTTTTTAGAGTTATTTATCTATTCTGACTTCATTTGAAAATGGTCACCTCCTGGAGATGTATGAGTGGTAAGCCTAGGAAATACCTTGGTATAGTGTCTCCTTGGTTTGGAAAGCAGAAAGGGACTCAAGTGAATTATCTTCCATTTGAATTCAAGTTCTAAAATGATTCAGAATCTTGAAATCTACAAACTGTGAAGTAGTTAGTTGGTTATCAAATTAGAACATTCTAAATTATGCTTGAATCTTCATTGAATCAAAACTACCAGCTCTGTCTCCATGTTAAAGGTGAAACAAAACAAACAAAAGATTGGGTTCACTGCTTAATGTAATTGAATGCAAACTATTATTATGCACAACAGAGCATTTGAAAAATCACAGTTAACCTTTTGCTATAATTATTTTCCTTAAAGACTGATCTGCTACCAACAGTATTCCCTTTTCCCCAAAGTTTAAATGGCAGATTTTTCTCAGTTTTTTTTTCCCTATAACTTTCCTTCACAGTTTCATTGCTAAGGATTGTAACTTATTAAGTCCAAATTCTTCAAAAGTTCTTTTCATAGGATATCAAAATGTGATAGGTACAACTAAGTGTAGAGGGGATGCAATTTCTTTCTAGATAGGACTACTGTTTGTAAGAAAAATTAGAAAAAAAGAGATACACATTATAAAAAGATAAAACAATAAAGAATTATTTTTTACTTCTCTAATAATTTGGTAAGAAAGGCAAAGTTAATTTTCATTTCTTTATTTAATAAATACATTTTTTTAGAAATTGCTTTGGGTCAGACAGTACAGGAGAAGGAAACTTCAACAAGAGCAACCATGATGTGATCCTAGCAAAATTAAATTTTAGTAGGAGAACAGACATGTAAATGCAGTGTCATAATAGCTGTCAGAATAGTATGCGTGGCACATACTTGAAGCAGAGAATATTGGAGGAATTACTTGGAGATTTCTTGGCCAAGGATATGCTTGAAGTGAACTATCAAAACATGCTGTAGCCATAAATACTATACTTCCATTTAAGAGAAAAATACTATACTTCTACTTAAGAGAATGCAGAAGTGTTTTTGCAAAGCCAAGCTTCATCAGTAATGCCCCTGTCCTTTTTAACTTTTGAGAGACTCTCTTTGTCATATCAACTATTATTTTAGTTTCCATTTGCTGCAATAACAAACTATCACAAAATTAGCTGCTTAAACAGCAAAAACGTATGATCTCACAGTTTGGTAGGGGAGAAGTCCAACCTGCCTCTGAGCAGATTGACATTAAGGTGTCAGTGTGGCAGTGATCTTTTCTAGAAGATTAGAGGAGGGGGTGTTTCCTTGCCCAGTCAGGCTGTTGGTAAGATTCAGTGATTTCCAGTCAAGGGGTTGAAGTCCCTGTTTTCTTGTTGGCTATTAGCAGAAGTCCTTTCCAAGTTTGTAAAGGCAATTCTCTTTTCTTGGTTTCTTTCCTCCATCCCCAAAGCCAGTGATGGTGAGTCGTGTTCCTCCCATGCTTTAGATCTCTCCTTTCATCTGTTTTCCTCATTCACTCTTGGGACCCATGTGATATAATCCAGGATAAGCTTCCCATCTAGACAATTTTAATCTTAATAGAATTTGTGAAGTGCCTCTTGACACCTTACCTATTTACAGAATGCCCACATTAGAGCAGAGGCTTCTTTGGGGGGCATTATTCAGCTTACCATAAAAGATTACCAGAGGATGAAGTGATAGGTTGAATTGAATTTAAGACTTTGTCATGTGAATTCCAATGGAATTTTTTTTCTTTCTTTTTTTATTAAACCCAGGGTGCTTAACCACTGAGCAACATCCCCAGTCCTTTTTATCTTTTTCTTTTGAGACAAGGTCTTACTCAATTGCCTAGGATCTTGCTAAATTGTTAAAGCTGGCTTTGAATTTGCAGTTCTCCTGCCTCAGCCCCTGAGTCCCTGGAATTACAGGCAGGCACCACCATGCCCAGTTAGAACAATTCTTTCTTAATAACCCATAATTTTTTATGTTTTATGAACTTTAATAAAGGGGGACACAAAAAAATCTTCTTTGAGGATGATATTGTTGACATGGAATTAAAAACAAAACAACAAAAAATCATTGGATCTAGACATTGCTACTATAATCTGAAGATTATACATTATACACTATAATTTTGTTTGGTTTATTTAAAATGGCTCTTCATAAAAATATCAAATGAAATAGTGTATTTTTATAGTTGTTTACATTTTAAAAATACAACCTTGTCATCTCATTTGATCCTCACCATAACCAGGTGATCTACTAAAGTTACTATTCCTTTACTTATATAAATTAAAACGAAAATAGTGTTTTGTTCTAAGTTGGAGGAGAAACATATTTGCCATAACAAATATGTGTGAATTTTTAGGTTTCTAGAGCTACCAGATAAACTGTAAACTGTAGGAATTTTCTCGTGTGTGTGTGTGTGTGTGTGTGTGTGTGTGTGTGTGATGGCACCTTGGGTCAAGTCTCTTTTATGTATTACATGGAAAGCAAACAGAGTCCAAATATTCATTAATAATAAGTTATATTGCAATGATGAATCAGTTTCTAAATATATGCTATAGGGCAGAACATAATATTATTATTAATTTTGAGGGAAAATGATAAAAATGATGAAATTTCTATGATGAAAATGAACTAAATTTAGCATATAACAGTTTAAATTTAGAGCTTGTACATGAAATGAAAAAAAGTGGTATAAAATCATGAAATGTTTATACTTTATTATCTAATGTCACATAGTACATGAAGTAGTGAAGCATAGAACTTCATTTAGATGGATACACAAAACAATTTAATTAAGAGAGCACTCAACATGGCAATAGGGAAAATATAGTTTAAAAGTCATAATTAGCCTGGAAATAGAGGTCATTTTAAATAATTCTGGCAGCTTGATTAATGTTAAAATATATCAAAAAGTTCATATTCTAAAGAAACAGAACTTGGTTTTGTCTCTCAGCCTATCTGATAATTAGAAAATTATATATGTACATGTAATGGTTTTGTGGTTATATGTTATAAACATAACTAAATTATCTACTTTACCAATTTATTTTATTAGTTATTTAAATATGATTTTTAATAATTTGGAGTGAAACTCTGAATATTTTCTTCTATTCTTGTCTAAAAAAATCTAAATTTATATAAAGTCATGTAGTCTTTTTGAAAATGTCAATGCCTCAGAAAGCCTTTGGTACAGATAGAAGAATAGTGTGAGTTTTGCAATTATTACACTGAGAAAGAATTTTACAATTATTTCTCTAAATTGATATATAGCTTATTGTCATCCTTTACAAATTTTGTATTTGGTAATATGTTGACACACTAAAACATTTGTATCCCCCCAAATCAATACTTGCTATGTTTTCATGTCATATGGGGATGTGATAGATTGGCAACAAATCTGGGTTGATAGACACCTGCAAATTCCCATCTAAAGTCCAACAAAGGGAAACTCTTTTCTTGTTACAGCTGTTTCATAAAATATTACCAGAGGATGAAGACAGTTGGGAGCCATGTAGCATCATGCAAGAAGTTTCAGCTTTGGATAAGCCAAATAGGCTTTGAACCCCATTCTGAGATATTCAAGGGATAAAGTATCACATCAAAAAGAGAAACAAACAAACAAGCAAGAATATTTAGGCTTAGGGGTTACATTTTAGGAAATGGAATTAGTTTTATTACTTAATTCATTCAAACTAATTTATTTTAATTAATAACATTAAGTGCCACAAACATTCAACATAAGGTATTTATTTCATATACAGACATTATTTTAATATTACATCTTTGCTCACATAGAGATTGTTCTTCCTGTAAAGAACTATTCAGATGACTCTCTGTTATCTCTAGATGATAAATTTAAAGTACATTTATAAAACTATAAAATATTTTCAATTTGTTTACCTGATGTCATTTTTTTCCAGTGATATTAAAATTGGGAATCCCCTAAGATGAAATAAAATGAGTATTTGGAAAACCTGCACATGCTATGTGGATGATTTTTCTTTGCTGTTATAACAATTTTGTGTGGGTTTAAAAATGTTTTTGTTTAATTAGATGACTAAGGCCAATTGTGAAGTTGTGAAGATGGAAACTAATAATGATACAGTGAAAACTGTAAACTCTGGTTTATTCTCCTTGTGTTTGCATTATGATAGCAGCACATATTATTTGACTCTGGAGGAAACATTTCACTTTTTTTTTTTTTTGGTCTCATTTTCCTTATCTGTAATAGAAGAGTAACAAGATTCCCTGCCCATTAAAAGGGTGCAATAATTAATTTACTAATTTAATAATAATTAATTTACTTTATGTAAAGCACTTATCACCAAATATAGGTCACTAGCATATCCAGCATCAGAAAGTGGAAAGAAAAAAGGAGGTAACTTCTCTCTTACCCCATTGGCTACTTAATTATAATTAGCTTTAAGGAGGCAAAAATTTGTAACAGTTATTCCTAGGAGTTATCTGCCCAGATAAGATTCATTAGTTTTAGTGCTACAGAGACAAAAAAGTAATTGGGGACAACCAGTAGTTTCTAGAAACTTAAGATCAATATATTTTAGTGATTGTTGAAATAGACTTTAAAGTAGTACCTTACGCATCTCTTCTCTTATTCATGTCCTCTGTTTTCATGCGGCAGAACCTGTGCTTTGTTTCTATTAGAGTACAGCATGACAGAAAGTTGTGTCCATGGTTACATTACATGTTATTGGAGCTCTGTCTTTTCTAGCACTCTCTACCTGGAGGGCTTAGGTGAAGCCAGTGTCCATGCTGGGGAACTGCTCATGGGAAAGATCACATGCCAAGAAACTAAGAGCAGACACTGGCCCCAAATCAGAAAGACACTGAAAACCTTTGTCCAGCAGCCAGCAAGAAAACTAATGCTTCTAAATTCACAGGAATGAGCTGGGAATCAGATCCTTCTCAGTCTAGTATTTAGATTATATCACAGCTTTTGCCAACACTTTGATTGCAGCCTCATGAGATACCCTGAGCAAGGAGCCCAGTCAGGTCTTGCCAATGCTTTTGACCCCTGATATTCTGAGATAATAAGCATGTGCTATTTTAAGCCACCAAGGTTGTTGAAATTTGTTAAATAGCAAAAGAAAACTAACAGAAGTATATATTATTGATACCATTGAGTAAAAACATTTATTTGTAAGTTGTCTGATTTAGTGAAAAAAAGTAATAAAATAAATAAAAGAAGGCAGATAATGAGGGAGGGAGAAAAAGAATACTTCCATATGTATTTAGTTAAGTTTAGTGATTTTTTAACATTTTCTGAAGTGCTTTACTCTAATTCAAAGTCTACTCTTATTTTGATAAAATTACAAGCATTTAATTTCTGGTTTTAATGTAGGTCTTACAGAAAGACATGGGTGTGTTATTTTAAATTTCTTAGAAAATATATTTTAGTTATGAGATGTTAAATAGATATTTTCCCCTAACTTATTTCCATGATAACCTATAGATATAGATGTGGATATAGATATTACAGATGCAGATGCCTGTTTGTTTTAAATTAAATTTTCCATTTTCTATTTCGTCTTAAAACATGGCCTCATATTTTAAAACATTTTTTAATAACATAGGCACAAAACCTGAAGTATATTTCAAAGGGTTTTTCTTTTTGTTCTATTTGTTATGTTTTGGAAGTCTCCCTTATAATGGGAATTTCTGTTTATTTATTCAAAATAGGACTTTAAGTGGTTTGCAAATAGCACTGAACCCTGGAAATAGCAAATACAAAGGGAGACTTGTCTGAAAGAGAAGCAGAGTATTCAGACTTGTTCAGGTATAATCAAAGCGAAGGTGCTTCTTCTGTCTAGTGCCAAGAAAGTAAAACAAAAAAATTCTATTATTTGGTGAATAAGACATACAGCTTTTGATACAATGCAATCATAGTAAAATTGTTTCAGGGAAGGTGTTGATAAGTAATGGATTTTGAAACAATGTAATCACAGCAAGGGGACTTTCAGGTCCCTGGGCATGAAGTAATTTCATGAATAGTCTTACATATTTTGTTAAAATTAAAAGTTATAAGCAGAAATGAAGAATGTTGAATAAATAGATGAACATTTTAAATATTCTCTATAAATTACTGTAGAACAATTATATTGATCAGTTTATATCTTTACCATTCAAAACGTGAGTGTAGAGTGTTTTGTTTTAATTGTGTAAGGAAGTATGTGTATCACATTTTGTTACTGGTAATGAGTCTTATGTTTTGGACATACATTTGGGTCAATGAAACTAATACCTAATTAACCTTTAAAGCTATCTCTTCTGATTTAAGATGCAGACTTTTTATAAAGTATGTGTTGGTGACAAGTTTCTATTTTTATGTAATATAAACCTTCAATGTCTAAAACACAATCATTTCCTTTATTTACTTATTTTTTGGGGATAGTGCTTTAAGGAACATCTCACATTTTTATCTTTAAGCATTATTTAAGCTTTTAGTTTTTCATGTTATGTTTTTAAAGTATTTAATTTTCTATAGTCAGAGATTTATCATTTTCCATTGTTTCCAGCTGTTAACTGTGATTAATGTGTGCATATTGTTTGGCTGGAAACTTGAAACTGTCCATGTCAGGCGTAGTCTGCTAACTATTTTGGAAACCCATACACTTTGTTGATTTTTCTTTTTTGATACTAAATCATTTCAAAATAAACTGTCAAGATAGAAGATTTCAGGGCTAACTTTTATCTGTGTACTACAAATGTTGTTTTATTATCTTGTCAACTTCAATTTATTTGTGCCAGGTTATTCAATAATCAAGATACTTGTTTGGCTTCTTATGGTTTAGAATAATGATCTATTTATACTTTATAAGTTCTGAGCTTCCTTCCATGCAAATCAGTATCAACTTTAATCCTATTTACGATCAGTAGATTAGTTCCATATTAGATATCTCAATGTGGAAAGTGTGTAAATTGTGCTAATTAGCTACTGTGAGGATGTTTACTACAATTCATTAGATATAAATATGTATATATTTTTAACCCCAGTACTATTTTCATTTTAGAGTGAATGATTTTTGTGGTGAGGGCTGTCCTATGCATTGTAGGATACTTAGCAGAATTCCTGTCCTCACCCATATAATGTCAGTAATACCACCACTCCCCTTCAGTTGTGTCAATCAAAGATTCTCCAGGCATTGCTAAATGTCCCTTGGAGGAAAATGGATGGGAATACCTAAATGAAAACTACTGTAATAACTGTAATAGAGAAGAATATTCCTATGCTATTAAGAGAATTTTACTTTTGATGGCTCAAGAATTTACTTAGAATTAGATATTTAAATCTATACACATATTTAAGCAGGATTGGAGTAATATAACTTATTTTTATATCTTGTTATAGAAAACTCTTTCAGTATAGTGTTTGTTCTTATTCTGATTGGGTTTAGCATGAGTTTTGTTGGTTAGACAAAATAAAATTGATTTATATTGTTATTTGATCAGCCACAGTACCATGTAAGTGCTCAAATATATAAAAGAAGTTATAAATATGTGTGCCTCTGTGGTTTTCTTCTATTTTTATGAAAAACTAGATTTTCTGTAAGATTGAAACCTGGTTTTACCTGAAACTCTGAAGCATTTATGGGAGATAGCTATGAAAAAATAAGTTTATGCTTAATTTCTTTGAATTATGGTAGAAAACTTTGACCTGAGATAGTTCTCCTCTAGTCTGCAGTTCTCCTCTACTCTGCTTTGGTGACTCTGTGTGTGTGTGTGTTTTCATAAGAACTTGGGGCCCATCTTTTAAAAAAATTATAAACAGTAAGGTAGATGAAGCTCTATTTTTGGTGGGCTTTATCTTCTTCCAAGTTATAAAACTAGTTCCTGTCCAAAAGGGTATGGGAGCTTTGGTTTTTCCCTGGATAAAGACAGTTTGACCAATGGTAGTATGTCTTATTCCTGAATGACTCATTATGGTTTATTTTGAGAACTCATACACAATGAATCATCTGTATAAAAGGATGAGATTTTTTTTTGTCTTGGCAATCTTTTAGTAGGATTGCCTGCATCTACCTGATAGCCATTCAGGTTTGATGCTTATTCAGTATTAAAAGTTTGTTATTGTTCTGTGGAGAGGATTGTTGGGTTGTGAAAAGATTTTGTTTTCAATAACATTTTGGTTTCACCAGTGCTTTTATTCTATTTACCAGGAAAATAGGAAGAAATAAGCTGGGCTTCCTGAATCAGCACTGTGTTGCTCTGTAGGCTGGGTGATTATATTCTTCTGTTGAAGAGACACTGTGGCAAAGAACCATGTTGAAAGACGCTTCATTTTGCTGAATAGGGCTTTGACTCTTACTGCTGCTGTAGTTTGAAATAAGATGTATTGGGGAAGGAAAATACTGGCAGATATGCCCTGGAGAGTAAGTCTCCTACTGAATCCTCTGCTACCTCTGCTTTTCTGTTAAATAAATCCAGAAATAAAGCTATAAAAATAGTGCAATTTAGTCTGGAAACAGTAAGCTAAAAAGTGGAGTTTGGCTGATGTAAAAAGCCTTTAGGCAAATTACTTAAGAAGCTTTCTGTCTTTCCCTTCTTTCTTCCTTCCTGAAGTCCTTCCTTCCTTCTTTCTTTTATGAGTTTTTGTTTTTTCTTTTAAAAGTCCAGGATAAGTTAAAGGTTTATTAACTTCACTGACACATGTGACAATTTAACATTTAGCAGTTCCTTGAGGATATTTCCTGTGGGTAACAAAGAATTACCCAATTAATTTGTGATCAAGGAGAAAAACACTGATTCATGCCATTCTCATTCAATCTTACCTAGGAGCCTGGCTGAATGCTGTCTCACTGCTTTCCCCTTCCCTATCTCAGTTTTTAGTATTTGCTGATATGTTGATTTAGCTCATGTTTTTCAGACATTTTTTTCTCAATATTTTAAAAATCTTTAGACTATTTACAAAACTATAAATATAAAGTAGTAAAAAAAACAATGAAAATTGCTGAGTAAAGATTATTCCTATATTCCTCAGCAATACTGTAACTCTATTTCTATACGAGTATGGTAGTCTCCAGGATATTTTGTGCTTCCACCATGATAGAAACAGAAATGGTGCATACTAGCTGTCAAAATAAATAAACAAAAATGGTGTCTGTGTGGTGCTGACTTGTTCTTATCCAAGAACATGACTGCTGTATTCCACACCCTAATGTGTCCTATAAAAACAAAAATGAATTAATGAGAGAACATATTTTAGCTCCCTAGATTTGCAGTTTCTGAGTTTTCTAAATTCTTTCTGAAATAAAAGCAGAAGGGGGCTGGGGAAAGTACATATTACAATATAGCCATTTGAGGTAAAGAAAAATTCTTTATTATAGTATGTCCTCCGTATCATTTGGTTAGTGTTCATGTTGATTTCTTAAACACAATATATAGTTGTTTTATGAACAGATACAACAAAACAAGTAAAATTACTCTTAATTAATTTGGGCTACCTGTGCTGACCCTGAATAACACTACAATTTAGCAGTCTAATCTTTTTTTAAAAAAAACTCTTCATTCTTGTATCTTTTCAAAAAATTTTCTTTCAAATAATTGCAGATACCTCTTGACTTTAAATATTGTAATTTCACTTAGTGTGGTCAAGTTTTTCTCTCCTTCTCCCTCTCCTTCTCCCTCCAACATTATTATAGATTTAAAAGCTATGACTTGACTTACAAAATAACGAAACAAAAATACAAGCAATTTTCATAGACTTCTTATTTTTTGTTTGAGCATTTTTATTCTAAAATTTGAATGTAATCAAATTACCAGTTGAGATCCATCAGTGCTTGGAAAAGTATTTACTATTTATAATTAACAAAATCACTGTATTGGTAATTTTTTTTGCTTTGTTTTCTTTACATGGATCATTTTGTTATTACCTTAGAATAACCTTTATTTTACTGAGTTTGAGAAAAGAATTTATGTTGTATGGTGGTTACACAATTATACATATTTCCCAAAATATATTGGAAAGTACAGTTAAAATTGATAATATATTTGCATATAAATGAACTTAGTGAAGTTCATTTAAGATAGAAATAGAGTAACTATACATTCAACAATTTGGATGAATGTCAAACAACAACAAATAAAAAACACAAAAGCAAATTTCTAAATTAAATTGAAGAACAGAAAAAATAATTTAGAATTATAGCAAACAGAACAGCAGTGGTTGCTGAAAAGGGTAAGAATTTGCTGAAATGGGACATGAGTAAATTTAGCTCAATCCAGTTGCTAAGTTGATTATATTGGTACATATTTTTGTCAAAACTCAATGCATTGTATACTCAATAGGAGGGCATATTGGTTGATTGTTAAAAAAAGAATGAATACAATTTAAGAAATAATTATTGCATAACATTTTACTATGTCTGTCGCCCAGGTTTACATGTAGGACATTGACAATGTCTTGCAAGCCTCCACGATCCTCTGCTTAATCATATATCCCTTCCTCATGCATAGATTCCCTGGATTTTGATGTGTCCTGCATAGAACTATTGAGGAGACAGAATCTCAACTAGTCTGGACTGCAAAGAGCTTGCACCTCCTGGGATAAATGTACTTTGGACTTCCGTGTAAGTGGCAGAGCAGCACCCCGGCTCCTGGGGTGTTCTAAACAATATATCCTTGCTGTTGTAGTGGAATCACCCTGTATGCCTTTCACACTGGCAATATAAAATGATGACCTTAAGACATGGGTTTTCAAATCCAGTTTGTGACAGGTAATGTTATACTTGCCAGAGGCAAAAGGAGAGCTGCTGAATGCACACTCAGCAGCTTGCCTCTTAGGAGTCAGGATTTCAGTCATACTGCCAGTATCCTACTGAAGATACACTTAAAACTCAGAGCCAGCAGTTCCAGTTCTAAAAATTATATTATATTTGTGTAATTTATCGGGATGTTATAATAACTGGTTTTCTGATTTTTTTTTTGAAGAACCTAATGTCAGATATTTTGAGATCAGACTGAGAAATAAGTCACATTTTTTAGTTAAAATGTAAACAACTTTTATAGTGATCATTCCACTGTGTATATGTATCCCATAACATTATCTTGTATACTTTAACATTCACAATAGACTTTATTAAAAAAATTAAGCACTGAACTATTTCACTGGGCCAATTAGATGTTCCTGTTTATGTTCCATCCCACTTCCCATGTAATTGGATTCTCATACTTAAAATACATAATGTATCATTTGAGACTCTGATAGCCTTCAATAATATCACACCCATCTATTTGACAACTGAATTATGAAAAAGTTGTGAAATAAAACAGAAAAGGAAGTATGGAGAGCAACATGCCATCTAAAATACCCATGACGTTGGAACATGGAATTCAGTGTAAAAGTCAAATGGGTCATATGGTTAATGCTCAGAATGCTTCAGACTTTCATATCAGGCACCAACAACATTGGATAGAGAGTACTTGCTTTCTCAAGGGACTTGCTCCTGTGAGAAACTAAACATAGGGAAGACGTATAAAAAGTGTTTCTGTAGCCAAATCTATCACTCAGATAAGTCATTTCACCTTCCAACACAGAGAGAGAAGTATGCACTTCCCACTATATAGAGTTATCTATTCTTCACTGGAAGAAAACATGAAGAGTGCCAGGAGGGAGCTTCAGAACTAGAAATGTGGTAGTTCCTCACCTCTGAGCAGCACAGCCTGATACATCAGTGCACTGGGCTTGGTAATAACTTCCTTATAAGTAAAACTGCTTGTTGACATTTGAAGCTCCAACTGTCTCTAAATTTCCTGTTTCATTTCTTTAGGGAAGATAAGTGCTATCACTTTCATGGCAGCTGAATTTTCAGTACAATATTCTGTATTGATCACTACCAGTTTTACCATACAAACCAAATTTGCCGAGAAAGAGAGAAAAACAAATGGGTTATGTTTAGGTCAGAATGTAACCAATGCATTTCTTGTGTCCCAAAGAAATTTCAGTTCCATTGTAATTGTGACTGTACCATGCATTTCTTCCTGCAACCTTTAGGGATTAGACCCTAGGATCATGTGTGCCTCAATCCTCATGTTGGATGATATCATGGAACACATGACCCTTATCTGGGAATTCTCAGGTAAATTTCAGCAACACCTTATTTCAGAAAACCCTTAAAAATGTATGTTCATAAGTTAGAGTTTGAAATTGCTAGGCATGCTTTATTTATCTAAGGTATTCATATAGTATTTTGAGATGAGGCTTTTGGGATGTGATTAAGTCATGAGAATGAAACCCTAATGAATGATATGAGTGTTTCTGTTTTAAAAAAGATTCTGGACAGCTCCCTCATCCCTTCCAGTATGTGATGATGTGATTAGAAGACAGCCATCTACACACAAGGAAGCAGGCACTTGCCAGCCACAGAATCTGCTAGTACTTTGTCCTTAGAATTTCTGGCCTCCAGGAATTTGAGAAATAATTTGTTCTTTTCTATAATGCCTCAGTCTATGGCATTCTGTTATAACAGCCTGAACTGATTAAGAAACTCAGTGAATTAATTGTCTGTACTGACTGTAATAAATCACCACAGACTTGGTGGCTTAAACGACAGAAAAATCCTTTCTCACAATACTGGAGTTTAGAAGTTAAAAATCCGTTATCACTGGGATGAAGTCAAGGTCTTACCAGAGCCATGCTCATCTCTGGGGGCTTAAGGAGAAATTTTGTTTTCCTTGCCTCTTCTGGTTACAGGTGGTTGACAGTGTTCCTTGGCTAATGATTGCACCATCTTTATCTCTGTTTTTATGGTTACATCTTTTACTTTGCTTGTGCCTGTGTCTCTTATTCTTCTCTCTCTCTCTCTCTTGTGAGGACACTTGTGATTGCATTTGGGGCCCATCCAAGTAATACAGAACAATCTCTACCTCAAGAATCTTAGTTTAATCATATCTGCTCTTTTTTCATAAAGGACTGCAGGAACAAGGAACATTATTTAGGCTACTATACAAGGTATCAGCAATGTTTGTTGTTGAGGGTCCCCAGCTTTAATCAAGGACATCAAACAGATCTTGGATTCTATTATTGCTGTCATTTCAGGCAGTGCTTATTTTCTGTAATGTCTTTAGTTACTAATAATCTCAGAAAGAGGAAAATATTTAGCTGGTTCCTGTCATAATTACATCCTCAAAATAGCTGAATACTCTTTTCATATTTACTTTGTTCTTATACTATTGCCAGATGTATCCTGAATTTATTGAAACTGATGTTTCCAAAATTATATAAGGTCTTTTGCAGTTTACTAGGAATAATTTTATGTCTTAAATATACGGTAAATATTTAGGTGGCACTATGTCATGAAAGCCTCTAGTACTTAAGAAAACTTGAACAACCCTCTCTCATTACCCATCTCTACTCTAACGCATATTCCAATTGGTGAATAGGATAAAATGATGCTAACTGACAGTAGGAATCCTTTACTGTCCCTCAAACATGTAGAAATCATCTTCTCTTGTGAAAACCAGAAAATATTAAAAAACTGTATTATTACCAAGGACATATTTATTCAAAGATAATACAACATGTGTGTCTGTTGCATGCCTTTTCACTTACTCTACTCCCAACTCCAAGAAGACATTTGACTGTCAATCCACACTTCAGGTACAACCAGATAGGAGAAAGATAAATATGTTATCCTAAATTCTCAATGTCTATTGGCAGTGTGACACTCTCCTGTATCAGTGAAAGTCAGTTAGACCTAGGGACTGCTTAGGAATTCTTCCGAATTAAAATACCTCTGTAAAATGTTTTTTTTTTTTTTTTTTCCATTGAATGAACCAGGAAAAGCCCTATTTGTGCCTAGTGTAAACTTGTTAAGATTTATAAGATTCCTTGGACTAGTAAAATTCTTATACCATGTGAGAGAGAATATTCATTAAGTTTTGAGTAGTCATACATCTGATGGTTTGCTGCACAACAGTATATTAATGAGTTCACTACACACGGGGAATCCTGAGCTATTGTTATATAAATTAAAAGTGGCTCCCTGCAGTATGGTGTGGTAGAGTGAAATGATCACATGATTTGGTTCCAATCAGGCTTGAATTTTTTAAATGCTTTTATTAGTTCATTATAGTAATGCATAAAAGTGGGGTTCACTTTGACATATTCATAAATGCTTATAACATAACTTGTTCCATTTCATTCTCTAGTACTTCTTTTTTCCCTACCCTGATCCCTCCTTTACTCTATTGAGTCTCTTTTCTATTTATGTATTGTATTTTTAATGGGTGCATTATAGTTATATATAAAAGTGGAATTCATTGTGATTTAGTCATACATGCGCGGAACATAATTTGGTTCATTTCATTTCACTCTTCCTCCCTCCCCTCAGTCACCTTCCACCTTCTTCCACTGTTCTCCCTTCTATTTTCATGCATGGTAACCGATAGAAGAAAATATTGGGTTAGCACTCCAACATCACAGCAGAGGCACCAGCTTCCTTAATAAAACTCCTAAAGCTGAAGAAATAAAATCACCAAGAGTCAGTAAGTGGGAAGGCCTCAAATTAAATAGCTTTTGTAGAGCAAAGGAAACAATTTAAAAATGTGAAGAAAGAGCCTTCAGAATGGGAGAAAATCTTTTTCATCTATTCTTCTAACAGGGAATTAGTATATATAAAGAACTCAAAAAACATAAACACCAAAAAGAAAAATGACCCAATCAATAAATAAGCAAGTGATCTAAACAGATATTTCTCAGAAGTAGAAGTAAAAATAACCAAACACCCATATGAGAAAGATGTTTCATAGCCTTAGCAATCAGGAATATGCAAATCAAAATTACATTGAGATTTCCTCTCACTTCAGTTAGAGTGACAATCATCAAGAATACAGACAACAATATGGCTCATGAGGATGTTGGGAAAAAAGTATACTCATGTGTTGTTGTTGGGACTGCAAATAGTACAACCACTCTGGAAGCAGTATTGAGATTTTTCAGAACACTAGGAAATAAACTACCATTTGACCTACTCCTTGGCATTTATTCAAAAGAAGTAAAATCAGACACTATAGCAATACATACGTTCTAATGTTTATAGCAGGGCCATCACAATAGCTAAGTTAGGGAACCAGCAAAGGTGCTTGTCAACAGATAAATGAATAAAGAAAATGTAAAATATATTTACATAACAGAGTTTTACTGAGCCATAGAAAAGAATGAAATTACATCATTTGCTGATAAATGGATGGACCTGTTTTTGTTTTTTATTTAAAAAATATTTTTTTGGATTTTTTTAAAAAAGAACATCATTCTCAGTAAAATATACTAGATTCAGAAATTCAAGAGTTAAATTTTTCTCTCATGCAGAAACTATAGAGAAATAAGAATTAAAATTTTAAAAAAATTGGTAAAGGACAGATCTCAGGCTTGAATTTAAACTCCAAATTCAAAACTAAAATGTTCAACATCTCTAACAATTAGAGAAATGCAAATCAAAACTACTCTAAGATTTCATCTCACTCCAGTCAGAATAGCAGCTATTATGAAGACAAACAACAATAAGTAAATGCTGGCGAGGGGAAGAAGGCACACTCATACATTGCTGGGGGACTGCAAATTAGTGCAGCCAATATGGAAAGCAATATGGAGAATCCTTGGAAAACTTGGAATGGAAACACCATTTGACCCAGCTACCCCACTCCTCAGTCTATACCCAAAGGACTTAAAAACAGCATACTACAGGGACACAGCCACATCAATGTTTATAGCAGTACAATTCACAATAGCTAAACTGTGGAACCAACCTAGATGCTCTTCAGTAGATGAATGGATAAAGAAAATGTGGTATATATACACAATGGAATATTATTCAGCATTCAAAGAGAATAAAGTCATGGCATTTGCAGATAAATGGATGGAGCTGGAGATTATAATGCTAAGTGAAATTAGCCAGTCCCCCCAAAACCAAATGCCAAATGATTCTCTGATGTAAGGATGCTGATCCATAATATGCTGCAGGTGGGAGGGGGAGGATTAAATGAACACTTGATGGGGCAAAGGGGAAAGGGGGAAGGAGGGGATGAGAGGGAGTATAGGGGTAGAAAAGATGATGGAATGTGATGGTCATCATTATCCTAAGTACATGTATGAA
Organism: Marmota monax; assembly: GCF_021218885.2. Taxonomy (NCBI): domain Eukaryota; kingdom Metazoa; phylum Chordata; class Mammalia; order Rodentia; family Sciuridae; genus Marmota; species Marmota monax. The sequence goes on along the minus strand of NW_026694084.1, from coordinate 18,553,884 downwards.
GACACGCAGGATATGAATCTACTTTGTGTACAACCAGAGATATGAAAAGTTGTGCTCTCTATATGTAATATGAATTTAATGCATTCTGTTGCCATATATAACAAATTAAAATTTAAAAAGAATACAGACAACAACTAGACATATTTCTTAATTCATCTGAAGTTCATTTTTTCACTTAAAATTAATATTAATAACTATATCAGTATTGCATCTATTTAACAGCAAAGTATATATGAAAAAGCTAACATGATCTCTAGAAAAGAGTAGATATCAGTAATATTTGTGCTATATATTCACATCATTCATATTGTGTAAAAAATTTCATATAAAAGCTTTGGTTAGATTGAGTATAGTTACTTTATTTGTCTTGTACTTTCACCCTATCTTTATTTTCATTTAAAAACTAAAGTAGTAACTTCATCATCATGCAGTGATAATACTTTATTGCCATGTGATAAAAGTGAAGTGTAGTAATGTAGTAAAATTTATTCAAATGTTGGAAATGCAGTCTAATGTTCTAACGTATAAACATTAGTATTCATTTTCAGTGCTTCATTATAAGCTTCAGTATCGTTTCCTAGAAATTCTGCATTGAATGTGTGTGTATTTTTTATGTCAAATCATGCTTATATTGGTATTCTTTGTGTGTTTTGGGATTATTTTAAAAAGTTCAACAACAGTATAGGTAATTTTAATTTTGTCCTAATCTATACAATACAATGAGTAATCAATAGGTATCTTTTTCTCTCTGCTAGAAGACTTCCACTAACATTCTCCACCTTATTAGTATGCTATAGGGCACAGGTGGAAAGTAGATAATGAAAAGATCAGACTGTAAGCCATGAGAGTTGTTAATACTTCAAGATCTTCTTTTAGAAATCACTGTGATTTAGGATAATGATAAAAGATCATTACAGTACTTTCCCTTCATTACCTCCTTTTATTATACTTTCTCATTCAGTCTTCATAATATCTTGTTGTGGCCCTTGGTCATTAAAATGGCCTTTTGAATGCAATCTTATATTATCCCTTTTAGATTGTACCATACAAGTAAGTATTTTTGTGTGTGTGTGTGTGTGTGTGTGTGTGAGTGTGTGTGTGTGAAGTACTTTGTAATAAATAGAATATTGATTTGAATTGTCTTCAGAATCTGTTTTGTGAATATTTGCCCTTTTAAACTCACAGTGTTTTTATTACAATGACTAAAGTTTGAAGGCCAAAAAAACTTTTTTGGTAGAATTTTTAAGTGAACACAAAACATTATTATTACCAAGTACAGAAATGAGAATAAATATGAATTCAACATTTCTTCTCTAAAGATCGTTATTGGTTTTGTAGCATAAAATGCTACTGTCCATTTGCAACATTTTTTCAGTCTGATTATTTCTGGTCACCTGCAGGAGAAATTTTCTGTAACAGAGCCTTGGAGTGGCTCATTTTGCTTTTAGCCTCTTAAAATAATAGAAAAGTATGCCTTGAGGTGGCCTAACCCATACTTTTTGTTCTCTTGGCCTATGAACAAATGTGTGAAAGGAAGTCGAGTATGTGGGGTTTCACTTTCTATCCATAATGGAAGTAGTGAGCTGGTAGAAGCACACACATGATGCTCAAAAGCTCGTCCAATGCTCTGCATTTATATGGCAGTAATTTTTAGGCTTGTATTATTTTTTTCTGTGCAATCTCAGTTCCTCTCAGAACCTATCATGAGTTGAGAGTCCTGAAATGAAAGTAAAAATAGCAATTTTGTATTCCAAACTCAGCAATAAGCCTTCTTTTCCTTTCTGACTCAAACTCAAGGTACAGTCATGACAGTGTAATGAGTTTGTGATGTCTGAAAGGAACTTGAACTTGCTTTAGAATTTGACTGAATGAAAATTGAAGAGTAATTTTTATATCCACTGGATAGAAGAAAAAGAAAGAAAAATGGATACCTAAGTGCTGGGCTGCATTTACCTTTCTGGCATAAATCAATGATTTTTTGTTATGATTATCACAACTTTATTTCCCCATAAAATTATCATGTTGACAAAATTTAAAATAAGCTCATATTACCTTGATTTTAAACATCTCCCAATTAATTTAATGAGTGTAAATCTGACTTCCTCACATATTTGCATCCATATTAATATTAAAACAAAAACATGGTGCCTTTTATTAGTTTTATCTTAATTAATTTAATTTTATGGGCCTCATAATTTGTAAAAAATGATTGCACATAAAACTGTTAAGTATTTAATGGCCATATGATATCCATATGGGAGATTTCTGTGTTTAAAATACATTGAAGCCCATATCATTAAAGTGCTAAACTTTTCACACTGAAAATAAATATTAATGCAGTAAGTCAAGTAATTTTATTTCAGTTGCTCTTATGACTGTGACATTATGTTTTATTAAAATACAAATATTTTATTACCTTTAATTTTGTTTGTTATAACATTGCAATATTAATAATAGCTACTTTGCTGAATAGGACTTTGTATGGTATTTATTAGGAAACAAGAAAAAGAAAAAAGATTTCCGTCCTACTTTTTGACATTATATAACTGCTGAACTTTCAAGATCTCAGGGTTGCAAAAGAAGTATTCCAAAGTCAAAGAATCCTAAAGCTGAATAGTTTAAACATTATTGTTATTAGCTCCTACACTCTTAATCTGACTTAACATTTTTAAGTATCCTTGACTCTTTTGAGTTTTTCAACTAATAATAAATATGGTGCATTAGATATTAATATATAACAAACTACCACACAATTCATTGGTTTAAAACAATAATAATTTATTACTTGTCACAGTGCATTGTGTTGTGTAGGTGACACCCCTAATGGTTTTCCTTGGGCTCACCCATAAGGATGTACTCAGGAAGGTCCAAATGTCTCTACTCACAGCAATTCATGTGGCTGTCAGCTGGGGTTTTGCTTTCTGTGGCCTCTCATATACTCAATAGATTAGGTCAAGCTTCTTTGCTTTACATTCTCAGAGTATTATTCCAGAGAAACAGGAGCAGTAGCTTTGAAACTGCAGGATCTAATGTTCCAAGTAAGTTCTTCCGTATTCTTCTGGGCAGCACAGGTAATAAGACCATGCTTTGTTCAGGTGTGGAGAAATAGGGTCCTTCTCCTGTTGGAGCAGTGAAATATGGTAGCCATATTTTCAATCTTCTGTTCATATATGTCTTGTCTGCATTGACTACTTTCTTGTTTCTTATGAGCAAATATTCTAGTAATTTAGAGTTTGTTATTTGTAGAAAGAGGTAACTTTTGGAAAATAATAGGATTTAGTTTCTCCCATAGTGTGTGAGAAAGCACAGTTTACCAGCCCTACTTATAGCCTCACAGAATTTTGAAAGTGTTGAGGTTTATTCAGTATATTAAAAACTTCTCTACAAGTTTCTGAGCTGATTCTAATCAACCTAGAAGAAATAAGCATCCTCAATCCCAACTTCGTGTAAGATCTCTGAGTTCTATTGTATATCTAGTGTATGGTATTCTTGAATATTGTTCTGAGGATCGGTTTTCCATATTGTTTATGACTAGTTGTACTAAGTATGCAAGTTCTTTGCTAGAATAAGAGTTTTAAAATAAACTCCAAACCATTGATTTTGGTACCCATGAACAACTACCCAGCTATCTACTTACTACCCTTAGGGGCCACATGTCTTCACTAAATGGGGTAATATTATCACCATTGTGTTTCTGTTAATTCCACTGCCTAAAACAAATTTTGCACATTTGTAGATTATTGAAGAAATTTGTTTGGTCTGAAATTGTTTGTTTTTGACCAAAATTATGTTTAAAAATAAACTGTACATTAACAATGGAAATAGAGAGAGTGAGATTTAAAATCACAATGCAATTTACAAGGGCTTCAAATAAAATACTTGTCAATAAACCTAACAAAAATATACAGGGTCTATATGGCAAATATTATAAAATTCTTCTGAAAGAAGGACATATTATGACTTCGGATTTGAAGATTCAAGTGAAGATATCGTTTTTTTTTTTCCCAAATTGATCTACAGGATTTATGAAATTACTATCAAATCCCAGAGAAATTTTGTAGACATAGACAAGGTTATTCTAAAATTTTTATGCTAAAGCACAGATTTAAAATAGTTCAAATTTTATTAAAAAAGAAGACTGCTATAAGAAAAAATACTATGTCTGATTTTAAGGTAAACACATAGCTCAGGAATCAGAGCAGTGAGGTATTGGTAAAAAGATAATAACATAGAAGGATCATGGTAGAAAACCCATTTATAAAACCAAAGAAGAAATTATGGCCTTTTTAAAATATGGGGATGAAACAACCACAGATAATGGTAGACAAAAAAGTTTAGCACTTTAATGATATGGGCTTCAATGTTTTTTAAACATAGAAATCTCCCATATGGATATCATATGGCCATTAAATAAAGAATTTTGAAAAATGGCATTGTCTTAAATGTAAATATACAGTTAGAAAAAATATTTGGGAGCAAGGATTAGAAAATTGTCCTTACTCTGGACACCAAAATCAAGACTTATAAAAGAAACAAAAAGATAAAATTAGTCCTTATCAAAGTGAAAAACTTTTGCTGTGTCAAAGAATCTATAGAAAAGATTAATTTTATAAGAAATTCTTAATCTGATTTCCTGAATAGCTGTGCTATTTTCCACGTCCCACAGTGAAAGGAATTATTTTCCACATCCTTGCCTGCATTAGTCATTGATTAATTTTCACAATTTTGTTAGATGTAGTGATTTTTTTTATTGTAGTTTCAATATGCACTAGATTCTATTATCTATCTATACAATGATTCAACATACATATATGTAAAAATACTTTTATTTTCAATGTTTTTTTTTCTAATGCAGCATTCTAAGGGCTACTGATTTTACGTTAAATTGATATTTTAAATATGGAATATTTCAAACACATAAAAGTAGAAATAATGTTATAAAATCTTGCTAAAAATGACTCATTAGAAAAATAAAACCAAAGTGGGATAAAAGCAAATAGGAAAATTTAGGTTTTATTTTCCTAATTACTCATTTTTTGGCAACATTTTATACTGCTTGATTTTATCTCTGCTTTTCTTTAAACATATTTTATCCTATATATTGAATCACTAATATCAACTTAACTGACTGAAAATGAATTTTTAAATCTATTTTCCATACTGAATAAAAATGGTACATTTTGCATAATGTGAGGCACCAATATAGAAGTCTATAAAATGTGTAATATGTAACATGAACCTATAGAGGCATGGTATATCTATGCAGATCCTTCAGAGGCATCTATTTTGTCTATCATCTCTCAATCTATTGATCTATTATCTATGTGTCTATCATCTATCTAAAGAGACTATAAAAAATGGATCACATAGTTTTCGAAGTTGAGAACTCCAAATTCTGTATAGTCAATATCCCAGTGTGAGTCCAGAGGCCATAAGGTGCCACAAAACAAGGAAGAGGTGATATCCCAGTGAATGTCCTCAGGCAGAAACAGCTTACACTTCAAATTAACTGTCAAGTACAAGGATTGCCCCTCCCCCCCATTTTTATTGGTGCATTATAGTTTTACTGTTGAGAGCCATGTATAAATTATGGGTTTGTTTGAGCCATTATGGCAAGGAAGCTGCTTTTCTGGGAACTTTTGGGTGAAATTCCTCAGTTTGAGAAAGCCCATATCATGCTGGTGCCCTGCCTTAGTTCACAGCCTTAGGATCAAACACAGCAACCCAGAGATGCTTGTAACCTGCCAAGCACCAAACAACCTGTTCACTTCAAGACACCTGCTACACTGAAACCTTACCCCTGACACACTGAAAGCTTTGATGTACTTCCCTTTAAGTGAAGAATCAGGGCCTTTTTCAGTTGTTCAGTTCCAGTTCCTATCGGGGCTGGAAGACCCATCAGCCTTGCCCACCTTTTAAATCTAATCTCTGTCTTTAATTCTTACTGATTATTTCAGACTTTTTATTTTCCCAGGTGACTCACACCTCCTAGCAGGAATCTCTTCTACCCAGGACGCTGGTTATCCTGGCATATTGTACATAATGATGGTATTTGTTGTTATATATTAGTACATGCACAGAGTATAACAATATAATTTATCTAATATCCCCTCCCAGTATTTACCCCTCTTATTTCAGTAATGCTAGGCCTATTCTCTTCTGCCCTTCATCTCATTGGATGAGATCCACCTACTTTATGGAGGGCAATCTGATTTATTCAGTCTGTTGACTTAAATCTTAATCTCATCTAAAAACACCTTTGCAGAAACATTCAGAATAATATCTGACAATGTATATGGCCACCATCACAAATCCACTCTTCATCAACTTGGCATCTGTCCCATATAGATCACCTTAAACCATATTTAATCTTTCAATGAAGACAATAAGAAAGTCATGATTCCACCTGACATGATAGAACTATCCTGCCTACAACTGAAAATACATTGCGAACTTCTCTAGAAGAGGAAGTATTTGAGTAATATTACTCTTCCATAACTTAAATACTATTATATAAGATTAACCATACTTTAATCGTGTGATAGGAAATCAACACAGCTTATGTTAGTGATCAGGATATAAAAGGGAATAAAACAGCATTCCTCAGTATTTTGGGTAGTTCTTGTGTCTTCCTCTTGTTTTTTTCCCATCATAACAATTCTCAGTCTACAGGTTGGGGAAAAAGTGGGGGAATTCTGTCAGATGTTGAGCATGTCTATTCTAATTATATATTCCAGAACTTGGAGATAAAACCACAGCATGTTTTCAGGGACCCACAATGATATATTAGATTTCTTGAACTAATATTTCTTCACCAGTGTCTAGGACTACCCTGATAAAAGACCCTAGATTCCTTTTGGGAAGCCTAGGTGAAAGATTAATAGTATAAAATTTCGGTAACCCACCAGGATTCTTTCTCAAAGGGAACCAGTCTCTCCTTCACTCAAGAGGTTAAAAGTCTATAAAATAAATAGAGTCTGGGAATTGATTCATGGATCATGACTATCTGTTTTTATGAATCAAGTTAGACTTTTATTTACTTGACCTAGAACTTTTATAGATAAGTAAAAATTTAATAGGCTTCCTCTCTATTTCACTTCTAGGAACACCATAATCAACCAGCCAATTTCATATATCTACACAGGAAGAATATTCTGATTGCTGCTTCGACTCTGCTATTATAGCAATTAAACCTACTTTGCCTTTGGGAGTTATGTGTCATTACTTGGTTTCTACCACTCAGGATTCAGTGACTATAGTTCCTACTTCAAGGTCTGGTTTACAACCAAGAGTGATCACTGAGCTTCTGAAGGATGCTGAGACTCTCCTCACAAATTCATTTCTCATAGCATTGGTGAAAGATGTGTCTTTTAGACTCTGCCAGTGTGAATGAGTAGGTCCTAAATGAAATCCACTGTAATGTTCCCATCTCTTTTAAACCCTTTCTCTATATTAAACCAAAGCAAGTCTAATGTTTACAACTCCATTCCTGTGAAGTGCTTTTTGGTCCATGTTTATCTAACCAAACAAACTGTTGTATCTCTTCATGACTCCTGGAGCTAACAACATTAAATGTAGCATCTATGTTCAGTGAACTCATGTCAATAAATGTTATCTCATTCCACATTGTAGCTGTTTTATCAACATCCTGTAACCCCTTATTCATTCCCACTTACATTCCCCATTATTTCTGTCTGTATAAATTTGTAAACATATAGTTCTTTTGGAGTATAGCATATTTCCTCATTTATCACATTTTGCACCTAAACTTAGGGGACTATTAGACCTAGAGTATAATTATGGGCCAAGATGCAAAAAGGGTTAGAGGAAGGTAGGACCTGGGAGTTGTTGGTACTATCTGGAAGGCAATTGACTTAGGAGAGACCATTACAATTTTCTCAAGCAATGTGGAGTTAATCCCCTCAGATGCTGGTGGAGAGGGTGTTTATGTGACTAAAATAACTCATCAGAATTCGTATTACAAGATTCATCAGTGTCTTCCCACATGTCTCTCTTCTAACTTTCAGGATCCCATTCCTTCCCAATCAGTGTCTTCACATTAACAACAGAAACTTTGCAAGGCTGAGATTTAATTTGCATAGTAATTCATTGACATTATGAGAGCCTGGTTTTGGTTTTCAGCAATCTCAGTCTTGTGGTTACAGATGATCTTAGTTCCTTTTAAGATATTAAGAAGCTTCTTCATCATTTTTATGTTATTTGAGCTGGGGATTTGAATTCTGTAGCTCATCCTTTTCATCTTTTGTCCAGAAACATTAGTAGCAACTGTTCATTCTCCTTTACACTCACTCTTTTGACAATAATGCTTGTAAGTATTATATACATAGTCACCCAGATACTAGCTTCTTATAAGTGCTTGCTTAGGTATATCCACTGGTTATATTTCATATATTTTTATTGCAGATTATATCAGTGCATGGATCTTAGTTCTTTCTTGACCATTAGAAATAGACCATCAATGTTTATAAATCTAACTGTATGCCAAAGAACCAATATAGAAATTTTATTAAGATTCTATTCCTGTGCTGGGGTTGTAGTTCAATGGTAGAACGCATGTCTTGCATGCATGAGGCCCTATGTTCTGTCCCCAGCACCACATAAAAATAAACAAATACAAATAAAGACATATATTAAAAAAGATTCTGTTCCTCTAGCGTACTCTTAATATCAAATTCCGTTTCAGCCACTATTCTCCAGATAAGCAAAATCAATTATAATACAATATTGAATGTTGTATATACTATATATAAGTATGTGTATATGCATTTATTTTTAGTTTTTATAAGGAATGATCTCAACTGATATAGAGTCTAACAAGTCCAAAATAGCCAGAGCCATCCCAGTTTGAATCTGAAGGCTGGAAATTGCAGTAGAACCAGAAAGAGTCTATGTTCAAATTCAAAGCCTATTGGGATGTAGAATTCTCTCTTAGGTAAAGACCATTTTTGTTGTTGTTGTTTTTCATTCTATTCAGGCCTTCAACAGATTGGATGAGTTGCATTATGGAGGACATCCACTTTACTCAGTGTGATGGTTAATTTTATGTGTCAGATTGACTGTACTAAAGGATGCCAAATAGTTGATAAAACATTACTTCTTGGTTTGTCTGTGAGATTGTTTCTAAAGGAGTTAGCATTTTAATTGATAAAACGAGTGAAGCAGAGAACCCTCCCCAGTGTGGATAGGTCTCATCTAAGCCATTGAGGGCTTAAATAAAACAAAAAGGCAAAGGGAAGGAAATTCATCTTTTCCTACTGAGGATGGGATATCTGTCTTTTCCTGTTCATTATAGTGGGACTCTTAGTTATTAGTCTTCAAAATCAGATCTGGACTTACACCACTGGCACCTTGATTCCCAGACCTTCACATTTAGACTGAATTAAGTCACCAGATCTCTTGGTTCTTTAGCTCACACAGGATAGATTGTGGAACTTCTCAACCTCCATAATTAGATGGGCCAATACTTATAAAAAATCATATATATCCTTTTGATTTAATTTCCCTGGATGATCCTGACTAAATACATGAAACTTATCAGTACACATGGTTTAGGAAGTATTTAGAGAGTCATTGGAAGACTCTTTGTAGAGGGGGTATTTGAATTGACTGCTGATGTAGAATTTGGACATTTATGTTGTTTTGTATTCAATAAGAGATTATGGTTCTCATTTATCAAGTATCAGAAGATTTTAGGGGGCACTTCTTTTTGTGTAGATAACTTAAAAACTACTTTCTCTAGGAAGCCTTTGGTGCATTCTTCAAGTGCCTGCACAGTAATATATTTTCTTGGCTGTAACTTCTTACACTGTGAAAATTTATTGTTTAACCCTAAATTTATAACTTGATTTCATTACCAATGTGCAAACCTTACAAAAATGATTGACATTAATCTTCAGAAATCTCAAGATTTAAAGTGCTAGACTATTGGCTTCCTATAAGTTTCATAGAGCTCTTAAGATTTGCATAACACTATGTCTGGTACAATATTTTATATGACAAAATATTTAATTTTCTTGCCAAAGTGAATTATATGCAATAGAGACTGAAGTTTATGGAGAGTTTAAATAACAGCCCTTTATTACAAAGGTAACTTTTTTTTGTTAGTGTGAATGATGTTTAAAAATTCCCTGTGAAATACTTCCCTATTTGCCGCAGTCTGGCTGGGCACAAATGCCGCAGTCTGGCTGGGCACACAATCACGAGCCACCACACACTTGTAGATTCAAACAGCAACTCTTTATTCCCGAACTCACACCAGCCGTCTACAATCACGTTCTGGGGAAATCCACGTTCTCTGCCCAAATCCACCTTCTCTCCCAAATTCACCTCCACTGGGCTTTTATCTCCAAAATATACTGTCTGAATCCCGTGAGAACTCAAGGGGAACTCAGGCAGCAGGATATGCCCTATTCCCAGCAGGAATAATCTTAAACCTGGAACCTAAACTGGGAACGCCCTAAACACGACTATCTTAAAACCGGGAACACCCTAATCTGCCTTGGTCCTTGAGCAAGGTCACATACATTCAATGTCACTGCAACATGGGGTACGCTGGCAAGGAAATTGTCATACCTACTTGGCTAATGGCTCCCAGCACCTATTATACTAATAAGTTTACTATATAATATATTGTCCAAACTGAGACACTTATTTCAGAGATATATGATGAACCAGATGGTACGCTGGAACAACAGGTGTAAACTAGGACTTTTGTGCAAACTGGAATTTGTATTTGTCAGAAGAATTGGAAATATTGGAAAACAACAAAACTTTAAAAATATAAGTAATATTTTTTAAATGAAAGAATTTTATTTAGCAAAAACTATTCATTTTTTTGATAAATATGCTACATTTTAAATAGGATGGGTGTCAAGTAAAAAAAAAAGACAAAGTTCTTTGCATTGAAATTCCTCTTACCTGCCTCTTGTGCAGATATGCTAGATATCCTAGATGATATTTTCACATCTTCAGCTTTTTAAAATTATCAATCATTATATCAATTAATTAACTTTAATATAGTGAGAAAAGTTAACATGAAATCTACCCTTTGAACAGTTTAATTTATTTGGTACTGGAGATTGAATCCAGGGGCATTTAACCACCGAACCACATCCCTAGCCCTTATAATATTTTATTTTGAAACACAGTCTCATTAAATTGCTGGGGGTCTCACTAACTTACTGAAACTGGCTTTGAACTTGTGATCCTTCTGCCTCAGTCTCCTAATCTGCTGGGATTATATGTGTGCACCACCGCACCCGGCTCTTAATAAATTTTTAAGTGCACCTTACAATATTAACTACAGTCAATATGTTGTAAGGCAAATCTCTAGAATTTATTCATCTTGCCTAACTGAAACTTTATACTCGTTGAATTGAAACTCACAGTCTTGCCCACCCCTAGAACCTAGTAAATGCTGTTTTGTTATCTGTTTCCATGAGGTATTTGAAACAACTAAACTCAAATATTCTTGATATTGTCAAATTGCTCTGCTTAACCAGTGGCAATTCATATTTCCCTCGGCAGTATATAAGGGGTCTGTTTTTCTACTTAAACTTACAACTGTAGATATAAATTATGTTCACGGGAAATTTTGAAACAAGTATGTCAATGATGTATAGTGTAGGAGATATTTTTGATCTCCCTAGAGCCAATGGAGACAGGGCAGGTATAAAGTTATTTCAAAGTCAATGTTTCTCTTCTCCATCATTGTTATCACTTAGAGAAGTGTAACAGACCTTGGCTCTGAAGATCCTGTAAATCATTCCTTTTCCTATGCCCTTTAAGCAAATGTGCCAATGGGAAGCATCAGGGTCAAAGTTACTGTGGGCAGCATTTGAAAGGGCAATGTATGGAGCTCTGAGAGTGGAGTTGAAGCTGTAGCGAAGATCCTAGGAAGTTAGATACCAGATATGTAAAATATATTTCAAGGAAAGCTGCAGGCAGTGAAGAGATCTAGCCCAAGAATGAGGCCATATGAGCTCCAACCAGTAAGGTGATGGAGGTGGGACTGCCACCTGTCTTCATTAGTTTAGATTTTTATTTTTTGGTACTTGGGTTTAAACCCAGGTTAATTTACCACTTAACTCCATCTGTAGCTCTTTATTTTATTTTATTTTATATTATTTTTTTGAGACAGGATTTTACTAAGTTACTTGGGGCTTTGCTAAGTTGCAGAGGCTGACCTTGAACTTGTGATCCTTCTACCTCAGCCTGTTTAGTCATTGGTATTAAAAGTTTGTGTCACCATGCCCAGCCATTACATTGGAATCTTATTATCCCATTGCTGTCAGTGATTCAGATGTGTCTTACTGCCAGCTCTGAGCAAAAAGAAGAGTCAACATCAAGATTCAAAGGAATCTTCTACTCAAGGTCAATTTTTTTTTCATTTTTCTTTACCTTTATTCTGACTTTTTGTATAGCATCTTGTAGCATTTCCGTAGAAATAGTCATTTATTGGGTCTCTAGGCTTATATAGAATAGTCACTCTAGCAAGCCAATTCTCTGGGATTTGTATTTCATTTAACAAAACATCATCTATTTCATGTGCCTAGGAGAAATAGTTTTGGTGTCTTTGTACAATTCCTAGGGTCCTTGCCAGAAAATTTGATCCTGCGTCGTGAGAGAACACTGCCATGACAATAAGCTCTTCTCTTTTTATAACTTTATATTCCACATCTTCTGTGCACTCAGGATAGTTCTGTATGTAATGTCCTGACTCCTTCTGGCATAAGTTGATTAGATGCTGCAGTTTCTCTGGGAGTAATAATTACTCTTTATCTTCTTTATAGGCCATGTGCTTTCTCTACCAGCTATTGCTGTTATTTAATTTAAAGTACTAATATAGAAGTCAGAAAGGAAAGTGAGAGAAGATCTGGTAGAATGGGATGTGCTACTTTGCACAGTGAAGATAACCACGTCCTCTTAAAGTGCCTCAGAAGGATAAAAACCCTGTTCTGTTGGCTTAGGGGGTTTGTGACATATAAAAATTGAAGATATCTTAAAGTGCATCAAACTAAATATCTCTATCTCATTCTGATGGCTTCATTATTTTCCATTTGAGGCCTTCATCTTGGTAAAAAAGATCTCCTTAGGTAAGAATAGAAATGATTTCTGTTATTCTACTACTCTTTATAATTTGATTTTGATCCTGCTTCTGAGCCTACTAAATTCTCCATCAACAAAAGGTTGACATTCTTTGTATACTGACAAAAAGTTCCTCTGGATTTCATACATAGCTTTTAAATATTTAGTTTTGTATTATCTCTCTCTCACACTCATTAGTTAAGCCCAGCAAAAAAAATATCCAATTTTATTATCTTTATAATTTTTTTCTGGCATATTTCAAAAATGCCTGCTAAATTTCAATCAGTAATGAATGGTTCCAGAAAGTTTTTCTTTGAAGAACTGGACAGTGAATAATTTACACTCTGCAAGCACAGTTTCTGTAACAACTAGTATAGTATACTGGTGTAGCATCTTAGCAGTTATAGATGGCTGCAGCTTTTCTCAAAGGAAGATTAAAAAAGAAAAAAAAATGGTGGTGGCTAATAGTTTGCTAACTCCACACAAAAGCAAGCATTCTTTTGGTTTATCATATCAGGTCATGATATGCAGAAGTTATAATCAATCCCTTGGCATGCTATGGCTCCCATATCTACTAGTAATGATTTTTTAAATTATCAACATGTTAGAAGATACCTGCTTACTACCTCCCACCTCCAATTTAGTACTAATTATTCAGTGTCTTGTTCTGGTACTAATTAAAACCCCTGGAACCAGGCCCTAGGGTGGAAGTGAGCATGCATAGAAGGAAGCAAGACTGGACAAAGGGAGAAAGTGGGTTGTGATACTCAGCCAATCTCTCAAGACATTTGAAGCTAAGCCTTTCAAAGTCATTCTAGTTTTAAATGCAGGGGCCATAGACCTATATTTTCACACAGACAGGTCATTGAATGAAGGTTGTCCCTGGAATCAGGGTATGATTTTTGACAAAATGACTCTCTTTACTTTGGGGAAATTCCCAGAAAAGACTGACAACTGAGATCTGTCAGTTAAGAGTATTACTTACAACCAGTGATGTATGTTCAGAAGAGGGATCTGAGTAATGCATATGGTTTCCACTAAAGAGATATAGTCCAGCATATGAAGAGATACTAAATGAGTTCCAGGATGTCCTCTTTCTCCTTGAATTTGTGCCAATTTTTTATATTTTTTGGACTGTGGGAACCTCTGGCACATTGCCAGTTGCTTTCTGCACACCCATAAAGAAACAACAGGCTATGTAATGGCCAAGCTATATAATCCTATTTCATATTCTCTATGCAAATTGAAAGACTTGTACTCTCTGGGTGACTGGTTAGAGATTCATTTTCTCATCCTATATTTCTCAGATCTTTACCAGCTACCCAAATAATTGTGGAGGATATAATTTATATGACACATTGTTCATATCATGTTCTCCTGAGTGAACTTAAGTAGAGATTATAATGGTTATGAGCAATTTTTCAGTTCTATGAAATCATTAAACTGAAAATATTAGTTCAATATTTTATATATTGATATGAATACAAATTCTCCTTTTTATATTCTTTCATTTTCCTATGAAAATGTTCTAATTGTGGTTAATTTGATACATCTCTATTTCACTTACAGATATTAGAAGTATTGTATGAACTATATCATTCCAAGATGGAGTAAGGACTTTGTGTATTCACTTTTGGCGAGAGCATTAATGTATGTTCAGTATGTATAATGTGCGAGGAAAGGTGGAAGCAAGGTTTTACTGTTACTTTATGTGGAAATTAAATATGGTTTAAAGAGGTGCATATGGATACCAGTTTAGGTGGACACTGGATCACAACTGGTTAGATAGCATGGTAAAATTGGAGAATGTGCTTTCTACTATCATTATGATACTTTTGTATTAGAGGAGAAATGTACACAAGAACTGGAATGTGGACAAGAAGCTGATCATTACTCTCTAAAGGTGTTTTCACACTCAGATAATGTGACAATGGACAGACTCTGAGATTCCTGATGATGGATTCCATTTCTCTCCTGTGCCCTGCATCTACATTGTCATGGCTGCTGGCCTCTTGGCCTGCAGTGACCACAGACCGGACCCCAGCTGTTTCTTCATAGAGACAGCAGTAACCAGTTTCTTCACAGAGACATTAGATTCCCAAAGACCTCTCCCTGTATACAGTCTCATTTTGAAAGATGTTGGAAGTGGTTTTATCACATGGTGGCAGCAGAGTTCTAACAGGGCAAGCCCCAGTACAAAAAGACTTATTAAGTCTCTGCATGTACCAATTTGCTGATGGTGAGCCATTGGCAAAATAACCATCACCAAGGTAAAAGTCAAAGCAGAAGGAAACAAAAGAAAGCATGGATACTAGGGACATTTCAAATCTACCTCACCTGAACTTTACCTTTGTTGTAATTACATATGTATTTTCTTTTAGAGTTCTCTAATAATATTGAAAATGTAGATTTCATATATATGTGTGTGTGTGTGTATATATATATATATATATATATATATATATATATTCAGCATGTTATATATATGTATATAAAATCAGCATGTTATATATATATATATAAAATCAACATTTTATATATATATACACATATATATATGGTTTTAAATCATATAACATCATATGATTTTAGTATATATTAACTTAGGATATATTAATTGCAACTTTGTTGAATACCACTTCCTACTTAATATTGAACAATATGACTTCCTATCTTATTAAATTTCTTAGCCCTTGGCACGTTATGTTAGACTTACTGATCTTTTGTTTTCTGAAAAAAGACAATAAAAGAAGAATATGTCATGAAAGTTATAATAAAATCCACACTTACATTTTAAGGTTGTTTTTGAAATTTATAAGCTAGTTTTCTCCTTAAATATTTAATATATAGATAAAGAAGTTAATGCTACCTATGGTATGCAATTAGAAATACTTCTTTTTCTCCTTTTAAGCATTGCTTGATGAAAAAATATCCCAAGCTAGATTGATTCTCATATTTTAATATAATGGCTTTAGATCATTCTAGAATAAAAGTAAATGCAATCTGTTGCAAAAGAAAAAAAGGTCAGGCTAAATAAGATAAAGAAGATTTAAAAAAAAAATGTACCCTTAAATGATTTTTTAATTAATTTAAGACTAAATGTAGTATTTTTGGAGTTCTTTGCAACTGTTATCTGTAATGCTTGCCAAGTTTCCTCCCCCCTCTTCTCCTCCCTCCTCCTTCTCTTCCTTGTCCTCCTCCTCCCTTCTCCTCCTTCTCTTTCTCCTCCTCCTTCTTCTTTTTCAATTTAAGACTCTGATAAATATTCAGACTCAACATTAAGACGAAAACTTCAGTTTACACCAATCTAATCAGAATGATTTGGAACACAAACCATCCCCTTGTTGGCAGGACAATGTCAATCATTCTTTTTCGTTTTCAGGAGTTTGTGATATAGATCAAAACAGTATCATATGTATCAAGATCTCTTGCAAAGTCTATAGGCACAACATTCAGGGTATTTACAAGAGACCTGGAGAGCTACTACAGTCACTACACTCAGGGATGAATAAAATAGTTTGTATATATCAAGTTTTTCCAGTTTTCCCAGGCCAGATGTAGCACAAAACAGAGGTCATTTTTAAAATCATAGCAATTTATTTTGCATTTTTTACTTATGTTTCGTTTCCAAGGGAACAGGAACAAAGTTCATTTTCTCATTCAGCATAGGAAAGGGTTTTGTTAACACTTTTCCTACACTGTCAAATGTTCCAACCATATTTTGTACAAAATTATTTATAATAAATGAGTGGGCTTTAGTTACATGCCAATTTTATTAGATACAACTTATTTTTCTGAACATAACAGATATTCCATGTATTTATGAGACATCACACTATCTAACAATTACTGTGTTCTGTTCTCTAGTGGTGAAGGTGATGTGGCTTTTTGAAAAATACCATTTGCTGACCCTCAACTATATGCCAGGCATTATGTTTATTGTTCAATGTGTATGATATTATCTATTGATCACACCAATCTTGCAAGAAAGGAATTAGCAACTTTTTGTTGAGGAGAAAACTGAGGCTGAACACAATGGTCAGCTGACCCCAATATCATTTTTACTCTGCCAACTTTAGAGACCTTCATGATATCATTTAAAAAGTGAATGGTTAAGTGATATTGGTGATGCAAATAGTGTTGCTGTTTGGATTTTTGTCATTGTCATCATTAAGACAATCATTTGCTGGCTACCGACTTTGCAAGTTGTTTATTTTAAAAAGGAAGAGGTTACTTGAAGGGATATTACAATGCAAAATTAAAGGATTTATGAAATGAATCTCATTTTAGCAAAAGTTTTTGAAATTTCAAGTTTCAAATCTGTCAGAGAGCATGAAGATTCAGAAGCAATAATGGAAATGGTATCATTACATCTATTTAAAAATTAGGCCAGCAGAAAGGTGGGTGTAGTGAGTAATCCTGTTTTAAGAGAATGTCCTAATGGCCTCAATTTATCCTTTGTCTGTAATAACTATGATTGACTCTAACATTTAAAAAATTTAAACCTAGATATTTTTTATAATATTTTTCTTCTGATCAATGAAACTCACTCTCTCATTTGTGTTACTTCTTTTTTAAAAAAATCAAATTGCATAGTAGGAAAATTATATGGTTATTTACAGAGTAGTTCATGAACTGTCTTCAAGTGGTAAATATTCTTATTTTCTGATGCTGAAACATGTTCTTGGTAGGTTGTGTTATACTTAGTTTATTATATCAAAAATATTAAAATTAGGGGACTGGGGTTGTAGCTTAGCAGTAGAATGCTCACCTAGCTCGTGTGAGGTACTGGGTTTGATCCTCAGCACCACATAAAAATAAATAATAAAATAAAGGTATTGTGTCCAACTACAACTAAAAAAAAATTTAAAAAAAAATTTTGTTAAAATAATTTAAATCAGCATTATGCTAATTTTTAATCCATTCTTAATTAAATGTTTTTGTACCATATATTTCTTTATTTTAATGAAGCTAAATGTTTATGATCATATGCTTTTATTTATATAACTATATTCCTTTTAAAATATTATGATATTAAATGTCTTTTTATATAAGCCTCTAAACCACTCAGTTTATATAATTCTCTATTTGATATAATTTCTTATATATAGAATTTTATGTATATCAGTCTTATTTTCTTCAGTTATTTAACTTAATATATATTTCATGAAAAGTGGAAATTATTTTATTACACATAAAAAAGCATCCAGTCAATGTTTCTGACACACGATTCAACAATTTATACTTTTAAAGTAGATTATTATATTTTTGATGATAGCATCTGGTTTATACAACCTTCTTGAAAAAAACTACTTTATTATAATTGTGCTCACCCACTGAAAATCAAATAAAATATATTAGTTTTATATATAATAACACACATTAATTTTTCATACATTTAATGATCTTAATAAAAATATTCATGCCATTTTCATCAATACCTTGATTTCAAATTGTAAAAAAGATTACAGATATTAAGGAAGTATTATATATCAAAAGACATATTATTGTATGATACCTGAAAAAGTTCAATTATGTTCTCTGATATTTTGCGTATTTCTAAATATTCAGAAAACAATGATAATGTTAGTAATAGTGTCAATATAATTAGCTTATATAAATATGTTCACATTCTTCTTTCAATAGAGATGTGCTTAAGAAGTCCAACCAGACAAGCAGGAGTTACTGTTATATTGAAAGTGAGACTGAATTTTCTTCTCCAATGTTCATCAACAAAAAGTAAACCAAATAAATGAACCCACTATCAAAGGATGGTATAGTTTACATTATAAATTTTATTTCCACTCCTTACATTTTATTTTCTTATATTTTATGACTTAGAGAGAAAAGAATTTGTAGGAAGAATTCTTAGCAGCTAATGCCTAGATGAATAAAATGCTAAAGACAAACTAAACTGTCATATGTAGAGCTAGAATATAAAATACTTTCCCCAGTGATTATATGGGTATTGATTATGAGTGTATCATAAATAAAGAAATTACCAACACTCTTCAAGCTGAAGTAAAACTTTAATTACTAAAATTTTTAAAATTCAGGTTTCAACTAATATATATATATATATTTCAACTCTTTCTCTCAGAGAGAGAGAGAAAGAGTTGTGATACAGAGACATAAAATTAATAGTAAAGCAGATAAGAGATGAGAATTCTGCAGCAAAGGAATAGACAATTTTTTATATCTCAAAATGTTAGGAATAGTAGAAAGTGTTAGAAATTTCTACATAGCATTTTACAAAAGTTGTACTGTTTTGAGAAGTATAATAAAAATGTTTGAACTTTCTCTATTATATCAATGTATTTGATACCAAATAATAAAATTATTAGGAAGAAGTCTTTAAAAACCAGTCATAAAATTAAATAAAAATTATTCCTTACTCTAAAGCTCTACAAACGCTAAATAATGTTACATTAATTTTGTCATATGACATAAAAGTAGGCTTCATATTTGCTTTCTTTTAAAATTGTAACTTTCCCTTCTATAGCAATGAATACAAAACACTTTATCTTTACACCATCAACATGAGTTGTTACCATTGATTTCAGATTTACACTAGAAAGTCTCATCACCTCAGTCCTTCCTGTATTTCTTTCTCCTTTGCCCCAAACATGAAAAAGTATTGTGAGGAGCTGCCATTCTGCTCTCTATAATATAACTTTTACTGTTCTGTTTAATTTGATCTGCTATAGTTTCTATTAAGTTTGACCTCATTTGCTTATTTGGCCTTTGCATATCACATATACATGTATTCATTTCTTTACTGTTTTCTTCCATTTATACTATAACAGATATGAGGGATATTTTCCAGAATACTCAGTATTGTATGCTAAGTGCCTAAAACTAATTTGTATTTAGTGGAAACTCACTGAACATTTCCTATAATAATAAATTTCCAATGCATTTTTCTATGAACTCAAGAATAATTTGTGTGCGTGTGTGTGTGTGTGTGTGTGTGTGTGTGTGTGTTAGAGATTAAAGAATGGAAATGATGACTGAATTCTGAATTGTGCCATATAACAATTATTGTTTATTTCTTATGTGCTTGGTACCCCAAGTCCTAGCTTCTTTATGTGTCTCTATTTGGCCTTCTGCCTACTTACAGTGAAGCAAACACAGCTTACCAATTTTTTGATGTGGTCCATGCCATCTGTGATGTTTAATTTTATGTGTCAACTTGACTGAGCTACAGGGAGCCCAGATATTTGATGAAACATTATTCTAAATGCTGATGTGAGGCAATTTTGATGAAATTACCATTTTAATTGGTAGAGTAAAACAGATTGCTTTCTATAATGTGATGGACCTTATCTAATCTGTTGGAGGCCTGAATAGAACAAAATGACCATCTCTCCCCTGAAAAAAATTCCAACAGACTTCATTTGTACTTCAGCTGCACCATTGGTTCTCCTAGTAGAGGACATCCAAGATCACTGGAGATCCAACTGACTGGACATCTGAGATGCTAGTCTTTGAACTGGAATTTCACCATCAACTATCCTGGGTCTCAAAATCACTAGTTCATATGACATACTGGACTTGCTGGACTTCATAAAACCATGAGCCATTTTCTTATGATTAAACCTTTTCTATAACATATATAGAACCTTTTCTATAACATATTAGAACTCTAATATACTATCCCTCAGATTGTTAAGTGAATTTCTTCCATGAACATTTCCATGATCAATAAACTAACATGTATTCAGTTGTTATTAATTACTAACTGACCTCTGGATTCCACAATCAGAGGTACTTGCATCAAAAATATTTTCTATTGAGGTTCACTGCAATATTGCAAAAGAGCCTGTCCCTTTATGATGAAGAAAATGTGTATAATGAAGTAATCCACTGAAAATCAAAATGTTGGCTCATACAGTAACTAGGATTTGAGCCAAAATTTGTCTTAACACAAATTTGATTTTTTATAGCATTCAACTTCTGATCAGTCTAACATTTTTTAAAGGATCAACTAATTATATTTTTATGTTTTTAATGAGATTTTAATTCAACACTTAATTAAGCTGATTAGAAAATATTTACAAACTATCTAACCTAAGAAATAATGTAAAATTATTAGACATGAATCAAGATTTTGCCATTTCATCTATTTTCCTGAATGTTGAGGACACTTGCCTCTGTGAGATTGGATGACTAATTGACTTTTATATTAGATAAAAACAAATGTAGGTATCATAAAATAGACTTTCAGAGGTTCTGCTCTTAATAAAGAGATGGTATTTAAATAGTGAGTTTTTAAATAAATTGTCCTTCTAAAATGTGATTATTTTATTTCTCATTTTTACAGTTCATTTGTTTGCATTTGTTGATTCAGAGGAGAGAAAATAAAGCAACCAATTTATAGAAGCATTACATATCTTATTTTAAGCTTTGCTAATTGCCACTGAAAATGCCCAGTTTATTAGTCATTTATTTTGTTGAATTTCATTTACTTAGGTATTCTCAGTAGTAAAATCATCCTCAGAATACTATCCAAATTATATCAGAAGATTGACAACATTTATTTCCATAATGAATTTTCTGTTTTGAAAGTATATTATTTGGCATTCTAAAAAATAATGTATATTATTCATTCTTATTATTTTATAAGCATTATAAACAGTGATTAAATGTCCTCTTAGTCACACGAGTAAAATAATTTCTTTCAAAAATAATTTCTACCTCATTAATGCTCTATGACCCTTTATTATTGTTTTTATAATAAACAGTATGGTGGGCACATTGCAAATGGCAATAAAGCAGAACTCTTTAATCCAAATTATAAAGTATGTAGTAACAATTTATTTAACTATTTAGATTAATGTTAAGTCTTTTATGGGATAACTCAGCAAATGTAAGTCTACTAAAATTGAGATATTCAGGGACATCTTTTTAAACACAATTTACTATTGAAAAAAATTTATTGATACTTTATTCTAAAAATTACTGCTTTTATTCTCTTGTGAATATGGCAAAATTCACTTTGATTATTGCTGTAATAGAAATCTTATTTCTTGTTATCAAATTATATAAAAAAGGAACTTTCTACTTCTCTAAAAGAGAACATATATTGGGATGAATATTTCTTCCTCTCATCCTTTACTTACTAATCTCTGAATCAAGGAATTAGCCCTATTGATAAAAACCTGAAATATATTCAGTAACACCTACGTGCAGGTAGGATATTTTTTATGGTTTGTATATGAGGTGTCTCCTCAAAGCTCCTTTGATAATGCAGGAATGCTTGGAGATGTAATAATTAGAACCTGTGATGTCTAAATAATTATGCCTGACTTGTTTCTATTTTTTGTTAGGTGAGTTCTCCCATAATTAGGTGAGATTTTATTCAAGTGTAGTCAGGGTCATATTCTGTTGCTTATAACCCCAAAATATCTAAATAATATACATTTGGATCCCAATAAAAGACTTTTATTCTTTTGTTAATTTAAAAAAAAAAGAATGTGAGAGCTGTAACCTAATCTGTCTATCCTAATTTGAAGAGAATTACTAAATGATGACTACTGACAGGTAGGATGTGGCTGTTTGAGGGGGGTCACTGGGGAAATACCCTGGAAGGGTTTACTTTCCCTACTGCCCCCTCTATTTCTTAACCATCCATAAACAGAGCAGTGCTCCTGCACCGTTGTTTTTCATCATGATGTGCTTCCTCACCTCGTGCCGGATAAATGGGGAGTTAGCCCACATGGACTAAATCTTTGAAAACATGAGCTTTCCTCTTAGTCGTTGTTCTTGGGTATTTTTCTCACAGTGATGCAAAGATGACTAATACAATATTAAAAGGAGATGTTTAATATCATTTAAAACTAACCTATCATTCTCGTTGCCTTATTTTCTATATCTTCTAAAAGTAGCTCCAAGTACCTTTTTTTTTTTTTTCTGGTGCTTTATCTCTATTCAGTTCTGAATATATCCTTACCTGATTTAATCTCTCATCCATCCATATACCCATCCCTACACTCCCAACACTTTTAATGACCTTTGGAATTTTCTTTTTGTCATCAGTGAGATTTCTATAGTTTGTGGTTCTGACTTTCCCTTCTGCTTCTCATGGCATGTAAAATCCATACAGCTCATTAATATTATACTTTCACTATAGTCTCTAACATGGTGACTGTTTTTTGTCTTACATCCCACACAATACTGGAATTTTAAAGAGAGTGTAGGTGAGTTTCTAACTCCTAATGGCTACTACCAACCCATCATTCTTTCCCCATCCTCTAAATTCCTACTGCTCTGAAGTGTAGTTTTTAGTTTATACAATCAACTGTCTCTCCTTGTCACAGTCACATATAAACCTGGTCACTTTTCATATTAATTGAAAAGTTTTGACATTTGACTCACTGCTGTTCTTTATTTTTCTTTGAATAGTATATAAATTCTTGCTTCATTTGTATATTTAATGACCATCTACTATACTCCTCTGCTAGCAACTCCCTTGGTCATACTCAATAACTTGTCACTAGTTTTAACTAGAACCTCTCCAAAATTTCATTTTTTAGACCTCCATACTAATTATCCAACTAATGTTTGACCAAAATGGTAACTTCACAATGCTAAATACACTCTTTGTCATCATCACTCTATTGTCTACAATCACTTGATTACCTGGTGTAAACTCCATAGTCTGTCATAATTTTGTCCTTGCATATTCTCTCAACCCATTTTTTCCTCTACTAAAATAATAACTGAAAGACCTGGTTCCCCTCTGCACTATCAGAGGAGCAGAGGTAGATGTAGAAGAACACACAATTATGATTACTTTAAACTGTGGTTCTGACTTTCCCTTCTGCATCTCATGCCTTGTAAAATCCATACAGCTCATTAGTATGAGAGTTTCACTGTAGTCTCTAACATGGTGACTGTTTTTGTCTCACATCCCATACACTATTGGAATTTTAAAGGGCGTGTAGGCCATAAACTTTTAAGTGCTTCTTGAAAACAAGAGTACATTTCTCTAGTCAATTTGCTTTTCCATTCTTGGGTAATAATTCATGATTTCTCATATTTCTTCAAGAGACACTTCTTTATCTCTATCTCTCTCGCTCTCGCTCTCGCTCTCTTGCTCTCTCTTGCTTTTACATCACTAGGAAAAACATACTTTGAGAAGACAGTTTTTATAAACTATTTGCAACTAAGTTCCAGACTCTCTTCAGCAATCTAAACCCCAATCTAAACTGTCTTACTTCCTGTTACAATGGGTCAGATATTCATACTTCTTCCTGAAGCCAGTGTCTCTGCTTGTTTGATAGATTAAGCTTTTCTCATGTAATAAATTTGTCAAACTTTGATGGTTGAAAACAGAAATACTATTATTATCACTCAGGCATCCATATGTAAGTTCTAGTTTGTAGGACCTAGGCTTTGCCTTAAATTTATCTGGTCTTGGTCCTCTGCTGAGATTTGGTACAAGTTGATTCCATTTGTGGTTCATACTGATGCCAAGGCTGACTCTTCAACCAACCCACACGAGTCTCTTCTCTTGATGACATCAGAATCCTCATAAAACCAATAGGGACATGGAAGTTTCTTGAACTAGGCAATTTAACTATGTCACTTTACAGATCAAACCAAGTCACATGGTGAAACACAAATTCAAGACACAAGGAAATATTCTCTCTGCCTTTAGTAGAGGAAACTAAAACATGAAGGAAGGGTAGGGATTTGTGGTCCATAGTAATTTATATACAGTTTCCTTCAACTCTTACAGATTTAAGCAATTTTATATTTTTACTTTCTGTCTTCTCATCCATCAGGTTTTCTCTAACTAAATCATTCCCATCAGCAAACAAACATGATGAAACAAACAAGTGTTAAGAATGAAACATTCCTACCTCCTACAAACAAAAACCCAATGACCAAAAAACTCTCTTCTTTGGCTCCAATCCAATTGCCCTTCCAATTCTATTCTTCCCTATACAGTAAAATTCTTCAAAAGAAATGCCTATATGCAGAGTTTGATTTTTTTATTTCCCCCTATGCCTAATCTCTGTTTGCTCAGGATTTTACTCCTACAATTCCACTGAAACAATTCTTTCCAAAGTAATCAACAATTCCCAATTTCCAAATCCAATGGCACATTTTACTGTTATTAATAGAATTTGACATTGTTGATGGCTTCTTCCTCCTTAAAATATTTCATTTACTTGACTTTTGTAATGCCAGTATCTTTCACCTTCTCCTACATTTATCTGTACAGTCTCAGTTCCTTAGTAAAATGTCTTCAACTCTGCAACTTCTAAATATTTTGTTTTAAGGATCAATAATGTTTGGACCTCTTTCCTTATTAAAATTAAAATTTAAAAAATTCCTGAAAATTTCTAGGCCCAAATTCTTCATTGTCAAGCTTATTCGCTTGAGGCTATCATCTAATATACAGTTTTAAAACTGGTTATTTCCAACTGACTTTCAAATTAATATTGCAGGATCATCTTGAGAAAATATAGAACCTACTACCTGAAGGAAAAGCTTTAGGCTTGAATTAATAGCTTTTTCTAAAGTAGCTTCAGAAATCAAATAAATGATTTGCTTCCTTCAGCTCTCTTCTAGTGAGTAGTTTCATCTCAGTTAATGACATTCTATTCTTAACAGTTTATCAGGCCAAATTCATGCATTCATCTTTGACTTCTCTCTTACCCTTATAATTCGTTTATACTTTATCAACAATTCATAATTGTGCCATCTTCCCAGTAAATTCCATATTCAGATGTTCATCATTTATACCCCCATCACAGTGGTTCAATCTAAACATCATGTTCATTTATAACATTAACATTGCCCCTTAAGGATTTCCTTGTTACCAGTTTACCAGAATCTATTTTCCATATGATGGTCCAAGTGATTTTATAGAATGTAAATTTGATGATGTAATTTTTCTTTTCAAAATTCCTCAATGACTTCTCTTAACACACATTATCTAACTCCTTACTATGACACAGGAATTGAACCCAGAGGCTCTTCACCACTGAGCCACATCCCAGCCTTTTAAGTTTCTTATTATGAAACAGAGTCTTGCTAAATTGTTTAGGATCTCATTAAGTTGCCTAGGCTGGCTCTGAACTTACCATTCTCTTGCCTCAGCCTCCAGAGATGCTGGGATTGTAGGCATGAGCTTCCATGCTCAGCTCCTTTTTATTCTCCTAGCATTGGTCTCATTGTAATTCACTCCATATTCCACAGACTATGTTTCACATATTACACTTCTTTAAATAATTCACCTTTATTAGCCTCTCTTCCTGAAAATTTCTAGGCCCAAATTCTACATGCATTGCCCCTCACTTTATTGAGTTTTTTTAAAGCTAAAATTATATTTCTTTTTAGAATGATTTTATATAAGCCAAACTATGATCATATCTATTTCACCTTATACACCCTGCTTATTTCCTAATTGATACATTCATTTCAAGAAAAGTCTTTTATGGAAAATACTATGAAAGTTTTTCAAAAAACTAAAAATAGAGCTACCATATGACCAAGCAATCCCACTACTAGGTATATACCCAAAAGAAATAAATGATATGTGGAAGAGATTCCTACACTCTCATATTTATTGTAACATTTCACAAAACCCAAGGTGTGGTATCAACTGAAGTATAAATCAACAGAGCAGGAATAAAGAACATACTGTTTGTATACACAATGGAATTCTATTCAGCCATAAAAGAGATAAAAATTCTTGTCATTTGAAGCAACATGGATAAAGCTGGAGGACATATGTTAAGTGAAATAAACTGGAAAAATTTTGCATGATCTCATTGAAATACGAAATCTAAAAAGTTTGACTTCATAAAAGTAGAGCTGATTGGTTTCTAGGTGTTGTATAACCTGCTTGCTTATGTATGATTGGAAGATACATTTTATATCAATTGTAATCACTTCCATATTAAACCAGCTGCTGGAGGTCCACTGTGGTTGTCACCTGCCAGTTCTCTCACCAGCTCCTGATGTCTGTGTTGACTCCGCGTCTCTACCTGCCACAACTGAAGTAGCCGAGTGACGAATTGACCACACCAGTGACCAGAACGTCCACGGTTTTTGAGGCTTAAGATGTGGCTCAGTGGTAGAGTGTTTGCTTAGCATGAGCAAGGCACTGGATTCAAACCCCAGTACCATGGAAACACACACACACAAACACACACACACACACACCAGTTACTTCAGGAAAGGGTGAGGAAGGGGAAGAAGAGAATGAGGTAAGGTTGGTCAATGGACACAAAGGAATAATTCGATTGAAGGAATAAATTCTGGGGTTCTATTGTATAGTAGTTCCGCCATATTTAATAACAATGCATGTACATTTCAGAACAACTAAAGAGTGGATTTTAAATGCTTCACCACAAAGAAATGATTACACCTTGTATACATGTATTGATCCACCACAATATACTCCATAAATGTGTACAATTATTTTAATAAAATTAAATAAAACTCTTAAAATATATAGAATTAAAATAAATAAGACTCTAAGATTCTTGGCTTTAGAACTAGCACAGCTACTTTTTAATTATGAAAACCAGAAAAATTCGTGTTTTGAAAGCTTAATACCATTAATTTACAAAATGAACATGCTGTTTTATAACTCTAAAGATAGAAGAATCAAATTCAAGAATATATGTGACAGTTTTTAATACTATGCTTTAAGGATGTAAAATCTTGCCATTATTAGTCTCATTCTATCCTATGATGATTTCTTCTATTTGCATATTTCAAGAGTTTTCGCACTTGGAATTAAATAACTCTATTTACTTTAAAATATCTGATCACAACAACAGTAAAAGGCCCCAGGAAAGAGCTCTTGCTTTGTAATTATTCTTAATAGTCTAATTATTTCAAATAGTTGGCATTAGTCTTTACCATACAATTATCTAAATCTAACTTAAATATATAATTAGCTCAGAATGGGCAAAAATATGAAATGTATTCCACATTTTAAAGGGAAAGTCATTTTTCTATCCATAGATTACAATCCAAATTGCTTGCTGGTTACCCATTTAAAGCCCTATGGAGTAATTCAAGATGAATTTTCTCTGGAAGAGAGTATTTGGATCCAATAATTATTGTGAGATTTACAGTTATATGTATTTCTACATCATAAAGATAACAATTAAAAGCTATTTAATATTATGGTACTGTTCAATGGTCCTTGTGAGGGAAATCAAGAGTTCCAGTCACACTTGAGTTTAGCTAATATTTTCAAGAAAATAATAAAATGTGATTACTACATACAAAATGGATATAAATAAATTGATTAAAATTAATGTTAGCATTGATGGGTCATATGTGATGGAATGAGTAAATAGTGAAGGAAACAAATGTACACATTGTAAGTGCAGTGGGGATAAAGTCATTTTTGCAACTTAGGGGTAAGATGGAAATCAAACAGCTAGGTTAATAGCTGAAAAAAAATGCAAAGAGGAAATATGTTAGTGGTAATACTTTAGCATATTGATAAGCATAGATAAGTAAATTAATAAAAAGGCCAAAGGAAGAATAGTGATGGCTGATGAAGTGAAATCTGCTGAAATACTTTGCCCATTAAAATTTTCTGTGACAGAGTTTCACTGGAGGTCAAATCTCAACTTCTCTTCAAGGAAAAGGGAACTCCATCGACTAGGAAAAAAAATCCCTTTAGGGCTCAGCAGCATTGACTTGCTGAAAGACTTGCCAGAAAAATTCAAGGGTAAAAACACTTGGACCAAATTTTATGTTTCTCATCTGGTCTATCATCAACCCATTCTCTGGACAAAGAGAGTTCCATCCAATAAAAAAATGACTTAAGGTTAAAATACAGAAACAGAATACAACAAACAACAAAACCAATCAAACAGTAGCAAATATAAGGAAAGTTCAGTGTTTGATGGTTATGAAAATTGTGCAATCACTGGTTCAAAGCTGTTCATGGTTATAAGATGTTGTCATAGTTATTACCAGTGTAGACAGAGGTTGAAGATGGTTCAGCTTTTCTGAAGTCATGACAAACTGTAGCAAATGAAGGTAGAGGATTGGTGACTATGTACGAAGATGAAAGAAAAAATAAAGATGCCCTCCAGTTGGAGTGTGCCCAAATATTTATGGGATGGATTTTGAATTACGGTGGTGGATTTGGTGATTTAATTAAAAAAAAACAGACTACTATTCCAGGTTCTTGAGTTAAGAAGAAAACTTGCATTTTAAGACCTTCCATAACCATATAAGACAGGCAAGTCTAGGTTAAAGGAAACTAAGAATTTGGGATAATAATTGCAATGTTATTGGATTAGTTCTATTGATGAAGGCTTGAATGAATTAAGACATTTGCAAGACTAAAGAGAGTATAGATTTTAAAGATATTTTTGAATAGTTCTTAGTTGGATGGAAATGTTACATACCCCTCCCCGCCCCCGCATGAGGAATAACATTTCCAAATATCTGAGTACTAGGTTATGATTCTTTCAAAAGTAAAACACAATTTTTCTTGTGTTTTGACTTTGGGTCATGATACTTAATCTTGAAAACAATGCAATGTTTATGTGATATAGAGACAGCAACTGGTTTATATGGTAACTTTTGAGTTTCCTTTTCTTGAATTTTATAGTCTGTTTTCTACTCAGAACCTCATCACCTGTTATCCCCAATCCAGAAAAATCCTATTCATTTTTTCCCTTATTGTTTCTTTTTAGTTATACATGACAGTAGAATCCATTTTGACATAAATATACAAGCACAGAATATATTTTGTCCTAATTCGGCTCCAGTACCAAGTTTTAAATACTGAAATCCAACATCTCATCTTGTACGTAAGTAAGCGTGGAGCACTTTCCCTCCTTTGTCTCCTGTTAAATATATTAATTCTTTGGGTCCTTTATCTTAACAGATCATATGTCTTCACAACATGCCCTAGTCAGTAGCATGAATGTAGATGCTAAGGACGGAGTTTCAAGATGTGTAATAATACAACAACTGCTAACTGCTCTGAGCATTAACTTGCCATTCTTTTTCACCCATTCTTCCCATGCTCAGTCTAACTCACAGTAGAATCTAACCTCAGGTTCTGAATCATTAAGGAAGATATACATATGCATAAACAGACATACATGCCCTATGCATGATTTCATTTGAATATTTATCAAATTATCTTAAAGTAATTTTCTTGTGTCACTAAATTGATTATGAGAAAGAGTTTCCTAAATGTTGTTTGTGCATAACCAACTCCCCTGTGGTCAATTTGCATACAGGACTTTCTTGTATCTTTCCATCATTTCCCACTTCACTATTGCCTGGTAAGTGAGGTATGTTCCATTCTGATTTCCTCCAATTGTCTCTTAATTCATGCTACCCAAGGCATACCACATAGATTCTTACAGTTGGGTTTAAAATCCCCACTTCAACAAGGGCACTAAAAGTGAACTTGATCCTACATACATCTAGAAATGTTGACTTAAGTCACACCATGCAAGAACTTGCAGTGTCTCTGTTGTCCTTTATTGTACCCCTGTCATTACTATATACATTCTTTTATCCCTGACACAAAGGATAGTTAACAAAATTATTTAAAAAGGCATTTTCAATTTTTTGCTTCTGTGGTTTAATTGATAGCTGTTCCCTCCAAAATTCACCTTGAAACTTAATTCCCAATGCTGCAATAGTAAGAGGCATAGCTATTAGAAGTTAATCAAATTATATGGCCTCTCCTGATTAGTACCCTGAAGAAAGAGCTTGAGATTGAAGGAAGCACTCTTTGTCTTTCTTCTTTTCCTATGTACAGACACAGCATCCCTCTTCTCCAGAGGATACAGCGACAGTACTATTTTTGGAAGCAGAGAACAACCCCACCAGGCCCCAATCCTAGTGACACCTTGGTCTTCACAGCCTCCAGAATTATAAGAATTAAATTTGGGTTCTTTATAAATTGCCCAACCTAAAGTACTTTATTATAGTTCCACAAATAAACTAAGGCATCTCCCATCTTTCAGGCATCCAATCTTACCAATGATGACTACTTCAAAGTTACCTTTTTGCTTGACGTTTAGGGCAGTGGAAAGAGGCTAAATGTCGGCACCTCCCATTCCTTAGGAAAGAAAAGAAAAAAATCTAAACAGTGGGATGATGACTCAGTGTTTCTATGACTTCCCCTTAAACTCCCTCTTTTCTTTGTGGAAGCCTAGGGAGAGTAATTAATTATAGCAGTGAGTAGTTACATTTTATCACTGAGGTGATATCTGCTGGATTCCTTTTCTTAGTTTTCTATAGTATAAGAGGGTGTTGATTGTTCATTATTTTTAGTCAAAATCCTTTCACTATAATTTTGAGACACTATGCAAACTATCATCCAATATGTTGTTAGGTATTTTAATTTATAATTGCACTTTTAAATATTTGGAGGTATTTAATTAATTAAAACTGGTTCTCAGCATTTAAATGCTCAAGAAAAATTGACTTTCAAAGTGCTGTCAAATAAGACATAAATTTAATAAATTGAGCCTTAATCAATGGAACAATAACTGTGGGTATTATTTTCCATGTAAAAATATCCCTTCAAACCATCAACGATCTTGTTAAATATATAAAGCTTTCAGGGAAAGCCAGAAATTATCAGATTGCTACATGGTAGATTCCATCCAGAATTCTGTAACATCTCATTTCCTTCCTTATCGGACCTGTCTCCTCCATGTTATATAAATCCCAATTAATACATCTTTTTTAAACTTTGTAGACTGAACTTTCTTTTTTCTCAATATGCCACATATTCTACCTTGAACTTAAAACTTTTGAAAATGTGAAGTTTCTTAAAATATTGAAGCTATATATTTCACTATAAAATGCTTGCCCTAATAAAGTTATAATCCCTAAAGAACAGTGACTGTATTTTATACCTAGCTTCTTAAATAATAGTTACTTATTTTTAAATTGAGACTTCTCTAAATTTAGTCATACTTACTTTTCTGTGTCTGTATTTTCAACTTTTTTTTTTTTTGCTTGTGATTTTGTTGGTATTTGTCAGGTAAGGCAGTTCCACTAGCTTTGTAATGGTTGTATTCAGGCCACGTAGTTGGATCAACACCTCACACAAAGCCCCAAAGCATCTCAAAAACTTCAAGTAGTGTTCTGATTCCCCCCAAATCTATTCTCTGAAGCTAGATTTTGTATTATAGCCAAGGACAGTTACCAAGTACTTAGAAGGAAAGCAAGCACTGGGTAACACAGATAAACAACGTCAGAGACACAAATGTGGGTGAGGCATGGAATCTGGAAGACTATGCATCTCCTCCTGGACTTGGCCCAGGGAAGTCTGGATAATCTGAGTTACCACCTCCAGTGGCCTTCCTGGTCCATTTGGTTTATTTTGTCTTCCTGATATATTTAGGGAAAAATCAGGAAGCTTGGGTTCCTGTGAGATGATGTGACTGTTTTCTCTGTCTTTAGATCTTAGCTCATTAACAATGAAGCAGAAGACAGCTAGAATCAAAGATGATGCTGTAGACCTGCAACATTGAACAGCTGTCAGAGGATTCCTATTTCAGAACCCATGTTGCCTTTCCTACTGAGCCCAGTTTTAAAATATTCTCAGAGGTATAAGGTACTTGTCTTCAAGTTTTCAGGGAAGAAATCTGTTCTTAATAAACAAATAAACAGACAAAAACATCTATTAAAGAGTCCTTAAAGTGTCTGAAGTGCTGGCCATGCCAATTACCCTACTCCCATCATTAGACATTATATACATAAACTGAAATGTCCCACTGTGCCTTGTAGAGAGTATAAGGTTAGTGCGTATGAATAATAATAATAATAAATCCTACCAATTTTGGTGGCCCAGGACTGTAATCCCAGCAGCCCAGAAGGCTGAGGCAGGAGGATCACAAGTTCAAAGCTAGCCTCAGCAACTTAGTTAAGACCTAAGCAACTTGGAAAGACTCTGTCTCAAAACAAAACAAAACAAACAATACAAAGCAAAAACCAAAACATGAAAGGGGCTGGGAATGTGGCTCAGTGAATAAGAACCCCTGGATAGTTCAATCTTTGGAACCACCCCCCAAAAAATTCCTTAGCAGTTGGAATCAACATGTGAAGTACAGTTATGACTAGGAAATGGCCAAGAAAGTGAGAAACAGTGCAAGCTGATATATATGAAAAAAGAAGTAAATGAGGGATTTTTCTGATGATCATGTATAGAGTGTTTGATACAGAGAAAGAACACCATTTGTGCTATTATATTTAAAACTTTACATAATATTAAAAACATATAGAACTTACTTTAGTAATAAAAAGATAATAACTTAAGGAAAGGTTGAAAATTTTTTTGCAAAGGAAGATAGCTGGATTTATTTGTTCTATTTTGTAGTAGTCTACTATGTGCTAGAAATTAAGGTTCAGTGAGATGTTCAAAGATAGTTCAGTGTTATGACAAGTGTCTTAATAATATCTCCTGGGAATTCCTGGGAAGAACAAATTAATCTAAGAGACAGGCCTGATTAGGAAGGA
Source organism: Marmota monax (assembly GCF_021218885.2). Classification (NCBI taxonomy): domain Eukaryota; kingdom Metazoa; phylum Chordata; class Mammalia; order Rodentia; family Sciuridae; genus Marmota; species Marmota monax. The sequence continues at coordinate 18,520,287 of NW_026694084.1, read as the reverse complement.
AGTGAGATGTTAGAGATTTCTAGATGGAATCTAAGAGAAGGCCCAGGAAAATTAGTACAGAAATTTTGGAGCTTGGGAATAAAGGTGGAATTTTAATAGGTTCGCATGGAAAAATGTTTGCATATTTGTTATCATAAATAGTTCATGAGCCATTCAGAGGCAAATGGTTTCTTTCACTAAACCATACCACAAAACAAAAAAGTATTTAGTCCTTATTGAGTCCTTAAACCCGGGAGAGTGTTCAAGGGAGTCACTATTATAGAGAACAAATAAAGGAAAATATAATTTGCAACCATAAAATGTAAGAATAAAGCTGTAAGTTTAAGGTACAGAGTAAACGTGATAAATGGAGTGAAGGAAGTCAGGTTAGATTTTGAGAAAATCTGAAAATTAATATGATTTTTGGAGTATGAAAAAAGTTAACAGATTGCAGAAATTTTGAAGATGGTGATGAAAGTTGAAATAGTTGAAAAATAGATTAAAATATAACACAAAATATCTGGATGGAAAAAATATTAGGTTTGTGGTTTAACATATACAGAAAACAAAAACCTTAAACAAAGATGACTTAGAATAAAAAGATTAAGTATGTGGGGATGAGGGTCTTTTTGCAAGAGATTAAGAAACCATGGGCAAATTAATTTAATTTGCACAAGGTTATTTATTCTTTATCTGCCTCAGATATTCCTCCATTCCTATATCACTTCTTCATAGTGTTACTGTAAATATAAAATGCAAAGTCCTTAGATAATAACTCTAAAAACATTTTGTATTTATGAGTATATACTAAGTGTGGTGTTCAGCAAAAATGGGCAGAGAATCATCTCATTCTTATCTTTATATCCATTTTGTAATGTTGTGTTAGTCATCTTTTGGTCCTGGTGACGAAAAACAATGGCAAATAACTTTAAGGCAAAAACTTTATTTTGATTCACTGTCTCAGAGGTTTTAATTCATCGTCAGTTGAACTGGCTCTTTTGCATTGGATCTGACTGAGGTACAGCATCATGACAGAAGGGTATGGCAGGGGAAATTTGCTCAGCTCATGGTAAGCTGGGAAGGAGAGGGGAGCTGGAATAAATGGAGGAGAGGGAGAGGGGAAGGGGGAGGATATATTCCCCAAGGACATGCTCCCAATGACCTAATTTCCCCAACCATGTCTCACCTGCCTCCAGTTTTCACAACTTCCTAGTAGTCTATTCAACTATCAGTGGATAAATCCACTGTTGTGACTTGCCAGAAAAGCTACCCAGATGTGCCAGAGTCAATGAGTCAACCTGTGAAACTGAATGAAAAAATTTAAAGGCATTATGGTTTAGATACATTGTCCCCTAAAAGCTCATGTGTGAAACAATGCAAGGAGGTTTAGAGGTGAAATTATTGGGTATGAGAGACTTAACAGAATCAGTACATCAATCCCCTGATAGGTATTAACTGGGTGGTAACTGTAGGCAGATAGGGTATTGCTGGCAGAGGTGGGTCATTGGGGAGTATGCCTCAAAGTATATATTTTGTCCCTAGTGAGGAATTCTCTCCTCTCTCTCTCTCTCTCTCTCTTTCCTGATGCCATTTTCCCAGCTGCTTTCCTCTGCTATCCTCTTCTGCCACTATGGTTTGCCTCACTTTGAGCCCCAAAGAATGGAGTCAGCCATCTATCCATTGAGACCTCTGAAGCCATGAACCCCCAAATAAACTTTTCCTCTTTAAAATTGTTCTTGTCAGGTCTTTCAGTCAAACAGTGAAAAAAGCTAACTAAAACAAAAGCCAGTAGACATATACAGTACTATTACACCAGTTATTTGCAATAGTTAAAATATAAGAAACAAATTGTTTATCCAAAGACTAATTAAGTTATGGTTATCTATATAATAAAATATTAATTCAATTATCTCATTAGTGAATGAAATCTCAATCTAATGTTATAAAATGGTACTCTACAATATTTTGTGAATTATATCAATTATAAAATGATCAGCTTGTCTATGCACAGATAATATAAAAGTTTATAATATGAAAAAGTGAAATTTTTAGTAATAGGAAATGCATGTAAGCATCTTTTGTGTATTTGTGTTTTCAAATGGACAAATTTTCCCTAATGTATGGGTATGTATAAATATGTGTATGTGTGATTATACACATACACATCTGTGTTTATATATGGCATATTGTTAATAAATGGATCATCAATGAGAATCTTGTTGGCTGCACATGTTTGGGCAGTATTTGGTAGGGAAGAGCTGTAGGTTTCAAATCATATATTCAAATAACTTGGTTAGAAGACTGGATATGAGAATTAGCACTATCACTTTGTGGACTTGGAGAGATCTTTTCCTTTCTGTGACTCTTCATGGCTCCATATATAGGACAAGGATAAAAGTATTGTGGTGCAATAAGGAGAAGAAACACCTTATCTGGGAAGAACCTATTAAAAACAGTTGCAATCTGCATAGCACTTGGAAGAGAAGCCCACCCTTCCCAGGTGCCTGCTGCTGAAGAACAAGGACTCCAAGGGAGATTCTGTCCCAGCAAACACTATGTCAGGGGCTCATGTTTTAAAGTCCACTTGATCCTGGTGAAGAGTGCCCTGGTGTGGTGAGCCGCTTCTGCCGTTTCTGCAGATTATGGTCGCCATTACAAGATGGCGTTGGCTCCGCTGTGGTCTGTGACAAACAACTTCTTATCTGGGAAAGTTGGCACATGATTTTTCACCACCCTGTGAGAAAGTTCCACGCGGCAGCTTTGCATTGGGGCTTGGGATGCTTTATTAAGGCTGGGAGGGGCACCCGAGAGGGAGAAGAAGAAATATCCAGGGGCCTGAATAAACTGTTGAAAGAAGATTCTCGAGTTGCGTCTTCCTTGCGGGCAAGGGGTCGCGACAAGTGGTGCCGAAACCCGGGAACCAGAACTTTCAACAGTCAGGGGTGGTGCACCGGTTAGTCCCAGGTAAGTGGGATCCGCGATCAAAGCGGGGTTAGTCCCAGGTAAGTGGGATCCGCGATCAAAGCGGGGTTAATCCCAGGTAAGTGGGATCCGCGACCAAAGCGGGACAGCTCCTCTGTAATGAAAGAGAGAGCCTTACATTTTATTGCAGCTGCACTGTGTACTTTCGCTTTCTTTTTTTTGTGCTTCCTTTGTTGTGTCATGGGTGCCGCATCTTCAAGTCCGCTTCTCCTGGCCCTAGATGGCCTGTTATGTTCCAAGGGACTGGAAGTGAAACATAGTACTTTACAGAGATTTTTACAGAAGATAGATATCGCTGCACCGTGGTTTGCATTTTCGGGCAGCCTTACTGTGCCTAGTTGGGATAAATTAGGCAAAGATCTTGACTTTGCTTCTGAGCAGGGCATATTAGAGGGTGGGGTGATACCCCTTTGGAAAATGGTCCGTAGTTGCCTTACAGATGATAGATGTCAGGAAGCACTTACTAAAGGACAGGAGGTTTTAGAGCGATTGCATGAGGAAAAACCGGAGATGGCAGAAAGTGAAGTGACTCGGGAGGATGGGAGTGTGCGGAGCATGAGACGGGGGAAGAAACGGTTGTATCCAGATCTCAGTACGCTGCGTACACCCCCATGCGAAAGTGGGTCAGAGGAGGAGAAGGATGAGGAGGAAGAGCTCGGGAGGCTGTCTCGTCAGCTAGGGAGTTTAGCTGTAGGAGAAGGGAACACAGATAAGCAAGGGCTCAAGAAAAGCGATCCCCCGGATCCACCGCCGGATGGCGGGGGCATTTCAGGAAGAGCTTTCCATGCCCAAACATGGAGGGCTATTCACGCTGAGATGGGTCTTGCTTATCCAGTTTTTCAGGATGACAACAGGGGAAGAGTCCATGAACCCTTAGATTTTAAAATTGTGAAGACCCTGGCGGAGTCTGTACGCACTTATGGGGTGGATACCGCCTTCACGCTGACTCAGGTGGAAAATCTGTCTAGATACTGTATGACTCCCTCTGATTGGGCTAGCCTTGTTCGGGCTTGCGTTTCCCCGGGTAAATATTTGGACTGGAGCGCATTCATGCTAGAGGGCGCAATAGAGCAGGCCGCCCAAAACCATGCAGCGGGACACCCCCATTGGGACAAGGATATGCTCTTGGGACAGGGTAGATTTGCAAATCAACAGACAGGATTTCCTCTTGAGGCATATGATCAAATTAACAATATTTGTATTCGGGCATGGAAGTCGCTTCCAAATAGAGGAGAGGTATCTGGCAATTTGACCAAGATTCTACAAGGCCCTACAGAACCTTTTTCAGATTTTGTAGCAAGGATGGTGGATGCTGCTGGAAAGATTTTTGGGGATCCTGATAGAGCCATGCCCCTTATCAAGCAATTGGTCTTTGAGCAATGCACCAAGGAATGTAAAGTGGCAATCACTCCTTATAAAAATAAGGGCATAGAAGCATGGATGAAAGTGTGTAGAGAGATTGGAGGACCTTTAACTAATGCAGGTCTTGCAGCTGCTGTCCTTCGGGTGGCAAAAGGGGGCAATCCTGGTGCCGGAACATGCTTCCATTGTGGTCAGCCCGGTCATTTCAGACGTGAATGTCCTAAAAAAGATAATTTTACTGGACCCCCTCACGGTGGCCCTTCCAATGGCTTTCGTCAACCAGGGCTGTGTCCAAAATGTAAAAAAGGGAAGCATTAGGCAAAAGAGTGTAGATCAATGAGGGACATCCATGGACAGCCTATTTCAGCTGGGCCAAAAAACGGCCGAAGGGGCCCCCGACCCCAGGGCCCACAAATATATGGGGCAATGGAGAATGTCACACCCAAACCCGAGACATGGCCATCTCTACGCCATCCCATGAGACGCAGAGAGCCACTACAGGTGCCGCGGGATTGTACCTCTGTTCCACCTCCAGACTCGTATTAACACCTAAGATGGGAGTCCAATTGGTGGAAACTGAGTTCAAAGGGCGTTTACCGCCTGGCACTGTAGGTTTGCTAATTGGACGTGCATCTTCTACTTTGCAAGGTCTTCATGTCTTTCCTGGAGTTATTAGCCCTGATACTGTAGGGACAATAAAAGTTATGGTGGAAGCTCCAAGGGGCATTGTATCTATTTCCCCAGGAGATCGGATTGCCCAATTGTTACTTCTACCCAGTCTGCATACCCGCTTTTCTGCTGATTCCTTTTCAAGGACAAGTGATAAAATTGGAGTTACTGGAGGGAATTCTGTTTATTTGTCCTTAGATATGAATGACCGTCCTACTTTAAACTTAACCATAGAAGGCAAATCAATTTTGGGATTGCTCGATACTGGAGCAGATCGTAGTATAATTGCACAAAAGGACTGGTCAAAGGGGTGGCCGGTACAGCTCTCAGATCAATCACTGAGAGGCTTGGGATATGCCCAAGCCCCTCAAATTAGCTGTAGACATCTATCTTGGAAGGACCCAGAAGGACACAATGGCACTTTTCAGCCTTATGTACTTGATTTACCTATCTCTTTATGGGGTCGTGATCTGATGAAAGACATGGGGTTCACTCTTAGTAATGACTATTCCCCGGCGTCTCAACAGATTATGCAAAATATGGGGTATAGGCCAGGTCTAGGACTAGGAAAACATCTACAGGGGCGTAGGCATCCTGTGCAAGGTCATCAAAAGCTTAACAGATTTGGTCTGGGTTTTTCCTAGGGGCCACTGGGGCTCAAATACCCATAACATGGCTCACCGAGGAGCCTGTTTGGGTGCCTCAGTGGCCTCTTCCCTCGGTTAAATTGGCAGAAGCCCATAATTTAATCAAAGAACAACTGGACTTGGGTCACATCCAACCTTCCACTTCTCCATGGAATACTCCCATATTTGTTATTAGGAAAAAATCAGGAAAGTGGCGCCTACTGCATGATTTACGAGCAGTTAATGCTCAAATGCAACTTATGGGGCCCATTCAAAGAGGGCTGCCTCTGCTCTCCTCTATTCCTCAGGGCTGGCATATTATTGCTATTGACATTAAAGACTGTTTCTTTTCTATTCCTTTGCATCCTAAAGACTCACAACGTTTTGCTTTCACCCTTCCCTCGTGTAACCACGAGGAGCCAGATCTTAGGTTTGAGTGGGTAGTGTTGCCGCAGGGAATGGCTAATAGTCCCACGATGTGCCAGATGTATGTGGGGAAGGCACTCGCACCTCTCAGACATAAGTATTCCTCCATCAAGATCATTCATTATATGGATGATGTGTTATTGGCCGCTAAGTTAGAGCAGATAGTTAATGAGGCCTATAGAGACTTAGTAAAGCTGTTAGCTCAATATGGGCTACATATCGCACCTGAAAAGGTTCAAACGGGGAATTCTATTGAGTATTTGGGAGCAATCATTGGGCATGACAAATTGAAACCACAAAAAATCACCATAAGAACTCAGGATCTCCAAACTCTGAATGATTTTCAAAAACTGCTGGGAGATATTAATTGGATAAGGGGATATTTACATATTCCTAATGGTGTGCTCCAGCCTTTGTATGCTACCCTTAAGGGTGATCCAGATCTTGCTTCTCCTCGTAGCCTCACCAAAGAGGCCAGGGCAGCCCTTATAACAGTAGAAGAAGCTATACAACATGCTACTCTATGCAGGCTCCGCAGTGATAAACCTTTCCAGTTATGTGTGCTTGCCACTATGCGGCAGCCTACTGGAGTACTGTGGCAAGATGGGCCTTTACTATGGATCCACCCACATATATCCCCAGGAAAATCTTTAGAATACTATCCTGATGCTGTTGCAGCGTTAGCACTTAAAGGGATCCACCAAAGCATTCAATTTTTCGGACAATCACCTTCTTCTCTTATTATACCCTATACTAAGGCTCAGCTTAATGTTTTGTGTGCTACTCTAGACAACTGGGCTATTCTATGTTGCTCGTTTCAAGGGGATATTGATAATCATTACCCTTCCCATCCATTACTCCATTTTGTTAAAGAACATCCCATCATTTTCCCTAAGGTAACTTCACCCAACCCAATTCCGGGGGCTATTAATATTTTCACTGATGGTTCCAAGTCTGGAATGGGAGCTTATGTAATTAATGATTCTCCCCCTGTTCAGCATCAATTTGCTCCTGGTAATCCACAATGGGTTGAACTGCAAATTGTTATTGAGGTTTTTAAACAATGTTCTTTTCCTTTTAATCTTATCTGGGACTCCATTTATGTGATACAAGCACTCAAAGTCCTGGAGGCCGTGGGAGCTATTAGTAATGCCCATAATGTATCTGCTTACTTTAATCAGCTTCAACAACTTATCTGTAGCCGCACTGCTCCTTTTTATCCAATGCACATACGGGCTCACACCTCTCTTCCTGGTCCGTTATCACAGGGTAATGCCTGTGCAGACTCAGCCACTAGAGACCAGTTGATATGCTTGGCTTCCTCCTTAGAGGGGGCTAAATTATTTCACCAGAATTTCCATGTTAATGCTTTAACGCTGCGCAGGCGTTTTTCCATTTCAAGAGCGGATGCTCGTCAGATAGTATTACAATGTCCCCATTGTGTCACATTTCTTCACCCCCCTACTTATGGAGTGAACCCACGGGGATTGAAGCCATTGGTTGTCTGGCAAATGGATGTGACGCACATACCTGACTTTGGTAACCTCAAGTATGTACATGTTTCTGTTGATACGTGCTCTGGAGTTATTCATGCCTCTGCTTTGTCGGGAGAGAAAGCACATAATGTTATTACTCATTGCCTAGAAGCATGGGCAGCATGGGGTGCTCCTGCATCCCTTAAGACTGATAATGGACCTGCTTATACTGGCAGACAATTTACATCCTTTTGTTCTACCATGGGAGTGCAACTTACTCATGGTCTGCCTTACAATCCTCAAAGACAAGGCATTGTTGAGCGTGCTCATCGCACCTTAAAGGAAACTTTACAAAAACAAAAAGGGGAAATAGGAGCTGAACACACTCCTAAAGAACGCCTGTCCTTAGCTCTCTTTACCATTAATTTTTTGAATTTGGATATTCATGGTCACTCTGTGGCCGATAGACATGTGTCCCCTCAGCCCTCTGTGATTGGCTATGTTAAGTGGAAGGATGTTCTTACGGGCCAATGGAACGGCCCCGACCCCGTGCTGACATGGTCACGAGGATCTGTATGTGTTTTTCCCCAGGATCGCACGGAGCCGTTGTGGGTCCCTGAACGCCTGACAAGAAGAGTCTTGACATCAACCGACAAGCAACAAGAGATACCACAGCAACCCTGTGATGAGGATCTTCACGCTGCTACGTGCTCTGGTTCTGGTGCTGGTGCCGATGGCACAGACGACACCAATGCAGTGGTGGGCAATGGCACGGGCTTGGCCAATGCCGATGCCGGTTCATGGTAGTTCTAGTGTCCTCCCCACTCTTTTCTCTACCTCATGTGAGATGTCTGCTCCCTGTGCCTCTCCTAGAGGGGACGTGGAGAGCATTTTTAATCAATCTCAGGTTAATCTCACAGGAGTTTTTTGTTTCAGCCTTGGAAACGCTAATTGCATCAGCCTTAAGATCAAAAATTTGACTAACTGGGAGGACCCATTGCGGTCCAATCAGGTCTCAGGGAGTATTATTAATGCCGTACTGAGCCAAGTAGTTTCAGGGAAGCAATCAGGTTCAGGGACCCCTGTAAATAGCTCTGCTTTAAACATAACTACCTTGGCTATGATCTCCAAGGTACTAATCCCAGTGCCTCCTTCTTCTAATAGTACTTACAATGCCACTCATTTCAAGGCCTCTCCTTACTGTACCCCTAATCTTGGTTTCCCCCCAACATTTACGCCTTGTCAGGATCATTCTTGGGAGAGACTTCAAATTGCTAAGGGTTTCTCCTTTTCCCCCTCTCTTAAGAGGTATGTTTATAACTTTAACCATAGTGCCAACTCCTCTACAGGAGTAGGTTGGTCCTGGTTTCAATGGCTGATTTCCAATGAGAAGGGGGCTTCAGCTGATATTTCTGCATTGGCTCAATTGCTGGGAGTCAGAAGCTAGCTGGCTAATGTTTCTGGTACCGTCCGCAAGAGTGAACGGGGTAATAGACTTACATCTGTTTCGTTCAACTCTTTGCTATATAATGCCACATTGCCCCCTGCGATGGTCTGCGTCCAATCCCCATTCTTGCTCCTTTTGGCTAATGACACCTCGTCAGGGATGCTGGATTGTTCTAGTGTTACCTGTCTCTTATCTGAGTGTTGGAATGGTTCTTGGACTGTAGCAGTGGTTATGAAAATTCCAACCTTTGTCCCAATCCCAGTCACTGCGGACCCAGATAAATTCCCCATTGTTGAGCTACTTAGAGTCCGCAGGGATTTTGGAATTACGGCAGCTATAGTGACAGCTGTGGCAGTGTCTGCTGCTGCAGCAGTTACGGCCGGAATGGCCATGGCCAGTCAAGTACAAACTGCTGCCACCATTAATCAAGTTGTTCAACAAACTTCTACCATACTTGAGTCCCAAAATTCAATTAATCAACATATTTTGTCAGGGATTTTAGCTGCCAACCAAAGAATAGATTTACTCCAAGCTCAGGTAGAAGAATTGGCAGACTTGGTGCTTTTGGGTTGTGTTGACCAACGTGCACATTTATGTATAACCTCTGTCAGATTTAATGATTCCAGAAATGCCTCCCGCATCATCGGAGAGTATCTATCCGGAACCTGGTCCATGGAAGCAGAAAACTTGATCCAGTCTCAACTAACTCAGATTGCTGTTTTGAATAGTACCCGTGTCGAACCAGTGACTTTGGGTCAGTTCACCGATTGGATATCTTCTGCTTTTTCCTTCTTCAAAGAGTGGGTGGGAGTAGGCATTTTTGGTGCAATGTGTTGCTTCAGTGTTGTGCTCTGTTTGTGGCTTCTCTGTCGCCTTAAAACTCGCCATGCACAAGAAAAGGCTATGATCATACAAGCTCTTGCAGCTTTAGAAAATGGCAACTCACCTCAAGTCTGGCTTGCACATCTTAAGCAGTAAACCTTTGTCATGGTCGTTACACCCCAAGTTATTATAACATTGCACTGGGATCGACATGACTTTCCTTGTTATTCTCTTAGTGTTGGAAAGCCCTTGCACTCTGCCGGTCTTACTGCCATTGCACGCAGATGGGTTTCCACACTAGTGCTTTTCTATCGCCTTGAAGTTCGTGCCTTTCTTTCAGGGTGCTGTCAACTTGTTTGTCATTATAAATAGCCACAGTTCAGCCTCAGCTATCCCCCTTCGTCCACCATCGTCACGATACAGGATGCGAGGCAAGGCACTGCACTTGAGTGATCCTTGACGTGGACCTCAAGGAGAGCATGTCCTATTGCATGCGGGTTAGACGTGTCCACGCCCCGCCCCACGAAAAAAGGCGTCGGCTGATATGGCCTCAGATCTGGGGAAGGGCCCTCCTTGGGACTGAGCCATACTATGCAGCCACTTCTGCACAGTGGGATAGGACCTCTACTCTCGCCTGTATTGTTTTAATAAAATAGAAAAGGGGGAACTGTGGTGAGCCGCTTCTGCCGTTTCTGCAGATTATGGTCGCCATTACAAGATGGCGCTGGCTCCGCTGTGGTCTGTGACAAACAACTTCTTATCTGGGAAAGTTGGCACATGATTTTTCACCACCCTGTGAGAAAGTTCCACGCGGCAGCTTTGCATTGGGGCTTGGGATGCTTTATTAAGGCTGGGAGGGGCACCCGAGAGGGAGAAGAAGAAATATCCAGGGGCCTGAATAAACTGTTGAAAGAAGATTCTCGAGTTGCGTCTTCCTTGCGGGCAAGGGGTCGCGACACCCTGGGGATCTTGATTAGTAACTAGAAGATTGGTTAATTGGGGTAGAATTTGGTAAGGTGGATCCCAAGTTCATTAAGAATGTTCAATTAATTTTGTGGAAAGCCTAATAAATTATCCCTTGTTATTAACAGTGTATTTTTCCAGAGACTCCTTTTGTCTGATTGAATAGTATTTAATTATGTGTAAAAGTATAGAGTATTTTTGCTTTCTAAAATATTCTATAGAGAACACTGTTTTCTATCTTTAAATATCTTATTTTTCAAAAGATTTAAGATGCATTTACTAAAATATCATTTATAATAAATTCCAGACATAGTAACATTCACTAATTTATGTCCATTGGCTCTCATTCACTGTATAAAGTTCTTTCTCATCATACTCTCCTCAAAAATGTTCATCTATCAAATGATCAGTTTATCCTTAAATACTATGGAAATGAGCCTTAAATAAGACCAGGGAATCTATTAACTCTGAACATTTGCTGTTAAATAGACAGTTGAGTGTCTGAACTGCTCAAAGATTTTTAGTGGATTTTGAGTGTCTAAAAGATAGTCAGAATTCTTAAGCCTGGCCTTTACATAGATTTATCCCTCTTTCCAGACTTTGTACATCTAACAAATTTTCAAACTTTTATTTCATTGCTAAATCTTCCTCATTATTAAAGATCTTGTACATAGCTTTAATTTCCCCAGATACCTTCTCCAGAACTCAAACACAACTTCGTGATTCTATCAAAGTCTATGTTACATTTTCTTTTATCAGCCTCTACAATATTTGTAAGTGCTACAAAGCAAGCCCTGGGATCTGTATTTAGTCACGTAACGTATATGTGTATCATCCTTATCAGACACTATGGTCGCCATTGGAGAGCCAACATATACGAGTCAGATAAGGGTTCTGTCTTTGTAGAGGCTGTATATTAGAAGGAAACAGAGACATTTTAACAATTTAGTTAGTCACATTTTCAGTGTTAGGTAGGAGAAACATCACAATTTATATATAAATACAAATATTTATATATAAATACGAATAAATAAAGCATGGGAAGCAGGAGTACGTCTTATAGGGAAGAAAGATAATCACCATTGTTACACTGGTAAACATCTTTCAGGTTATGTGGACTGAAGTAAACTCTGGAGAAATGAAGATGAACGACATTATATTTTTTTGTAATTCTCTAAAAAATCTTTCAGGTTGGTACTATTAATCTATCTTTACACACATTAAATCTTGTGTCCTTGGTCATAAAGTTTAAAAGTGTATGTATTACATTCAATCCAGGAGCAGTGAATTTAGATACCTAGTTCTTTACCCAGATGCTTCCTGGTGGAAGAGACCGCAGTGCAGGTGCAGCAGAGGATATCCTATGGCACTCGTTCATCCCTAGAAGCTCCATTCTCCATGCTTATACTCCAATTATTCTTGCTCTGCTACAGTATTCAGGCCCAGAAAAATAACTATTCTTCAGAGTGCTTCAAAGTCTAAATTTCATTCAAAAAGCTAGTATACTGGAGGAAATGAAAGTACGATAAATTATGATATTGAAATTTCTATCAAAAGAAAAATTTGAAATCAAACATTGTTAGGTACAAGCAATCTCAAAAGGAAGTAGATACCACTGATAATATATGGACCCATAAAGGCTCACATCCCCATACCAGTGAGGCCACTGATATCATAGGTATGAGAAGTCTTTTTAAATTTTTTTTTCTTTTAGTTGTCAATGGACCTTTATTTATTTATATTCGGTGCTGAGAATTGAACCCAGCTCCCCACACACGCTAGGCAAGCACTCTACCAAAGAGCCACAACCCAGCCCTGAGAAGTCTTTGATTTGATGTTCTTTTGTGGAACAGATCAATTATCTGAAAAATAAAGGGAGAGAAAAAAAGTGGCTGTGAGTCAACTCTAAACCTTTCATTTTTCTCATTATGGTAAGTGGCTAGGTACATATTAGGCAGGGCCACTGGATTGAAAATAATGCATCACTGTCTTAATCTGGAATTTATAGAGAGCAATAAGAAATAAATTTATGTTGGAGTTTGCAAAGAAATAGACTTTAAACAGCACAGCCTGGACATCACTTTTTGTCATATTGTATATGTTCTTTGATCTAGGTACACATTACAATAGAGGAGATTTTAGAATTGATGTAGGTTGACCTAACTCTCAATCCATTGGTTCAGGACAGGGTTTAGGGGTGGTTTTATATTACAGTGTTCCGGATGAGAATAATATAAAGCTAAAGTTAAGATTAGAATTATAAACTGATTGAACATTATTCTCTTAATGTATGCCGATATTTTGCATATTGTTTTTCTAAAGGAACAGAATAGAGTTGGAGCTCAACGTTGTTGGATTTCCTTATTGAGAAGTCAGCAAATGTTATGCAATCTTATCATTAACACTGGGTAAATCTGTTTTCATACAGCTGTGACTGAGGTGACTGTATCACTTAGCATTACAGGTAAATGCTTATTCTTCTCTCTCAATTAAGTGCGACTCATTTCCTAGAATGTTCTGTTTTCTCAAGAAATTGAAAATTTCAGGGAGGCACAAATTCTTGTTAATCAAAAAACGGCAGTCAGATGAGAAAGGATGCAACAAGAGTAGAACCCAGTGTAATCTCCTTTCAGGAAATTCCATAATATCTATTTCAAATGGCTATGGGATGGGATTGTCGGAAAATTTTCAAGGGGGAGGGTACATTTCTGAACTATAGATAGTTAGGCTTTAATCCTAAATCCTACATATACTAAGCAACAGGGAGCGTCTTCAAGCCTCAATAATGATCAGAGAAATCTATTTCTGGTTAGAGAAAAAGATGAGAGAGAGAAAAAAGAAAGAATAATAGAGTTTGATGCTAAAATTAATGTCTAAGTTCATTCTTTTATACATTTTTCCATAATTGTCCCTATGTTTCCATAATTTCATTATTCATAAAACGTTAATAATAAATGTGTATTGTATATCTGATTATGTATTAGATAGATTCAGACTATTGTTAGTATCAAAGATTTTCCCCTACAAGCACTTTTTGTATATTTGGGATGATATTGTCCTAGTTGACATAATGGAACAAGACAAAAACAAGATGATCTATAATGGTGTGTATACACAACAAAACAAGGAAACTGTACCACCACACACAAAACAACCAAGCATCTCTCCACCATCTAGTCAACAAAAGTAACCACTGCTTCTTTACAAGTGACAACACTAACCCCATCCTCTGGACAAAGTTTATTAAGACACCAAATTACCAGTTGTCTCCACTGTTTGATAGCACCCAATCAGGACAAATTCTTGAAATCTATGACAAATAATCAAATACAAATCAACTTAAAAGTCTCTACTAACCCTATTGGATACCCCAGGGTTGCCAATGGGCATCTTCCCTTGTCACATTAAGAGATGTAACTTTGTGCATCTACTATTATCTCTCTGGTGGTCTTTGATTACAAAGTTTTTATTGGATCTGATAAATTCCTTTGAAAAGTCTAATCTTTAAAATGTAGCAGTATCAGGAGTACATAGATAACAGAAAACATATTTTTAATTCAGAAATATATTCTAAAGAATGAGTTTTGTGAATGACTTAAAAAGAGATATAAGCTGGGTGTGGTGGCACAAGCCTATAATCCCAGAAATGTGGAAGTTGTGAGACCATGTCTCAGAATAAAAAGTACAATATGGGGATATAGCTCAGTGATTAAGTGTCCCTGAGTTCAATCTCCGGTACACAACCCCCCCCCCCAAATAAAAAAAGACAAAAACAAAACAACAACAACAACAACAACAAAGAAATATAATTGATTTAGGAAATTTTCAGGATAGGCATTCTGGAAATTGAAACTCATATAATTGATCTTTAGGTTATTTTTTATAGTAGAAAAGATCTTATTAATAATTTTATATGAATAAACATCAGGATATTTTAAAATGGCACTTGTTATTTGAATTAAAAATTATAAATTTATTTAAATTGCTATTTAAGAATTTTATTTGGGCTCCACTTCTTCTTCTTCTTTTAATTAATTTGAGAGTATTTTCCTTTCTCCTTTAAGCATAAATCTGGGAAAGGCTCTGATGTTTCCCCAGTAGATGAAAATCATATATTCTCATGAAATGTAACTTATGCCTTCTCAGCCCCCTTCTATGAAAACCACCACTACGTTCACACTCTTTCTCTTCTGTTGCTGGAGTGGATGAACTGACAACTCTTTCATGAACCTTCAAAGTGAACGTGAAATGCCAAACATGAGCTTAGGCTGACGTGTCTTTTTGTTGTTTGCACCTTCATATATATTGGGCATTACTTTTAAAAAGATAAAATCGCTTTGTCAAATGTTGATCAGTATTTCTTACTTGCAATCATAAAGTATTTATCTCATGGTGAGTAGAATAATCAATTGTAATGTGTACTAGCCTAGAAAAAAGATTTTTCCCATAAATTTTGGCAGATCCCAAAATGATGCCATTTTATTCAAGTTCCAAAATACCAGAAACTTTCACACTAAAAGATTTTCCAAATAGTTACTCTTCACATAATATTTCAAAATGCATCATTTAAGAAAGTGACATCTAAATCAATAAAAGTTGAAAATGAGGGTATGTAGTTTGAATCTTTGGGATAAGTTTTAAAACAATCAGAATTTCATATTTCAAAATTGTTCACTTTCTTGAACTGTTAGGAATAACAAACAGTCTCTTGAGGGATGCTTGTGATTTTGGAACACATCTGAAAAATGATGAAATAGAATATATAAAGTGGAAAGAAAAAAAATATTGTAGCACAATAGCAGAAAAGAAAAAAATAAGAAAAACTAAAATATATTTTAAATCTGAATCTTGCAAATAAAATATGAAAATTAAAACATTAAAATCTTGAAGAGACATATAGGTATACTTCCAAATAATTCATCCTCCATAAAAAAGCCAGTGAAATTTAGAAAGCATAACTATTTCAGCTTTCCTCAAGCCTTCTGCTTTTTTGTCTGGTTCCTATACTTATCTAGGAGTCCCTTGAAGGCTGCTGATCAATAAGTGAGATAGAGTTGAATATAGGAGGTCAAAGAAAGTAGAAATAATTTAGTGTACTCTCCTCTGTGCTGCTGCATCTGATTTACTCTGATCCTTTGCTAGATTTCATTCCCCCCCCCCCGCCTGGCTAAAATATAATCATTTCTTTGGGGAACTTAACCTAAATTTGCACTCCAGCATCTTGCTCTTCAGATTTAAGGAGTCATGGAAATGAAATTCATGATGTCTAGATCAGAATATCTTTTTTTTGGCATCTACTTTCCATCATGAAAGTCATTGTGAGGGCTTCTGAAGTTATTCCTATTTCTGACACAAAGATATTATTTTAGTTAGGTACAATGTAAATGGCTTTACTGGAACACATTATGTCTGGTAACCTAGGTATTTTGATGAATTTGGTGGGACATAATTCAGTGGAGGGAGTGATTAAGACAGTAGCCAGATCATACAGTAGGGTAAGGATGGACCAGCAGTCATGAAACAGACAAAATGTGTAGATTTTATTTCTGGTATTTGAGAAGGAAAATAGAAAGTCAAACTGAGTGGGTGATGTGGAATGAACCACAGTTATACTTGGATTGAAGAATTTTAGAAATTATTTTCATCAGTGAGAATAGTTTAAAGACAAATAACAAATTAAAAGGAATAGCATGCAAAAAAGATGTTGTGGAATAAGAAAAATTGAGGTTTAATAAACAAGTGGAGAGAAAAGACTTAGAGAACAAAAGAGAGCTTATGGATTGTCAAACATTATAGGTATGTAAGTTTCAAAATAATGCATTTTGACACATTTGTAGTGGAACTCAAATTGTGAATGCTAATTGTTTTTCTACTGCTTTTCAAACTTGCAATGATAGGAATGACGACTTCATGATTATGTGTCAATATTCAGGTGTGTAGAGCATTGAAAAATAAGAATTTTTAAAGTTGCCTATTGGAGTCTCAGAATTGATTGATTTTCGGCAGCACAAACATTTTCCTATGAAATCCCTATGACAGTTAATTTGATGTGTCAATTTGGATAGGCCATACTCCCCAGATGTTTCCTCAAACATCAGTTTAGGTAATTTTAAAGACTGGGTTAACATTTAAATCTCTGGACTTTGAGTAAGGCAGTTTGTCTTTCTTAATATGAGTGGGATTCATTCAATGAGGGGAGGTCATAAAAGAAAACAAACTGAGGAAGAGTGGGGTGACCTGTAATCTGATGTTAGGATTGGGCTGCAATATTAACTCTAACCTGCCAGCATGACCTCCAGATGTTGGGGGAGAGAGAGAGAGAGAGAGAGAGAGAGAGAGAGAGAGAGAGAGAGCGCGAGCCAGAGACAGGCAGAAATTCATTTTAAGAAATTCACTAATTGCATAGGCTGACGAGTCCCCAATTAACTGATTATGTATAGGCTGGCAAGTCCACATTTTACTTTTTTTCCTTTTATACATACACAATTTGCTTTCAGCTTTAGGATCTTAGGAATCTGCAAAGAAAAATCTTATAAAATTTATAAAAAATAAAAAAATCTTTTTATAAAATTTATTAAAAAAATTTTATAAAAAAAATATTTTTCCTTAGAAAAAATGCAAGCATTTCTCAGTCTTTATATACTTAGAGAAGTGTTTATTTATCATAACATATATACACTTATTTTCACAAAATACACTTGGATGCATTCCTAAATAGATTTTTGTAGGAGGTAACAGGGATTGAACTCAGGGGCATTTGACCTCTCAGCCACATCACCCAGCCCTATTTTGTGTTTCATTTAGAGACAGTGTCTCACTGAGTTGCTTAGCCCCTCGCTGTTGCTAAGGCTGGCTTTGAACTTGCTATCCTTCAGCCTCAACCCCCAAGCCTCTGGAATTACAGATATGTGCCAGCCTGGCTTTTAAATAGATTTTTGGTTTTATACTTCCTTTAGCAGTACAGAAGGATTACAGGGGTCCTATTTCTTGTAACTTTGATATGGCAATTACTTGACTTTCTCATTTTGGACAAATGATAGTTTTAACATAATCTCATTATTGCTTTAATTCATTTCTTTGATTATTAGGAACTTAGCACTTCCCTATACATTCTTATTGGTGAGTCTTCTTCTGTTGCAAATTTTTTATTTGTGGAGTTTGTGCATTTTTTGATCTGTGTTTCTAACTTTTCAAATTTTTCATGGACTATTTGGACACTATAAAGAAACTACTTTTTTTTCTATGAGTTATTTTCCAACAGTGATTTTGTTCATCATAATATTATGAATCAACAAATGCCAATATTCTATATTTTTATTTTTCATATTTTCTGTGGAACAAAACAAAGTATATACATCAAAAGTTATTACAAAATTTTTATTGCAAATGCTGTTTTACTCTGAAATTTTAATCAACATTATTGAAAATATGAAATCCTATTTTTTATTTGTTTTATTCAATTCACTCTGATATGTCAAGTACTGAATGTAATTGAGAATTCATTAATTATGGACCATCTTCAATTTCCTCTTACATGCTTAGGTTGATAATTCCAGAAAGCCACTGAAAAGGAGTCTTGTTTTAATGCCATGCAACCAGCATCTGTTGATATAATCTTTTTAACCACCATTTCAGATATTCCTGGGATTAGGGTCTGATGAGTGAGCTGGGCCTATAGTACATTTTCCACTGTAATTGGGTGTCCACATGTACGCTTAACTTCTTTTGGAAACTGAGGACTCATTTCCTAGATCATAAACTAAAATAACTTTCTAGAAATATTTTCTTGCTCCTTTTCAGAGACTTTATCTTCCCCACCTGTTTCCTTTTTTTCTTCCTATGTCTTCTGCCTTACATTATTACACCTTTACTTTGCACAGATTTATTTATCTGGATCAGGTTCCAGAGCTTAATTAAGATCAAACCTGAAAAGATTCTTGATCACAGTAAATTTGGAAAGGTTTAACTGTTATTCAGGGATAAGAAATAGCAGAGAAGAGGAAATTGAAAAAGAAATATCATATTTAGATCCAAGTCTTTGCATAACAATAAATTCCTAAGTAACTGTACTCACAAACTAGGAAGGAAGAAAATATATCAGGATAAAACGTGTATCTAAATTAATGATAATCAGTTAGAATGATTAGAAAAAATGATAGAGAATTTGAAATGGGAAATTAGCAGAAGAAACCATATGGATTACAAAACATAAAAGGATTTTCAGTTATTACAGTGATGTGTAGACGGCACATAAAAATGTGAGAAATGCATTTCATACTCATTATATAAATACTAGAGACTCTAATACAATTTAATCTTGGTAATTCTGTGCATTATCCCAAAGGCACATCTGATACCAGTGAGATGTAAATGATTAGAAATATTTAGAAAGTTATTTGAGAATGCAAAAATTTATAAAATGATTATGTACTGCGATCCCAGTTTTAGGGAAATACCTGAGCAAATTTCTCAGATACATGAACCACTGTTTGTAATACAAATAACACTGAAAGCAATTTAAGCTTCTTTAGGTGGAGAATTGACAAGTAAATTATGGTATTCATGTCATAAAATACTACATAAAATATAAAATTTACTAATTTCATATATATATATATACTACTACTATTGATAAACTTTAAAAACATCATATTGGAAGAAAATAGCAAGATGCAGAAAGAAATATAAATGTAAACTACTTATGCAGTTTTTTTAAACTACAAAATTTTATAAATAATTTGTAAATACATAAATATGCACTTAAATTAAACATGCACTAAATAAAATCAAACCCTATCACATTCATATTTACCTCTTGGACAGAAAGGAGAGAATTTAGATTACCCAGAGATGTAGATAAACAATTTTACATATAATTTTAACTTCTTTTTAAAAAGCTGAAGCAAAAATGACAATATTTCAATATCCATTAGAGCTGAATTATGTGTTGTACTTTGGGTTATTATTGAAAGATTTCTCATTGAACAATAATAATAAACCCAAAGAGTGAAGAAATGGGAGTGACTACATATTTGCTCAACTGATAGAAGAAAATGAAAGAAAAAGTGTTTGCACTATGTTCAGTGCAAGATCACTACAATATTTTTTTAAAATTTTTTATTGTTGGTTGTTCAAAACATTACATAGTTCTTGACATATCATATTTCACACTTTGATTCAAGTGGGTTATGAACTCCCGTTTTTACCCCGTATACAGATTGCAGAATCATATCAGTTACACATCCATTGATTTACATGTTGCCATACTAGTGTCTGTTGTATTCTGCTGCCTTTCCTATCCTCTACTATCCCCCCTCCCCTCCCCTCCCCACTACAATATTTTTAAATATGAAGAGATCTGAAGACATTTAGGGGAAAGATGGTGAAGTCCTTGATGAGAGAGGTAGTAGTTAAGGGACAAAAGAGGAAACAGGAAGCATAGATGGGATGTTCAGCCTGGGGAATATGAGGGAAAATAGGTCTAAGGAAGCTGCACAGCTCTAGTAGTAAGGCAAACTGGAAAAGTCTGGGAAGCAAGAGCTGAAGTTCAAGGCTGCAATAAAGAAAACACATTTGGGTGTTGCAAGGCAAACCCTGGCTAAAAGAATGGTTTCAAGGAAGTGATGAGCAGTTGGATGGAGTAAACAACTGTGGAAACAGGCTGCTGCAGTGGCTGATGTGAAGAGAAGAGTCTGTCAGGTGTCAAGGGATGTGCTGATAATTAGATCTGGACCAGACACTGACCCTGAACCAGGACATGGGAAAAGCAGTGTTAGGGTTAGAAGAGTATCAAAGTTTCACTGTTCTAAACAGAACAAAACAAAACAAGACTAGATTTCACCTATTTACATCTTCCAGGGAAAGTAGTGGTTGAAACTGAGAAACATGACTCATATGTGCAATCTAGGACTAGGGGAGTTTAGTGGTAGAGCACTTGCCTAGTACCTGTGAAGCCCTGGGTTCAATCCCTAGCACCAGAATAAAGCAAACACCAAACCAAAAAATAAAAACAAACTGACATGCAAATTAATTTAGTATAATCTCTGAGAAGGGGCTTTGAAAGAGAAGGGATATTTTTCTTTATTTGGCCCTATTGTTACTTACTTCAAATTAAAAGGGAATAGCTTATCTGACTAATAGCAGAGCAATATTTGATCCAGGTATTTGAGGTTGAGGAGCTGTAAGAAGCAGTTAGCAAATCCTGGTCTTAGGGTTTGGTTTCCAACCTGGCTATCACCGATAATCTGGGCTCTGGCAGACACATCTCAGGTTGTCAGATGAGGTTTGCCAGATGTGCATGTCCTAAAATGAATCAGACACCTCCCTGACAGAAGCAAGATGTGGAAAGGAAGTGCTTGAGGCCATTTTAAGGGTGTCAGCAGGATAAAGGAGAGTTATGGGGGTTGGTCTGTGATTAGCATTTGAAAAGTGGAAGTTTGTGGTTACTGTGAGTCTGGGAGAATGGTAAGGTTGGTGAAATTCTTCTCCAGGTGAAAAGCAACTAGGCTCATTTAATCAAATGAAAAGAGAAGGGCAAGGGGAGAAGAAAATTAAAACTGAATGAATCCTACACTGGTTTTACCTTGTGCAGGCTCATCAGACCATGCTGGGTGGAAAGCTAGAAAGCATGGGTTGAAATTTTCACAGTGAATTTCTAATATCAACACTTTTCATGTATTTCTACTTATATTATTTGTGAAATCCCAAATAGTTTTTCTTAAATTGCACATGTTTTTTAGGCATTTTTTACAGAGAAAGTAAGAGAGGACTAGTTGTGCACATTGAGTGAAGATCCAAAATTTGTTAAATGTAATAATGTGGGTTGAAAATAACATACTCGGGAAATTTGAAAGAGAGAATGGATTAATTTTAATGAAGAGTTTTGGGGAAGATGTTCAGACTAGACTGTCAATAGCCTTGAAGAATTTTAAAGTTTCTGTACTGGTAGCTGATGGAGCTATGCTCATTGAGGGCAAGGTTTTTATTCAATCACCAATTTGGCACCAAAAATCCTAATGCATGCATGTGCCAGACCAAAAGAAAAAAAAAATGATATAGCCAAGAGAAGCAAGTGGAGGTGGCAAGAGCAGGGAAGCAAAGGAAATGTAACAAACGTTTCTTAGAGATGAAACTCTAAATCTTGAAGAGTAAAGAGGTTTTCCCCAGATAAAGAATGTGAAAATAATTGTGGGGGTGGGGGGAGTACAATCATTATTATTAGATAAAAAAAGAGAAAATGTACTTGATACCAATAGCATATGTTTCTATATTCTGATAGTGAGAAGTACTTTTTAGAAAATTAAAATTCTAATAACAAAAAAGGAAATAATCTACCAATTTATATATAAGCAATGCAGATTTTTGCCTGAACAAAGAAGCACCATAAAAAAAAAGCACAATTTAAATGTAATCCTTACTTGAGCCTGGCGCAGTGCTGCATGCCTGTAATTCTGGTGGCTCAAGAAGCTGAGACAGGAAAATGGCAAGTTCAAAGCCAGCCTCAATGTCCTAAACAACTTACTGAGACTCTGTCTCAATATAAAAAAAGATTGGGATGTAACTCAGTGGTTAAATGCCCCTGGGTTCAATCTCTGGTACCAAAAATAAATAAATGAATAAAGTAAATAAATAAAATCCTTATATGAAAGACAGTTTTGTATTTTTTTATATATAAAGATCTTTCTCCAAAGAGAAAAAGTTAAATAAATAGAAACAAATAAAGTGGACATTTGATATTTCAGAAAAATGAAAAGTTAACATGGGTAATCTTCAGATTTCCAGAATTAAAGAATCAAAATTGAAAAGGAATTTTATTTATCACACATGAAACTGGTGAAAATTAAAATGTTTACTTACCGTCTGATATTACTGCTCAGGAAAAGAAGCCAAGTTCACTATTTACTCTATATGTTGTTTTGTTTGTTTTGGTTTTTGTTGGGAGGAGGTGTCCTCAGGCACACAGAGTGAGCATCTAACCATGGGTCCTGTGCAAAGAATTCTAAAGGAAGTCCACCCCACCTGGCTAGAACTCACTGATATAAACAACAAAACAACAACAACAAAATGAACTGAGAATCCTTGAAACAAACTTGACCAATCATGTTTTCTCTTTCTGAAATTTACAGTTAAAAAAAATTTTGTCCCAGAAAGGGACATTCTCTGAAGCAGTGCCTTAGTAATGGTAGTAATGGTAGTATACTAAAAATAGAACTACGTGGTCTTGATGCTGCTTTACAAGGAAGAATCTTTTCCATCTTCTGATTCCTGTTCTTTGTATTCCATGAAATGAAACAATATCGGCTATATATAAATGTCTTTCAGTTACTAAGTCAGAAAACAGAAAGGATCACTATGCCAATTTATTGGTAATATCTATCAAATTAACATCATTTTGATCCATTAATTGATTGGGACTTTATCAAATTTTACATGTATATGGAAGTGAAAATGCAGGGATATTTCCCCTTGCAGAAATGTAGATACATCCAACGTGGTAGTTAGAACCATAGTTCTTATATTTTACTACTGGATAATTTTAAGCACATGAGACAAATCTCAAAATTATTGATCTGTTGTTCTATCCATGATTGCTTGGATGATTTCCAGTTTGGGGCTTTTAGAAATATGTTACTGTGAAAATATGCTCATGTGTTTTTAGTATAAACTTAGAAGTGTGATTGTTGGGTATAATTTGTATGCATATTTTTAACTATTGGAAATAATGCCAAAGCTTTTGTCAAATGTGTTCTATATAAAAACATATATACTACCATGACCATTGCAAGAGAATTTTCACTGCTCTGCTCCTAGCATTATGTTTGACATTCTTGTATGCATTTAGAGGTATATAATTACTATTTAAATGTTCTCTTATGGCTAGTGAGGCTGAATATTTTTGCACAAATTAATGACTTTTGATTATAACACTATGTGAAGTTTCTATTCAAGTCCCATGCTATTTTTTTTTCTATTGGGTTTTCCGCCTAGTAGTAGTAGTAGTAGTAGTAGTAGTAGCAGCAGCAGTAGTAAAAGTGTAACAATTATATGTTGAAAATATATTTCCATGTGTTTATATGTGTGTGTATGCATGTGTGTGCATGCGTTTATGTGTGTTTACAACAAAATTCTTATTTTTGTCTCTTAGTTACTCAAATATTAAATATAATTTCTTTAAAATTCATGTCTGAGAACTTCATGATCTGAATCCTTTATAGGTCTCTTTCTCTTGACCAATGAGAAACATTTAGAGGAAAGTACACAATTGTTAAATACTTAACTCTGACTCTGGATTCTGATGATGAGGGAAAAGTAAAAATAGAGACAAAGTTGGATGCTTCAGGTTTGAGAGGAAATATCACATATAAAAAATCTGTTCAGGTTGAGTTAGAGTCTGAGTAAAGCTTTTCTTGGGACTGTTCTCAATTCTGGGTTTTTCTGGCAAAGACTATATTCCTAGTTTATTGTCCCATCTTTTGTGCATTCCATCTCATCATAGGCCCAAAATAACTGGTCCAATTGACCATGTGCTGAAACCTCCAAAAACGTGAGAAAATAAACCTTTACTCTTAATAAGTTGATTACTTCAGATAATTGTTCTAGTAACAGAAATATGACTAACACATATATTCTTGAGTCTTTATTTATAATATCTTCTGCATTGCGTTTCCCACTGACCTGAATATGTTAGGGTTGCTAAAAAAATTGTATATAGATGTCCATGTTGTATTTTATACTATATTCCTTGGAATAACTTCATGAAAGAAACTAATGCTTGGGAGAATCTAGAATTTACTGTCCTCTTCATGGTATAACTTCACTTGGACTGAGAATTACTTAGGCAGTCTAATCACAAATAGTTCTCCCTTCCCTCATTCTTCTTGCTGTTATGGTCTGCTCAGTAAAAAGATTAGAACAAGGCACTATCAAGAGATTTAGTTTTTGAGCCATCTTCCAATATGTGCTGTTAGCAGTAATTTATCATGTCCAACAGAGTGACCATTGTGAAGTTTATAATTTTCTACGGAATGTACGATAGTCATTTCTCAGAAAGGAGACATTGAGTAAATTTTTGCAGAAAATAAATGAGTTGGTAGGAGTAATGGGCCAATTATAAAAACAACTGAAATTCTTTGGGGGTTTTATGATACTAACAGTAACTGTGTATATCTGTATTTTCCTGTTTTAGCCCTTTTATTTTAGAGAATTTCTAGATTTAAGAAAAATTATGAAGATAATACAGGGAGTTGACATATCCCACACCAGTTCTATTACTAATATCTACCATAGAATGGCACATTTGTTAGAATTAATGAGTCAGTATAACACATTATAATCATCAACTAAATTCCACAATTTAATCAAATTTATCTCATTTCAAATATCCTTTTTTTTTTTTTTGTTAATTTCAGGAACCCATTTAAGATACCTCATAACATCTAATAGACTTTTAGTGGTCATACTTCCTTTGCCTTTCCTTGGCTATAAGAATTGCCTAAAATCATCATTGTTTTTGATGACCTTGACAGTTAGGTCAGGTAGTTTGGACTACTAAGTAGTCAGATATATTACAAAATTTTCTCAATTGGAATGAATTTCATGATTTTCTAAAGAATGCGGTTGAGTAATACATTTCTGAGAGGAAGACCACAGAGGAACAGTTTCATTTAATTTTATTTTATCATAGGTAAATGTTAGCAACCTGAATTCACTATTGAAGTTAACCTTTATCATATGATCCTAAGGTTTCTCCACTACAAACTAACTCTTCTCCCTTTCCATAATATCCCATTTAGAGGAAAGTAACAAAAACAGTCCATACTCAAGGGATGGAGAGTTTGGTTCTACCTTTTTGAGGATGAAATAGCTAGCTAAAAAGCTTGTAATTCTTCTCCAGGGATAATTTGTCTCTTGACCCTGTACCTGATCCTGATTATTTGTGTATTCAATAATTAATTTACATCAAACATTTACTTAAAAGTTAAAATTAGTTGAGCTGTGTGGCAATGGCCTATAGATTCTAGAGTGAAGAAAGTGGCATGAGGTTCATAGACAAATTTTTGTACCTGGGGGTACCATTAGGCATAGGTAAGGAAGGGAAGGAATTGTTGGTATTTATTGGCATTTCTGTGAAGGTTAGAAATAATAATAATAAAACTAACAACAACAACAACAAAACAATAAAAGGCTTGCTGGGTTTTCTGTATTAACTCATAAATCTTCTCACTGTGGCTTTGAGTCAGGGCATGAGGAAAGCAGTGCTTGGGTGAAGGAATGAAAGAGAAAGTATAGAATCAGGACTCATTCATCCTAAAAGGAGTCCTTGCTATTACACATCAGTCACCTGAACTAGTAGTCCTTCTCATCAGGTACCACTTTGATATTATCCTGAGGAGGTACATTGTAAAGCAAGATGAGGATTATTTTTATTTTTTCAAGATTTCAGCTTCAATCCAAGAAAACATACTGCCTTGTGTCAAAAGAGGCACGTATTACACTTTTGGGTAGACAGTATTCAAGAACTATTAGAGGCCTTCTGCCAGACCTAGGGCTTTTGGAACAAGTTCCTACATTGCATTTCCTATAGGTAGGTTTTTAACTGCAAATTTTTTATAATCATTATAACAAATCTATCTCAGGACTCAGAGATGATCTGCGAGATACTTAAAATTAAAAAGAGTCCTTTCTGGCCTCTTTCTGGAGAAGTGCTTTAGGTCAAGTGCTGCTAAGAGGTGTATGTAAGAATTTGTGGTTGAGAAATGGCAGTGGTGGTAACAGAGAATGGTGTGGAGAGTACAAATTGAGATTGTGGATTTTGAAGATCAGTAAGTATGTGGTTTAAATATTCAAGATGAAAATACATTGAATTTCATCATTAAACCCAGAAATGAACATAAAATAAATATTAGAAACATATTCTAAAATTAGCATTGTTTAATTTTCTTACATTAATTTTTTTGGTTTAAAGTTATAAAAACAAGAATTATAAAAATAGAACAAAGTGGGACATATGTTAAACTAAAACATAAAAAAAAGAATACCCCATGATTTCAATCAAGGTTTCTCTCATCTAACTTTTCTTTGGGAACTGGGTACAATGCAATTTTTAAAAGCAAGTAAAATTTTAAAAAATTATATGTTCTTTACTGTATACTAAAATTTATTAAGTATAATGATGGAGATAAATACAATGATTTGTCAGAGGTAACAGGAGCAATAGATATGACATCAGTGTAGAGGTTAGAGAATGATTGATTTGGCTGGAAGTGGGTAATGGTTGGAAGGGAGCCCCATAGAGACTGCTATGATTTTGTAATGTCTTGCCATCATATAGTTAAATGGCAATGCTTACAATGTAAAAGTGCATCAAATGTTATGCTTCTGATTTGTACCTTTTGGAGTACTACTCTCAGAAATTATGAAAACTCAGAGAAGTGGCACCAAATTTGTCTTTGTGTTTTATAACAGCTTGCTCAGGTATATTTGTATATATAAATGGATAAAGGTGTATCTGTATACTCTACTAGAAACAATAACAATGTCAGCACTTACTAGTTACTTTATTAAATACTATATGGCAAATATTTTTCTAAGGACTTTAATATTTTGACTTTTGGAAGTATAACCACTAAAAGTCTATTAAATGTTATGAGGTGTCTTAAATGGGTTCCTGAAAGAATAAAAGGATATTTGAAACAAAGTAAATATGAATAAATTGTAAAATTTCGTTGAAAATTATAATGTGTTAATACTGATTCATTATGAGTTAATACAGAAAACTGAGCAAGCTTTTCATTAATTATTCATTAAATAGCATTAGTATTTTTCTAAGGACTTTAGCATGGATAAATGAAGGAGAAAGGCTTGGTAGGAACAAAAAAATATGTTTACTGATAGATAATATCAAGTAAGTTTTGTTCTGAAGACTTTGTCAATCCATCAAATGTTATAGACTTCCCAGAAAACTTGGATTGCCAAGGAGAGAATGACAAACCCAGGTAAAACTCAATGTCATCACTGATATTATAATGGAATATATTCCTTAAAAATGAGTAACCCTTGCCAGATTGAGGTTGTAGGAACTGATTGTTGAAATGGGGAATGTATCAGTGAATTACAAAACAAATCAAATGAACTTATACTATCATTTGAACTTAAATAAACTTACCTGGTTGCATTGTTCAGACGAAAATGCATCCAGTATGAATGTTGTGATTAAATCATATCAAATTAAATTGTTTTAAAAGTGACACCATAGTCAGGCAGGGTAGTGCACACCAGTAACCACACCAACTCAGGAGGCTGAATTAGGAGGATCACAAATTCAAGGCCATTCTCAGCAACTTAGAGAGACTGTCTTAAATTAAAAAATAAAAAGGACTGGGATATAGATTAGTGATAAAGCACACCTATGCTCAACTCCCTGTCCAAAAGAAACAAAAAGACAACATAAAGCTCAATTCAGAGTCACCTTGTCTATTTTGGAAACATGACTTCAACATGTAATGTTTCTACTCTTATAACCAGAGCCCAAATTCTTTTTGACTATTTTCTCTTCTCTATACAATTGATTAATAAGAGTCTAAATTATGAGGTTGTAATGAAATGTTAAAGTCCTTAGAAAAATACTTGCCATATGATATCCAATAAAGTAACTAGTAAATGCGGACATTATTATTGTTTCTAATAGAATATATAAAACTTCTACTTTCCTAATAATTAGCACTAAATAAAAAAATGAATTTAAAGTATTTTTGAAAGGAAGGACCTTTTATTATGACCCTTAAAATACTGGAAAAATATTTCTAAAGAACAAATAAATGCAATGGGGATCTCATTTTGTGTTTGCCAAGCAGTTTTCTGATTTTTCTTTTAGATTTCCTATATAAATAGGTATCAATAAGGGTGTATTCACATAATAAGGGTGTATTGTGCTTCTTGGGAAGTATACATAGTATAGTCCTGTCTGAAACTGTAGTTAATTATGAATTGAGTTTGTTTTTATAATTTTTTTTGCAGTATATTTAGTGGAACATCATCACTTTTGCTTTTCTTCTGGAACTTTCAGATTTTAGATTTAACGTATAGGTATATGATCCATTTAAATTGATACAATGTATGGCATGAGGTAGAGGTCAAGGCTGATTATTTCTCCATATAAATACCTAATTTTTGCAACATCATTGGTGGAAACAACTTTCTTTTTTCTGTTAAATTACCCTATATCCTCTTTCAAAATCAAATAATCACACGTGGGTCTGTTATTATTCTCTATTCTTAATTTCTACACTTATAAAGATAACATGCCATTTTTAAATATAACTTAATTTTATAAATTTAATTAAATTTATAAATTTAATTAAAAATTGTATGGTTTTAAAATAGAAATTCTCCCACTCTGTTCTATTATTTCTAAAACTGTGTTGGATGTTTGGGTTTTTTTCCATTACCATGTAAATTTTGTGATATTAAATCAGCTTGGCAATTTAAATGAATGTCTAGGATCTTCAGATGAATGTGAGTAGAATATACTCTTAACTAAGTTTTATGTAGATACCATTTATCATGTTACAAGTGGTGCTTTTTCAACTTACTGGTAAAAATTCTATAATTATGCCCAAGAGAGTAAGTCACTCCAAAGTTTAGTTTCTTCATCTATTAAGGAGTATAATAAAAAGTAATGTCAACCCATAGAACTACTGCAATCAAGAATACTTGAAATAGAGAGCACTGTTTACTTGATTAAGTAAATAACAATGAAGGGAGATATCTGCCTGTAACAAACAAAGCAGATTGATTTCTTCATCTTTCTTTTCTTTTTCCTGTGTTTTCTATACTATCACTTCACTCTTTAAAGAAGTCAGAATTATTTTTGTGACACAAAAGCTTACTCTATGATGTGAAAAAAAAAAAAACAGTTATCACTCAATGTAAACTCAAAAGTGAATAGTAGTTCTGATGTTCTGTCTCCTTTACAGTCCCAAGACAATAAAGTATAATGAGGGATCAACTGATAAATAATGAGTTTTTAAAATTACTACTTTTTATTGTATTCCTGAGTGCAAACTCAGATTTTTGGATGAAAGATTGAATTTGATTACTTATTACAGAAATAACCTCCTCATTTCCCCATGCTCCTGTCTCCCTCCAGAATAAAGAGATGAGAGCCACATGGACCTGTGCCAAACTCCTTAATCCAGGAATCATGTGGGGACCAAAGTTAGAGAATATTTAAGAAAAGTAAATCCTCTCAGGGAAGAGAACAGGAATTGGAAAGAATTCTTCTGGAATGTATCCCTCTTCAAAATATGAACACTTGGTTATGAGAGGAGATAAATACTTTAAATTTTGTTGGGAGCTTTCTATCTTTGGGTTGCTTTTCAGGTTTGGTGTCTGAGACTTATATTTCCACTCAGGTATTAGATTGTCTCACTGTGACTGCAGCAAGGAAATCAGTAATCGGTGTGTAGGCCGGCTGGAATAAAAGGCTGAAAAAATAGTATTAAGAAATAAAGACAAAGGACACAAGAAATATAGTTTAAGTGGAGGCTTGACTGGTGGAAAAGACCTGATGGGTCTCATCCTAACAAAAGGAAAAGACCCATGAATGCTTTATTTATAGTGAAACACATTAAAGAGGGGATTTATTGTGAGAAAAACCTTTTCAAGACAAACAAGAAGGGAGAGGCTGTAGGAAATTGGCCTGATTGGGGACTTATCACTTAGGCAGTAATTCTTCCTCCTTCAGGCAGCTGGAGCCTCAAGGGCTCCACTGGGCACACTGGTAACTCATTCCAACTGGTGGTGCTGGTGGTGGTGGTGGTGGTGGTAGAGGTGGTTTGAACCTAGGAGGGTCTTAACCAATAAATTCCACAGTATCAGAATTCTCCTTGAGCAGGGCATTGCCAAGGCAACGATATGGAATCAGATGAGTGATATGACACTAAGAGATCGCTGAGGGGCACACCTCCACTTAGAGATGGCTCAGACAAGCCCACAATTCATTCGTAGATCCCAACAAGTTTCTTTGCTCAGAAAGCCCTAATGATGCAGAAACGTGAACGTGTGTTTGCAACAGTTCTACAAAGGTTCTTGCACCAGATTACATTTGCTCTTAAGGTGAATATTCTCCTTATAGTAACACATGGAATAGGTTTAGGAATATAAAGCTGCAGAATCGCTTCACCTAGCATCTATTTCTGGGACCCTTCTGGATATTCTGTTTGGATAATTTATATGAGAATAATACAGAGACCTTACTTGATCTGTGGCTCTCAATATTTATCAGCTCTTAAATCTTTAATTCATAAGCAGACATATCTTCAGGTGCTAAAAATGGAGGTCTTACAGGTGACTTCTTTTATACTACAGGAATAATCCTGGCCCTTCTTACTCATGATTAGACACTCATTTCATGATAAATACTATTATCTTCTCCTCATTCCACTCAAATAATAATTTTTCAGGTTACAATCTCCAAATTCTTTTATTTTTTTTTCATTTTTTTTTAAAATTTTTTATTGTGGGTTGTTCAAAACATTACAAATTTCTTGACATATCATATTCCACACTTTGATTCAAGTGGGTTATGAACTCCCACCTTCACCCCATATACAGATTGCAGATTCACATCAGTTACACATCCATTGATTTACATATTGCCATACTAGTGTCTGTTGTGCTCCGCTGCCTTTCCCATCCTCCACCCTCCCCCCTCCCCACCTCTCCCCTCCCCTCCCCTCCTCTCTCTCTACCCCCTCCACTGTATAACCCTGAGGGTCTCCTTCCATTACCATGCAATTTCCCTTCTCTCTCCCTTTCCCTCCCACCTCTCATCCCTGTTAAATGTTAATCTTCTTCTCCTGCTCTTCGTCCCTACTCTGATCTTAGTTACTCTCCTTATATCAAAGAAGACATTTGGCATTTGTTTTTTAGGGATTGGCTAGCTTCACTTAGCATAATCTGCTCTAATGCCATCCATTTCCCTGTAAATTCTATGATTTTGTCATTTTTTAATGCAGAGTAATACTCCATTGTGTATAAATGCCACATTTTTTTTTATCCATTCGTCTATTGAAGGGCGTCTAGGTTGGTTCCACAGTCTTGGTATTGTGAATTGTGCTGCTATGAACATCGATGTAGCAGTGTCCCTGTAGCATGCTCTTTTTAGGTCTTTAGGGAATAGACCAAGAAGGGGAATAGCTGGGTCAAACGGTGGCTCCATTCCCAGCTTTCCAAGAAATCTCCATACTGCTTTCCAAATTGGCTGCACCAATCTGCAGTCCCACCAGCAATGTACAAGTGTACCCTTTTCCCCACATCCTCGCCAGCACTTGTTGTTGTTTGACTTCATAATGGCTGCCAATCTAACTGGAGTGAGATAGTATCTTAGGGTGGTTTTGATTTGCATTTCTCTGACTGCTAGAGATGTTGAGCATTTTTTCATGTACTTGTTGATTGACTGTATGTCCTCCTCTGAGAAGTGTCTGTTCAGGTCCTTGGCCCATTTGTTGATTGGGTTGTTTGTTCTCTTATTGTCTAATTTTTTGAGTTCTTTGTATACTCTGGATATTAGGGCTCTATCTGAAGTGTGAGGAGTAAAGATTTGTTCCCAGGGTGTAGGCTCCCTATTTACCTCTCTTATTGTTTCTTTTGCTGAGAAAAAACTTTTTAGTTTGAGTAAGTCCCATTTGTTGATTCTAGTTATTAACTTTTGTGCTATGGGTGTCCTATTAAGGAATTTGGAGCCCGACCCCACCGACTGTAGATCGTAGCCAACTTTATCTTCTATCAGACTGCGTGTCTCTGATTTGATATCAAGCTCCTTGATCCATTTTGAATTCACTTTTGTGCATGGCGAGAGAAAGGGATTCAGTTTCATTTTGTTGCATATGGATTTCCAGTTTTCCCAGCACCATTTGTTGAAGATGCTATCCTTCCTCCATTGCATGCTTTTAGCCCCTTTATCAAATATAAGATAGTTGTAGTTTTGTGGATTGGTTTCTGTGTCCTCTATTCTGTACCATTGGTCCACCCGCCTGTTTTGGTACCAGTACTATGCTGTTTTTGTTACTATTGCTCTGTAGTATAGTTTGAAGTCTGGTATCGCTATACCGCCTGATTCACACTTCCTGCTTAGCATTGTTTTTGCTATTCTGGGTCTTTTATTTTTCCATATGAATTTCATGATTGCTTTCTCTATTTCTACAAGAAATGCCGTTGGGATTTTGATTGGCATTGCATTAAACCTATAGAGAACTTTTGGTAATATCGCCATTTTGATGATGTTAGTTCTGCCTATCCATGAACAGGGTATATTTTTCCATCTTCTAAGATCTTCTTCTATTTCTCTCTTTAGGGTTCTGTAGTTTTCATTGTATAAGTATTTCACCTCTTTTGTTAGGTTGATTCCCAAGTATTTTATTTTTTTTGAAGATATTTTTAATGGAGTGGTTGTCCTCATTTCCATTTCAGAGGATTTGTCGCTGATATACAGGAATGCCTTTGATTTATGCGTGTTGATTTTATATCCTGCCACTTTGCTGAATTCATTTATTAGCTCTAATAGTTTCTTTGTAGAGCCTTTTGGGTCTGCTAGGTATAGAATCATATCATCTGCAAATAGTGGTAATTTAAGTTAATCTTTTCCTATTTTTATGCCTTTAAATTCTTTTGTCTGTCTAATTGCTCTGGCCAGTGTTTCGAGAACTATGTTGAACAGAAGTGGAGAGAGAGGGCATCCCTGTCTTGTTCCAGATTTTAGAGGGAATGCCTTCAGTTTTTCTCCATTCAGAATGATGCTAGCCTGAGGCTTAGCATAGATTGCTTTTACAATATTGAGGTATGTTCCTGTTATCCCTAGTTTTTCTAGAGTTTTGAACATAAAGGGATGCTGTACTTTGTCGAATGCTTTTTCCGCATCTATCGAGATGATCATATGGTTCTTATTTTTAAGTCTATTGATGTGGTGAATAACATTTATTGATTTTCGTATATTGAACCAGCCTTGCATCCCAGGGATGAATCCTACTTGATCATGGTGTACAATTTTTTTGATATGTTTTTGTATCCGATTCGCCAGAATTTTATTGAGGATTTTTGCATCTAGGTTCATTAGAGATATTGGTCTGTAGTTTTCTTTCTTTGAAGTGTCTTTGTCTGGTTTAGGTATCAGGGTGATGTTGGCCTTATAGAATGAATTTGGAAGTTCTCCCTCCTTTTCTATTTCCTGAAGTAGCTTGAAAAGTATTGGTATTAGTTCTTCTTTAAAGGTTTTGTAAAATTCTGCTGTATACCCATCCGGTCCTGGGCTTTTCTTAGTTGGTAGTCTTTTGATGGTTTCTTCTATTTCCTCAATTAATATTGGTCTGTTTAGGTTTTCTATATCCTCTTGACTCAATCTGGGCAGATCATATGACTTAAGAAATTTATCTATGCCTTCACTATCTTCTAATTTATTGGAGTATAAGGATTCAAAATAGTTTTTGATTATCTTCTGTATTTCTGAAGTGTCTGTTGTGATATTGCCTTTTTCATCCCGTATGCTAGTAATTTGAGTTCTCTCTCTTCTTCTCTTCGCTAGCATCGCTAAGGGTCTGTCGATTTTGTTTATTTTTTCAAAGAACCAACTTTTAGTTTTGTCAATTTTTTCAATTGTTTCTTTTGTTTCGATTTCATTAATTTCAGCTCTGATTTTAATTATTTCTTGCCTTCTACTTCTTTTGCTGTTGTTTTGCTCTTCTTTTTAAAGGATTTTGAAATGAAGTATGAGATCATTTATTTGTTGGTTTTTCTTTTTTTAAGGAATGAACTCCAAGCAATGAATTTTCCTCTTAGAACTGCTTTCAATGTGTCCCATAGATTCCGATATGTTGTGTCTGTGTTTTCATTTATCTCTAAGAATTTTTTAATTTCCTCCTTGATGTCTTCTATAACCCATTGATCATTCAGTAACCTATTGTTCATTCTCCAAGTGATGTATGCTTTTTCCTTCCTTCTTTTATTGTTGATTTTCAGTTTCATTCCATTATGATCAGATAAGATGCATGGTATTATCTCTACTCCTTTATATTGTCTAAGAGTTGCCCTGTGACATAATGTATGATCTATTTTTGAGAAGGATCCATGTGCTGCTGAGAAAAAAGTGTAACTGCTTGATGTTGGATGGTATACTCTATATATGTCAATTAGGTCTAGGTTATTAATAGTGTTATTGAGTTCTATAGTTTCCTTATTCAACTTTTGTTTGGAAGATCTGTCCATTGGTGAGAGAGGTGTGTTGAAGTCTCCCATGATTATGGTATGGTGGTCTATTAGACTCTTGAACTTGAGAAGAGTTTGTTTGACGAACATAGCTGCACCATTGTTTGGGGCATAAATATTTATGATTGTTATGTCTTGTTGGTGTATGGTTCCCTTAAGCAGTATGTAGTGTCCCTCTTTATCCCTTTTGATTAACTTTGGCTTGAAATCTATTTTATTTGATATGAGTATGGACACTCCTGCTTGTTTCCGAAGTCCATATGAGTGATATGATTTTTCCCAACCTTTCACCTTCAGCCTATGTATGTCTTTTCCTATCGAATGCGTCTCCTGTAGGCAGCATATTGTTGGGTC
This sequence comes from Marmota monax, assembly GCF_021218885.2. NCBI lineage: Eukaryota > Metazoa > Chordata > Mammalia > Rodentia > Sciuridae > Marmota > Marmota monax. The sequence goes on along the minus strand of NW_026694084.1, from coordinate 18,484,924 downwards.
TTGTTTTGTGATCCATTCTACTAGCCTGTGTCTCTTAATTGGTGAGTTTAAGCCATTAACATTTAGGGTTATTATTGAGATATGGGTTGTTCTTCCAGCCATATTTGTTTATTTATGTTACTAAACATGGTTTGTTTTCCTCTTTGATTATTTTCCCCCCCTTTACTGTCCTACCTCCCACTGTTGGTTTTCATTGTTATTTTCCATTTCCTCTTCCTGTAATGCTTTGTCGAGGATGTTTTGAAGAGATGGTTTTCTAGCTGCGAATTCTTTTAACTTTTGTTTATCGTGGAAGGTTTTAATTTCATCTTCCATCCTGAAGCTTAATTTCGCTGGATACACAATTCTTGGTTGGAACCCATTTTCTTTCAGTGTTTGAAATATGTTATTCCTGGATCTTCTAGCTTTCAGAGTCTGTGTTGAAAGATCAGCTGTTATCCTGATTGGCTTACCCCTAAATGTAATCTGCTTCCTTTCTCTTGTAGCTTTTAAAATTCTCTCCTTATTCTGTATGTTGGGCATCTTCATTATAATGTGTCTAGGTGTGGATCTCTTATGATTTTGCACATTCGGCGTCCTGTAGGCTTCTAGGATTTGGGATTCTGTCTCATTCTTCAAGTCTGGGAAGTTTTCTCGTATTATTTCATTGAATAGACTGCTCATTCCTTTGGTTTGGAGCTCTGTACCTTCCTGTATCCCAATGACTCTTAAGTTTGGTTTCTTAATGTTATCCCATATTTCTTGGATGTTCTGCTCATGGTTTCTTAACAGTCTTGCTGAGCTGTCTATGTTCTTTTCCAGTTGAAATACTTTGTCTTCATTGTCTGATGTTCTATCTTCTAAGTGTTCTACTCTGCTGGTAGTATTCTCCATTGAGTTTTTATGTTGGTTTATTGCTTCCTGCATTTCTAGGATTTCTGTTTGTTTGTTTTTTATAACCTCTATCTCCCTGTATAGTTGATCCTTTGCTTCCTGGATTTGTTTGCGTAATTCATTGTCGAAGTGATCTTTCATTGTCTGATTTTGCTGTTTAATGTCTTCCTTGATACTCCAGATCATCTGAAGCATGTATATCCTGAATTCTTTATCTGACATTCCATCTGCTGCAGCTGTTACCTCTTCTAAAGTTGCGTTGACCTGCATTGCTTGTGGTCCTTTCTTTCCTTGTCTTTTCATACTGCTTGCGTATCTTTCTTGCAGGCGCGGGCGGCGGCTCTGCTCTCTCCTTATTCCAATTTGGGTGTCGTGGCTACCACGCCGGCAGGTCACTGGGCCTATTCTGGGCACTGGCGGCGGCTCTGTTCTGCCCCTACTCCAATTGGGGTGACGAGTGTACCACGCCGGCAGGCCACCGGGCCTGATCCGCCGGTCGGTTGCAGGTTTGCCTACTCTGCAGGCGCGGGCGGCGGCTCTACTCTGCCCCTACTCCAAATGGGGTGACGTGTCTGTCGTACCGGCAGGCCACTGGGCCTGTCCCACTGGTCGGCCGCAGATCTGCCCACCTTTCGGGCACGGGTGGAGGCTCTGCTCTGCCCCTACTCCAATTGGGGTGTCGTGACTACCCTGCCTGCAGGACGCTGGGCCTGTTCCTGGCATGGGCGGCGACTCTGCTCTGCCCCTACTCCAATTAGGGTGGTGTGTGTACCATGCCGGCAAGCTCCTGGGCCTGATCCGCCGGTCTGTTGTAGGTCTGCCTACCTTGGAGGCGCGGGCGGCGGATCTGCCCTGCCCCTCCTACCACGCCTGCGGACCCCTGGTCCTGATCTGCAGGTTGGTCACAGGTCTGCTCGCCCTGTGGGCACGGGTGGCGGTTCCGCTCCGCCCCCTCTCCAATTGGGGTCACGCGGTCACCATGCTGGCGAGCCGCTGGGTCTGCTCTGGGCGCTGGTGGCGGCCCGGCTCCTCCCCTCTGGCTCGACGACAAATTGAGGAGACTCGGGTGTCTGTGCCTCACCCCCCCTACCAGGAGACCAACTGTTTATGTCGCCACTGGTATTGATGAAGTTCTCTCCTCCACCGCTTTCTGATGACATCAGATCTCTGCCATGTTGGTATCCTATGCAAATGGCAGCATTTCGTTCCCCTTGCCGGGCAACCAAAGCAACGGGTGAGTCCTGACCGGCCCTCAGCAGGACCCGGACCGAGAAGCAGTTTCCGCGGGCTCCTAGCCCCGGGCCAGGGAAGTTCCGGGAGCCGGAACTCGGCCGCTCCGTGCTCAGTGTAAGCTCCTATAAGTGTAGGCTCCAAGAAGCTTTCCCCGCGGGCTCAGTTCCGGGAGCTGGAATTCGGCCGCTTAGTGCTTGGTGTATGCTCTGATAGGAGCAGGGTCCAAGAAGCAGCCTCCGCAGGCTCCGCAGCCCTGGGCCAGGGCGGTTCCGGGACGGTTCCAGGAGCCGGAACTCGGCCGCCCCGCGCTCGGTGTTCGCTCAGATAAGATCAGGTTCTAAGAAGCACCCAGGCACTGAACCCTAGCAATCTGTCTGCAAGCCGCAGGCGAATTGCAGCCTGAAATTACCTGTTCTATGGCTGAATGAGCTGCGGTCAGTCGAAAACAGGGATGGTGACGTCAGCTTTCCAACATGGTGGCTGCTGGCCTCCTCTGTGGTCTGACCGGTGTGGAGAACCGAGATGGACCACTTCCTTCCCCCATCTCGAACCCAGAATTCAGCCCTGAGTACGGTGCTTGCATGGCTGGCAGAAACTGCAGCGCTGTATCCCTGCGTCGCTATCTCCTTGTTTCCCAGCGCGTGCTGCAGACTCCAGCTGCGGGGCGATTTGCTGAATAAGCAGTGTTACCCTCCGTGCGACAAACCTCTCGAGTTTGAGTCCCTGTAGCCGATCCTCGTGCGATGGAAATCCTTCCTCCAGGTTCCGGAGCACCCCACTATTGCTGGAAATTCCTAACAAGATATCCTTTAGCCGTCCTGACTTGTCATACTCCCACACAGTGAAGCAGCACACGGGGGCAATGCACTCCCCTCGCCGCCATCTTCCTTCCCCCCCACAATCTCCAAATTCTAAAGGTTATGTTTTGAGATAATGCAAGAATGTTCAGGGCTGAAATTATTAAATTACGACATTTTGGTTCAGTGTATAAATTCACTGATATGGATTTAACTGTAGGCAGGTAGGATGTAACTGAAGGAAGTAGGTCACTGGAGGTGTGTCTTTGAGGTTCTTATTTTGTCCTTGATGGGTAGAGCTCTCTCTCTGCTTCCTGTTTCCAATGTTCTGATCTACTTTCCTCATGCCCTTATGCCATGATGTTCTGCCTTATCTTGGGTTCAGGGCTTTGGAGTCAGCCAACCATGGACTGAGCCTCTGAAAGTCTGAGCCAAAAAAAAAAAAAAAAAAAACTTGTCCTCCTTTAAGTTGTTCTTGTCAGGTATTTAGGTCACAGTGACAGAAAATGGACTCAAACGCCTCGATATCTTAGTAAGTCTCCCAAATGTATCTACTTCCTATGATTTCTCACCTGTATGTTTTGTCTACATCCTGTTCCCTAAAATTGTTGTATAAAGATGAAAAAGTCTTCACTATTGTTTTTCTATTTAAACTTTTTCAATAGAACATAAATCCCTTAAGTGTGTGTGAATATGTAGTATACGTCATCTGAATGTCTAGTATTCCCTGAAAATAACAAATTGAAACCAGAACTCATCATGTCCCTTCCATTTATTTTCTTATCTGTTGTCTGGATGAGGAAGGACAACTTTGTCCTTTTTATTTCAAGTCAGAAATGTAGCAGCAATTACAATGTTTTTTTTCTTCTCCTTTCCCATTCAGACAATAAGTCCTAATGATTCCATGTTCTAAAATAATTCTATAATTAAATAGGTTCTCAGCATTCCATTTGACATCCAAATATGCCAGACAAATTGTGTAACTCTAGTCAGACACAATGATGTTCAAATTAAAGGCATTGTGTTTCTCATGTTAAAGAACAAATAATTTCTTAGGAATTCAAGAGACAAACACTATTATCAGATCTTATTAGATTTATTGAATTTTACTAAATGCCTTTCCTAATATTCACGTTCCAAACATTTTGTTTCCTGAACATATTAAGGATGATTCTTTGCCTCTTTTCATGCCTAATATGTCCCTCTCCTGTTTCCTGCCTGCTATTCAACTGGGTAATTCTTATCTGTCTTTTAGATATCAACTAGAATTTCATTTCCTTTTTTAAAAGGAGGGATTTTTCAGATAGAAACTCTTCATATAGTTTTCTTTATATTCCATCCTTTACTTTTTATAATGTTTATTAAAATTAAGAATATTTTCTAGCATTTTCATGAATCTTAGTCAAATTAAGATATATTTTTAATAGAATGAACATAACCTTGAAGTCCCATCTAAGTTGAAATGCTTCCTAAAATCTCTTCCATACCACATTTACTTTAGTGGGGAGAATATCTTTGCTAACTTCAAGAAAATAAAATCTGGGTGGATACTGTGTTTTGAGAATCTGACAGAAGCATGCAGAAATGCCATGGTGCCTGGGAGTAATTCCTAATTCATAAAGAGCATTTAGTACCAATTCTGTATTAATGCAGTTAGACAGACAGCTTCAAAGATGTCACAAATAACTTAAGCTAGTGCTTCCTAAATTTTAATGTGCATAATAATCGCCTGATGTGCTTGTTCAAATACAAACTCTGATTCTATAGACCTGAGGTCCAGACTGGGATTCTGGGATTCTGCATTTCTAATAAATTCTCAGGTTTGGCTAATGCTCTGGTTGACATATTCCACTGAAGATGAGAATTGAGTAACAAAATCTGAGATTGCACTTCTTGAAATAATAAAAAAAAGCATTATATAATCCTGTTGGAGGGGAATGTAAATCAAGAGGAAGGTAACTTTTACACTAGCTAAGGCTGCTTTTCTTGCCAAAGATATGTGAGAAAACCTGTATGCTAGGATAAGATGTTCATAGAAATCAAGTGTATAAGAATCTCCTGCCCCGCCTCAGGATGAATATAAAACTTTACTCATTTTTGAAAATGAGTACACTGAAGAAGAAAGACTATGTACACATAAAAGGTGAGAAACAAAGTCATTAAGATGTAACAGGGATATAGGAAAAGTACAACATGTCTAAGGAAACAGAGATTTTGAACAGAAATATTAGCCATTGAGGAATAAGGCTTTGATAGTGTCTCTATCATTATTGCTCTCTGATTTGTACTGGAAATAAGATGAGAATTTTCTTTGTAATTTAAATAGCAACAGAGAGCCATTATAGGCTCTTGTCTTGAAGAAAAAATTTACTGTAGGAAACATTAGTTTTCAATAAACAGATTGAAGCAGAGAAAGACTAAAGGTAGAAAAAATATGTACATATTATTACCTAAGAAAAGAATCATATACTTCATTACCCCCCAAAATACCACACAGAGTTTAGACTTGGATAACTGAAACTATCTATCCCACTTTCTCCACACAGAGCTTCATTCTTATATTAATATGGCTTCATTATATTGTCTTCTATAGTATAACTAGAGTATTTTAGAGGACTCTTGCTCAAGCAGATAATTTGCCTCTTCACTACAGGACCTTCCTAAAAGATTCATGTATACTTCCACAGACTATATCAGCTTATTTTACCTGCCCTTTAACTCTGTGCCTCCAAGTCATCACCTTTCTGTGCTTACAAATAGTAAACCATTATACCATGGACGCTATACATTCTGAACCAAGCCCCTGAAATAAAACACTGGTTTTAAACTTCCAGTTGGCAATAAATTCTAACTTGAAGTGTCCACTACCAAAATTCTTTAGGTTATCAAAGTAAGCAATAACTGAACTTTTTCTTATCAGCGTGTTGTGTTTGGGGTAATAGAATTCAACAAACCAAATCTACGTGATGGGAGAATGAACAGAAGGCAAAGGAATAAAGAAGAATGATTGGCAAGTTCAAGACAATTGCAGACACATTTTTAGATGGCTGTTATCACCGGGACAGAGAGGGACATGAGATTAGATTGGAAGAACCCTCTAATAATAGACTAATTTAAGCAGAACCCAAACTGAATTGGACTTTGTAGTTTGAGAAGTTGACTGTGCTACCAGAACAATTCCTTGTATTTGGATCCCTTAGTTAATTTATTAAAAGGATATGACTTCATTTGCCTTTTTTTGTTTGTTTTATTAAGTGCTCATACTTCTGATGTCAACAGTTTTAAGTTTATAGTTGCATGAATCTGGATTAATGTTTATAGAGGGACAACAATCAATGCCACTAAAAAAAGACCACCAGGAATATGCCAGTAGTTAAACAAGTCAGATTTCCTACCCCGTGGAGAACCCCAACATGTCTTAGTAATAGGGTATTAGAAAGTAATAATTACAGGATCTGGTTGCACTGGTTGGCATTGTGCAGGGTTTAAGGAAACAGGCTTTGTTCTGGATTGGATGATATCAGGCAGCAGAGGCAATTCAAGTCTTTATTATCTTAAATATTATAAATAGAAGGAAAACTGGACTGAAGCTAAAGATTCAATTGAGCACTCCCTCATTTTACCAAGAATACCGGGGTGTTTGGTCAGTTTTGAGTCTTAGACAATGTTGACTTTTTACGTATGTCAGATGTGATTCTAGAGTTGTCTTCCTGCTTTTATTCCTTATGATTACAAAGGAGGCTTATTAAAAGTTCATGGTTTGTAAACTTCTTTTTAAAAAAGATTTCAACAAAAATACAATAATTGCTAGCAATACCAAATTCCTGGTGATAGTACCCAGTTTGCTCCTGAATGTCAGGGGCTGCTTTCCTCTGTTTTACAACTGTCAACACCAACAGATTTTGGACTATTTCCATTATACTGAGATATACCCTATGAACATTTGCAGCCATTCCCTACCCTTTGCACACAAACAGGGAAACTACTGATTGACTTTCTGTTGCTATAGTTTTGCCATCTGTGGAATTTCATAGAAATGGAATCATCTATAGTCTTTTGTATCTGGCTTCTTTCACTTAGCATGACATTTCTGAGATGCATCTCTGTTGTCAGAAGAGTCACTAATTTGTTCCTTTTTATTATAAACTCTGTATGGATAGATGGTATTTTTCTACTTATCTAGAACAACTTCACAAATCTAAAAATATTAAATAGTCTGGTGGACAATATTTAATTTGTCTTTCTCTGTTTGCAAACAGACAGACCCAATTCTGGAGTTCAATATGACTTCTTATCTCTTTCTTTCATTGTTTCTACAACATGGCCAACCAGCAATAGCAGAACTTGAGGATGTGACTGGGGGAGGGAGTAATTAACTCTGTCACTGGAGTATAGGTTGGGTGTTCTTAGGTACATAATTATGGAAAACCTTGGGTTGGTGTTTGTTTCTGTTTCTGTGATGTTTACGTATATCCTACCAACCACTAATTTTCATTTTTCCCCTTAGTGTCACTAATAGTTCTCCATAAAATTGTTACTTCTTATTTCTCTTTCTTTCTTCATGCTAACAGCATTTTACTTATTTCCTGAGATTTTCCTCTTAGTCTTGTTTATCTTTTAATCCTCAGAGATGTTACTTCTATCTAAAAGCTTTCTGTAAATCTACTAGTTTGATAGAAGCTCTTCTCCATATCGTCAGATACGAATCTGCACATTTTACTATTACTTCACATAGGGATATGTTACAATATCTCTTCTGCATCTACATATGCCTCATGTGATATTCAAAGGACATATTTAGACTGTGATGTGTTTAACTCAGATTCTTACTACTTGCTCCTGTAACAAGTAAAGCACCTGATATTTAGCATTGTTGAATTCCCAGGTGTTGCACCTCTTACATTACGAATATTATATCATTTAATGCTACAAATGAAGACATGCTATCATTTATATTATTTCTATTTCATAGTTGAAGAAGTTGAGACAAAAGTATAAAGAACATTAACTTAAGAACACAATAAAGAAAAGTGAGGCTACTAATTGTGGAATTCTGTGTTCACTGTCACTATAATATATATTCAGGTTTATCTGTCCTAGTGTAAGTGAAAAATTAATTTGGAAACAAATCAAAATGTCTTACATAGAATAATTAAATTCTGATGGAGAGAAATACATATCAACCATCAATATGACTTTTAAAAAGAATATCTTAACATAAGTAAATGTTCTTCATGTGTTAAGTGAAAAATAGCATTAAAATTATCAGAGGAAAAATATTTTTATATATTAGCTGGTATATATTAGCTTCCTGGTATATATTAGCTATTCAATAAAGGCTTTCAAAATTATATTTTATATCAAATAAATGTATCAAAGATATAAGCCTGATAATGACTAGATATAATACTTTAAGAATTTTTTAAACTGTAGTTTATACAAAACTTTCTCATAATTGCCTCCTTAATATTATACAAATTTTTGTTAAAAATGGAATTCCAAAATACTAGTATAAATTTATAAGAAATTAAAATACTAACCTAAAAATGTGTCAGTATTCTCCATCTCCCTATCCTCATTAAAGCAATGAATTTGAAATGTAAGCTTTGTATTATAAAACAAACAAATCAAAATTGAAAGACACCCAAATTATGAACTCAAGGTTTACTGATTTCTGAAATCAATGCAACTTAGTATTTTGGGAAAAATGCATAAAACCTAAAAGTAATGCCAGATTCAGAAGAATTAATTAAATAAAAAAACACAAGTCATGTTTACCTATTTAAAAAAGGTATATTTCTGCAATTTATGATTATTTGAGATCCCTGTAATTAAAAATATAAAATATGTAGTTCATATGCATTGTGTAACATAGAATAACTATTTAAAAATTCATTGTCATTTTATTTCATTGGTTGATTTACAGCTTGTTTGTTAATTAAGCTCCCATTAATTTATATTTTTAGTTAATTAACTTATTTTAATTAGGTATATATGACAGTAGAATGCATTTTAACTCATTGTACACAATTGCAGCACAATTTTTCATTTCTCTGGTTTTACACGATACAGTCATACACACACACACACACACACACACACACACACACACCTAGGGTAATGATGTCATCTCATTCCACCAACTTTCCTGACCCCATACCTCTACCCACTTCTCCCTCTCCTTTTCCCCATCAAGTCTCCTTCATTTTTCCCATGTCCCCCTTATTATGGATCAGCATCTACTCATAAGAGAGAACATCTGGCCTTTGATTTTGGGGGATTGGCTTACTTTGCTTAGCATGATATTATCCAGCTTCATCCATTTACCTGAAAATGCCATAATTTTATTCTCTTTTAATGCTGAGTAATATTGCATTGTGTACATATACCACAGTTTCTTTATCCATTCATCTATTGAAGGAAATCTAGGTTGGTTCTACAGTTTATCTTTTGTGAATTCAGCGGCTATAAACATGGATGTAGCTCTGTTACTATAGTAAGCTTATTTTAAGTCCTTTGAGTATAGACTGAAGAGTGGGATAGCTGGGTCAAATGGTGGTTCCATTACAAGTTTTTCAAGGAATTTCTATAATATTTTCCAGATTGGTTGCACCAATTTGCAGTCCCACCAGCAATGTATGAGTGGGCCTTTCCCCACATCCTCACCAATTGCAAATATTATGTAGTAGTTCTATCTGTTACAGAAATAGAACTAAAAACAGTCTCTTTATCCCAAAGCTTCACAAAAGTGGGAAAGAATGATACCTTTTTTTATAATTAAATGAAGCATTAAACCAGATTGTGAGGTGCATCCCAGGTAATTTTTAAAAGATTGTAAAGGTACAAAGAAATCTCAGATACAAACCATTATGTAATTATTTTTGCAACTGAAACAATTTATTACTCATATTTACTGAGATAAGGAGGAACACCATGCCACATGGGCCACATGAAAAGGAGTAGGTTTGGTCAGATACTTTTATATATTTCATTTATGTAAAAACCAGTACAAAGTTAGAGGACTTGAGGGCTCATTTGTTTCAACAGTTTACCTTAAATTTATTTGGCAATTAAAATGGCCATCTGGGTTAGTTAATTGGTTTCATACAAAGGAAAAAATAAGCTCCTCATATCTTTATGACAAAAGGTAGTTTTATAACTTAGAAACATCTGCTGAATTCAGGCCCCAGCCCTTCTGCAAAAATGGGGTGATAGAGACACCATCTTCATCATGATTGTATTCCACAGAGATTTCGCAGGTCCTGGAGGAAAGTATTCCTGGGTCTTAAAGCTGGCTAGAGGTTTGATTAGCTTTCAAAACACATTAATTTCAAAGAGACGAAAAAGAATGAAAATTACAAGTTTCCTAAAGATAATGCATTAAAATGTAAAAAGTGTGTGGGGTGTGTCTCTCCTTACTTATACAGGGAGAATTAAACTCATCATTTATCATTTTTGTTTGTACTTTCATACTATTCTTTAAAGAAAAAACACATACATATAATTATGTTGAGGTTAGCCATAGTACTAAGGCAATTAACCAAATGAAGCTACAAGACAGTTAACAATGAAATAAAACTAGTTTTGTCCTCAATTGATCTATTGTCATGATTTATGCAATAAACTAGAAAAACATTCGACTCTTCCTTAAAATCTGCTTGTGCAAGTCACAAAACATTGAGGTGGGGGTTGGAAGATTTTTGATGAGCATTTAATAAAATTTTTCCAAGAATAATAAAATTTACTTGTTTTGAAATTTTGTTTGCAAAAGTGCTATGTTGATATTATTTCTTTATTGACTGTGCTATAATTATCTAATTAAAACTATAAAAGTTAGTAAATTGACCATGCCAAATGCCTAGAAAACCATAAATTTGAGGAGACTAGAAATCAAACAACATGTTGTTGCTATGGCCAATAAAATTAATTTGCACACAGAAGAAAACAATATTCAATGAGCCTTAAATTAAGTACTATAATCATTTTAAAGGGTTTTAAATTTCCATAAAGTTTATATTTCATGGTTAATTTCACTTAATTTATTATTTTAAATCAGGTTCATTTTCACATTCATATGCCCCTACTTGATAATAATGTGTGTAGTATGACCATGGTAATAAAACCAGAGCCCACGTTTTCCCTTTATAATCGTCAAATTAGCAAAGATGGTCATAAACTCAACCATTCAATATGCAATATTTCAATCAACAATGGAGATATACCTGTCATCTGGAACTCAATCAGTCATGTAACGGCTGCCCCAAATAATGCTGCATCAGGAGCTTTGAAAAATCTATAGGATGGCTCCAAATATTGTATTGGTGGAGGTTTAACAAGCATGAGTCAGGTGATGCAGGCAATGAAGCAGTCCATATTGAGCTTTAACAGTCAATAAATCAAGTCCAAAGTAGAATATGAGAGTCTCAGATAAATGACAGCATAAGCTAAAAATAGTCTAATAAAACATATTATAAAAATATAGATTCAGTAAAATTCTATGAAAGGAGAAATGCAGATAAGGCTCACATTTTTGAAGACAGAATGCCATTTAGGGACAAACACAAGGATTCAACTTTGTGGTAATATGTGATATGGTGTTCATTCGGATGCAAATGCACAGAAAAACCCTGGAACATAGTTATAATAACAACATAGTTATGAGTATAATAACAATGGAGTCATTAAACTACTAAAAAATCGACTTAATCTCTTTTTCTTCTCTGCATTTGAAATTTTTCTGGGGTTAGAAGTATAGAAATACTATTTATTTAAAAATGAAAGTTTTCCTGTTTATATTTACAGTCAGAAAAATGCATAGATAAAAAAGAAAGTGAATTATGAGAGAAATGTGTGTGGGTATGTGTTCTAATGTAGAACATTTTTCAAAAGTACAGCAGATATAGCATATATATACATATATACAAATATGTGATTGTATTATTTTTAAAATATTGAAATGTGGAAATTATATGTTAAAATTCCATCATGTGAAAAATGTACATTTAATATACCGAATAATTATATGTTAAATTTGTTTTATGAATTTTATTATATGAACTTTCTTTTTCCTCAATGAAATGACAGCAGGGACCAGCGTACCTGTGTTTAATTTCTCACTCTGCTACTTACTGACTATATAAATGCACATCCTTGGAGGCATTAATTAATCTCTCTAATTAATCTCTGCTATGGTTTGAATGTTTGTCTCCTCCAAAATTTATGTTGAAATTTAATTGTCATTGTTAGCAGTGCCAAGAGTTGGGACTTTAAGAAGTAATTATTCCATGAGGGTTATACTTCTTTCTCAGGTGGGATTGATACTATCATAAAAAAGTGCATCTGGCCCCCAATTGTACTCTCTCACCCTCTCACCTTCTGCCATGAGATGAAACAGCAAGAAGGCCCTCTCTAGATGCTGACAACTTGGTATTGGACTTCCTGGCCTCCAGAACTATGAGTCAATAAATTCTGTTGATTATAAATTACACATTCTCTGGTATTCTGATATAGCAACACAAAACAGACTAAAACAACCACTCTTTGACTCAGTTATTATCTCTCTAAAATGGATGTTAATAGTAAAACTAATATTTAAGATTTTGTCAGTATTAAATAAAATATGTAAACCTACTAAGGAAGATTATATAATTCTATATGTATTACAAGTAGTATTATACAGATGTTATATATACATATGCTTTGCTTTCAATTTGCAATTTAATCAAATGGAAAGTGTATTCATCATCTTAGAAATATTTAAAACCATACCATTAAATTATTGCATCATCTATTAAAATATGCACATACATGATTTTAAGTTGTAATATATTTAAATTGGGATATCCTAATTTGTATCTTCTTTGATACTGTCATTTATAAAAAATTTTCTGCTTGAGGCATGGTTGTATCCTCACGACTTCATATCTCAATACCCATAGCCAAAGGAGACACAAAGCTATTCTGTTAAATATTAAAAAAAATAAATAAATAGTTTGAAGTTTGTTTTTTACAAAAACAAACAAACAAACATGGATTACCTGGATTTGTAATTAACTTCTAAAATTACAAGCTATATTTTTAAGTATAATCATTGAGTTTTACTTTTAATTTCCTTAAACACTTTTTTCATTTTCATTAATTTTCATTAAAATAAGAATGCAAGCTTAGGGTTCACTTTAATGGTACCTCTGAGTCAATCAGCTCACAAAAATAATCTCTCCAGAGTTTCAACATCTAGTAGCCATCCTTCATTATTTTCTTATTTCTAAACTGCAGCTTCTTGAAGATGCTCTTTAATTGAAATCTTCAATATGTGCTAAACTTACCCACACAAATGATTCTGAAATTAGTATAAACATGCCATCAGTTAACTAGACCAATTAACAATGTTAAGTACAGATCCTTTATGAAATTAATTAAAAGATTCTCATTCTCAACCCTGCTAAGTTAATTTTAACTCTTCTCATTATAACATTCATTTTTATTTTGGAATAAGTGGCATAAACTAAATTTTATAACCAATAATGAAATATTTTCTCTAAAATGTTACCCTATGTTAAATGGCACTTCCAAATACAGTAATCTAACTTCACAGCCTATCTTCATATACAGTTGCATTTTGGTATCTGCATATGAAAATGACAGACCTTTTCTTTTTTATTATTATTATTTTATTTATATATGACAGCAGAATGCATTACAATTCTTATTACACAAATAGAGCACAATTTTCATATCTCTGGTTGTATACAAAGTATATTCACACCAATTCGTGTATTTATACATGTACTTTGGATATTAATGTTCATTACATTCCACCATCATTTCTAACCTCATACCCCCTCGCTTCCCCTCCCACTCCTCTGCCCTGTCTAGAGTTCGTCTATTCCTCCCACACTCCCCTCTCTACCCCACTACGAATCAACTTCCTTATATCAGAGAAAATATTAAGCATTTGTGTTTTGGGTAACTTCATTTGGCTAACTTCACTTAGCATTATCTTCTCTAACTCCATCCATTCACCTGCAATTGCCATGATTTTATTCTCTTTCATTGCTGAGTAATATTCCATTGTGTATATATGCCACATTTTTTTCCCATTCATCTATTGAAGGGTATCTAGGTTGGTTCCACAGTTTATTCTCATGCATTCACAATTGATCCCTGGTTTAGTCCGATTTTACATTGCTGTGACTAAAGGATCTGACCAGAACAGCTGTAAAGTTGGAAAAGTTTATTTGAGGGCTAATGGTTTCATAGGTCTTATTCCTCAGGGCTGGAGGTGAGGCAGAACTTCATGGCTGAAGAGGGTGATGGAGGAAAGCAGCTCACATCACAGTGACCAGGAGGCAGAGAGAGAGAGACTCTACTTCCCAGATACAAACATATATACCCCAAAGCCACACCCCAATTTTTACCTCCTCGAGCCACACCCTGTCATTTCTGTTACTACTCAGTTAATCCTTATCAGAGGATTAATAATTTTTCCTCAGAACCTTCTTGCATTGTCTCACTCATGAGCTTTTGGGGGACACCTCACAACTGAACCATAACACTCCAGACATATCCATTTTTTTTTTAAACTAGTGATTTGTCTTTCTGTCATTCACCACAGCATTGAATCCATCAATCATAAAAAAAAAAACACAATTAAATTAATCCATCATTGTATGTAGCCATTCATATTAACATTTAGACTAAAACCATCAGCAAGACTGCCATAAGCAAGATTACTAATAAACTACTACTTCACCACTCTTTCTTCTTTGAGTAGGCTCAAAGATCTTTATTAGCAGCCAGAGGAAAAGAAAGCAATCAATTCATCAAGTTGCCAGAATCACCTAACTCCAGCTGAAGAAGTCCACTAAAGGGATAGTTTCTGCCAGTTAGAACAGGAACTGTAACCAGGATTCTTAATCCATTTAGCTCATCAACCATAAGTGTAAACACACTAGCCCAACCAACAGCAAATATTACTACCAGGAATCTTTTCCAAGATGCTCTTTTCTAGAAAAGCTAGTCACTTACATTATAGTTTCAGTTAGTTTTCTAGGACTTCCAAAACAAAGTGCCACTGACCAGAAGTTTTAAAACACAAGTTTGCTTCCTCACAGTCCTGAAGACTGGAACATGTATCAAGATCAAGATCTTGGCAGGGTTGGTTTCTTCTAAGCATCCTCCCTTGGCTTTAGTTGGCCATCACCCTCTGCTGTCTTTATGTGGTCTTTGCTCTGTTTTAATCTCCTTATCACCGACCATATCAATTTAGGGCCACCCTATATGACCTTATTTTACCTTATTTCCTCTTTCAAGACCCTATTTCCAAATATAGTCATATTCTAAGATATAGAGGGTTAAAACTTTCACAGAGTCATGGTTAGGCCCACAGTCCCACTTAATATTTTTCTTCTATATAACTGCAGGTTTAATTTGCACATAAACATCTTCTAGACTCCATAGAAATCTCCTCTTAATGACTGTTCAACTAATTATGCGATGCTCTGCACCTGTTTCTGCTTTTTTTTCTTTTTTATATTTTACAAACAGCATTTATGATATAGGCTAATGCGAATGTTACCTGCACCTAGATTTGACTGGACATCACATTTAATTTTTCTAACTGTGATCTTGTTGCCACTCATATTTGTAGTCACAAGCAATAATAGTTCTATTTAGCCTCTGCTTACAAAATTGTTTGCTTTATAGTCTGCTTACAGAATTGTTCTCCTAAATCATATTCTTATTTCTAATATATTTATAAAACATGGAATATTTTAAGAATAACCACAGTTGTTCCTGGGAAAACACTTCATATAAATTTTAAGAACGTATCCTCAGCATCTGTATTTTCCATCTTCAAAATGTTGGATTTCCTATCTTATCAATAATATCCAAACCTGAGAGTCTCCTGATGGGAGATGGAAGAGTGTATAGGGGTTGATTCTAGCATGTATTACAATTTATTGTAACCACAAAGGCACGTTGCTATGACTACCTTTGGGTCTCAGAAGCTGAACCATTTCTGGGAAGGGATCTAGGGGAAGACTTTGTAAAAGCAAGATGAGCTGAATCTTTGCAATTTAAAAGTCATTACAGAGGCAAAGATGGAAATATAAGGGAAGTACTAGAGTGATAGTGCTGCATATTGTCAAGAATGGGAGGTTAAAGAAACACAGAAGTATTCAATGTGGTTAAATTTTTTGAGTGAATGGATGGGACTGGAATACTCTGCAGATCCCAGATCATTAAGGATCTATTCTGTTAAAGAGCTGGTGCTTTGTTCAACCTGAAAACAAATAAATGACTTATGAACAAGTCACACACATGCACCATTTACTGATCATATAATTTTCTGTTTTGAAAGTATTCCCTCTATAAAGCACATACAGTCTAGTGAAAAATGAACAAAGAACAATGAAGGTTGTGAGGTGGTGGATCATGGAGATAGCATTACAAAATAGAGAAGTTGCTTTACCAGTGGTAAGAAATAAATAAGAGCAACACATTAAGACAAGGCTTAGGAGTTATACGTATTCCTGACAAAACCTCCACTCTTATTGGAGGCTTTGTCATCCTTTCATCAACCACTGAGAGTTTATCATCTTTTCTCCACCATGAACCAGTGGGAGCCATGAATGAATGGTGAGCTTGTCTGAGCCATCTCTAAGCTGAGGTGTGCCTCTTGGAGAACTCTCATGCTGCCTCACTGATTTGAGATTGCTCTGTTGACTTGGCAATGACCCCCTCAAAGAGAATTCTGTGATACCCCAGAATTTGTTGGTTCAGACAGCCCTAGATTCAAACACAACTGCCCAGAGGTGGAAAGAGATACCAGTGCACCCAACCAGCCTTGAAGGGCCAACTGCCTGGAGGAGGAAGAAACACTGCGTGAGTGATAAGTCTCAGTCAGGCCAACTTCCCCACACTTCTTGTTTACCTTGAAGAACTCTTCCTCACAATAAATTCCTCTGATATGTTTTGGTATAAATAAAGTATTCACAGAACTTTTTCTCTTTGTTAGGATCAGACCCATCAGGTCTTTTCTTAGTCCATAAGGAACAACTCAACTTCTTCCACTGTGTCCACTGTATATCAATGGCCCCTATCAGCACACCCCTTCATTCTCAAATTCATTGTCACTGTCCTGTCTCCTTGGCCTAAGGCACAGAGACTCTTTCCTGAAAGCATCTTTCCCTGTGGCTTTCTTTGGGTGGCTGGTTCCTCTCACACTGTCCTTAACAATGGGACAGAATGAGTGTTGTAGGGCAGATGTTCTCTCTGCCACCACCTCCTTGCTTCTGCTTCCAGACCAGTCTCCTTCATTTCAATTCCCTTTTAGAAAAAATTTTTTATGCATGTCATCAGGTGTACTACTAGCTATCTCAGTTTGAGAGGGCCTTTGGTACAGTGTTTCACATAAATCAACTTATTTATTATAATATTTTCCTCCAGATATTAGATTACTCTAGTTAGCTTATAAAACCTTCAATATCTTATTGACTGGCTATTTCTTATCTTATATTTTAATAAGAAGAGTGTATTCATCTCCCATATCTATTGTGAATTTTTTATACTTCTTTTAGTTATGCAAAAATCCATAATGTTACTGTCTCTGTGTGTACATGTAGATAATTTTGATTGCATGTAATCTTAGACATGTTGCAGCTATTTTGATGAAAGACAATTTCTACACAAAGACTTATATATTGTTGCTCTTGAAAGAATTTTCCCCAAACTGGATATAATTCAAATTTCTATGCATAGGTGAATGGATTACCACATTATAGTACTTCTATAGAGTGGAATTTTACTCAGCAATAAGAAATGATGAAGTATTCATAGATACAACACCTTGAATGAATACCAAAATAATTATACTAAGTGAAAAAATTCCAGACAAGAGAGTGTATGTACTAGGTGCATCTCCTTATAAAACTGTACAAAGGTCATACTATTATATAATGACAGAACAGGTAGAAGAGGAATTACACATAAATAAAATAGAACCTTTTTGAGTAAATAATATGTTCATTACCTTGATTGGGGTAATGGCTTCAATTAATGTGTATAATTATGTCAAAATTCATTAAATTCTTCTCTTGAAATTTGTGCAATTCACTCAAGGCCAGATATATTTCAATAAAACTGTAAAATATTCATAATTGCTGCTGCCCTTTTAATCTTATCAATAATGGTGTCTAGTTTTTATAGAGTAAATTCTAAGATTTATTTTTTCTATCATCATACCTAAGACTTGAAAGCCTCTCATCTTTCTCATTTACTATACAGACTCCAAACTGCAGTCTTACTGATTCATTGAACAATCCCATTACCCAATAAAGTCATGTTTTGTAATGCAAGGGAAAAGGATCTTCTCATTTTCTGAGACAAAGGAGAGGTAAGTACTGCAGTCATGACACTAGATATTATACCAGTAGGTCCAGTAGAGCTTATTCAATTGTTTTATGTAAAGCAAAAGAAAAGACTTTAATAAAACTTCCCAGATGGAGAGTTCAGCTATTTTTAAAGCACAGTGGCCTTAAAGAAGATGATGATGTGTTTAGAATACTATAAATAGCACTAGATAATCAAAGCATCTAATTTTCTTTAATGTCTCCCTCAGAGAAAAATATCAACCCAAATGGATAATATTCAAGTCTGACACATAATTCATGTTTCTATTATACCTTTAAACTTGGCACTTGAAAAAACTGATTTGAAAAACCAGATCCAGTTTCCCAAGAACATATAAATTGTAAAAGTACAGGTAAATTATTTACAATTTAGAGAAAATACAAGAACATAAAGGATAATTTCTAAAATGGTATTTTGTTAAACTTCAGAAATTATCTCAAGTTACAGTTCAGAAGATTTGTTTGATTACTGCTAATATTTCAAAGAACTTTTTGCCTGCTTTATAGATAACATTGTAAGTTTTTGATGAATAGTTTGTCTTTAAGAGTTAACTTTTATTCCAACTAAGTAATTGGAAATTCAGCTTCATTTTGCTAAATAGACACATCGTTTTCAGAGGGATACAAAACCACACCTCTGACCCTTTAAAGATTCTTTGGTACATTTCATCAAGCAGGATTATTACCATGGTGTCATTACAAATTTGATTAATTGCACTCTCTAAACCCAAAATTCTGCTACAAGTCCAATTGGCTATGACATTATTTTTTCAGCATACCATTATATAAATAGGCTGCTAATGATAAGTAATGAAACAGTTCATTCTCCCATATAGAAAAATGAACAAATGTTGTCATAAGAATACATTCTCATTTTATGTTTGAATATGTGAAAAATGAACAATGAACCAGCTCATTTCACAGTTTATTAGAGAAAACAAATATAGAAACCAGTTATTTAAGTAGTACAATAGCTCAAGTCTTTCATAAAAATGTATGGAATAACACAATGCCTAACTGTCCAACTATAGACAGCCATAGGATGAATCAACCCAGAGAATTAGAACTCTAATTACAGTTAGATTGGCATTGGCTGAAAGCCTCAAAATGCCTGAATTATGTTGAGTCAGTTTTAATAATTCAATGAGATTTTGAGAATTAGTTTGTTATCATTGTTCACTAGAATTATGCTCCCTAAAGCAGACTGATTTTTGTTCATTCCTGTAGCCCAGTTTCCAGAAAAATATCTGACACAAAGTAGGCACCCCGTAAATATTTGTTGAAGGAAAGGATAAATGTATAAATGAAGTTATGAGATTAGCCCACACAGATAAAACTGAGTGGATGGACTATATCTGTGAAAGGCCCAGCCTACATTCAGTACACATCCGAATATAAATGGAAGAGATAATAAGAAGTAATCCAAAATGCAGGTGCCCTGAAGAAGTGTATGTGTGCATGCAGAGAAGGCCAGCATAGATCCTGGGACACAACAATAGAAACAAGTTTGCCTCTGAAGTGTTTATAGTACCAGGAGAAAATGAAGACATAATTATTATGGTGCTGGCACATAAAAAAAATCACGTAGGCATGTGTGTATTTTACAAGTGAATCTTTGAGTTATTCCGTTGCTCTTTTCCTTTACAATATCATATGAGACTACTGAATATAAATAAAAAATAAAAACAATTAAAATGATGAATAATCATGAATGCCTTGCTTTAATAGCAATTATCAGCTATTAAAATAGTATAAATATATTTATTTAGTATCTAGTACTGTAGGTGATTAAATATGCATGTACATTGATTCAATTCAAATTTAAGAAACTTGCCCATTTTATATCAGTATGCTTTCCCAGTTGATCAAGTTCTGTTTGGTTCAATTAAATATTTAAATAATTAAAAAATAAATAAAATTTTAAGAAGACACAAAATATAAGGGCACCAATACCATTGAATATTGAATGGTTTACTCAACATACACATACATTTTCATATGAATACATGATTTTATTTAAAATTCAGTTTTGGTATAAACATAAGTTCAGGATTAGTTTTGAATTTTGTGTCAGTAAGGTTACTTTTATGAAATGAATATGTATGTCAGATAACATGAGTATTTTTTCCACCATACCTGTGAAAACATTTGAAAACCTATACATTAGTGTTTTTTCAACAGGGAAATGTCTATGTATAACAATTTTTATATAGATGGTGCATGAATATATCCTAGGAAAAATACATAGTATGTTTCATGAAAATGTAAAAGGGAAAATTGAAATTATGTTTTAAATATACATGGAATCTGATATTTGTGTACATGCGGGCATTCAAAATTCAAAATAGCTATAAGTATTCAGCTACTATTAGGTTTAGTATTACACAATGAGTTTGGGTTTTGCTTAGAAAATGAATATGTTTATCGGAAATTATGTATGATTAAAAGAATGTTCATGTAAAAAAGAGTGGAACAAAGTGTCCTTGAAACTGTAAACAAAAAAGAAAAAAATGACGTATTTCATGAATCCAATTTGAAAAAAATCATTGTATTTCTCTATAAAATTAGCAGACAAAAATAAAATTAAAAATAGTGTCAAATAACATATTAAAACCTAATAAAAATATAATAAAATGTATAAGAACTCTATAACAAATAAACTACGATATATTGTCTACCTAAATTAAATAAATGAAAGGTTATTGCATATCCTCAATAAATCAAAAAAGTCAAAATTCAAAAGTTAATTTTGATAAATTTAAGATTGTGTCATAAATTATCCAAAATTAATTCATAGATATAGTACTATGCCATTAGCTACTCTTTATTATAAGTAAACACAATGATTAGAAAATTTAAATGGAAGTGCATGGGCCAGGAAGATGCAATAAAATCTTGAATGATAAAAGAGTTAGCTGATCTTCCTCCACTACATATCATGGCTTATTTTTAATCATAATAATTGATATAATATGGCTTTGGAAGAAGAAGAGAAAACTGGAGAATTGAAGTAAATGGAAAAAACTCAGAATAGATGTCATTCCTTCGGTTTTGTTTTCTCAGAAGTTGACCTTGAGACAAAAACAGTGAGAATGACTTTGTCCATGAGATTGAGTAAGCTGAAAACCACACTGGATACCAAAATACAGTTTTTGCCTTACAGAGATTAAATCTGTATTTAGTCAACAATTTGTGGTGAGGTATTTAGTGGGATCTAAGTTTTTTCTATTTTGTTGTACCTCCATTCTATCCTTAGAGTTCCAACCAGAAACATAGATCGTTAAATAAGGATAACTTGGAAAAGGTATTTTTTAAAACATTATTTTAAAGGGTATGGTTTGAAAATGCTAAAAAGCCAGTGGTAATAGTAGGAGAGTCACTACTAACCTCAAGCCAGGAAGGTGGAGTTGAGGGAAGAGTTAACTGAGCCCAAAAGAAAAGAGCTTTGGGGACAGGCAAACTTTGAAGGATCCATGACCTTCATTTGAGGAACATTGTCAGCAGGAGGTGAGGCAGCTGGAAGGAAGCCAGTGGGAAATAATAGAAGCTTATTCTCACTTCCTTTTCTCAATTGCTTTGGTTCCTCATTGCCTAAACTCAATTGGAAACCAGAGGGCAAGTGAGTCTTTTAATATAGCAGACTCACAGATCATCCTCCTAAGGCACTAAACAAAATAAAGAAGAATGGAGAAAATTTTGTATGAAAACTTTAAACAAAAATATTGTGCTATACAATGCCATTTAATATTAATTTCTTTGGTTTTCTAGTTCCATACTTGACCAAACAAAATTAAGAATTGTTGTATGATGAATGATTCAATTTTATTACTTAATTGGATATATTAGGTAAATTATAAATTAACACAGTATGAATTGATTGATAACACTTGAGACACTATTATCATTTACTAAATTACTATACTTTATAATCAACAAAACTATAAGGATCTCAGTATTTTGATGCCATAATAAAACTATAGCCTTTAAAAATTAATTTGCCCAACAAATGAATGTGTTTTGTTAATAATCAATGTGAGAATCAAATTCTAACTGAATGGGGAAGGGCAGTGGTTACTAAACTGTAATAACTCTGGAATAACTGGTGTCTACATTTCTACTAGGAAAGGAACTTCTTTGGAGACGTTATTACTAGAATTTTCAAGTTTATGGTATAAAGAAAAACCAGTAGCAATTTTCAATCTAATTCTATAGGTATGTTAATAATGTCA
Source organism: Marmota monax (assembly GCF_021218885.2). Lineage (NCBI taxonomy): Eukaryota > Metazoa > Chordata > Mammalia > Rodentia > Sciuridae > Marmota > Marmota monax. The sequence goes on along the minus strand of NW_026694084.1, from coordinate 18,462,379 downwards.
ATTATGTTAGATTGTGCTAGGCACAAGATTTTAGTCAACTTTCTCAACTTTGGCACTATTGATATTTTGGTCCAGATAAATCTTTCTAATGGACCTATCTTATGTATTTTAGAATGTTCAGAGGTTCCCATGTCTTTACTTAAAAGATTCCAGTAGGTCAGTCTATTGATTAAAATACTTATTTCTTCTAGACTCATCCGCAAAGACATATACCTTAAAATAATTATTTACCAGCTCTCTGGGTGTCTCTTACCCTATTTAAATGAGACATAAAATTAACCATTACAATTTTTTTTCAGGCTATATTGATAGCATTTTTGGAGTTTACAGTTGAGAAAGCTGAAAAAGTGATATGGTAGTCATTAACATACAAGTTGGTGAACTGGAAGTAAATTAGAAAAAGTATAAAATAATGTGAGAAATAAAATGATAAAAAAATCATTGAAAAAGAGCTATACATCTTAAGAGGATAGATGACGTTAGTTTATATTTGTGTAGTAACTTATTTGATATTATAAGTAATCTATTGTTACGTACAAGCACACCAGACAATAAAGAAAAATGCATGTATAAAATAAACAAAAAAACTACTTAATCGTACCTTATTATATATTTGGATTTCTTGAAATCCAAACAGAAATAAGTTTTAAATATAATTTTGGAACATTTATGGACTTTTAATCACAGTTACAAGCTGTAGTATAAACTTAATAAAATGAAGTAGACAAAGTATTTTGTGGGAACAAGTGCTTGGAGTACTGCATACACAGCATATGTTAAGGGCATCAGAGTGGCAAACCACTCCCCCCTTCTAGGCGTGTGAGTGGCAAACCGCTTACTCCATAGGCACAGCCCTGGGCATGAGGCCATGTGTTGCAGTCCCTGTGCTTGCTCCATGGCCCACTCCTGGATTGGTTGCTGCAGGGAGAGTTAGCCAGCAGTTGCACTGGTGGCTACTTGCAATCTGTTTAGCTACTGCCTGAGTATGTATACATGGTAACTGCGCAATATAATTAGACCTGCTTCCTGCTTGGTCTCCAGAGGTCTTGATTAGTGACTCAGTGATCAGCCACACTCTTGTCTACCCTTTTCTGTGGACCTCCTGGCTGGATGAGAGAGAGCCTAGGCAGTATTTGGAAATTTTTTTTTTAATTCAAGATGTCAAGTGCATCCAGTGTGACTAACAAGAGTAATGACAAATAATTGGACTAAAGGAAGGCTCACTGAAAAAATGTTCTTTCGAGTTCTTAACATTTGCCAAATATTATGCAAAGACCTTCTCGTAAATATAAAGAAAAGTATGTGTAGACATAAATTTGTGTATGTGTTTAAATAATCTGTATATATGCATGCCGTTCTTCATAAATATTGCTACTCTCATTTTATATATAATCTTTCAAGTTTCAATTTACTTTTGATTAAAAATTTGTAAAAGAAGTACAAAAAACACACTATACTCTATTGCTTTCACTGACAGATCTTGCAATGACATATTAATCAAACAAGAAAGTGATAAATTATTTTAACAATGAATTGCTTGTTCACTCAGTAAAACCTACTACAGAAACAAAAATAAACATAAATATTAAAGAGAATTCTCTTTCCTCTGCTTGAAAAGAAGAAATGGCAAATAAATTCACCTATAATTAATGTGCTTATAAATAATTCACCCTTTAGGAAATATGACTTGAGTTCTTACAATGTAAGTCCCTGTTAGGCATTCTATAGAGGGCAGAATAAATTGGATAAGCTCTTTGCTATCAAAATACTAATAATCTATTAAAATGGAAGGCAAATGCTTATATTACTGTGCAACAAGTCATATTCTAATCAGTATTAACAGATATTTTATGAAATCACTACAGTTAGTCAAAAGAAAAAGAACAGCAATTGCAGAAAAAAAAATGTTCTTTGGATTACTCATTGTCTTGGATAAAAGATGGTGCACACTCTTTTGGAAAACATTCAATAAAACCATCACTAAATAAAGGGGAGGTGAAACTCAGAGTGCCCCCTACATGGCTATGATGTTATTTGGCCTTTTTATGGTTGAAGGAGTGAACAAAGGATCACTCTCCAGACCAGAAAGAAGAGGGAGCCAAGAGGGAGCTTTGGGTGATGTAGCCATGATACCATCAAGGACACTACAGAGAAGGAGTTAAAAGAATAACACCCCACTATCAGTTTTCCATTTCCTGATATCTTAACTAGAAGATAAGGGGCAAATTACTCACTGAGGTAATCTACCTATCCCAAGCTCTTGACAGGATGAAGAGCTAGGTCTGAAAAATAAATCCAATCTCCTGTATTCAATTAATGTTATTATATTTGGCCTAAATTTTTTTCTCCCTTAGAGAAAATAAAATTATCTTATTATACCAAGAGCAGTATTTCCAGAAGTGGTGCTCAAATATTAACTAAAATATGAATAAGCAAATATTTTCTGTAGGCCACAATTTTTGCAGTAACTATTTAGCTCAAGATGGAGAGAACTGAGATAGTTAACTTACTAAGATCAAACTCATCTTGTGAATCAAGAGATAAGTATGTTAGATAATTTAAGTGTATATGGAAATTTAGACTAAAACAGTGTTCCTATTTAAAAAATAGCTGTAACATTGACAATGAAGAAGCACATATTGAGTTTCCTAATATAAAAAATTCTCTCCTTCAGAATAGTATGGTAATTATTCCAGGCTATTACAGCAGGATGTCAGTATCCTCTTTCTAAAAGAAAGAAAGAAAAAAAATATATATATTCAGAAGCTGTTTTCATTGGGCATAAAGCTCCATGAGCAGAATCCACATTACTAATTGAATATAAAATCAAGTAGGAATAAAGGGCAATGAAGTTTAAAAATTTTATATATTGTTTATTTGTTTCAGCAATTTTGTAGAATTAAGGAATTAGAGTGGGGAAGTGGACCATTTATCTCTCATTTCTCCCCTTCTTTCAGCTCCAGGGATATCAATTAACCACAGTTGTCCTGTGAGAAACAGACTGCCAATTAACACCAAAAGAGTTTTCTCAAAACCACTGTGGAGCATTGCTCAGGGAGCCTAGCTAGTTTCTGATAAATCTTGCTCTGAATTTATTTGAACAAACTCAGAACAATAATATTGAGGAAAAGGCAACTTTGAAAATCACTAACTATCTTGAGATTTAATTTTAAAATATTTATTTTAAATTGTAAAATAATTAGCAGAATGAGTTGACATATTGCATTTATCAGTATTCTGTTATTGTAAAAGTTCAGACTAGATGCATACTGCCTTGATTATAAATAGAATATATCTATATTTAATTTGTATATTAGTTGATATAATGGAACAAGTATAACTACAGATATAGTTTTAAAGAATAGCATATAATTTCCCCAAATGTGTGAAGCTATTTAAATATTATCAGTTCACTACAGAGCCTTTCTTAGCGCATTTAGTTTAATGATATCATTTATTTGAAATGCTAAATGGTATTTATTAACCATAATGTATGTAATAAAATGTATGAAGAAAATATCTCCAAACTATGAACTATTTCTGTCAATTCTCCTTGCATGATTTTTAATATCCTAATTTATAGAGGAAAAATGAATTGTAAAGTTAAATTTCTTTGGCCAGTTTGATGTGCTCTGTGACTTACAGTATCACAGTTATGATCATGACATGCTATTACATTATTCAGCTTTCTTATGTAATGTTGTTTATGGTACTGATTTGTCACATGAGAAGGAAAATATGAATTTCAATCTTATGTTCAAAACTTTGCAGGATAATTGGTAATGAATAATAATAATATTTGTATGTTTTTGACATATTTCCTTTTCTTTCTCTGTGTATTTGGCTGACTCTCTCTACTGAAATATAAAAAAAAATGAGAATGAAATGTTTGATGCATTCCTGTAACCCTGGTTTGAGAACCATGTATTTAATGTTGTAGGGACTCAGTGTTACCTAAAAGAATGCCATTATTGTTGATTGCTTTAAACCAAATAAGTCTATAGGTATAATATATTTTATTCTTGAATATTGTCTCTTTACAAACACTGAGTGAATGTCCTATTCATCATCAAAGCCCAAGTTAAATGTGATTTTATTTAAAAAGCTGCTCCTGATTCTTTCTCTTCACTCAGAGTCTATGTGAACTTAAACATCTTCTACCCTTCTACTTCTAGACTACTTTGCTTGTGTATTTATTATGGCAAGTATAATCTTTAACATTTTATCATAATTGTATATGTAAAAGCATACACATAAACTACACATAGTGTGTATGTATTATACACACACACACACATATATATACACACACACATATTTATTGGGATATATATATATATATATATATATATATATATATATATCCCAATAAAGTTCAAATACTTGAAGATAAAGAACAGGATATTTTACTCCTTGCATTTTGTAAAGTTGACAATATGAGACTTAAGATACTGCAAATACTATGATCAAATGTTTCAATGGTTTGTTCAAGTTTATTTTTATACACTTATTTATACCCTCACTCATTCACTCAAATCCTGTTGATAAACATTTTATAATCATTTCATTAAATGACTTAAGATGACAAAAGAACAATCAGATATTTTCTAGTTTCTGCCACTGATTCTTCTGTTACTCCAATTTCCATGACAATATAAAATTCAATATTCAGAAAAAGATCAGTTCTTTCACCATTTGCACTTAAACTGTTACTAAACATTTTTGTTACTAAATATCAGATAATAAACAATTGGTTTTATTAGCTTAGCCTCCCTTCCTCTTGATAACAAGCTTCACTGTCACATGTAAACTTGTCTTACCTTCTTACTAAAGATACAGGCATTTGGTTTAACTGATGAAAGCCAATTTTAGAAATTGGTGTGGATCTAAAGGTGAGAGTCTTAGTTGTACTTTATTCTAGGTACTAGTGTTGTTGGTAAGGGTTACATACCTAAATCTAAGAAACAACTTCATACATAGGGAAAGGAGGGTTAAGAATAGAATAAGAGAGTAAAGCAAACAAGGCAGATGGATAGTGAGGATGGAAACATAACTCAAAAAGAGAAAACATATAGCTAAGTACTCACTAGGAAAAAAAAAGTCCATCTCTGAAAGGATCAGTACACCACACTATATAATTTTCGTGCAGTTTTTAGTGACCACACAACATCATTGCTCACAGAATCACCCATGCCCTTATATTGTAAATACTTTATCATTATACTGCATAGATACACATACTTGCAAGAATGCTTAATCATCTACTGATTAATTGGCATAACTATTCAGGTGATACTTTCTCAGTTCTCCTTGCATGATTTTTAATATCCTAATTTCAAAATAATTAGCAGAGTGAGTTGACACATTACATTTATTAGCAAAGTATTCTGTTATTGTAAAAGTTCAGACTAGATGCATACTGCCTTGATTATAAATAGAATATATCTACATTTAACTTGTATATTATCTTATCTCCTTGGCCCATGTGATGAGTTTATCACAGATCTTCAGATCCTAAATCATTGGTAGTTAGTAATTGACTTTGGCTTTAATGAACAGTATTGCTACATATACTAAGATATATTTAAGGATGTATATCTAAGTATATTTATATGCTTAGATATATTAAGGATGCTTTATAGCAATAAATGTAAATAATGTTTAGTCTTCATGTCTTATTGTATAATAGAAGCATCTGCATATCAGCATCCTCTCCTTCTTTCTTTCTTTTAGAAAGAGTCTTCCCTCTCCCAGCCTTTCCTTGGAGGGAAAACTGAAATCCCAGTCATTCTCACTTAAGGCCTTAAAGCAGTCCCATTTATTGGTCAGAGATTATTTCAGCAATGGGCATATCCCACCCTGAACAATGAAATATGAAGGGAAACTTGATGGGTAATTACCTTAATCATATCAAATTCTGGAAGAATACAGTTTTCCATCCTATAGATTTGATAAGCCTTGTTTTGCTTAAGTCACCTTAATGACCAGCCTGAGGATGAAGCCAACACATAGCTAATGAGAGATTTGGCAGAAAAAAAAAATCACACCAACAAATACCTAGGCCTTTGTGTTCTGTGAATAGGTACATTAAGGTCTTATAATGGAGTTCCATATAAAATAATAAAGCATTCTTGGTGGGCACCTTCCAGAATTTATGCTCATTAAGTGTCAGAATAAACCCAGTGCATCTCTAACTTAAAGAAATCATAAGCTAGATTACAAATTTTTCGAACTCATATTGCCTTCCCATAGGATATGACTTATTTTATAAAAATAGCTCCCTAATCACCCTCTTCTCAATGAAAACATGTTTTGATGATTTGCATGAACATCAGGGACATATAACATTCCTGCTGACTAGAACCATGTGAACATAACTGTCACTAGACAACTGTTTCCTCTGTTTTATTTGGTAAAGGCAATGTTTCTGTAAAATATAATAGTTTGGGGAAATATCTTCATTCTCTACATTTTCAGATTGGACCTATATTTATGATTCTTCCAATATTTGAAATTTTGTTTTTTAATATATTAAAGTATCAAGGACTTTTATAGGGTTGCATATCTTATATGATAAAATATATGAATGTGAATATATGCCTCAATTTTCCTTCAGAGATTCATAAAGTCTTTCTAAAACTCTTCATAATATGATTCACAATAAGATGTAATGTTATTATGGTGCAGGAATGAGTGATACAATTTTGTTTTATAGGTGTGAATGAGAGTATTTGCTAAACATTATGGTTCAATAGGTTTCCTCAGATATATTTTGAAAAGTAGACACATGGCATGTGAAACACAATGAAGAATATATTGAAGCTATTAACCAAAGATTACAGACTGAATTTGGTTTGCTAAGCAAATGTAACATTACCTCTTTTCTGTATTTTATTTCAGATTTACTTCATCTTCTTTAAGAGGAACTTTTAATAAGGAAGCACAAATTAAGCTGCCTTTGAATATGCTTTAGAATTCAAAACCATTCTGATTTATCTATAAAGACACATCTCACATAAGCTATTATCTCTTAGAAATTCCAGGTTCATTGCTCTTTGTTACTAGTTCAACAAATCACAGCAAATTGAATTAATCAAGTCTTTTAGATTTGCTAAATAGATGTGGCTTTGAGCAGGGCTTTTGTTCTAAAAGCAAGCATGGACCTGAATACAATATAAGTATTTTCATTAGTGTATTCTTAAGATTAATATTTTGATCAATAACTATCTTAGTATATAAAACAAGCTTAAAGGGAGACTTGGGCTATTTTGATGTTCCAGTTTTTACATATGAATTCCTTAAGATGAAGACCTTGCTTCTTTGAATGTATAGAGTATTGACTATTGTAATGGTTCTTAAATGATTACTATTTTTAACCATGATGAATTTAAATGGATTTCTAAAAGAAAAAATATATATATTGCATGTTTCTGTTGATGATGTAATAATTTAATAAATGACAGTAAAATTTTATGTAGTTCTTTGAGTATACATATTGAAACCGAAAAGCTTATTTTGAGGCTCCTCATTTCAGAGATCCTATTCCATAGATCTCTGAAACCATTCTTCAGGGCCCAAGGTTAGACAGATCATCATGGGGGGAGCAGTGTGGCAGGGAAAATCGGCTCAGGACAAGGCATGAGGAAGTGATGAGAGAGACAGAAAGACAGAGACAGAGACAGCTTTTCCTTCTCTAAAACTATTCTTGTTAGGTGTTTTGATCCCAGCAAGGAAAAAAAAAACTGACTAAAACATACAGGAACAGAAATACATTTGCTATTGATAATATCAAGTCAAGAGAATAATAAATCAAATTTACAAGAGTGTAAGATCTAGGTGAACTACCATCCTTCTCTTATTTCATTTCCTCCTTAGGACCTCTTATTATGGATGAGGAAAAATGTTTACAAAGCTAAGTAACTATCCTGAACAAACAGCAAAATACTAAGCCAGGATCCAAACCTAGGCTTTTTAAAATTCTATTTCGAATTTATACTTTTTCTAGATGATGAAAAGTTACTTAGTGAGTTGGTTACTACAGTTTTCTTAAAAGGGTTGATATATTACTTCAATATAATTTATGCCTTGAGAGATTGAGTATCAACATTTTTGGTAATTTGTAATATTATTTCTTAAGTTGATAATCATCTGAGGTAGCAGAGTTATTTACCAGGTGCTCATATTAAATTTTTAGCTCAAATTTGAGAATTTGAACTGGAAATTCAAAACACATGAAGATAGCCTTTTGATACAATTCCTGTGATGAAGACATTTTTGGCTTATTCATCATCTAGCATTTGGATAATTTCTAGTCAAAATCATATGTAAGGAATCTTTTCTTCAAAACACAAGGTAAATAAAACAATGGTGACCTACCTATTTGCTTTAAAAATTTGAGGAATACCTTACAAATAAATTTGGTATGAGACTTGAAAATCTAAACAAATAGTTTAACATAATGTTATGCCAAGATAAAATTCGAAAATTTAATTAATTATACAATAATAAGCCTATACTTACTTGATACTTTAAAGTTATGTACTTCAAATTAAAAGTATGAATAAAAATTTTCCTAGAATTTTGGGTAGCAAGTATATTAGTGAAATTCAAGAGCAACTACATGAAGGAATATAGTACCTTTTTAATGCACATTCCTTTTTGTTTTTCTACTATGGTTTAATAAAATTATTTATTTACATACTCACTCAAGATTTACTGGTAGAGTATGTGTCTTAAGTCTGGAGATCCAAGCAACTCCAATGAAAACATGATAGGTAGGCTTGTGCTGGGTTTTGGTTAGATCATATAGTACATCAGGTATCTATAATCAAAACTCAAAAATGACAATAGAAAAGTATTAAGTAAAATTGGAACATTTTACATTGTTATAGATTATTTTCTAAACTTATAAAAGCAAAGTTATTTTTCTTACTTTGATAATAGAATGTATCTTATTACTTAGCTATTGCCATGTCATGAAATATTTGGTTTGTGTTCAGAAATATTTATATATTTATTTATATATGAAATTATTTTTTTTGATTGATGCATAATATTTGTGCAGATTTGTAAGGTACAATGTGATGTTTTGTTTCAGGTATAACCAACGTGGTGTAATGAGCACATCCATCCCTTAAACTTCTATTATTTCTTTGTGATGAATGCACTAAAAATCCTGTCTTCTAACTATTTTGAGATATACAATGCATTATTGTTAACCATATTCACCCTACTATGCCACAGAACACCATAAATTATTCCTTTTATCTAAGTATAACATTGTGCCTTAGAATGTATTTTTCAATAGCTAAAAGATAAAGAAAAATGGGGATATGTGATACAGTTATTTTATTATCACTGAAGTCTTTTCTTTGAAATATGTTAAATGAAGTAGCAGAATACCCAGTGCATAATAGGTCTTTGTAATTACCATTTCATTTCTATCTGAAAATTCTCTTTTAATTATGTATTTTTTTCTCTTCTTTAGGTCGTAATCATTAACTCAGATAACAATTTTGTGCCAATAACAAAAGGGTGTCACTTGTTTCTTACATAAAATACCTCATCCTTGAGTTCATGAGTTGGGGAACAGAGGCCTAGTTTGTCAAACTCTAAAACTCTTTCTGCTAATGAGCATCACACTCCATGTTAAAACATTAAAGCCATTCATGGGATATTAAAGCAAGACTACATTTACTTTAGTCAGCTAGAAATACCTACTCTTCTACAGAAGAATGTCCCAGATCATTAATTAGATATTCAGGAATCCACAAATAACAGAGCATAAAATTTCTGTCTCAGACTTCATACATGGCCAATGTGGCTCTTGCAAGCCACTGTTCTGCTTCAGGTATCACATGGACAGCAATCTAGGAGAATTGATTACATTGAAATTGCTGCAGTTGTCCTTCTCAAACCCACATGATGAACCACTTAAAGAAAGCCATACTTCTAGTGATCAGAAAGAATGAGTTATTTTATAAGCTTTCATGTTCTACTTATTATTCATTACACTAAACCTTATTGGAAAAAGACACACTATGTAGATAATGTCATCACTGTATCAAACTTCAGCTTTACACATTTAGAAACTGAACTTAGAAGCTACTCACTTATTAAGGACTCTCTTCATTGCTCAAATAAGATAATAAGATGAAGAAAATAGTATGCACCTTCTCTGGAGAGCCAGGGAAATTCCACAGGGAAAAGCCTGCCTGTCTGTGTGTGTAGGAATTTACTCATACAAAACCCCACATTTATCCTTTAGCAACTTTGTTAAAGTTTAAGGCTGAATCCCTTCTGCTGGCATGGAGGCCTCAATTGTCCTCCTGTTGCTCTAGGTGAATGCTGCTTTCTCATCTCCCTCCCCTCTGAAGGGTATGTCTTTCTCTAAGATGCCTTATGACTTGGTTGACCTGTGTATTCAGGTTTCCACAGGGTCACATAAATTTATGATAATGTATATTTTCTAACTTATTTATATTAACTTGGGGTGATGTTCTTTCTTTCACATGGGAGAAGCTAAGCTCATTTGAAATCACATCTTTCTTTCCTTTTTTTTAAACCAAATTTTCTACAAGCATCATTCTTGAAAGCAGAAGCTATGCACATCTGGCTTATAATTGTATTCTAACATAGTAAACGAGCTGATCTATCCAGACAGAATAGATCTATTCTGTATCTATTCAGACAGAAGTGTCATTGGTTAATAATACAGAGCACATTATTATACCAAATATTCTATTGCAAAGCCCATTACAAATCATCTCCTTAACAGTATACTCAATAAATTGCATCTTCCTTAATTTACTTTCAAACACTACGGAACAATTAGCATGTTTCCAAACATAGAATTCTTTTAGTGCTACTTGCCTTTTTCAAGTAACTATTGCTGTGGAAACAAAGCATCACACAACCTAGTGGCTTAAAACTATAATAATTTAAGATTTGATATGCTTCTTTTGGGCACACTTTGTGGGATTTATTCTGTTTTTTGCTGCCTGGGTCACTCATGTGGTTGCATGTTTTGGGCTGAAATCCTGACTGACATATAGGAGTTGGATGCTGATTATACTTTGCTTAATCATCTTTTCACATCGTGTCTCAGATTCTGGACCTTCTCCATGTTCTCTCTCTACAAGGGACATAGCTTGGACCCCCAAATAGTCTGGCTGTGTACACAGAAAGAGCATTCTGGACTGCCATATGTAGCACTGCATACTAAGTGGCATGAACACATAAATTCTTTTATTGCAATGCTGTAGGCTTCAAGATCCAAAATCAAGTTTTGAATCAATTAAATTTATGGTGAGGATTTCCTTCCTAGCTTGCAGATGACCATTTTTTATATGTCCTCACATGGCTTTTCTTTTGTGCTTAGATGGGTGGGGGGAGGCTCTGATATTTCTTATTCTTATTAGCCATGGCCCCACTTTTACGACCTCATTTGCTGCAATTGTTTCCATAGAGACCCTATCTCCAAATAGTCTCAATGGGGATAAGGGATTCAACATAGGAGTTTTGGAAAGCACAAACATTCAACGCCTACCTGCATATTAAATCTTTGCTTCCATTACACTTGCCAAGACCATGTAGAAGCTAAGCTTGGATTAGATGAGTGGGAACTGCACAATGGTATGAATAAAGAATAGTGTGGGTTAATGTGGGCCACCAATGTGGCACACCAGCAAAGTGCCATTGAAAAGAACAACTTTTAGTTCATTGCCCAATTTCCTTTTTGTTTTGTAGAAAGATTTATCTTGTTACCTCCTTTAAAATACCTTCTTTAACTGATGCTGTTAAAGATCCCTCCTCTTTGACCCCATATCTCTGGTTATAATCAGAATAGCACAGTCTCTGGACTGAATATAAAATCTCCAAAAGAACATTTTTATTCACAAGAACAAATGTTGAGAGGATGAAACCATGCCACATGCATTTAGTGTACTTTTTCTATTAACACCTTGAAAGTATTTATTTGTATATGTAAAAAGTGACAAAATTGTGAAAATCCTTGAATAGAGGATATTGTGCTCATGTGGGAAATAGATCTAAGACTGAATTTATTCTGTCCACTAAAATGTTTCTGAATTATCTAAATGTATATGTTTTAAATAGTCAGTGTATAAAGACAATAAATGAATTTGTTAGAATTTATTGATTTTTTAGTATTGTTAAATGAGGAACAAAATACAAATAACAGGTTATGGAACAGTTTGGATATGATGTTTCTTAATGAAGACATTTGATACCTCAGTAGAGCAGTAGAAATATCAGTTTACATATTCTTGACTAAAGCCTTATGCTCATTATCTCAGCACTATCTTAAACTGCTATGTATCATTCTAATATGATGTTTTGTGCTATTGCAATTCATAACCTAATTAAGGTGTTTTTATTTTTATTTCCTATCATTCTTAAAATGCAGAAAGTTTTTGATTTATTTGGTCAGATCTCAGCAAGAGTATGGTTCATTTTTCTTAATTATTGCTGCTTATATCTGTATATGCATCAGACTTTGAGATTTTTTTTCCCTGTATGCCACTTTGTAACACAGCATCTTCTTCAGAAACCTATGGCAAGTGTCTAGTTTTACTGCAGATGGGGTTTTTATGGAAGATGGTGGAGTTCTTCAATGTGTCAGCCTTTAATTGACTAAAAAGAATACCCACACAGATGGATGATGTAGATATAGATGAATATATCTCTGCTCATCCTTAGTTGTTTCCTGAATCTCAAAATTTAGAATGTGTTTTGCTGTTCATATTATTATCATCTCCATTTCCTTCTGTCCTCTACCTACCTCTCACCCTCATTCAAAACTATTTGCAGCCAGGAAGTTACTACAATTGTACAATTAAATGCTTACATCATGTGGATTATAATAAACAGTAATGGCCCTTGTTTGAAAAAAGTTCTGATGGAAGTACTCTAAATAGAATTGTGAATTTGTTAAAAAAAAAAAAAAACACAACTAACTGCATGTCAACGTAAGTAGGAATTCCAGAAATAATTAAATCATCACCCAACTACAAATAACTGTTTAGACCACTCTAATACATATGTCCAGATGTTGTCTTCTCTCTATTTTTTTTTTGTTTGTTTGTTTTTCCCTTCTCTCTCTCTCTCTCTCTTAGGTCTGGTGTTGAACCAGGGATGCTTTGTGACTGAGCTACATCCCTAGACCTTTATATATTTTATTTTGAGGTGGGAGTCTCACAGAGTTGCCAAGGCTAGTCTCAAACTTGTGTTCTTCCTGCCAGAGCCTCCCTGATCACAGACCTGGGAATACAGGTCTGCACCACTGCACATCAGTTTATATCATAGAAAATGTAGCAAGTTAAAATCTCTCAGATACCTCCAACTTTATAATGCCCATTACCCATAGCATCTCTAGGAATGCTCTTCACTTCTTTCAAGTTGTTCTCTGTCTCACTTTTATATCCAAAGCCTCTTCTTAACCCCCTGCACCTTTCCCATATTTCTTCTGTGCTCTTCCATACCCCACTTGAGTGTAAATTCCTTGTGTAGAACAATTTAGATAAATCCTTTTGTCCATTTATTTCTTTCATTCAATGTTTGCAGGGCCTCACTTTCCATCCCCATATATTTTATTAACAAATTGTCCTAAACCATGACAATTACTTTCACAAAGTGGAGCTCATTTTTCATCTGCTAAAATAATTTCTTTTTCAACTTCTGCTGTATCAATGCTGTCACAATTGTTATTACTGAGTATGGTTTCCATTGCTCTTGTGACAGTTTGCAAGTATTAAGGAGAATTTGGACTATGGACTATGCAAAAGAGAATGATAAAAAATGTGGGCATGAATGCATTACTGATAATTGAGAGGTAATCTTAATGTTGGCTAGTAATCTGTTATATCTTTGTAATTCCCTTAGGTTTCACATTGAATGGTAACAGGTATTATTCCTACAAATCTTGTAAGATTTTAACTCTGATAAACAACCTTATTCCACAATGTAATTTTAGGTCTTGAAGGTTTTTAAAATTCATTGTTTTAATGAATTATTTCAATAGATTTGCTTTGATCAGAGAATTTTTTTTTAGGAAAAAAGTTACAAGTTTCCAAACAACTGTACAGATGTTTTGTTTAATTACTTAATGAGTACAAGAACTCCTGAGGACATTTTTCTCAGTTATATGTGTAGATCAAAGCAATGTGTTCAGGGTTTGGTGTTAGTTTTTTCTTTCTTTTTTTTTAGGAGAGGTAAGCTTTTTATTCAGTTTAAATCATGGTCATAATGGGTTATTTAATGAGGCAGTACATTATTTACTCTGCTTTTATACAAAACTCAGAATTTATATTTCATATTAAAAGAAACATTGTTATAAAAATAAAGTTTTAGTTATTTTTTTCAGAAATGTGTTGCATGAATAGTCAAATAACTCATGAAATTAAGAGCTAATAATTTTCATGAATAAATGGCACTAAATCAATCTACTGCATTTAATAATGGACCTATTTTCAAAGTTACAAAGCTTAATAGGTGATAATTATTAAGAAGCGGGATTAATCTAGAACTACTTGCCCTTCCTTTTCTTCTCTGGGCCATATTGATTATTTATTTATTTATATTACAGTAAGAGCATTTAACACGAGATCATCTCTGTAAATGCAAGTATACAAGACAGTGATATTAACTGTAGGAGCAAGGTTGTACAGCACACATTTAGAATTCATTCATATGTTACAACTGAAACTTTAGATGTTTTTTACAACAACTCTCCATTTTTCCTTCTCCTTTAGCCTGATTAATTAGCATCCTACTGTGTTTCTATGAATTTGAATATTTTACATACCTTTTATAACTGAAATCACTCAATATTTATCTTTCTGTGATGCACTCAGTACTCATTATAATATTCTGCAGATTTATCCAAATTCAAGTTTTCCTTCTTTTCTCAATCTGCATATTATTCCATGGTATATCTATACCATATTTTCTTTATTCAGTCACCTGTCTTTGGACATCTACATTGCTTACACATCTTGGTTAGTTTGAATAGTATTGCAATGAATAAGAGAGTGCAGCTTTCTCTGTAAGATATTTATTTCAACTCTCTTGGATAAATAGAGATGGGATTGTTGAATTATACAGCAACTTAATTTTTATTTTCTGGGGAAGGTCATACTGTTTCCCAGAAAATACATTCTACATTTCCATCAATAGTGTATAAGATTTCCAGCTTCTAGTGGGGTTGGCAGGATGGTCCAGTGGTAGAGTCTTTACCTGGAATAGAATACACGAAGCCCTGGACTCAATACCCAACATCACAAAAAATTAAAAAAAAAGAGTTTGTATATCCTCACCAACACTATCATTTTTTTTAAACAAAATATTCCCATCCTAAGGAATATGAAATGATGTCTCATGTTTTTTTTTTTTTTATTGTTTTGTATTTCTCTGATGAATAAGGTATTGATGTTGAACTTTTTTTATATTGCTTGGCCATTTGAATGTCTTTTCAAGACTAATTATTATTAAAATTATTTCTCTGACTTTTTGTTTATTTTTAAATAGCATTAAAAATTCTATTGAGTTATAAAACTCTTTGTATATCTTGGATCTTAACCTATTAGCAGATTAACTGGCTTGCCTCTATGTTTTTCAGTGTTATTTTCAAGGCAGTGTCATGAAGCTTTTTCCTATGCTTTTTATTTTTATTTTTTAGCTTCACATATCAAGCTTCTTTCTGTGTGTGGGTACCAGTTTTTCCAATCCCATTTGTAGAATAGACTATTCTTTCCCCATTGTATAGTCTCAACCCTCTTTTCAAAGTTCAGTTGCTACTTGATTTGTGGGTTTATTTTTAGACTGTGTATTCTATCCACTATCACCTTTATGCCATCATCACACATTTTTTTTAATATACCACAACTTTTTAATATATTTTGAAATTAGGAAATGTGATGTCTCCACCTTCGCTCTTCTTTCCTAAAATTGCTTTGGCTACAATGGGTCTTTTATTGTTCCATACAAATTTTAGGATTATTTTCTTTATTTTTATAAAAATACCATTGTGATTTTGATTGAGATAACATTGAATTGTAGATCAGTTTAAATATTACTGACATTTTAATAATAATAAATCTTATAATTTATGAACATGAATGCTTTCCCATGTTCTGTATGTTTTTAATTTCTTTCCTAAATTTTTTGTACTTTTCAGCATAAATATCTTTCACCTTTTTAGATAAATCTATTCCTAGATATTTTACCATTTTGATACTATTATAAATAAGATGGTTATCTTAATTTCCCTTTCAGATAATTCCTTTATTTGAAACCATGATTTATTTTTGATGGTGCTACAAACTCTCATGGTTTTTCCGATCAAAACAAAAACAAAGGAATAGGGAGTAATATTCATGTAATTAAATGACTTCCTAATTCCAACCAGTGTATTTCCTGACCTGAATTAAATAATGACCTAAGTCCCAGGTTCGTCGTTCCTTTGCTTCTTGTGCTAAATGTTGGGAAATTGTGATTTTGTCTGCCTGTATTTAATTGTTTTTTGGTAAGCAGGTCATGCTACATGTAGAATGAGCTGAAATTGTTCCATTGATATTATTATATTATTGTAAGTCTCTAAAGTTCATTTATTTTGGCTACTTTATAAAATCCCATTGTATAAATGTCAGTTTATATACTATACACCAAAGTAACATAGGATTAATAGTGAAACTGACTTAAAATTAAACTCAGTTTCTTTCATTTTATTTACAAAGAGTAAAAGAAAATTTTTTCTCTGTCATTTCTCTTGCTAATAAATCCATTCTGTGTACTTCATTTGCATAATCTGGAATAGCAAAATATGGTAAAATTCAGATTTCATTTTTCTGCCAGTTACCCATTTTATGTCCTTTGGTTAAATACTTAACTTTTCTGTGTATCAGTTTCTTCATCTACAAAACTTGAGAAATAGAATTCTTGTCAAAAACAAGTTTGGAAATTAAATGGGATATTTTGAATACCCAGTACTTAGAAGTGTACTGGGCAAATATAAAAACTCAAAAAAATATTATTTTATATATATATATATATATATATATATATATATATATATATATATATATATATTTGTTTTACTAAGAATCAAACCCAGGGCCTTATGCATACAAAGTAATCACTCCACCATTGAGCTACATACCCAGCCCTTTTAATTTTTATTTCAATACACATTCTCACTAAGTTACCCAGACAGACCTCCACCTTGCAGTCATCTTGTCTCAGCATATGCCAGTAATTGGGAAAGCTGCAGTACAGAACCATATCTGTCATTTTATTTTTATTATCATCTCATAATATGAGCTACTTTTATATAGTCATAACAAATATTCCTGAAGCATAATATACCAGCTTGCTGAACATACTCTAGATTCTGTTTTTCTTCTTTCACTGGACTTCTTTCTTTCACTGTTATCTAAATTTTTCATTTTTTCATTGTAAATAAACCATGTTTACTCCCAATGTGAATGTTCCTAGTTTGACTTGCCTTTTATAGTACCCATTTTTTTCAGTACAGCATATGAACAATCATGTGGATAAATAGCTATGCAAAGAAATGTAGATGGCTATTTAATATACTATTCAAGAAGCTTTGTCATTATGTTTCTCAATTATTGTTGTGTTGTCCCAATATTCAACAACAGCAATAGCAAAACTTTTTGAACATATACAGTGTGTTGGGCACTATGTTGATCATGATGAAATTCAAACACAAATTATCCTTTCCTTGTTGTGCTTACTACACAGGAGAGAGACAGATGATGCGATAGTTAGAACATTCATTAATAAAGTCAATGTTATAACTGTATAAGGCCATTTCAGAATACAGAGTATGACATACAATACATCCACGTAAAGTAACTGCTTTATTGGGAAATGTCTAGCAATTTTGCCTTGGGTTTGGAAATATGGTATAATTATAGAATTTTGAAAGCAATGTTAAATGGAGTGGTAGAGGTGGAACAAAGACTGCAGATGATTTTTTAATAAATGGTGGGTGAAGAATTGGGGAGAGAGTATAAATTTCTCTTTCTAAAAAGAAGAAAAAGAAAAAGAAAAAAAACAGTATGGGAAGGAGAATATTGAGGAAGTATGAAGAAAGCTAGCCTAGGACATGGGGTTTGAAAAGAGGTTTTGTTAATTTTTACCCAAACTATAAGATATTTTGACCTGCGCTTAAATTATGATCTCTTAGGAAAGTAGATTATTTGAGACAGAACAATTTAACATATAAACAACAGGAAGATAGATATGTAACAAGGACCATAGATAGAGAATTAAAGAAAGTAAACAAAGATTCAAAATGGGGCAAATGTCTAGTCATACAGTTAAACCAGAAAGGAAAGAAAATTAAGATAGGTAGAAAACTAAAGTTCATCTAGTCTTACATCATTTTTTTCCTGATTTAGAAGCCACAGACTCCTATAGAGTTGCTCAAGGTAGGTCAATATAGCACTTTTTATTTATTATTATTCTTCTTTCTTCAACTAGTACTGCCCCTGGTCTTTAACTCCTTCGTCTTAAACCCATAGACAAATCTCCTCTTCTATATAAAAATCTGTTAATCTGTCATAACTTACCAAGTAACCTCTTCTTATAGGAGTTCTGCAACCCCAAGCTTTTACACTAAAAGTTTAGAAGAAGGTAAAGTTTTCTCTCAATTTCCTGTCAGTTTATGCAGGCTATTGTTCAATAAAAGCATAAACATACAAGCATTCTCTCTAGTTTTGCTGTTTCCAAATAAGTTACTCCTCTTTCTCCTCCTCTCAACAGTGCTGATTCTGTGATGCCTTCTCCTTTTCTTCCTCCTTCTCCCCTTCCCCACCTGGCTTCTCCTCCCTCTCCTCCTCAGCATGGCCTCCTGCTCCCCCAGCATCTTTGTTTCTCCTTCATCTCCAGGTCAATATTCATCTCCAAGCATCCATGATACCGCCATTTTCCACAATTTAAATGTAACAAATTTAATTATGGCTATTTTCCCCCAAATTATCAGAACTTAGTTTTCCACTATCACTTTGTGATTCTGCTTTTCCAGCTGTTTAATTTGGGGATTTAATAGCACTGCATGATTCAGTTTTATTGAAAACTATATTATAGTTTATCTGCAAATTATGTTAAATAAATAAAAATGTATACATTTAAGGTTTATTTTGATATAGGTATGCATTATGAAATGAATACACATCATGCACACTAACATACTCATTACCTCATCTACATGGTTTTCTTTGTGTTGTGAAAAGAGTTAAGATAGACTTTCTCAACAACTTTAAAGTGTAGATACTATATATATATATATATATATATATATATATATATATAGAGAGAGAGAGAGAGAGAGAGAAAGAGAGAGAGAGAGAGAAAGAGAGAGAGAGATTATATTTTTTAAAATACCATCTGTGATCATTTCACCTAAAGCAGCTTCCTTTGAACTTATTATCCCATCATTATACATTTCCTTCTCTGTACTTAATCACAATCTGGAATTTTATTGCATGTTATATTTTAACTTGATGGTTGCTTATGTCAGCCACTTCTCCAGAAGGTGCACAAAGGTAACGACTTTATAATGTTACTTTGGTTTACTTTCATCATTAGTCTAGCACTTGGTATACATTATAAGCTTTATAGAATATCACAGTGACTTAAAACAACAGAAATTTATTGTCCTATAGTTCTGGAGTTAAGAAATCCAAAATGTGTCTCATTGGGCAAAATCAGGCTGTCAACACCTTATTACTGCTATACTATTAAGTCTTTTCTGGCAGCTCTGGGTTAGACTCTTTTTCTTTCCTTTTACAGCTTTTAGAATCTACCTACATTTCTTCACTTATGGCCCCTACCATATTCAAATCAAATATATCTCTATCAAATATGTCTATATCTCTATCTCTCTCTTTCCCTTTCTCCCTCCCTCCCTCCCTCATTTGGAAACCATCATGATTTGTTTTGAGGGATGCTAATACCACCTAGAAATGAGACAGGTAATACAGGACTAATTAAACTAGCTTCTGATATTATTTGTTCTATAAGGTGTAGATTCAGAGATAATTATAAACTCTGACTTTGAAAATAATGTTGCTTTTCTAAGGAAATTTAAAAAATACCTTGATCTTAACAAAGCCGCAGAAACCGAATTCTTTCTTATATATGATAACATGGTATACAGCTATGAAAACCGAAAACTATATCCATGAACATACACTGAGCTCAAATCTATCCCAGAGAAGTAACCTTTAGGTAATTACAGAGAAATGGTTGTGAATCTATTCAGTTGAACAAAACCTAAGTCCACATTTCATCTAGACTTTCAGTATATAGGTCAAGTAGGTAATTTTATTTCATAAGCTAGTTTAAAAAACTTTTTTTTTGTTATTTTGTTATTTTCAAGTGAAAATAGATTTAGTGATATAGATCAGAAGGAATCAAATGAGACAACTTTATAAAGACCTAGAAGAATAATATCATTAGAGGAAACAGTATGCAAATATCCTCAATTCAAAAAGCTCTTGGCATATTCAAAGACAGAATCTCCCAGTTGTAGGAGTCTAGCACGTAAAAAGACCAACAGTATCATATGAGACTGGGGAGAAAGAGATATATCAAATGTTAAAAACTATAGTACATTTTTGGGATTTTATCATAGATAACACACAAATCCATTTTTATGGTTAAATCTAGAGTATAGTGTATATTAACATTTTTTTGTTTTATTGAATTATTCCAATTGTTCTGACAAAAATGAATTGGAAAACTGTGAAAGAACTTGCAAGAAGGGAAGATAAATCTGGAGGACTAATAGAAAATAGTGATCTGGACTAAAGTGATTGTAAGCAGAGACCCATAGAGACAGAATTAAAATATATCCTGGAGACATGGGTAGAACTTTCTAAAGAAGAAGTGGTGAGGGGAGAAGGAGTAGGAAGAATATACTTATGACAGGATTTAGAGAGTAGGGGGTGCCATCTTCCATTGCGGAAATCTGGAGCACCATTTAGGACTCCAAAACTCTTTTCTGAGATTTTCAAAGTTTCTTCAGGTAATCTATTCAGCTTTATAGTAATGACTGAAGCTCGGAAATTCCACTGGACCCAACTGTATAGACATATTTGAATCACATAGAAAACGAGAGAATGAACTAAAAAATGCCCTGAAAACTTCCAAATCTCCTGTTCCAGACTTTATTGAAATCTGGAAGAACTACTGGCCTTTCCTTAGAAGAACATGTCCTTGAGAGAAACTAGCCAACTGCTAAGAAATTCCCTGATGTACTTAAGCTATCTCTGCATTGAAAAAACCAATCCTAAGAAATAGAAATGCCCTTCTAATGCACACATTGTAAACCAATTTCCCCCGATACCGTGGCTGACTAACTGATAGATCAAACAATGGAATATGGGATTTGTAATGATCCAAAAGTCTTTTCTGAAGTTAAAGAAAGTTAAATTTTTTAACAAACTAAAAACATTCAACCTCCCATGAATAGTCATAGCTTTCTTAAACTGAAAAATATATCTAAAATACATGAATATACTAAAGCTTTACCAGAATCCAACTATATTTTCCATCCTGCAAAGAAGGAGTCATTAACTTTATTTCTCCCTCACCTTCATTTATTAAGTTCCATATTTTCCTTTTTTTATTTTCCTAGGAGTCACTTAAAGCAATACACCTGTTCCTTTTGATTCTAAAGTTAAAGCCTTCCCTACTTCAGCTTTTGCCTTTATACATTTAAGTTTTTTTTTTAATGACACCTCTTCTCAAACATAAAGTCTTTTATGCCTCTTGCCACCTCCCTAACCATCTTTGACTTTTACAGCTCCATCTGTCTCACTAAATTTCTAGCATCAAATGTGCTCATAATTCTGTTACTGTTGATATTTTTGCTTTGGTTTTCAATACTGTTTTATATTGAAACTGCTGCGTTCACATGCTCAGAGTTCATATGGGCATCTGAATACAAAAAAAAATATACAGGAAAGATATAGGCTTCTAAAAATACAGGCAAACTGTGATGGTTTGGATCTTAAATCTTTAAAAAGTCAGCTTGTGGTGCTATTGGGAGGTCATATCTAGTAGGGGTGGTGCCTAGTTAGGAAGTGTGGTCTAGAGGAAGTAAGTTAGGTCACTGGGTATGTAATTTTGAAGAGATTACTGGGACCTTGGTCCCTTCCTTTCCCTCTTTGCTTTCTTCCCACCATAAGGTGAGTAGTTTTTCTGTGCCACACAGTACCTGCCACGATGTTCTGCATCACTATAGTTACCAAAATAGCAGA
Source organism: Marmota monax (assembly GCF_021218885.2). Lineage (NCBI taxonomy): Eukaryota > Metazoa > Chordata > Mammalia > Rodentia > Sciuridae > Marmota > Marmota monax. The sequence continues at coordinate 18,440,069 of NW_026694084.1, read as the reverse complement.
GCCAGGTTATCATTGAATACATCCTCTGCAGCCATGAGCCAAAATAAACAATTTCTCCTTATAAGTTGATTTCCTCAGGTGTTTTATCATAGTTATAGTAAGCTAACACACATAAAAGAGTTTATGACAAGTGAAAGTTTCATACATGCCCATATAGGGCAAAATATAAAGGGAAAATGTTATAAATGTAATTTAATTAAAGCACCCTAGAACTTCATAACTGTTTGAAGCACTAGGGATGATACCACATGGTAGTATCAACAGTAATTTTACATCCTAGTATCAGACTACTAGGAATCTTTTACTTTAAGCATGATTTGTAATTTAAATAAATTGACCCCAGTGCTTAATTTAGGCATCACTTTAAAATTAAAACCTCATCTCTGGAAGACCTTTCTGATCATGTTTATTAAGGAAAGTGTAGCATTGCCCATACATCTGTTCACTTTGCAGTACTGGATTCACAGAAGTACAAGCTAAAGCAATGGACTACAATTTGGCCACAGCAGGACATAAATATATATTTTTAAATTTTATTTTTACTTTGAATTTGTATTAGACATAGAGCTGGTTGAGTCATGGAAGTCCTGCAGAGGCTTTATGGATGAAACTTCACAGATCACTGTTCAGACTGAATAGAAAATTTAAAGATTACTTACTTCAAGCCAGTAACTAGTGATAAATCCATGTTAAGCAGATGGTAGAATGATGAATTAGACAAAGTCCAGAACTCTGCCATAATCTTAGAAAATGTGCATGTTCTAGTATGAGACTCATGATTTCCCAGCATGATAACTTTTATAGAATGATGGCTACAAACAACATATTAAATCTGTGAATATGTCTAAATGCTTGTGAGCCTGTCATCATTAGTTTTTGGAAAGCTGTCCACTGGAAAATCTTTTCTTTTCTTTTTTTTTTTTTATTGGTTGTTCAAAACATTATAAAGCTATTGACGTATCATATTTCATACATTAGATTCAAGTTGGTTATGAACTCCCAATTTTACCCCAAATACAGATTGCAGAATCACATCGGTTACACATCCACATTTTTACATAATGCCCTATTAGTAACTGTTGTATTCTGCTACCTTTCCTATCCTCTACTATCCCCCCTCCCTCCCCTCCCATCTTCTCTCTCTACCCCATCCACTGTAATTCATTTCTCTCCTTGTTTATTTTCCCATTCCCCTCACAACCTCTTATATGTAATTTTGTATAACAATGAGGGACTCCCTCCATTACCATGCAATTTCCCTTTTCTCTCCCTTTCCATCCCACCTCATGTATCTGTTTAATGTTAATCTTTTCTTCCTGCTCTTCCTCCCTGCTCTGTTCTTAGTTGCTCTCATTATATCAAAGAAGACATTTGGTATTTGTTTTTTAGGGATTGGCTAGCTTCACTAAGCATAATCTGCTCTAGTGCCATCCATTTGGAAAATCTTAATTCATTTTTTTTATGTCAAATTTTTGATTTGTTGAACCATCCAGCTGCCACCTGGTAAATAAACTTAAGACTACTTTTTATAAATTTATCTCTTTTTTGATAAATAATTGGCCAGCTGTTCTCTAAATATAGATTAGAAGAGTCTGGTTCAAAGATGAAAGGGTAAATGTTAATATAGACATGAACATGAAGAGAGTTAAAAAGAAAATTTCTATATTTTTAATTCCAAACATGTCATTTTTTGTTAGAGAACTTGAGTTGATCCTTTATAATAAATATTATGCTGTAAAGCTAAACTCATGTTGAAAATCTCCACTTGTCTTTTTGGTAATTTGAAAATTTGTAGTCAAATAACATTTTTCCCATTTACCCCCTGTTAAAATTAAATCTGTTTTAATTATTATACAATTTATTTTTAAACTAAATCATAAAACATAAATATTTTACATATAAGTGGGTAATGTTTTAATTCATAAATGCATTGTGTAATATTTAAGCAGCTTAAGCATATCGGTCTCCTGAAACATTTATCATATCTTTATAGTGAAAACATTCTTCTAGCTTTTCAACATATAGAGTAAATTACTGCTACAGTCATCCCACTACACAATAGCACACACACACAAAACCACTTTCATTGTTCTTAAATGTGCATATAAATGTGCATATATATGCACCAAACCTATTATTTTTGCTGAGATTCTTTTTCTGTTCATCTTCAGAAAGATGCATTTCAAGGTTTTTTCATGAACCTGGTAATTAGAGATAACACTGACTTATGATTTTTTTTTTTTTTAGAAATTGCCAGTACAATTTTTTCCCAAATATTTGTTTTGAGAGATGAGAAATCTATTTAGGAAAACAGAGACATAGCTATTGTGAAGACAAAGAAATATCTTCAGTGAGGAATCTACTAATAAACACAGAAAGATATTAAGAAATTAAAGTAAAAGCAATAAATCGTTTTCATTTGTTCTTTAGACAGGAGTTAAAATGTCCATTAAATAAGGAATCATTGTTAAATTTAAATTATTACTCTTCCCAAACTGATGAGAGTAGCTCTTTGATTATCTACTAATAGAATATATCAAGCATGTAGTATTCATTCAAGCATATGAATATAATGATATATCAATATATATTAATTTTTTTTAAAAAAATGGAGGTGCTGGGATTATACCCAGGGCTTTGTGCATGCTAAGCAGGACCTCTACCTTAAGCTATACCCTCAAAATCTTTTAAATATTGTAGTTTGTTTTATGGTCCAGAATATCTTCTATTGTGGTAAGTGTGGTATTTGCACTTGGGTAGGATATGTGTCATGACAATGATACATGGTCAGGGGTACAAATGTCCATTACAGCAAAATTGTTGATGGGTCAACTATTTTCTTGAATGACTGATCACTTTATCATATGTAATGATCCCTTTATATTTGGTCTTTTAATTTTTAGTTCTTGTTTAATAATATATTTTGTTAGAAATTAATATTACTCTCCTGACTTTATTTTGATTGACTTTTGCATGATACGGGTTTCTTAATTTTTCTACTTGTAAAGTACCCTACCCTTATATTTATTTTCAAAATAGTTTTTTGTTTTGTTTTGTTTTTTACCAGATCTGGTGGCATACTCCTATATTCCCAGTGACTTGGGAGACTAAAGCAGGAGAAGCACAAATTTGAGGCCCACCTGAACAATTTAGGAGTCTCTGTCTCAAGAAAACAAACAAACAAACAAACACTAGGGTATTGCTTAGCAGTAGAGAGCTTCTGGGTTAAACCCCTAGTGTAATAACAGTAATAATAATAATAATTAATAATAATTTGGTACCAGGAATTGAACCCAGGGGGCTCCTTACCAATAAGTCACATCCTCAGTTCTTTTTTCTTTTTTTTTTCATTTTATCTAGAGATAGGGTCTCACTGAATTGTTCAGTACTTTGTGAATTTGCTCATGCTGGTTTTGAACTTGCCATCCACCTTCCTCAGCCTCCTGAGCCCCTGGGATTATAGGTTTACATCTCCATGCCCAACATTATTATTATTATAATGAATAAAAACAATAAATAATATGGCTTCTTACAGATAGAATAATAGTTTGGTTGTGGCTTTTGCCCATTTGGATGTCTGATTTCTAGTTGGTGTATTTAACATTTACATTACAAAATATTGTTGATCCAATTGAATTAAAACCTACCATTTTGTTAGCTCTTTTCTACTTTTCCATTTTTTTCTTTATTCTATGGATTTAACTGAACACATTTAGTTACTTTATTGTATATCTTTACTTGCTCTATTACTTGTACCTTTTATATTAATGTTTTGGGATGATGCTATGGTTTACAATATATATTTTTAATTGATTTGTATTTACCTTAGAAAGCTTTATACACTCACTTGTAAAGGCCTTAAACACTATTGATCCCATTCTTCTCTTCCTTTTTACTGTAGTTGACAACATTCCACTTTTATATATGTTATAAAAATGTGATATATTATTGTTCTTATTGTTTTAAGCAGTTATTTCTATAACACATATTTTTTAAAAAAATAATATATTCTTCCTTTACATATTTATTTTTTAAAAATTAATTTATTTTTGTAAGTTCATGTTTGTGACATAACATATTTGTATTTAACTACCTGAAGACCTTTTCGCTAACATTTTCTGTACAGTAGTTTTGCTAAAAAAAGAAAAAAAAATCTCAGTTTGAACCTGGAAATTTCTTTTTTTCCCCCCGACTTTTGCAGGGTACTTTTACCAGGAAAAAAGTTAAAATGTCACAGTTGTATTTGTATATTTTCTCCAGAATTTAAAAAATAAAATAAAAACTATATCCTTGCTTTCATGATTTGAACATGAACTTTACTATAATTTTCATCTTTATTTCTCTGTAGGTAATTTGCTTTTGTGAGTTTTTGTTCTTTTAGTTTTAAAATATATCCTACTTGGTGTTCTCCAATCTTCTGAGTTTTTGGTGTGTATTCTACTACAAATATGGAAAATTCTCAGTCCTTATTACTTCAAATATTTCTTCTGTCCTTTCTTTCTTTGATATTCCAATTACATTCATGTTAGAACATTGAAAAGTGTTACAATTCTTGGATGTACTCTGCTGCCAAGCATATATATATACATATATATATATATATACACACACACTCATTAAAAATTACTTCTAAAGAAGAATGAAATTATGGCATTTGCTGGTAAATGGATGGAATCGGAGAATATCATGCTAAGTAAAATTATCCAATCCCAAAAAAACAAAGGTGGAATGTTTTCTCTGATATGCAGATGCTAATTCATAATAATGGGGGGCGGCTAGGGAACAAGAGTTTCTTTAGATTAGGTAGAGGGGAGTGAAGGGAAGGGAGCGGGTATGGGGTTAGGAAGGCTGGTATAGTAATATGCCGATACAGGGTAATATACGACTGGTGGGATTCTATATCATGTAGAAAAATGAGAAATTATACTCCATGTATGTATAATCTAACCAAGTACATTCTACTCTCATGTATAACTAATTAGAATTAAAAAGGGTATCTCTTTGATAATAATTGGTTACATTGTTACTAAGAAAACATGATTTTTAAAGTTGGTGGAAATCTGTGGTATTTCCATGGTTTGTCCTCACAGAACTCATTTTAAAATAAGCTCGTATCTTAGAGTAAGAGAAATTATATTGAACTAATAATTAGGTCTAATAGAATCCATCCCACAAAGAACCAATAACTGACTGGCATAGAAAAAAAGGAGAAAATATATAAGAAATCATTTCAATAAAAAAGAAAGGGGAGTGACTCTCCTTAAGCAACAATTCATCAAAAGTGAAGTAATTGCTTGTGACTTTTCACCAGATTAAAGTTTTTCCTGAATGAGTCATAAAGTTGCCTATATCAAACATTATTCATAATGTAAAACATTAAAGGATTAATATGCAGTTTTCTCATTGTTTGAAAATACTGCTTTATAATTTTATAATTAAAAGATTCTTTCTATAAATTCTGTATACTTTTTAACTTTATTCAAATTGGTAAGTAATACACATAACTCTGTGTTTTCATTCATATTTGAACAAAGTTTTTTTTCTTTTAAAAATAGCTAAAGATAAAACAAAAATCTCAGTTTATTTCTGTAAAAGTAAATCTACATTTATTAAAAGAAATCTTAAAAAGAAATGATAATCACTAAAATAATATTTATTATATTTTAGGATATGCATAATAGAGATAGGATATTCTGATCAATATATTTTCACAGAGATCATTAAAATGTAAAAATAAGACTATCCAAAATATCAATACATGATTCTTACTCCTGAGACAAAGAAAAGGGTTAAGGAGAAATATGAAAATAATTCTGGAATCATTGATGTGCCCTGGGGATTTCTGCATGATGTCGTGTTTGCGCTCTCCTTTTGAACCAAAATATCCCCACTGGAATTTAAAAGTAAGAGAAAAATAATTAATGACATCATCACAATATAGAAATACAAAATACTTTCAGGTACCCAAAAGCAAAATATTTTGTAAAAGTTTCCCTGGATGCTGACACTACCCTAATTTATGTCAGATATTGAATATCAGATGTGATTTCTTATTTTCACCAAACCCAGATTGATTTATCACTCTTTTACATATGAGGACCTTGGAATTTTTATGCTTAATTCACTCCTGGGTACCTCAGAGCTTGATTCTGCCTAAATGATATTCAAACCTAGGAAAGCAAAGCATTCTGATCTCTTGACTTTCTCCCTTACCACTCTACATCTGTATGAATTTAAGCAATTCTCTTAGATAATTCATTCTGAGCCAGAATATCTAGCTTAACTGTCTATTGAGACCAGGGACAATTTACTTTTCTGCTATCTCAGTTTCTTCATCTTTAAAATGGGGATGAAAAGGATGGTGTTATCTCAAGCAGTTTCAATGAGGCTTCAATAGATCATTCAGTGCAAAGGGAGCTAACCTGTAAAGCAGACAGAGCTTTACATTACCCTCTCAGTGTCATCATTATTCTAACTTTTCTTTTTTGGACCTTGATTTTCTACTTGATTAATGAGGATAATAACAACAGGGTTTTAAGACCATTTAATTATAAGGTCCAATTTCAATAAACTTGAAGACATTAAAATAGAGATTCCTGTGTAACAATAATAATATAAATATTAAGAATAGTAAGTGTGTGTGTGTGAGAGAGAGAGAGAGAGAGAGAGAGAGAAGGAGAGGGAGGGAGGGAGGGAGGGAGGGAGAGAGAGAGATATTTAGCATATCAGGGGAATAACTTAGATAATGAATGATATTGAATTTTGATAACAGTCACATAACTGTAAATATAAGAGAGACAATAAGCAAAAAGAATTGTCCACTCATTTCTGAAGATTAAAGCAATTAATAAAAGCAAAGCACTGGGAACAATGATTGGCATATAGTAAAGACTCAATAAATGTTAGCTATTATTCTTGTGCATTATTCACCATTATCCTACCCCAGTGTCCAATAAAACACCTAATATTAGGATTGCAATATAAATTTGTTAGATTTTGTTAGAAAGATGTAACATTAAGTCTACCTGGGGGATAAATGAATCAATGTTTACATGTTTATGTTGTTCAAACTAATGTAAAAGAATGAAAGTTTACTTGGATAATTATTTTAATGTGAAATTTGTCACAGATATGAGCAGCTTCTTGACATAAGAAGAGAAATTGAAACACAAATGTTGCCAAAAAATAAACATCCCTGGATTGGGGGTACTTCAGTGATGATCACAGATATATACTTTAGCTTTCATATTATCTAAATTACAGTTTTGAAAGCAAATGAATTAATGTTTTACTAATAATTATTGTCAATATTGTGTTTTATACCCAATATTCTACAGACTTCATTACAAAGGACATTAAAAAGTATAGGAAAATACGTTTCACTGTATACCAAAGTGCTTAATTTACTATGTGACATGTAATTTTTTGAAGTATTTTTTTTTCCATTTAGAGGGTTATCAGACAAAAGAAACTGCTCTTCTAGCTTCAACTTAGGAAAGAAGTTTGTTTTCCCATCAAAACCAGAATTTATGGGGAAAAAAATTGTAGTTGCTTCAACAGTAGCTTCTGTATCCATTTGTTCATTGTTGGACATTTGTGATTCCATACTTGACTATTGTGAATGATGTAGCAATGAACACAGCAGTGATGTGATGTTCAGGAGGTGATGACTTTATTTCTTAAGAGTATGAGCCCAAGAAAGTGCTCACTGGGTCATGAGGCAGTTCCAGCATCCAACTTTCTGGGCTGCTTAACAGTGTTGTACTATTTTCTGTGTTCTTTGCCCTACATTTAAAATAGGCCATAGGCAACTCCTTAGCTTAATGTTCCAGCTTACTTCTATAAGACTATTTTTGAATTTTATCCTTTGCAGTTCTTCCTTGGGAACAAGGCACTATGTAGGTAATTAGACAAGAATGGTACACACAAAGCTAATATCATTATTTTAATAGAATTAAATATGTCTTGTTTTTGACACTACAATTGACCAGCTGTGGATTCAAATAAAGTTACTTAACCTCTCTGTGTCTCCAGAGAAATCTGGAGAAATTTTTGAATTTTAAATACTGTTTATTTATTTGTTCTTTTAAAAAATTTTTTCTGATTTGTTATATATGGCAGCAGAATGAATTTCAATTCATATTATACATATTCAGCACATTTTTTCATATCTCTGGTTGTACACAATATAGAGTTACATCATTCATGTCTTCATATATCCACTTAGAGTAATGATGTCCATCTCATTCCACTGTCTTTCCTACCCTCATATCCCCTCTAAAATTTCTCATTTTTTAATGTTACTGGCTTTCTGTGGGGATTAAATGAGTTAATAAATTATAATATAATTATTTAGAACAGTGCTTGGCACATAGAAATGTTCAATAACTATTAACTGTTATAACTGTTCCAATAGAATTGTTCATTCTGAGAAGGCAAGTGTTTGTATTTGTGTGTGTGTGTGTGTGTATTTGCTTAGAAGGTTGTGTACCATAAAGTAGGTATCCATTTCTTAATGTTAAAAATGAGTGAGGAGAATGAATGCTTCTCTACTTTTTCCATCAGTGAAAAATATTTAAAATTTTAAATCATACTATGGTATAATTTTAAAAACTCAAGTTAATAAATGCCTTTAAACAATATTTAACTTATATATACTGTATGATGAGCTACATCATGGTGAAGATTCTTTAAATTATACAGTTAAGCAAAAAGTAAGCAGGATTCTTTGGTCTTGAATGTTAGCAAAACTATGTTTTGCTAAACTCTATTGTATTTTATTGAATCATATTGTATTTTAAAACACTGTGTGAAGTACTAGAAAATAGTCATATTTCATAGTTTTGTTTGTCATATCATCATGAACTTGGTATTAATGTAGCATCAGTAGACATAAAAGTTATTGATAAAATGATCAAAATATATATTAATATAAACATTAAATAAAGCCTAACAAGTTAATTTTTGAGTCAATTAAACCATAAATATTTAACAGTTGTATTGCTTGTCCTAATAAAATGTGTATTTTTGATGATTAATTCCCAATATGATCAATTACAAAATTAACATTTGCATATCTCCTAGTTTTGTGTTTTTCATGTAAAATAGGCTTTTGCTTTATGAAGATACATGTATTTTCCCCTCTGAAGAAATATTACTCACCTCATTTATTGATGTTGAGTAACTTCAGTATATTTGATTTGCACATTGAAAACAGTGTCTTTTGAAATATATTAATTAGCCTATAAAATTTTGTGGAGATAGAGAATCATAAATAATATAATCCACAACCATACTGTGTAGAGAACTCTACTGCTAATGTATATGTATTTAATGTCCATTCTACTGGCACTGAATATAATTCATAAACACTACTTTTGATTATTGAATAATAGTTATTGAAGTACCATTTTCTGTTTAAACTATTATTGTGATGATTATCCTGAGATAAAAAGCTTAAACAAATTTTTACTTTTTTCTTTCTTCCTTAGATCTAGCTTCTGCTGGAAATGGAAGTTCTGAATCACAGATTTGGACCAGATTTATCTTCTGGGTGCATATTTTCTGATTTCTGTTGAAGAATTGACAAAATATATTATTTCTTGGTTGAGAGGAGGAAAGCCATTTATAAAAAGTGACTCTGGGACACAAAGGTCCATTTTTAAGTTACCTCCAAGCCTAATGTGAAGGTGCACTGTTATCTCAAGGGCCTCTTAGCTCCCCTGATAGATATCTGAAATATGTTTGACATATACCTCATTTTTTTCAGAAACACATTTTCAAGTTTAGCCAGCATATGGTCTGAATGAATAAAGAAGATTAAACAAATACGGAAAGAATCTCATTACTCTACTCTTTTTAATGGATTTAATGAACACTATTCTGTTTTCTGTGTGACCTATACCTGTTGTTTTGTAAATTTTACTCCAAATTAGGTCTTCTCTTTGAATTCTGTGAGAAAGACTTCTCTTTCCCCTGGTATTTTAGCTTCAGGCCTATCTAATCTTGTATGTTAATTCATGCAAAATCTGCTCTGTTTTCTAAGGTTTCTTGAAATCTTCATTTTGTTGTTGTACTCCTATTTTATTTTCCTTGCTATTATAGGTTTAGTGTTTTATAGATCAATTAATATGTTCATTTCATTGAGAGTCAAAGAAAGAAGGAATGTGCAAATTTTGGATCAATATAAAATTCTGGAGCAGAAGTTATTACAACTTTCAATTGCTTTAACATTTAATACCTTTATTTAGAATTATTTTTATGCTTATCTATCTCATATTTATTCAATTTTTTCCTATTGCAAAATATAATAAGAATATTAATCAGCCAAATCTATAAGAGAACATTAATATACCCCATGTTCTTTTTTCCTTGAAAAAGCTATACTTAACATAAATTGTTAGTTTAAATAATTAACTGGACACTAACAGATGGCAGAATTCTGTGTGTAACCTGAATTCATTAATACATATTCTTCTATGTGAATCTTTCATCCTGCTTCTCTTCTACCATAAATGCAATTACCTATGCCAATGAAAATATTAGTCCAGTAAGCTAATAAAATAAAAACTTACTATTATGTGATTTTCCTAATTTCCAAACATATGGCATTTTAACTTATCTTTTACATAATTATAATGTAGTCAGAGAACATATTGCACAATACTTTAGTCATCTGAAATCTACAGAAACTTATATTGTGTCCCAGAATTAAATAGTTTTATAAAATTTCTCCATACACTTAAAATATAAATATTGTCATGGTTACATGCTCTATATATGCTGATTATTGATTACCTTTTATTGATTACCTTGTTCAAATAGTATACATATTCACTGTTTTTCTTAATTTGGTTTATCAAATACTGGGAAAGATATGTTAAAATGCTGCATTATGCTTCAGGATTTGTCTGTTTCTTCTTTGAGTTCTGATGGGGTTTGCTGTGTTCATTTTAATAAGTGTGTGTTTTGAGTATGCCATTCTCTACAACAGCAAATCTACTAAAAGAAAATTGAATAAGTGAGACTGATTTTTCTTACAGAAGGGTTTTGAAATTATAATGTATTAATAAACACTTACTTTTAAAATATTTTTGTTATAAAGAACAATTTAATTCTAAAATAATGTTTATGATTATTTCTTTAGAAAGCATCTAAGTTTTAGCTGTCTTTGATTCTCTCTGTTTCTATATTTGACTACTTTTATACATTTGTCTACCTTCAACAATTCTCCTGAAATTCATTAGTCTTATAAAAACTTAATTCACATTGGCATTTTTTTCTTTCTTTTCTTTCTTTCTAATATATACTGATGTAGTGATCATATAAAGCCTAACATCATAACAGATGATGGTCTCTATTTACAAGTTCCCTCACATTAGAGTGGGAATTTTTTTTGTTCCCAAATACATCATATCAGACTGGGAAAAGGAGACAAACTAGTCATAAAGCTCTCAATTTCCTTATCCTAATATCTGAAATGTCCAACTGAAATCAAATGTAAGTACCACGAGACAAGCTCACCTGTTGATTGGTTTCATTTTGAATTTTTAATTTCATTTGAATTTTGAATTCTGCTTAGGGCCCTTATCTTCTAAATGACATTTACTCGGCTTTATGTTTTAGAGATTTACAAAACATTTAGATTATTCTGTATCATATTTTCTATTTTAAAATATTTTAAAAAACCATCTTTGCAAACTGAAGTAACTAAATTAAATCAGTTTTAATTCCACTAGGTGTCATTGTGAGTGATGAGGGGCCATACCATCCTGTGGAGACATTTCGACTCTGAAATCCTGAAGGCTTGGTTCAAATTCATCTCACAGTACTTACTAGCATTTACAAATTAAGCAAGTGTCACTTTTTTGTGTACAAAATGAAATTAAATTGTTCAATAATGAAATAACATAATTGTTAATTATATAGACTTACGTTACCAATTATTTATATAATAAATAATTAATAAATCAATTAAATAATTAAATATAAGATTCAGCTTTCCTCTTTACACCAGAAAATTACATACTTTTTCTTTAAGGTTTTCATAATGTTAAAAGTGTATACTTATATCTAAATGTATAAAAGTACTTTCTATTTCTGGTATTTGAATAATAAGTAGGAATTTAATTGAATTCACAATAAACTCAGTGTGTTAATTATAAATTTTAGTAAAAAGAAATTTAAGAATTAATGTAGTTTTAATATATTAAGAAAGAGTTGATTCTAATGGAATGTAAAGTGTTTGCTAATGCCTACTACCAAGATGATAAGATATCTAATTTTGCAAGGCTTAGTTCCCAAGGATAAATATTTGGGGTATCCGTCTTGAAGTTAAAATATTTATTTTTTCGACTTTAATTTTAAAATCACATTAAATGTGTTCAATAAGTATCTAAGAGACTTTCCTTTTGTACACAAAGGGAGATCCATCAATTAGTGTATCTCATTTGCAGTAAATGAAAATGGAAGAAAGTCCTAATTACTATACACTATACTATATCCTTCAAACCACAGCTGCATCCTACCATTGCTTCATTAACAAAATCTCTAAGTAACTAAATCTTGCTAGAATTTTAAAACCTTTGCTTTATGTGCACAACATATACTTCTCTCAGATTGGTAAACATAATTTACCCTTAAATAAAATGGTAATGATGATAAAATTAAGGTAGAAACAAGTAAGGTAATTTCTCTCAAATCCCAGGGTTAGCCCACAGCTAGGGAGGACTCAAGCTAGGTGTTCTGACTCTACAAACCTATGGGCTTGATTATTGACTTTATTAATTAAGATAGAAAGAAAATATAATTTGAAAAAGCAAATACTATACAAAACAGAATTTGCTCATCAAGCTTAAGATAACATTGTGTGGCTTTGGAAGAAAGCTTAATTATCATGGGGAAATAGTCATGGGTCCTGAATAAAGAGATAAAACAGGAAGAAATAGAATGCAAATTTGGTCTAACATAGCTGTCCCATATGACTTGAGCAACTTCTTTTTGTATAGAAAGCAGGTGTGAAAGAATGATAAGATACAGACACTCTTTGACTTGAGTGAGGTTACATCCTGATAAATCCATCAGAAGATTTCATGTCAGAAATGCATTTGACACAAGTAACCTACTGAACATCCCAACTTAGAATAAAGTGCAGCGTAGAAGTATTGGATGTTTCGCATCCTGTGGTTGACTGGGAACTGTGGATTGCTATTGCTGCCCAACATGGCAAGATAATATATTGTTGAATATCATCCAGGAAAACATCAAAATGCAAAATCTGAAAAATTATTTTTACTGAATATGCATTGTTTCCACAAGATCATAAAAGTTGAAAAGCTGGAAGTCTGTACAGTATTAGATATATGTGGGTGTAGGGTACAATTTTGTAGTACTTAACTAAGTATCAGTGAAATATGAGTCATTGTCTAAGACTGTTAAAGAGCAAATGTCATGGAACCTGTTTTGAGATGTGTACTTTATTGCCAGAAGATAGCAGAGTTAGCTGTTGAAGTGGGTTTACAATCGGGTATTAATTATTTAAAATCTATAGTTGATGTGCTAAAATCAGGCAGTGATGATTAATTAGATGATTACTTAGCTTGATGTAAAATCTAATTGGGTAAAGTTAGAATCTTCAATTTTCAGAAAATATAGTGAGAATGCCCCAGATTTTAGAAAGTGGATGGAACCCTACATTGCTGTCCCAGCAATCATGTGAAAAAAGTGAAATTTAATCCTTGTTACTTTCCCAGCTTCTGTTTCACAACAATGCTAGTTAGTTTTGTTTTCTCTCTTATTGCAGCAACAAGTATCAGTTACCTTTAACTCTAAAGTTTTTAATAAAAATATTCTATCATTTTAAATATGCTACTTGACCATGATAAATGTGTGATAAAAGTTTGGCATGAATGTAAGCAGGGTCTTTTGGCCATTTGGTCAGGAAGTAATATTAACTCATTTATTAGAAACCTACTTGTTAACTCTAGTCACTGTGATGTACAATAAATCTATTGAACTTGCTCCCTCCTCATCTCACAGGAATTTTGTGCCCTTTGACCAACATCTTTTCAACTATGTTCCATGCAGCCTCTTGAAATCAACATTTTGTTCTCTGTTTCTTTGAGCTCAACTAATAATATTTTTCCTATTTGAAAACTGCTGCAAGTAAATTTTAAGAATTCTCAATACACAAATACAATGTGAGGCAAAACACATATTAAATAGCTTAATTTATTCATTCTATGTGTACATATATCAAAACATCATGATTTCTACATAAATACATATAATTTTCATGTATCAATTAAACAAGCAAATGATTAATTTATTGATCCAAGTGGAGACTGTATACATCAGTTTACACAACTAACCCATAGGGAAAGCATCAAGAAATTTTCTTTATAGGGATAAAAAGAAAAGTGACCTAATATTAAGACACAAGGTGCTGTGCAACCATAAAAAGTCAGTTAAAATTGAGGAGTTTTCTCAAGTAAGTTAATCCTAAAATAGATACTAAAAGACAAAGACAAGTTAGCTAGCAAGAAATCTGGTTCAGAGAATGTGAGGTGACAGGAGACATTGAAGGGGGAAAAAAGAGCTCAAGCATACATTTAAAAATGAGAGAGTGCATTAGCAAGGACTTGAGGAATATGAGCTTTTACCCTACTTGCAGGTTCCCAACTTAGCTTGACATGGCATCAAGGAGGCTGACAGGATGAACAAAACTCATGAATCAGTGACACTGTTTTTTTGTAAGCCCCAGTTTTTGCAGAATGAAGTAAACACCTTAGGTCGCCTTACAATGATCACACCTATCCTTTGCTCCATTGAAAGACAGTATGTCTGTCTTCCAACACTGGAAGCAACACTTCCCTTTGCTTCCCAAGGAAATACTAGCTTTATTTTCTTAGGTGTTTACCAAACAACCTTCCCTGAAAGATAATTTCAGGTAAACTGTCACTAATGCCTCATTAATAAGACATAAAGTAATGCAAGAGACCTGTGGAGAATTTTCTCCCCAAAGTACTATGTTT
Organism: Marmota monax; assembly: GCF_021218885.2. Taxonomy (NCBI): domain Eukaryota; kingdom Metazoa; phylum Chordata; class Mammalia; order Rodentia; family Sciuridae; genus Marmota; species Marmota monax. Next base: position 18,425,037 of record NW_026694084.1, on the reverse strand, counting down.
AGAATATTGTAATTGCTAACATTCTTAAGTTAAAAGACAGGTGCAAAACCTAAGACCATGGCAGAAAAGTGCAGAGGAGACATATTAAAGGGAGACATATTAAAAGAATACTAAATCCTCATATGCAATTATATAAAAGTTACAAATGAGACAAGCAAAGGGCTGAAAGATTATATATATATATATATATATATATATATATAGCAGTGGAGAGTGTTGCTGTTATTAGCATGAGAAAGTTATGAAAAAAGAGTAGAAATACTATATTTTTAAAAATCATAGGGCCTCAAAAATCACAGGATATATACTACTACAATGAAGACACCTCAATATTTTTCTCTACCATCTACAGAGTATTTAAGATTCATTTTTCTGATAATTTAAAATTGATATATCTATAATAATTGGTTTAATATAGTTTTAATGAATAGAGTCAAAAGTATTTTCTAATACTTATAATTAGCATTTCTAAAAATTTGACATTGTTTTCAGTATAAATTCTGCAACTTTTTATATTATCTTGTACTTCTTCATGATTCATTTTCAGTCACTTAAAAAAGTTACAAAATGGTCACTTTTAGATTTTTCTAGTCCCTCCCAGATCTTAAGTATTATTTTGTTTATTATGTTCATATTTTCTGCCTTTTCCAAAGCAGTTTATTTTCTTGCAAGAATTGTGAATATTTTTCCGTCCTGATCTCACCTCTAGTGGTGGTGGTTTATTTTGAAGTACGCCCTGCCCACCCTCTGGAGTACTAACTTGCTTAGACAGTTCAAGCATCCCTAAATAGAGGTTTCCCAGTGCTATTCTTGATATGCCCTGTAGCTTTCAATAGCAGTGGACAATTTAAATAGTATCTGAGCTTGGCATTCATTGGACAAATTATAGGAAGTGTAAATTCAGCTCCAATACTCCCATATGCTTAAGAGACTGGCATTTTTATTGTTCCAGGGTAATTTTTATCCACTCAAGAGCCTAGGCAGATGGCATATGCTCTCACCATACTTCAGGACACATGAACAATTTTCTTAGTTTCCCTTTCTTGGGTGTGTAACATTCTTATAATAACCAAGCTTTATACAAGAGTCTAAATTTCAACCGTCTCTACCCTGAGTGAGTAGGAGTGCATTGAATGTTCACATGTGGAGGCAGTATATGCAACTCCATTTGCTGCTTTAGCCCTAAGTCATGCTTTGCATTCTTATACTGTTCTCTTTCTTTATTTCTGGAAACCAGAACACTCAATTTCATTCTTTTAACCCCATATATATTTATTATTGGTTGTGTCATTATATTTATTTTCCAGATAATTCCATCACATTTTATTAGTTTATATATGCTGCACATTGTGTGTATTCCATATACCATTTCTATACCTAGTTCAGCTATAGTCCCATTCTCTTATCCTCTTATACATAGTTTGATACTTTCTTGACCTATGTGTAGCCTATTTCTCAACTTGCCTAAAATTCAACTCTCTTAGTCCACTTTTCCATTTTTTGATAAATCCTACTTCTCTTGCAATTTTTTTTCTCCATATTAGTAAATAATACCTCTTCTGTCCTATTTGCTTATTCAGAAAACTTTGGAGACATACTTGACTCATTTCACTCTCTACCAGTTCATATTTAAACTGCTCAAAACTATTTTTGACTGTTTTTCCTAAAAATATCCAGAAGCCAACTATATTCTCCACCTCCATATCACATATTCTGGTTCCAGTCCAAGGGCTCTTATTGCAGGAGCATACAAATTCATCTCCTTGTTTTCACTTTCTACCTGTACTAACCCAGGTTCATCAGGGCAACCCCAGTGACAGTTTTAAAATCCAAATCATACAATATTACTGCACTCTTCCAAATTCTCTTAATAGCTTCCCAACTCCTTCAGAGTAGACTGTGGTATAGTTTTCAGGATTTACAAAGCACTAACTAAATCTATTGCATAACCCATGTTTCTGAACATTTTAAGTTGCCATTATTCACACCTACTGGCTTCTTCATAGTTCCTTGACATGCAAAGTTGAGTCATGTGAAATAGGTGTTAGGATAGGTGAAAAATGGTCAACTTAGGGGTCTTCTATGTGTCTCAAGAAAATGTTCATCCTAGGAAATCTGTACTCAATGCTCCATCTTTTCTTCCAATAACCACTTGGATCCTTCATTCTTTTAAATCTTGTTTAACAGCATTTTGTGACAGGGCTTCACTGACCATCTTTATAGCAGAGTTGCCTCTCATTCTTAATTTGCTTTTTTTTTTTTTACCAGACATATCACCTCCTGATACTACATATTTATTTGTTTATTCAGTCTCTTTTACCAGAATGTTAGTCCCTTAAGGGGAATATCTGTTTGTTTAATACACCATCTGTAGTGCCTGTACTTTTTTTTAGAAAAGATATATTGCTAAATACAGAACTTAGCACAAAATTTTTTATTAACCAGTGAGGTTACTGAATGGCATAAAATCCTTCATATAAATAGTTTGTATGATTTACCTAAAAATCAGAATCAGTGGTAATTCTCAGTTTCTAAACTTGCTTTTTAATTATTGAATCATGGAAAATCAGAAGCATCTTGTAATGTGACTTAATTTTGATACTATGTATATATTTCATAATTATTTAATATTTGATTTTAATTAGTGGGGCTTTATAAGGAGTATAACTTCTACAACATCTGAAAAGTTTGGGCTCACTGAATATTCATTTTTGTTGACATTGAAGAATTTTATTAATGTTCAAATCTAAAAATGTGGCATGTTTCCATTTTAATTGTTAGTGACATCATTTATTATTGAGACTTTATAAGAATTTGAATTTGACCTTCTAATAATAAATCAGTCACTTTACATGTTCTGAACAATCCATTGGAAAATCTGTTTTAATATTGTTTGATGTTTTAAGATTAGGCATTTCCTTTATTGTTCTATAGTCATGAGAGTTTTCATTCTTTCTTTTAAAGTAATATTATGGGCTGTAGCATGCCACCAGTGACACTACTTGAGTGGTATTTTACTGGGTACTGAGCCATGGGAACTCAGGTCTCCCCTTGGGAACAATCTTGGCATTCCCGTGTGTAGACTCCCCAAGAAGTGAGATCTCTGCCCTCGTTCTACCAATGGGACAGCTCTCTCAGCTCTGGAATTTGGAGTTACCATTAGGCTTGGACAGCCCATCTCCAACCTTATTTGGCAAAAGAACATTCCATCAAAATCCTTTTGAAGCCCCCTTTGTATGAATAAAGGAAATGTGGGTTCTTGCTCTCTCCCTTCTTCCAGTGTGGAAGCAGGACAGGTAAGGTCACAGAGCTGTCCTGCCCCCGCATTTTAAAATTATTTCTTTGTCATGTGATTTTTTGCAAAATTTCTCAGCCAGCACATTTCACTCAAGGGAAACCCAAAATTCATAGCCCACATGGGACACAGGAGAGAAGTACAGGAATCAAGAAGTATAAGAATTGAGAATGGGAAAGGAAGCTAATTATCTTATGAATCATGTGGAAAACTTGATGATTACTTGTACTGGGAAATTTATAAACTAAAATGTCATCATAAACCAAGATTTAGCATACTCTCAGAGTCATTTCATTATATTTTGGACATTCTTATCACAGGACTTTGGAAGACGAAATAATTTGCAAAATGTTTGTAAACAAAATTTTTATTAAAGAAACTAAATTTTTATAAACAATTTGAACAACAGAGAATGTAAAAATGACAGCCTTTCCATTTAATGTTAACATTGCTTATATATCTTATTTATTATTATGAAATATCCACAGATCCCAAACCCGGAATGAACCACACGAGACACTGGCTGCAAAAAGCAGGAGGCGTTTATTCTCACACAGGCGCCTGCGGGTGCACAGCAAAACCTCAGCCGGAGCTTTGATGAGCTGGCACACCGGGCTTTGGGGTATAGATTTTTTATATGGAACAGGTGGGTTAGGTCTTAGCTTAGCACAGCAACAGCCTTCCTATTGGTCCCTCTGAATTTAGCAGTTGAGTCACCTAGGGGGGTAAACTTGTTTTTCAACTTTTTGTTCTCAGAAAAACCATAAAATTGCATTCTGTCCTTTCAGTTCCTGTTTTTAAACCTAGTTCTCAAGTTTAACCAGTAGGACTGTCTAAAAGGAACATCTTGTGATAGGGGGCCCATTAGGGTTATCTACATGGAACATCTTGTGGTAACATTGTGCAACACCTGAGGTGCTACATGCTGCTGGAGGGGTTTTGACATGGGGGTTGGGTGAGGATGTGTCTTGCAGCTTTGAGGCCTAGGGGTTTGGTCATCTAATGCTGGGCCTGGGTCTTGAGGTCCTACATTCCCCCCTTTTTCTTTATCCGGGATATAATCTTATATCCATTGATCTACCTGCTCAGAGTCCGGTATTTGCTCAGCTGATGGTTCAGGGTGCTGTGGGAGTACTTGATATTGCTGCGCGAGTACCATAGTTTGAATTACAGACAATCTTTTTTTTATAAATTGCATTAATTTGTTAAATATGCAGGGCCCAAATGTTAAGATCAGCAGCAATACAATTAAGGGACCGGCTACAGTAGATAATATAGTAGTTAACCAAGGGGAGTTATTAAACCAGCTTTCAAACCAACTTTGGGAGCTTTGCAGAGACCTTTCCCTTGCATCTAGTCTTTCTCTAAGCTTTGTCATAGACTCCCTTACTACCCCTGTGTGATCGGTGTAAAAGCAACAGTTTTCTTTTAAGGCTGTACAAAGTCCTCCCTCCTTCAAGAATAATAGGTCCAGACCTCGTCTATTCTGCAAGACAACTTCTGATAAGGAGGTTAGGGATTTTTCTAAAGCAGTTACAGAGGTTTCTATTGCTCTTAGGTCTTGTTGGATTGCAGCTTCTAGAATCCCTAGCTGTCGGGGGCCCTCAACCAGAGCTGCAGCCCCAGTCCCAATTCCTGCCAATACTCCTGCTCCTAACAAGACTGCCAGGGTAAGGCTAATAGGCTCTCGGGTGTATCGAATCCTGCCCATGAAATGTCCTTCAAATTCCTCTGAGGAATAATAGAATAGTCGTGGGTAGATTCGGACTAACACACAAAAATCAGTGGAGGCATTGAGGATTGCCGTGGAAATACAGGGGGTCAGTCCAATGTTGCAGGCCCAATAAGTTCCGGGGGGACCCCACAAATAGTTATTTTGTGAGCCATTTGTCAGGAGGGTGGTGTTACAGAGAGGTTGATGTGACAGGGGTATATTTCCTACACAGATCCCTTGTCCTGAAACTTCAGTGATGGTGAGTTTATAGCCGGGCAGGGACATACATTTAGGATCAGGGTTTATGTTACTGTTCCAGTCAGACATTATTGCTATTCCTTCATAGTAGGGTGGGCCGAAGGTGAGACAGAGCCAACATTCCCGGGTGCGGTCTGGGTTGGTGGCATTGAGGGCATAAAAGGCTCCTTGAATCAAATCTAACAATCGGTTTTCGGTTTCAGGGAGTGTGGGTTCGGGGGAGTAACTAGAGGTTTGACAGTCTATGGTTACAATTTGAGACATGGGTGGCTCACTGGGAGGTACTTTGGGCGGACTTTTTGATTGTCTGGGAACTGAGGGAGCTCTTTGGTCCCCGAGAACAGGATTAGGTCCTATTGGGCTCATCAAAATTGGGGTTAGAGATAATTTGATTCTGAGAATTACACCGAGATCATCTCCTTTCATAAACCATCTAAGGCCCCATGTTCTCCCAGTGAGCCAGGGATCTAGCTGTTCTTTTCCTTTTTCTGTAAACTGTATCCGTAAGGGCAATGATTTGTCCCCTTGGTAGTAAGATGTAGGGGGGGGATAGCAATCAGAGGGGCGCGTACCATGGGGAGTGAAGTTTTTGAGTATTGTTATGAATTCCTTATCAGAAGAAGGTTTCCAGTGAGCGTCCCCTGTAGTTTCACAGCCCCAGGAGGAGCAAAAGTATGTTTTATAATTTCCACATCTACGTGCTTGGGTTCGGTTTCTCCCTTCTTTGGGACAAACGTAAAAGTCATGTTGACCCAGTCTGCATCTCGTTATGGGGGTAGAACAATAAGTACTGAGGTCATGTGAGTTGCCGGGAATATCCCAAGAGTCTGATTCAGCGGCTAGTTGACAAAAGTCTGGGGTCAAAATAGGCCACCATGTGCCAGGGATGTGGGCTGCTGTAATAGACCAAATTATTTTTCCGGTTTCGGAATACACCTGCCAAGTCAACTTCATGGGGGTATGGGGATTACTACCTAGGACGAGGGGAGTAGCGTAGAGAGCAAGAGTGATTAACAACGTGTAAGTCTTATCTTTAGCGGGTTTTGGGTGCGTTGCAGTTTCCATTCTGGATCCAGAGAGGCGTCTGTGGGCTCCTGCGGATGTGCAGCTTTCACGTGGGAAGCGTGGATCCAAGCGGTGATGCCGTCCACTTTGATTGCAGTGGGAGTGGTCAGCAGGATGGTGTAAGGTCCTTTCCACCGCGGTTCGAGGTTCTTGCTCTGGTGCCTGCGTACCCAGACGGTGTCTCCGACTTTGAAGGGATGTGGCAGCGAGGGGGTTTTGAGTTCCTCCTTGTATGCTGCGGCTAGAGGCTTCCAAACCTTGTTCTGGACCAACTGCAAGGCACGCAAATGAGTCTGCATAGATGGGGTGAGGGAGGCATAAGTTTCAGTTTCATAAAAGTTAACAGCAGGTGGTGGTGCACCATACAAAATCTCAAATGGGGTTAGCCCCTGTGGGCCTGGGGTGTTTCGGGCCCGGTATAAAGCTAAAGGTAGGAGTTGTACCCAGTCTCTAGTGCCAGTTTCAAGCGTTAATTTAGTTAGAGTCTCCTTGATGGTTCTATTCATCCTTTCTACCTGTCCTGAACTTTGGGGTCTATAAGCACAATGTAATTTCCAATTAATCCCCAATGTATTGGCCACCATCTGACTTACCTGGGAGACAAAGGCAGGCCCGTTATCTGACCCAATGGTCCCGGGTACTCCATACCTGGGAAAGATTTCTTCCAGTAATTTCTTTGCAACCACCTTAGCAGTCTCATGCCGAGTTGGGAATGCCTCGGTCCATCCAGAGAAAGTGTCAACAAAAACCAGAAGATATTTGTAGCCATACATACCAGGTTTAATTTCAGTGAAGTCTATTTCCCAATGGGTTCCGGGCTTATGGCCTTTTACCCGGATCCCTGTTCCAATTTTGATCTTACCAGCATTTACCTGGGCACATGCTTGACAGTTTTCTGCTTCTTGGCGCAGAAGTTGATCCCTGTTTGGAAGATATAAAGTACCTTCCCCACGCTCTAAGAGCTCCTTCATCTTTTTAGCCCCAAGGTGTGTTAGTCTGTGTAGGGACTTTACTAATTGTTTTGAATTTTTGAGGGGCATGATAGTCTTTCCTTGATATTTCCAGACATTTTTTCCGGGGTCATAAGTGGCCCCCAGTTTTTGTATGGCATCTAAATCTTTATCTTCATAGACCCAGTGTTCTTCATGGTCATCATGTGGTGGGTCTACTCGTTGGGGCAATAGAGTCACTATCAAAAGCTGTGGCCCTAGGGCTGCTTTCTTGGCCGTTTCATCTGCTAATCTGTTCCCTTTGGCCTCTGGAGTATTACCTTTTTGATGACCGGGGCAATGCATGATACTTAACTTTTTAGGCAAGAATAAAGCTTTAAGTAAGGCTAATATTTCAGCCTTATTTTTGATCTCTTTTCCTTCTGAGCTTAGTAGACCCCGGCGTCTGTAAATTTCTCCGTGTATGTGAGCAGTAGCAAAGGCATATCTACTGTCAGTGTACACGTTTAGTTTCTTCCCCTCTGCCAACTTTAACGCTTGAGTCAGCGCTATCAGTTCTGCCCGCTGAGCTGATGTTCCGCCCGGAAGTGCACTCGCCCATATTACCTCAGATTCGGTGGTGACGGCTGCTCCTGCTCGTCGTTCTCCATTGAGCAGATAACTGCTTCCATCTGTGTACCAGACCAGCTCCACATCCTTCATCGGTTGGTCGGTGAGGTCCGGCCGGGTTCCCTGTGTCTCTGCAAGAATCTGCTGACAGTTGTGAGGATCGGCTTTTCCTGGGAGCGGCAGGAGGGTCGCTGGATTCAGCGTCACCATGGGACCAAACTGAATTCGGTCGGTGTCCAATAACAAAGACTGGTAATGGGTGAGTCGGGCATTTGACATCCAGCGATCAGGCGGCTGGCGAATCACAGTTTCGATGGCATGAGGGGTTAACAGGGTTAATGGCTGTCCCAAAGTCAGTTTAGTGGCATCCTTAATCAGCAGAGCCACAGCTGCAATCATCCGGAGGCATGGTGGCCATCCTGCTGCCACTGGATCTAATTTCTTTGACAGGTAGGCTATAGGTCGCCTCCAGGGCCCTAGTTTTTGGGTTAAAACCCCTTTTGCATATCCCCGTTTTTCATCTATAAACAGATCAAAGGGCTTGGTAATGTCCGGTAAGCCCAAAGCAGGGGCTGACAGAAGAGCCAATTTGATGTTATCAAATGCCAATTGATGTTCCTTAGTCCAAGCAAAGGAGTTACCTTGCTTAGTTAGTAGATACAAGGGGGCTGCTATCTCAGCAAACCCAGGAATCCAGAGTCTACAGAAACCTGCGGTCCCCAGGAATTCCCGCAGTTGCTTGGGACTCTGGGGGGTTGGTATACTTGAGATAGTCTCTTTTCTGGCAGTTGTCAACCATCGTTGACCATCATGGAGTTCATAGCCCAGATAGGTAACTTTTGTCTGACAGATTTGGGCCTTCTTTGCTGACGCCCTATACCCTAGTAGCCCCAAAGTTTGCAATAATTTCTCCGTACCTGCCTGGCAATCTTCCTCGGAGGTCGCAGCCAGCAAGATGTCATCTACATATTGGAGCATGATTAGGGAAGGGTGCCTTACACGGAAGTCTGCCAAATCCTGATGCAAAGCCTCATCGAAGAGTGTTGGGCTGTTTTTAAATCCTTGTGGCAGTCTCGTCCAGGTCAGCTGTCCAGAGATTCCCCCTTCTGGATCTTTCCATTCAAATGCGAAGAGAGCCTGACTTTGGGGAGACAGTCTTAGGCAGAAAAAAGCATCTTTCAGATCCAGAACAGTATACCAAGTATGAGTAGGAGGCAAAGTGCTAAGGAGATTGTAAGGATTTGGCACTGTGGGGTGGATATCGCATACCCTCTTGTTAACTTCCCTTAAGTCTTGGACTGGTCTGTAATCATTAGTCCCCGGCTTTTTAACTGGTAGTAGTGGGGTGTTCCAGGGCGATTGGCAAGGTGTTAGGATGCCTTGGTCTAGGAGGCGTTTGATATGCGGCTTGATGCCCTGATAGGCCTCTCTTGACATAGGATATTGTTTGATATTAATGGGAGTAGCAGCGGCCTTCAGATGAATGACTATTGGGGGCCGTTGTTTTGCCAATCCCATTCCTCCGGTTTCAGCCCAGGCCTCCGGGTAGGAACTAAGCCAATAGTCCATGTCTTTCATAGGTACCGAGGGCTTGTCAAAAAGTTTATATTCGTCTTCCAATTTGAAAGTCAATATATGTAATGGAGTCTGGTTTGGCCCCGTGATGGAGACGCCCCCATCTTTAAAATAAATTTGGGCTCTCAATTTAGCCAATAAGTCTCTTCCCAACAGTGGATACGGACAGTCAGGCACGTGTAGGAACGAATGAGAAACCTTACCTGTGGCAAGGTGTACTTCTCTCGTGGTGGTCCACCGGTAGGGTTTACTCCCAGTGGCACCTTGGACCCACGTCGTTTTGTGGCTCATGGGTCCTGGTGTCTGTGTCAGCACTGAGTGTTGGGCTCCGGTATCCACTAGGAAGGTCACAGGTTGCTCCCCTACTTGTAGAGTTACCCGGGGCTCAGGGGGGAGCTCCTGGCCCTGACTCCTCTAATCCTCATCTAATGTTAGCAGTCGGGGAGCCCGGTTGGTATCTCTCCTGGGGTTGGGGGGTCTCTTTGGGCAGTCTTTTACCCAGTGTCCTTTTTCCTTGCAGTAGGCACATTGATCTCGGTCTACACGGGGTCTGCTTTGCTCCCTGTCCCTGTTTACTTTGTTTCCCTGATGTCCTGCCTGAACTACGGTGGCCAATATTTTACTTAGTTCCCTGTTACGCCTTTGTTCTCTTTCCCTTTCTTTTTTGTCTGATTCCTCTCTAAGCTTAAGTTCTCGTTCTTCCTGCATCTTTCTGATCCTGTCCTCTCGTTCTTCTGGAGTTTCTCTTTTGTTATATATCTTTTCGGCTTCCTTCAGTAAGTCTGCCAGAGAAAAATCTTGCAAGTTATCTAGTCTCTGCAATTTAGACCTGATATCTGGGGCGGACTGCCAAATGAAAGCCATAGATACATTTCCTTTTTGGTCCTCGCTATCAGGATCAAAAGGAGTAAACCTCCGATATGCCTCTTTTAATCTTTCTAGAAATGCTGTCGGGGTTTCTGTTGCCCCTTGGGTAGTCTGTCTTACCTGAGCCAAATTAGTGGGTCGTCGCCCTGCTGCATGGAGACCCGCTATGAGTAACTGGCGATAGAGACGTAGGTGGTCCCTACCTGCTTCAGTCGCATGGTCCCAGTTTGGCCGGGTTAAAGGAAAAGCTTCATTAATCAAATTTGGGAGTTGGGTGGGACGCCCATCGTCCCCTGGCACATTTTTGCGAGCTTCCAAAAGAACTTTTTGTTTCTCCTCTGAAGTGAGGAGAATTTGCAGGAGCTGCTGGCAGTCATCCCATGTTGGCTGATGAGTTACTAGGATAGACTCAATCAAAGAGGTTAGAGCTATAGGGTCTTTAGAAAAGGAAGGGTTATGGGTTTTCCAGTTATAGAGGTCAGAGGCAGAAAAAGGCCAATACTGATATTGGCCATTGGGGCCTCCCGTCTGTCGCAGGGGGAGAACTCTGGAGGTGTCTCCTGAGGCGGTGTGATCCCGGCGTCCCCGGAGCCGTCCCACCATGGGAGAAGGATCCGGGGGAGCATTGGCGACTGGGCCTTCTTGGTTCTCGTCCTCGGAGGATGCTTGATCAGGTTCAGGGGCTTGTAAGGGCTGGGGCTGATAGGGAGGAGGCTCATCAGTCAGCAAGTCAATTAGAGTTGAGTCCTCCGGCGGTAGAACCTTCTTTGGTGTTGTCCCTGTTTTAACTGAGGTCTCAGATTTGTTAAGAACAGGGTAAAGATGAGAGGTTTGGGGAGGGGGAAGTGGAATGAGGGGAGCAGAGGGTTTAAGGGGAGGACGGAGAGGGGGTTTGGGTGGAGAGAAAGGAGCAACCCAAGGGGGGGGGTTGGAGGCTAAGTCCTCCCAGGTAACAATGTAGGGTATCTGGTCAGGGTGTCCATGAGGACCATGGGTGAAGATTCGGGTTTTCACCTGGAAAATAAGATCAGTATTAAAAGTCCCTTCTGCTGGCCAGCTGGTGTTGAATGTTGGCCATTCTGAAGTACAGAGAGTTTTCCATTTTTTCTTTTTGACTGTCACGGACAGGTTGTCTGCTCGATCTTGAACGTCTTGCCAATGATCTAGAGTTAGGCTCAAAGGGGTTGTTAGTGATTGTCCCATGTTACTTTCAGAGAGGAAATAGAGAGACAGACACAATGACACAAAAACGAAACCAAACAGTGAGATCGCTGCGCGGCTTCGGTGGAAACCGAACAAATCAGATGGCCTGGGAGAAGTTTGTACTTCTCTTTCGCCTACAAAAATGGTGTAACCCTCGGAAACACCGGGGGCCCCAAAGAAATGGACCCTTCTGATCCCTGGGACGTCTCCCAGGGTGGCAGGGGAGAAGTCCGAGTTCGTCAACTCCTTCTCAAGCTGCCTCAGAATACTAAATGACAGAACTGCCTCAGAATACTCAGAATACTAAATGACTATGCCTAGGATCATATAGTCTTACAGACGCTGCGCGGAACAAAGAACAGATAACCAACAGGACAACAAGACAGTCAGTTTGAGCTGGCCAGCTTACCTCCCAGTGATGTCGGGTGTCCTCCGGATAGGGACCGGGATCGGAACCGGAACCGGGATCTTGGATCTCGGTGGAACCTCCACAATGAAATATCCACAGATCCCAAACCCGGAATGAACCACACGAGACACTGGCTGCAAAAAGCAGGAGGCGTTTATTCTCACACAGGCGCCTGCGGGTGCACAGCAAAACCTCAGCCGGAGCTTTGATGAGCTGGCACACCGGGCTTTGGGGTATAGATTTTTTATATGGAACAGGTGGGTTAGGTCTTAGCTTAGCACAGCAACAGCCTTCCTATTGGTCCCTCTGAATTTAGCAGTTGAGTCACCTAGGGGGGTAAACTTGTTTTTCAACTTTTTGTTCTCAGAAAAACCATAAAATTGCATTCTGTCCTTTCAGTTCCTGTTTTTAAACCTAGTTCTCAAGTTTAACCAGTAGGACTGTCTAAAAGGAACATCTTGTGATAGGGGGCCCATTAGGGTTATCTACATGGAACATCTTGTGGTAACATTGTGCAACACCTGAGGTGCTACATGCTGCTGGAGGGGTTTTGACATGGGGGTTGGGTGAGGATGTGTCTTGCAGCTTTGAGGCCTAGGGGTTTGGTCATCTAATGCTGGGCCTGGGTCTTGAGGTCCTACAATTAGACATGACAACTTAAAAATTATTTTTTAAATTTTTATGAGTCACATATTCTGCTATTGGTATTATATATGCTCTGATGGCTATCCATAAGTCCCTAAGCTCTCTCTCTCTCTCTTTTTTCTTTACACTTTTTATTTTTGATTTATTATTTTCCTCTCTGAGAGGATAATTTCATCATCTATCATTGAGTTTACTAATCCTATCTACTGTTTGATTCAGTATGCTAGTGAATCCTCCTAGTGAATTTTTCCATTGATTTATTGTATTCTTCAGCTTCATGATTTCTCCATCTCTCTCTTTAAAATCCTTTAGTCTCTTTGTTGATGTAAAAGTATGTCAGGTCCTGTCATTGATCTGAGAGAAAGGTAAACCCATACTTCAGTGCCTTGAGCAATCCCCAAGAGAATCAGAACATTAGATGTATGCTCCATTCCTTTCCTTTCTTCTCCATGCAGAAGCTAGGCACTAGGGATTTTCTCTCAACTATATGAACCTATGCCCAGGGCAAGGGTTTTTGTGAGAGGGTTTTTCTAATTTTTTTTGCCAGCTTTAATGTGGCTGGTATTGTGCTTGTCTAGGGCACAAGATCACATTAATTAATTTTAGAATTTCTCATCTGTCTGTTGTTTAACTGATGTTTCTAGGAGGGGAAGAGATACATATATTTCCTGTTGTGCCATCTGGATGACTACCCCTCTATTCCAGAGGTTTTTCTTATGATAATAAAAATTACCTTCATTTTAAATAATAGATATAAGCAATGAAAGTTTTATTTACGTTTAGTTGACATTAGGTGGATACGTAATATTACTCACAAAAATGGTCAACAAGATGACATGTGTGAGTCAGTTAAGTCTTCAAAGATTGTTATGAAAAAAACAAAAAGATGTTCAATATTCCAGGGTTCAGTGTTATGTAAAGACAATAATTCAAGGTTAATTTTAGAATTATTTATCAATTGCCTTTAAGGGGTAGATTACACCTTCATTTCTGAAAGCATAGAAGGGCTTTCCAGTCTTAGAACAGTCCCAAGTTATTTGTTTAGCCATGTTTCCACTGTTTATATAGCAGGTTTACCAGATAAACAAAAAGCTGCTTGCTTTCCAGTTTCACACTATTATGCATGATAGATTACTCTATTTTACAACCCAATCCTTAAATCAGGCACATAGACTTCTATTTTGTAGAGTTACAGGAATTAAAATTCTTATGAATAGAGAATATATACTGACTGCACAGATCACTGAGAAAGGCTGCAGGAAGACATTTTTCTCTCATAAGTATTAATTATTTCTGGAAATACAGTCAAGAAAAATATGTCTAAATCATGTACACAATATAAATTAGGCTTTCAAAACTGTCATTTTGAGAATTGAAAGGAATGTAAATAATGCATATGCTTCTAGGTCAAGAATAATTAGGACCTTTAACCAGCTATACATGTATAAACAAAAACATCCTCATATATGGCTAGAGTAGTTAGGATTAAAGAGGTCACTTCCAAATGATCAACTTGTCAATTGCTCAAAAGGACATAAAAATCCTTAACATTTTTGAATCTGCAAGCAAAAATTTACAGTAATAAGGTACTAATATTTTACATAAGTATTTAAAGTACACAGTTTATACACATAAGCTGTATATAACAAAAGACTTCTAAGATGAAAGGAGAAATAAACAAATGCATAATTAGAAGCAGAGATTTTAATATGTGCTTCAGTAATTGGTAGAAGAATTAAATAGAACACAAGAATACAGAAGTTTGAACCTGTTAACCAACATTTCCTAGTTGGATTTTATAAAACATTGCACTAACCAACAGCAGAATGTACACTATTTTTGAGATCACATAATATTTAGCACTATAAATCATATACTAGGCATACAATAATTTCACCTAAGTTTAGAGTTTCCAAGTTATATAGAATGTTCTCAGATAATAATTAAATTAAATGAGGAATCAATGACAGAAGGATTTTTTGAAAATTGTCAGTATTTTAAAACTCAACTCAATTCTAAATAACTGATGGATCAATTTAAATGGAATTTGAAAATATTTTCAATGCAATGAAAAATAAAACAACAGAATCATCTGTAAAATATTGCTAAAGCATAATTTAAAGGAAAATTAAGACAACTGTCTACATTATCAAAACTTAGTCTCAAGTAAACAAACTCACTTCCAATTTCACAGACTGAAAAAAGAAATCAAAATAGAGGAGGTAAAAGAGGGAATATCAGAGAACTAGAAAAAAGTAAGGTAATACATAAAGTTAATTAAAATAAAGGCATAACTTTTGAGATTATCAATAAAATTGATCAGCCTTTAACAGGCACATCCTCACATAAAGTGATGATACAGTTTACCAATATCACAAAATGTAGACATACAGACTACAGCTATTATCAATAAAATTGATCAGTCTTTAGATAGACACATCCTCACATAAAGTGATGATACAGTTTACTGATATCAAGAATGTAGACAATACAGACTACCGCTATTAAAATGATAGTAAGTGATTAGTATGAACAACCACTTGCTTGTAAGTTCAAAAAGTTGTAGAAACTGATATATCTCTGAAAGATTGAAAACTTAGTAAGAAATTATTTCTTAAGTATAACAAACATATTAAATATAATAAATTTCTGTTTACAAATTCTCCCACAAAAAAATATATCCAGGCACAAATGACTTTGCTGAAGATTTCTACCAAACATATGAGAAAGAAATAATACCAATTCCAAAGAAACTCTTCCAGGAAGCTGAAAAAGACAGATCACTTATCTGTTAATTCTAGAAGATCAGAATTACTCTATCTCAAAACAGACAAGACATTATGAAGAAAGCTATGAACCAATAGCCCTAATAAACATATTCAGAAATTAGAGTTTAAGCAAACCAAAATTAAAAATGTGTTAAAAAGATAATACATCAGAACCAAGGATTTATCTCAAGAACATATTTGTTTTTTAATAAGAAAATAATCAAAGTAACTCATTATATTAGCAATTAAAAATTAAAAACTATATTATCATTTTAACACTGGTAGAAAATGCTTTGGAAAAAATTCAACATCTTTTCAATTCTGATAAAATATCTTGGCAAACTAGAGAGAAAAGATAACTTCCTTAGGCAGATAAAGAGAATCTACGAAAATCTTGAACTTAACATCATACTTAGTGGTATCTGGGATCAGAAAGAGACAAACTTGTCTCCTCACCACTGCTTTTTAGCATTGTACTGGAAGACATACTTATTTCTGTAGGTAAAGATAAAAGTCATCCAACTAAGAAGTTAAAAAAAAATTCTTATAGATAACAAGATGATAAATTTAGGAAAAAACAGTGAAATCTACAAATAAGCTCTTTATACTAAAACTTCTATCAAGTTTTTAGGATGCATCTTTGAATTATAGAAATTTACACAAATTGATTTATTAACATCAATTGTATTTCTATACACTAGAAGGAAGTATTTACATATTTAAATTAATTAAATTAGTAAAATAAACATTTTAACCAAGTTAAATTAAAATTAAGCCAAAATCACAACATGTACAATTATAATAAAAATATGAAGTATATATCAATAAATCTGGTAGAAGATGTAAGCACCCTATACACTGAAGCCAAACATTGTTGGATGAAATTTCAAAATAAACTAAGTTATTGAATGGAAAATCACATCAAATTCATTAGTCAGAAGACTCAGAATTCTGTGATATTAAGTTTTCCCAAAATGATGTAAACTCATCCCCATTACAGTTAAGTCACCATCTAGAAATTGATAAAATTTTAATAAAATTCTTATGAAAACAAATATTATGGAATTTTCCAAACAACTTTGTAACAAAAGAACAGATTTAGGAGGACAAAACTTACCTAACATCATTACTTATTTTCCAGTTTCAGTAACCAGTGTAGACAAGTATGCTAAAGGAACTAATGTGCAGAGGCAAGTATGAACACACACACACACACACACATAAAACTCATGTTCAACCAAAGTACTAAGGCTAATCAGTGAATAGTCTTTTCAAATTTTCAACAATTGATTTGAAACATTGAATGTACAAATAAACCACAAAAAACTTTCATCCATACATCACACTATTAAAAAATGAATTAAAATTAGACTGCAGAGCTCTGTGAGTAATCTAAAATTATAACACATCTAGGCAAATCATAACATAAAAGCACTTTATATCCTTGCTTTAAACTAAGATTGCTTAAAAACAACACAATTTGTAATCAATGGAATAATAAATTAATTAATTAGACTTCATTATAATTTTAAAACTGCTTTTTGAAGGACATGATTGAGAAAATGAAAACATACACCATAGTGAGCAGACATTCACAAATAACATATCTGCTAAAGGTAATGCATTCATATACATACAAATGACTCAAAATTAAATAATATTGTGAATAGCATGCTTAATATGTATGTAAAAAGGCCTGAACAGGATCTTCAGCAGAAGATACATGTATAGCATATTGATACATGTATGCATACATATGTATATGAGAATATACTTAATATTATTAAGGATAAATAAAAACTATGTAAACCAATGATGGATCTATTAGAAGGGCTAAATTAAAGATTGATCATTAGATGTATTGCTCAAGTTGTACAGTTGGAATTCTCATAAATGTCTGGTGAGAATGTAAAAGGTATAACTAATTTGAAAACCTTTCTTACATCCATACATCCATATTAAAATGTTTAATCAGGTGTATCTCAGTGGGACAGCTCTTGCCTAGCATGCCAGAAAACCTGGGTTTGATCCCCAGTACCACAAACGAACATACAAACAAACAAAGAAACAAAACCCCAGCAAATGGTACCATCTGATGCAGTGATATCTCCACTAGGTGTAAAACCAAGAGAAACAAAAGCATATGACCATACAAATATTTGCATATGAATGCTCATAGACCTTTATTTGCAACATGACAAAACAAGAAACACATAAATCTTCATCAGCAGGTTAATAAATAAACAACTATGGTACTTTCATACAGTATGATCTTATTCAGTAATAAATGGGAATTATTGCTGTATATTACAATGTAGACGAATCTAAAATTTATTATTTCAAGGAAAGGGTTCAGACAAAATGGCTGTGAGCTGTATGATTCCATCAATACTAAACTGTAGAAAATCCAAACTAATCTATGTAGAGATAAAAGAACAGAGGTTGCCTTCTTAAAACAGGAGTGTGGTGTGGGGAGTGAGAGAAAGAGGAAGATGATAAATGGGCACAATGAGACTTTTTGGGTTATAGATATGTTCCTTTCCCTGATTATGATGATGTTTTCATGAATGTACATGAATATCAAAATTTATCCTTTTGTACATTACCTAAATGTCTGGTTTTCTATAAGTCAATTATACTTCACAAAAACTCTTCAAAAAAATAACATCAAAATAGAATAGTAGAAAAAAAAGATGCAGATGAAACTGGTGCATGATTTCTGGTGGCTATTTTTGTTAAACAAAAAGTGTTTCAGGCCTTGCAGTGAATTTTTAAATGGAAGCATTTTTCATTATATTTTTTATCTGATGAAAGAATTTAAGTTTGTTTATTTGAATGGACAAACTTCTTCTAGTCACAATTGAAAGCATAATTTATCATCATGTGGGTCCTTATCTAAATGCTAATGTCTTCAACTACAGATGTGCAACAGGCTAAGAAACACTTTTTTTAATCTAAAATATTCATATTGGTTTTCTATTAAAGGTGAATACTGAGGAATGAATTTCAATTTAGTAAAGGACTTTTGGTATAAAAGGTGAATTAGATATATCATTTCTTTTTTTCCATACTTTTATTGCTGTAATATAATTTTACAGAATGGCAGAATTCATTGTTATGCATTTGTACATGTGATTGATTTAACAATATGATTTAGTCAATATTGTTCTCCAGTATTTCTCTTTTACTTCTCCTTGCCCTTTTCCTTTTTCTTCTTGATAGTCTAACTACAACAATAATAGCTAAAATAATTTAAGAGAACATAGATGAATACTTATTATGTTCAACAGGTCAACACTCTCAACCATGAACTGCCTTAAGCAACAGCTGAAGAAACTTTAGGTTATAATCAGTTTATAGTTGTGGGGCAGAGGTTGGAGCTCAGTGGTAGAGCGCTTGCCTAGCATGTGTGAGGCATTGGGTTTGATCCTCAGTACCACATATAAATAAATAACTAAAATAAAGGTATAAAAAATAAGATAAAAAGGAATAATCACTTTGTAGCTCTAATTCCTCCTAGTTGCTTGCTGCTCAGAGTGTGAATACTCTCGAAAGTTGTTTTTGTTTGTTTGTTTGTTTTTTGTTTTGTATCAGGGATTGAACACAGGTACCATTAACCACTGAGCAACATGCCTGGCCTTTTTATTTATTTCTTTTTATTTTGAGGCAGGGTCCTGCCAAGTAGATATTGATTTAAAATAAAAACGCTAGATACCTAAGCTACTTCTGTGGAGGTGTTTCTTAGATTCTTTCTCTACTTACACATATATATATGAAATCTATTTGCCATGGACATATAATTTAAGGAAGAACTGTGAAAGGAAGAACTGTGAAAATCATATAGGTTGTATTTAATATCAAACATTTCTGTTACTCTCATTCTTGTTAAACAGTTGTCTTATAAGCATATAAGAAGTTGAATTTATATTGAAAACAAACAAAAACATTAATGATCATGAAAATTGGAAGATTAACATATATCAAAATAACTGTAAAAAATGTAAACCTCTGACTCCACATATTAAAATGGCATAATAATTTATTTTACTAAGCCCAGTAAATTTTAAGAATGTGGAAATTATTAAATTCCTTTGATTTGCAATCTTCCAGGATTAAGGCTCATAAAAGATTTGTTTTGTCACTTATCTTTTCAAAATACCTAGAGCAGTGTCAGGCATATAATAGGTACTGAACTTAAATCTATCTGTGTTTATCTCTTTATTCACTTGATATTATAAAATATGAGCAACTAAAAAGATAATTTGTTTTTATAAAAATATTCATGAGGTGACCTGAATTCATAATCTTTTAAAAGCTGTAGTGATAAATAAAAAAACTTCATTAACTATCTGGGATACCTAGGAAGAATGACAATAAATTATAAGCAACAAGAAGATATCTTAAATGAGCCAAGCTTTTATGTCATTTTCAAATGACAGCAATGAACTGGAAAATTATTATACCATTGAAAATACTGTGCATTAGATGCTATAATAAATCATTTACTGAAGACTATTAGAGTTTAAATTAAATTCATTTATAATTAAGTTTCAAAGAACTTTGAACATCATGCTTTATTTCAAAAATATGTTTGATGTAAATTCCTGTGTTCATCATCACATTAAAACGCCACATAAATATTGGTGGACTATGTACAAGCACTGAATGAGTTTAGCCTACTTTCTTTGCTTAAGCAGTTAAATGAAATAGGAAAATGGGGGGCTGGAATTGTGGCTCAGTGGTAGAGCGCTCGCCTAGCACGTGTGAGGTCTGGGTTTGATCTTCAGCACCACATAAAAGTAATTTAAAAAAATAAAGATATTGTGTCCAGTTATAACTAAAAATGAATATTAAGAAAATAATAGGAAAAGGACCATCTTTATTCCTTTGTTTTTTTCTTTTTGCTGTAGTAGTGGGGATTGTATCTAGCAGTACTCTACCACAGAATTTCATCCCTCACCATTTATTTATTTATTTATTATTTTATTTTTAGACAGTGTCTTGCTAAATTGCCACCACTGGCCTGGACCTTGAGATTCTCCTGCCTCTGCCTCCAGAGTCGCTGGAATTATAGGTGTGTATCACTATATCCATCTTTAGTTTTCCTTTTTATATAAAGAATAGTAAGGTAAGCATATTAAAATTGTGAATCTTGGGCTGAGGTTGTGGCTTAGAGGTAGAGTGTTTGCCTAGCATGCATGAGGCACTGGGTTCGATCCTCAGCACCACATAAAAATAAAATATTGTGTCCACCTATAACTAAAAAATAAATGTTAAAAAATTTTAAAAATGATGAATCCTTAGTGTTATTGAAGTCTTTGCTGCACAATAACAACAAAAAATCAAAAATCGGATTAACAAATATTTACCAATAAGAAGACTTTATTGATACCTCCATTTCTTACAGGGGACCTCTTTTCTATGTTGATTAGTGAGTAATATGTAGTGGATATAGCATTAGTAAATAAATTAAAAAATTAGTCTAAAATCAGATATTAATGACACATAATTCAGCTATTCTCTTCTTGCTTATTTATGCATAAGATCTCCTAAAAATAAATATCATTTATGTTTGAAAATATTAATAGAGGAAAAAGATAAATTGGTATTGAATATGAAATGGCAAAATAAAAAGTAAAATGAAAATGCAAATGAATGTAATCAGAGAAAAACATGAGTTCAACAAAAACCTGAGTTGGAGAAAAGACTAAATCTTCAATTTGTACACTTGGAGAAACTTAATGAAATATGGCTCACCTGAAAGGCAATAATCTTTTCTAATATAAAAGTCAGTGCAAGGCAATGACAAAAAAAAATAAAACCATGAAGATAGAAAGAATTTGAAGGAGGAAGTTACAGAAAGGAAGATCAAAAAGAAAATCACAGAGGTGATAACACTTAAATTCAATGGAGGAGGATCAAGGTAGAGGTTAAGTTATAGGTAGAAAGGCTAAAGATCAAATTCAAGGACAAAATGAGTGTTAGTTTATAAAGTGTTAAGGCTATATATATAGTGTCAAATTTATTATCTAGAAATTATGGAAATTAAAAAAATAAATATTTATAATGTCAGATTCATATCAATTTATTGTCTTCAATCACTCACAGTAATTCGTGTTTTATGTTTTATTTTACTTTGCTTATTTCTATGTACAAATTTTGCATGTTCTTTCTGAATTAGATATAAATATTTGTGTATTTTATGTGAGTGATTTTGTGAATCTGTATTTGGCTGACTGTCTCAAACCAAAGCACTTGATAGGAATATGGACACTTTTTTCCAGCATTGTTTAATTTTGTCTTGCATCTGAACAATTTTAAAGTGAGTTTTGTATATGTTTGCTCAGATAGGCAGAACAAATACACTAATCATCTTTGAACATGAATTGTGGATGGCATTTAGCTAACACAGAAAGATTTTTCATAATACTGTTTCTGAAATACTAAGTTGGCCTCAGATGAATGACTATTTATTAACTTAATTTGCTTATGTAGGAAGTACAAAGGATGGAGAAGTGGGTGGCCACTGGAAAGTAGTTCACATAATTAATGGGAAAGCTCTTTACAGGAAAAAAAAAAACTTTAAAAATCTTTATGAGACCATTTACTTCATGTTGGGAAACCAATTATCCCTATACTAGGATTTTTATCTCAGAGGAAGGAAACAAAACAAAATGAACAAATATAGATTTGCTGAACCAATATTATGTGCCAGGAATTAGCCTAGAGAGTTGTAACATACTCTAATATTGTAAAGCATTTAATTCATTTACAACTACCTCTCTGGGAAATAGAGACTCTTATTCTTATATTACATATGAGAAAAAAAGAACTTCAATAACAATAAAATTGCTTACACAAGTAGTAGGTTTTGAATGTCAAAAGGGTCAGGTTTCAGAGTTTGTCCTCTCCGTAGGAGTTGGGAGATGTGCCCATATAACATGTCCAAAACCTAATCTCCTTTGAATTTATTTTGATTATCAGTTTTGTCATATTTGTTAGTCTTCTGGACTATTTTTGGCATGCTACATTACTTTGAGTTGAACATGGATATTAAGTCTAAAATTTGATTGAGATTCTTGAATATACGATCTTCCTCCACCAAGGATTACTTTTTCTTCTGCCTTTCAGAATGTAGACAAGCTGTTTCTTTCTGCCTAGGGTTGGTTGCATAGTTTTAAAATGTGAAAGTATTTTATCTTAACCCTTACTTATAGAACAGGACCATTACTGAAATGTAGCCCTTCCTGGATTTCAGAGGATAGATTGGATTATTGAGCAACATATCTTCTACATCTTCAGGCTCTGAATTCCACTTTGGTATACTTACCACCATGTGGCTGCTAAAATTTCTGTTAAGCCTTTAACCTCCTCAAGTACCAATTTCTACCTAGGGACCTATCAGTATTTGTACCATAGGTATTAGTGAAAACCTTGGGAGGAATTTGTACCCAGATTTGGGGACTCATATAGCTGATATCCATTGTTCTCAGTGATGTTTACCCTCAAATCACAGATTTTTGGGCATCCCTGAATTCCAATCTCTTTCTCTTTAGCTTAGTATAACTGCAGCTTTCTGCATGGAACTTTCTACTTTCTTTGCCAGGAGTATCAAAGATTTCTCTCAGGGAAAAAAACAAAAGGATGGTGGAGCTTACCTTCTTTCCTTCAGGCCTTAGAGACTCTCCCACTCTGCCTGCAGGGGTTATCTACACTGGCTTCAAATAATAGAAGTGTGCATTTCCGTAAGAGACTTGTTTAGTATAAGCTACATAGTTTTGGCTGGTATTGGAATTCCTTTCTGTAAAACTCCTTTAATTATATATATTCTAATTGTCAGAAAAGTAACTAAAACAGAAAGGGAATAAAATGATAGCATTTATGAAAAATATTAATTTTAAAGGTGAATATTTCTCTATTGGTGGAAACTAAATTAAAAATTAAGTGTATGAAATTCCTATTTTAATTAAACAATGCATAGTGGAATTCTTATAGTATTAGTGTGTTACATTCAAAAAAGCATTGAAGTAGTGGCCAAAAAAATCATTCTTATTTATTGATTGTTTTTTATCTAGGGCAAGTATTAATCTTCAGTTTCCTATTAATTATTTGTAATTTACACATTTGCATTTAGAATATGGTAATTAATGTTTATCTGTTCAACATTTTATTCAATAGCACTGCCTATTATCTGTCAGGTTCCTTTCTTATTGTCAAGGATAAATCAAGAAGGAGATAAAGTCATGTTTTAGTCTGTTTTTTCACTGCTGTGACTAACAGATCTGACCAGAACAATTGTAGCATGGAAGGGTTTATCTGAGGGATCAGTCCGAAGAAGGCTGGCTCCATTCCTCGGGGCTCAAGGTAAGGAAGAAGAACATCATGGTGCAAGAGTGGGGCAGAGAAAAATAGCTCATATGATGATCAGTAAGCAGAGAGAGTCCACTCTCCAGATACAAAATATATACCTCATAGCCTCATCACCAATGAACCACATCCTCCAGCCATACCCCATCTGCCTCCAGTCACCACCCAGTAAATCCCATCAGGGATTGACTCACTGATTACATTGAGCCTATAACCCAATCGTTTCTCCTTTAATCCTTCTTGCATCATCTCACATATGAGCTTTTTGGGGACACCTCATATCCAAACTATTACAAGCCTCTCCATGATTTCTTAGCTGATAGACTTTAATAAAGAAGAGAGAAGATAAATCAGCTAAAATTTGTAAATAAGACCACTTTGAAAATTGTGGGAACATGACTGGTCAATATAGAGATCAGAGTAACATTAAGAGGACATTCGCAAGTAAATATTTGTTTAACACAAAAAACAAGCACAAATCATAGATACCTTTCAGCAAACTATGTTAGAGAGAGAAAATAATTTCAAAGATTTTGAGAAAGTTTTTCTAAGCCTGAAAAAAAATTAGTGTCATTAAAATATAATAAACTAGGAAGAAAGCAGTAGAAGAAGAAAATAGTGAGTAGTCTGTTCAATATAATATATTGCATAAATCTAGTAAGATATTGATAAATTGTTTGGTTTCAATTTGAAATGTAATGGAATTTTGAGTGACATTGCAGATAAGTAAATGATATAATGTGACTTATATAAAAATTAAGTCACTCTTAAAATTATAGGTTTTGTTGTAGTTTTTTAATGAAATTTAAATTTTTGCCAGCTTAGAGCAACTTGTTATACAATTTACTTTAACTAAAGTATGTTTTTTAAAGCCTCATGGTAACTGCAAAGCAAAAATTACAGATAGATGTGCAAAATAGAAAAATAAAGAATCAAAACATACCATTACAAATAATCAGCTGAGCTCAAATGAAGATAAGAAGATAGGAACAAAGGAAGAAAGGATTTACAAGACAAGCATACAAAAAAATGAGAGGAGAGAAACCTCCACTCACTGTGAGGTCAGCTTACTTTGATGGTAAAGTCAGACAAAGATATTACCAGAGAGAGAGAAGAAGACTATGGGTCAACATCACTGATGAGTATTAACATAAAATTTCTCAAAAGAATACTAGCAAACTGAATGCAATCACACACAGAAAACTATCTTAAGCCACCATCAAGGGAGATTTTCCTCAGGCCTACTAAGACTCTTCAACATAAGTGAATCAATAATAGTGATATATCATAGAACAAAATCATATCGTCATTTCAATAAATGCAAAAAAATTATTTGACAATTCAATCATTTCATGTATAAAAACTCTCAACATATAGAAGGACTGTATATATAGTATATATAGAAGGACTGCACTTGAACAAAATAAAGACCTTTATATTAGTTGACTTTTCATTGCTGAGACCAAAACACCTGACTAGAACTCACATTTTCAAAGGACCAGTTTATAGTCAGCTGATTCCATTGCTGTGGGCCCAAGATGAGGCAGAAGGGAATCTAGAGGAAAACTGCTCACCTTCTAGCAGAGAGCAAATGAGAGGAACCAGGGACAAAATATATAATTCCTAAGGCAGGCCCACAGTGACCTCTTCCTCCAGTCATGCCTCTCTTATCTCCAGTTACCAGCTAGGAAACCACTCAAATTATTAATAGATCATTGGATTAATCCACTGATTAGGTCATAGCTCTCATGATGTAATAATTTCATCTTCATAAACACAGGAGCTTTAGAGAATGATTTATATCCAAACCATAGCAGTCATCTATGACAAACCCACAGCTGATATCATACATGCATGTTGGTGATTTCAGTGGACTGCATTTCCATAAAATTAGAATTTGGTCTTTTTGTATATCTGTTTTTGTAAGTTGAATGTTTAATTTGCTTTGCAACTTAAAAATTTCTACATGTGAATCTTATCTATATAGAAATTGTTAATGTGGCTTTAAAGAAGCTATTCCAAAGTAGTGGGTTTTAATGAAGTTCACTGTTTTAAAAAAGAAGAAAATATTTGGATTTTAGGTGTGATGTAGAAGTTATAGTTACAGTTACACATATTTGTCTTTGTATACACATTATTTTCACCCTGATGGTGAATTTAACTTTGCTTTTTTTTTTTTTTTTTTTTTTTTTGGTGCTGGGGATTGAACTCAGAGCCACATTCCCACCCCTATTTTGTTTTTTATTTAGAGACAGGTTCTCACTGAGTTGCTTAGCGCCTTGCTTTGGCTGAGCCTGGCTTTGAACTTGTGATCCTACTGCTTCAGCCTCCTGAGCTGCTGGGATTGCAGGGATCCACCACCAGCTCCTGGTGGATTTGACAAAGTCCCATCCTCTTTTAAAACCAAGAAAATTGTCACCCACACTGCTCTTTTGTGAAGTGGATATGATCTCAGCAATGTGGGTAAGAATGGAGTAAAGAGAAACTATAGTGTGCTAGTAAGAGTTGATGCTGATTTAAATTAGGCTGAGAGGAATTGGAGATGGAAAAAAAAGTATATAATTCAGGATATATTCTAGAGTTAAAACCCTTTTGTTATGGAATTGAATGTAAAGGAAATCAAGAGTAATTTTTTTTGCATTTATTTATAAAGTTATATTTTAATGCTTTAAACCAAGTTTAAATAGGCAAATTTAATAATATTTCTAAACACTAATACAAATTACATTGGGAAGTCTTTACATATAATGTGCCACTGAACTGTAGATGTAAACTAACACTTTATTTATATATTGTTGACTCCAGAATTACTTCCACTATACACCCCAACATAAACAATCATTTCCATTTGAGTGATTAGCTACTAATCAATATAGCTAAGCATAACTGATTCAAATTTATAATATTGGACTGGAAAGCATGAATCTACATTATGAAATAATCCTGCACAATTAATCATGAAGATCAGTTTTCAACGGTCCTCTGAGGTCAGATTTTATTTATGATAATGGCATCCATTGAAGATAGCCTTGTCTTTCTTTGACAAAAAAGTAAACTATTTATGATGTCATGTTATAAAGTGTGAATTAAACAGCATTTAACAGTTAAGAAAATTCTTGATTTAATATATTTTAGTAATTCTGAGAATTTAGGCCTTGAAATTATTATAACCAAGCATAAAAGCCTGATCTTTTTGAAATATATATATAAATATATATATATAATATATATTATATATAATATATATATATATATATATATATTATATATATAATATATATATATATTATATGCTTTATTTATTTATTTATTCTCTATTTCCCATATACTTTATTAATTTTAAATTAGTACAAGAATGACACAGGTTATACTAGGTAATTTCAATATGCAATGGCAAAAGTGTGTTCTGAATAACCCTTTTATATAAGAGCCATTATATTCAAAAATTAATTAGAAAAAAAAAGTCAGGGCCAAATGAGGATTAATGGTAATTAAGTGCTGAAGGATTGGGCAAGATATGTGTAATTAGCCCTTTCATGTATGCTTGGGACCAGACACAGGCTTATGACTTGCAGGTCAATATTAAACTGTCCCAATTATGAAGCAAGCAAAGGATTCCTGATATTCTTTCTTGTTATATTTCAAGAAACAAATGGGACTCAGTAAAGATATCTTAAAACATGTTTTAAAAGTTAATATATTTTTAAATTGTTCAGAAATTAGATAAAATATTTACTATTGAAAGTCTTTCTCCATTATTGCAATCTGTAAATGTTAGACAGACTATGTTGACTGACTAGTTATCGTAAGATATTCTCTCTCTGAAAAATAATTCAAAATTCTGAATTAAATATTTTCTGAATTTTTTTCCAAACTATAAAAGACATGACTTGAGAGAAAGTGAAAGCTGGAAAGAAGAGTACTGAACACAGCTGTCACCAAAGTACTAAAGCTACTGTTGCTCTAATGGGACAGGTAAAACTCATTTAACTTTGTATTTTGTTTTGCAGAACAGTGTCCAGGAACTAAAGGGAGAAAGAGAGAAAGAGAGAATTTTAATATTATATTTTTTTAGTTATCAGCGGACACAACATCTTTGTTTGTATGTGGTGCTGAGGATCGAACCCTGGGCGTACACATGCCAGGCGAGCGCACTACCGCTTGAGCCACATCCCCAGCCCAGGTGGAGAGTTTTATAGTAAGCAAGCTTCCATCAAAATGGGACCCTCAATGTGAAATCTAACCAGAAATAAACACGTTATCTTCTACATGGTCAAAAACTAGTATGGCAATTTGTAAATCAATGGATGTGTAACTGATGTGAATCTGCAATCTGTGTATGGGGTGAAGGTGGGAGTTCATAACCCACTAGAATCAAAGTGTGGAATATGATATGTCAAGAAATTTGTAATGTTTTGAACAACCCACAATAAAAAATTAAAAAAAAATAAAAAATAAAAAAATAAAAAAAAAATAAAAAAAAAAAAAAATAAGTTGGCTGTACTCATCTCTGGACTTTATATTCCATTCCACTGTTCTATGTATCTTTTCTTTTTTCTTTTTCTTTTTTTTTTAGTTCTAATACTGTGCTCTTTGGGTTGCAATAGATTCACAGCATAATTCAAAGTCAGATACTGTGATGCCTCTAGTTGTTTTTTTTTTCTCAAGAAAGCTTTGGTTTTTTGGGATCTTTGGTGATTGTGTACAAATTTTAGGATTGTCTTATCTGTGTGTAATGATATTGAAACTTTGATGGCTATTGCATTGAATCTATCATGAAAATGATGAAGTCCTGTTTAGTGCAACAACATGGATGGAACTGGAAGACATTATGAAGTAAAATAAACCTGAACAAAAAGACAAATGTTGCATGATCTCATTCATATATGGATCTAAAAATGTTAATCTCATAAGCCTTGAAGGTAGAATAGGAGTTAGAAGAAGTTGGGGGAGGAGTTTGGTGGACAGTTTGGTCAATAGAAATATTACTACATTTAGAATGGGGGATAAATCTAGTGTTCTATTGCATAGTATGGGGATATTTAACAATACTGCATTGTAGATTTACAGGTAGCTAGAAGAGAGGATTTAGAATTTACTCATGATAAGTAAACAATAAATATTAGAGGTGATGGATATGCTAATCACCCTGATCTAATCCTTATGCATGTATACTTGAATCAAATCATCATGTTGTGCCCCATAAACACATATAATTATGTGTCTTCAAAAAATTAAAAATGCATATTAATTGATAATTTCTTGGTTATTCTTAGATATAATTATATTTTTAAATAAACAAAAAGAAAAATACACAAAGTAATAAGAGATCAGAGTAGAATATGAAACAATGATTATGATTAATTATGTTTCCTGCTCCAGAATGAAAATCAACATTGTTTAAGAGAAAAAAGTCATGAGAAAATGCTTTACATATTATTTAAAACAGCATACAACTATGATATACTAAATTATACATTCAGTAATTACACTTTTATGTACATAAATAATTATAAAATACTATGAATACCTAAGGGGTCAATATGGGATACATAAATGATTGTAAATACCATATTCAAGGATTGGAAGAATAATACAGACACTAATTTGTAACAGAATGTTGTGTAATACTGATATAATCCAAATTTCAATGCTTGGGGTTTTTTTTGGACATTGAAAAATGAGATTCTAAAATCCTTGAATAAGAATAAAATATAGCATTGATTATAAGAAAAAATAAGACATATTTAAAATATACTAGTGGGTAGAGATGTAGCATAATAGAGAACTCAAAAATAGAACAAGTTATAAGAGAAACATATCATTTATGTAAATTAATGCTTATAAAGAAATAATAAATAAATAAATGATTTTTCAAGAATGCTGCTGAGACAACTGGACATCTGTAAAAACAAAGAAAATGGCCCTGAATGCCAACCTCACACTGCACAAGGAATTGGTTTTAGGTAAAATAAAGGTACAACTTATGAAGATAAAACTTTAGGCTATTAAAAAATATGTTTATAAATTTGGAATAAGAATGCATTTTAAAAGAAACAAAATGAACTAATAAATAAAGGAAATTTTTAATAAATTTGAGGACATTAAGAACTGATAGTTATCAATATCATTAAATCTATAAATTCAGGCCACAGATTAGAGAAGATATTTGCTTAAGATATCTTAAGCATAATTTACCAAATATTAAGATATTTGGTAAATGAGGTATTGGTGCTAGAAAAGAACTTCTATAAAGAATAATTTAAAATTATGAAAGAAATTGTCATGTTCATACAATAATATTATAGCAATGCAAATGTTGTGTATGCTAAAATGGATGTATTTAAAATATTGTTTCAAGAGAAAAACAGCTCAGGAGATTTTATAGAACATGCTTTAAATTATGTAGCACTTTAAAATGTCACAATTAAACTTCATTGTTTAAGATTGTGTGCCTGGGTTCTAAAACCCTAAAGTAAATTGGTGTTATATTGAAAATATTGTTATTGTCCCTGATCTGCCATGAGAAGAGTGTGTCTCAGATTTGTGATTGATCCAAGAAGAAATTTGAAAATAGTTATGCAGTACTAAACCAGGTTCACATTCTGGACCCTAAGCAAGCACACCAGAGTTGTAACCAACCAGTTTACTAATTAGGAAGAAATAAACACCTACAGGGGAAAATTCCAAAGTGTTTGTGGGTGATTTCTTTCACAATATCATTGCAAAACGATTGCTCAGTAAAACATACTAGAAGAATCAAATGCAAGAGATTAATATTGCCATTAGTGGAAAGTGTTAAGTAAGGCATGACAGAGGCAATGGCATTTCACCTGGACCTTGAAAGATGAGTTGAGTTTTGGACTAAATTGGTTAGCTTTTTATATTTTCAATTCAATCAGTATAATGGAGTATGGAAAATTCTTGATTGGCACTTTAAATTACATTGGTAGCACATTTGGAGAAAAGCATTGGGAGGGAAGTTCTGAAACAGTTATCAGAACAATGATGAGTGATACAGTAAAGCTCGTTTTCTTTTTTTTTTTAATGAAAATCTGATTTTGCAAAACAGTCACTTTTTAATTTCAAATCATATAGCAATTCTTAAATAAATTTGCAGTTTCTGTTGCTATACTCTGGAATGTTATCACTTTATGTGTGCTTATGTCAGTTTTTCTGTATTGTCCCACTCCCACACACTGTCATCTACAAGGACTTACCCCTTTGTAATATTTTTTAAAGCACTCTTCACCTCTTTATATCACCAATTATAAATGTACCAACAAACTGATTTGTATGAACACTTGTTTAATGTTTTCTCTTGTTATTTAATGGGTTCTAATTAAGGCTAGTAACTGCCAGTTTTGATTCCTATTATAGAATGTCTGGACCACAAATGGATTTCAATAAAAACTTAAGAATGTCATCAAAGAATACAAAGGACACAAGCTTTGAAGTGAGTGGATCTGGGTATACAAAAGCTGTTTTATCTTTTATTGAGTTTAGATTTTAGATAATGTGTTCTTATTTTGATATCCTCAATTTTGTCCTATGCAAACTTGATATAGTAAGATTTGGAGAAACATGTATAAACATCTCAGATAAACAGCGGTTATCATTATTATTTAAATGGTTTATAGTACATGTAGAAATTTTAGAAACAGAAGAGGCACATATGCAGTCTCTTTGATTTTTCAATTTACTATAAAAACTCACAGGACAAAAATTCCTTTTGAAAGAGTAAGGTCATTTGAACAAACAATATGTCCTTCCATAGTCTTCTGCATAAACAATTAGTTTCCCCACGATCATTGCAAGTATATTCTAGCAGTAGATTGATAACATTGACCTGTATGTTCATCACTTCTGTAACCTAAACACCATTTTTCTGTGGTTGATTGTTTTGCTTACTTAAAGCATTAAAGAAAGAACATAAATGGAAATAAAATAATTCAGAAAGACATTTTTTGCAATTCAATTTTTCTTAAGAAATATATTTTTCATTCCATTATGTAATTATAACACTTAAAGTCTATCCTGAGAATTAGACATATAGTTGCATTTTTCTCATTTATATTCTAGAAAGTGAGCTTTCCTGGATTTTCACCTCTGCTCTCTTATGATCACCCTTCATTGTAAAAGAATTTTCTCATTGACCTCGAGCTGCCTGGCTATTTAGGAAGCAGAAATAAGGAGAGTACAGTTTATTTGTTAACTCATTTTCTTGAATTATGCAGCAGTGCCTTGCTGTGGTTTAATTTAAGCTAATAGCATTTCTTTTAATGCTGCTACACAAATAAGATGCTAATAATTTAGTCTTTATCTACCACCCACTTGTTTTCCAAATATGAGATTATATACTTGAGGTGAAAAAAAAGAAGTGTAGGCGCTTTCGTTAGCTAAGTAATATTCATATGGAAAATGACCATTATTTCCCCTCAATATCTTCATCGTACTTAATATATAAGACAACTCTAAACACTTTAACACTGTCCTTCTTGTTCATGGAAAATAAAAGTGGTGCACTATGTCAGTGCAGCTTTAAAACAGCTGTGCCTCCTAACAATTCAATCCACCCAAAGATAATTTCTATTAATCTGAAACAAAATCATATTTCTATATACATTATATGATTTTTATAATATAAAATTTACTCTTGTTGGCATAGGATTCTGAGAAATGTGTATAAAGGTAAGCTATGACCATCTCAAACAAGTACCATAACTATTACCCCAAACAGTTCCTAACACTGCCTTTCTAGTCACCTGCTAACCCTAAGATCTCTGAAAAACACTGCTATGTACTTCATAGATTAAGAAACACATTTTACAAAATCATACTCATTTATTACAGAATATTTCTTATTTTTATTCTCTTTAAACTTTGCAGATTTTCACACTCCTTTTGCATTTAATTGAAAAACCATTGAATTTTATGAGATTTTTACTTAATCAGCATTCCCAGACTGATGCTGTACAGAACATGTTTTTGCAGGATATGACTTAATATGTTATAAAAAGAAAAAGTGCTTCAGATTCAAATAAGTTCATGAATGAATTGAATCATTTATTGTTTAAAGATTACTGTTCCTTTTACAATGAAATGTTTACAGAATAGTTTCTATCAATCATTTCAATGTCAAATAAGACAAAGGACATAAGAAGCAACTGTGAGATACACATATCAGTTCAAAGTATTAAGATGGCAGAACAAAGAATCTGAAATTGGGACTCAAAATCAGAAATTCTGAATGTCCTTGAAAATCATCAACATATTAACAATATGAACACAATACAAAGAAGACAGTGTGGACTAAATTGAGTGGAGTCTTATATTCAAGATGAAATGGTGCCATTGATTGTTTACTTTTTCCTGGTCTGGGTAAGTATCCTCTGCTACAGTGAATGCACACTTACACAATATCCGGGAATAAAGTTTTGTTGAGGTGCATTTACTCAAAGTGGTCATAGGATCTTGTCACATGCAGTTGTCAACTTCCAGTTCATACTACTTTGTCCAATTTGAAGTGCAAGTTTAGGGATGATGTGCAAGAACTATGCTCTGATGTTGTTGTACCTGACTTTAGATAAATCTATATTATTTATCTGACATGTGGATATTTTTGATTAAAATAAAAACACATAATCAACTTTGATATTAAAAAATATAAAAATATGCTTTTAAAAGAAAGCATATATGACCCTCTTTAATGACTTCTATTTTTTCCAATAAAAAACATTCATTGTTATAAAAATTTCCCTCCTGCTATGCTGCATAACTCCTGCTATGCTGAATAAGAAATATATATATATCAATGGTAGTTGTATATCTATTAAACAATAATAGTAGGACGACGTCAGGCTAGTGGAGAGGATTTTTTTGCATGATATAAAGGATGAGAAAGAGAGAGAGAGAGAGAGAGAGAGAGAGAGAGAGAGAGAGAGAAGAAACAGAGAAAGTGAATCATAGTATTTCCATTATGTTTTCATTAGAATCATTTACAGACCACAGAATATGGGTGGGAGCATGGGATTGGGGAT
Organism: Marmota monax; assembly: GCF_021218885.2. Lineage (NCBI taxonomy): Eukaryota > Metazoa > Chordata > Mammalia > Rodentia > Sciuridae > Marmota > Marmota monax. Next base: position 18,391,272 of record NW_026694084.1, on the reverse strand, counting down.
GCAAATATTAGATCTTGAGAAGACCAGGTAATTTTGGCAAATTGTAATATTGGATAAGAGGAGAGAGAGAGAGAGAGAGAGAGAGAGAGAGAGAGTGAGTTGGGGAGGATTATTGATTGGTGCTTGGAAGAAAGAATTTCCTAAGGCTACTGAAAATAGAATCAACATTTTAAGATCTCATAAAGGAAAGGAAAGGGTCATGATCACTTAACATGGAGGGGAAATATGTCATAATTTGGATCTTTGGATAAAATCAAAAAAGTTTAAACAATTGAGCCAAAATCATAGAGAAGATGGAGTTAGTACATAAAGATCTGAAAAATTTAGACATCTATACGTGTGTATATATGTAAATAAAATGAAGTAAGGGAACATAAACAAGTGAAACAATATATGAAAGATAGAAAACAAATGTACATTCTATAGAAAAAGATATAAAAATTGAAATTTCAAAAATAAACTGGTTATAATTAAAACTAGATTAAACACTGCAGCATAAGATATCAGTGAACTTGAAAGTATGGTGATAGAAAATGCAAAATTCTATTCTTGTAATTTCTGGTTGACATTATACTAAAGATCATAGACAGTTCTGTAAGACAAGAGAGATAGTCATATACATTACAAAATAATTAAAGGTGTTCATATTCCCAGATAATATTATTGTTCATGTGGAAATTTAGGAACAATCTACTAAAAGAAATTAGAACTAAAAAGTAAACTTAGAAAGATAATAACATACAAGACTAATAAACAAATGTCCTTTTTATTGTAATATGCTATTAATTAAACATCAGAAATTGAAGTTAATATAATGCTACTAATAATAACTTGAATAACACATACCTTGCTATATAAAGTAATAACATACATGAGGAAAAAATTTATAAAACACACAAAAAACTTATTAACTGAAAACCATAATCATAATGTTGGGAAGAAATTAATGACATAAGAAGACGGAGAGAAATATATCATGTTAGTGAATTACAAAATGTACTATTATTATTATTATTATTATTATTATTATTATTATTATTTTTGGTGTGGGGATTGAACCTAGGGATGCTTATCCACAGAGCCACATTCCCAGCCCTTTTAAATTTTTTATTTATTGTCAGGGTCTTGCTAAGTTCCTGAATCTGAATTCACCATCCAGGATCCTGCCTCAGCCTCCCGAATCACTGGGACTGGAGGAGTATGCCACTACACCTGGAAAAATTCAATATTTTAAAGAGTTAAATTCTCTTTATACAATAAATCCGTAAATCAATGTAAAACAAGCAAAATCCATTGTCATTTTTGTAAATATTTACAAGTGATTTTAAAATTTATATAAAAATTAAAATATCTGCGTGTACTCAAAGCAATTTTGAAAAAGAAAAATAAGATTTTCACTGCCACCTTTCAAAACTAATAATTCAAAGTAACTAAAAGTGTTTGATATTTATCTGTCAATAGCAAAATGGATCAGTGTTACAGAATAATAAGTACATAAATTGTTTCATACAGAGAAATGATTTTTGACAAAGGTATCAATGGAATCCAATGATGAAAAGAAAGTACAGTTTCAACAAGTGGTGGTGAGAAAATTAAATAGTCTTATATATAAAAGACCTCAATTACTAGCTGATACCATACAAAAATTAATTCAACATGGGTTACATAGCCTTTATTTATAAAACTATAAGAATATAAAAGGGAGAAAAATTTTTGAATTTATGTGAATTTCTATTATATTTTATATAACTCACAAAATGACAAAACATAAATAAACAACAAATTGTCCACAAAAAAATCAAGCCTTTTGCATTTAGAAAGATACTCTAAGAAAATGAAATCTCAAACCATTGGGATAATATTTGCAAGTAACAGATGATAATGGATTTGTGTGGTGAGCCGCTTCTGCCGTTTCTGCAGACTATGGTCACCATTACAAGATGGCGCTGGCTCCGCTGTGGTCTGTGACAAACAACTCCTTATTTGGGAGAGTTGGCGCATGCTTTTTCACCACCCTATGAGAAAGCTCCACGTGGCAGCTTCGAATTGGGGCTTGAGATGCTTTATTAAGGCTGGGAGGGGCATCCGAAAGAGAGAAGAAAAAATATCAGGGCCTGAATAAACTGCTGAAAGAAGATTCCTGAGTTGCGTCTTCCTTGCGGGCAAGGGGTCGCGACAGATTTGCATCCAAAATTTAAAAAATATATAATATATATATACACACACACACACACACACTTACACATACATATAACTCAAGAATAAGAAAACATAAAACCTAGTTAGAAAAATGAACAAATATGTTAATAGGAAAATGCAATTTCAAATTGCAATGAATGGCAGAGGATGTAGTTCAGTAGTAGAGCACTTACCTAGCCATGTGCAAGTCCCTGGGTTCAATCCCCAAAAGTGAAAAATAAAAAGAGGAGAAAGAAAACTGCAATGAAAATTCAATAAACACTCTTAGAAGGAGTAATTAAGCACTTTTTCAAAGGATAAATATAAACTCATTAGAAGACCTAACAATTCTACTTTTAGAAGGTTGACCCAGAAAAATGAAAACATGTTCACACAAGGAATTGCACATGAATGGTTAAGATAGTTTTATACAGAAGAGCTCTACACTGGAAGCATCCCAGAATGTCCATTAATTTTCAAATAAATGGTATAAACAAAAATTATGATAAATATACACAAAGGAGTATTTCTAAGAAGCAAAATGAATAAATTGTGTGTATAATAGAATGAATAAATTGGTTAGGCAAATGTTAGTCATAAATAATGGGAAATCCAGAAGCCAATCAACTCATCATGGCCCTTGGCAAACAACAACATATTCTCAGGGTATCTGGAAGACTGTGTGCATGCTCAAGAGACATCATAGACTGTCTAAGTTATCTGTTCACCACTGTTTAAACAAAGCCCTAGAAAAAGAAATTTATCAAGTCTTCAAATGTTTAATGGTAACTCCATCTCATATATAAATTGCTTAGTCAAAAGTTGTTGGTATTATTGGCTCACTGTAAATAAATATATTCTTTAACAAATCACTAGATGCCAACTGAACTAAGATATGTTGAACCAAGATCAACTAATAGGAAACAAGCTTAAAAAAAATCAAATCAAATAAATAAAATAGCTTAAAAATAAGCAAAGATAGTATTTGTTTTATAAAATAAAATATTTTAAAAATAAATAAATAGATAACTGCATACTGCAGGTGATACAGACTCGATTGCATAGAAATTTTCAAAGAAATGAAACCAACCAACACACACACACACACCAGGAACAACAACAATAAGAAATTAATGGATCTTCATTAACAAGAAAATCTACAGAGTTTTACTCAGCCATTAAAAAGAATGAGATTATGTCAGTTGCTGATGAATAAACCAAACTGTAGAACATCATGGTAAGTGAAATAAGCCAGATTTAGAAAGTCAAGGGTAAAATGTTTTCTCTCCTCTGTGAAAGCTATAGAGAGAAGAAAGGGAATTTAAAAAAGAGAAAAAGAGGTCATTAAAATAGAAGAGAGATCAATAGAGTAGAAGAAATTATGCTATGTCCACTTACAAATATACCACCATGATTCCCAAATACATATATAATAACAATGCACTAAATAACATAATAAAAATAATAATAGCAACAACTGTAGCAGCAACAATAGAAGAAAGATCAATAGAGTAGAGCAACAGAATCACAGAGGGAATAGTGGAGTGTATGGGAAGGTACTCGGGAATGAGACTGATCAAATTATGCTCTGTGCACAAATAGGGAGAGTGTCAAAAATAGAGGTGAGAGAAAAATAGACAGAAAAAACACTTAAGGATATAATTGTCCCAAACTACCTAAATTTGAAGAAAACCATTCATCTACACATCTAAATTGCTCAATGAAGTTCACATAGGGAAATTTAGAGATCCTTACCTAACTCTAACTCCATCGTAGCCAAACTGTTGACTATAGGAACAACAGGAGAGAGACTTCAAAAAAAGGGAACCTTAGCAGTAACTCAATGAATACCTCACTTCTCATCAGAAATAGATCAGAAGACATTGGGATCAGTTATTCAAATTGCTCAAAAAAAGAATAGAACAGAACAGAATCTCTCAACCCAGAATTCTATATATTGCAGTCATTTTTTATAGTGAAAATCCAAATAAACACATTCTAAAGTGAAAAAAAAAAGACAGGATTTGTGATTAGTAGGTTAGCCTTTCAGGAAATCCTAAAGGAATTCTCAATACTGAAAGAAATGATACTATACAGTACCTCCAATCTACCTACACAAAATAAAAATCACCAGTAAACATAATATTATAGGTAAATTGAAAATGCGGTATACATAAATGCAGAAAGATGAATTTTAACCAGTTACTCATATAACACACAGAAAAAAAAATCAATGAATCATAAAACTAAATCTAAGAACTAAAATTAAATATTTTATAATAAAACCTAGGAGTAAAATATTCATGACTTTAAATTAGGCTAAAGCCTTAGATAAAACACTGAAATAAATCTTGAAAAAAAGAGGTAAATTGGATTAGACTAATATTTATTAAGTGATTTCAAAAGATAGAATTAAAAAAATAAAAAAGATAAACCATGGTTTTCTAGTGCATGTTGTTTGGTATGTATGTCAATGCTTCTCAGCTACAGATTCAGGGTGTCTTTCTCCTTCAAAACCACATGCCCAAACTACAGCCTGAGGTCAATAATGGACTCCCAATTCCAGAGAGCACTGCAGAGGTGTTGCCTCATGTGGTCCACACAAGCTTAAGGACTGACTTTCTGGGATTTTATTTTCTAGGAGGAGCTCCAGATAATGGTCTCCCTGCCTCTCAGAGCTAGAGCTAGGTATTCAGGGATGCTGTTTTGGATTTCCTCAGGACAAGTAGACCCTGGGAATCCCCATTCTGAGAATTCTATACAGGGAGTTGATGCTTGAGATATTCAGTAACCCAGTCTTGCTGAGAATTCCACTTTCCAAGTCCAAACTCATCAATCTGATAAAGTAGGGAGAGGAACAATGTAGACAGTAGAGAACACAGCTTGGGCCCTGTCCAGATAAAAGTAAGGAAAGAATGGTAAAGAGTGTTCACTGTTACTTTATTCATCAACATTCTCTGGAAATCTTCTAATCCCATATAAGAAGGAAATGAAACAAACCATATTGTGGTAATTCACTGTCTTCTGGAAGCAAATTTAGATAGATCCTCATACCTTAAATTTATGAGAAATTTCTCTTAGGATCAACCCTTGCAATGGGAAAATAAAGTAGATTGGGCAGAGGGAAGCTTGTACTACCGCACAGGGATTCTGGGGTTAGGATGCTCTTTGGAGTTGTCCACAGTTTAAAAAAAGGTTCTGGCCTTTGGATCATGGTATACAAGTGATTCCTGAAAAGCATGTAACATCTTTAGACAAAGCGGGCCCCAATAAGTCTGGTTGTAAGGGCAGCTGTCATTTGGCTCCATCAGCCATGGCCAAACTTCTTGCTGAATGTGAAACACTTGTATCACACCACAATCTCCATAACAGCATAACACTGAAATACCTGATCCACTTCCGTGCACAGATTGTAGAAACAGCTCTTTCTGAATTCTCATGTATCACTTTTTTCCTTACAAAAGGAAGATGCAAGAATTAATTTCAGATTCTAATTATTGTCTCCTCTCTTTACTATTATCTCATCCCATCTGTTATGGATTGCCTCTGGAATGTCCCCCGAAACCAAATTGAAGTCTTGGTTCTCAATGAAGCAATGTCCAGAGGTGAGGTCTTTAGGACATAATTGGCTCATGAAAACTCCAGCCTCATCAGTGGATTAATCCATTTGATGGATTAATAATTTGAATGCATTATTGGGAGGTGGAAACCAGTTTGAGGAAATAGGTCACTAAGGGTGAATCCTGGATGAGTTTACATTTTTCCCCAATCCCTTCCCCTCTCTCTCCTTCCTGCCTGCCTTGTGTTTTGCAACTTTTCTCCACCACACCCTTCCACCATGATGATTCTACCTTAGAATCAAGTGACCATGGACTGAAATCTCTGAAACCATGAGACAAAATAAATCTCCACTTTTTGAACTTGTCCCTGTCAGGTATTTAGGTCACAGTGAGGAAAAATTGACTAACACACCCTTTTACCCCAGCTTGCCTCTCTGCTGTTTCCACAGATCTTCGCAGCCATTACTTGTCTTTGCAGCCAGCCCTTCATGTGTTCACAATAGCTGTTAGTCACCATAATCCCTCAGTCTGGCTCTCACACTTGTCCATGTACTGTCAAGTTTGGGCAACTGAGTACCACAGGGAATGTTCAATTGTAATATTTTTATATCACACTCCTTCTTGGTGTTACTTTAGATCATACCAGTCCTCCCCTTGGAGATCAAGCCGGTGGTTGCTCTTCTCCATCACTGGTTTTTGATACAAAGAATCTAAAATGCTAAGGTAAAAACTAAAGCTTTAATTAATGGGAACCCTGTTGCTCCCTGGTAGAAGAATTCCCCTTGATAACAAGACTTCCAATCACAACCTAGAGATACAGAGGTGGAAACATAAAATTCCAAGTGTTTTTTTTTTTTTTTTTGTGAAGGGGAAGGGGAAGAGGAAGGAGATAAGGACCTCATTGTTACCTCCTTTTTTCCTGATTCTAGTAATTTGCCTAAGGGGAAACACATATTATGTAAAAGCTGTGATTTTCAGTGTAACTCTGTCCTATTGCATGGTACTCTATGAAAATATGTCCACTGAGTAGTTCACTGTGCTTTAAATTAATTGTTCCATCCAGAGTAACATTGGTGACTTCTAAAGGCTATAAGTGATATATCCCCTGGGCCTCAGTTCCTCTGAGTTATAAATCAGGTCCCCGCACTAACATAGTATTAGGTGGTATCGTGTCCTGGTAGATCATGTATGCTATGTTTCTATGTTTTTCTCAATTAGATGTGATATGTACTGACTATTTTAGTCTTCTGAAAATGTATATGTTGTAGACATAACTCATAACATGATGGTTTCAGCACATAGGACCTTTGGGAAGTAATTAGGTTTAGAAAGAGATACAAGGATGAGGTCTCATGATAGAATAAGTGCTCATATAACAGGAGACAAAGGGACTAGATCTTCCTCTCTACACCTTGTGAGGATACAGTGAGAAGTCAAGCCAAGAAAACAGAATCTGCCTACATCATGACCGGGAACTTTCCAGCCTCCAGATCTGTGAGAAATAAATATATGTTGTTGAAGACATTCAGGCTATAGAATATTTTTACAGTAGCCCAAGCCGTCTAAAACAAAATGTTATTTGTCACATAGGTTTTCATTCATGAGCAGAAAATTAATACATATATTCACAGGAAAAATTTCTTGATCTGTTTTATTAAATAATCTTTTTTGTTTTTATGGAAACAAATCCATATTTTTATAATTGACTTCATGTTATAAACAAGGAAATATGATACACTTATAATAGAGATCAATTATATTTTTCAAATTACTTATATATAGTATTTATATATATGTTTCTAGCAAAGGTGTTAAAATGGTAATTTTTATGCATTGCTAATGAGAATATAAAAAAGTATGTCCAATTAGAAAACATTTTCACAGTTTCTTAAAATGTCAAGAGTAAATTTATCATCTGACCCAATCATTCTTCTTCTAGGTATCTACCAAAGAGAATTTAAATGTATGTTCATATGTAGATTTGTACATAGTTGTCCATAATAGCATCATTCTTTTTTTTTTTTTTTCAAGTGGCTATGGGAATACTCACAGCCTCTGTTAGCCAACAGAGAGAGTGAGATAACCTCTTAAGTCTTTTATTCTAATGCAATTGAATATAAAATGGACATTAGTCCTGCTAGTTCAGTTTGTTCCAGTTCTTGCTAGTTTTTGGATCTTTTTGTAACCTTGCTCTTCACAGGCTTTGAGCCAGAGTTCTTTGCTTGCCCATTGGAGTTCTTGGATTTCTGATTGTATCTACTGCATTTTTGGCCTGTGTAAACAGCAGTGTGGCTGTAAGATTTGTCCCTTGCTACATGGTATGGAAAATGAGACAGGCATTGGGTTTCCACAGCAGGGGCAGGCTCCTGTGGGGACTTCTCAGAGGGTTCCTTCAACATTGTTTTGGTATTTTAATCTTGTTCATGGTAGAAGTGATAACATTGCATTTGTTCATATAGCAGCACAAACTCAATAGCATCATTCTTAATATCCCCAAATGGGAAGCAATCTAAATGTACCTTAACTGCTGAATGGATAGGCAAGATGTGCTCCATCTATATAAAAGAGTAGCATACAACAGTTAAATAAAGTACTGATGCATTTAACAGCAGAAATAAATATCAATTACACCATACTAAGTTAAAGAATGTATTTACGACAAAAATCTTATATTAAATGTCTCATATAGGGCACATGTAGAAGAGGTAAATATAAGATTCAGAAAGTCACAATAAATTGGCATGAGGGACCTTTGTGAAATGATTAAAATCTTAAAAAACTGCATTGTTATGAAATTTGTACAGGCCTACGAATTTACTAGATTTAAATGTATATTGTACCTGTACATATAAAATGTATGTATTAGATAATATGTAAATAATACACTAGTATACTTGTATTTTAAGAAACTAACTAGTAACATAACAAAAAACTAGTTCCCATTTTTTTCTCTTCTTTTCCAATTTTGTATGATTTTGATCTATATTTCCATAATTTATGTAACTCATTACTAAAATCTAGAATATAGAATATAAGCACATCCTTTAACCAATCAGGAACAATAAATATTTCTGTATTAATATTTTTGCCCTTAGGATCAACTCACATCTGAAGATATATAGCATTCACATATTTTTAAAAATATTTTTTTTAGTTGTAGTCGGACACAATACCTTTATTTTATTTATTTTTATGTGGTGCTGAGGATCGAACCCAGCTCTCGCATGTGCCAGGCACGCACTCTACTGCTGAGCCACAACCCCAGCCCCCAGCATTCACATATTTTAAATTAGAATTAAAATAAGTTTCAGTGTTTCTGTCTCCCCAGCATCTATGACCACTTCCTTTTATTTCCGGTACACTAATTTATTTCTAGGGAGTTTTTAGAAGCATTCTAAGGAAAACCTCATGGTAAGTTAGTTTTAAGCTTTACAAGGCAAGTTTCATATATTTTTTTGTTATTTAAAGGAAAAGTTAATGTTAATTAAGACATGTTCCACCAAATCAGTCAGCTTACTAGTTTAGATACAAGATGTTTCTTACCATGGAAACAACTTAATTGTATTCAGACTATACTGTATATTTTTGAACAGACACTTAAAAAAAATACTTCTGTAAAAAGATGTGAGTGTATCCATAAAGCTTCTTCTTGGGAAAATAATTATTCCATGATATTATATTATAATGTTGGTTTTTTACTCTCACTTATGAAATTACTGTTATTGGAAATACTTTTGATCTTAAAAAGTGAATTCGTATATTAGTAGACAGAATGCAATCTTAAAGTTTTCTCAAAGGAATCAGAAGTTTCTAGGCATCTCATTATATAAACTAAACCACATAGAAAATATTATCTAATTGGTGACTGAGAAACTTTGTAAACATCAGACAGTTAATATTATAAGCTACAGTGAAGAAACATAAAGAAGACAAAGGCAATAAGTCTTAGGGTGAGTCTATGGTTTCCCAGAATCTAATAGCAACAAGCAACCCAATTAAAGAAATAAGGACAACATTTTCATAAGAGGGATTCATAAAAGTTTACCAGAGTGACATTGAATTAAATCTGTTTTGCCTGTGGTTTGAGTATGGATGGAATCTATCAAACAAAAATTTTTAATTTTTATTTTTCAGATTCCTGTACCTAAACTCTCAAGTTTTAGTCTTAAAATTGTTAAAATTATTTAAAAAGTATGTTCATTCCTCCATTTATCTCTCTTTTCCATTAGAGTTATTATTTATTAAGTTTAAAATATTAAGTTGAAAATAGTAAACTACAAACAGCTACCATCATATTGTTGCACAATGAGGAATCCATTTTCATTTCAGTCTCAAATGATACTTTTTTTCCTAAATGGATTCAGTATACCCTTATCATCACTCCCACTTGGAGTGTTGATAGTGACAGAAATTACAATAATCTCATGAATATAATAAGCCACAAAAATGTTCCTAGAGGTTCATAGGAGAGTATTGTACTGCCACACAATCACACCACACTCTATTTCTAGTATATTACAACACATAGTTGGGTGAAAAAAAATTCTGTTAATAAATAAGTTGATATGAGAAAAATTATTAAATTACTTAAATTTGTAGTATTTAAAGAGTGTATGATTTAAACAAGATTCAGTCATTCCTTCAACAATGTTTTTTGCAATACTCATTGATTTAGATTCTCTTCTAAGTAATAGAAATATAACTCTAACTAAACAAATACCTAGATGCATAGTGTTCAAGCCCTGGGGAGAAGATAGAAATAGACAAGTAAAGTAGAAGTCAAGAAGTGACTCATGATTCTGAAGTTCAAGAAGGTGATCAGGATTGGAAATAAAATCTTATTAGTACATAGATAATTCTATAAGCTCAGAGATTAAATGAGATTTATAATTCCCCCATTATGTTATGATGTTGCCACATAATTGATAACTGAAAACTATTAACATCAGATACAGCAAAAGGTAAATTTAAACTAAAACAGGATGAACATGGACATGCAATTGTGATGAGACCCAGGATATCCAGATCCTAACTGGAATTGGTGCACAAATTGATGAAAGAAAAGCATAGAAAAAAGTCAAGGGATGACACTGGGACAGTTCAACATTTAAAAATCAGAATGGGGAAGCAATAAACTCTAAAAGGAATACCGAGGAAGTCAAAATAAAGCAGATATGTATAAGCCAAGTGCAAAGGGTATATTAACAAGGAAGGAGTAGCTAGCTGTGTCAAAAGCTACTAATTGTCCAGTTGAGAAGATTGAAAATCAATTGAATTTTTCAATGATGAGAAGGTCATTGGGAAGAGCAATCCGGTGGAGTAAGAGATAAAGAAGGAATTCATAAGTAGGGGATGTAGAGAAAACAAGAAAGATATCTCTTTCCAAGAATTAACCGAACATAAAGAAAGGCTAAAGGAGGATAGGAAGTCCAAGTCTCTTTTTTATTCTTTTTAGGATATTAATGATGACTTCATCTATGTGCTTATTAGAACAATCCACATATGAAAAAAATTGATGACAAATAATAGGAGAAATTTTTTGAGATGAAGTTATTGAGGGAGCAAATGATTAGTTCTAGTTCAGAATTAGAGGACTTGGCCTTTCTAGCATATACTTAATTCAAAGTAACACGGGGTAAAGAAGATTATTTGGATATAGGAACCTGCATAGTTGAAGAGATGTGGTTGTGGTAGCTTGTGGCACAATTTTCACAGTAATAAAAGTAACATAGTGTGAAGATATAAAGAAAGATTTGAGAGAAAAAGGGAAAGTAGAAAACTAGTATCTCCAGTACAAGAAGGAAAAATGAGGTGAAAAAGTAGTATGATTGCCAAATAGCATGAACCATCAACTTGAATTAGGAATTTTCTGTTTAGAGTGAAAAGAACCCTCATAGTTTGAAGTTTTCTTGAAATACATTAAGCTGTTCAGGTTCAGAAGAATGAATAATTCTAGGTAAACAACGCAAGATTGTTACCACAGTCATAAAATAAAAAACAAAGAATGACATTGAAAGTTATACATAGAGTCATTTCTGAAGATGAAATAAATTTTCTTTAGAAGACACCCAAAATTCTATGTAAAACTATTTTTAAAAATGTAGAAGGGAGATAGCGGAAGAGAAAGCATTTGAGTCTCCCGAATACCTTTGAAATGAATGGAAGAATGGGAAACGGAGGAATATCTAAGAAGATAAATTTCTGATGTTCAAATTCATTTGTTATAAAGAGAGGAATCCACCATTTTGCTTTGTTTTTTTACGGTTCGTGCTAAAATATTGATTATAGGCTATGTTCTACACCATGCAACTATTTGTGGAGAGCACTAATTTTAATCATGGCCTCTGACTGTCTCCTGGCTACGTATGTAATGGGAGCTGCCTGTGTAAATATGCAAGTCAAAAATGCCCCAGTTTCTATGTTGACATGGACCCAAGAAAACTCTGCAAAGGCCAGAGTTATCTGTCAGGGCCTTGAGTTCAGACACCAACACCCAAGAATAAAAATTCTGAGCAAAACTAGATGACCCTAATGTCTTGCCAGTCCTGCGGCGTCTTTCAGATTGCCTGCTTTGCTGAAATTTTCCCACAAATAACCTTTGGATGAAGATTATAATAAATGTGCTGAGCTATCTCTGGGTCAGTCAATCTCCATCAGAGCTTGGCTGAACCACCTGACCCCACCTTTTTTTTATGCATGTCTGTTTGTCTTTTCTTCATCCCCCATTGCCCCTCATCCGGTTTCTGAATTACTGGCCCAGGCATGAGGCCTTGGCATCTATTGGAGAGTTTTTGTTGTTATTTTTGTTTTTGTTGTCCTTGGGATTGAATCCAGGGGCTCTCTATCACTGTGCTAAATCTGCAGCTCTATTTAATTTATTCTGAAGCAGGTTTTCACTAAATTGCCCAAGCTGGCCTTGAAATTGCAATCCTCCTGCCTCAGTCTCCTGAGTCACTGGGATAACAGATGGCACCTGGCCTGTTGTAGAGTTTCAGTGGTTTTGAGATGGTTAGTGCTCACCCAATATCTATGTGTTCCTCATCATTTCATCCCTTTGAGGTAGTTTGAGATCTTATGACCAGTATACATCCAATGGAATATGAATAAAATAATCAGCATTGTTTCACAGTTGAGGCTTACAAGAGTTAAGGTATTCATTCTCCTTTTACCTTTTTCTGTCATATATTTGTCAAATATTTGTCAATATTTGGGGACCGAATATTCCATATAGCTTAGTTTAAGAAAAGAGAGCCAGTTAAGCCACATAAAAATTAATATTAGCAAATGATAGACATTGAAAGAGCTGTCAATTAAACATTTTTTAAAATTTATTTTTTATATGTAGTTGGACACAATACCTTTATTTTACTCATTTATTTTTATGTGGTGCTGAGGATCAAACCCAGGGCCTCACCTGTCCTAGGCAACTGCTCTACTGCTAAGCCACAACCCAGGCCCAAAGAATTTTTTTTTTTTAAACTGTGAAAGTATATCTCATTTCATTCCGGCTGATAAAAGACATGTTAGAGAGTGAGTACTGTTGTGGTGTTTTAAAATATAAGTAATAATAATAGGCTTATGTAATGGGAAAAGAGAAATAATATTTAGAATATAAAACCACAACAATCTGAACTATCTGGTGGCAAAATATTGGTAATATTTTGGAACCAAGAAGGCAAATTTTGGGTCTTCTAAATGTGCAGCTCTAGTGAAGATTTTGGAAAAGGTCAATGTTTTAGGGTTTGTTGTCAAAGCACTTCAAGAAAAAAAAAAGTGGGTTCAGAAAGAATTTTCTCTCTGTAGGCAGGAATGAAAGATATCAGAAAGAAACCAGGGTCTGAGACAGATGGGGAAAACTTTTATTCTAGAACCCAAAAATAGAGGATGAATTTTTTTTAAACACTCCAAGGGCCCCAAAATATCTTCTTTATTTGTAGTAAGTACAAAGATAAAATCATGAGTACAGTGCCACTAAAATTTCTGAGTTGAACAAAATCTCATAGCAAGAGCTATATTAAATGTAGAGCCAGCCATGCACAGCTTCAAGCAATCTCAAGTTTTCTTCACTGCACTTGTGGCAACTTTTGGCCCTCCTCCACTTTTCTTGTCTGTTTTGGCCTCATTGGGTTTCTAGGTCATTGCTTTATGTTTTTTATGTCAGGGTCTTTCTGATCTGTTGGCATCTTAATGTAATAGCATGCCGTTGAAATGCCAACTTGTGGGCTGCCTTAGACATTTTATTCTTCTCTTGAGTAATCTCATTTCTCTAAAAATGGGGGAATAACACAGAGCCTCATTACTTTAAATATTACTTAGGTGTTTAGATCAGTAAACTGTATGTTTGGTTTATTTTAAATTATCACTTAAAAGAAACATGCTTTTCATCTAAATTCTAATAAAATATTTTATTTACAGTGATAATTTGTGTGTATGCATGATTGTTTTTAGCATTATGATCATTGACTGTTTCACTCTGTTAAAACATTTTAATCAATGTGACCCAATTTGCTCACCACACTTCTAGACCTATTATATTTAAGTTTTTATTTCAGTCCTTATTCTCAGTTTTGTCCTATATAAGGCACCATTTGTTTTCCAAGCCCAAAAGTTTTAGGGTATCTTCTAGGCAGCAAAGCCAAACTGATCTCTTTCAGATATCTCAAGATGTTGTATTAAGATGAAAAATACACCAAACCACAAAGTGCTCTGGTTTCATACATTTCCAGGAGGAAAACCAACAGACAGCATTATGGCATGAGAAAGAGTTCAGCATAAATTCCACTGAATTGTACATTATGTCCTCATATAAAACACATTTTCTATCAACAAAATGTTGCTTCCTTAACCTCTCATACTGGCCTGCAAAGCATCAGCTGTTTTCATATTTTGAGCTATATGCAATACCAAAGCATGGGACATGGCTACAGTTCTCTGAAATTAGAATTCCTTCTTGGCATTAACATCCCTGATTCTTCCCACAATATTCATTGTAATTTTCTTTTTTCCACAACTTCTTTTTCCTTAAAAAAAAAAAATGTCCTGGGTGTTTATCCTAAGCTGATTCACTGTTTAAAAAGTAAGTTTTACACAAAAGAGAAAAACAACAACAACAACAAAAAAACTAGTCCAAATTCAGTTTCTACATTAGGTAATATCTCTGAAATATAGTACAAATATTCCTTAAATAGGGATGATTTTCTTCCCCAGAGATGGAAGTAGGTTACACAGGGATAACATTTTTATAATCAATTGGAATATTTTTTTTAGTATTTTACTATTTCATACTAATATCTTCCATTGAGTAAATTAATTAATTATTCTATAGATACTGGTCATAGTACATAACACAAGAGACTGAAGAGTACAAAGAAATCAATTTTTACTTCATATTAAAATGCTGGGTTTAAGACATTATGTCTGAAATAATAAAAAGAAAAGGATGAAATTATTCCAAGGCAAGAGGAAATTGTACCTAATCTGGGACGAGTAGACAATGGAGATAAAATAAGAGATTATGTTTCTGAAAAAAAAATTATTTCTATCTCCTGCTACGATAAATTCCAAAAAGGAGAACAAAAATCTTGAACAGTAAAGATGTCAACATCCTAATATCAGGAGCTTGAAATGTTACCTTATGAGTTATGAAACAGTAGAATGAATCTAAAATAATTTCTCTGTGTACACATATAAAATCCCATATTAAATATACCATATTAAATCCCAGTATCATATACATTCATAAGAATGGGGTCATAATTAGAATAAGATATATTCCAAACATGCATATCAAAATGAATTTAATGTTATGTATAACTATAAAGAACTAATAAAAATAAATGAAAGAGACTTTGCAGATGGAATTAAGCATTTTAGGATGAGTGAATTATCCTGGATAGACCCAAATGTAATCACAAGGGTCCCCATAAGAGTTAAGTAGGACAAGAGTCAATATTAGTAGATGGATAATAGTGCAAAAGTTTGTTGAAGAATGGACCAGGAGCCAAGGAAGGCAATTGTTTCTAGAATCTGAAAAGCCAAGGAAATGGATTCTCCTGTGAATACTCTAGAAAGAATTTGGCCTCACTAACATCTTGATTTTACTTTTCTTACCCCCATAACTATAAGTAAATACACTTTTTCTTGTTTTAAATAACTGAATTTGCTGTAATTTGTCAAAGCAGCAATAGGAACCCATTCATTTTGCAAACACAAATTGTACCCT
This sequence comes from Marmota monax, assembly GCF_021218885.2. Classification (NCBI taxonomy): domain Eukaryota; kingdom Metazoa; phylum Chordata; class Mammalia; order Rodentia; family Sciuridae; genus Marmota; species Marmota monax. Next base: position 18,375,312 of record NW_026694084.1, on the reverse strand, counting down.
TCTTCCATGTGAAACCTGATGAAGTAAAAAAAAAAAAAAATATATATATATATATATATATATATATATATATATATATATATATATATATAAATTAGAATCACCATGAGCTGGCTTCGGGTAGGAAACTGTGGTAGAACACTGCGATTACAGAAACAATAGGTTCTCAGATCACATTTTTTTTCTACATGGATGAATAGGTGCTAATAATAGAAATAAAGTTTATAGACAAATGTAGTTGCATTACTTAGCAGAGTTTCATTTTTAATACACTGATTTATTCTTTGACTTGGTAAATTTGAGTTTAGAGAA